>NC_136275.1:4181257-6581257 GCF_964198595.1 Lampetra fluviatilis
CCCCGCCCTCAACTCTAACCCCGCCCCCAACTCTAACCCCGCCCCCAACTCTAACCCCGCCCTCAACTCTAACCCCGCCCCTCAACTCTAACCCCACCCCCAACTCTAACCCCGCCCCCAACTCTAACCCCGCCCCTCAACTCTAGCCCCGCCCCTCAACTCTAACCCCGCCCCTCAACTCCTGACCCGCCCCTCAACTCTAACCCCGCCCCTCACCTCTAACCCCGCCCCCAAATCTAACCCCGCCCCTCAACTCTAACCCCGCCCCTCAACTCTAGCCCCCGCCCCTCAACGCTAACCCCGCCCCTCAACTCTAACCCCGCCCTCAACTCTAACCCCGCCCCCAACTCTAACCCCCGCCCCTCAACTCTAACCCCGCCCCTCAACTCCTGACCCCGCCCCTCAACTCTAACCCCGCCCTCAACTCTAGCCCCGCCCCCAACTCTAACCCCGCCCCTCAACTCTGACCCCGCCCCTCAACTCTAACCCACCCCTCAACTCTAGCCCCGCCCCCCAACTTTAACCCCGCCGTCAACTCTAACCCCGCCCCCAACTCTAACCCCGCCCCCCAACTCTAACCCCGCCGTCAACTCTAACCCCGCCCTCAACTCTAACCCCGCCCCCAACTCTAACCCCGCCCCCAACTCTAACCCCGCCCCCAACTCTAACCCCGCCCTCAACTCTGACCCCGCCCCTCAACTCTAACCCCACCCCTCAACTCTAGCCCCGCCCCCCAACTTTAACCCGCCGTCACTCTAACCCCGCCCCCAACTCTAACCCCGCCCTCAACTCTAACCCCACCCTCAACTCTAACCCACCCCTCAACTCTAACCCCGCCCCTCAACTCCTGACCCCGCCCCTCAACTCTAATCCCGCCCTCAACTCTAACCCCGCCCCTCAACTCTAACCCCACCCCTCAACTCTAACCCCGCCCTCAACTTTAACCCCGCCCCTCAACTCTAACCCCGCCCCTCAACTCTAACCCCGCCCATCAACTTTAACCCCGCCCCTCAACTCTAACCCCGCCCCTCAACTCCTGACCCCGCCCCTCAACTCCTGACCACGCCCCTCCACCTCGTGACACCCCCTCCCTCCCCTCCTTTAACTTCCCTCAGCCCGCCCTCACGGCCGAGTCCCGCGCCTCTCCGCCCCTTGATGTCCCCACTCGCCACCGCGCTCCTCACCCCCCCCCCCGGCCTCTTTTCCCTTCTTCATCGAGACACCGCCGCTATCTTCTCCCTCCAGGCCCCCTCCCCCCTCCCCTCATAACCCCGCCCACTTACCATTTAACTCCGCCCATTTACAGCCCTGACCCGCTGACATATCCCATAGCCCCGCCCATTTACCTCGTAAACACACCCACTTTCGCCTCATAGCCACGCCCATTATCTCGTAAACACGCCCACTTTCGACTCATAGCCCCCGCCCACTTCATCATTTAACTCCGCCCATTTATAGCCCTGACCCGCTGACATCACCCATAGTCCCGCCCATTTATCTCGTAAACACGCCCACCCCTGCCATTTACACCCCCCTCGCCCACTCGTACCCCCCCTCCCCACTCGTACCCCCTCCCCACTCGTACCCCCCTCCCCCACTCGTACCCCCCTCCCCACTCGTACCCCCCCTCCCACTTTATTACTTAACCCTCGCCCATTTCCATCGCCCCTCCCCCTCTCCTCCTCACCAGCCCCGCCCCTCTGCTCGAGCCCGCCTCGTGCCCGTCCGTTGAGAGCGCGGAGGGAGCGAGTGGAGTGCGGCGGCGCTCCTCTTCTTCACCTTCTCGCTACTCGGGGTGAGGCGAGGCGAGGCGGCGAGCGGGCTAGTTAACGCGCCCCCGTTGTATAGCCGCGTTGTTGTTCTTCTTGTTGTTGTCGTGCGTTTGTGCACGGCGAGCGAGCGAGCAAGAGCGGCGCGCTGGCGCTGAGGGGAGAGGGGGGGGGAGGTCAGACCGAGCGGCGCCATGTTAAAGGGACCGCGAACGAGTTCGACGTCGCCTCAACGTTTGAAACGTTCTCTTTGCTTTGTGTATATTGGGTGTTGTGTGTGTACCGGCACAACTGTCACCTTGCCGGTGTTGCTCTCGCTTTTAATGTCGCAGCTTCAACGTTTCCACCACCCCCTCCTCCTCCTACCCCCTTTGACGACCGCGCGCGGCGGCGCCTTCTTTGCGGTTTTGTCGCGAGGCGATTCGCGCCGCGCGTTCTGGAAGCCTCCGTTAGGGTCGTCGTCGTACACGAATTAGTAAATCGCTACCGTAACACGGAGGCATTGATTAACACCGCCGATTGTGGAGGGTTTCAGGCTGAATAGTATTACCACCACCACCTGTCACCGTGGTTATGTTTTTTTTTGTCATCAATTCGCAGCTCGACTAGCGCAGGCCTCCATCGCGGTGCCGTCACAAATCTCGCACGTGTGTCTGTGGGGGGAGCGGTGGTGCAGTGGTTAGCGCGCTACGCTACGAACTCCCCAAGGTCGATTGTCCGTCCGCTCACGGCTAATATCGGTGACTATTATCTGAACCGGTCCTCGGCCTGCCCCTAGGTCGACTCGGCCTCAAATGAGTACCCGGCGCGGTGGTGTGTAAACATCGCTACTGGGGGTGTGCCGTGTCGGCCTTCATAGGTGCTCGCTAACAGCACTTGCCCCTACAGTCTGTTAAGGTTATACGGGGGGGGGGGGTATTTGAATCTTCGTCCCGTACGTTGCAACGTGCACCGCCGATATACCCCATGTGCAAGGTTATTACGTTACTGTGTATACGTACGTGATCGTTCGCGTGTGCAGGGTCATACGAACTTTAATGCCCGGCAAAACAAAAGTTAATTACACGTATGAACTTGTCCCATGGTTATTGACACGATTGTAAGTGCAGGGTGACGTCCACGCTGGAAGCACGCGCGATTATATGCACGACTGTGTTAGGGTGTTCAAGGTTATTTGCACATCAAATACGTGGATAGGAGCATACGATTATACGCACAATTTCATCTGTGTGCCAAGGTTATATGTGCGTGTTGACAAATGTGTACAAGGTTATGCATACTGCAAGGCTATACACACGTTTATACATGTTGATTTGATTATACACTTGAACCTGTGCAAGGTTATATATACTTAAATTGTACGGTATATGCACGCGTTAATACATTTTCAAGGTTATGTCTATAATGGCGTACGCAAGCTTTAACTACAGGTAAACCTGTACAAGTGTGTGGACATGTTTACAAGGTTGTGTGCACGTTTCCAAACTCGTCAAAACGACATCGCATTGCCACTCCACTGCGACGTGGTCTGCCCACGTGTCACTCACGGGGGTTGTTTGACCATGCTTCACCACGCTGGTAATTGCGGGTTGGGCAAGTCGAGGCTCATGATAGGAATCGAATTTATGTGGCCGGGTTCGTAGTGCAGTTCGATAAGTCATGTGACCGCACCATCTCTCGATAACACCGTCCCAACACTTGAATAAAACACGTGTACAATAATAGACACGTTCGTGAACGTTTATACGTTCATAAGGTACGCGACTGTAAGCAGAGTGTGTTTCTAAGCTTGTACATGTTGCATATAAGCACGTTTATTCGTGTACACGTTTGTAAATTGAGGACACGTTTCTAAGCGTGTACAACACACGTATAACACACCTTGACATGCATGTGCATTGTTTGTGTACACCGTGCTGCATCTGTACGTTTTTCGGTACGCACGTTTTTATCTGTGCGTTTCACCATCGGTGCTTCGTGTACGCATTCTTGAATTGAATGTACATTGGTAAACAAAAAAGTACACTTCTGCATGTACACGTTTCTACACTTATGTGCATGTCTAAGCATATATACTGTACACTGCGAACTAGACACAACGTTTGTTGGGCGTGTGTCAGTCGCTGTGTGTGTACAGTGGGTGAGTGTGAGTCTCTGTGTGTGCACAGTGGGTGAGTGTGAGTCTCTGTGTGTGCACAGTGGGTGAGTGTGAGTGGCTGTGTGTGCACAGTGGGTGAGTGTGAGTGGCTGTGTGTGCACAGTGGGTGAGTGTGAGTGGCTGTGTGCACAGTGGGTGAGTGTGAGTGGCTGTGTGCACAGTGGGTGAGTGTGAGTGGCTGTGTGCACAGTGGGTGAGTGTGAGTGGCTGTGTGTGCACAGTGGGTGAGTGTGAGTGGCTGTGTGTGCACAGTGGGTGAGTGTGAGTGGCTGTGTGCACAGTGGGTGAGTGTGAGTGGCTGTGTGTGCACAGTGGGTGAGTGTGAGTGGCTGTGTGTGCACAGTGGGTGAGTGTGAGTGGCTGTGTGTGCACAGTGGGTGAGTGTGAGTTGCTGTGTGTGCACAGTGGGTGAGTGTGAGTTGCTGTGTGCACAGTGGGTGAGTGTGAGTGGCTGTGTGCACAGTGGGTGAGTGTGAGTCTCTGTGTGTGCACAGTGGTTGAGTGTGAGTGGCTGTGTGTACACAGTGAGTGAGTGTGAGTGGCTGTGTGTACACAGTGAGTGAGTGTGAGTGGCTGTGTGTACACAGTGAGTGAGTGTGAGTGGCTGTGTGTGCACAGTGGGTGAGTGTGAGTCTCTGTGTACACAGTGGGTGAGTGTGAGTCTCTGTGTACACAGTGGGTGAGTGTGAGTGGCTGTGTGGCTGTGTGTGCACAGTGGGTGTGTGAGTCTCTGTGTGCACAGTGGGTGAGTGTGAGTCTCTGTGTGTGCACAGTGGGTGAGTGTGAGTCTCTGTGTGTGCACAGTGGGTGAGTGTGAGTGGCTGTGTGTGCACAGTGGGTGAGTGTGAGTGGCTGTGTGTGCACAGTGGGTGAGTGTGAGTGGCTGTGTGCACAGTGGGTGAGTGTGAGTGGCTGTGTGCACAGTGGGTGAGTGTGAGTGGCTGTGTGCACAGTGGGTGAGTGTGAGTGGCTGTGTGTGCACAGTGGGTGAGTGTGAGTGGCTGTGTGTGCACAGTGGGTGAGTGTGAGTGGCTGTGTGCACAGTGGGTGAGTGTGAGTGGCTGTGTGTGCACAGTGGGTGAGTGTGAGTGGCTGTGTGTGCACAGTGGGTGAGTGTGAGTGGCTGTGTGTGCACAGTGGGTGAGTGTGAGTTGCTGTGTGTGCACAGTGGGTGAGTGTGAGTTGCTGTGTGCACAGTGGGTGAGTGTGAGTGGCTGTGTGCACAGTGGGTGAGTGTGAGTCTCTGTGTGTGCACAGTGGTTGAGTGTGAGTGGCTGTGTGTACACAGTGAGTGAGTGTGAGTGGCTGTGTGTACACAGTGAGTGAGTGTGAGTGGCTGTGTGTACACAGTGAGTGAGTGTGAGTGGCTGTGTGTGCACAGTGGGAGTGTGAGTCTCTGTGTGCACAGTGGGTGAGTGTGAGTCTCTGTGTACACAGTGGGTGAGTGTGAGTCTCTGTGTACACAGTGGGTGAGTGTGAGTGGCTGTGTGGCTGTGTGTGCACAGTGGGTGTGTGAGTCTCTGTGTGCACAGTGGGTGAGTGTGAGTCTCTGTGTGTACACAGTGGGTGAGTGTGAGTCTCTGCACAGTGGGTGAGTGTGAGTCTCTGTGCACAGTGGGTGAGTGTGAATCTCTCTGTGCACAGTGGGTGACTGTGAGTCTCTGTGTGTACACAGTGGGTGAGTGTGAGTCTCTGTGTGTACACAGTGGGTGAGTGTGAGTGGCTGTGTGTGCACAGTGGGTGAGTGTGAGTGGCTGTGTGTGCACAGTGGGTGAGTGTGAGTCTCTGTGCACAGTGGGTGAGTGTGAGTTGCTGTGTGTACACAGTGAGTGAGTGTGAGTGGCTGTGTGTGCACAGTGGGTGAGTGTGAGTGGCTGTGTGCACAGTGGGTGAGTGTGAGTGGCTGTGTGCACAGTGGGTGAGTGTGAGTGGCTGTGTGCACAGTGGGTGAGTGTGAGTGGCTGTGTGTGCACAGTGGGTGAGTGTGAGTGGCTGTGTGTGCACAGTGGGTGAGTGTGAGTGGCTGTGTGCACAGTGGGTGAGTGTGAGTGGCTGTGTGTGCACAGTGGGTGAGTGTGAGTGGCTGTGTGTGCACAGTGGGTGAGTGTGAGTGGCTGTGTGTGCACAGTGGGTGAGTGCGAGTTGCTGTGTGTGCACAGTGGGTGAGTGTGAGTTGCTGTGTGCACAGTGGGTGAGTGTGAGTGGCTGTGTGCACAGTGGGTGAGTGTGAGTCTCTGTGTGTGCACAGTGGTTGAGTGTGAGTGTGTGTACACAGTGGGTGAGTGTGAGTCTCTGTGTACACAGTGGGTGAGTGTGAGTGGCTGTGTGGCTGTGTGTGCACAGTGGGTGTGTGAGTCTCTGTGTGCACAGTGGGTGAGTGTGAGTCTCTGTGTGTACACAGTGGGTGAGTGTGAGTCTCTGCACAGTGGGTGAGTGTGAGTCTCTGTGCACAGTGGGTGAGTGTGAATCTCTCTGTGCACAGTGGGTGACTGTGAGTCTCTGTGTGTACACAGTGGGTGAGTGTGAGTCTCTGTGTGTGCACAGTGGGTGAGTGTGAGTGGCTGTGTGTGCACAGTGGGTGAGTGTGAGTCTCTGTGCACAGTGGGTGAGTGTGAGTTGCTGTGTGTACACAGTGAGTGAGTGTGAGTGGCTGTGTGTGCACAGTGGGTGAGTGTGAGTGGCTGTGTGTACACAGTGAGTGAGTGTGAGTGGCTGTGTGTGCACAGTGGGTGAGTGTGAGTCTCTGTGTGCACAGTGGGTGAGTGTGAGTCTCTGTGTGTACACAGTGGGTGAGTGTGAGTCTCTGCACAGTGGGTGAGTGTGAGTCTCTGTGCACAGTGGGTGAGTGTGAATCTCTGTGTGTGCACAGTGGGTGAGTGTGAGTCTGTGTGTGCACAGTGGGTGAGTGTGAGTGGCTGTGTGTGCACAGTGGGTGAGTGTCAGTCTCTGCACAGTGGGTGAGTGTGAGTCTCTGTGCACAGTGGGTGAGTGTGAATCTCTGTGTGTGCACAGTGGGTGAGTGTGAGTCTCTGTGTGTGCACAGTGGGTGAGTGTGAGTGGCTGTGTGTGCACAGTGGGTGAGTGTGAGTGGCTGTGTGTGCACAGTGGGTGAGTGTGAGTCTCTGTGTACACAGTGGGTGAGTGTGAGTGGCTGTGTGTGCACAGTGGGTGAGTGTGAGTGGCTGTGTGTGCATAGTGGGTGAGTGTGAGTGGCTGTGTGTGCACAGTGGGTGAGTGTGAGTGGCTGTGTGTGCACAGTGGGTGAGTGTGAGTGGCTGTGTGTGCATAGTGAGTGAGTGTGAGTGGCTGTGTGTGCACAGTGGGTGAGTGTGAGTGGCTGTGTGTGCACAGTGGGTGAGTGTGAGTCTCTGTGTACACAGTGGGTGAGTGTGAGTGGCTGTGTGTGCACAGTGGGTGAGTGTGAGTGGCTGTGTGTGCACAGTGGGTGAGTGTGAGTCTCTGTGCACAGTGGGTGAGTGTGAGTTGCTGTGTGTACACAGTGAGTGAGTGTGAGTGGCTGTGTGTGCACAGTGGGTGAGTGTGAGTGGCTGTGTGTACACAGTGAGTGAGTGTGAGTGGCTGTGTGTGCACAGTGGGTGTGTGAGTCTCTGTGTGCACAGTGGGTGAGTGTGAGTCTCTGTGCACAGTGGGTGAGTGTGAGTCTCTGTGCACAGTGGGTGAGTGTGAATCTCTGTGTGTGCACAGTGGGTGAGTGTGAGTCTGTGTGTACACAGTGGGTGAGTGTGAGTGGCTGTGTGTGCACAGTGGGTGAGTGTGAGTGGCTGTGTGTGCACAGTGGGTGAGTGTGAGTGGCTGTGTGTGCACAGTGGGTGAGTGTGAGTGGCTGTGTGTGCACAGTGGGTGAGTGTGAGTGGCTGTGTGTGCACAGTGGTGAGTGTGAGTGGCTGTGTGTGCACAGTGGGTGAGTGTGAGTGGCTGTGTGTGCACAGTGGGTGAGTGTGAGTGGCTGTGTGTGCACAGTGGGTGAGTGTGAGTCTCTGTGTGTACACAGTGGGTGAGTGTGAGTCTCTGTGCACAGTGGGTGAGTGTGAATCTCTGTGTACACAGTGGGTGAGTGTGAATCTCTGTGTGTGCACAGTGGGTGAGTGTGAGTCTCTGTGTGTGCACAGTGGGTGAGTGTGAGTGGCTGTCTGTGCACAGTGGGTGAGTGTGAGTGGCTGTGTGTGCACAGTGGGTGAGTGTGAGTGGCTGTGTGTGCACAGTGGGTGAGTGTGAGTGGCTGTGTGTGCACAGTGGGTGAGTGTGAGTGGCTGTGGGTGCACAGTGGGTGAGTGTGAGTGGCTGTGTGTGCACAGTGGGTGAGTGTGAGTGGCTGTGTGTGCACAGTGGGTGAGTGTGAGTGGCTGTGTGTGCACAGTGGGTGAGTGTGAGTCTCTGTGTGTACACAGTGGTTGAGTGTGAGTGGCTGTGTGCACAGTGGGTGAGTGTGAGTCTCTGTGTGCACAGTGGGTGAGTGTGAGTCTCTGTGTGTGGACAGTGGGTGAGTGTGAGTGGCTGTGTGTGCACAGTGGGTGAGTGTGAGTCGCTGTGTGCACAGTGGGTGAGTGTGAGTCTCTGTGTGTACACAGTGGGTGAGTGTGAGTCGCTGTGTGCACAGTGAGTGAGTGTGAGTCTCTGTGTGCACAGTGAGTGAGTGTGAGTGGCTGTGTGTACACAGTGGGTGAGAGTCTCTGTGTGTGCACAGTGGGTGAGTGTGAGTCTGTGTGTGCACAGTGGTGATTGACGGTGCACACCCGACCCTCGTGGTGTGTGCGCACTGCTGCTGCTGCTGCTTGTAGCTGCGACATTCACTGCGGGCGTGTTCAGCCCCTGCTACGCCCTCCTCCTCCTCGGCTTACCCTCGGATCGGGCTGGTGGGGAAACAGTGCGCCTGCAATTGCCGACTCAACCGACATCGTGTGTGGGGCTTTTGTTAATCTTTGCTTTTAATACGGGGGTACAAATAATAATAATAGCGCTGCCGTGGTAAAGTCTCTCCAGAGATTTGCGCGTAGACGTACGCGTACGGGCCTTTATGCAATTCGCTGCTGTGGCGGCGACAGTTTTACGGTGAAGGGCCTACCGCATGTTTGCGTTACAGTGGTGGCGACAACTCGCAATGATGCATTATTTTTTTAGCCCTGCCGGGGGTGGTACTCAATGAAGCGAGTGTTGTATAGCGCATTGACCTCTTGCGAATCGTCACATTTGCAGGAAGGAATGAGTGGCGGGGAGTGGGGGGGGGGCGTTATGCTTTACACACACGCTGTCTTTCGCGGTCTTTGCAGGCTTCAATTGAGATTGTTAATGACATTGCGTCGTGGCGCAAGCCGCCACACACGCGACTAGGCCTCATTGCATTGCCGAGGTGGCCATTTGACCGCTCACAATGCAAAGGGTTGTGCCCGCCAACCCACCACAGCTGTTCAAGTCGCACGCGTGGTTTGAAAGTGGACACCAGCCCCGTTCACAATGCCTGGGGGCCCCGAATTCGGTGTGTGTGGCGTTTTCTTTCACCCTTGAAGCGAGACAGTGCGCACGCACAGCAGGGGAGGCCCCATTCATTGTGTTGATGCTCGGACGCGTACTGGGAAGTAGAGCTTTCGTATACAGGAGACGTGGTCCCGTACGGGCCTTTTAAAGTTAAGGTGCGTTTCTTCAATCCGGTCGAGAGTTGGTGACTGAAGGTTTGATTGATTTCTCGGCCAGGCTGTGTGTTGCGCGTCGTCGATTTGTCAATAACTTGGTTGCTTTCTTTCATTTTTTTTTTTGCTTTCAGTGTTCGAAGACTAAAAGGGCCAAAATGACATCGGACCGGGACAGCGAAGTCGTGGCTGAAACTGCCCAAGGATCCACGTTGCCGGTGCGTGTGTGTGTGTAGCAGTCGGCACACCGCCACTCGCTGTGGGCGGGCACGCTGCAGTGCTTACATTACACTGTTGCGTAGCAGTGTACCCGGGTCGAGGCGGCGATGCCAGCTCTAACTTGTACCAGCTACGGAGAGCCGTGCAACTCTGCAAGGTCACTGCGCACATTACCCGACTGCGTATTTGCCTGGCTGGTTGGCTTTGCTGCTTTCAGCTGTGGCTTGTGAACTCTTGAGTGTTGTGTGCGATTTTTACGTTCCAAGCTGATTTATTTATTCCACTCGGCACCATGAAGGGTGTGCAATGCTGTTGAATTTTAATTAAAACGTGTTAACTATTGGATATTTTTAGACGTGCGTTGTGGTTTCCAAAGTCGACGTTCTTTGGCTTGATATTAAGTCGGCACAGTATTGTTTACAGTGAAAGCTCTTTGGTTATACTTTATGAAGGATTGCATAACCTCTGACAATTTACTGTGTAACAGTTTTTATTTTATTTTTTGTTCCTGGGTAGTAAGTGTTAATTTCTAATTGCTTACGCTTCAAAAGTACATAAAATGGCTATTATTCCCCACAAACTTTGCTTTTTCGACCAGGACAGTGATATTTTGAAATTTACTGGTACATATTTTCAATGAGAAAGCGTGTGCATTTGTGTCATTCCTTCACATAAAGTCCTGATCACAAAAGAAAAGTTTGTGGGGAATGATAGCCGTTTTCTATACTTTTGAGGCATAAGCAATTGGAAAATAATACTACCCAGGAACAAAAATCGTGTTACATAGTGATATATATTAATTGGTATACGGCTTAATGGAAAAATACAAATAGTGCTCAACAATCACCTAAAGTGTTGGTTAACCTGCCTGCGTATTGAGGAGAGTCGAATGTGAGTGTCAAATGAATCGAGGTTCAATTGTGTGTTTTCACTTATGCAATTCCGCCACTTGTGTTTTGCCTGTTAAATTACACACGTTATTAATAACCACTCGTGAATTGAGTGCCATACAATTCAAAATGTACATTTTCCAAATTCCATTGACCAATAACAGATGGTGAGTAATTTTAACGGCAGTGTTAGCTGAAGATTTTTTTACGTGATTAATTTAAATGGTCATACAGAAAAGTGCCCGATTTAAGAATCAAACCCAGGCCCTTGATGTTTGTGAGACAAGTGTTACCACTGCTCTGCCCTACCTGCCCATGCTTGTTTTAGCCGCAGGTGGGCACCATCGTCGCCTTGATCAATGTGAATGGTTTTTGTTACTAACATCAAATTTTTGTCGCAGTGCTAAGTACACTCTCTCACTGTCCATTGCAATCAGTGCGTTTGACCTCTTGCACATCTTAGATGAGTGCTTAAAGATTAATACTGGGCACAGATTAGATTTTTGGCTTCCCATGGGGGTCAATTGGACACTGAGAACAGTTGGCATTGGATATTCTACCAATTGTGCAGATGCACTGCATTTGTCCACTTCGAACTATATGATATTTACATTGCTCAGACTGTTTTTGTTGTTGTTTGTGTTCAGGTCAATTATATTCTAATCAGACGAAATAAACATGAATGGTTTGAGTTCTAGTCCAATAATACACATCGTTTTAGTAATGTTTTTAATTTATCTTAATTTTAGCATGTGGAATATTTTAGTGGTAATGCTTATTTTGCGAGCCTGTGCATGACAGTAATTATTTTTGACAACGTTTATTCGTTTTGATTTGCTGCTGTTTAAAGTCCTCCCTTTCAGCTCTGATGGCACATACTTTGGGGAATGATGTTAAAATAGGCCACTTGTGTTTTTTTGTTCAACATTGTACGTTTGGAGTATAAGGCTGAGAATGATCAAATTGTTCGGTACTGTACTTTAAATTTTACTTGAAAGGCATGACGGGCTTGGCTATTATCTTTCCCATCAAAGGTTGCCACAGGTTGGTAGCTTCATTGCAGGGAATATATTTAATGACTACTTGTAAATATTATGAATGGTTTACATTTACGAACTGAATTGACATCAATTCATATTCTCCTGCTGGTGGCGTCGACGCTTGCTCGTGCAATTATTTTGGTGAGATGCCCACAAGACATTTCTCAGGTATAAGCAATATCAGTGTCAGACTCGGTCTGCTTCAATAGACATATGGCAACTATATACAGTAAAACCTTGGATTGCGAGCATAATTCGTTCCGGAAACGTGTTTGTAATCCAAAGCACTCGTATATCAAAGTACTCTTATATCAGTTGTGATCACGTGACGCTCGGCAGACAAAGAGTATACACATACTGCTCGTATTGCAAGACCTCGCTCGTTTATCAAATTAATATTTATTTAAAAAAATTGCTCGTCTTGCAAAACACTCGCAGACCAAGTTACTTGCAATCTTGTATTTTGTATTTTGAACGTTTTTCGCACCTTGCATAGCCAACTGTGCTAATAATTATCGGAGGTGTATGCAGACAATTTTTGCACCGCTTATGTCAAACAGTAATGTTTAATGTTCTTTCAGTTATGGGAGTTCCTGATGTTTATGAACTAGTCATGACGATAAAATTCATTTAAATTATTTGTGGCCATTATTACATTAATCTGCAGATTCATTTGGACTGCATTTTCCTTTTTGTATCTTACTGCCTTTCAGGGGGAGCGGGAGTGTAGCGGTTAGCGCGCTGCTCTACGAACCTGGCGACCTGGGTTCGATTCCTGCTCACGGCCAATACCAATGACTATTATTTGAACCGGTCCTGGGCCTCCGCTAGGTCGACTCAGCCTCATATGAGTACCTGGTGCGATGTGTAAACATCACCACTTGGGAGACAAAGGCGGCCGGGCATGGTCCTGGCCACCCCTCCACACCCTCTTGTGTGCCGTGCCGGCCTTAATGGGTGCTCGCGAACAGCACTTGCCCCAACGGCCTATTAAGGCTATATGGGGGATCTTTGTCTTGTTTGTCTTTAATACTGTGTTTCTATTTTGTTTTAGTTTCATTGATTGCAATCTTTAGGAATAATTTGCATGAAACCCCTGTAAAAAACCCTATCAATTCTTACATGCACGATTTCATTCAGATAATGTTAGTGAATAATTTAATGGATAGTTTCTAGAGTTCAATTTGTACGTGTCTGTTGGTGAGGCTGTGCATCTATGGATGTTGTTTTTCCAATCTCAATTTAATGTGTTTGAGGGGCAGAGAGCATTTTTGTGAAGATAGCTTATCTCCTGGGATAAGCCATTTTCAGATTTGAAGTCGCTTATTGAGATTGTCAATCATGAAGTATATCTTCACGTTACGTTTACCAAAGGGTTATGTTCATATTTTGAATCCAGGATAAAAGGCAAATGAACACCAAACCAATTTGTTTCGAGTTAATTCTAAGTACGGTCTAGAGTTAATTCTAAGTACGGTCTAGAGTTAATTCTAAGTACGGTCTAGAGTTAATTCTAAGTACGGTCTAGAGTTAATTCTAAGTACGGTCTAGAGTTAATTCTAAGTACGGTCTAGAGTTAATTCTAAGTACGGTCTAGAGTTAATTCTAAGTACGGTCTAGAGTTAATTCTAAGTACGGTCTAGAGTTCATTCTAAGTACGGTCTAGAGTTAATTCTAAGTACGGTCTAGAGTTCATTCTAAGTACGGTCTAGAGTTCATTCTAAGTACGGTCTAGAGTTCATTCTAAGTACGGTCTAGAGTTCATTCTAAGTACGGTCTAGAGTTAATTCTAAGTACGGTCTAGAGTTCATTCTAAGTACGGTCTAGAGTTCATTCTAAGTACGGTCTAGAGTTCATTCTAAGTACGGTCTAGAGTTCATTCTAAGTACGGTCTAGAGTTCATTCTAAGTACGGTCTAGAGTTAATTCTAAGTACGGTCTAGAGTTAATTCTAAGTACGGTCTAGAGTTAATTCTAAGTACGGTCTAGAGTTAATTCTAGGTACGGCGAACCTTTTCTATCCGCGAGGGTGACGTTCTTGAAAACGCCTGCGAATGCCGAATTCGCGAATGTCAGAAACCTTGTCGCAATGGTACGAGTGAACATGGGGGGGGGGGGGGATGGTAAATGTTTCATAACAATGACTACAATAAATAATGATTTAAAAATGATTTTTTTTAATTACCTTTGAGATGGCGCCGATGGAGGTGATGGTGCATAATTCAGGTGGATGACTCCTAGGGAGATACAGGTGTTGGATAACAACGCCACAGTTTTTATCGTTTAAGCACTCTGGGGAGCACTAGCCGCAACACTTTCCCCGATTGCAATCGCGTCATTTTTAATGGACCTCACAGTCGAGTCGTTTATAGCAAAATGTCGGCCTACCGCAGACACTCTCACTGGTGTCTCGTCAAAAATGTTACCTTTTCACTCAAACACTTTCCTCTGCCTTTTTTCAGCAGACGCACTTTCCTCTCATTGGACGCTTGGGAACTGCTATCACTACAGCGATGCACACTGACTGTGGCGGTATCTGCTATCACTACAGCAGTGCACACTGACTGTGGTGGTACCTGCTATCACTCCAGCGGTGCATGCTGACTGTGGCGGTACCTGCTATCACTCCAGCGGTGCATGCTGACTGTGGTGGTACCTGCTATCACTACAGCGATGCACACTGACAGTGGCGATACCTGTGATCACTACAGCGGTGCACACTGACTGTGGCGGTATCTGCTATCACTACAGCGATGCACACTGACTCTGGCGATACCTGTGATCACTACAGCGGTGCACACTGACTGTGGCGGTATCTGCTATCACTACAGCGGTGCATGCCGACTGGTGGTGGTACCTGCTATCACTACAGCGGTGCATGCTGACTGTGGCGGTATCTGCTATCACTACAGCGGTGCACACTGACTGGCGGTATCTGCTATCACTACAGCGATGCATGCTGACTGCGGTGGTATCTGCTATCACTATAGTGTTGTACATGCTGACTGGAGCGGTATCTGCTGTCTCTACAGGAGTATATATCGACTCTATAGAGGCCTAGTCCCATGCAGAGCCCCCGGCCTCGCCTAGATTGCCCAGCTGGCCGAGGTGGCACCTTGGCAGGCTGGGGCTGTGCTGCTACACCCCACCCACCGCCCGCTCTACAGTAGCAGTAACTACAAACTCTACAGTAGTATCTACCTACTCTATAGTTGTATATATCGACTCTATAATAGTACTAACTTCACAGTGTAGTGGTGAGGCCTAGTCTCGTGCAGAGCCCCCGGCCTCGCCTAGATTTCCCAGCCGGCCGAGGTGGCACCTTTGCAGGCTGGGATGCTACCCCCCCCCCCCGCCCGCTCTACAATAATATCATCTAAGGACTATAATAGTAGCATCTACCGACCCTATAGTAGTAAGTGCACACATTTTTTTAGCATTTTAACGCGAATGAGAATTCCTCCCACATCGCGTGTGTGTGTTGCTCGGGCAACCACCACCATGGAGCCGGCTTTCTCACGCATGCGCAGATGCGTGCTCTGGCACCACCCTGTGTTGATTAAAGGGAATACATTGTTAATTTAACTACTTTAAACTTGACAGATGTGAAATACAAATAGCGCTTTCTCGTTCCGGGGCATACGGCGTGGTATCCGTGTACTTTTTCGATACGTAAACCCCATAGTTTGTCAGTTAAAAACGTCACAAGGTACCCACGCAGACAGACAGACAAAATATGCCTTTTATAGGTTGGATAACGGTATGCATAATACAGTGATACTGCTCTTATCTTCATTATTATTTGTGACCTACCAATGTCTGTAGTCGGGATCAATCAATGACAATCCTATTACCTGCAGATATTTAACGGATGAGATGTGTTGCACCGTTAATTCCTCCTGTTTAATAATACTTATCTTGTCCCTATGCATCTGTGCAGATAGTTTTTTTTGCTGTTTATAAATGTGGATAAGACGATATGAACAGCGCATTGAAAACGCGTACTATTTAACGTACCGTTTACAAAGTGTGTTCACAAATCCACACTGAGAAACACGATGATTGACAGGGGTGTAAATTATTATTTCGATAGTGTATTTAAATAGAGGTTCTGCAGGTAAGTAGTTTTCAGTTTTAAAGGCATAGTTTAACAAGACAAGACTTGCCGCCATCCTTCAAACCCATTGGTGAAAACTTGGAGAGTTTTTGTTTGCATTAAAATATAATGTTTATGCGAGAGCCGGGGCCTTATGGGGCCCCGGAGTCCCGCCATAAGGTTCAAATGTTCAAATATTAACAAATGTTGGTGAGTGTCTGGGTTATGTGCTGCCGCCAAGGAATGCGTTCACTCAGTGCCGACTTGGAGGCGGGATGATACGACTTGTTTAAACCAGGATTAAAGTAAGATTTGACTGAAATCCTAGTTTTAAACAGCAGCGGCGGGAGAGGGTGTTGGGATTGCTGTATGCGGAGGTTGAGCATGTTGTTGATGCATGCCTCTTGAGCAAGGAGTTCCAAATGCTAGGAATAGACCAGTGGTGACATTAGCTAGCTGGCAACTTCGATATGGCGCTGCCTGATGTGTGGGGCAAACTATGTTTCACAAATTTTTTCGGTAAAGTCACGTAGGTAAAAAATACAATTAAAAGTTAATAAAAGTAATAATGGAAATAAAATGAAATAGATCACGACGTTTCAAAGGCAACACAAGTCTCCGTCATCAGGTGGGACCGTCACAGCTAAAATTACTGCATCAAGCTGTGACGATCCCACCTGATGACGGAGACTTGTGTTGCCTCCGAAACGTCGTGATTTATTATTTTATTTTATTTCCATGATTACTTTTATTGACTTTTAATTGTATTTTTTACCTACGTGACTTTACCGAAAAAAGACCTAAGAGTGAATCCTTGCAGTCACGAAAGCTTCAAATCTAGAATTTTCACAATTTTCTTTCTAAGACGTATCGCGATGTTTTTTTTGTGCAGTTGACAGTTGTTTCTCTACCCTTTTGTTAATTTTAAAACGCTCAGTTAAATTGCATGGTAATACTCCAAATCAATGTTTGCAGAGTACATTAATAGAGCAACTTTCATTGGTGCAATGTTTACAGTTGTATTCCTATTTTAAACCTGACGAAGGTAATTTGTTACTAATATACGAATTGGTTTTACCCTTTCTGGCAATACAACAGGTGTTAGGATGTTAAAACGCCAAACAGAAACCTTTTGCACGGAATCATGTCTACATTAACCAAACATACTTGGTGAACATGCAAACAAAAACACGCTCTGGTAATCTATGCATTGTCTTTGAAACTGATTGGTCCACACCAGAGACAGCTTTCTTTAGCGCCTAGTCTCAAACAGAGAACGCTAAAAGGCGAACGGCTGCTAATGTTACGCATCGTGCTTCGGCTGCATGAAAATCTCAGGCAGATTTTTCGCACTCATGTATTTTTACACGCTTTTATTTAACTAACCTCGTCTGTTGTATCCTCAAAAAATAAATCTTGTTACTCAATTTTTACACACTTCCCAATGTGCTGTCGACTGCCAACTTCGTATAGGTATGTCATACTGATGACAATACTATATTCTATCATTGAAAATTAAAAATAAATATTTTTAAACAATATTTTTTACGGCTCTTAATTGTCCACGCTCAACTCACGTTGCCTGTAAATCACCACATGGTCCCTTACTTCACGGCAAGCCTCGGGGAGCCACTCCAAGGGGCGAGGGATGTGGAAGGAGGAGAGGGGCGATGGGGGCAGGGGGAGGGGCAGCTCAGACAGTACATTTAATTAAAGCGTGTTTAAACATGTTTTAAAAAATATTTTATTCGGAGATACCAGAGGTGTGGACTCGAGTCATGTGACTTGGACTCGAGTCAGACTCGAGTCATGAATTTGATGACTTGCGACTCGACTTGGACTTGCATAACAATGACTTTGTCCCACCTATGAGATGTGGACTCGAGTCATGTGACTTGGACTCGAGTCAGACTCGAGTCATGAATTTGATGACTTGCGACTCGACTTGGACTTGCATAACAATGACTTTGTCCCACCTCTGGGAGATACTGATGTTGTCCCGATAGTGTTAACAGGAGCTCACTTGAGTAGTGTATTTGTTGATAGCTGCATTGGAGGGAGATTGGCTGATTGGTGTGTGCAGCTGTATGTAATTAAACTGAAGGACTTTCTCACTTTTTACCAAAGATCTTGACTGGGTAGAGGCCTCGCATGATATTCATGATCAGTCGAACAATATTGTTCATCGTGGTGTTCTTGATTTTTATTCCATCCACGGAACGAGTCAAACATGATCAGTTTATAAGCTTATTTTGTGTTCGCATAGCTAATTTGACGAGTCTTGGTTTTAGTTACAGTGCAACACGTTGACTGCATCAGTGCTGGTCCATCGACACGGCAAGTCTGAGATGCACCAGAGACGTGATTGCACCTGACATCGGCAAGAATTTACCATAAAGCCAAGTGGACATTTCCTTAAATGCGCATAAGGAAAGGAACGATTTAGTGTTACAGAATTTTTAGGTTTTTGTGGTTCTGGAAGAAGTTTAAATGCAAATTGAATACTGACGGATGGGTTTGCTTTCAGGTTACATCAGATGGCGTGATGTTGAATCCAAACGCTGAAGCTTGGCATAATCCCATGGAGGAGGCGGTGGGAGGGATGGATGGTGGAGGTGGTGGTGTTGCAGTGGTGGAGTTGGACGGTGGTGGCTGCACCAAGGATGGAGCTTTAAAGGAAACCATCCCAGCATGTGCGATCGGTAAGCTTTATGAAGAGCTGTTAAGAATTGTATTAAAATGGAACACATTTTAGCACCCATGGCACCTGAAAATTACATGCCAGCAAAACATGCTCCAGTGAGGTACATTCGAGCCAGAAGCACCAAAGGTGGTAGTCAAAGCGACCAATTATATTATCTAATAAAACCTATGAAACAGCACAAGGATAAACACAACGCAAACTTGTAAATGATCTATGCTTTTTGTAGAAGTGCAAAAATGAGCAAGCGTAGAAGAAAAAAAAAACCTCGAACACTTTCTGAGGCAGATTTGTTTAAAAGTGTAATTTGCCCATATGCATTTTGTCAGTTCGAATGTTAAGTGGCCTTGCTGTAGGAACTACAGTCGGCAAATTGTTGATTTTTTTTTGCCATGACAAGTATACATGATTTGTGTGCTGCATGCATAAACTACTTAAAAAGATGAAGAGGTAAAGCTTCCACAGTTAGAAAATATAATAAAAAGTGTTTTTAACCTAACACGTCTTTGGCCGAACATTACTGCCGCATGCATGGAAACGTCTGGAGAAAACCCCCCACAGGTTTTGTGTGCTCACCTGAAATGCTGCTTTGCTAAGAGAGTTAAACTGTTCGTACACACCGCATGATTGAGCATGTTTGCAATGCACACGTTTTCACGGGTGCGTGCGATATGTGTTTCGTAGCAGTCTATGCACGGATGAATGGCAATGGCGGAGCGGAGACACCAACGGCTGGTGCGGACGTGCAGTCTCATCTTCACGCCGAGCCAGAGGAAGCCCAGTCCGTGGCCGTTATCCAACCGGTCGAACCCGACGGCCCCATCGATGAGCCTCAGGTCGCGACTGCTGAGCAGCAGCAGGATCCCCGTTCCAGTTCCCAAGAACCGCCTTCCAATCCGGCGCCGCTCGCTCCGGCCTCAACGCAGAGCCCACTGGCCGAGAGCTCATCCCCGGTCACTGGCACCGACTCCGCGCCGCCCGAAACCCCGTGTCCCACCGCCGGCGCCACTGGCGACTTGCCTTTCGAGACGCAGGCCGCTGTGGCTCGCGAGCCGCACGGCGACACTGGCGGTGTCGTTGGGGAGGTTCGGTTGGCGTTGGCAGCAGAGCCCGCGGATGTCTTGGCCACGGAGGCGCCAGCCTTGAACGGAGAGGTGGTTTTGCCGGTGGCGGCGGCACCGCAGGAGCCTCTCCCCGGAGAGTACGAAGCCTTGCAAAAGATAACGCAAATTGGTAAGGTGGTCTTGGCACAAATGGGCGCAAATCTGTTGGCAGCTTTATTTAGTTCGAATATTTTTGTTGACTAAAATAGTTGGCGTTAATTAACATATTCCTCCCCATCTGTAAGAAACACAGAGCTGAAAATTTCAGGCACACGTACATTGACTTCCTCTCCATTTCATAGCCTGGCAACAGTGAAATGAAACATTTGAAGTTGATTTATATGCAAATCATTATTTATTAATAATGTTATACCAGTTTTCCAGGAGAATTGACCTTTTTTAATGCAACCATTATTTATTAATGATTGGTCATACCAGTTTTCCAGGAGAATTTACCTTTTTTAAGCAATCAACGGGTTTGACTAAAATGCAGGCATTCCCCCGCTATAAGTTGTCGCATAATGAGTTGTGTCACATCTAAGTTGCTGATGAATAACGGAACATTTCCCTAAAAGTGTAATGTTTCGCATACGCGTTCCTCTAGAAAATACGCACGCATTTTTTAGCGCAATATTGAAATGAGGAACGCACACAGTGGAAGATTAAAAATGCTGCCCAGCTGTCTTGGGGCAAAATTTCTTAAACATTCTGCAATCAAGCCAAGAAGGTCCATAGAAGAGCCCAGAAGAGAGTGCCTTTTTCCTCTGGTGGCCATCGCTGTGCCTCTGGCTTGATCGCAGAGGTCGCAAACGGGTTTTGATTCCTTACCTGTACCCGTACCCGGCCGCACCAGGGTCGCAAACGGGTACCTGTACCCGGCCGTACCCGTACCCTACCCATACCCGGCCGGGTACGGGTAGGGTACGGGTATCGGGTACCTGATTGCGACCTCTGGGATGAAGCCATGTTGCAGGCGTGGGTGGGTTGATTCTAGGAACTTGAATTGTGAGAAGAGACAAGACGTTGGGAAATGAGTGACAAACAGTTACTCACCAGTGACTCACGGTCTACCCGTACCCGGCCGCACCAGGGTCGCAAACGGGTACCCGTACCCGGCCGGGTACGGGTAGCCGGGTATCGGGTAGGGTACGGGTATCGGGTACCTGGTTGCGACCTTTGCGTGATCATCAGATGAAGAGGCAGTTGAACCTGCCCCTTTGTCGTCTGCATCACTCCACCACTGTTGGAGCAGCAGCAAGCCCTTAAACAATTTCTGGAAAATTTAGATTTAAAGCTTTCGTGACTGCAGGGATTCATCTTCTTGGTTCTTTCGGTAAAGTCACGTAGAAGGGAAATAATAAAATGATAAAAATAAAACATAATAAAATAATTCTCACGACGTTTCGGCCACAACGCAAGCAGACCAGGTCTGTCTCCCCGACAGACCTGGTCTTCACCTGAGGACGGCTGCTTGCGTTGTGGCCGAAACGTCGTGAGAATTATTTTATGTTTTATTTTTATTATTTCCCTTCTACGTGACTTTACCGAAAGAACCAAGAAGATGAATTTCTGGAAAAGTTTTATGCAACTCTTTTTGTTTATTAGGCGTTTCAAATGTATGTAAATGTACATGCGTTTTTGGACACTTCATGACATTTAGTCACATTTTCACCAGACATAGGTAGGAACACAACCCCTGATTGTAACATGCATTCGGGAAGCTAGAGTTTGCTTTAAGTCATTTAGAAGTAAGAAGCATTTGACTGGAACAAATTCTTTGCTTATAGCAGGGATTCCTGTAGTTGTTAAGATTAATGGTTGTCTGATTGTTTAACTTAACACTTAATAAAGCCTGTAAAATGTCATAATGTAAAATATTTATTTTTAGGTGGATCCGAACTACAAGAAAGTAACACTATGAGTCCAGAGGAGCTGAAGGAAGTCCTGAAAAAGCAACTGGAATACTACTTTTCAAGGTACTTATCTCGCTGAACTGAACAATGTAAAAGTATGGTGTCTTTTGACATGAGCTTAGAAGGTTGTTGAGCTGGCCAGGTGAGCAGGGCTACCTGTTTGTTGATTGACGAGTAATGGATTTGAGTGAATGTTAAAGGTCACAATCACCAGCAGGTCAGCATTGTCGGGACACTTTTAATTATTGGGAAACGGACTACAGAGCTCAAGAATGTACTTGAGTTCCTCCCCCAGACCTGTTTCCATGTTTTTGTACAACTCGAGCTTGCTACCGATTTGGCAAGATGAATGGCGGTGAAGATTTCACGACGTGGGCTGGTCTGAATTTTACGTCCGAATTTGAGCAGAGTGGAAATTATACTCTTCCGAGAAACCACCTGTCGCTCGATTAACTCTGATGGTCGTGGAGACATAACTGTTTAAAATCAACTTGACGTGTCTATAAACCGAGTTGGCTGGAGAACTCAACTCCATTTGGTTGTGCATGAGAAGGAGTTCTAAGTCTCAATGTGGGGCTCTGCCCTTATTAATCTGTGGTGCATGTGCCATCGTTACTCCCTTTTAGCCCGCTTGTGTAGAGTGTCTAATATTGTGAGAAAATAGTTTATTGGAAAATATGTCTAAGGGAAAAAATAAATTCTCGTGCGTGGCTATAATATATTTTTTGTCGCAAAGGGTTAAAAGTGAATCTAGGTTGAATCTGAAAGTCAATCTGGAACCTTTGTTGCCTCGGTGCACGCTGCTTGCATTCACAGAAACGTATTACATTGGGAAGCTTCATGTTGCTTTCTTACTTGTAGCATCCATTACAGACGTGCACGGAGGGATACAGATTCAATTGAGTTAATCAGTTGTGTTTTCCTTGGCACAATTACATTTTACATTTGCTGAAATGTTTTTTTTTGCCTTTGACCATATCACCCATACTGCTATGTTCCCTGCCTTCAAACCGCACAGACTAGCACGGTGAACTATGGTCAAATAAGGGCCACGTCCAGCACTTTGCGGAGAGACCCTCATGCAGCGTTGCATTGGCTCAACGAGTCGACATGCACATGAATACTCTGGTTCTTTTGGTCAAGTCACGTGCGTAGAATAAATCTTAATAGATGACGACGTTTCGATCGCCACACAGGTGGAAGACGATTGCTTGTGCGGCGACCGAAACGTCGTGATCTTTCATAGTTTTTCTACCTACGTGACTTTACCGAAAGAACCAAAGAGCATGGATTCCTGCAGTCACGAAAAGCTTCAAATCAAGAATGCACATGAATGTTGCTTGATATTTGCGTGAATTGTGACGATTAGTGTAATTAAAACTGACCGCGTGTGCCGTTTTGATGATGATGATGTGGTGAGTGTAGCGAGGTGCTGTGCACTGTGCGGCGGTGAGTAACGGAGGAGTGTGTACGATGTGCAGAGAGAACCTGGCAAACGACCTGTACCTGGTGTCCCAGATGGACAGTGACCAGTATGTCCCCATCTGGACCATTGCCAACTTTAACCAAGTCAAGCGGCTCACCTCCGACCTGCAACTCATCGTAGACACACTCAAGTGTGAGTAGTGCGCACGCCACCCTGGCTTCCATGGCTACAAGCAGAACGGAGAGCGGTACAGTTTGTGTTTGAAGTTTCCTTGTCCCGCATTGCCCGTGTATACCCTCCTAAGGCCATCATTTATATTCTAGGAGATGTATTTTTCTTCTTTAGATGTTGTTTGGGAATCCAGGTTTCAACTGCGAGAATGTAGCAGCGTTTTAATGCAGTCACATTTGGATGCTGTACAAATTCTAATTGCATTGTTTGACTTTTGGTGGTTACGTGATCAACATGTTCACAATCCGTATTAAACCATGGCAGTTTTGTTGATTGGATTTCACCGAAAAGCTATCTTCTTTACTCTTTGGTTATTTCGGTTAAGTCACGTAGGTGAAATAATAATAATAATAAAAAAGAATAAAATTAAAATAAAAAAATAGAAATAACTAAATTAAATTACGACTTTTCGATTGCAACACAAGCAATCATCATCAGTTTATATATAAACTCCTTAGCCCCGGCATTTCTCCCACTTTAGTAAAAAAATTCAAGCTGTGATTTCCACACCTGATGACGATTGCTTGTGTTGCATTCGAAACATCGGAGTTTAATTTAGTTATTTTTATTTGTATTGAATTCTTATTTTTATTTTATTATTTTTCACCTACGTGACTTTACCGAAAGAACCAACGAGTATCGATCCTTGCAGTCACGAAAACTTCAAATCTAGAATTATCTATCTTCTACTCACTCCTGCCGAATTGCCGGCTCACTATCTCCTCTGCTGTGGCCGCATGCCCCTGAATCTTGGTGCACTTGGCTGCAAAAGCAGCTGCCTAATAGAGAAAGACACTCCCAGCCACAAAGATGATTGCGCACACCCTAACATTGTCTTCCGTTAAGGTTGGGCTGTTGTGGCTTAGAAGAGCATAAGCGGAGGGGGGTGGGGGACCTTTGCTTGGCATGTAATTTCAGAAGCGTCGCTCTGCAATTATATATGTTTTGTTCATATGTTAAATAGTAGGGCGTATACCTGGATAGTTGGTGGGTTAGCTAGTAATAGGATCTTCATGAACATTAGCTGATTTGGCTAAATGGAAGGGGGTATTAGGCTTGGTGGAGTGGCCAAAGGTTGAACTGAGTGTGCAAAGGCATGTGGGCGAACAAAAGTAGCATATGATGCAAGAATGTTACTTTGCACACCATTTAGCAGACGAGAATGTTGCAGTGCGCAACCCTTAGTCATCAGTCCTTGCTCATCGGTGGCGGTGCATCGGAGCAATGAGGCTTACGCAGTGATTGATGATGAACTTGGAATCCATTGGCCCAGTTTTCAGAGGAAACGAGAGCATTTGCAAAGGATGAACGGATGTTGAACTGCTTTCACACCGTATGTAGCCAACCAAAGTTCAAAGTTCATTTATTAGGTATAGCCCTGTGAGCCATTCGGCTCTTGAATCGGGTGCAACCGCAACAAACAAAAAACAAAAACATGAACAAGAAAACATCTTAAAGTGACTATGTGCAAACAGAAAATCCAAGAAAAGACAGCAAAATATTGCAAAAAAATCACCGTACACCAACCCTGTGCAAATATCCCAGTGGGATGCAAGTCAAACAACAACAACAACAACCACAAGACAACTTAGATTAAGGCCATCAGTCTAACTCTGTACTACAACAAACAAACATGGCCAAACCAAAAAACTTTTCGAAAATCACCAAAATAAAGCCATAAAAGCAATGAAACAGTGGTCATAGGAACTGTGACCGAATTTTCACAATAAACGACGTAAACAACATGTACTACCAAACTCTGCAGCCATAGCTGGCTGCATGAGTCACTCCACAACAGTAGGAGCATCAGTCGGAGTATCAACATTTTTCAATGCGCCTTTAAGATCAGCGTACTAAATCAAAACACAGATCCGTGCTCTTCTGAGGTGTGGGTGAAGAACAGCAAACGACATGTCGCTGGGCTTGTGTGTGTGCGTGCGTGCGCGTGTGTAGCATCTGCCCTGGTGCATGTGGATGAGAAGGGGGAGAGGGTAAGGCCGAATCAAAAGCGCTGCATTGTGATCCTGAGAGAGGTTCCCGCGAGCACGCCTGTGGAGGTAAGGCCACCTCCGCTGCTCATGGCCAGCATGGCGACAATGAGTTGGGGACTTTGGGGGGGCAGTGGTTGGAGATGTTGGCACACACGTGAGAGTCGTGCTGGCGTGTCCTTGGCTTGGCAGGCATTTATTCTCTCCATTGGCTACTGTTGGTAGATGTGAGCTCCGTCACTTCCACACAGGCGCCTGCTATGGATAATTTTGTCACAGCAGTTGCAGTGCCATGATATGCAAAATAAGGAAGCAGCGAGTGTGTTTGTGTTTCCCTTTTGAAAGGGAATGCTCACGTGGAGCTAGCTTTTCTATTATTAAACAGAACATTTGAAAATAAATGTATTTATTTACTAAAATATAGTATATTGGCTGATTTCAGGATGTTTATCAGTATTTTAAGTCACAAACATTCCGGAAAATATATGTACATTGGCTGCAAGTAAAACACGGTAAAGCTGTTATACGGTGAAGACCACTTTCCTTAACGTTTCACAAGATTTGCTTACATGTGTTCTCTGGTCTGTGGCCACACTTTGCCCTATTGTTGTTCCAAGTTTCCAGTCAAAGTCCATGTTTCTGGTCCCGTGTACTTAATGTCAGGTGATAATATGTACCAATTGAAGACGTTCTTCTTCATGCACATTGTTGAGCTGCGTTTCATGATCAAATTGAGTAAATATTTTGTTTGGTCCAATTAACTCGTTGTAATACAGGACTTGTTTCGCTCGTATCTTAAGTGTTCGTTTTTCTATTGTTTCCTGTAGCTTGTGTCCATTGGTTGTAACAATGTTTACGTAATCAGTGGAACTTACACTTTCACTGCTTCTCTTCAGTTCTCCAATCCAGTTTTTGGAAAATATCGTGAAATGTTGCTGTGAATAGCCTTGCCAAGAGGATATCTCCTTATTTAGGTGATGCAGATCACACCTTCATTTTAGTTGAGCACGAACATTTGCAGGCATAGGGCATTTTGTTGAACGTATACGTCACGTATTCAACTGCATTCGTTAATCTGACTTTCCAGATAAAATTTGTAATTATCCAAACGTTACTAAAATAGCGTTTTACCTATCAACTGGGTGGGGAATATGGCGAAACAGCGTATATAAGTATTATTTTAAATTGTAATTTGTCAAATTATTAGTGCCACTTGTTTTTATATTTCTTTGGTTTAATGTCGATGTTAGAAATGTAAGTAATTTAAAACCTGTCCGTACATTGTGTATATTGCCATGTATACTGCTATTAACATTTGTCATTTTAAGCCGCCCTACTTACACGTTGCTGAGAACACAACTTGGTTGTTTGAGCCATTTGATGCGAATGTGACACCACATACTTAGACTGCATTTGAGGTCGGCATTTTAATTAAAACTCCCTGAGATAATGGATCCCTGCTGAAATTGAAAATGAATGCACATGTGATGCATATTTTATTCTTGAATAACAATACTCACACACACACACCTCTATGCTTTGGGGCCCTGATACTGTATACGAAATATGTTTTCTTTTTATTTATATTGCTTTATTGGTATTTATTTTTGCTTTATGTTTTAGAATACTGGTGTATGTAAATAGCTTCAGACTAAACATTTTTCTCCAATTTAAAATTTTTAACCAGATTGCTTTACCGAGTGTTAAATGTTAAAACACACACTTTAAGTTAATTTTAATGTGAGCATATGTGGCGTGCATAATGCAAGGACCGAATGACCGGTAGGTAAAGGGTTTTCTCCGAGTCTAGAGAGAATGAAACTTGATTTGAAGCTTTCGTGAATGCAGGAATGACTCTTTGGTTCTTTCGGTAAAGTCGCGTAGAGAAGAGAGAATGAGCTTCTTCACTCTGTGGGGGAATGCAGGAGGTTGAGAAGCTGTTCACCAACGGCAACTGCGGACGGTTCGTGAGCTGCGAGTTTGCCCACAATGACAGCTGGTACATCACGTTTGAGACAGACGCCGACGCTCAGCAGGTGCGTGCACACCCCGCGTGGGAAGTCCTGGCTCTGGTCTTCTCTCACATCTGAGTTGGTCCGTCCATGTGCACACTGTCATGCACTTCCAGCGCTTGATGTGTATCGCTGCTCATTTTGCTGCTCTTTGTTGCAAGTTGAATGGGTCGTGTGGCCAAGGGTTTCTGTTGAAGCCCCGAAGGCAATATTCAATCATTTTAAGGTCGCTAATTCTCTGCTTCCCTTATAAAATAGAGGTTTTTTTGGGGTTATTTTGCGTAAATATGTAAATGTGTCGTTAAAACCCACCACCACCCAACACAGCCAATTAGTAAGGGTTGTCACGTAAACAGAACGTGCCAATTCGTCACTAGTACAGCACACCGGTGTGTTGGAGAGCCAAGCCACAACATTTTGCTGTGGCGGGTTTTAGCGACACATTTATATATTTTCGCGATCTAATCCAAAAAAAACCTCTCGTGGATGATATTGGTTGCGAAAGCCTATATGTTAAACTGCTTCCCTCATAGTTGGCAAATCCTTCAGCCTGATAGCCTATTCGTCTCTATGAAATATATGTCCACTGGTTTTGTACGTCATCTTGAATCGCATTTAGAAGCTAATTAATCCAAATTGTATCGTATTCAAATGATGTCACAGCAGCCTAGTTTCAGAATGCTTTTTTCAGAAGTGAATGGTTTTTACAAGTTCCTCTGAACTGGGATTGCCAAGTGGCTTAGTATTTGAGTGCCTGTCACCGCGTGGTTGTTGGTGGAGCCCCCCTGTTTTGCACGCTTGGTTGAAATCTTGTATTGTGAGTACTGCCTACAGAGGAGCAGTCTTATTTTCCTGTGCATTCAAAACATGGACCTGAGGTTGCCAACGCACTTTGGAAGGAAATACTTTTTCTAGAGCAAGGGCGAATGTTCCGAAAGTGTTTGCTTCACTGTTTAAAATCTTCAGTTGAAGTAAGCTCCTGTTAAATGGGATAATGAAAATATGCATGTTGCAGTGGCATGACCACAAGGATTTTTAGTTTGAAGTTTTGAATCTTTCCGTTGTGTAACAGTTCTCGCATGGGCACTTGCAAACCAGAGGTCGCCGGGTCCATCTCCTGGCTCGGCAGTTGAAACAATAGTGCAGGTCTTTTTTAAATCCTTTATATTAAGTTCACTTGCTTGCTTGCGCGCTTACGACCGTGCAAATCTTTCGGTCGTTTTTTAACCCACTTCCCGTGATCCAATGGAGCTGACATTTTGCACACAGACTCGTTGTGGGTGACAATTTATTTTCGTGAATTTTTTTCCAAAATTTTCAACATTTTAGGATTTTTTTTAAAATATTTAATTACCAATTGCTTAATGGTGGCAGGCAATCATCTGACCCATAGGTGGCAGCCATCTCAAGCCAGAGGACGAGAGGACTCTAGCCGCCACGCATATAAAGGATTTATAGTGAAAAACTTTGTTTTTATGGGTTAATTTTTTAAATCCTCCCATCTGTCTCCTCATTTCTGTAGAACTGCTTGTTGTGTTTAGTTTTGTTGTCCTTCGCCCGCACCTCCGATTAGCACGGTTGGCTACGTACGGTGCGAAAGAAGTTAAACATACGTACACACAAGTGGGTGCACCACAGTCAAATGACACGTCACTTGTGGTGGATTAAACTGTGTTCCTTCACCTCTTCCAAGTCGTTTGACGAGCATGGAAGAGTGCCAAAACACCTGCTAGAGATCCATCGAGTGGGGGGGTGGAGACCCTTTCGCCAGCAGTGGCGTGAGCAAGTAGAGACCCGCGGTTGCACGTGAACATTTGGCAAGAATATATAGCAAAGAGTGCACATCGCATTGGTGAAATAATGCTTCTTTATCACTTGCGGTTTGTATCGCGATGCATCGACAACCGTAAAGCTCGTGTAGAAGGCATACCATGCATTTCTTAGAATCTTATTTAAATGCGGTACAGTCAGAAAGCGAAGCTCATTTGATGGAGTGATTTTTTTTTAAACTTTTTTTTTATTTGCGTTTGGCAGGCTTACAAGTATCTGAGGGAAGATGCAAAAACATTTCTGGGAAAACCCATTATGGTAAGTCCCTTCTGCCTGTCTGTCACACGTGACGTTGAGCCCATTGTTGTTCCCGCACGGAGGGAATGGAGAAGCAATAACGTTCTATTTCTGTGAACTTGAGTTAGAAGGACAGGAGACGAGAGGGTATTATGCCAAGCTGCAGCTCATGCTCCTGTTAATGAAGGCGTTACATTGTACTTGCCAACTACCTCAATTACATAGGAATGTAACCTTCGTAGCTCTATGAAGTGTTAATGCAGCTCTTGAACAGTTTCTGTTGTTGCTTATGTTTTGTTCATAATCGACGATTTTTGGGTTTAGATCGCGTTATTTATAAATGTGTCGTAACCCTCCACCACCCCAAAAAATCGTTGATTATGAACAATATTGGTCGCGAAAGCCTACGTGTTAAAGCTTATGTTTTGTGTTTGGCATGAATACCTAGCAGTGCGTGATAATGTTATAGACACCGTTAATTGTTTGACATTAAAAAAAAAAATGGTTACGTAGACCAGCTTTAAATGTAGTTGTCTAATTCTGGGTCAATACATTGGCTAATTCTCGTAAAAATATGAAGAAAAAAAACACGTCAATACTAGTTAACACTTTTAATTTGACATTATTCAGCATTGACACAGGCACATAGTGTCAATGCTTGTTGATATTTGTCTTTAAACTGAGGTTTTGTGGCACCAACTTTCGCTTATCTTCAGTGCTTGTTTTGTTTTATTGCTGCTTTTGTTATTTCGGTGACCCAGGTCGCTCTCTCAAATGAGACTCCATATCCTGTTCTTGTAAGTTCCTCACCTTGGTGAAACAAAACAAACTTGACGTGTGAAAACGTATCTCGTGCAGGCACGGATAAAGGCCAAGCCCATGGCCATGAATGTCTTCATGCCGAAGAACGGGCTGCGCTCGGCGGAGGGAGGTGGTGTAGCGGGTGGCGGTGGGGCAATTTATGCGCAGCAACAGCAGCAGCACCAGCAGCACCAGCAACAGCAGCAGTATGCGCCGACCATGTACATGCAGCCTGTGTACGCCCCACCTCCGGCACCGCCACCCCCCACTCAACAGCAGCAGCAGTACCCGCTCTACAGCGTGCTGCCCCAGCCCTGGTCGTCCACACCGCAGGGATATTTCGACACCGCATCTCTGGTAGGGCCACTTGCTCGTCACAGGTTCCCCCCCTCTGTGTCTGGCATTCGTGTTGTTCCCACCCTCCTCTGGCGGTCCCGATCCAGTGATGGAAACCACGTATGCCCGTATTGATGGGCTTTTGGAGTAGGCAGCGGTGGTGCGCGTTGGTTAGCAGCACTGCCACAAGTCTGGCGACCGGAGTTCGATTTCCAGCCGTGACTGGCATCATTGGCGAGCGATCTATCAACCGGTTCTTGACACGCACCCACCCCACTTTATTGATCTGCACTGACCGACGTGGTGAAGTATGGTCAGACAAACCCTTTGACCCACACGGCGTGGAGAGCACTTAATACAAGACTGGATTTTTAACAGGCTGTGAATTGCGTAATTTCTGAATGCCCGACTTGTAGTTTGAACATTGCGAGTTCAAATCCCAGTTGGTGATTGGCTCATCACTCGATGGTTAATGTTATGAGTACCACTTTATGGGAGTCACCAGTGGTTGTTCTTTCGAGGGACTAATTCTAGATTTGAAGCTTTCGTGACTGCAAGGATTCATACTCTTAGGTTTTTTTCGGTAAAGTCACGTAGGTAAAAGTAAATAATAAAAATAATAGAAAAATTCTAATAGAAATAAAATAATAAATCACGACGTTTCGGAGGCAACACAAGTCTCCGTCATCAGGTGGGACCGTCAAAGCTAAATTTACTGTATCCAGCGAGGCAAAATTCCAAGAGACAAGGTCTTAAATACAAGTTAAGGGGGAGGGGTTTATCTGAATGTGGCTACCACATTCAGATAAGCCCCTCCCCCCCCTCCCCCTTAACTTTCGAGGGACTTTTCATTTCTATAGGAATGTGGAATTTTTGTAATTCATCCCACAATTTTATTGAGGGACTGTGTTGTCTTGGTGAGGTTTGGGACTGTTTTTGCTGTTGTTTTGCTGCCTTTCCCAAGCGTGGGAATTGATGTACTAATGCAATTTGAACTTGTATACAGTTTAAGGGGCGCTACGGTGGTGTGATGTTATCTTCCTTGCCTGGTATGCAGGAGGTCAGGGGGTTCAATCCAGACCCTGACGCTTGTATATTTGGAGTTTGCATGTTCTCCCCGTGGTCGCGGGGATTTTTCTCCGGGTCCTCCAATTTTTCCCTCCACATTTAGAAACATGCATCGAGACTATTGGCATTGTTTAGCTGCTGTAAATTTCCACGTGATTAGCCACTTCGTTGAGTTATCAGTTGTGGCCAGGTTCTTTCTGAAAAATTAATGAATGCCTCAGTGGGTTTTGCCTGGTAGGTTCAGGATGGTTTAGTGTTATTTGCGTCTGTTTGGGTGATTTGTTTACCTTTCCAATACTCTGCACTCCTATCGTGTTTTTGTATTGTTTGTTGTTGTCACGTTCTGATCTGCCCCTACTGCACAAATGTGAAAAGAGCTCTATACTATGAGATCTCTTTTACCAGTGGCAAAATATAATAGTAGGTTTTTACCCTTTTAACTGGTACAAAAAATAAAGGTGTCAGTTTTGTACCAGTTAAAAGGGTAAAAACCTACTATTATAAGAGCTCTATAGCTCCTCGGATTTCTCCAGTATAAATATATATTTTGATTATTAGGCTGAATCAACTTGGAATTCGTGGTTTAGGAGTCGATGCCTGCTGCTCCAGTAGCTGATCTATAGCCCATGGTAAAACTCCTGTGATAATATAAATAAACGGTGTTGACATGCACTGTCTTCAATGTAATAACATTTTATCTTAAGCTAGAAATGTATGTATTTTGAGTAACATCTGTCAGAAAATCAAAGTAATGCTTGTTGGTAGCACTTGGCTATAATATCATTAATATCTGAAATGAACGTTTAGGTATCGTAAAAACTATTTCTCAAAAACAAAGGCAGTGAGTTTTTTTAAGCTGCAAAATTATGCAAACTTGCCTTCTTCTTGGTTCTTTCTGTAAAGTCACGTAGAAGGGAAATAATAAAATAATAAAAATAAAACATAATAAAATTCTTCACCTGAGGACGGCTGCTTGCGTTGTGGCCGAAACGTCGTGAGAATTATTTTATTATGTTTTATTTATTTTATTTTATTATTTCCCTTCTACGTGACTTTACCGAAAAGAACCAAGAAGATGAATCCCTGCAGTCACGAAAGCTTTAAATCGAAATCAAACTTGCCTTGTTTTTTTTCATTACTTTAATGAAGATTAAAAGCAAAAAACACTAATACCTCTTGTCTTTTACATATGCACCCAGTTTGTGTGCCCCGGGCTCTCCGGTATGCTTTACGGACGGTGAAAAATATATTTTAGTTGGGTCAAGCTAGTCAAAGGCACTGTTAACAACAGTGCTGTTTGGTACGTTACTGAATTGACTTCGGTGTGTGTTGCGGTGGCATCACTTTTAACATTGCCATCTTCACTTTATTTACAGGCGCAGGCGACGCAGGCACCACCTGTTTACAGGGGCGACGTGTCTGTGGATGCGTGGTTGCATGTGCAGGCTTTTCAGAATGCGACCTTCCTGAATGGGTTTCCAGCGCCCGGCCACTACAAGCACGGAAACTCGCTGCCTCACAGGCATTTCTCGAGCAGGGGCAGGTGAGGGGGGGGGATGTTCCTGGCGTGCTTGATTGGCGTGCCGATTGCATCGTGTTCATTTGCAGTTGTTCGGTTTTGAAATCCAAACGTATCTGCTCCGGACAAGCATTGGGGGGGTGTGTAGCATTTTTATTGGTGGGCGAAGCGGTGACGTGTGGCTTGCACACACCGCAGTGGCTAGAACTTGGGGAACTGAGTTTGGTGCCTAGCCGTGGCTAACGTAAGTGATGAGTTAAACAGGTAGGAACAACAGTTTTCCCTTCCTCTTCCCTCCCCTCGCCTCTCTACTCCATCCTGGCCCTCCCCTATAGCCCTTTCGTGACCTCACATGCCCATGCCCTCTGTTACAGTCACTCATTCCTAGGCACTTGTACCTCCTTGCCATCTAAATTATTCTTTTTGTTACCGCTTTGAAACTATGTAAAGTGTATTGAGCTAAGGTACTCTATAAATATAAAATAAGATGTCCTTTTTCATGAAAGTAGAAGATTGAGTACACTACTCCACACAGCGCGTACTTGGCTCACTTATTCCTACACTGATATATGATTGACTCGTTGATGATGGGTGGTGTCCTTTAAAGTCAGGTCACAACTCGTACCCGTTGATTGACGGTTTTAATAGTTCTGACCAATAACATTTCTACGTGCCTGCAGCTGTTGCACTGAAAACGTTTATTAAATTTGGCAGGTTTTTGTACAAAGTTTAACATTTTTTGCATGCCAATATTTTTTGTATGTTTCAATAGGTTTATTTAATCGTGATAAAATAATCGATACTGCCTGAATATAGATACGTCACCCACACGACGATAAAGCACATCTCTTCACAATTCTGCCAGAATCGCCTAATGAAGCTGGATGTAATTAGCAGCGAAATTTCGTCCTCAAGTTGTTTATGTTGTGGATATACTCTCCAACACATTCGTGGGCTGAAGTAGTAACTTATTTTCACGTGTTATGTGACAAACCTTACTGTGGTTGGCTGTGTTGGGTGGTGGTGGATTGACGACACATTTTAATATTTATGCGATCTAACCCAAAAAAAGTCTTTCACGAAAGCTTTTTCTAGGCATGTTCGCGCAAGCCCTCTGCGCTTGTGTAATCGACTGTGCCGCGTGCGTGTTGTACGCAACGTGAAAACAGGGGCGGCGGTGGCGGCGGCGGTGGTGCCAAGTCACACATGAGGAGCCACATCGACAAGTTGTCGTCCTCCTTCTCCGATAGCAGCGGGGGCAGCACCGCCACGGCGTTGGCCTCGTCCACCTCTCACTTCACGCAGGACCGGGCGCCGCTTGCCAACGGGGGGGACGGGCGCGGCGTGCCGCCCCAGCGAAGGCCTCTTAGCGCCGGCGGCGGCAGCGCCGTCTTGGCTGCCGTGGGCGGCGGAGTCGGTGGCGTCGGCAGTGGCCACCGCGCCAGCTCGGAGGGCGGCTACAGATCCGGGGCAGAGCCGCACTACCGGGCAGTTTACGAGCCGATAGCACGCACAAAGTCGGAGACATCCTACCCGCGGAGAGATGAGCCCTCGCCTTCGCGCCGAACGGAAATAGATCTCGGAGACGCCAGCCTTGTGTCTGCTAGAGGAAGGTATGTACTCGGAGTTTGATTGGTGGGGGGGCGGGGGCATGGGGTTCAAGTGTTGGTTTTAAAGCTTTTTATGGCGGTTGCTAAATGGATGCATTAAATTGTATAAAGCAAAGAAGTCGGTAACCCTGGGAACCACAGTAAGGACTGTAGGCGAGTGTTAATAAGGGTAGGAGATTATTGTAATTGGCATCAACGATATTTACTACTATGAGCCAAGAATGTCTGTGTGTCCCGCACGTGACGTCACTCCACGTCGGCCAGCCCCCCTCATTAATACTCATGAACAGGTGACGTCTTCCAAATGGACACCCCCCCTCATTAATATTAATTAGCGGGTGACGTCACTCTACATGGGGGGGCGAGGCGCCTCCTCCCCCCTCAGCGTCAACTTACAACCCTCACTCACAAAGGCAGAACCCTCAGGTCAAAGTAAAAAGGACGTCATGATGAACAAGGCATTATAAGCTTTAAATTAAATAAGTCTGTCACCGCGGCCTTACAAATTGCACGCGAATTGATGCAATGAATATCACGTCGCGGTCTGCTTTTCGCTTGCAAGTTTCAGATTTACTGAAATACACCCGTCGTCCTTGGACGGACAAAAGGCTAGTTAACATTTTCAGGGTCAATCGTGGGCAGCAGTCAAGCATACTCTTTAGTTTTTTTGGTGAAGTCACGTAGGTAGTAATAAAGAAAATAAAAATAAATTAAATCACGACGTTTTGGAGGCAACACAAGCTTCCTCCGAAACGTCGTGATTAAATTTATTTAAATTTTATTTTTTACCTACGTGACTTTACCGAAAAACCGGAAGAGTATGGGACCCTTGCAGTCACGAAAACTTCAAATCTAGAAGCAGTCAAGCAGTTCATCCGGTGGCCTTCGGATAAGTGTCTCTCGACATCTCAGAATAAACGCAATTGACTAAACTTTCTCGAAGTAGAGACGTGTCGCTCTTCAACCTTTTTGTGTCGTTATGAGAGAGAAAGGTTTGTTAACGCAATTCTCTGTTTCAGGAAAACTTTCAGAGGGAGAAGACGGCGGGAAGATGACAGGAGCGGCGTAAGTTTTTACCACTTTTACCCGTTGCATGTCTAAGACGCTTTTAGAAATCTCCCTGCCATCTCCTTTTGGTTGCGTTTATATGAACGTAATCAATTTGAAAAAAATAACAGGCCTTGTCCTTTCTGGCAAGAATACAGGAGGTGTTAAGATGTTCAGACACCAAATAGACACCTATTGCATTAACCACACATACGTGATTTGATGATATGTGCATTGTCCTTGAAACTGATTGGCCTACATAAGATATAAGGCCATAATGGAGGCTGTCTCACTGGTGTTAAACCAGAGAACGTCAGAAGGCAAAACAACACATCGACATTGCAAATTTCAAAACATGAGTGGCTCTGGTCGAGTGGTTTAATTTATGAGACCCTTTTTGCTCGTATTAAGATGATGAAAAACTGTTTGACTGCCTTTTAGTCCATGATATTTGTGGATTATACGTTTCAATAAAAATTGTTCTCCACATTGCCTATGTACGCAATATGCGTCAATTGATTCAGCCCCCGGCGTTCGATTCGTTGGAGTCCCGATATATTTGTTCTGCAATCAAGCCAGAAGGTCCAAATAAGAGCCCAGAAGAGTGGCAATTTTTTTCCGGTGAACAATGCTGTGACACACGAGCTTGATTGTCAGATGAAGAGGCATTTGATCCCTGACCCCTTCGTCAGTATAACTCCACCACTGCTCAGCCAAGAGGCCTCCATCATCAAGCTCTTAAATAAATTGTGAATAAGTTTGATATCATAATTTGTATTAGTCATTAAAATGTATGTATCTTGACTTAAAGCTTTCGTGACTGCAGGAATTCATATTCTTTGGGTCTTTTGGTAAAGTCAGGTAGATGGGTTGAAAGAACGTGACTTCACCGAACGACCCAAAGAATATAAAAATGTGTGTACTTTTATATGCATTTTTATACACTTCATGACATTTAGTCACATTTTCACTAGACATCGTCTAGGAACGCAACCCCTGATTTTAACATTGTCTCCTGGGAAATTAGGGTTCACTTAAAGTACTTTAGAGTTAAGTAGCATTTTCCCGAACGCATTCCTTCTAGCGGGGGAATCCCCTATTGTAGCAAGCCTCGTGTACAGCAGCCCTCTTGCACACTGGGTGGCGCTGTAATACAATAAAATCGGACACCCGACGAAATCGCCGATCAGCCCATGTATGGAAGACAGTAGGCATGGCGTTGCCTGTAGGGGCATATCTGCCCATATATGGTCTTGTGGATTGTGAATCGAGGTGCATTGTAATCGATTCTGCTCATAGTCGATCGACAGACACGTTAGCGTCGATTCATTGAGGGTTAATCACTGCGTCAATTAATTGGGCAAGGGATCCATGGATCGAGATAATCTCATTGGTTGGTCAAGTGAAATGCCCCCATTTTTTTTGATCGGCTAACATCTGCGTGACCGGTGAGCCCCTCGCAGTCTGTGTTTATGGCATTACAGCGCCGCTGCGAATTGGTGACGCGCGACGACTTGTCCCCAGCACGAGCGTGCGTTGCCTGCACCGTCTCGGCAGGTCAACCCCCAGGCCTCGGCAGAGCCGAACCAGCCGGTGCCACCGCTACTGGCTGCTGCTGCTGCGGCAACAGCGACGACGTCAACGGCGGCGCCACCGCTGCCGCCTCCCCCCCCGCCGCCCCTGCCAGCGCCGTGCGCCAAGCTGCTGGAGCTGGTGCCATCGGATTTCCCCCCCTTGCCGGGTAGTGCCCTGGCAGCGCCGGGGGCCGCGGCGCCTTGCGTGCGAGAGGGCGGCCGGCACGAGAGCCGCATGGCGGACGTGGTGCGCTCCGGCATCGGCAAGGTGAGGCCACGGCGGTGGCAGAGGCGCGTGGGCTCCCGGGGCTGCCGTTGTTGATTTGTAATCATTTAGAGGCGTCCAATTTGGGACGAGCAGTAATACAGTGGTTCCCGCACCACACGCACACCACAGTCTTCCGTGTGACCTAGGTTTGATTCCAGTGCTGGTGCTTGGGCAACCCCCCAATTTTTTCACCAACCCGCATTGACCGGTGTGGTGAAGTATGGTGAAACCTCTATGACCGACACGGTGTGGCAAAAGCATCAAATATTGATTCTCATAGCTGTGAATTATACATTTAACGATCCATTCATCAATTACAACCAATTCTTATGCTCATTATACACGCATACAATTGTGCATATGAGCTTCAATTATATGTAACACATTAAATTTGTCGAGAACAACAGGTTGATGCGCGCATTTTCTTTTCATGAATGTAAGATCAAAGATAAGCCACAGTGTGGTCCGACTGGCCATGGAAGTGGCACCGCACTGTGGTGGTGGTGGGTTTAAAGACCCATTTATATTTACGCGATCTAAAAAAACGTATGGATAATATTGGTCGCGAAAGCCTCCGTGTTAAACCAACCCAAACTGTGGACCGTGTCGTAGACCACTAGTCCACGCTCCCTCAATGGAGCAATGGCAAATGTACACAAACTCTCTCCTGAATCCCTCTCGGGGCTATCAGAGATCGACATTGGCATTTAGCTCCTGGACATATTGCCGCGTGCAAGAATAGAATATGCAAGTTCATCATTAGACCTCCTTTGCTAGTACCAAAGTATAATAATAGGGTTTTTCCCCTTTTTTCTGTCAACAAAACTGAAACCTTTTTACAAGGATTCATGTCTGCATTAACCACAATACTTGCAGTCGAAATGCAAACAAAAACACACTATGATAATATATGCATTGTCCTTGAAACTGATTGGTCCACACCAAGGGACGGCTTTCTTTTTTAAAGAAAAGGTTTCAGTTTTGTTGCCAGAAAAAAGGGGGAAAACCCTATTATTATAATATGCAAGTTGTATGCATATTATTATGATGTCTGGTGATTTTTTCAGGGGGTGTCTTGCCAACCTCTTTTGGTAGGGGAGCAATGGTTACTGTGTATATTCCAGTTGAGTAATTTGTGGAATTTTTTATTCCAATTTTTTTCTATTTATGCTAATAAAGCAAATAAAACTGCACAACTAAGAGGCAAGAATAGAATATGCAAGTTCATCATTAGACCTCCTTTGCCAGTACCAAAGTATAATAATAGGGTTTTTCCCCTTTTTTCTGTCAACAAAACTGAAACCTTTTTACAAGGATTCATGTCTGCATTAACCACAATACTTGCAGTCGAAATGCAAACAAAAACACACTATGATAATATATGCATTGTCCTTGAAACTGATTGGTCCACACCAAGGGACGGCTTTCTTTTTTAAAGAAAAGGTTTCAGTTTTGTTGCCAGAAAAAAGGGGGAAAACCCTATTATTATAATATGCAAGTTGTATGCATATTATGATGTCTGGTGATTTTTTCAGGGGGTGTCTTGCCAACCTCTTTTGGTAGGGGAGCAATGGTTACTGTGTATATTCCAGTTGAGTAATTTGTTGAATTTTTTATTCCAATTTTTTTCTATTTATACTAATAAAGCAAATAAAACTGCACAACTAAGAGACAATCATGAGAAACTATACAATCCATGTTAACGACGAAATAAAACAACTCATTCCGGAATCACAGTTGAATCATGGCAGTTCATATAATTAATTGCATGAATTGTTATGTGCCTCGTAATAATGTTTTTTTAATTCGAATTCAAAAGGTAATGTACTGGTAGGGAAGTGCTTCACACCACGAATGGTCTGACCCAGTGGTGGTATATGTTACGTATGCAGCGAAAATCACACTCTATCAAAGGACAATGACCGTTTTTTTGATGCACTTGTACTCAATGCGTCGATCCTGCATGGAAGATGAATATGCTCTCCAACCGGGGCTTGAAGTTACTCCCTCGAGCATGGGATTTAACACAAGTGCACCGAAGAAAGCCATCGGAACGTTGAACATTTTGAGGAGGGTTTTTTAGAGTGGCCAAGCAAATGTTGTAGGATGTGTAGCGACTCGTGTTGTTTCTAGAACGTAGATATTTTTTGCTGCCCGATGATGACCAAAGTACCGCGCTGTGAGGGAAACCCGACAGGCCAAGGGCGCGGCCCTCAACTCTCCCCCACACCACTCGCCTCTCCACTGCCTGTGCCGCTATCTCATTCGATTGTTCATTGCGTCCACGTGTCGTTCTGTCTCCACTCATCGCCATCTCCCCTCCCCCCTCCTCCACAACACTCCTCTATTTCTCTCTGGACGGGCTCCTTTGGACTTGACACGGGTCCCTGTGATAACACAGATTATGAGATCTGAGGGCAGCGCTTGGGATGAATGCAATTATTAGTTGCAGTTTCTATCGTGCGATTTTAATTGTATTGACTATGGACCATTTGAAATGTGAAATCCATTCTTAAGTGCCAGTGTGGTGCGCTCATTCGTCTGCAATTTCATTCCCCCGTTTTTTTTTACTTGAAACAATAGACTTTGCACGAGGAAACTTTCAAATCCGTCACGATTGACCGTGAACTTGCGGGGCGAACGGAGATGGTGGGGGAGAGGCGCACTTTGGTCAAATTGTTGGTTGTGTAACGTTTGGCTGCTTCTTGACACGCAAGCTAAACAGAAACTTGGTCCCTGTTGCTGTGCTGCGTCTGGCGTGCGCAGGGCGGGAGCGTGAACGGCGCAGCGGTGGTCGTCGCGGCCAAGGTGCCTCCGGCCCAGCCTCCCTCCGTTGCCCCCGTCTCTCTGCCCCCCAAGCCTCAGAGCCCCTCCCCGTCGCCACGCGTCACGTTTGGCAGGTGGGTGTTTGCGTTTTATTTAACCTTGGCATGTGCCAGCTGCGTCTCAACGTGATGCCCCCCTTCGGGCTGCGAAGTGTTGTGGAGTCGGACCTCTTGTGAAAAAGTTTATTAAGACTGTTTTGATTTGACTGGTAGGAAATTGCGTTGAATTCCCTCTTGTGTGTTTTACTTTGAGAAGTAATTAAGGGTATTGGCAGAGCTGTACTAACGTTTGTTGTCGGGCAACTTTTATGATATTGCTTTTTCACACTGGCACTTAGTTGTTTTAAAATGATTTTGTAGATTAGTCAATTGATTTAAGGGTCAGGCGATCGGATCATCCCTGAAGAAAATTTTGAAGAGTCAGCAGCATTCAGATTGGAACAAAGATCAGACTTCTGCATTCCCTTGTGTGGCCATTTGCAACATATGGTTGTGAAAGTTAGACGGTCACGAAGAACGAGGTGCCACGGATAAAAATGCCTTTGAAATGAAAGGATTCGGGTGGATATTACATGTATCGTGGACTGAAAATAAAACAATGAATGGGTTCTGGAGAAAGCTGGCGTTCAAGGAAAACTGTTAGAGGTGATAAAGTCAAGAATGCTCGCCTACTATGGTTGTTTCGTGAGAAAAGATGGAACTTGTTTGGAAAAGCAGATTAGGCAAGGCACAATACCCGGTTCATGTGCACGAGGAAGACCAATGATCACGTGGGTAGATAACGTCAAAGCGTGGACGAGGCTCACGTTGGAACAGACAATGAGGATGGCATAAAACCGATGTACAATGGCGAAGGATTGCCCATGGTGTGGTCAACCCTCGGAACGAGGATGGCTGAAGACAAGACAAGAGGTCAATTTAACATTTCTCAGCTTTGGTGCCTTTTCACCAGCCATTGATACATTCACATAATGTGTTGGATTGGGGGGGGGGAGCATTACCAGGGTAGAACATTTAACAAATTGTTATTTCAAGAAATACATTAATTGTCACGTTGCATTCTAAGTGTAAACATTTTGTTATTCACCGTTTTAACTGACGGCTGAAAGCATTTTGCAAGGTCAGAAAATAGGAAGATGATCTTCCCTCTCTTCAGCAGAAGTTGCCTCGTTTTGCAGTCATTTGCTAAATGCAGTGCCTCGCCCCAATGATGACCAAAGTACCGTGCTGTGAGGGAAACCCTACAGACCCTCCTCCTTCCTCTCAACCTGTCTCCACATAGACCACTCGCCATCTCTCTCCACTGTTCATTTCACCCGAGTTTCGTGCCATCATCATAACCATCAATCCTCATTATCCCTCTCATCGTCACTGCTTCGTCTATCTCTGGATGGGCTGCTCGGTTCCTGGACGGGTCCCTGTGTGATCGCACAGATTGAGATGTGAATGCAGCACTTGGACATTATGCAGAAGTGTGCCATTGGGCCTCTTTTTTGTACTCTTAGGTTTTTTTCGGTAAAGTCACGTAGGTAAAAAATAAAATAAAATTAATCAAAGTAAAATAAAAAATCACGACGATTCGGAGGCAACACAAGCTTCCGTCTTCAGGTGGAACCGTCACAGCACGATTGCTGTATCTTTACTTGATATCAAGTTAAGATACAGCAATCGTACGTGACTTTACCGAAAAAACCTAAGAGTATGAATCCTTGCAGTCACGAAAGCTTCAAATCTCTCTTTCTTGTACTTTTGTATTTAGCTATATTAGACGTGTGCTGATGCATCAATTCATTGGTTTAAATAGAATCTCAAGGTCACGATTACGTGTGTAGAATTGTGGCTGTCAAAATCGATAGTTTAAGATGTATGCAAACCTCACGCTAATGACATGGGAAAGTTACATGTAGCTAAGGAAGTTAACAGAGCTGTGCAAAGAAAACCCAAAAGTTAAACAATACAAAGCAGATGGTGAAAATGAGACAGAATAAATGTTTTAATCTATTCGCTGCCTGGAATCTTGATGTTGGACTATTATACTGTGAATCGCATTACGCCCCAACGCTACGGATGGTTTTGTGTGCGTGTATACGTGTGTGTTTGCGTGCGCATGTCATGTGTCCGTTAGTAGTGAAAGCTGCGTCTCCAGGGACAGTGACCTTCCTGGGCCCCCTCACCTCCAGGAGGCTTCCCCACCCGTCATCAGCTCAAGCCCGAGTTCAGCCTCTGCAGTGTCTCAGAGCAAACACAGCACCAGCACGACTGTGAGCCCCCATTGCCTCTTTCCCACCATTACTTTTACCGCGTTACTACAATCAGCATCAGCAGCAGCTCAACCAGTGGATTGCGCGCATGTTCACTACAGTTATTATTGATGCGGTTATTTTTTACGCTGTCCAATGAAGGTAGAAAGCGTCATTACATTAGATGTGTCCATCTGCAAGGTGCAATATGAACTCAACTTTTGTATAAAGTTGTTTAATCAGTTTGACCAGTTGTCAATAATAGCAAAGGGTTGTTCAAAACTTGCAGACATGATCCAGAGTTCCATAGCTCGAGTATGCAAATACATTTTGCCCTGACAGTTACTTCTGAACACATATGTATGTGGAACTTCTTTCGCGCACCGTATGTTGCCAACTGTGCTATTAATGAATAAGCACTTTCAAACACATGAACGCATGGTTGAAAGTGATAATTGATCCATGCGCAACCTTGGTTTTTTCTCATCCTTGTTTTGTTTTAATCAGGAACCAAAGAAGCTGAGTTATGCCGAAATTTGTCAGAGGCCTCCCAAAGAACCGCCTCCCATGCCTCCACCTTCAAGCGCCAGCAACGGTGTATCGGCGGCGGCGGCCCCAGGAGATGGGGAGGACTGGGAGAACGGCGTGGATGCGCACGGCGGCGCCACGATGCCGCAGGGTGGCAGCACCGCCACGGGGCCTCAGGGCGGTGGCACGACGGGCCCCGGGCCGGCAGAGAAGTGGAGGGGGCGGGACACGCATACGCGACGACCGCCGCCCGCTTCGTCCCGTCGGTACTCTCCACCTGCGGCGCATGGGGCCGCGCGGCGGCCGTACAGAGGTGGCTACCACAGCGGACCTTTCAGGCCTTACGTGGCGCAGGCCCGGACCCCGCAGTGAGGGCTCCGGCTGAAGAGAGGAGTCCGATGCCGGTGGCCTCCATTGGTGGGGGTCTTTGCAAATCTGAAGGGACCCCATTAACATTGAGACTCTTAACACTTGAGAGAGAGAGAGCGCAATGCACGGAGCACAGAGACAAGTGAAAGCAACTTGTAAACCTCTTCTTAATCTCCCTAAAACACCACATTGAGCCATATGGGACCTACAGAATGATGTGGATCTATGGAGTAAGCAAATAACTGTGAAGCAAGATCGCTGACATTTCGATCTCCAAGGAAGAAATGCGACTTTGCTGTTTAGTCAGACATTGTGCGCTTGAAGAAAGCCTCTTGATTTCTTCGGGCTCTTAGACACAATGCACGAGTAAATTGCAGCGCTGTTTTGTACATGTGCAGGGGGGCTGGCTGTGGTCTCGTGGAACCTATTGCAAGCAAGGAGGGGGAGGGGTGGGTGGGGGGGAGGCAGTGTGTGCTTGATGGACGTGGTGGGTGGCCCTGTCGAGAGAAACTCGCAACACTGCCACTCGGTGAGCCGCAATGCTGGCAGGCGAGAGACGTTCAATACAATCATCCGGACGTCTCCTGGAAGAGAGTGTACTGTATATGTAAGCACACTAGCTATGTACCAAAAGCCATTAACTGCTTTTGGGGGGGGTGGGTGTTTGTGACCTGTGATGTACAAAAAATGAATTCCCTTAATGCGAAGTGTGAACATAGTTGTATTTTTGCGCTACTGTACAGACACCTTAATTGATTTGCTTAGAAGACAATTTTTCCGTGAAAGCTTTGAGAGTTGTCACCTTCCAGCGTGTCCCCTCCGTCGTGCCGTCTATGGGCGGATTGGCGTACGCACAGGGTTTCAGGTGAATATTGTTTCTTCAGTTCAGGAATCGGAGGTTTTGGCCTGGTAGCTACTGTAAAGACATGGGCATCCGGACCGTCCCAGGTGTGTCCACAGCTTCACCTGGGCTCGTGTGTCCTGCAGCACTGTCAGCTGATCGTGCCTGAATGCCAGTTTCTTAAATTTCAGACACGCTTGTGTTGCTGCATCAATTTTCAAGATGGCTTGGTGGTTTTTTTTATTTACTTACCGTTATATATCATCGCGCTTTTGCTATACATCAACACGCTTCTCTATTTCTGTGTTGCTCACTCGCCTATGATGGCGCTTCACAGGCGACGCTCAAGTAGTTGCTGTGCTTTCTCTGCAGGCTTGTCTGCGGCCAAATGTGTAAATGTGACCAAAGGCTTTTCAGGCACTTAGCTCAAAGGCCTGGCCTCCACGTGAGATCCAGATGACAAAAACGAGCTGCACTCTTTTTATTAGCCAGGCTATTGAAACTAGTGGGCTCAAAGAAAACCTAAATGAAATATAAATTTTTGGCTCCAGAATTTTTGTTGAGAATTTCCATTCCGGAGGGTGCGGCAATGTAGCTAGCGTGCGTCATCCAGGCGCTCGCAGGAAGGGGCCCGAACGTTAAGAGCGTGGGTTTTTTAATGACGCCGAATATGAAATGCTAAATGCTCGTATCGGAGTGCATTGCCTGAAGAAGGCACAATTCCTATTCTACGTTGTTTATCGAACTGCGTTGATCGTTGATTCTAACAAATTTACCACGAAACGCAGCCACCCCCTCCCACCCCCTCACTAGTCTAAATAAACGGTTGTGCACTGTGTAAGTCAACCACAAGAGGGTCTATTTCACAGCTGTGAGTGATGTCATGCAGCAACAAACTGAGTGGTTTCCCTTCATCACCAATAGCCTGAGATTGACCTGACATTTCCTGGAACGTGACGCTGTGGGGGATTACACTGTTGTGTTTTATTCTCGCTCTGAGGGAGATTCTGTAGCAGGTTTCACAATTGTGATCACGTTGGGCTTTGCTTTTGTGTAAGAAGAACCCAACTGGGATCGTCAATGTCACATTTTGGGCTCGTGATGTAGCCTTTATGTTTTTATAGTTTGACCGTTTGTGTACCGTATTCCCTCGCTGTTCGTGTGGAATACGCTCCGGAGATGCTCGTGAATGCAACATTTCGGGGATACTAATAATATTGGCCTACGAAAACCGATCTTTTAAAAAATACATAAATAAGCTATTAAATACGTGAAAGAAAAAAAAGGGAAAAAAAATGGTTATACGGAAAAATTACTTAAATAAAAAATAAAGTATGAAATAATAGTTAATGAATCAACTTGCCTTAAATTTAGATGATCCTGCTCATCATTGTATCTCTTTCTCGCACCACATTCTCTCCCGTCACTTTGTCTCATCGCTTTCGATGCAGCAGTCGTGTAGAGTTCCAGATGCGATTTGCGGATAGCCAAAATAGCCAACATCGCAGACGGCAAGTTTGTGAATAACGAGGGGGATACTGTCGTGTTGAACAAGCTGCATGCAAAAAGGGAAGGTTTCCGCAGTGCAGGTGATTACCTTGACCTTGGCAACATGCATTTGTTATTTTTTTTTTAAAGGCCCCTTTTGTGTTACGAATCTGCCTCCTCGGTGGCAAGAGCATTGGCCCTGCTGCGTGGACTTTTGCTCTGGGACGGTGGGGGGATTGATAGCAGGCATGGCGCAGATGCTTGCCTGATGTCCGCGCTACAATTGAGGATGAGGTGTGAGAAGGTTTTCATTTGGCGAAAGGCTTCACTGAACTCGGCGAGCTGTGGAAGCCACATTTTAGAGATGACATTTGTATTTACATGCCAGAATTATAATTGGAAAAGGAAGTTTTACATAGAATATTAATTAACTTTTTAACAGTTGTATTACCCTGCTTGTATGTCAATCAATTGCGCATAGTCGGCGAAGGACCGGCGCGTCAGACGTACGACCTCTTGCGACAGCATTTCTGCTCTCGCTGCCTTGCCGGTGTCACGAGTGATTTGTTTGATCCACGTCTCGTGGATGGGGGGGGGGGGTGGGGGGGGGATGACCACGGGGGCGGCGCCATTCTTTAGAGGGTCGCAGTCCACTTACAATGTCAACCGTCAAGTGAAGTGCGCAATTTTCTGGAGTTTGCGTGTCAAAACGGGCGACGAGTTCAAAAGGTGACGGCCGTCTTCTCTCGAATTGAGCTCGCGATTGCTCCGAGACTGGTCCCGGATGCAGTGGTGACATTTCTCATGTGGAACCATTTATTTTGCTTCAAGTGGATGCAAATCCACTTGAAGCATTGTCCAGGCCTCGGCATCGTACAACAAAACTGTCAAAACAGCACTGGTTAGACTCAATTTGGTGCCCAGACGGACCGAACCATTTCCGGGATTAAATGTGGTCCAGACTGTTCAATATTTCTGAGGCAATGCCGATTTAGCAGCGTTCGATATCGGGTCTACATCATCCCACAGTGGTTTGTACAGATCCCAGGTAGACAAATTCCTCCAGTGCCTCGACAGTGTTGCCCTTGATAACACGGGGCGCTTCAAGAGAGGTCTGGAACTCAAGTTCTGGCCTTTTGTTTTCTGCCATGAGACACGAGGTCCCATTTTGCTCGCATTGTGCAAGTTTTGGGGGATCGGTGCGAATGTTTCAGGCTTCTCAATAAACCAAGCTGCGTTATTGGTGTAGTCGAGGTCGGTCAAGTGGTGCCGGCCAATCCTTACTCCGAGGTCATTGGTCACGTTTTCAAACGATTTAGGAAATAGCGCGACAGAAGAGCACCGGTGCGTTGACGCATCCTTGACGTACTCCAGATGTAGTCTCGAATCGTGGTGAGAGTCCTGACCCGACACGAACCTTAGCGCTTGTTGCCTGCGTGCAGCTTTTTTCACAAGTTTCAGCAGGATGCCAGGAATCCCAATCCCTCTCAAGACAGACAGACCAGATCGTGGATCGATCCACAGAGTCAAAATCCGCCTTCAAATCAATCTAAGCGACACGGAATAGGCAGTCGAACTCGCACTGCAGTTCTGCAACAGTGTTTCGCAAGCAGCCTGCCCAGAATTACTTGAGCAAAAACCTTTCCCGGTCCCGAAAGTAGGGATTTAGGTCTCTAATTGCTGCATGCCATGCAGGATTCCTTCCCGTTGTAGAGAAACTATTATACTCTCTCTCCAATCAGCATGTACTTTGCCACACATCCCGACCTTGATGAAAAGCTCATGTAAACTTCTGGTGATAGGATGCAGAGCACCTTTCAACGGTTCTGGAGAAATACCATCTAGCCCAGCTGCTTAACCGTTTTTCATTTTCATGAGGGCATGCTGAACTTCCTCTGGAGGGAGGTGATGTCGACCTCCATATTACGCGATGCTTGCGCCGTCAACAGTGGCTTGACCACTCCCTGTGAGTTTGACCTCGGTGATACTGGAGATAATGATGTTATAGTTGGCCAGTTGGTGTACGCGATGGCCTTTCATGTAGAGTACCTTCCAGAGAAGTAAACGGAACAGTGCTTGCAGGTCTGGCTTGACCTTGCCACAGCTGGACTTTCAGTCGTGCCAGTCATCCAAGCATTGCGTGCTCGTCGACAATGAACACCGTTTAAATGAGGGGCTGAAACCAGGTGCTGTAAGGTTGTCTTTTCATTTCATACGTTTGGGTTATCCAAAACACTCTGGCAGGGGAGGTGGAGAGTGCAGTTAAAGAGAACAGCTTTTCCGTTCATCCAGAGAGCAGCTTCTTCTGCCGAAGGTGCTAGAGACGATGCTGCTGCCCGATGTCCACAGCCGTTGAGGATGCAGGTATCCACTTCTGCCTGTTCTGCCGTTATGGAACTTGTCCCAGAGCCCCGTTGGCTGGGGTATCATCAGGGTTTTCCTAACAGGTCATCACGGCTACAGTAGCGGCCCACTGTACTTGACCCTGTGAGGTAGGGTGGGCCGCCATTTCCCAGGTTCCACGATGTGGATTGGGCGGGGGGTGGACTTTTGGAACGTTTGTGTGTCAATGTTACACAAATACCGTAATAGCATTTACTTGCCAAGGCAGATTCGAAGGAGATTTTAATTGGTTTGCAGAATGTCTGGAATTAAATGTATTTTTACGTGGAGTTTGAAGGTTGTGTTTCCCACATCTTGTAAGTGTCCCCTCCCAGTAAAGTACACGGAGTTATAACCTTTTTTTTACTTTGTGACAATTGCATCAAGCAAGCGCAGCACTGAACAGTTTGTGCCAGGCCTCGGTAATCTGTGGTGGAAAACGGTAGGAATGTACGCATTTGAGTTGGTCCGAATTAGAAGGACGTAATGCTTGCTTGGGAGATTCATAAACCCCTCGGCTCCAGTGCCCATGATAATATTCCCCACAACTGCTTCTTGCTAACAATACAGATTTCTGAAATCTAGAGAAGGTGACGGTCAAACTAGAACTCATTCAGATTTCCCCTCCTCAATTGCTTGAAGTTACATACTTGAAGTCACAGCTTAGTCCACCTGTTGGTTGAGATTTCTTTTTTAGTATATCTGTGGAGCTTACCATGTTTACCGGGTTTATTTTATTTAAGGTTTATTTACTGTCTTGCACTGGTTGAGATTTGAGTGTTACATTGTAAATGGAGGGGAGGGAGCAATATGTCACAAAACCCTTGCAGGAGCCAGCAAGCCGAGGCACCAACTTGGAGCACACACGAGTTTTGGATTCGAGCGTTTGGCATGTCAACCGGACCGCTGGGCCACCAAAGCCCCCAAATATACCCTCATTAGTTACGCGGAATACTCCAGCCTCACACCCCCCCCCCCCCCCCCCCCCCCCCCCCAGTTGTGTTTTCATTAAATAGCTCTCGTTGTGACGTTGCGTCTAGCGTATACACTGTCTGATGCCGTGTGAGGTTGTATTGCCGGGGAACTTCCATCTCTTTAGCCCCCACCCAGTTATGCGATTTAGATTTGTTCGTGTCTGGCCTCCTTCCCCCCCACCCCCCCCCCCCCTCCATAACACAGAGAGAGAGAGAGGGACTCTGCCCCAGTGAAATTTGCACCCAATGCACTTGCCATTGGGATGGGTTCTTTTAATGTGCGCATTTTGTGTCGCATTTAACATTTGAAGTTGCTGTCGAGACCAAACTTTGATTTGTTTTTGCTGAGCGCATGGTGTGGGCATGGTGTTATGAAGTGAAGGCACAGGACTTGAAACGTGGAAGCTAAGCCTCTCCTCTCTGCTTTTATTTAAACCAAGAAAGTATGAAATACACAAACACAACACAATGCTTTATTAAACCAAAGTTTTGTTTGCTGGAGATGTGTGGTGGCAAACAACCATCGTGTTGCACGGTTTGGGTTGCAATGCCACACCAGCCGTGCCTAGTTTCGTCTGATAAATTACACGCATTAAAGTCCTGGCTACAATGGTTTCAGTGCACTAATGTGTACAGGGTTAATGAGGACTTGTCTAGAAAAAAATGCAATCGAAACTGCCAAAATGTATTTCAGACAAAAATGCGTGCGTTTCGGCTGTTTACGCAATTTCAAAGTTGATTGAAGCTCTGGAAAGTTTAAATTTTAATAGAAGCCATAGCCTAAACATAGATTTATTTTGAATTCCACCCCTGTATGTCTAATGCTTATGTTATGCATTGTTATGTGTCGGCAGTAACGGTTTGTGGCGAACACGAATTAGCCAGTCTCTGGGCATTTGATTCTAACTCGCAAGTCGAGAATTCTGTTGGCCAGACGAACCTCAATGCAAACCGTTATAGTGATGGCTCGCACAGAAACCGAATTAACTTTAATGGAGAGGATAAACTGTGTGGTGGGGGGGGGGGACATTAACTCGTCAATGTTACTAAATCAATTTGTGAACTTATGTAAGCAAGTCAATGCAATTTGTGCTCTACATGTGCATGGCAACGAAGCAGGCCTAGCCTTCACATTGGCCTAGCCAGTGGCATCTGGACAATTGCATAAACCACCAAAAGTGGAAGTGTCCCTTCGCATGCCATGTAAAGCAGTGCAAGGAAAAACACAAATCACTACAGGTTTAGTGCAGTTCGTAATTTCTCCTTGTGGTGTTGCGCTCATGACTGGAATTGTGTTACACTGCCAGAATTTACCGATGCTCTCAGATTGTGGTGTTGAAGAGGCCTCGTTTCACCCACCCTCCTCACTCCACCTCATAAGGGCTTCTTAAAAAATGCAGTTTATTTACGCGACAGTGACACAACAGATGGGGAGAGTACTAAATGTGAAATCGCACGCGTTTTAGCCACACTTGGACGTGGTGGAGGGGAGGGCCGGTCTTTGACACCTCAACGCAGCTCTCCTCCGCGAGGTTGAGAGATGTTCAGTTCCGAGCAAGCCAGGAAGAAATTTGGCAATTTTACTCGGAGTGTGCAGGCAATGCTAGTTGTGAAACAAGCAGCCATCGATGCTACCCCACTACTGCCAAAACGCCGTTGGTGTTGGATTACGATTAACGAGAGCTGGATTTTTTTTTTAATGCTCCTTAAAGATGTGTGTTTTTAAGTGTTTAGCAGCTTCGTCATGAAGCGGTATTATTACGTTTTACCTACGCATTTTGTAAACTTGTTTCAAGAATGCCGTCTCTTAAGTTTAACCGATGGAGAAAAAACAAGATGTAACTTTAAACGATCTTCAAATGCGTAAAGCAAATTTAAGCGTTCGCGCGTTGAGTTGTGAACTCAAAAGCGGAATCGATCAACTGTGATGGACGAACGCCCGGCAACGCTGGAGCGCGCGCGCGCAGACTTCAACGAACGTGCACGCTCATGCCTTACAATGGACGGAAGCAACTGTGGAGCCACGGCAGCGTTCGCAAAACGGACGCCCCGGGAACGCTCGAAGATTTTAGGGGGGACGGTCCTTGCCGCGTCGCGGCCGCCCGCACGCGACGGTGCTGAGCGATCGCCTGCCTCGCACAGGGACGTGCGTCGGGCACGTCAGGAGAGCTGGCACTCCTGAGATCAAACCCGGACTGGTTCTTTGGAGCGGAGCCTGCTGTATTGCTCATACGCGGAGAAACCCCCCGCCACACACACACACACACCGTTGTTTAGTTTTGTTGTGTGCGCGTGTTTTTTTTTTTAACTGCTTCTCAACGATGGGCCACTTGATGCATGCCTCTTGGGCCGGACACTGAGGTACGTGTCTACGCAAGCCAATTTGCAGATTGTTAAATGGTCTTCTGCTGGAGTTGCATGGAGGGAGGATTAAGCGAGTGTGGGAAGTTGGGCTTGTATGTTTCGCCCTTGAGGTACGTGGTGTGCCGCTCTTCTGTGGACTCGTTACCTGCGGTTTGGATTTAGACATTTTAATGCAGTTGGGTGGCTTGTTTTTTACAATGAAATTATAATACCTAATGTGAAATAGATTTGTTTTCTCTCCCCCCCCCCTCCGCTCCTATATTCTATCATGAATACTTTTCTGCATTCTATCATGAATACTTTTTTGTGGATTGTGAGTGTGGACAAAGTCAAACGGTGCTCACTTGCTCTGCGGGGCGGGTCCACGCAAAGCCCCTTTGCCATGTCCCTCGCATTTGCCCCCCGCGATTCTCAAACTCCATAGCAGTCGCGGTGCACCGAACTCTCTCCCCACCCACTCGTGCTCCGCCAGCATTACCTCGCCTATTTTTTTTACCAGTCCAGGCTAAGAGAGATGAGATCTTGCGTTGAAACACCAAAGTGAAAATCTACTTTTCAATGTCGAAATCGGCTCTTGGGAGTATTGGCTTCTCTGGAACAAAGAAAAACCATTCAAACTATTTAGTGAACGTTAAATCAAATATGGAATATCGGAGTCGCACACAAATATGAATTTACATCAAACTTATGTTGAATTGAAAAATCACAATATCGTCATACCCCCCCCCTCCCCTCTTCACGGTCAGCAAGCATTATTGTTAGAGGGGACACGCCTATGCGAGGGCTGATTGACAATTCACCGCTCCTCGTTCTTGGCTATGCACCGCTCTGATGAACGTGAAGCCCTGTGGCAGTTACTGCAGTCCAGACCAAGGCTGAAAATGTCACTCGAGGGGTGTTTTGCCATCGCGTGCTCGCCTTGTGGAAGTTCGCAGTCCACTCTCCCTTATCGTCGGTGCTATCACGGACCGGTATTCGAGTGTTGGTGATTGAGGTGTTGGGGCTATGTTAGTGGCCACCACTCTCACTCTGTACTGAGCGTCTGTGAATAAGCGCTTTATAGCTCATCGGATTCCTCCAGTATAAATACATATTCTGATATGAGACACTGCGTGCATCCAAAAGGTTGAATTCGTTCCACAACTGCGCTGCATTTTTATTAAATTACCAATGCGCGCACCGTCTGTTGTAGAGCTCATGCCAAAGCACCTCAAGCACCTTGTTATGCTCGGCTATGGTTAGCCCCGATTTCCCACAAGTCATCAATGCCTATTTGCTCTCACTTGCCTAAATACAAGTATTGGGTCTTTCGGTAAAATCACGTAGATAAGTTCAAAGGAAACAAAAATTAAAAAACGACGACGTTTCGATCGCAACACAAGCGTTCGTCATCAGGAAGCGTTCGCCATCAGGAAGATGATGAATGCCGTTTTTTGTTATTTTCTTTGAACCTATCTACGTGACTTTACCGAAAGACCCAAAGAATATGAATTCCTGCAGTCACGAAAGCTTTAAGTCAAGATTTTGCCTAAATAAGTCACAATTAATTGACGTGTAGAAGTGACTTATCCTGCCCCCAGGGTTTTATTGTAATCGCGCCCTGGGGGGGTCTCACTGAAGAGCCCTAATTTAATAACACTGATTCTGTTTAGCGCATGCATGCTAATCGGTGGCATCCTGCCGTCTAATGTGAGGCCATTTCCGTAATAAAAATGTCGTGTGTGGAAAGCAGCTGTAATGATTGGTGTGAACACGAGGAGTAATCAAAACTCTTCAGATAGGCCAGGAAACACATTTGCCTTGGTACCATCTGGTCAAATTGGAATTCCAACAGCTAGGGAGCCTAACAGTGATTCTTCATCTCTGCGTAGCCCACCCACCCCGTCCTTCCTCAGAGCGTTACATTAGAGGCCTCCACACCCGGCCACGCGGTCTACCCTCAGCCTCTCCTGCCCCTTGAACGGTCAGTTTCATTAAATATTTTTTTTGCCAATAAACAGCCAATGTCCCAACAATAATGTGAGAAATTGCCAGGACGGTGGATTTCTCGCGTCCCTGCTTTTTCATCGGATGTGAATCTGGTCCATTTTGAGAGGGCTTTTATTGCACTGGCTTCACATTGTGTTTGGGGGGGGGGGGGGGGGTGTGCGTGGCTTCTCAATTTAAAGTGGCACTTTTCAAGTTTGAACCCGAGTCGCACGTTTGAGGGGGGACTGGGCTGGAGTTTGAGAATCGCTTGGTATTCACACGCGGGGAGTCCTGCTGGGTGGAGTTAGCATCGGTTCGGGTCCAGGTCTTCAGCCTCGCATCTCCTTCACAGCTGTCGATGTGTCAGGCTCGGAATGTCTGTCCCCGGATGGTGTAACGAGACGTGGTGCAGACGGCACCGTCTCCCCAAGGTGCAGGAGAGAGGTGCTTTGAAAAATATTGTTGCGAAAAAAAAAACAGCGATTCTCCAATCACAATTGGTTTTGGGATCGAGGGACGTGTTAATGGGTGTGTTAATATGCGGCAAATATAGGGCATACAGGGTAGGGATTGAGTTACGGTTTGTATGAATGTGGAACTTTTGCACCGTACGTAGCCAACCGTGTTAACCGGAGGTGCGGGGGGGGGGAGAACAAACTAACAGAAAAAGTTCTAAAGATATTCGTTTTAATTGGCTGCAAAGCTTTTTCTTTTTTCAATAGCGGCAGTGTTTCTCACAACTGTGCTTCTCCGGGCCGCAGGGTTGTCGTGAGACGAGATAACGCGCTACGTTCGCCACGGGATGCTTAACAGGGTCTAGTATAAGTGTGGCGGTGGGCTGCGTGTCAAGAGCGAAACTTCCCCTTCCAACTTTGTTTGGCAAATGTGGACGAGCCATTTCCCGCTGTGCCCCCCCCCTCCCCTCCTCTGGACGGAGCGCTGCTTTTGGCTCTCCACACTCACACTTAAACATTGTTCGAACGCACCTCGGGGCTAAGTCGGAGAGCGGCCCTGATGGAGTCGGGGAGACCTTTCAGACGCTCTTTGTGTGTGCGAAGAATGAAGCAAAGGTGGTTTCGCGTCTATGGTTTTCATCAATTTGGCCACTTCACGTGCAGTCCCCCAACAGCGGCTCTCTCGTGCGTGTGCCGCGTGCTCTCCCCGCGTGTTCTACTGTCGGCACAAACACCCCAAAAACTTGAATATTATATTTACTTGATATTTCTGCCTTAAGCGTTTTGTACAGCGATTCCCTGCTACAGTTCCCTGCACCCCGTAGGGGTCCGGGTGAGTGGTCTGTAGGTCCCCGATCCCCCATGCCCCCCCCCCCATGCCCCCCACCCCCGGGACGTACAGACCAAGGGAACGGGGTGCTATGGCAGACCCTCGTCTCGCTGTGTTACGCAACCTTGATTCGATTTTACGTCGCCTCTGACGAGGACAAGCCCTCTGGGCTTGGTGACTGGTGAAGAAGGGGCAGTGGGTGTCATCCTAAAACTTTAGCAATTGTAGATCACTTGGGCTCGTACACGACCGCTCTTTCACACGTGTTCTTTAAAAAAAACCGCCCGATTGGCTGAATTGAAATGCTATCCATTTAGTTGTAGTCTTAAAAAAAACGTGCGCGAGAAAATCTCAATGAAATTGCGTATGAAATGTACCGTGTTTTGTTGTGAATCGCTGGAGTACGAGACGCCAATGTGTTGACAGGTTTCGATTCGCGACCAAATGCGAATGAATTCGTCTTCGTGCACATTAAACGTATTGGAAATCTGCGCGCAGAAAAGCAATCATTTAACTAACTGTGTTTGATATTTCACAAGGATACAGTCATGGAAGAAGGGGGGGGGGGAGTGGGTTGCAGAAAAATCGTGGACATTTGCAAAGTAAGGGCACAGCCACGCTTGTTGGGAAGTTGGGGAGTTTTCCCGAGCGAAATGGTTCCCGGTGGTGTTAACTGGTAAGATTACAGACAGGATCCGTGACCTGAGTACTGAGCCGACGACTGTTCGTACGATGCTGTCTGTATTTAAAGGTTCCGTCATCAGCACACGTCGGCTTTCTTGTCACCTCATTGAAGGGAGAACAAAAGTTTGCGACTAAAAACAGAACCCCCCCCCCAGGGCTTCTTATTCAAAACGTCGTGGGTTTCGCTTCGGCAAAATTCCAAACCTTGCTGGGGATGGGTGTCTGGACGCCCACGCCGCCCCGAGTTGCAAAGCCATGCAGCGAATATCGGTGTCGCCCCGGCGTTCAGTTTGTGGGGAGCTTTCATGGAGGTGTGCGGGAGGAGCTTCGGAGGCGGAGGTAGGAGGCGGTGGTGAGGTCGGATCAATGGGGATGCACCGTTGAGCGTCGGAAACGACGAGTGGCCAGAAAGGGATGGTGTGCGACATTGGGATGGGGTGACGGGGGGGGGAGTCTCTTTAGAGTGGAGCACACTCGCCAGGCGCAGTTTGGCTCGAACGAACTTTCCAAGTGCTGGTCCCCCCCCTAGCTGTAACCACCTTGCCAACAAGCAATGCGCACTGACAGTCACTGTAGCCTTACTCCTAATCAACCAGCCAGTAAATGCTTCCCCTAATTTTCACCAACCGACTCGGAAGCCACTTTCATTCGCCCGAATGACTGAGCCTAACCAGTTATCCAAGCAGCCACTGCAGAGTCCCCAAGCCCTCTCGCGAACAAGAGCCCTATCCGCAACCCCACATCTCGTACTTTGCCAACTCCCCCGGTCTCTGATGCGACGTGTTCACGTTATGGTTGCGCTGCTCACCGCGCCGGGCCCCACCCCCCCCCTCCCTGACCTCGACATGAGCCGCACGTGACCTCGGTCACGTGGCTCCTAAACGCGATAATCGCGACTCTTGCGAGTGCTTGCCGTGCTTGTATTATATTTGTGTAAATAAAGAACACGATACGACGTCTGGCTTAACGCAATGCCGTGATCTCGCTTCCTCTCGACGCCGCGAGTATCGTGCGCGCTGTGGGTGGGACGATGCTTCGATCTGTCTGAATATTGCTTCTTAACCTTTTCCCGTTCCGAGACGTCTGCAAGTTGCAGGGCGGATCCCGTTCACCGCTGAATCTCGGAAGCGGTTGGCATATTTCGATTTAAAGCTTTCGTGACTGCAGGAATTCATCTTGGTTCTTTCGGTAAAGTCACGTAGAAGGTAAATAATAAAATAATAAAAATTAAACATTCTTTTATTATGAAAGAACCAAGAAGAGGTTGGCATATTTTTTTTAGCGAGCCGTAGCGCCGTTTTTAAAGACCTTGTACTCACCGCAGAGAACTGCAACGACACGACCGCAGTCAGATGGCAGGAGCCAAATCGTGCCACATGCACTCCCGCATGACCTTGTGGGAGCCTCGGTACCAATAAAGTTACTTTTTCTCCCCGTTCCGATGACGTACACACACGTACGCGTACGTCATCGAATGAGTAAGGGTTAAGGCCGTGACACGCCTGTAAGAAACGACGTTTGATTCGTAGCGTAGCGCGTGGTGGTTTTACGTGACCCCTGCAGCCAGCAGAGGCCGCTACATTCACAACTGCCTGGTTAATCCCATCAGTAATCCAGCAACTCAGAGCAAGCTTAGTGAAGTCTCTGGCAGGCTGGTTATATTTACTTCGTTGATTCCATCTACAATGGGCCGTTGTCAATACTTTACAAAATATAAATGTATCAGGTCAAGCGTGTATACTAAGGAACATTTCAACAAAATATATAGATGTAGTTTTGAGTAGGCTCGTATGCCGTTGGGTGTCTGCACACTGCAACCCTGCCACACGATGGTTACTGGGCAAGCAACCCAGGCAGGATCCTCTTAAAAAAGGGGATCTTGAGACTCGGTGAGGCTCTTGGGAAATGACGCCATGAGTTTGCAAACGGACGCCGTGCGGCCTTGCACGGCTGCTGGTGTCGAGCCAGCGAATGACCGCGCAGTGTTAGGCCACGGCAATGTTTACACTTGGACAATCATCTCCACAATTCCACTCGAGCAGAGATGAGGTATGATGACCTGGTGGCCCGGGCAGGCTGTCTGTGAACCAGTCTCGTCGAATGCAGGCGATGACGACTTCGTGAGTTGCCGATGTTTAATGTTGTTCTTTGTAGAAGGGTCAGGGAGCTGGGCATAGGTGCGCACATTTGGTGAGTTCTACGCCTTACGTCTGGAAAACAATCTGAAAGCATAGTTTTCTAAATATAGATTCCTAACAAATGATGGATCGAAGATTGATCGTTTATCCTCAACAGCACGGTCAGCCTAACGTTTCGCATTGCTTACGCAATTGATAAGCGGACTTGTTTTTTTTTGTTATTTAGCCGTCTCGACATAAATACTAGAAGAACATATTCTTAGGTTTTTTCGGTAAAGTCACGTAGGTAAAACATTAAAAAAGTAAAATAAAATAAAAAAAATAAAAAAATCACGACGTTTCGGAGGCAACACAAGCTTCCTTCTTCGAAACGTGATTTTTTTTATTTTATTTTACTTTTTTTATGTTTTACCTACGTGACTTTACCGAAAAAACCTAAGAACGTGAATCCTTGCAGTCACGAAAGCTTCAAATCTAGAACTAGAAGAACAGTTTATTTTACACATCCCATCCGCACAACGGTCTTCTAAGACAAAGATCCCCCGTGTAGCCTTAACAGACTGTTGGGGCAAGTGCTGCTAACGAGCAACTACGCAGGCCAGAACGGCACACGAAGGGGGTGGGTGGCCAGCACTGCACCCAGCCGCCTTTGTCTCCCCACTTGACGATATTTACACCGCACCAGGTACTCATATGAGGCTGAGGCGACCTAGGGGAGACCCAGGACGGGTTCAGATAATCGTCACTGATGTTGGCCTTGAGCGGGGAACTAACTCGGGTCGCCAGGTTCGTATTGCAGCGCGCTATCCGCTACACGACTGCATGTTGAACTTCTTTCGCACCGTACTTCGATAACCATGCAAAGCGGAGGTGCCTCTAAAGCAGACATCCCATTGCCGATGACCGGTAACTATGTCTACGATTCATGCACCCTCTCGCGAAGCTCCCTCTTGATTTCGCTCCGCCTGACATCACCATCATCACTCCACGCAACGCCCCTCGCATTAATTTCCCAAAGCTTTTGACAACGTTGGTCGGAAATTCCCAAGCCGTTTGCTCGCTCTAACCCTGCAGCTTGCTAGTACGCAGCCGTGGGTAATAGCTTTTCCCCATTTCCCGTATCGTTACCACGTACATATAGCGGACGTACCAGCGGTGGTCCAAGCCACTGCTGATTGAAATGCCTCCACCTCGCAGGCGCCGTCTCTCACGATCCTTTGACGTGTTCATTGCGCGTGGTGGACGAGTCTGGCTCATGCCCCCGAGTTCGTGAAAGCGCGCGGGGTCGCGATGTATCGGCGTCCAAACATCAAAGTCCGCGCCGGATCGCAGAGGGGCGCTGTGCAAGCCAATCACCGGGGTCCGTGGCCTTGGGGAGCGCGGGGGATGAGTGCGTAAAGCATATTCCTTTGTCAAGGCGCTCAGCTTATATAGATGCTCCAACCTTCTTGGTTCTTTCGGTAAAGTCACGTAGAAGGGAAGTAACAAAATAATAAAAATAAAACATAATAAAACAATTCTCACAGAATTGTTTTATTATGTTTTATTCTTATTTTTATTATTTTGTTACTTCCCTTCTACGTGACTTTACCGAAAGAACCAAGAAGGTGTTTGACTGTTATGTTATCCGACTCTGTTGTATTACATTACATTTCTAAGTATACTAGATTTGTGTTTCTATTTCATTTATACCTGATGATGATTGCTTGTGTTGCAATCGAAACGTCGTGAGAATTGTTTTATTATGTTTTATTTTTATTATTTTGTTACTTCCCTTCTACGTGACTTTACCGAAAGAACCAAGAAGATGAATCCCTGCAGTCACGAAAGCTTTAAATCGATACATGCTCCAAGCTCGTGTGCTGTTTCATTCAGACTCTGTCGCCTCGACGGACCTGGTTTTCACCTGAGGACGGCTGCTTGCGTTGTGGCCGAAACGTCGTGAGAATAATTTTATTATGTTTTATTTTTATTATTTTATTACTTCCCTTCTACGTGACTTTACGGAAAGAACCAAGAAGATGAATCCCTGCAGTCACGAAAGCTTTAAATCAAAATTCATCGTGGGGTTGTTCGTGAAGAACACCGGGTGCGGATGGGATGGGATGGGTGGGCTCGGTTCTACCCACGCGTAGTTGATGGCAGTAGTACGGTCCGGCAGCTCAATGGCAAAGTCGAGGTCTGCTGGTCGCGGCGAGACGGCGTCAAGAGAGAGTTCGTGTCGTTTTCATGTTCCATCCTCCACCGTTGAAGGAGCGCAGATCACAGCGGTATGGCCCACTGTGTGTGGGTTGCATGGCCACAATCGCACTACCGTGGCTTGTGTCTTTAGTTTCCCATTGATGGGTGAGATGCGCGCATCGGCCTGTTGATGTTCTGATGCGGCTGATGGATTATACCGCTCGTGCCTTCGATGAGGAATGTCAAAGCCAAGAGGAGCGATGTTTAGGTGGGGTTGGGGTAAGGAATTTGGTCGGGTTCATTGGCTCTGCCTTTAAAAAGAAATATGTAAAAGATTCGTAACATTTCCTGATACGCAAAACATTGTTTTAGGGTAATGCTACCAGCTGACGTGGCCGTAGCGTTCGCGTTTGCAATTTAGTTTTTGTATGCGGCTAATAAGAGTGAATTATGGCGATGAGCATTTGGAATGAGTGAGGTTATAAAGTCATTCGCTGGTGGGGGTTTTTTTGCCATGTAAATATGTGTGTGCCCCTCTCTCCCCCCCCGTCTAAAGCCGTACCACTATTCTATAGACCAGGGGTGGGGAACGTCCGGCCCGCGGGCCGTACAAGGCCCGCGAAATCATTTTGTGTGGCCCTGTCAAGACAACCGCAGGCGGGACTCGAAATTCAACAAATCTAGGAGCAAACCTGGAAAAGCAGTTGCGAGTAGCAGCAACATCGTCAATACCAGCTAACATCACACGCCTCGCCAGAGAGAAGCAGTTCCAGCCATCGCATTAGGTGCGAGTTAATGAAATATTTGACCAAATATAAAAAACAATTTTTTTTAGTTGATAATTTAGTATGGCCCGCGAATGGTGTTATAAATATCCAAATGGCCCTTGGCAGAAAAAAAAGGTTCCCCACGCCTGCTGCAGACGGTACCCGTTTCGACTCCTGCCCCATGGCCGGCCGCGTGGCGTGTCGGACCCTGCCGGCAGGCGGCGCCACGGGACCAGACGCGAATCCGCCTCCGCCGAGACGACACTCGGCACCTTTTCGTCTCTTTTTTTTTCTCTCTTTCTCAAGCAGCACTGTAACGTTGTTACTACTTCGCTCACAGCCCATCGATCGTGCATGGAAGAATCGACTATTTACGATTAAAGCTATCGATTTATTTTGTCATAAAACGCGCAAAAGATTCGTCGTAATCTTAAAAAAGAACGCCCGTTTAGCAGGCTCACGATTCAGAACACACAGCGGGGTAACGGAGCGAGGCAGGCCACAAACGAGAGAGAGCAAACTAGACGTCAACAAGGACGCAACGAACGAATCGACGCTTGAGTTTGAATCGCGACCGAATCGTCACAATTATTGGGTGATGCGCCACTGGGCTGAACGAGTGTCCAATGCGTTGTCGCTCAGAGCGAAGATGGGAGATGTTTCACCCAAACTAAACTATGAACTAAACTTTGTTTTATTTTACCACGTAAGGCCCACTTAGCTATGTAGTTCTTTTTAGAAGCGACCTGGCAACACATTATAGCTCAATGAAGTGGCATACCACGTGAAAAAATATATCAGTAGCCAAATACTGTAAACGCGTGATGTTGATTCTAAATATGGAGGGAAAAAAACCGGAGGACCCGGAGATAAATCCGTGCGACCACGAGGAGAGAGAGAGAGACACCACAAACTCCAAATACACAGCAGGGGTCAGGGTCGGTATCGAACCCACGACCTCCTGCGTACCAGGCGAGGGAGATCACATCTCGCCACCGCGGGGCGCTCCACGCGGTCCCATGTGGACGAGTTGGTCACGGACTTGATCGCGCAAAGCGAGCACAGTTCCGTGGGACTCGTGGTGAGCTTGTAGCCCCGCCCACTCTCACAGCCACGCCTACTCGCTCGCTAGCAGCGGTGGACACGTGACTTCGCTCATTCAGGCGGGAGGGTTTTGCAGCAGTCCACACGTGGGGCAAAGTCTCCTGCTTGCATCCGCAGTGATTTAGTCTCAACCGAAAATGCTCACACAAAGTTCTGGGACACGGCGTGCATGGCATGGACGGTCAGGAAATCAAACAAGCCCCTCAAAATTGGTACTTAACGGGGCCTGAACAGGGGATTTGGTGAGATACTACTCGTGGTCTTAGCTGAATGGCCGAGGGATTAGAGGTGACATTCAGTTGTGAAAATAACGGGGAACGGAGGATGATTGACAGGGTGGCACGGTTGGAATTCGTTCGGGAAAGTGGGAAGGGCATTGGCTGGAGGGAAAGCGGAAGGTCAAGGAACATTCGGGAAGGAGGCTTGAGGGATATATGGAGGGAGAAGCGAGAGAGTTCGGAACGCTTCGAGTGAAGGGAATCAGTAGCCTGCTGGAAGAAATAAATGCTCCTATTGTTGAAGACTTGCTGTGCCGGGTGTCACTCCACATCTGTCCCTCCAGACACGCAATAAAAGTACGCGTACGTGTATTTCTTAAGCGGCCCATCGGCCCAACCGCCTTCTGGGAGTGCCAGGAACTCCGGGGACCGATTTCGACACGCAGTGTCTCATCAGCGGTCGGCTTTTTTCTCCCCCCACAAATCAACGTTTGGTGAATTTCCAGACGTTATCGGCACGGATCGTCTCGTCAGGGTTGTGGCACCGCTCGGAGAGCTCCGCCCTGTGCCCGAATCGCGAGCCCGGAATAAAAAAACTTTGGGACAAACTTGATTCGGAGCTTTCGTGACTGCAACAATTAGCTCTTTGGTCCTTTCGGTAAAGTAACGTAGAAATAATAATAAATTAATTAATAGCATACATATGTTTTAATTTATTGTTTCATCTTTCTACGTGACTTTACCGAAAGAACCAAAGTGTAAAGTTTTGGACAATTTTAAAATCTGCGACAAAATCAAGATTTCGTGAAATGTTCCGGGCGAGGAGGGTGGGCACGGGGGGGGGGGGGGGGGGACAAAGACAAAGATCACCCGTATAGCCTTAACAGACTATAGGGGCAAGTGCTGTTAGCGAGCACCTACACACACACACACCGGTAGTACCCCTTCCGAAACAGGGACTGTCCCGACCAAACTGGGACAAGTTGGTAACTCTATGAAAGTGCGAAGATCTTTTCCTCGCCGCGTTCTCTGTATCCGCACGAGGTTACCTGAGCTCAGCAGCTCCCTCGGCTTCTCTCTCTCCTCGTGGGTCTGCAACAGCGGGTGCCTGCGCGTGTGTGTGGGGAGCGGTGGTGCAGCGGTTAGCGCTGCGCTGCACTACGACCCGACTTCGTTTCCCGATCAAGGCCAACACCGGTGACGATTATCAGAACCGGTCCTGGGCCTCCCCTAGGTCGACTCAGCCTCAAACGAGTACCCGGTACGGTGTGTAAACATCGCCAACTGGGGAGACAAAGGTGTCCGTGAGTGGTGCTGGCCACCCACCCCATCGTGTGCCGTGCCGGCTTTGCAGGTCGTCACTAACAGCACTTGCCCCAACCGTGTGTTAAGGCTACACGGGGGATCTTTGTCTCTCTATGTGTATGTAGGTGTGCGTGTGATGTTGCTGTGTATGGGGGGGGTGTGGGGGGATGTGGGGGGGGCTCGAGGTTGCCCACGCGCGCGCGCGCGAGCTCGTAAATCCCCCCCCCACAACCACCCGGCGCGCGCGCGCCCGCCCGCCGCCCGCCGTGCTGTGGCTGTCGAGGCGCGCGTGCCGCGTGAGTTAAGGGCGCGAGACCTCGGGGGTAGTGGGGGGAGGGCAGTGGGGGTGGTGGGGGGAGGGCGGTGGGGTGGGGGGAGGCGGTGGGGTGGGGGGAGGGCGGTGGGGGAGGGCAGTGGGGGAGGGCAGTGGAGGGGGGGCAGTGGGGGGGGGGCGGTGGGGGGAGGGCAGTGGGGGGGGAGGGCAGTGGGGGGGGGGGCAGTGGAGGGAGGGCAGTGGGGGGAGGGCGATGGGGGGGGGGAGGGCGATGGGGGGGGAGGGGGCGGGGCGATGGGGGGAGAGGGGGCGGGGCGGTGTGGGACCTGGACGTGAAACGCGTAACGGAGGCCGGTCCGGCCAATGCCGACGCCGCTGGACATCTGCGGAGAAGAGCTTCATAGCTCATCGGATTCGTCCTGCGGTACAATGACAAGATTCGGATTATGAGCCGTGCAGGAGCGGTTGCGATGCCGTTTCGTTGCACGCGACGCGTGCGACGATCGGCTGTGAATCGCGCGATTGGTTCCATTCGAATCGATTTCAGTCGATGTATTGATACCTGCTTAGGGAAGGAGTACGGTGGACGGCGAGGGAGTGGGGGGGAGGGGGTGCGCAATGCCCCCCCCCCCCTCTTTGCTTTCTGCGCTCTCCCGCTTCTAGACCTCCTCTCCGTGCACCCTCTCCAACATCTCCCCGTTCCTCGTTGCGTCTCCCTCCTCCGCTCCCCTCTCTCCCGACTGTTCTCCGCTCTCTTCTCCACCGTTCCACTCCGCCTCTCACCCCCCCCCCACCACGCCATCCTCCTCCTCCTCGTCCCCCTCCCCCTCCCGCCCTCCCCGCTCTTCGCCTGCTCTCCCATCCTCACACGCAGAGTTACTCGACGCTCCGCTCGTCCGTCACTCACAAACACGATCCGTAACTGCGCCTGAAGAGAGAGGAGCTGTGAAATTTAATGGGTTTAAAATTTATGATTTACAGGAGGCCATTTATAACGATTATGAATACCAGCACCCACCCACCCGGGCTGCCTACTCCTCCCCCCCCACTCCCTGCAGCAGAAGCAGCAGCAGCAGAAGCAGCAGCAGCAACAGAAGCAGCAGCAGCAGAAGCAGCAGCAACAGCGCGCTCATCGCTCCAGTAGGGGAGTCGCGTCCCCGCGGGGATGGAGAGCGTGTCGACTCATCATCCCTCCCGAGGCGAAACGCAGAAACAAGAAAAATTAACCCGTAAAAAGAATTTTTTTCACTATAAATCCTTTATAATGCGTGACAATCGGTTTTATTTTATTATTCATTTCTGTTTTTCTTGAGTAAGAGTTTCATTTTTATCACCATTGGTATTTTAAATTAAATATGAAAATGTTCTTTTCCTAAAAGTGGAAAATTTAGGGAATTTTTTTTCACGAAAATTAATTGTCACGCACAACGAGTCTGTGTGCAAAATGTCAGCTCGATTGTGATCACGGGAAGTGGGTTAAAAAACGACCGAAATATGTGCACGGTCGTAAGCGCGAAAGCAAGCAAGCAAGTGAAACTTAATATAAAGGATTTAAAAAAAATAGGTACCACGTTGTGACGGGGTTGACGATTCGTCGCCACGCCAATAAACCTTCCAACCGCCATCATCATCATCGTCGTCGTCAGCCACGATTGATCCACTGCTGGACGATGGTATACCCAAGTCGCCGCTGTCTCTCCGCATCCACCGCCATAGCAATGTGGAATTTCCACAACCGACTTAGATCACCATCCCCCCCACTTAGGATCACCATCCCCACCCCCCACCGCCCCAATTCACACGAGTTTTTTTCCACACGCGCCATCGATCAGGAAACCAACTTCGCCGTGAACTGCGTGCTGTTGCGTTTAGTATTGTTGTCATCTCCACCGCACCTCCGATGAGCACGGTTGGCTACGTACGGTGCGAAAGAAGTTCAACGTACGTACGAATCGTGACTCAATGGGGTGTTTGTGCCGACAGTAGAACACGCGGGGAGAGCACGCGGCACACGAGAGAGCCGGTAGCTGGGGACTGCACGTGAAGTGGCCAAATTGATGAAAACCATAGACGCGAAACCACCTTTGCTTCATTCTTCGCACACACAAAGAGCGTCTGAAAGGTCTCCCCGACTCCATCAGGGCCGCTCTCCGACTTGGCCTCGAGGTGCGTTCGAACAATGTGTGGGAGTGTGGAGAGCTAAAAGCCATGGGGACCCCACGCAGCGCTCCGTCCCGAGGGGGGGGGGGGGGTGGCACAGCGGGAAATGGCTCGTCCACATTTGCCAAACTAAGTTGGAAGGGGAAGTTTCGCTCTTGACACGCAGCCCACCGCCACACTTATACTAGTCCCTGTTAAGCATCCCGTGGCGAACGTAGCGCGTCATCTCGTATCACGACAACCCTGCGGCCCGGAGAAGCGCAGTTGTCAGAAACACTGCCGCTATTGAGAAAAGAAAAAAGCTCTGCAGCCAATTAAAACGAATATCTTTAGAACTTTTTTGTGTTAGTTTGTTGTCCCTCCCCCCCAAGGCACCTTCGGTTAACACGGTTGGCTACGTACGGTGCAAAAGAAGTTCCACATACGTACGAATCGTGACTCAATCCCTACCCTAGTTTAGTCGCCTATTGACACACCCATTACCACGCGGCTCAGGGCCGATGCCTTCGGGCAAGTGAAATTTGTTCGTGCTGCAAATCAAAATACTTACGTATCCGGCATCGAGCTGGAACTTGGGTTGGGGTTGGGGATGGGGCGGTGGGGGTTGGGGGTTAGTGGGGGGCGCGTGGAGGGTGGGGATCGGCAGAACTGGAAACTCCCCCGCAGAATGAGCCCCCCCCCATCGATCACCGCTCAACTAAGCCATCTTTAATTTTAAATCCCATTACCTTCCATAATACAGGTTTTTATGGGGGGGGGGGGGGGGGGGGGGGTTAGATGTGTCGTTAAACCCGCCACCACCCGACACAGCCAACTGGTAAGGTTTGTCACGTAAACAGAACGTGGCCAATTCGTGACTAGTACAGCACACCGGTGTGTTGGAGAGCCAAGCCACAACGTTTACAATCTGAGTAGCGTGACGTTTCGCCAATAATTACAACCGGCATCATCAGGCGACAGCCAGCTTTGTGCAGAAATCCTCCTCCTGTTTCGTTCCTTAAATCGAGGCGTAGATGTGAAGACGTCACTTGTGAGACCTTCTTGCGCGAAGTAAAGGCGGAGGAGTTCATACATGTCTGCATCGTTTGAATCTCAGCATCGCCTTCATTAAAGGATGCCGGCGTATTTGTTATCTGTTTGGAATTTCGTAATCGCCGCTTCTGGTGATCACCTCGGCAATGTTTCAACTGGGTCTGGGGTAATCCCCGCCACACCTCTTGGCCACAGTGTGGTGAAGTATGGTCAAACTTCGCCTACGATCGACGCGGGATTCATCCAGCGGTGGATTGGCAACACTCTGAATTGTGACAATTCACTTGGGTCGGTGTCACGGAGAACTAGGACACTTTATTCGGTCGAAAGAAAACGGTCAGATTGTTTCTTTAGCAGTTTTATCTGCGTGTGTGTGTGCGTGCACATGTCTAAACTAAAACAACATTTTATTTTTACCAGGTAAGGCCCACTGAGCTGTACCGCTCTGTTTCAGAAGCGACCTGGCTATCACAAATGATAGCTCAACGAAGTGGGCTTATCACGTGGAGATTCACTCTCAACGCGTGATGTTCATTCTAAATGTGGATGGCAAAACCCGAAGGACCCGGAGAAAACTCCACGCCGGAGAGAGACACACGCGCAAACTCCAAATACACAGCAGGCTGCTTGCGTTGTGGCCGAAACGTCGTGAGAATTAGTGAGAATTATTTTATGATGTTTAATTTTTAGTATTTTATTATTTCCATTCTACGTCACTTTACCGAAAGAACCAAGAAGATACACAGCAGGCGTCAGGGTCGGCATCAAAAACCCACCACCCCTTTACATACCATGCGAGGTAGTTAACATCTCATAGCCACCCCATAAAAAAATATGAGGGCGCGTGTGTGCGTGCGTGCGTGCGTTCGTGTGTTCTTAGACGCGGAGAAAACGAAATGGGGTGAGCAGCTGCCAGGAGATATCCCCCCCCACCACCACCACCCACCACAGAGCAGCCGGCTGGCGCTTGTTCCCTGTGTTTAGTAAATTGTCCACATTAGCGTCGTGTTTATTAAATCCCCCATCGCGCCGCGTGGCCGTGATTAGCCCGAGCGCCGCAGCATAGCGCCCAGGTCACACCCCCCCCCCCTCACTCACAACCACCACCAGTCCTCGCCGCGCGCGCGCGCTCACTCATTTCATTTCGCTTCATTTCATTTGGTTTTTAAACTCCTCTCTGAATCTTCACAGAGTCTCACCGCCGGCGAAGAGAGACATTCGTTTTTTTGTTGTCGTTGCGCCGTTTGCTGGCTGGGGCCGGTGGAGGTGGTGGTTCACGGTGGTTCACGGTGGTTCACGGTGGTTCAGGGTAGTTCACGGTGGTTCACGGTGGTTCACGGTGGTTCAGGGTAGTTCACGGTGGTTCACGGTGGTTCACGGTGGTTCAGGGTAGTTCACGGTGGTTCACGGTGGTTCACGGTGGTTCAGGGTAGTTCACGGTGGTTCACGGTAGTTCACGGTGGGCAGGACGCACGGCCTCCACGCATCGCCTCTTCTCGTCTGTCCAGAGACATCATTCACTCTACCCCCCCCACCACCTCCTCCCTCCTGTCCCCCCCTGACCCCCACCACCTCCCCCTGCCCCCCCCTGCCCGCCCCCACCTCCCCCCTGTCCCCCCCCCCCACCACCCCACCACCTCCCCCTGCCCCCCCCTGCCCGCCCCCACCTCCCCCCTGTCCCCCCCCCCCACCACCCCACCACCTCCCCCTGTCCCCCCCTTCCCGCCCCCCCACCTCCCCCCTGTCCCCCCCTTTCTCCCCACCACCTCCCCCCTGCCCCCCCTGTCCTCCCAACCACCTCCCGCCTGCCCCCCCTCTCCCCCCTCTCCCCCCACCACTTCCCCCCTGCCCCCCCCCACCACCCCACCCCTCCCCCCTGTCCCCCCTGTCCCCCACCACTACCTCTCCCCTGCCCCCCCTCTCCTCCCCACCACCTCGCTCTGTCCCCCCCGTCCCCCCCCCCCACCACCTCCCCCGACGTCCCACCCGCGAAGTGGAACTCTTCCGGTCACCATTCGTTTCGAAGACGCGTTCATTTCTTTTCTGAAGGATTCGTTTGTGTCATTTTCTGAAAACGTTCTGCCTCGTTTGCACGGCCTCGTGCACGTGGCTTTCAGCACACGCGGTTCCGCTTGTGCGTTCACGTGTGTCGCTATGTCACCCATCCTGGCTGAGTATCAGAGACTCACGCGAGATGATCGTGGTGGTAGTGGTGGTGATGGTGGCGTAGGCTTGGTTGATGGTGGTTGTTGCTGTGGTGGTAGTGGTGGTTAGTGGTGGTGGTAATGGATACGGTGGTGGTGGTGGTGATGATGATGATGATAGACATGGTGGTGATGGTCATGGTGGTGGTGGTAGTGGCAGAGATCGTGGTGGTGATGGTAGCGTTGGCTGTGGTGGTTGTTGCTGTGGTGGTGGTAATGTGGTGATGATGATGATAGACATGGTGGTGATGGTCATGGTGGTGGTGGTAGAGATCGTGGTGGTGATGGTAGCGTTGCCTGTGGTGGTGGTGGTTATTGCTGTGGTGGTGGTGGTCATGTGGTGGTGGTGATGATGATATACATGGTGGTGATGGTCATGGTGGTGGCAGCTCCCGCTGATGCCACTCTCCGTTCAGTCTCATCTCAGCCGAGCCGTCATTAGGGCAGAGTCGCTCCTGCGCATACCGTCACTGACTCGGAACGCGGCCGATGCCTCGGCCCACTGAGAACCCTGCACGGGGTGGTGACATTCGGAAATTCTAGATTTGAAGCCCAGCCTTTGTCATGCAGTCTATTCTTAGTCTCAAGCCTCACCTTACCATATTAATAAAAAGTATGCGGCCCTTGCCCCACCACCTTCTCCAACCATTATATAAACGCAGTGGTAACTCCTGCAATCTCTCATTTACTTGATACAGCTGTCGTGGCTGTGACGGTACCACCTGAAGACGGAAGCTTGTGTTGCCTCCGAAACGTCGTGATTTTTATTTTTATTTTATTTTACTTTTTAATGTTTTTACCTACGTGACTTTACCGGAAAAAAATCCTAAGAATATGAGACATTCGGAAAACCAACGTTGCCCCCCTTCCTCACACGCCAACCACCCTCGATGTCCAAATCTTAGATTTTTTTTCTCCACCCCCCCAAAAAAAACCCGCTATTTATTCCGCCTGGGTTAGCGGCGGGTCGGACGCGTTCGGAATCGCCGGGGTGTTTGTAACGAGGTCGTGACCTCTGCTGCACTCCATTCGCCCGCGGTGGATTGAGGAACAGTTGGTTTTCTGTACAGGTTCGTGTGTTTATATATATTAAAATAAATCTGCTGTTGTGTATGTTTTGAGTGCCTTTCAACTTCCTGAGTCGATCAAGAGCCGCTCGAAGCTGGAGCACAATCCCAAGCCAGCTCAAGCCGGTCGCCGCGTGCCGTGTCCCCACGACGATTTGCAAGCGAAGCGGCCCATCTACTTGGGGGCCGTCCATAAATGACGTCACACACCTAGGGGAGGGGGGGGTCAGACATTTGTGACGATGTGTGACGAGGGGGGGGGGGGTGAGAAATGTGACGTCACGTAAAAATGCGCAACTTCAAATAAATATAGACAACACGTTCTACGTAATTAAATAGACTTTTTTATATATTTTTTTTGTTTTCTCCTACAACATCAGAGTGCAGCGCCAAATTACCTGGAACGGCCCGGCACGGCTCGATTCGGTTTTTTCCACGGCCGCCGAGAAGGCGAGCTTAGGAGCGGTGGCGCAGTGGTCTTAGCCAACGGCGTTGTGAACACGGCAAACTCGAGTTCGATTTCCGGCCACAGCTGAAATCAGCGGTGAATAATTAACACGCGACAGCCCCCCCCCTCACCCACCCACCCCCCCTCATCCCCTATCTCCTTTTCCAACTCGCACTGACTCTCGCGGTGAAGCATGGTCAAACGTACCGTCCAAACATCCCTCCGCGCGCGACGCGGCGTGGAGACGAGGGGGGGAGGTGGGGGGAGGCGAGGCCCTCGATCCGTCGCGTGCATCGACAAAGAGCTGTAAATTATGATCGGTGATAAATAAATAAAGAACCCAGATCATCTTGATGGAGAAAAAGAGGGAGCGCGCGAGAGAAAGAAAGAGAGAAAGGGCAGATAGCCCGAGTACAGTTGTGTGTGTGTGGGGGGTGGGTGGTGGGGATGTTTATTTATTTATTTAGAGAGAATCCATCACTACACCACCCCCCCCCCCGTCCGATGCTCGTTTACGCGCGCGCCATCCCCTGGCCCACCGAATCAATGTAATCTCTTTTATTTCTTCCGCGCGAAGAGGAGCTCGATTTATCAAGCTTTGGCGAAAGTCGCGGCTACTAAAAACCCGGCGGCCGTAAATGGAACCACCCCCACAGCCCCCCCCCTCTCTCCCTCCCCTCTCGCCACCCATCCCCCACCATTATCACGGCGAGGCCATCTCTCACTCGCTTTCGTTGCTGGCGCGAAGCCTCTAAACTACGCCCGGCGCTGTTAATGCGAAGATGGAGTGCGGGGCGAACCACTCCACTCTGGACCCAACCAGCCAGAAATAATCCATTCCGGCTCGGCCATTTGAGGTGTGTGGCGGTGACGGTGGTGGTGGTGGCGGCGGTGGTGGTGGGGGTTGAGTTGTGGTGGTGGTGGGTGGGGGGGCGAAGCGAGAGCGTGGGGGAGAAGGGAAGGAAGCCGCGGGGTGACAAGTCGGGCGTGGGAGCGGTGGTGCAGTGGTTAGCGCACCGCGCTGTACGGACGCGGATTTTCGCTCACAGGCAAGAAGTCACGAATATTTGAACCCCGGGTGCTGGGCCCCCCCCCCCACTCCTTCCACCCCCCCCCCCCGCTCACCAAGGTCGACTCGCCCTTAAAGAAGTACGTGGCGCGGTGTGTGAACATCTGTCACACGCGGCCTTCGCGTGCCGTGCCGGCCATCATGAGCGCTCACTCACAGCACGTGCCCCAACATACTGACACGCGCCGACAGACGGGGCATATGTCTGAGGTGGTGGTAGTCAGTGCAGGGTGGTAGTGCAGGGTGGTAGAGGCAGGGTGGTAGTGCAGGGTGGTAGTGCAAAGTGGTAGTGCAGGGTGGTAGTGCAAAGTGGTAGTGCAGGGTGGTAGTGCAGGGTGGTAGTGTTGGGTGGTAGTGCAGGGTGGTAGTGTTGGGTGGTAGTGCTGGGTGGTAGTGCTGGGTGGTAGTGCAGGGTGGTAGTGCAGAGTGGTAGTGCAGGGTGGTAGTGCAGGGTGTTAGTGCAGGGTGGTAGTGCAGGGTGGTAGTGCTGGGTGGTGGTGCAGGGTGGTAGTGCAGAGTGGTAGTGCTGGGTGGTAGTGCAGGGTGGTGGTGCAGGGTGGTAGTGCTGGGTGGTAGTGCAGGGTGGTGGTGCTGGGTGGTAGTGCAGGGTGGTAGTGCAGGGTGGTAGTGCAGGGTGGTGGTGCTGGGTGGTAGTGCAGGGTGGTAGTGCAGGGTGGTAGTGCTGAGTGGTAGTGCAGGGTGGTAGTGCTGGGTAGTAGTGCAGGGTGGTAGTGCTGGGTGGTAGTGCAGGGTGGTAGTGCAGGGTGGTAGTGCTGGGTGGTAGTGCAGGGTGGTAGTGCAGGGTGGTGGTGCTGGGTGGTAGTGCAGGGTGTTAGTGCTGGGTGGTAGTGCAGGGTGGTAGTGCTGGGTGTTAGTGTTGGGTGGTAGTGCAGGGTGATAGTGCAGGGTGTTAGTGCTGGGTGGTAGTGCAGGGTGGTAGTGCAGGGTGGTAGTGCTGGGTGTTAGTGCTGGGTGGTAGTGCAGGGTGATAGTGCAGGGTGTTAGTGCTGGGTGGTAGTGCAGGGTGGTAGTGCAGGGTGTTAGTGCTGGGTGGTAGTGCAGGGTGGTAGTGCAGGGTGTTAGTGCAGGGTGGTGGTGCTGGGTGGTAGTGCAGGGTGGTAGTGCAAAGTGGTAGTGCAGGGTGGTAGTGCTGGGTGTTAGTGCAGGGTGTTAGTGCAGGGTTGCAGGGTGGTAGTGCTGAGTGGTAGTACAGGGTGTTAGTGCTGGGTGGTAGTGCAGGGTGGTAGTGCTGGGTGGTAGTGTTGGGTGGTAGTGCAGGGTGGTAGTGCTGGGTGTTAGTGCAGGGTGTTAGTGCAGGGTGGTAGTGCAGGATGGTAGTGCTGGATGTTAGTGAAGTATTGGAAATGACGGCAGGAAACTCCTTGACGGGTAACACACTTTTTATTAAATCTTGACTTGTCACGATACAACGTGTGGTCTCTATTCTTCTGACTGCACACTGCACTTAGCTCGTGTAGACTCTCTGCCTCTGGCTACACTTCACTTAGCTCGTGTAGACTCTCTGCCTCTGGCTACACTTCACTTAGCTCGTGTAGACTCTATGCCTCTGGCTACACTCTTCACTTAGCTCGTGTAGACTCTATGGCCCCTGGCTACACTCTTCACTTCACTCGTGTAGACTCTGTGCCTCTGGCTACACACTCATCACTCGTCTCGTGTAGACCCTATGCCTCTGGCTACACACACATCACTCGTCTCGTGTAGACCCTATGCCTCTGGCTACACACACATCACTCGTCTCGTGTAGACCCTATGCCTCTGGCTACACACACATCACTCGTCTCGTGTAGACCCTATGCCTCTGGCTACACACCCATCACTCGTCTCGTGTAGACCCTATGCCTCTGGCTACACACACATCACTCGTCTCGTGTAGACCCTATGCCTCTGGCTACACACCCATCACTCGTCTCGTGTAGACCCTATGCCTCTGGCTACACACCCATCACTCGTCTCGTGTAGACCCTATGCCTCTGGCTACACACACATCACTCGTCTCGTGTAGACCCTAGGCCTCTGGCTACACACTCTGCATGCTGACACTGCATGCTCACACTACACTCCGCCTCTGGGTTACACAGAGTCCCGGTCCCCACAGGACAGCGGGACTGGGTACCGCAGGGCCCTATCGCTTCCTCTCCGTCTTCAATCTTCGCTGGTTACACTCTCCCCGTGCGCCTGTGTGCATCACCTTATATAGTCCCTCCTCACGGGAGACGGAGCGGATGCGGACCTCGACGTGAGCATCGCTCCTTAGTGAACCAATCACGACGCGCTATCTCTACGATCCGTTTTCCCCCAGCGCGTGTTTCCACTCCCCAACCAATCACGCCGCGCTGCCACCCGATCACTCCCTCTCCAGCGCGTCACCGGCACACAGCCAATCACTACCACACAACCCACGACCCCGCGCTGACCCCTGATCCCTCACCGTCAGCGCGCGTCACCACACACACAGCCAATCACTACGCGCTGGCACCCGATCGCTACCCCAGCGCGTATCACCACTACATTAGTGCAGGGTGTTAGTGCAGGGTGGTAGTGCCGGGTGTTAGTGCAGGGTGGTAGTGCAGGGTGTTAGTGCTGGGTGGTAGTGCTGGGTGGTAGTGCAGGGTGTTTGTCGTGCTCGAGGAAGAAAGTGACAGAGAAGAAAGGGGAGGGAGAGGGAGCTGGAGGTGACGGGGTAGGGGGGGGGATAAGGAGGATTGACCTCTCCGCCTCCCCCAGGTAGAAATCACTTCCCCTGCCGCGTGGCTGCTCCTGTTCAGCGGCGGAGGGCGATCGAGAAAACTGGGAGACAGGATAAGCAATGGGCATTATCTTCCCATTACCGAGCGAGGCTCGGCAACACCCAGAGGTTCAGAAACAGCGGGGCAGCATTCTTCAACTGCAGTGAACGCTAACCTCTGCATTCAACATCAAGACCGATGGCATCGTCATTACCAGCACCACTGCCATCGCCATCATTATCGCCGTGATTCTCAAGACCACTGTCATCATCACGGACATTACCAGCGTCATTAATTTGATCATTAAGTACTGCGGGGAATAGAGAGCGAGATGAGAGAGATTTTTTACTTTTAAACAACTTTTATTGACGCCAGCAGCAGCAACAGCACTGGAGGCGATTTCGATATGAAAGACACAAAGTTACAAGCAAAACAAATGGAAATAAACGCTACAAATCCACGCCCTGTGGCGCTAAGAACACCGCGCACAACACGAAAGAAAAGTCACGTGGTGGTGGTGGTTGTGGTGGCCATCGCGCACGCCACGGTGACGAGCGAGCGCTTCAGAAGGTGAACACGTGGGTGGCGAAGAGAGACACTTTTGACTTTTAAACAACTTTTATTGCGGCCAGCAGCAAAAGCACTGGAGGCGATTTCAATAGAGAAAGAGAGAGAGGACGGGGGGAGGCGGATTATGTTGTGGGCTCATATTGGCCTGCCCTAGAGGCCGCCCGTAGTCGTCTGATGATGATGATGATGGCGATGCAGAGAAGAATGGGGGAGCTGGGGGGTGGAATGGAGTAGGGAGTGGGGTGCAGCTGCGTGGGGCTTCCGCGCGCCGGCTCGAATCGAAATGGGTGGCGAGATAATTACGATATCAGGCGCAGTAATTAAGGCCGTCTCTTAGCTCCGCTCCCAGTTAAATTGTTCCCGATGGAGTCGTGGCTTTGTCGTCGCCCGTCTCCTGCCAAACCTCTTCCTCTGTCCCCTCGTATACAAACGCGCGGAGTGCGACGGCTCCAGTGATGCGCGTTTCTCTCTCTCTTTTTTTTATTCACGATCAGTGGAAACAAGAAGATGCTCGGTGTAGTCGGCACTTTGCTTCGTTCATCATTTCGTAAAAAAAATTTGTACTTACATTTTTAAACTTTGCTTTATGTAAACCCCCACCTCTCGCTCACTCTCTCTCTCGCTCTCTCTCGTTCTGCACGCAGTCCTTCTCGCAGTCCGACGGCCTCCGACGGGTAGCCCATATCAGCACGCAGAGCTCCCCGTCATCTGCCACCGAGCACACGGCCTCCTCCATCGCCCACTGCTCCTTGAAGGCCGGCACGGCGTGGGTCAGCCGCGCCACATGGCGGAACTCCAGCCCACACACCCTGGCTCTCTCTCTCTCCTCGTCGTCATTGGCGTCTCCTCGTTTGTTTCATTACTCGGCGGCGCGCGCGCCGTGGGGATTGAACTCCTCGTTAGCCGAGGGCGCAAGCGTGCGTGGTGTGTGTGGTGTGTGTGTGTGTGTATGTGTGTGCGGTGTGTGGCGTGTGGTGTGTGTGTGGTGTGTGGTGTGTGTATGTGTGTGGTGTGTGTGGTGTGTGTGTGGTGTGTGTGTGGTGTGATTGTGTGTGGTGTGTGTATGTGGTGTGTGTATGTGTGTGGTGTGTGGTGTGTGTGTGTGGTGTGTGTATGTGTATGGTGTGTTTATGAGTGTATGATGTGTGTACGTGTGTGTGTTATTCTGGGGAGCGGTGGTGTAGCGGTTAGCGTGCTGCGCTACGAACCCGGCGCCCGGAGTTCGAATTCCGCTTACGGTCAAAGGCAGTGACGATTATCTAAACAGATCCTGGGCATCTCCTAGGTCGACTCAGCTTCAAATTAGTACCTGGTGTGGTATGTAAATATCACCACTGGAAAGACAAAGGCGGCCGGGCGTGGCGCTGGCCACCCACCCCCTCGTGTGCCGTGCTGGCCTTCATAGGTGCTCGCTATCAGCACTTGCCCCAACGCGTCCGTTAAAGGCGACACGGGGTAGAACATTTGTTTAAGGGCGCTTTATAAATCATCAATATTATCTTTGTCTCTGTCTGTCACACCTTCTCACAACTATCCGGTGCGACCCGGGGACACGCCAGAGCTCGCAAACGGGTTTTGATTCCTTACCCGTACCTGTACCCTACCCGAAATTAGTGACAAACGGTTACTCACCGGTGACTCACGGCCTACCCGTACCCGGCCGCACCAGGGTCGCAAACGGTAGCCGGGTATCGGGTAGGGTACGGGTATCGGGTACCCGGTTGCGTGTCCGACACGCCGCCCCTCGCTTGCCACAGTCGCCTGCCTCCGGAGATGCTCGCTAAACCAAACGACTTTTGATGTTACCAGGTAAGGCTCGCTGAGCTGTGGAGTTCTGTTTTTATTTCAGAAGCCATCATCATCATCATCACGTGGACGTTTAGAGCAGAAGCCAAATAACTCTCAACGCGTGATGCTAACGGCACTCGCCCCAGCAGCCGATGTCGGCTACGCGGGGCAATCTTTGTCTGTGTCTCTGGCTTTACCTCCCAGTGCTGGTAAAACTAATAAAAGTTTATTTTTATTTGACCAGGTAAGGCCCACTAAGCTACGTAGTTCAATTTCTTTTATATTTAAAGCTTTTGTGACTGCAGGGATTCATCTTCTTGGTTCTTTCGGTAAAGTCACGTAGAATGGAAATAATAAAATAATAAAAATAAAACATAATAAAATTAATTCTCACGACGTTTCGGCCACAACGCAAGCAGCCGTCCTCAGGTGGAGAACAGGTCTGTCAGACGCTGTCTTCTCGACAGACCTGTTCTCCACCTGAGGACGGCTGCTTGCGTTGTGGCCGAAACGTCGTGAGAATTTTATTATGTTTTAATTTAATTATTTTATTATTTCCATTCTACGTGACTTCACCGAAAGAACCAAGAAGCCCGACGCAGCGGCTTATCGCCATCACGTGGACACGAGGTTTGGCTTATGGCGTGGAAGGGTCAGAGGATCGAACCCACCACCTCCTGCACACCAGGCGAGGCAGTTAACAACTTCACCACCTTTACGGCAGATGAAAGTGTGGGGGGGGGGGGGGGTAGTGAGGGGGGGGGGGTCTTCTGTCGATACCGAAATACGCAACAAAAAGTTGGGAGGGGAGGGGTGGTGAAGAAAGGGGGCTGGCGGCGGGCGGGGGGGGGGCGAGTTCTTTGCCCCCCCCCCCCACGCCGCTCCCCCCGTGTTGTTAGCGCGGGTTGGCAGCGCGCGCTTTGAGCAGCTGCCGCGCCTTGAAGGGGGGGGGGGGGGCAGGAGACGAGGAGAGGAGTTGGGGGGGGGGTCACGACGCCGGAGTTTGGAGCAAGGCAGCTGCGAGGAGCGGTCGGGAGGGATGGAGGCCCGGGGGAGGGGGGCTGGGGTTAGGGGGGGGGGGAGCTGATGCTGCCACAATGCTCGCGACACACATGTGCATGCGCACAGACCCCCACCGCCCCTCCTAGCAATTTCAACGTTTTTGAAGACCCCAATATCTTTGGCTGTCTCTTAGTCTGTGTCTGCCTCTGTGTCTGGCGTTGTGTCTGTCTCTATCTGTATGGCGTTGTGTTTGTTTCTGTCTGTCTCTCTGTCTGGGTCTGTCTCTGTGCCAGTCTCTGTGTCTGTCTCGCGGTCTGTCTTTGTGCCAGTGTCTCTGTGTGTCTCTGTGTCTGTCTCTGTGCCAGTCTCTGTCTGTCTCTGTGTCTGTATCTGTGTCTGTCTCTCGGTCTGTCTGTCTCTGTCTCTGTGTCTGTCTCTGTGTCTGTCTCTCTGCCAGTCTCTGTGTCTGTCTCTCGGTCTGTGTCTGTCTCTGTGTCTGTCTCTGTCTCTGTCTCTGTGTCTGTCTCTCGGTCTATGTCTGTCTCTGTGCCAGTCTCTGTGCCAGTCTCTGTGTCTGTCTCTGTGTCTGTCTCTGTGCCAGTCTCTGTGTCTGTCTCTGTGTCTGTCTCTCGGTCTATGTCTGTCTCTGTGCCAGTCTCTGTGCCAGTCTCTGTGTCTGTCTCTGTGTCTCTGTGTCTGTGTCTCTGTGTCTGTCTGTCTCTGTGTATGTCTCTGTGTTTGTTTCTGAGTCTGTCTCTCTGTCTGGGTCTGTCTCTGTGCCTGTCTCTCGGTCTGTCTCTGTGCCAGTCTCTGTGTCTGTCTCTGTGTCTGTCTCTGTGCCTGTCTCTCGGTATCTCTCCGTGCCAGTCTCTGTGCCAGTATCTGTGTCTGTCTCTCGGTCTGTGTCTGTGCCAGTCTCTGTCTGCCTTTGTGTCGGTTTCGATATTTCTGTTTGCCTCCGGATCGCTCTGCCCACCCCCTCTCTATCTCTCGCTCTCTCTCTGTGTCTCTCTGCCCCCCTCATGATCTATTTCCCTGTCTCTCTGTCGATGTCTCGCTCTCTGCCTGTGTCTTCCGCTTCATTCGGGTCACGTCAAGCTCATTTATCTCTCTCTGTCTGTCTCCGTGTCTCTCTCTGTCTGTCTCCGTGTCTCTCTCTGTCTGTCGGTCCTGGATAAGGGCACCTGGACACGGGGTCCTGTACAGGGGGACGTGGAGACGGGGACGTGGAGACGAGGATGTGGGGCGAACTCATGCGGCTCGCGATGACGGCCAACTTCCCTGATATCGCCAACTCTTCATCTCTCTCTCGTCTCGTCTCCTCTCTGTGTTTCACTTCTCCCCCCCCACCTACCTCGCCCCTCCCCCCGCCTCTTCTCTCTTCTCTCTCTCTGTCTCCCATATTTTTTGGTTTGTAATTCGCTGCCGAAATCAATAACCCTAAATCACATTTGCGCTATGAATCTTTCGCGGAGGTAATGGCGCCGTTAGTGGCGCTAGCGTAGGCGGCTGTCGCTCTTCATTCATTTGAGAGGAGAGGGGGGGGGCAGGGGGGGGCAGGGGGGGGGGCAGGGGGGGGGCAGGGGGGGGGGGCAGGGGGGGGGTGTGGTGGAGAGTCTCGGCGTGAGCTCTCAATCATCCCGCGCGCTCCTGACGTGCGGTGCCACCCCCCCCCACAAAACCCCAAAGCCAGCGTGAACCTTTAGCATCATCAGCAACTTCACAAGCGTCATCGGCATAAAGCCGAACGTCTCAGCGGTCGTCGTCGTCGTCGACAAAGTTAATGCCGCAGCAGCCTCGGGTCAGGGCGATTTCCCCGCTCAAGTCCGCACAAAGTGGTACTCGTTTTGTCGACCCCCTGTTGGGATGATGATGGATTGCGTCAACCGTCCTCGACCTTCCGTTGCGATCCAATCTCTTTAACCGCCGAGCTACCAGGGTGGATATTATATATATATTACTGGTAGGAACCTCCTGGTTACACCAGCCCACAGGGGATTATTGTGTCCGTCGTGCAGGGAGGGGCTGGGTGGGGAGGGAGGGGCTGGGTGGGGAGGGTGGGGCTGGGTGGGGGGTGGGAGGGGTGGGGCTGGGTGGGGAGGGGAGGGGCTGGGTGGGGAGGGGCTGGGTCGAGAGAGGCTGGGTGGGGAGGGGCTGGGTGGGGAGGGGCTGGGTGGGGAGGGTGGGGAAGGGCTGGGTGGGGAGGGTGGCAATGTACAGCGGTAGCCCAAATACTCTAAGCGCGTGATGTCGATTCTAAATGTGGAGGGGAAAAAGCGGAGGGAGCCGGAGAAAAATCCACGCGACCACGGGGAGAGAGAGACACGCAAAGTCCAAATATACAGCAGCAGGCGTCAGGGTCGGGATCGAACCCACGACGTCATGTAAACCAGGCGTGGTAGTCAACATCTCCTAGCCACCGTGATGATGATGAGAGAGAGACACGCAAAGTCCAAATACACAGCAGCAGGCGTCATGGTCGGGATCGAACCCACGACGTCATGTAAACCAGGCGTGGTAGTCAACATCTCCTAGCCACCGTGGCAACCCCAAGCACACTTCACAACTTAACACACTGATCAACAAGACTTGTGTGGCCTTGAAAGAAAACAAGAGATGATAACAACAACAACAACAACAATGCAACGTGGCAGAGCGACGCTCACAACAACGAGCAGAACGCTGGGCGGATAAAGCACGACAAGGTGGCGGCATTGCGGCTCGCGGATGGCGTCTCGGCAACGTCACCCACGAGTGACGTCGCCTCGAGGCCCACCTATCCTGGCGCAATTGCCATTGTGACGTCACAATTGCCATTGTGACGTCACTGCCAATCAGCGGCGAACGGCGGCTGTTGTGCAGCGTCTACCGATGTGTGCATGCGAGTTCTGGATCTCCGTGTGTGAGTGTGCGTACACGCAGACTCGGCGTCAAGTGAGAACCTGGTGAGGTGTGCAATCATCAGCATTGGGAAGACAAAGGCGTCCGGGAATGGTGCTGGCCACCCCCCCCCCCCCCCCATCGTGTTGTCGTGCCGGCCTCCATAGGTGCCCGCGAACAGCACTTGCCACAACGGTTTGTTAAAGCTATACGGGGGATCTTTGTCTTTGCGGTGCCCGTGTATGCGCGAGTGAATTTAGCGTGCGTGCGTGTGTGGAGCGGTGGTGTAGTGGTTAGCGCCACGCTGCGCTATGAACCCGGCGACCCCGGGCTCCATTCCCGCTCACGGTCAACACCGGTGACGATTAACTGAACCGGTCCTGGGCCTCCCCTAGGTCGACTCAGCCTCAGATGAGTACCTGGTGCGGTGTGTAAAAATTCGCGCATGGGGAGACAAAGGCGGCCGGGCGTGGTGTTGGCCACCCACCCGCTCGCGTGCCGTGCCGGCCTTCATAGGCGCTCGCTAACGGCACTTGCCCCCACAGCCTGTCAAGGCTACACGGGGGATCTTTGTCTTTGTGAGCGTGAATGTACATGTGACTGTGTGCGCGCACGCACACACATCACGCCCGTTGCCTACACTCGCTGAATTATCGGCTGCATTTATGCCGCACATTAAAAACACGCGTCATTTGCATATAAATGTGATGTGGAGGGATTTGCATTTTATAGCTGTGGGTAACGGAGCAAATGTATTCATGCGGCGTTACAAATAGAAAGGGCTTACATTAATATTTTGTTTACCCAACCTACCTTATGTTGAATGTGCCGCGCATTTGTATAGGTGGTGTGTGTGTGTGTGCATTGTGTCCGTGGAGATTAGGAGGATTACATCATCATCTCAAACATCGTCAGGGTGCATTGCGTCATAATCATCACTCGCGTGTATGTCTGTCATCATTATCATCATCGTCGTCGTCGTCGTCATAATCACCAGCGCGCATGTGTGTAGGGACATCATCGTCATCATCACTGCCACCACCACTGTTATCACAACCACGACCCAGGGTGCACTTGTGGTGTGTGTGGCTACCACCACCACCACCATCATCACCACCACCATCACCACCACCACCACCACAATCACCACCACCATCACCATCACCACAATCACGACCCAGGGTGCACGTGTGGTGTGTGTGGCTACCACCACCACCATCACCACCACCATCACCACCACCACCACCACCACCACCACAATCACCATCACCACCACCACAACCACGACCCAGGGTGCACTTGTGGTGTGTGTGGCTACCACCACCACCACCACCACAACCACGACCCAGGGTGCACTTGTGGTGTGTGTGGCTACCACCACCACCATCACCACCATCACCACCACCATCACCACCACCACCACCACCACAACCACCACCACCATCACCACCACCACCACCACCATCACCACCACCACCATCACCACCATCACCACCACCATCACCACCACCACCACCACAACCACGACCCAGGGTGCACTTGTGGTGTGTGTGGCTACCACCACCACCATCACCACCACCACCACCACCACCACAATCACGACTCAGGGTGCACTTGTGGTGTGTGTGGCTACCACCACCACCACCACAACCACGACCCAGGGTGCACTTGTGGTGTGTGTGGCTACCACCACCACCACCATCACCACCACCACCACCACCATCACCACCATCACCACCACCATCACCACCACCACCACCACAACCACGACCCAGGGTGCACTTGTGGTGTGTGTGGCTACCACCACCACCACCATCACCACCACCATCACCACCACCACCACCACCACAATCACGACTCAGGGTGCACGTGCGGTGTGTGTGGTTGCCACCACCTCCGCCACCCTCGTCGCTCTGATCGCATTCGAACATTGATCCGCATCAGGGGCACGCACTGACCGAGGCTCCGTCTCGCCGGGTCTTTAACGTCTCGTGGCGCATGACAAGGCTTTGGTGACGTCAGTCTCGCCGCCCTCGGCTCGAGGCTGAGCTTGAGGTGGCCATTCCACGTTAGCGTGGCGGGAACGCGCGCGCTTACATTCGACAGCCACGACTGCACAGCGCGATCGCTGTGTTTCGTCTCACACTTCGACGATGGGAACATCCACTCCCCATGTCCGCAGGCTGGGATGAAAAACACAGTCAACAGGCTACGCATGGGTGATCTGGGGGACATTGGCGGGGGGTGGGGCAGGGGAGGCGTCGAACTCGCTTATCTGCAACAAAATAATTAAACAGACAATTCGCCTCTTTGCCACGTGTCTCTCAACGTGAAACTTGTGTTTTTTTTTTAACACATCCCATCAGCTTCACGGCCTTCTCGGGGGTGGATTGTTGCAGCTGCATTGACAATTCAGCGTCTCGTCGGCAAAGCGAGGCTTTGCTTCAGGCAATGCTGGTGAACTTACAGACGTGTATTGGCAAGGACTCTATCCAGAACATAAGCTCAACACTTTCATCGTCAGCCTTGTGGAGAATGCAGGAGCATGTGGTGCGGTGTGTAAATATCAGCGTAGGGGAGACAAAGGCGGCCAGCAGTGGTGTCTGGCCACACCACCCCCACGTAGAAAGCACTTGCCCCAAAAGCTATAGTGCGCTACACGGGGGATCTTTGTCTGTGTGTGTGTTCATGTGTTGAACCCGTGTGGGGAGCGCTAGTGTAGCGGTAAGCGCTACGCTGCGCTACGAACCCGGCGACCCGGGTTCGATTCCCGCTCACGGTCAACACCGGGGACGATTGCCTGAACCGGTCCTGGGCTTTCCCTAGGTCGACTCAGCCTCAAACGAGTACCTGGTGCGGTGTGTAAACATCACCACTAGGGAGACAAAGGCGGCCGGGCGTGATGCTGGCTACCCACCCCATCGTGTGCCGTGCCGGCCTTTATAGGTGCTCGCTAACAGCACTTGCCTCTACAGCCTGTTAAGCCTTTACGGGGGATCTTTGTCTTGGTGTCTGTCTGCAGACAACATCCATCAGAACACGGCACCGCAGCGGGGCGCAAAATGAAATCACTCGAAGCTGCTACTGCTGCTGACCAAGGCCCGTTCTTACGAGTGTCGAGATTGACCTCCACGCGGCAGAGTGAAGAGAGCACGATCTCTCTCTCTCTCTCTCGCTTAGAGGAGGAAGAGGAGGAGGAGGATGAGGCTGCCTCTTCAGCCCCGGCGCTATCTCGGGGCGGCCGAGAGCGCTGCGCGCCGAGATTAAAGAAAAACCTAATTATAGGGAGCGGCCGCTCTCTCCCGAAATGAGTTGTGTCGAGAGAGGAGCGAGCGAGCGAGTGGAGCTTGCTGAGTCAGCGCCGAACGGGCACGCGGCCCCGTTAATAATTACCGCCGATAGTGGCACGCGGACACCCGCGGACACCGTTTATGAAACCCGCGGAAACGCCTGCGAGTGACAGACAGGCGGAGACACATTCACGTCAACCTCGTCTCTCCCTCTTCCCGACATCATCATCATCACCAAAGTGACCCGTTCAACCGTCCCGCTTACAGCCTGCCTATCTATCACACCTTCGTTCGTGCTGTTTGTTGCTGGCGGTTTTTTTTTTTCTAGCTTTAAAGGCCCCCGGTAAGTAAGCGAGCGTTCAGAAAAATAAACAAATGACAAACGTCCAACGTCTTCAACAACAAACAACATAATCAAATTTCGATTTAAAGCTTTCGTGACTGCAGCGATTCATCTTCTTGGTTCTTTCGGTAAAGTCACGTAGAAGGGAAGTAATAAAATAATAAAAATTAAACATAATAAAATAATATAATAGAATAATTATTTTATTATGTTTTATTTTTATTATTTTATTATTTCCCTTCTAAACAACACAATCACCAGTGTAAGCATGCAAACACGCGTTGTTTACACGTGAGGTTACGCGCAAACGAGTCGCGTTGCAGAACGCAGAAAAGCCAGCGGCTCAACAATAGCCCACGTGAGCATTGTTAAACGTGGCAGGAGTTTGTACGTCGCTTATTGTGAAAATTCGGTCACAGTTCCTTTGATCACTGTTTAATTGCTTTTATGGCTTTATTTTGGTGATTTCGGTTTGGCCATGTGTTTGTTTGTTGTAGTACCGAGTTAGACTGATGGCTTTGATCTAAGTTGTCTTGTGGTTGTTGTTGTTTGACTTGCATCCCACTGGGATTTTTGCACACAGCGTTGGTGTACGGTGCTTTTTCTGCAATATTTTGCTGTCTTTTCTTGGATTTCTGTTTGCACTTAGTCACATATTCACTTTAAGATGTTTTCTTGTTCATGTTTTTGTTTTGTTTGTTGCGGTTGCACCCGATTCAAGAGCCGAATGGCTCACAGGGCTATACCAAATAAATGCAACTTGAAAACTTGAAACTTGTAGGGAGGGAGGGCAGCCGGGGCGTGGCGGCTCCGTCGGGATGAGTTTGGGGACCAGGGTCCCTGGACGCGACTCGCGCAACGCGCTCCGGCTCCGTGTTCCTCGCAGCCGGCGGAGGGTAACAGGACGAAACGTCAAGTGGTCATTTCGCACTCGGTAAATTGTGAATTTGTACTTTCGCTCCAACGCCTGTGTGTCCCCGCCCGTAACCAGTCCGTGGTGAAGTATGGTCATGAAAACCCCCCACAATCCCTTCACAGCGTGGCGTGGGTGGCGCTTCATCCAGCGGTGTAAATGAGAAATGGCCTGAACACAGATTGCAAGGGGCAGCAGTTCTGGTTAAGAGACATATCCGGCAAGTTCCCAGCTCTTTCTCAAAGGACGCGTGGGGGTTTCAAAGGGACATTTGGGCTTCGCAAGTGGAGCTAACGCAGCACTTTACCAATGCATCAGAGGCACGACAATTGAAAACAAAAAAAACAGCGGCGGTGTTCTAGCGATTCAAATCGCGTCCATTCAGTTCTTATTTCTATATATAGCGCGGTATGTTATCACGCGATGTGTTTAAGTCGGTAGTTGTGACTTTGTTTTCAATTTCGCTTTTCGTGAGCATCCATGGTTTGTGTGTCGCATGCCTCGTCCGTAGGTAACGTGTTACGATTAATCGACTCGCCGAGTACTCGATTCGTTGATTAAAAAAAAACCCCCCTCCCCGTGTCCCACACTCAGCTTCCCACTTCTAGCCCCCCCCCCCAGCCTCACGTCCTCTCCCCCTAGCGCTCACACAGCCCCCCCCCTTCCCCTGCCCCCCACCCCCCCCCTTTCTCTCTCTCCCCCCTTGCCTCCCCCCTCTCTTACCTGTATAACCTCTTGCCACGGCAGCTCTCTCGCCCACTTCAGCATTTTCTTGCCGTGGTTGTTCCACCGGATGAAGATCGCTTGTGTTGCGATCGAAGCGTCGTGATTCGTTTTATGTTATTTCCACCTACGTGACTTTACCGAAAGAACCAAAGAGCATGGATTCCTGCACTCACGAAAGCTTCAAATCAAGATTATAAACATTATTGCAAGGTGTCGATTAGTTTGCTCCGTTTAAGTGGCGCGTTGGGTCGAAGGGAAACAAGCCAGAGGCGGACAGAAGTCACAACAACAACAACCACAGTCCTCATTCGCCACAAAGTGGTGGTCATGTCACCACGGCCGCCTGTACCAGGCCAGGTAGTGACATTTGAGGCCACGTGCAGTGTCGAAGGCTCGCAGCTGGGCTGCACGAGGTCACGGGACAGACCCAGGTGCCGTGGGTTGACTGAGCGAGACGACCGGTCAGAGGCGAACGTGAGGACACATCCGAGACAAACGTCGATTTCTGATGGGAACCACGACGATTAACAGAACATCGGGGGGCTATTGTGTGTGTGGGCTGTTTGGCTGCATGAAAAAAGTCGTTCTCCCTAGACTGGCGTCAATAACACCGACTGGGCCCGCCTCTCTGTTCAGGGTGATAACCGCCGTGTACCGGTGTTCGTCCCCAGATTTCTATTTTCATTTATTTGAAGGCATTTATTAATTTATATATACAGGGTGCTTAATTTTGTTTTGAACACTTCTGAGAATTTGCAACAGTATCACGAGAAATGTGCCTGCGGGCTCTGGAGACCACCTGGAGAAGATTCCAGGCGCGTGTTGACAACGATGGCGAACAAAGTGGATGCTGACTTTTTGAAGCTATAAACATACATTTGTTATCGTGTGACAGTGTATTATCCGTTGTTTTCCCATTTAAAAAACGACAGTCCCGTATAAGGTGTTGGCAAAAACATTTGAAGCACCTTGTATTACCAGGCAATGCCCACTGAGCTGCGTAGATCTTCTTCAGAAGCGATCTGGCCACAAATGATAGCGCAACGAAGTGACCGCATATCACGTGGACATTTAGAGCGGCCAAAGAGAGACGCGCGAACTCCAAATACGCAGCGGGCGTCAGGGTCGCGATCGAAGCCAATGACCTCCTGTACAGCAGGCGAGGTAGTTAACATCTCGCTCCAGTTCTCATTGGCTGGAGGCCACGCACGCGCCGCCCACCGCGTCTTCTCATTGGCTGGAGGCCACGCACGCGCCGCCCACCGCGTCTTCTCATTGGCTGGAGGCCACGCACGCGCCGCCCACCGCGTCTTCTCATTGGCTGGAGGCCACGCACGCGCCGCCCATCGCGTCTTCTCATTGGCTCCTTTTACTTCGTATCCGATGCGTGATGTCAGGGGTGAGGGGGGGGGGCAGCGGGGTGGGGGGAGGGGATGGTGGGGTGGGGGCAGTGGGTTGGGGGAAGGGGTGGTGGGGTGGGGGCAGCGAGGTGGGAGGAAGGGGTGGTGGGGTGGGGGCAGTGGGTTGGGGGGAAGGGGTGGTGGGGTGGGGGCAGCGAGGTGGGAGGAAGGGGTGGTGGGGTGGGGGCAGCGAGGTGGGAGGAAGGGGTGGTGGGGTGGGGGCAGCGAGGTGGGAGGAAGGGGTGGTGGGGTGGGGGCAGTGGGTTGGGGGGAAGGGGTGGTGGGGTGGGGGCAGCGAGGTGGGAGGAAGGGGTGGTGGGGTGGGGGCAGCGAGGTGGGAGGAAGGGGTGGTGGGGTGGGGGCAGTGGGTGGGGGGAAGGGGTGGGGGGGTGGGGGCAGTGGGTTGGGGGAAGGGGTGGTGGGGTGGGGGCAGCGAGGTGGGAGGAAGGGGTGGTGGGGTGGGGGCAGTGGGTTGGGGGAAGGGGTGGTGGGATGGGGGCAGCGAGGTGGGAGGAAGGGGTGGTGGGGTGGGGGCAGCGAGGTGGGAGGAAGGGGTGGTGGGGTGGGGGCAGTGGGTGGGGGGAAGGGGTGGGGGGGTGGGGGCAGTGGGTTGGGGGAAGGGGTGGTGGGGTGGGGGCAGCGAGGTGGGAGGAAGGGGTGGTGGGGTGGGGGCAGTGGGTTGGGGGAAGGGGTGGTGGGATGGGGGCAGCGAGGTGGGAGGAAGGGGTGGTGGGGTGGGGGCAGTGGGTGGGGGGAAGGGGTGGGGGGTGGCGGCAGTGGGTTGGGGGAAGGGGTGGTGGGGTGGGGGCAGCGAGGTGGGAGGAAGGGGTGGTGGGGTGGGGGCAGTGGGTGGGGGGAAGGGGTGGGGGGGTGGGGGCAGCGAGGTGGGAGGAAGGAGTGGTGGGGTGGGGGCAGTGGGTGGGGGGAAGGGGTGGTGGGGTGGGGGCAGCGAGGTGGAAGGAAGGGGTGGTGGGGTGGGGGCAGCGGGGTGGGAGGAAGGGGTGGTGGGGTGGGGGCAGCGGGGTGGGGGGAAGGGATGGGGGCAGCGGGTGGGGGGAAGGGGTGGTGGGCTGGGGGCAGTGGGTGGGGTGGGGGCAGCGGGGTGGGGGGAAGGGATGGGGGCAGCGGGGTGGGGGGAAGGGGTGGTGGGGTGGGTGCAGCGGGTGGGGTGGGGGCAGCGGGGTGGGGGGAAGGGGTGGTGGGGTGGGGGCAGCGGGTGGGGGGAAGGGGTGGTGGGGTAGGAGAGGAAGGGATGGTGGGGTGGGGGCAGTGGGTGGGGTGGGGGCAGCGGGTGGGGGTGAAGGGGTGCGCGAGAGGGGGAGGGGGCGGCCGTGTCGCCCATCGACGGCTTCTTCCTCCTGTTCGTGAGCAAGAAATGTTCCACCCCAGCTTCGGGCATTGCCATCCTCCAGGGCAGTGCTCATCATGCATTTTCAGAAGGTGGGGGTGGGGGCACTGTTGCCGATTAAGACATCATCAGTGGTGAGGGCTGCCACACGTCTGATACCATTGTTGGGTTTGACAGAGGCACGATGATGATGCCGATGGGTTGTGTGGTGTTCACGTGTTGTGTGTTATCGGGGAACGCACCAAAGGCCACCAATGAAGAACACTGCCACATAATCAGGGTTTGAGAACGGTACCGGATCGGAGATTTTTTTAAATCTCCAGATTCGGGTTCTGCCCCGCCCCCCCTCACATCCTCTCCCTCCCTCCCTTCACATCAGCTCAACTCAGGGTCGCCTGGCCCCAGTGAGCTCAGGGGATTAGCTTTGTTGTTGTTGATCACTGCGCTTGTGCACCACTGCACCACCATCACCACCACCAGAGAGTTTGTTCATTTTTTATTTTTATTTATTTAAGCTTTCGTGACTGCAGGGATTCATATTCTTGGTTCTTTCGGTAAAGTCACGCAGAAGGGAAACAACAAAACAATATAAATATAAAACAATACAAATTCTCACGACGTATCGACTGCAACACAAGCAATCATCATCAAGTGTGAAATCCACAGCAACAAAATGTGAAAATTTGAATTAAAATTTTTTTTAAATTAAAATTTTCTTGCTGTGGATTTCACACCTGATGATGATTGCTTGTGTTGCAGTCGAAACGTCGTGAGAATTTTTATTGTTTTTTTTATTTATATTGTTTTTTGTTCATTATTGTTTACCTGTCCGATCCTCCAAAATATATAAGACGCACTCCCCCTCCCTCCTCGTGTTTTAAAGCGACACCGTTGATGGTGGCGTCTTCTCGTGCGGCGGGCGCGTACTCCTGAGACCAGATCTGCGTCGCTTCATTGGCTATCTGGCACAAGTCTGGGGGGAGGGGACGCGTTGAACTCTACGGAGCGTCGTTTGAATCGGGAGAGTGGAGTCAACGGGAGTAGCCCGCACAGAGTCGTGACGCTGCACGTGTGAAAGTTATCCGGACAAAGCAGTCTCGCGTGAACGAGACGCGGGGCCTCGGACTCGTGGCGGTCATAAGCGATTCTTCCCTGGTCGCCGAGTTAACAAGCTCGTCACGGTGGCCACGAGATGTTAACTCCCTCGCCTGGTGAGCAAATGAGGTCGTGGGTTCGAACCCGATCCATGACGCCTGCTGTATCATTGGAGTGTTGTTCCTGTTGCCCGGCTCTCTGACACTGACACGCTGATCTTCGCATTGGCACGCCTCCGGTGACTGGGTCGTTTCACATTGACATGCTAATCTCTCACATTTACAGCTTCAAATCAAGATTTACGTACAAAGTCGTTCTCTAGCTCCGCGCACTTACCCTTGGGTTGGGCCCACCAAAATCCGAAATAAACTCTCGTTGCAGCAGTCCTCCTGCTGTGTTTGTTTCACACCTGATGACGGTTGCTTGTGTTGCGATCGAAACGTCGTGATCTATTATTTTTTTTATACCCACGTGACTTTACCGAAAGAACCAAAGAGTGTGGAGTTTGGGTGTTTCTCTCCCCGTGGTAGGGTGGATTATTCACAGTGTTCTTCGCAAATTTTCAGAGGGGTGGGGGGGGAGGGGCAGTTTTTCGGATAAGACATCATCAGTGGTGAGGGCCGCCACACTTTTGAAACCATTGTTGGGTTTGATAGCAGCACGATAGTGATGGGGGGTGTGTGGTGTTCACATGTGTGTATTGTCGGGGGCCACACGTCAGGGCCCGCACTAAAGGCCACCAGGGGCCGGCGAGTGGCCCCAGGGCCTTGCTGCTATACATTGGGCTGCTATAAATTCGCACACGATGACAAGCCACTTGGTTGAGACGTCATTTGCGGCCAGGTCGCTTCTGAAAAAGAGCCGGACAGCTGGTAAAATAAAAAAAAATTACGTTTAGTTCGTTTTTAGTGTCCTGTATTATCGATCAACGTGGCCGTGGAAAGCCACGCGAGACGCAGACACGACATTCGTCCCGATATGAACACCAATTAATCGATTCTCGAATCGAACCCTCACTATTTAATGGGACCGCGCGGAGTGGAGGAATCGATAAACGCCCCCGCCTCGAAGCACGTGGGCCGAGTTCTTAATAATAAATCCCCCCACTGGCCCCCACCGACATCTCCCTCCCCTCCCCTCCCAACCCGCCCCCCCCCTACTGCTGTTGAGCGTGTTAAGATGCAAGACCACAGCCCGGCGAGGTTTAATTAGCGTGATTAGTGCTGTACCCCATCCCCCTTCACCCCCCCATCCCTCAGCTGCGACACTCTCCCACCGTCCACATCCAGCCACCGATCTCCCTTCCCTCGCCAATCACCCCTCCAGCCTCCCCCCTTCCCATCTCGCTCGTCTCAACAAGACCCCTTCCACCCACACGCGTCACCCCACACCCTCACTTCCACATCCCCCGTGACTCCGCACAACCGCACACCTCGGCGAAACAAAACAAAATGCTGCATCCGACACCGGCTGGAGCGGATTGCGGTGAGCGCCCTTTGCCCGAGGGCCGCGTCAATCCCCATGGCCAAGGAGGGCCTCCGGCGCGCGCCCGAGGCCCTCATTTAGGGCCGCTTTGTTCCAAGTGTTGGTAGCGTGGCAATCGGGAATGACAACAACAACAACACCATTGGTACTTCATTTTCCAGTAAAAAATATGATAATTGTTTTTTTTTACCCTTTATCAGTTTTGTTGCCAGATAAAAGGGTAAAAAACCAATTATCATATTTTTTTACTGGCAAATGAGGTACCAATGGTGTAAATGCTTAACCCCGAGCTCTCATACTCTGATGGTGCATTGTCTTTGAGTTGTGCGCCATTTTGGCGTCATCTGGTCCAACCCATGTGAGACCGCCATTCGCCACTAAGTGGCGGTAACATCACCACGAGGCTTGTGCCAGGCTACGTGCACGTTGAGGCCACGTGAAGTGTTGAACGCCCGCTGGCAGGAGGAGGTCACGGGCAGGTGCCACGGGTCGACTGACTGAGATGACCGAGATGACTGGCTGATGCACCACCTGTGCCCCCTACTGTGCCAACTTGCTGTGCTTTAGCCACCCGGCGCTCCGCTCGTTGTTGTGAGCGTCGCTCCTCCGCCCTCCGTTGTTGTTGGAGGGCGACTGGCTCCAACTGCCCAGTAGCGTCTTTCCGGGAATATACACACACACACGCAATAAATAAATACATATGAAACTATATTGATATGTTTTTGTCTTTGGATTACGATTCCATCAGTCGTAACTTTCCCACAGCAGCCAAAGCCGGGGGTTAAAATGTAAAAAAAACGAGTGTCCGTGGGTGATTTATGTTCAATGAATTTTACCGTGAGTTGAATAATTTAGTTAATTTTACATCGGTAGATGAATAAGTCTGATAACGTCATAGATTTTTTTGGGTTGCAATATCTAATACATCCAACTATTAAACTACATTTTTATTTTTACCAGAGGTAAGGGGCCATCTATTTGAGTACGTACGCAAAAATCTGTCGAAACTTGACCCCCTCCCCTCCCTGTACGCGCGCGGACTTTTTACACACCCCCCCCTCCGAATCCTATAGAACGGCCGATATTTAATCCACGCAGAAACGATCAAGGATTAATCATATTAAGGTGTTTAAGCAAACAGACAGTCCACCGCCGGACTATCTAACTCACTTGAAGGCCAATGTAGACACATTATTATCGAGGCTTCACCCTCCCACCCCTAGTTTCCTATGCGTACGTTGTCAGTAGACCCCCCATACGCAAGCGTACGCATTTGGGTTAACCCCCTCTTCCCCCCTCCGTGCGTACGTACTGAATGAATGGCCCCTAAGGCCCACTGAACGAGCAATTTTTCAGAAGCGACCGAGCCAAAAACGATAGCTCAATGAAATGGGTTATCTCGTGGGAAAGTGTAGCAGCCAATTACTCTAAATATTCACCTCCGATTAACACGGTTGGCTACGTACCGTGCCAAAGAAGTTTTTAGGGCCTTAGAGTCCTATAAACCTTAATCCGCCCCTGGTGGTGACATCAGTGGCGAGTCGTTGGGGGCTTTTCGCCCGTTAGCAAGCTCAAACTGACCGACGATGTGAAGTATGGTCAAACGACTCTTACGTGCTTGTGAAGATGTTCAACTCGTGCGTTTTCTTGGTTCTTTCGGTAAAGTCACGTAGAATGGAAATAATACAATAATAACAATAAAACACAATAAAATAATTCTCACGACGTTTCGGCCACAACGCAAGCAGCCGTCCTCAGGTGGAGAACAGGTCTGTCGAGAAGACAGAGTCTGAATGACGCACCCCAGGCTTGGAGCGACTATTTAAGCTTGGATGGAGGGGGAAAGAGCGCCTTGACAAAATAATTTGCATATCAAGAGAAATTTAGCATCCCAGCTTAAATAGTCGCTCCAAGCCTGGGGTGTGTCATTCAGACTCTGTCTTCTCGACAGACCTGTTCTCCACCTGAGGACGGCTGCTTGCGTTGTGGCCGAATCGTCGTGAGAATTATTTTATTTTATTATGTTTTATTTTTATTATTTAATTATTTCCATTCGACGTGACTTTACCGAAAGAACCAAGAAGATGAATCCCCGCAGTCACGAAAGCTTTAAATCGAAATTTAACTCGTGCGTTGTGTTGGCATGCACTCGTGGTGGGGGGGGGGGGGGGTTGCGTTGTGCTCACGGCTCACCTAGGGCCTCCCTTGCCCTTCGCTGCGCGGTCCACAAGATTGAATGGCATTGAATGAGCGTCGCTGTTCTCGCCTCCTGATTGCGCAAGCGACCAAGAAGAGAGCGTGCCCCGGAGGGCTCGAACCGGGCTGTTGCCTGTCGCGGGGATCGATTGTTCCCTCGCGTTGGAGAATTTCCCTTTGTCTTCTTCCGGAGATCTACGGTCTCAACACCGGGCCATCTCTGGCCACCTCTGGCCATCTCAGGCCACCTGGTCAGCTCGCATCCCAGCAGGCGGGGGAGTTTCACAGGTCTCTGCCTAATCCTCCACCCTCCCGTTCCTTTCTGCACGAGAGACACGGCACTGGGAGGCGATTAGCACGACACAGACTCCGCGAATTGTTCACGATTAGGAGTCGCGATGCAGATGCAATCATCTTCCTATGTACCAGCCGTCCTTAGCTCTGTCTTCATTACACAGCCTGGCTCGCTGCGTTGGCCCGAGGGGAACAGTTGGGACGAGGGGAACAGTTGGGACGAGGGGAACAGTTGACACGAGAGGAACAGTTGGCACGAGGGGAACAGTTGGCACGAGGGGAACAGTTGGGACGAGGGGAACAGTTGGCAGGAGGGGAACAGTTGGCAGGAGGGGAACAGTTGACACGAGAGGAACAGTTGGCACGAGGGGAACAGTTGGCACGAGGGGAACAGTTGGCACGAGGGGAACAGTTGGCACGAGGGGAACAGTTGGCACGAGGGGAACAGTTGGGACGAGGGGAACAGTTGACACGAGGGGAACAGTTGGCACGAGAGGAACAGTTGGGACGAGGGGAACAGTTGGGACAAGGGGAACAGTTGGGACGAGGGGAACAGTTGGCACGAGGGGAACAGTTGGGACGAGGGGAACAGTTGGGACAAGGGGAACAGTTGGCACGAGGGGAACAGTTGGCACGAGGGGAACAGTTGGGACAAGGGGAACAGTTGGCAGGAGGGGAACAGTTGGCACGAGGGGAACAGTTGGCACGAGGGGAACAGTTGGCACGAGGGGAACAGTTGGCACGAGGGGAACAGTTGGCACGAGGGGAACAGTTGGCACGAGGGGAACAGTTGGGACGAGGGGAACAGTTGGGACAAGGGGAACAGTTGGGACAAGGGGAACAGTTGGCAGGAGGGGAACAGTTGGCACGAGGGGAACAGTTGGCACGAGGGGAACAGTTGGCACGAGGGGAACAGTTGGCACGAGGGGAACAGTTGGGACGAGGGGAACAGTTGGGACAAGGGGAACAGTTGGCACGAGGGGAACAGTTGGTACGAGGGGAACAGTTGGCACGAGAGGAGCTTTGTGACGTCATATTCGAGGGGGGGGGGTTCTGACTTTTTGTGACGCCGTGTGACGAGTGGGGGGGGGGGGGTTAAAAAAATCGTCCAAAATCGCGTGACGTCATTTATGGACGGCTCCAAAGCAGAAGTATTTCTGCACAACTCTGGCTGTCCGCCTGATGATGCTGGTTGTAATTATAGGGGCGAATCGTCACGGTGCTCGACTTGTGAATGCCGTGAGTTTACTCTCACACACACAACCGGTGTGCTGTACTAGTGTCATAAAGGACTCTTGCACTGGGTCTGTCTCCGTTGTCCTTTATTGGTTCGTACAACTTTGCCCGCACGGCGTCTCGCTCAGAGTCTCCTCCGTCTCCCGCTCGGCAGCCCCACTGCTGCCGTCGCTCCTGCAGACTTGCTGCTGCCCCACTATGTAGCCCCGCTGCTGGCTCGTTACTCAGCCTCTCTGCCTCCGACCTGCAGCCCCACGGCTGCTCTCTATGCAGCCCCGCTGCACTAGCAACGAATTGGCACGTTCTGTTTGCGTGACAAACCTTACTAATTGGCTGTGTCGGGTGGTGGCGGGCTTGACGACGCATTTATATATTTGACGCGATCCAACCCAAAAACACCTGTTGCGGATATCATTGGTCGCGAAAGCCGACTGCTACGTGCTGAGCAGGGTTTGTAGCTGTTCGCCCACAGCACTTGCCCACAACAGTCTCTTGAGGCTATAACGGCGAAGGGGATCTTTGTCTGTGTAGGGCCGTAGCGCAGGCTCGTTGCCTGGCTAATTGAGCCCGGGGGCTTTGTTTGAACCCACGTGTTGGGGTCGAAGCGAGATCGTGTCGCGTCTGTGCTCGAGTCTCGCCCTGACGCTTAAATAACGACTCGCTGACCAAATCACCCCCCCCCCCCCCTTTAACAGCACTCAGCCCCAGTAAATGTAATTAAAAAGTATTTATCGCTCCAGGCAACTTTCACCAACCCCCTCCTCCTCCACCTCCTCCACCACGCAATGGTTTCACCAGGGGCGGTTTCTTCATTAGGGCGATTGGGCGACGCACCACCAACGTCATTCAACCACAGAGTCACGCTAGCCGTCACTGTGCCTCTGGATATAGTCCAATCAGCGTCATGTCACGTTCTGTGGAGTACCGCCTCTTTTTGGGCGATTTCACTCCGGCTGAGAATCGCCCCGAGTGGCCCCATAGACTTACATTCAAAGATGTTTTTTTTCGAACGGCGGGCGCTGCAATGCATTCTCTATGGCTTCCGGGAGGGCTCGCACTAACGTGCTTACGTCATCATACGTAAGCACGTTTCAGTCAACAATATAATTTGTCGCCACCTAGTGGAATCTTTAATAAAAGAAACTGAGTGGATTGTAATAATATTGAGTATAGAAACAAACAAGATGTATTGTAAGAGTCACTTTATTTTTCATTAATATTAAAGAAGTGAAGTTGCCTTTACATGCTTAAGCTGTTAATTTATCCATTGCATGGGTGGACCTGATCCTTATCAATCATCCAGACATTTGCCCACCCTGAGAGATTTTGCAGGAGCCGCCACTGGGTTTCACCGCTACCAGGGTTCGATCCCGGGGTTGCCGGGAGGTTTGCAGGTGGGTGGAGGGGGAGGGGGAGTTTAGGAACGGGGTTAAAACAACGCGCAGTGGCTCATTTAGAATCACCCGCGCTCCCGAGTTGCTCAACACGCACGTGGAGGTGTTCGACGAGGCGGCGCCGACTCCAGGAGACGCGAGTCGCTGGGGGAATCGATGCGTTGCTTGGGTGTCGTCGTGATCCGCGTCGCGGCGTGGAGGATTTTGGGTTCGCTCCGTTAGCCGGGTTGTGCGAGATTTGGCTTGCGGACTTTGATCATCCGTCTCTTCTGTGTGGGATGGAGTGTTGCCCCCTTGGGGTTTCGCCGGGAGCCCCGGTTTCAGGGCCACTTGTACTGACGCTCTTATTAATTGACCGAAAGCATCTTACATATGTAGAGAACCGCAGAGCTTGAGCAACTGATGGTGCCGGCTCACGGCTTGCCTGGCTGCCTTCCTTCCCGGCTTATCTGTGGTTCCTCGGTGATTGTGAGATGCAATTTGCATGAACAACTACTCGATATGAAAGTAAGCATGATTATAATGGGTTTTTTCTCTCATTAATAATTGTAATCAATCATAAGTTATCGACGACTCGCAGGTATGATTGGATTTACGTGCTGCGAGCGCATCAATTGATTTCATGAATTTATCGAGGCATCGTTACACGCCGAGTCACTAAGGCACGGGTCAGAGTGTGAAATCCATCACCGTCAACATCATCATCATCATCCTCATCATCATTCCCCGTCGCACTCACGGGTCGATACGATATCCCATGAATGCCCACCACAGTCAGAGTCATGGCCGCTTTGATCTACAATCCGCTGATGGGTGAAGGTCTCCCGTACGTCTTGTCAGACGTGGGGGTTGTTTGACCATACTTCACCACGGTGGTCACTGCGAGATCGTGAAAGAGGGAGGCCTGATGGTGGGGGAGGGGGGGGGTCCAGGGTGATGGTGGTGATGGGGGTGGAGGGGGTGGATGGTGGTGGAGGGGGTGGAGGGGGTGGATGGGGTGGATGGAGTGTAGGGGGTGGAGGGGGTGGAGGGGGTGGAGGGGGTGGAGGTGGTGGAGGGGGTGGAGGGGGTGGATGGGGGTGGAGGGGGTGGATGGGGGTGGAGGGGGTGGAGGGGGTGGATGGGGGTGGATGGGGGTGGAGGGGGTGGAGGGGGTGGATGGGGTGGAGGGGGTGGAGGGGGTGGGGGCGGGGTGGATGGGGTAGAGGGGCTGGAGTGTGTGGACAGGGTGTCCTGTGTTTGCCCTAGGTCGAATCAGCCTCAAATGAGTTACTGGCGCAGTGTGCGGTAAACATCGCCACTGGGGGAGACAAAGGCGGCCGGGCGTGGTGCTGGCCACCCCACCCCCTCGTGTGCCCCCCAACAGTCTGCTGATGCCATACGGGCGAATGTTTGCGAAGAGCAGGGAGTGTGGGCTGTGGGGATGACGGTGTGGAACGCGTTCGGCGTGTGGCTCTCCGCTTTGGTGGGCAGGGGCGCTACGAGGGATTACGGCCGCTGTGCGCTGCGTGGGTGTGGGATATGATTTGGGGGGGGGGGGTGGGGAGTGGTGGGGGCGCGGTGTTTGGTGTCGCTCAGACTCATTCATCATCGTGAAGGCGACGTCAGCGCTACGAACGCCGCGGCAGCCGCCGCGCTCCGCCGGCGCGAAGCGCCGCTCGCAGCGATCACGGGGACAGCGCAGATGGACAGGCGGGCGGGCGGGCTGGCGGACAGGCTGATGGACATGCGGGCGGACTGATGGACAGGCGGGCGGGCTGATGGACAGCCGAGAAGAGTGATGGAAAAATAGGCAGATTGATGGACAGGCAGACTGATGGACAGAAGAGAAGACTGATGGACAGGCAGACTGATGGACAGGCAGACTGATGGACAGGCGGGCAGACCGATGGACAGAAGAGAAGACTGATGGACAGGCAGACTGATGGACAGGCAGACTGATGGACAGGCGGGCGAGCTGATAGACAAACAGGCAGATTTATGGACAGCCGAGAAGAGTGATGGACAAATAGACAGATTGATGGACAGCCGAGAAGAGTGATGGACAAAAAAACAGACTGATGGACAGGCAGGCAGACTGATGGACAGGCGGGCGAGCTGATGGACAGACAGGCAGATTTATGGACAGCCGAGAAGAGTGATGGACAAATAGACAGATTGATGGACAGGCAGGCAGACTGATGGACAGGCAGGCAGACTGATGGACAGGCGGGCGAGCTGATGGACAGACAGGCAGATTTATGGACAGCCGAGAAGAGTGATGGACAAAAAAACAGACTGATGGACAGGCAGGCAGACTGATGGACAGGCAGGCAGACTGATGGACAGCCGAGAAGAGTGATAGACAGATTGATGGACAGGCGGGCGAGCTGATGGACAGGCCGGCAGACTGATGGACAGGCAGGCAGACTGATGGACAGAAGAGAAGACTGATGGAGAGGCAGACTGATGGACAGGCAGGCAGACTGATGGACAGACGAGAAGAGTGATAGGCAGACTGATGGACAGGCAGACTGATGGACAGGCAGGCAAACTGATGGACAGGCAGGCAGACTGATGGACAGACAGACTGATGGACAGAAGAGAAGACTGATGGACAAATAGACGGACGAAGAGGCAGACAAACAGGTCGACAGACTGGGAGGCGCGGGCAGGTTGATAGATTTGCGTACGTACAAACAACGACAACAACAACCGCCATTCGCCACAAAGTGGCGTCACCGCGGCACTTGTGCCAGGCTATGTTCACCTTGAGGCCACGTGAACTGTCGTGATAGCCCGCTGGCAGAAAGTCACGGGGCAGACCCAGGTGCCATGGGTGACTGAAATGACTGGCAGATGCACCACCTGTGTTCGCTGCTGCCCCGACTGCGTTGAATCTACCACGTGCTCCAATCGCTCCTCCGCCCTCCGTTGTTGCTGGAGGGCGACTGCCTTTCAACTGCCCAGTAGTAGCGTCCTTCACGAGCTGAGCCTCCTCCACAGAGGCCGATCTTGACACCGCTGACACCATTCATTGGCAAATCAACTCAGCTCCATATCCTCACGTAACACATCATTCCATCTCTCCTCTAGATCGTGCCTCGCCCGCTTAGCCCCCTCTATCAGGCCAAACAGAAGCTGCTGGGGCATGCGATGACTGGGCATGCGGGGTGGCTATGAGACCCAGCTAACGCAGCCTTTCCCGAGGGGCTCACTCATGTCCCGGTGTTTCAAAGATCTGTGGACTCCTGACACAATCCACTCTGGTTACACGTGGCCTCAAGATGCACCTAGCCTGGTACGGGCGCTGTGGAGACGTCAACTACACTGACGTCACCACGGTCGTTGATGCGGTGGTGTGATGGGTGGCGGTGGTTGTGCAGCAATATGATGGTGGTTGTGTGGTGGTTGTGGAGGTGCTGTGTGTGTGTGTGGTGGTTGTGGTGGTGCTGTGTGTGTGTGTGGTGGTTGTGTGGTGGTTGTGGTGGTGCTGTGTGTGTGGTGGTTGTCCTGTGTGTGTGGTGGTTGTGGTGGTGCGGTGTGTGTGGTGGCTGTGGTGGTGCGGTGTGTGTGGTGGTTGTGGTTGTGCTGTGTGTGTGGTGGTTGTGGTGGTGCTGTGTGTTTGGTGGTTGTGGTGGTTGTGGTGGTGCGGTGTGTGTGGTGGCTGTGGTGGTGCGGTGTGTGTGGTGGTTGTGGTTGTGCTGTGTGTGTGGTGGTTGTGGTGGTGCTGTGTGTTTGGTGGTTGTGGTGGTTGTGGTGGTGCGGTGTGTGTGGTGGTTGTGGTGGTGCGGTGTGTGTGGTGGTTGTGGTTGTGCTGTGTGTGTGGTGGTTGTGGAGGTGCTGTGTGTGTGGTGGTTGTGGTGGTTGTGGTGGTGCGGTGTTTGTGGTGGTTGTGGTGGTTGTGGTGGTGCGGTGTGTGTGGTGGTTGTGGTTGTGCTGTGTGTGTGTGTGGTGGTTGTGGTGGTGCTGTGTGTGTGGTGGTTGTGGAGGTGCTGTGTGTGTGGTGGTTGTGGTGGTTGCGGTGTGTGTGTGGTGGTGGTGTGTGTGGTGGTTGTGGTGCGGTGTTGTGGTGGTGGTTGTGGTGGTGTGGTGTGTGTGGTGGTTGTGGTGGTTGTGGTGGTGTGGTGCTGTGTGTGTGTGTTGTGGTTATGGTGGTTTGGTGTGTGTGGTGGTGCAGTGTGTGTGGTGGTTGTGGTTGTGCTGTGTGTGTGGTGGTTGTGGTTGTGGTGGTGCTGTGTGTGTGGTGGTTGTGGTGGTGCGGGTGTGTGGTGGTTGTGGTGGTTTGTGTGGTGGTTGTGGTGGTGCAATATGTGTGGTGTTTGTGGCAGTGTGGTGTGTGTGGTGGTTGTGGTGGTGTGGTGGTTGTGGTGATTGTGGTGGTGCTGTGTGTGTGGTGGTTGTGGTGGTGCTGTGTGTGGTGGTTGTGGTGGTGTGGGGTGTGTGGTGGTTGTGGTGGTGTGGTGTGTGTGGTGTGTGTGGTGGTTGTGGTGGTGTGGTGTGTGTGGTGGTTGTGGTGGTGCTGTGTGTGTGGTGGTTGTGGTGGTTGTGGTGGTGTGGTGTGTGTGGTGGTTGTGGTGGTTGCGGTGGTGCGGTGTGTGTGGTGTGTGTGGTGGTTGTGGTGGTTGTGTGGTGTGTGTGGTGGTTGTGGTGGTGCTGTGTGTGTGGTGGTTGTGGTGGTTGTGTGGTGTGTGTGGTGGTTGTGGTGGTGTGGTGTGTGTGGTGGTTGTGGTGGTGCGGTGTGTGTGGTGGTTGTGGTGGTTGCGGTGTGTGTGGTGGTTGTGGTGGTGCTGTGTGTGGTGGTTGTGGTGGTGTGGTGTGTGTGGTGGTTGTGGTGTGTGTGGTGATTGTGGTGGTTGCGGTGGTGCTGTGTGTGGTGGTTGTGGTGGTTGTGGTGGTTGCGGTGTGTGTGGTGTGTGTGTTGGTTGTGGTAGTCCGGTGTGTGTGGTGGTTGTGGTGGTTGCGGTGGTGCTGTGTGTGGTGGTTGTGGTGGTTGTGGTGGTTGCGGTGTGTGTGGTGGTTGTGGTGGTTGTGGTGGTGCTGTGTGTGGTGGTTGTGGTGGTTGTGGTGGTGCGGTGTGTGTGTGTTGGTTGTGGTGGTGCGGTGTGTGTGGTGGTTGTGGTGGTGCTGTGTGTGTGGTGGTTGCGGTGGTGCTGTGTGTGGTGGTTGTGGTGGTTGTGGTGGTGCGGTGTGTGTGGTGTGTGTGTGGTGGTTGTGGTGGTGCGGTGTGTGTGGTGGTTGTGGTGGTGCGGTGTGTGTGGTGGTTGTGGTGGTTGCGGTGTGTGTGGTGGTTGTGGTGGTGCGGTGTGTGTGGTAGTTGTGGTGGTGTGTGTGGTGGTTGTGGTGGTGCTGTGTGTGTGGTGGTTGTGGTGGTGCTGTGGTGTGTGTGGTGGTTGTGGTGGTGTTGTTGTGTGTGTGGTGGTTGTGGTGGTGCTGTGGTGTGTGTGGTGGTTGTGGTGGTGCTGTGGTGTGTGTGGTGGTTGTGGTGGTGCTGTGGTGTGTGTGGTGGTTGTGGTGGTGCTGTGGTGTGTGTGGTGGTTGTGGTGGTGCTGTGGTGTGTGTGGTGGTTGTGGTGGTGCTGTGGTGTGTGTGGTGGTTGTGGTGGTGCTGTGGTGTGTGTGGTGGTTGTGGTGGTGCTGTGGTGTGTGTGGTGGTTGTGGTGGTGCTGTGGTGTGTGTGGTGGTTGTGGTAGTGCGGTGTGTGTGGTGGTTGTGGTGGTGCTGTGGTGTGTGTGGTGGTTGTGGTAGTGCGGTGTGTGTGGTGGTTGTGGCGGTGAAGTGTTAAGAGGCAAAAGATATTTATTAAAATCAACTCTTTCATTTGATCTCTCCCACCCTCTACCCCCCCACCACCACCTTCCTCGCCTCCTCTGCAGGTTTCGTATTTGGTGGCAAACGAGTAGAGACGCGGCAGGCAGAGATGGAACAAGCGCGCGGTATTAAAATAAGTGAACTTTATTCATGACCAAGGGCGCGCCCATCGGGACCACGGAACGCGTCTCGGAGTTCATTGGCCAGAGCAAGAAGTTGGTAACCTCGTAAGGCAGCAGAGACGTCAACATCGTGGAGAGCTGCCATGGACGTAGCGCCACTCGTCTAACGAGGCGCCCAACATGAGTCACTGTTCAATGGCCACGTGGAGAAATTGGAACCGCTCGACTTATTTGTGAACCAATGGGCGTGTGTGCGAATGAACTATTAAAAACAAAAATTAATATAAATTTTTACCAGGTAAGGCCCACTGAGCTATGTAGCTCAATGAAGTGGCTTATCATGTGAACATGTATAGCAGCCAAATGCTCTAAACGCGTTGTTGTTGATTCTAAATGGGTTGCCCAAATGTCAGGACACAAAGGGTTATTATCTTTTCATTTTAACAAATCACATGGGGTTATTTAATTTATTTTAACGAATGTTCACACGGACTCCCATTAGCATTAATGCACGCATGGATTATATATATATATATTTTTTATTAATTTATGTCTTTGTTTTAATGAGTACAGATGTCATCTTTGCACATTCAGCAATTTTGTTTCGTCTCAATTTATTCCGGGTTCTTGGTCGAGTTTTGTAAACTCCGGATTTGAGGTGACCCCCACAGAAGGAAGAACAATTGATATTAATAACGATAATAGATACAATATTACCTTAAATAATAAGAAACTGAAATTGTTTAACGCCAATGTTGAAAAAAATTAAATAACCTTGTTGTATCCTGACTTTTGGGCAACCGTGTATACAGCAGAAAGAACAATTATAGCAATTTCAATTATCAAAACCAAACATACACTTTTAAATGTAACGGGATATCGGTCTAACCATTTAGAGATTGAAATGCGAAGCACAGATCTCTAGCATCGCAAGACTGAACATGGGGGGGGGGGGCGGAGCGGTGGCGAGATGGTGAGATGGTAACTACCTCGCCTGGTATGCAGGAGTTCGTTGGTTCGATCCCGACCCTGACGATGCCTGCTGTATATTTGGAGTGTTGCGTGTTCTCCCCGTGGTCGTGTGAAATTGTCTCCGGTTCCTCCGGCGTTTCTCTCCATATTTACAAACACGAGTTGAGAATAATCGTGCTGCTGTAAATGTCCACGTGATGAGCAACTTGGTTGAGCTATCATTTGTGTCCAGGTCGCTTCTGAAAAAGAGCTACAGCATACCTCAGTGGGCTTTACCTGCTAAAACAAAAATGCGTTTAGTACAAAAAAATAGTCCAGCAGTTGTTAGCGCACTGCTCTCTAAAGCCAGCAGCATGTGTTCAACTCCTGGTCAGGGGTATCTGAACGGGTTCTGGATCCGCCGCTTTAACCAACCCGCATTGACCAGCGTGGTGAAGTATGGTCAAACAACCCCCAGGGGGGGGGGGGGTCCTATTCGTGTGGGGACTTTTTTCATTCAACAGTGAATTGATAAATTGGCTTCTCACACGTTTTTGAAATAGTGGGAGTGAGTGATGGGAGAGTGGCAGAGAGGGAGAAGACAGAGAGAGAGAGAGCGAAGGAGATAAAAAAGGAGAAAAGGAGGGAGGGAGTAGAGACCACGGTGAGACGGAATATGTGTCACGTGTGAGATGTGTTCGTGTTGTGACGCATGCACTGATGTACGAGAGAGAGAGACGCGGCCCTTCCCCCCCACGCCCCACTCCCTCCACGCTGCCCTCCCACCTCCACCCCACGCCGTCTCACTCGCTATCACAGCCGCTGTCCGTTCCACCCGCAGCCCCATCGCTTCTAATCCGTTAAATCAAACGGGAGCGGACGGTGACTCCAGGCTAAATGAGTATCGACCGCGCCGAGAGGGTGATTAAGCTTTCCCTCCCCGTCGCATCCTGTGATCCCGGTTTGCAGACGGATGGGACGGCAAGGGCTCCCCCCTACCGCCTCTCCCCCCAACCATTCACTACCCCCCTACCCCACCCCCACTTCCCTCACTTACCCACATCGTGCTGCTATGAGGGATGAATCGACATCGTCGCAAGCAAGGGGCGAAGACGGTGGGGGGAGGGGGGGGGACGGGGGGGGGGGCCGTACCTGCCAACGCCCTCCTGCCTCCACTGCTCCTCCGCCCCACCAACCTCTCCCCCGCCCCTCCACAACCTCCCCCCCCACCCTCCCCCTCGAGGAGGCGGGGGGCTGGGGGAGGGGAAGAAGTGGGGGCAGAGGCGGTGGAGCAGCGACTTGAGCTACTTGAGCCCAGGCAGGAGCGCCCCTTCGCGCCCCTCCCCTCGTCCCTGAAAAATGTCGCTATCAGATTGAGGGCTACGGGGTCACGTGGTGTTTAGTGATATCAGCGTGCAGGCTACGGGGTCACGTGGTGTTTAGTGATATCAGCGTGTAGGCTACGGGGTCACGTGGTGTTTAGTGATATCAGCGTGCAGGCTACGTGGTCACGTGGTGTTTAGTGAGATCACGTGTAAGCTACGGGGTCACGTGGTGTTTAGTGATATCACGTGCAGACTACGAGGTCACGTGGTGTTTAGTGCTATCAGCGTGTAGGCTACGGGGTCACGTGGTGTTTAGTGATATCAGCGTGTAGACTACGGGGTCACGTGGTGTTTAGTGATATCAGCGTGCAGGCTACGTGGTCACGTGGTGTTTAGTGCTATCACGTGTAGACTACGGGGTCACGTGGTGTTTAGTGCTATCAGCGTGTTGGCTACGGGGTCACGTGGTGTTTAGTGCTATCACGTGTAGACTACGGGGTCACGTGGTGTTTAGTGATATCACGTGTAGGCTACGGGGTCACGTGGTGTTTAGTGATATCACGTGTAGGCTACGGGGTCACGTGGTGTTTAGTGATATCAGCGTGCAGGCTACGGGGTCACGTGGTGTTTAGTGATATCACGTGTAAGCTACGGGGTCACGTGGTGTTTAGTGATATCAGCGTGCAGGCTACGGGGTCACGTGGTGTTTAGTGATATCAGCGTGTAGGCTACGGGGTCACGTGGTGTTTAGTGAGATCACGTGTAAGCTACGGGGTCACGTGGTGTTTAGTGATATCAGCGTGCAGGCTACGGGGTCACGTGGTGTTTAGTGATATCAGCGTGTAGGCTACGTGGTCACGTGGTGTTTAGTGATATCACGTGTAGACTACGGGGTCACGTGGTGTTTAGTGCTATCAGCGTGTAGACTACGGGGTCACGTGGTGTTTAGTGCTATCAGCGTGTAGGCTACGGGGTTACGTGGTGTTTAGTGCTATCACGTGTAGGCTACGGGGTCACGTGGTGTTTAGTGCTATCAGCGTGTTGGCTACGGGGTCACGTGGTGTTTAGTGATATCAGCGTGTTGGCTACGGGGTCACGTGGTGTTTAGTGATATCACGTGTAGGCTACGGGGTCACGTGGTGTTTAGTGCTATCAGCGTGTAGACTACGGGGTCACGTGGTGTTTAGTGCTATCACGTGTAGGCTACGGGGTCACGTGGTGTTTAGTGATATCACGTGTAGGCTACGGGGTCACGTGGTGTTTAGTGATATCACGTGTAGGCTACGGGGTCACGTGGTGTTTAGTGCTATCACGTGTAGGCTACGGGGTCACGTGGTGTTTAGTAAGATCACGTGTAAGCTACGGGGTCACGTGGTGTTTAGTGAGATCACGTGTAAGCTACGGGGTCACGTGGTGTTTAGTGAGATCACGTGTAGGCTACGGGGTCACGTGGTGTTTAGTGATATCAGCGTGCAGGCTACGGGGTCACGTGCTGTTTAGTGAGATCACGTGTAGGCTACGGGGTCACGTGGTGTTTAGTGAGATCACGTGTAAGCTACGGGGTCACGTGGTGTTTAGTGCTATCACGTGCAGACTACGGGGTCACGTGGTGTTTAGTGATATCAGCGTGCAGGCTACGGGGTCACGTGGTGTTTAGTGATATCAGCGTGCAGGTTACGGGGTCACGTGGTGTTTAGTGATATCAGCGTGTAGGCTACGGGGTCACGTGGTGTTTAGTGATATCAGCGTGTAGGCTACGGGGTCACGTGGTGTTTAGTGATATCACGTGTAGGCTACGGGGTCACGTGGTGTTTAGTGATATCAGCGTGTAGGCTACGGGGTCACGTGGTGTTTAGTGCTATCAGCGTGCAGGCTACGGGGTCACGTGGTGTTTAGTGATATCACGTGCAGGCTACGGGGTCACGTGGTGTTTAGTGATATCACGTGTAGACTACGGGGTCACGTGGTGTTTAGTGATATCACGTGTAGGCTACGGGGTCACGTGGTGTTTAGTGCTATCAGCGTGTAGACTACGTGGTCACGTGGTGTTTAGTGATATCACGTGCAGGCTACGGGGTCACGTGGTGTTTAGTGCTATCAGCGTGCAGACTACGGGGTCACGTGGTGTTTAGTGATATTACGTGCAGGCTACGGGGTCACGTGGTGTTTAGTGATATCACGTGCAGGCTACGGGGTCACGTGGTGTTTAGTGCTATCAGCGTGCAGGCTACGGGGTCACGTGGTGTTTAGTGATATCACGTGTAGACTACGGGGTCACGTGGTGTTTAGTGCTATCAGCGTGGAGGCTACGGGGTCACGTGGTGCTTCGCGACATCATCGTTTCCCACTCTCACGCCACGATCTCCCGTGCTGCGCTCTCGTGAAACTCTACCGCTCTGGAACACACAGGTTCGGCCAATCAGTATTGGTTTACGTGCGCGTGTTAAAAGGTGGGACATTGGGAAAAGTGGCACAGACGGATAGGGATTGGATTGTTGGGTAGGATTCGGAGGTCGGGTTAGGACTGCCGGCTGTGTTTTAGCAACAGCAGTATGTTTGTGCAGCATAGCGAACGATGATGATGCGTGCCGCTGTGTGATGATGTATAACGATGTGTGTGACGTTTCCTGATTCACGTGTTCCTCTGTCTCTCCAAGCGGGGATCTCTCCGTGATTCGTTTCGCGCGTTTCGCGCTCATCCCGTTTACGCTTACGAGGTCCGTGTGTTTGATGTGCGTGTCGTAGCAGGCGAGATATACACACACACACACCACGTAACGTGTTTCACGTGCAGTATAGTGAGCATGCTGATGGCTGGAGCCTGAGGTGTGGTTCACATTTCAAGTTTATTTAGTTTAACCAGGTGAGAACTCCAGAGACCAGGATATGAGTCTCATTTGCAAGAACGACCTCAGGCATCAATCAATCTGCCAGTCGGGGCGATGCTTGCGATGTATAATCCTAATTTAGTCATTTGGAAGCAATAATAGGGGCTCGCTTGCAGAATTTTCCACAGCAGTTTGTTGAAGCCCTACAGGGGATCGTTACAGCGAGTTGCTAACAACCTCAGCGAGTTGCTAACAACCTCGTGGTGCACAGGAGGTCGTGGGTTCGATCCCAACCCCTTGACGCCTGCTGCATGTTTGCAGTTGGCATCTCTCTCTCCCCGTGGTCGCGTGGATTGTTCTGCGTGTCCTCCGCTTTTTTTCCCTCCGCATTTAGAATCACGCGTTCGGAGTTATTTGACTGCTATGCATTTCCACGTGATGATAAACCGCCATGCGTGGCCAGGTCGCTTCTTGAAAAGAGCTATATAACTCAATGGGCCTTACCTGGTAAAATAAAATGAAAATAGTTTAATAGTTTTAATAGTTTGACGGTGAATGTGTCTGTGCGTGTGCGTGTGCGCACATGCATCTGGCTGCTATTTGGCGGGGTCCACGCGGCCCTGGGAAGCGCGCTGCGTTACGGATGTGCGCTGAGTGCAAACACGCAACGCTGTGCCAACGTTTGCATATGTGGGCACGGCATGCGCACGTGCGTTCACGTGTACCTCCGCGTACACGTGTTTTTGCGCGCGCGTGTACGGGGAACGGTAGTGTATCGATTAGCGCGCTGCGCTACGAACCAAAACCGCTGACGGTTATATGAACCGGTCCCCATCCTCAAATGAGTCCCCTGGTGCGATGTGTAAACATCGCCACTCGGGAGACAAAGGCGGTCGGGCGTGGTGTGCTGTGGCGGCAGTCATGGGTGCTTGCGAACGGCATTTTCACCAATAATCTGTTACGGTTTACATGGGAGATCTCTGTATATGTTTATGTTTATGCACGCAGCATAGCACAAGTGTCGTCGTGATGTCACCGCCACTTAGAGGCGAACGGAGGTTGATATCGTTGTTGTATCTATGTACACACACACAGTGGTTAGCGTACCATGCGACGCAATAGGCGACGTTTCGGGCAAATGCCCTTCATTGAAAGGCCATTTCTCAAAACGTCGCCTGTTATATATCTTTGTCTTCCTATGAAGGCAACGCAGTGTTACTGGCCAATGAGTTGAGTTTGAGTTGAGTTTCTTGTTGTCGTTGTAATTCGTGCACCACTGCTAACGCAGCAGCAGCAGCAGCAGCATCATCATCACCCAATCCAATGTTATATCTTCTTGTTGTTTTGCCGAAGTCGCTTCTTGCGGTCGACTCAAACCCCCCTGTTACAAACAGAAGCGTGCTTGGTTCACAAGCAGCAGGCGTTGGGAGCTGTCCGCCGTGGCGATTCAGGCGACGGAAACGTGGACAGGGGAAGAAAGCGCGGGAGACACAGGGAGGCAGGGATGGCGATTGTCGGCGTAAGGCACTACCACTAGAGTACAAAGCACGCGTATCCATAATAATACGCCTGTATTGATCTCCCCTATATAAGCAACTAGCTTTACTACTCGGCTTCGCCCGAGACTTGGATTCTAGTCTTGGATTAATACACGGAATACGCGGAGGGTGGGGGTGCGTGACGTCAGCAGGCACACTGCGTGACGCATGCGGGTGACATGACAGATGTGACGTCACCGCTTGCTTGCCGTGCAAAATATATCCATTATTGCGCCCCCCCCCCTCCCCCCCAAATACAAAAGTCTATTTTTATACTTTTTGCATTGTGTACAGTCTGGAAGCTACCCACGTGCCAAATTTCAAGTTTGTTGCATGTTGGGAAGTATGCTAAACATTTCGAACAGACGCACATATTCACAAATTTCCATTTTTTATATATATATATATATAAAAAGAAGAAGATGTATAATCATTTGAGCGCGGTTTAGAATGTGGCGTCAAGAACACGCGCTCCCGGAACGGCGATGTGGACTCCTCCGGCTGAAGTGAAACGGCGACGAGAGGGACAAGTTGTAGAAGATGAACGCACGCACAGGGAGATAGAGGGGACGGGGGGGGGGGCTGTGGGGGGGGGGGGGGCTGTGTGTGGGGGGGGCACGGTGAAGTGGGCGGGGACTGGAGGATGTGTGGGGAGAGGGGGGGGGAAGGATGGAATCACCCCCATGAATATGTGAGGGTAATGAGACAGGAAAGCATTGGCCGTTACTCCCCGCTTCTCGGCGCGCACCAAATTAGTTTATACACGCGGCGCGAGCCGTAAACGGGAGATTTATTGAAATGGCCGAGCGCGTGCCATCGGCCATTGTTACACCGCACTGCAGGCTTGATTAGGCTCGCATCGACAGAGCGACCGATAATGAGCTTCTGTGAAGCATATTTTTTGCCACAAACGGGTGCCTTTGTCTTTTTTTTTCTCTCTCTTTCTCTCGATTCACGAAACTCTCCTTGCGGCTCCCGGCTCCACCCCGTCTTCCTTTGCTTCCTACCTTGCCGTCACCCTAAGGCTTGATGTAAGTCCCTCGTGGTCTTTTCACTTCTGTTGGTGAAGGCGTCCCTCACGCCGCCACCATTTCTCGCGGTCCTGCGACGCTTCTCAGCCCCGTCGCACGACTGCACGGGAACTTGTGCAGTCAGTGCGGCGAGTGGCATCCGTGAGTCACCGTTGACGTCTCGACCTCCTCCTCCTCCTGCTGCTCCTGCCTCGGGGGACAATTCCGGGCGACGATTAACAGTGACGGGAGCCGCGCCTCCGTCCAAGGACACTGCGGGAATTCAGACGCGAAACGCACGGACGCCTCGATCATTCTCCCGGGTTCGACGTCAAGAATTCGAGACCCATATATTCTTGGTTCTATTCTTGGTAAAGTCACGTAGAAGGGCCGAAACGTCGTGATAATTTTATTTTGTTTTATTTTTTATAATTTTATTATTTCCCTTCTACGTGACTTTACTGAAAGAACCAAGAATGTGAATCCCTGCAGTCACGAAAGCTTTAAATCGAAATTCGAGACCCATTCGCCTCGTTGTAACTCTTACCACTGACCACTTAAGATGTTGCCGAATGGACATCAATCACCGCTGTGCCTTGTAGTCTACGTAGGCGATGAAAAGGCTGTTAACTAAGCGACATTAATGCCGTCTCCCGACCTCTCACAAACCAAGAGCCATACGTAACGAGGAATCGTGAAAGTTGACCCATCACGGAAATGGAACCGCGCTACGACGCTGAGATGGCGTGAAGGAGGTGACCGAGTCACAAATGGAAGCTAAGCAAAGAGCAGCGCCGCTTCTGCCAATCTTCCTCCCAGCGGCGACAATCGACGATTTTTCAAAATCCTTTATACAGTATTAAGTTCGCTTGCTTGCTTAGGACCGTGCAAATCTTTCGGTCGTTTTTAAACCCACTTCCCATGATCCAATCGAGCTGACATTTTCCCACACAGACTCGTTGTGCGTGACAATTAATGTTCGTGAAATTTTTTCCCCAAAATGTTACACTTTTTAGGACAAAAATATAATATTTAATTACCAATTGCTTAATGGTGCAATGCAATCATCTGACCCATAGGTGGCAGCCATCTCAAGCCAGAGGACGAGAGGACTCTAGCCGCCACGCATATAAAGGATTTAGAGTGAAAAACTTTGTTTTTACTGGTTATACTTATTTTCTCCCGAAATTTGAGTCGGAGAAAGTCTGCAGAGTTTTTGTCGCGTCACAAATTAAAATAAAATAAAAACTCGAGGCGAACAAAGTCGGCGCATCGAATGAAGACGCGAGTCGTTCCAAGAGACTCGACCGGGAATAACGCAGCAGAAGAAATATGCGGAGCTGGGACAGCGATGCACGGTTGGGGAAAAATATCAAAGCGAAGGGGGAGCCCGAGGTTGGAAGAGCGCTGTTCAAAGATCGAAGTCAGCGGTGAGAAGCTGAGCGCCAATTCGTAGGCTCCACGCAGAACGCGGCGCGGTCCGCGTGGCCGGTATCGTCGTTTCCGGCGTGAACCGCGAACACGGCCATTGACAGAGGACAGAAAAACGACACACATCTGAAGAACAAAACAAGTTGCGCGGCAGAAGCGCGGAGAGGCGCAACGCAGAGGGACGGAGGCATGGGAAGACTCAGCAACGTTGGAGACATCGCGGTCGGCCTGGGCAGGACGCGTCACGGGCAGAAGGGACGGTGGGCGGGCGGCATGTCGAGACTGACGACGGAGCGGCAGTCAAAGGAGGGAGAACACCGCCGAGACAGGAAGAGCGCCCTTGGACGCGGAGAGATGAAGATATTTGATGATGATGATGATTATTATTAATATTAATAACCGTCAGGGGTGGAGACGATTTGGGGAGACCTGTATTCAGCAGGTCGGTTGATTATGGCGCTGATGCTAATTGTGATGATGATGAAACGAATCGCGGAGAAATGTTCCACACACAGCAACCCTTGAGCACCAATACCCATGTCTTCTGTGCGGCCTGTTAGGGGTACTCTCTGTGACCGCCAGGGTCGTCCTATCGAGCGCGTTACTCTCAAGAGAACACTGTCGATAATTCTGCTGCTATAAATGTCCAAATAATAATAAGCTACTTTGTTGAGCTATCATTTGTGGCCATGTCGCTCCTGAAAAAAATAAGTTGATGACCACAGTAGGCTTTGCCTGGTAGGATTGTGATGGTTGAGTTTGACGTGTATGCGTGTTGGGTGTTTGTTTTCCTTCCTTGTACTTTAGACGATGTTTTTGTACTGTTTGTTGTAACGTTTTTACCCCGGGCCCCTATTGGACATCTGTGAAAAAGAGTTTCATAGCTCATCGGATTCCTCCAATATGAACCCCCCCCCACCCCACAAAAAAAGATTCTGGTTCTGGTTTCTTGATCAAGTTCGGCTCAGTTCCGTTCTCGCTTCACACTGAGAGGTCCCCCACCTTGCTCCTTGAGTCGCCCCCAGTGGACGGAATGCCGGGCACAGATGATGAACGAGATTCCTGGAGTGGGGGAGAATGGATGGGGGGGGGGGGACTGGCGATTTGGGAGGCAGACCTGGGACGTGAAGTCCTCGTCCCTACGATGTGTATGCATGTCGGACTTATTTCGACATCCGTACGTAGCCAACCGTGTTCATCGGAGGTGCGGGAAGGAGTTGGTTCATTTGCATTGATATCACCTGCACGAGAGACTGTCCCCACGTGTTCATCCGTCACTGCGTGAGTTGTGGTGTTGGACGTACAGTCGCGAGCAGTACATCCTCCCTTGACGAAGCTACGCGATTTGCTGATGCTGCGATAACAGCGGTGGACAGGCACAATGAACAAAGTCAAAACTCAACACATTCGTCAATAGCACCGTGGCCTTTAGCAAATGTAATAGGCGGCATTTCGGACAATGGCTTCACTTTGCAACACACAGAGAGACCCCACTTTGCCTCTCTGGCCTCGCATTGACGTGTACGCACGTCAGTGGCTGCTCGTAAAAGTGTTCCCACGCACAGGGAATTTTTCCAGACACGCACACCTACGCATACGGATAATACGAATACGGATAATACGAATACCACCCCCTCCCCATCATACAGTAGTGTTGAACAGAGTGTTGGGGCAAGTACTGGTCGCGACGAGTACCTATGAAGGCCGGCGCAGCTCACGATGGGGGTTGGTTGCCAGCATCACGCACCAGGTACTCATTTGAGGCTGAGTCGACGTTGTGGAGGCCCAGGACCGGTTCAGATAAGTGTCACTGGTGTTGGTGGCCGTGAGCGGGAATCGAACTCGGCTTGCCGAGTTCATCGCGCGGCGCGCTAACCGCTATGCCACCGCTCCCCACACACTCTCACAAAGACAAAGATCCCCCGTATAGACTGAACAGACTGTTGGGGCAAGTGCTGTTAGCGAGCACCTATGAAGGCCAGAACGGCACACGAGGGGGTGGGTGACCAGCACCTCGCGCCCGGCCGCCTTTCTCTCCCCAGTGGCGATGTTTACACACCACACCAGGTACTCGTTTAAGGCTGAGTCGACCTAGGGGAGGCCCAGGACCAGCTCAGACAATCGTCACTGATTTTGGCCGTGAGCGAGAATCGAACTCGGGACTCCGGGTTCGTAGCGGAGCGCGCTGACCGCTACACTACACACACACACCCACCTATAGACGCACACACACACACACGCACTACACACACACCCACATATATACACGCACACCCGCCCACGAAACACATCCACCTACACGCACGCACGCGCGCGCGCGCGCACGCCTTCAAACGCGAACGGCTTGCCAGAGGCACCCAACCAGAGCGAGCAAAAGTTTTCACTTTTTGCTGCCCAAGAGCAGTTCTCTCGTGCGTGTTTTATGCGCGCGCGCGCGTGTGTGTGTGTGTGAGAGTGTGCGAGAGTGTGTGTGTGTGTGAGAGTGTGCGAGAGTGTGTGTGTGGGGAGCGGTAGTGTAGCGGTCATCGCGCTCTGCTACGAACCTGGCCACCCGAGTTCGATTCTCGCTCACGGCCCAAATCAGTGACGATTGTCTGAGCCGGTCCTGGGCCTCCCCTAGGTCGACTCAGCCTTAAACGAGTATCTGGTGTGGTGTGTAAACATCGCCACGCCGGGCGTGGTGCTGGTCACCCACCCCCTCGTGTGCCGTTCTGACCTTTATAGGTGCTCGCTAACAGCACTTGCCCCAACAGCCTGTTAAAGCTATACGAGGGGGGGGGGGCGGCACTTTATCTTTATGTGTGTGATCATTTATCAGCGAATGCGTGTGTGTTGCAGGAGCGTGTCTGTGTGTGTCTATTTGTGATGTGTATATATATATGTGTGTGATATTTAATGTCCGTGCCACGTGAAGGCGAGCTCAGCTCGGCACTGGAGCGGCGAGGAGGAGGAGGAGGAGGGAGGAGAGAAGCCCGTTGCCGAATTTGAGCGAATTCGACCCCTCTCCCCCCCCACCACATCTTCCAACCCCGCCAAAGACAAAGATCGCCCGTATAGACATAGCAGACCGTTGGGGCAAGTGCTGTTAGCAAGCACCTTTGCAGGCCGCGACGGCACACGCCGGGGTGTGAGTGGGGATGTTTTTTTCACATCACACCACTTACTCATTGGAGGCTGAGTCGACCTAGGGGAGGCCCATAACTTGTTCAGATAATCGTCACTGGTGTTGACCGTGAGCGGGAATCGAACCCGCGTCACTGGATTCGTAGCGCAGCGCGCTAGCCACGACACGACCGCTCCCCGTGTCTCCCCTCGAACACAAACACACACAGTACACAAAGATTCCCCCGTGTAGCCTTAACAGACTGTTGGGGCAAGTGCTGCTATCGAGTACAACCGATCAAGGCCGGCGCACGTATAAAAGGGTGGCTGGCCAGCACCACACATGCTGGGGCCGCCTTTGTCTCCCCAGCAACGATGTCTACACGCCGCACCAGGTACTCATTTAAGGCTGAGTCGACCTATAGGAGACCGGTTCAGATGTTCGTCACCGATGTTGGCTGTTGAGCGTTGGAGTCGAACTCGGGTCACGGGCTTCTCTCCACATCATCTCTGTTGCCCCGCGGTGGCGAGATGTTAACTACCTCGCCTGGTATACAGGAGGGCATGGGTTCGACCCTGGTCCTCCATTTTTTTTTCTCCTTCTACATTCCGAAACTTGCGTCTCGACCAGTGGCGGCTTCTGCAAAATCTCTCAGGGGGGGCAAATGTCTGGATGATTGATAAGGATAAGGTTCCACCCATGCAATGGATAAATTAACAGCTTAAGCATGTGTAATAAACGACTGGACCACGATGTCTGGCTCAGTGTCCTTTATTCGGTTCGTGCTGTACACCCACACGGCTGTCTTTACTCTGTAGCTTCTCCACGGTGCTGACTCCAATGTCGGCCCGATCCACAACAGCAGCTCCGCTGCTGTTTCTCTCACACAGCCCCCCTTGGCTGTACTCGCTGCAACCCCTCTCCCTCCGCAGCTCTGACAGCCTCTTGCTGTCTCTCTCTCTCTCCGCAGCTCCTCCTGGCAGCCACACCGCTGCCTCTAACATGCAGCCCTCCTCCTGGCAGCCACACCGCTGCCTCTAACACGCAGCCCTCCTCCTGGCAGCCACACCGCTGCCTCTAACACGCAGCCCTTCTGGCTGTCTCCTCTGCAGCTGCACACCACTCCGCAGCTTCCTCTTATCTTCGGGGTTGGCTCCCGATGGCCGTCGGCGCCCCCCTCTCCACACTCGCCCGCGTGGCCTCACTCTTTTCCGCTCACACCCCGACCCCTTCCCCTTCCGGTTTACCCGCTTAAGGACCCGAACCTTCCCCCCACGTCACATGACTCCACCCCCCGTGACGTCACATCCGGAAGGTCGCTTACGCCCGCATTACACCACCCTCCCCCGTAGAAAAATCCCAGCCGACCTCGGCTGACCAATAGCAAATCGTAATGCGGCGAACCGAACTTCCCCCCCTAAAGGACACTAAGCATACAATGTAACAGCAAGAACAACAACAACAACGCAATTAACATCAACGAACGTACAAAAAGCATGCAATAAATACAACTGTAAGAAAAAAATAACAAGACAACAACAATCAACGAAACGTAAGCGATTTGGAACGTGTGCGGGTCGCCGGCCCGTCCCGGACGGTCGGCGGCCCACTCGCAGAACGGGAACGCGATGAAAGTCGAGGAATGACAGGGGGTAATCCCCCTGTCGCAGCTGGAAGTCCACCGCCGTCCCGTGTCTCTAAAGAGTTAGTCTTGGGCTTGTCCTGTGACCGTGCCCGCAGCTGGGTCGGAAGGGCTGCAGGGCTCGAAGGTCCCGCAGACCTGGCAGGCGTCCTCCGAGCAGGGCCCCTCGTCCCCCGCAATGTCACGGCCGGCCTGTCTGGAACAGGTACGACAGGCGCTCTAGCAAGATCAATGGACGCAGGCAGGGGAGAGTCAGCAGCAACAGACCCCGGCAAGGCAACATTGGGGGATGACGCATCATGTAAGGGAGCAACATATGGTTTCAAGCGCGACGTATGCACAACCCAGCGACGAGACCCAATCTGGACGCGTGCTGACTGTGGGTTGGGAACCGCAATGAGGCGTACGGGACCATGCCAGGGTTTGTGCAATTTCGGCGAGGTCCCCGGACGTACCTGTGGACAATGAAGCCAGGCTAGGTCCCCAACCTTCCAAGGGCACTCCCCCTCAGACCGTCGCGCATATCGCTCGTTCCGGGCCTGGGCTTTGGCCGTAGCCACGCGGGCATTCTCCCGCGCCTCCGTGACTCGGCGAACCGTGTCCTGAATGTATTCAGGAAGTGGTTTACGAGGTCCCTTCACCCCAGTTCCCAATTGCACATCCACCGGCGGCACGTTTTCCCGACCATACATAAGGTAAAACGGCGAATATCCTGTAGCCGCATGAGGCGTCATCCTGTACGCCGAAAGCACCCCGGGGATGTGCAGATCCCAATCTGATTGTTGTTCACTCACGGTATGGCAAAGCATGGCAGACAATGTCCTGTTCAGCCGTTCAACCATACCATCCGTCTGCGGATGGTATGGGGATGTCCGTACTTTCTTAGTCCCAAGGCCCGCGCACACTTCCGCCAATAATTTAGAAGAGAAATTCCTGCCCTGGTCCGTGAGGAGTCTCTCAGGCGCCCCCTTATCCATAATATACCCAAACAAAAAGGCGTCGGTAATGGCCGCGGCCGACTGATCGGGCAACGGCCAGGCCATCGGCCAACGGGAGAGGTACTCAACCCCTACCAGCAAATATTTATTACCCCTCGCCGATGGTGGAAAAGGTCCCAATATGTCCAGTGCCACCAATTCATTGACTCGAGACACCTGAATCGACTGGAGAGGCGGCACGTAAGGATGTTTCGGCGGCTTACGTCGTGCACACGCAGGGCACGCGCGCACGTGCCCTACGACATCTGTCGCCATGCCGTGCCAAAAATAATGACGTTGCAACGTCAACAAGGTCTTCTGCACCCCTAAATGTAAGAGAGTGTCACAATGGAGGGTTCTAATCAACTCGAATCGCAAGGACGTTGGTACCACCAGGCGCCAACGTTCCTGGAACCCCTCCCGCCACATAAGCAGACCATCTCGGAGAGCGGTTTGCGGCCCCACAGCCGTACTCGGACTCCCATTGTCCTTAGCAGACCGCTTCCGCAAGGACACCAATGACTCATCCATCATCTGTTCCCGGATCCAGACAGACCGCGGCAGATTCAAAACCCCGTCAGCCGGTCCCGGTTCCATCGGAGTGTCCGACTTCTCGACGGCCAACGTAAGCGGCTGAGGGGGGTTTGGAATCGGCGAACACCTATGCGTCCCCGACTCACATTTACAAGGGGCGCGCCGCGGTAATCTGGAAAGTGCGTCAGCGTTCGCATGGCGCACTCCCTTCCGATGTTGAATTTGGAAGGAAAATTCCTGTAGCGTGTCCAACCAACGTGCCAACTGTCCGGATGGCCGGTCAATTTTAAGGGCATATTGCAAGGCCGCATGATCCGTACGCACAATAAAAGAACGACCGTAGAGGTATGGTCGAAATTGCCGTAGGAAAAAAACAACCGCCAATAGTTCTCTGCGAGTGACACAGTAGCGGGTTTCCGCAGGAGACAAGACTCGGCTACCATACGCCACGACACGCTCTACACCCCCTTTAGACTGTGATAACACCGCCCCAATACCTGTGTCACTCGCGTCCGTATCAAGAATGAATGGGTGATCGAAATCGGGATAATCCAATGTTGGGGCCGTGGCCAATAGATCACGCAGACTCCGAAAGGCCGCCTCCTCCGGCTGTCCCCAAACAAACTTCCGTCCTTTACCCGTAAGGAGATGCAGGGGCCTCGCAATCGTCGCAAAACCCGGCACAAATCTTCGGTAATACGAGGCAAATCCCAAAAACCGCCGAACATCCCCCACGGTGGCCGGAGTCGGCCAATCCCGGACGCACGCCGTCTTTTCCGGATCCGTGGACACTCCCTCAGCACTCACAATGTGCCCCAAATAGCGGACGGACCGTTGCAGTAGGTGACATTTCTTTGGTTTGAATTTCAATTTGGCAGAACGCATCCTCGTGAACACTGTCTCCAGCCGCGTCAAATGTTCATCAAATGTGCGGCTGAAGACAATGATATCGTCCAAATATATAAGACATGTCTCCCACTGCAACCCCGTCAAAACGAGCTCCATCAATCTTTGAAATGTAGCAGGGGCCGCATTCAATCCCATCGGGAGACAGTTGAATTGAAATAACCCCTGCGGCGTACGGAATGCGGTTTTCTCCCGTGAGGACTCGTCAAGGGGAAGCTGCCAAAATCCCGAAGAGAGGTCCAGTGTGGAAAAGAACTTAGCCCCCGACAATGCGTCGAGGGAGTCATCCATACGCGGCAGGGGGTACGCATCTGCCACCGATATCTTATTCAATTTGCGGAAATCAACACAAAATCGCAATTTGCCATCCTTCTTCTTAACCAAGACGACTGGAGCGCCCCATGGGCTGTTAGATGGCGATATAATGTCCGCAGCCAACATGTCTTCCACTGCCCCCCGTACGTGTTCTCGCTCCGCAGGACTCATCCGATGCGAATTTAATCGAATAGGGGCAGCATCGCCCGTCTCAATGTGATGGTAAAGCAACGAAGTGCGGCCCAAATCCAAATCATCGGAGCTGAACACATCGGAATATGTCAACAACAATTTACGCAGCGCACCACGTTGCTCCATGGACAGGGAAGAATTTTCGTCACATAAATGAGCAACCCAACGATCATCCGAACTCCTTGGCTCGGAAACCCCAGCAACAACTCCCCGGCTATGTGGACAATCATGGGTCGCAAACGCCGTAGTGGCATGTGCCACAACCGTACCGGCCGGGACACGGACGTTTTCTCCCCCCGCATTAAGCACCTGTAAAAACGGTAATTGATCCGGCCGGACGATGGTCTGTGCCCCCACTAACGCCAACCCGGTTGTTATCGCGGCGGACGGTGACAACAAGACCCCTACTGCTCCTAGCCGATCAGGCAGGGGCTTCCGATACCGCAAGGGTATAAGCATCTGTGTACCAGGTGGGATGTCCACAGATGCGACGGACAGCGCCTGCACTTGTACGGCCGAAGCAGGTCGCCCCCAGGGCGACGGCAGAAACGAGATTTGACGGCCCCCCGGCAGTTCAATACAATTCTCATTGATTTTGATCAAAATGGGCATCTTAGCCAAAAAATCGGTGCCTAACAAACAAGGAACCGCCAAAGATCTCGATATCAACACAACACCCGAGGCCGACACATCCCCAATAGATATCTTAGCATCCACCTGACCCACGATACCCATGCTACCCCCGTTGGCAGCGACGCACGACCCATAAACCGGACGCACAGCCCCCGGCGGGATGCCCAACAGATGAAAAATGACATCCGAAATAATAGTCGCAGACGCGCCGGAGTCGACCAAAATGCGTACGTCCACCCCTTGTATAGACCCCGGTACAGTGGACGAGCCCGTAGCGGCCGCGACGACTCTCCGTGCCAACTTGCGCCATTGCGTGACCGAGCGACAAGGCCCCGTCGAAGGGCATGCTTTAACCACAACGTTAGGATGGCGCAACGACGGTGACGGGTGAGGTGTAAAGCCTTGCCGAGTGTCTGGTGCGTGCCGACATGCCTGTTTCGGAGGATCTTTAGCCGACTTGACCGGTGCCGAGGCCTCCTGCTGCGGCGGAGCCGGGAAGCGGGCCCAGCAGTCTCTGGCGTAGTGGCCCCTACGCCCGCAGCGGAAACATTCGGCCTCGTTGCGCCGAAGCGCAGGCCTCGCCTCCTGACGGCCCCGTTCTGGTAGCGCCGTGCGCGGTCTCGGCCCGCCGCGTCCCGTCCATGGAGCGGAGGCGGCCGTCAGTTGTTGAGGGCCCCGGTCATCCGGAACATAGACAGCCTGCGCAGGGTTCCACCCCAGCGCATCCCCTTCTTTGACGGGCCCCCCCGTCCACGCCGTCACTTGTTTCCAGCGACGGAGGTTGAATTGCGCATCGAGACACTTAGCAGCCGTCCGGGAAGTTAGCTTCTCATGCCCACACACAGGCATGGGGATCCCTAGATCCCGAGACAGCTCCAACATTTTCCCTAATATGAGAGGCTCGAGCAGGTCCTGTGGCGTCTCAGGATAAGCTGCCATGGCCAGCTCCAGCACCGCACCCCTGAACGCCACGGGCGACTCCTCTGGTGCTCGTTGTCGTTGAGCGAATCGCCGATGCGCATCATCTGGTGGCTCATAAGCATCGGCCATTTCTTGAAAAACACCACATAAAGTTGCCTTCTTATCGGTCGTTATGGAACGGAAGAATCGGACAGATTCGTCGTCCAGGAGAGTCGGCAACACCTCCAAAGCCTCCGCATCGGTCCATCTTGCTGTGCGTACCGCCGCCAAGAAGCGGCAGGCGAACGCGCTCCAGTCCCCACCGACGGAAAATTCTTTAACCGTTGTAAGGTGGCGACTCCGACTCCTCTTCCCGCCGTCTTCCAATGGTGGTGGTTGTGATGGCAAATTCAAAATGGCGTCGGCCCGCGGCGTGGCCAAGATGGCGGTTTGGCGCCACGGAGCGCGCAAAATGGCGGCCTCTTGCCGCGTGGGCAATGGCGGCGGCAGGACAGGCAACGTGGCGGCCCGCGGAGCACCACTTGCATCATCCATCGTCCCTGGCGCGACGAGATGGCATAGATGCGCCAGGACGTCCTTAAGTGCCTCCAGTTGTACCGCCATCGCTTGCCATCGTTGATCCGCGTCTGATGATGTCGACGGACCCGCCACCGCGCCAACATCCTCCACTCCCGTTCCTGTGGTCGCCTCAGCCGGGCTCTCCTCCACCACCCCAACAGGATCCGTGGTTGGAGGGAGTTCGTCGTCGTCGGACGAAGAAGCCGATGCAGGCGCCGGATTAACTTTCTTCCTCACTTGTTTCGACATGCCGTTGCACTTCTGACACCAGTGTAATAAACGACTGGACCACGATGTCTGGCTCAGTGTCCTTTATTCGGTTCGTGCTGTACACCCACACGGCTGTCTTTACTCTGTAGCTTCTCCACGGTGCTGACTCCAATGTCGGCCCGATCCACAACAGCAGCTCCGCTGCTGTTTCTCTCACACAGCCCCCCTTGGCTGTACTCGCTGCAACCCCTCTCCCTCCGCAGCTCTGACAGCCTCTTGCTGTCTCTCTCTCTCTCCGCAGCTCCTCCTGGCAGCCACACCGCTGCCTCTAACATGCAGCCCTCCTCCTGGCAGCCACACCGCTGCCTCTAACACGCAGCCCTTCTGGCTGTCTCCTCTGCAGCTGCACACCACTCCGCAGCTTCCTCTTATCTTCGGGGTTGGCTCCCGATGGCCGTCGGCGCCCCCCTCTCCACACTCGCCCGCGTGGCCTCACTCTTTTCCGCTCACACCCCGACCCCTTCCCCTTCCGGTTTACCCGCTTAAGGACCCGAACCTTCCCCCCACGTCACATGACTCCACCCCCCGTGACGTCACATCCGGAAGGTCGCTTACGCCCGCATTACACATGTAAAGGCAACTTCACTTCTTTAATATTAATGAAAAATAAAGTGACTCTTACAATACATCTTGTTTGTTTCTATACTCACTATTAAAACAAACCACTCAAGTTTCTTTTATTATAGATTCCACTAGGTGGCGACAAATAACATTGTTGGATGAAACGTGCTTACGTATGATGACGTAAGCACGTATGATGACGTAAGCACGTTAGTGCGAGCCCTCCCAGAAGCCATAGAGAATGCATTGCAGCGCCCCCGTTCGAAAAAAAACATCTTTGAATGTAAGTCTATGGGACCACTCGGGGCGATTCTCAGCTGGAGGGAAATTGCCCAAAAAGAGGCGGTACTCCACAGAACGTAGCATGACGCTGATTGGACTATATCCAGAGGCACAGTGACGGCTAGCGTGACTCTGTGGTTGAATGACATTGGTGGTGCATCGCCCAATCGCCCTAATGAAGAAACCGCCCCTGGTCTCGACTATGTGGCTGCGATACTTTTCCACGTGATAAGCCACTTCTTTGAGCTCTCATTTGTGATAGCCAGGTCGCTTCTGGAAAATAGATATCCATACAGCTCAGTGGTCTTTACCTGGTAAAATGACAAAGAAACTGTTTAATAATGGTTTAGTCACGAATCGCTGGATGTCAACGTGCAGTGCCGGCCCTAGAGAGGCACGGCGTGCGGTGTAACAACATCACGGACACCACGTGGTGTGGGTGTAGTACCGGCCCTAGAGGGGCCCGGTGAGCGCTGGTTGATAGCGCTGGGTGGCACCACGCTTGGCGTGCAGTGCCAGCCCCTACAGGACAGGGTGTGGGAGTGCCGGCCGTAGGGATGAGGTTACTAAAGGCCGTGGCACTCTGGTTGACCCGAGAGGACACGTGACCGGTTAAGTCTACAAAGGGGCCCCAAGCGGGGGCTAGGGGTGGTCACGTGGTCGGGGTCCAGATCCTTCCCGAGGATTCTGGAAGGTGGGCGTGGCCAAGGGCGGAGCCAGCCACGCCGCAGAGAATAGAAGCCGGGTCCTGAGAGGGACCGGCGTTGTTGTTGTTGTTCATCCTGAATAAACCTTCGTCTACGTTTTCTGTTCAACGAGTCTCCAACACGTGGACCTGGACCCAAGCTGTTGTTTCCGGTCCGAAGTAGCAGTCACGTGGTAACTAGTATAGTTAGCCTGGTGACTAGTTCAGTAACTAGTGTAGTAGCCAGTGTAGCTAGCCTGGTGGTCACCACCTGGCTAGCTATACCAGTCACGTGGTAATTAGTGTAGTTAGCCTGGTGGTCACCACCATATGTTGTTATTCTGTTAAGGGGAAAGTTACCCCGTGTGTTGGAGTTAAATAAATGCGTTGCCTCCAAGTCTACGTCTGCGACTCAGTTGAACTCACTACAATTGTTTAGTCACGAATCGCGCCGTGGGTGGCGAACAACGAATATTGGCGCACAGCAGCGTCACGATGCGGTTTGAATTACGAGGAATCGGCGCAATCTCTGCGCGCCTGAACGCACGCCGCTATCGTCACGCGTCTGTGAGTCCCGTACCATGCGCGGGGTGCATATCGATGCAAGTCGATAGGACGCAAGTTGAGTCGACTTTTAACTGCCGCGTTAAACGATTTTGTAGACCCCTCCCTCCCTCCCTTGCTCGCGTCGATATGTAAAACAAATACTCAACACATTCCTTAATAGCACTGCCGCTTAATTGGAAAACATATATGGATAATAGGCGACTTTTCAAGCGATGCCCCTCTTGCATAGCACACGTAACTCGAAAAAAACCATGGGAAATTGGTCATTAGAACCCTAACACTGCTGGTGTTCTGTCCATGCTGTGAGTAAAAGTTGGGCAAGATGACACGCTCTCGAAAAAGTTTTTGCAACAGCGACTTTACGCAAATTATTCCCCGACACGCGTATCGGGGAACATCAACGCATTAACGCAACGCAATACAACAGTGACCGTGCCGGATTGGCTGATGACAGTCATTGATACGACCAATGGAATTGCATTGCAGGGAACTGTTAAAGAAGCTAATTAAGAAGGGAGCTAGGCTCTGGGTTAACCTGAACAAAACTCAACGGTGGACGACATAACACGGCTCCTCCCCTCCCTCCTCCCCCATACCTCTTTCCCTTGTCCCCTCCCCGACCGCTTCTTAATTAAGGCGGAGCGCGCGTGTGGGCTTCAGCCAGACTATTCGCGCGTTAATGATGTCGCGGCGGAGGGAAGCTGGTTCCGTCCGATCACCACAGCAGGCCATGTGGGGGAGTGTTACGATTTAAAGCTTTCGTGACTGCAGAGATTAATCTTCCTGGTTCTTTCGGTAAAGTCACGTAGAAGGGAAATAATAAAATAATAAAAATAAAACATAATAAAATACAATTCTCACGACGTTTCGGCCACAACGCAAGCAGCCGTCCTCAGGTGAAGAACAGGTCTGTCGGAAAGACAGCGTCTGAATGGGCACCACCAGGCTTGGCAGCGTATATTTAAGCTGGGTTGGACGCTGTCTTTCCGACAGACCTGTTCTTCACCTGAGGACGGCTGCTTGCGTTGTGGCCAAAACGTCGTGAGAATTATTTTATTATGTTTTATTTGTATTATTTTATTATTTCCCTTCTACGTGACTTTACCGAAAGAACCAAGAAGATGTGGGGGAGTGGTTTCGTGCTATCAACCCGGTGATCCGAGTTCGATTCCCGGCAACGACTAATATCAGAGGCCAGTGATATATGATCCGGCCCAGCGGTCTCCCCCCTTCAATCAACTCGCATCTGACAAGCGTGGGGAGGAATTCACTCAGCAGCGCGTTGACACAAAGCTTTTTAATTCTTAATATTTATGCACACACAACGTTTATATCGCAAAGTAAATGTGAATATATTCATGGCTGTCATTACAAAAAACTCGCGTGCCATTCTAGGCTTTCACGGGGGTGGGGTCTGGTGTACAAACGAATTCATCTACTAGTGGCGAAGACGTCGTCTTGGCGTCGCACGTGGCTTGCCACGTCATAAACCACGTGGTAAGCCACGTCGTTTGTCACGTGGTCTACCACGTGGTAAGCCACGTGCTATGCACGTCACAATTCGGCATCGATGGGTCCGACATGAAATCGTGCGTGCACCGAGAGTTGCTTGATTTAAGCAAATCACTGATATCGTTTAATGTTGTCACTGCTGCCGTCACGTATCACGTGGTCTCGCTGTCGTAGTTGGCATTGCCACATTCTTGTTGTCCTCTTGCTGTCGTGCCCACTGGCGGTGGTCTGCATCACACCGCGTTGCTCTTAATGCGACATCGTCTCATCGCTGCTGCTGTTGCCAGTGCCGGATTAAGCTAGTGCCCGCGGGGCCTGTAGCATATGTTATAAAGGAGCATAAATATAAAACACACATACATATTAAAACACACATTTTTAACTTGCATAGTAAAGTAATTGTATTTTTTAATTTGCTATACAGCCAGGTAATACGACAAATCGCTAACGTTAAACAACCAGTCGTTCATTAAAGTTGAAGGCAGTATAGTGCTATAGTAATAGAGCAAGTGCAGAATCACTGAACCGGAATTGATAGCTTGAAAGCATTTAGCGCGGGGCCCTTAAAAGTGCGGGGCCCCGAAGCATATGTAGCTACTTTTGCTACGAGGATAATGTGGCACTGGCTGTTGCCACTGTTATGGTATCACATATCGCATCAAATCGACGTCTCATATACAGTAAGTGTTGTTGTTGTCGTGACATCATGATCTTGCTGTTGTTTTCACGGTTTCTGTGGCCGCCACTGCATCGCGTTCCACACATTGCTGCTGCCACTAGCAGCAGCATCTGCAATCGCTGCTGCTGTAGTTACTGTTGTTGTCGACTTGTCACGCATAGCAATGTCCGGTTCCTCGCACAAACAACTCTGACGCGTGGCACGAACTAACCGAGACGAGAGAGTGAATTGCATTATGCTGCTGGGTCTGACGAACACAGCAACAGCAGCAGCAGCACGCGGCAGCACGCTCGTAGTCGTCACCGCGATGATTATGGGAGCCGCGTCTGCCCTTTGTAGCGAACGGAGGTCTCGCAAATTAGGCTAATTGCCTCAAAACGCCTTGTCCAATCAAGGGACTGAGTGATCCCAGCAGTCGCGTGCTCTGCACGGTAATCGCGCTCGCCCGGGGACGCGAGAGCCCCGCGAGCCGCCTCCACGTGGCGCTCTCCGCTCAGTGGGTAAGTAGGTGAGTGGCTGAGTGGGTGAGTAGGTGGGTGGCTGAGTGGGTGAGTAGGTGGGTGGCTGAGTGGGTGAGTAGGTGAGTGGCTGAGTGGGTGAGTAGGTGAGTGGCTGAGTGGGTAAGTAGGTGAGTGGCTGAGTGGGTGAGTAGGTGGATGGCTGAGTAGGTGGGTGGCTGAGTGGGTAAGTAGGTGGGTGGCTGAGCAGGTGAGTAGGTGCGTGACTGAGTGACTGGTTGAGTACGTAGGTGGGTATCTGAGTGACTTGGTGGGTAGGTGGGTAGCTGAATGGGTGAGTAGGTGAGTGGCTGAGTGGGTGAGTAGGTGGGTGGCTGAGTGGGTGAGTAGGTGGGTGGCTGAGTGGGTGAGTAGGTGAGTGGCTGAGCGGGTGAGTAGGTGAGTGGCTGAGTGGGTGAGTAGGTGAGTGGCTGAGTGGGTGAGTAGGTGGGTGGCTGAGTGGGTGAGTAGGTGGGTGGCTGAGTGGGTGAATAGGTGAGTGGCTGAGTGGGTGAGTAGGTGGGTGGCTGAGTGGGTGAGCAGGTGGGTGGCTGAGTGGATGAGTAGGTGGGTGGCTGAGTGGGTGAGTAGGTGAGTGGCTGAGTGGGTGAGTAGGTGAGTGGCTGAGTGGGTAAGTAGGTGAGTGGCTGAGTGGGTGAGTAGGTGGGTAGCTGAGTGGGTGAGTAGGTGGGTGGCTGAGTGGGTAAGTAGGTGGGTTGCTGAGTGGGTGAGTAGGTGCGTGACTGAGTGACTGGTTGAGTACGTAGGTGGGTATCTGAGTGGGTGAGTAGGTGGGTGGGTGAGTAGGTAAGTGGGTGAGTGGCTGAGTGCGTGAGTAAGTGAGTGGCTGAGTGGGTGAGTAGGTGAGTGGGTGAGTAGGTAAGTAGGTGAGTGGCTGAGTGAGTAAGAAGGTGGGTGGCTGAGTGGGTGAGTAGGTGGGTGACTGAGTGGGAGAGTAGGTGAGTGGCTGAGTGGGTGAGTAGGTGTGTGGCTGAGTGGGTGAGTAGGTGAGTGGCTGAGTGGGTGAGTCGGTAGTTGGCTGAGTGGGTGAGTAGGTGAGTGGCTGAGTGGGTGAGTAGGTGGGTGGCTGAGTGGGTGAGTAGGTGGGTGGCTGAGTGGGCGAGTAGGTGGGTGGCTGAGTGGGTGAGTAGGTGGATGGCTGAGTGGGTGAGTAGGTGAGTGGCTGAGTGGGTGAGGAGGTGGGTGGCTGAGCGGGTGAGTAGGTGAGTGGCTGAGTGGGTGAGTAGGTGGATGGCTGAGTAGGTGGGTGGCTGAGTGGGTAAGTAGGTGGGTGGCTGAGTAGGTGAGTAGGTGCGTGACTGAGTGACTAGTTGAGTACGTAGGTGGGTATCTGAGTGACTTGGTGGGTAGGTGGGTAGCTGAATGGGTGAGTAGGTGAGTGGCTGAATGGGTGAGTAGGTGGGTGGCTGAGTGGGTGAGTAGGTGGGTGGCTGAGTGGGTGAATAGGTGAGTGGCTGAGTGGGTGAGTAGGTGGGTGGCTGAGTGGGTGAGTAGGTGAGTGGCTGAGTGGGTGAGTAGGTGAGTGGCTGAGTGGGTAAGTAGGTGAGTGGCTGAGTGGGTGAGTAGGTGGGTAGCTGAGTGGGTGAGTAGGTGGGTGGCTGAGTGGGTAAGTAGGTGGGTGGCTGAGTGGGTGAGTAGGTGCGTGACTGAGTGACTGGTTGAGTACGTAGGTGGGTATCTGAGTGGGTGAGTAGGTGGGTGGGTGAGTAGGTAAGTGGGTGAGTGGCTGAGTGCGTGAGTAGGTGAGTGGCTGAGTGGGTGAGTAGGTGAGTGGGTGAGTAGGTAAGTAGGTGAGTGGCTGAGTGGGTAAGTAGGTGAGTGGCTGAGTGGGTGAGTAGGTGGGTGACTGAGTGGGTGAGTAGGTGAGTGGCTGAGTGGGTGAGTAGGTGTGTGGCTGAGTGGGTGAGTAGGTGAGTGGCTGAGTGGGTGAGTCGATAGTTGGCTGAGTCGGTGAGTAGGTGAGTGGCTGAGTGGGTGAGTAGGTGGGTGGCTGAGTGGGTGAGTAGGTGGGTGGCTGAGTGGGTGAGTAGGTCAGTGGCTGAGCGGGTGAGTAGGTTAGTGGCTGACTGGGTGAGTAGGTGAGTGGCTGAGTGGGTGAGTAGGTGGGTGGCTGAGTGGGTGAGTAGGTGGGTGGCTGAGTGGGTGAATAGGTGAGTGGCTGAGTGGGTGAGTAGGTGGGTGGCTGAGTGGGTGAGTAGGTGGGTGGCTGAGTGGGTGAGTAGGTGGGTGGCTGAGTGGGTGAGTAGGTGAGTGGCTGAGTGGGTGAGTAGGTGAGTGGCTGAGTGGGTAAGTAGGTGAGTGGCTGAGTGGGTGAGTAGGTGGGTGGCTGAGTGGGTGAGTAGGTGGGTGGCTGAGTGGGTAAGTAGGTGGGTGGCTGAGTGGGTGAGTAGGTGCGTGACTGAGTGACTGGTTGAGTACGTAGGTGGGTATCTGAGTGGGTGAGTAGGTGGGTGGGTGAGTAGGTAAGTGGGTGAGTGGCTGAGTGCGTGAGTAGGTGAGTGGCTGAGTGGGTGAGTAGGTGTGTGGCTGAGTGGGTGAGTAGGTGAGTGGCTGAGTGGGTGAGTCGGTAGTTGGCTGAGTGGGTGAGTAGGTGGGTGGCTGAGTGGGTGAGTAGGTGGGTGGCTGAGTGGGTGTGTAGGTGGGTGGCTGAGTGGGTGAGTAGGTGAGTGGCTGATTGGGTGAGTAGGTGGGTGGCTGAGTGGGTAAGTAGGTGGGTGGCTGAGTGGGTGAGTAGGTGCGTGACTGAGTGACTGGTTGAGTACGTAGGTGGGTATCTGAGTGGGTGAGTAGGTGGGTGGGTGAGTAGGTAAGTGGGTGAGTGGCTGAGTGCGTGAGTAGGTGAGTGGCTGAGTGGGTGAGTAGGTGTGTGGCTGAGTGGGTGAGTAGGTGAGTGGCTGAGTGGGTGAATCGGTAGTTGGCTGAGTGGGTGAGTAGGTGGGTGGCTGAGTGGGTGAGTAGGTGGGTGGCTGAGTGGGTGTGTAGGTGGGTGGCTGAGTGGGTGAGTAGGTGAGTGGCTGATTGGGTGAGTAGGTGAGTGGCTGAGTGGGTGAGTAGGTGGGTGGCTGAGTGGGTGAGTAGGTGAGTGGCTGAGTGGGTGAGTAGGTGAGTGGCTGAGCGGGTGAGTAGGTGAGTGGCTGAGTGGGTGAGTAGGTGGGTGGCTGAGTGGGTGAGTAGGTGGGTGGCTGAGTGGGTGAATAGGTGAGTGGCTGAGTGGGTGAGTAGGTGGGTGGCTGAGTGGGTGAGTAGGTGGGTGGTTGAGTGGGTGAGTAGGTGAGTGGCTGAGTGGGTGAGTCGGTAGTTGGCTGAGTGGGTGAGTAGGTGGGTGGCTGAGTGGGTGAGTAGGTGGGTGGCTGAGTGGGTAAGTAGGTGGGTGGCTGAGTGGGTGAGTAGGTGAGTGGCTGATTGGGTGAGTAGGTGAGTGGCTGAGTGGGTGAGTAGGTGGGTGGCTGAGTGGGTGAGTAGGTGGGTGGCTGAGTGGGTGAATAGGTGAGTGGCTGAGTGGGTGAGTAGGTGGGTGGCTGAGTGGGTGAGTAGGTGGGTGGTTGAGTGGGTGAGTAGGTGAGTGGCTCAGTGGGTGAGTCGGTAGTTGGCTGAGTGGGTGAGTAGGTGGGTGGCTGAGTGGGTGAGTAGGTGGGTGGCTGAGTGGGTAAGTAGGTGGGTGGCTGAGTGGGTGAGTAGGTGAGTGGCTGATTGGGTGAGTAGGTGAGTGGCTGAGTGGGTGAGTAGGTGGGTGGCTGAGTGGGTGAGTAGGTGAGTAGCTGAGTGGGTGAGTAGGTGAGTGGCTGAGCGGGTGAGTAGGTGAGTGGCTGAGTGGGTGAGTAGGTGAGTGGCTAAGTGGGTGAGTAGGTGGGTGGCTGAGTGGGTGAGTAGGTGGGTGGCTGAGTGGGTGAATAGGTGAGTGGCTGAGTGGGTGAGTAGGTGGGTGGCTGAGTGGGTGAGTAGGTGGGTGGCTGAGTGGGTGAGTAGGTGAGTGGCTGAGTGGGTGAGTAGGTGGGTGGCTGAGTGGGTGAGTAGGTGGGTTGCTGAGTGGGTGAATAGGTGAGTGGCTGAGTGGGTGAGTAGGTGGGTGGCTGAGTGGGTGAGTAGGTGGGTGGTTGATTGGGTGAGTAGGTGGGTGGCTGAGTGGGTGAGTAGGTGGGTGGCTGAGCAGGTGAGTAGGTGAGTGGCTGAGTGGGTGAGTAGGTGGGTGGCTGAGTGGGTGAGTAGGTGGGTGGCTGAGTGACTGGTTGGGTGAGTAGGTGTATCGGTGAGTAGGTGAACTGGTGGGTGGCTGAGTGGGTGAGTTGGTGGGTGGATGAGTGGGTGAGTAGGTGGGTGGCTGAGTGGGTGAGTAGGTGAGTGGCTGAGTGGGTGAGTAGGTGAGTGGCTGAGTGGGTGAGTATGTGGGTGGATGAGTGTATGAGTAGGTGGGTGGCTGAGTGGGTGAGTAGGTGCGTGGCTGAGTGGGTGAGTAGGTGGGTGACTGAGTGGGTGAGTAGGTGCGTGGCTGAGTGGGTATGTAGGTGGGTGGCTGAGTGGGTGAGTAGGTGGGTGGCTGAGTGGGTGAGTAGCTGAGTGGCTGAGTGGGTGAGTAGGTGGGTGGCTGAGTGGGTAAGTAGGTGAGTGGCTGAGTCGGTGAGTAGGTGGGTGGCTGAGTGGGTAAGTAGGTGAGTGGCTGAGTGGGTGAGTATGTGGGTGGCTGAGTGGGTAAGTAGGTGGGTGGCTGAGTGGGTGAGTAGGTGAGTGGCTGAGTGGGTGAGTAGGTGGGTGGCTGAGTCGGTGAGTAGGTGGGTGGCTGAGTGGGTGAGTAGGTGGGTGACTGAGTGACTGGTTGAGTACGTAGTTGGGTATCTGAGTGACTTGGTGGGTAGGTGGGTGGCTGAATGGGTGAGTAGGTGAGTGGCTGAGTGGGTGAGTAGGTGGGTGGCTGAATGGGTGAGTAGGTGGGTGGGTGAGTAATGGAGTGAGTCAGTAGATGGGTGCCTGAGTGGGTGAGTAGGTGGATTGCTGAATGGCTGGGTGGCTGAGTGGGTGAATAGGTGGGTAGCTGTGTGACTGGGTTGGTGAGTAGGTGGGTAGGTGGGTAGCTGAGTGGGTGAGCAGGTGGGTGGCTCAGTGATCAAGTGGGTGAGTGGCTGAGTAGGTGAGTAACTGGGTGGGTATATGGCTGAATAGGTGGGTGGCTGAGTGACGAATTGAGTGATTGAGTGCCTGAGTAGGTGGTTGGCTCAGTGACTAGGTGGATGAGTGGCTGGGTGGGTGAGTGGCTGCGTGACTGGGTGGGTGAGTGGCTGAGTGACTGAGTGATTGTGAGGCTGAGTGGCTGAGTAGGTGGGTGGCTGACTGGCTAGGTGGGTGAGTGTGTGGGTCGTTGAATGACGAGGTGGATGAGTGGCTGAGTGGCTGGGTGGGTGAGTGACTGAGTGATTGTGTGGCTGAGTGGCTGTGTGTGTGGGCGGCTGAGCGACTGGGTGGTTGAGCGACTGGGTGGCCGCGCGGTTCAGTAAAGAGATGGCTGCGTTATTTGACTGTGAGTCTGGGATGTTTGTGTTATTGGGTGGCTGGGTGACTGCCAGGTGGCTGGCTAACTGTCTTACTAGCCAGGTGGGTGGGTGACTGAGTGGCGTGGAAGTTGCACATTCCTATGACGGGGGGCGAGGCTATCCATAGGACAACCACTTTTGACTTCATTACAAAGTGGTACTCAATTTGAATTTGTATCGACCCCGGAGGGAGGGAAGATGGGCCGGGTCATCCCGAAGCCACGACCGTGAGCCGCTCGCTCTGCCGCTGGGCCACGTGACCGACGCGCAGTACGGAGAAGCCACTCGCCCCCTCCCCACCCCCCCCACGTGTCCCGGGGAGACCACTTAAAGGCTACGTGGGGGTTAGTGGAGGGTGGCTGCAACGCTGCTGTATCTGCGATCATCCGGGTCAAGCCGGGTGCGGGATGAGTGATTGAGTTAGCTTCCTTAATTTGGGCGATTCACCCGTGGGGGCGGCTGGAACACTGCGCCTAATTGGAGTCATTTATTTCGGGCTTTTGGGGGATTCCTTCTGGAAATTCTCACGACGCCCATCTCGCCTGCCCGTCTCCATTTATAGTTTTTGGATTCGCATCAAAAGCGCCGAGGAGCAACGCGCACGCGCCAGGGTTTAACGGAGCAGGGGGGGGGGGCGGGTCCCACGTGGTCACGTGCTTCCCACGGCCCGTGCTGTTAAACTAAACGATTTTATTATTGCACGCGTTTTATCAAGTCACTCTGTCTGTGGTTGTATCCTCAAATCTTGTAACTCAATTTTTACCCACTTACCAATGTGGTATCGACTGCAAATTTGGTATACTTATGTCATACTGATGACAATACTATATTATATCATAAAAAATAAAAAAAATATATTTTTTAACATTTCTATTTTATATGTTATGTTTCGGCTTAGGTCTAATTGTCCACGGTCAGCTACACGTTGGCTGTAGTTGGCCACGGTCTCTTACGTTATGGCAAGCTTCGGGGCCCCTTCCTGGAGTCGTGGAGTTCTTCCATTACTTGTACGGTACATTTCGATTCAAAGCTTTCGTGACTGCAGGGATTCATCTTCTTGGTTCTTTCGGTAAAGTCACGTAGAAGGGAAGTAATAAAATAATAAAAATATAACATAATGAAATAAAAATAAAACATAATTAAATTTCGATTTAAAGCTTTCGTGACTGCAGGGATTCATCTTCTTGGTTCTTTCGGTAAAGTCACGTAGAAGGGAAGTAATAAAATAATAAAAATAAAACATAATAAAATAATTCTCACTATTATTTTATTATGTTTTATTTTTTATTATTTTATTACTTCCCTTCTACGTGACTTTACCGAAAGAACCAAGAAGATAGTACGGTACATTCCATTAAAGCGTGTTTAAAAAGTTTTTTTTTTATATTACTTATTTTTATTTGACCAGTTACGGCCCACTGAGCTATGTAGAACTTTTTCAAAAGCGACCTGGCCACAGATGATAGATCAACGATAGAGCGTATCATCACGTGGACATGTATAGCAAGCAAACACTTTCAACGCGTCATTTTGATTCTAAATGCGGAGGGGAAAACCGAAGGACCCGGAGAAAAATACACGCGACTACTGGGAGAGAGACACACGCAAACTCCAAATATACAGGCGTCAGGTTCTGAGTCGACCTCACGACCTCTTGTAGACTGGGCGAGGATGTTAACATCTGGACACCGTGACGCCTTATTTACACATTCCTGCGGAGGGAGCTGGTAGGAACGTTGGGTTGCTCGGTCAATGGCCAGGGTCAACGGCGGCGTGGTGTATTCCGCAAATATGGCCGACTGTGAGGGCGGGCACAAGCCGGCGTGAGTAGGTTAAACGTTGAGTTTTATAAGGGCACCACGGGGTGACCAGCCCCTCCCCACCCAGCCCCACCCCCCACCCAGCCCCACCCTCCCCACCCAGCCCCTCCCCACTCTCCTCTCCCCACCCAGCCCCTCCCCACCCTCCCCACCCTCCCCTCTCCACCCAGCCCTACCCCTCCCATTTTTGTATGCACGACGGACGGACGGATACAATAATCCCCTGTGGGCTGGTGGAACCAGGAGGTTCCTGCCAGTAAAAACGAGGCGAGAGTCACATTGCGACGGCGAGTCTCTCTCCGTCTCTCGCACTCACAAGGGAGCCTCTGGCTCACCCAAGCGACGGCGAGCACGTGTCAACCAAACGGTGGACACGTCGTCGTCGTCAACATCAACCTCAGCTCGAAGCCAAAACACTAGGCAGGCATCGCGGAGTGGACACCGTTGGCTGGCGCCACCAACGGGCGGGCATCGAGGGTTGTCGGATCGCAAATCTGGCGCCGCAACCGGCGATCGCTTTCGAAGTCGCCGTGGTAAAAAAAAAAAGTAAAAAAAAAAGTAAAAAAAAAGAAAAAAAGAAGTAAAAAAAAGCAAAACAAAAGTTAAAAAAAGTTAAAAAAGTAAAAAAAGTTAAAAAAAAGTAAAAAAAGAGAAAGATTTGGGGATCAAAACGGTCGTCGATTTTGTCGAGCGGAGAGAGGGGTGCCTCGGACAGGGTCGGACAGAGGAGGCGCGGCCGGGAGCTGTACTCTCAGAATCGCGTCGTGCCACCGCAGATGACCGTGGCCACGTAAGCGTCCCGCGGACTTGCGGGACGTTCACAAGTGAATCCGTCGAGGGGCGCAGCGAATGTGAAAAAACGCGTGAATAATGATTGTATGCACGGTAGGAGTCGAGTCATTCCTGCTGATGGGAATTGGTAACCGTGCGTGCGCGTGTGTTGCTAACTTCAGCTGATCAAGTCAAACTCATGCACCTGCCTCTTGGCCAGTCTCCTCTTCCCGCTTCTCTCCCCGTCTCTCCGTACTCCGCTCGGTCTCTTTGTCTCTCCAAACGCTCCCCCCTCCCCTCCGCTCTCTCAACTTTCGTGCCGCCTTTTGTTCGCAGCGCCTCGAAAGGAGGCACGGTGCGGTGTTAACGCGTGCGCCTGATGGGAAATTACTTTTTAGAATGCAACAACAAAACAATTAAATACAAATTGCCTCGCAATACTGCGGTGGCGTTCACTAACGAGGCAAAGTAGAAGTAGCACCCCCGTCCCGGTGTGGGTGACCCACCCCCCCTCCCACACACATGACCCCCCCACCTCCCACACACTCCCCCCCACCCACATGGCTTCCCCCCCTCCCACACACTCCCGCCCCCCCCCCACGTGACCCCCCCTCCCACACACTCCCGCCCCCCCACCCATATAACCCCCCCCTCCCACCCCCTCCCGCTCCCTCACCCACATGACCCCCCCCCCTCCCACCCCCTCCCGCCCCCCCACCCACATGGCCCCCCCCCTCCCACACACTCCCGCCCCGCCCCACATGCCCCCCCCTCCCACACACTCCCGCCCCCCCACCCACGTGACCCCCCCCTCCCACACACTCCCCCTCACCCACATGACCCCCTCCTCCCATCCCCTCCCACCCCCCCACCCACATGATCCCCCCCCTCCCACACACTCCCCCCCGACCCACATGGCCCCCCCCTCCCACCCCCTCCCACCCCCCCACCCACATGACCCCCCCCTCCCACACACTCCCGCCCCCCCACCCACATGACCCCCCCTCCCACACACTCCCGCCCCATCACCCACATGACCCCCACCCCCCACCCGAGCCGAACTCACCTCTCCGTCGCCTATTCCGGCTCCATCCCCCCAGGAACTAATGTTCACACGACACGGTTACCATTACACGCCGCGTGTAACGTAATTATGTTCTTCGACTCGGAAGGTCCCTCTGTGCCCCGAGCACCTACCTAGCCCCCCCCCCCACTTCTCTCCCCCCACTCCCCTCCTTGCCCCCTACCCCCATCTCTAGACTCGCCCCACCCCACCCCCCACCACCACCTCCTTTGTGAAACCTCGCGCCCTTCAATGTCACCTCGGAACGTAGACCTGGGATAATTCATTGTAAAGATGTGTACACACGTGTGTGCGTGTGTGTGCACGTGTGTGCGTGTGCGTGTGTCAGAGAATGTGTGTGGGGAGCGGTGAGCGCGCTACGCTACGCACCTGGCGACCCGAGTTCGATGCCCGCTCACGGCCAACGCCAGTGACGATTATCTGAACCGTTCTTGGGCCTCCCCGAGGTCGACTTACTCTCAAATGAGTACCTGGTGCGGTGTGTAAACATCGCCATTGGGGGAGACAAAGGCGGCCGGGCGTGTCGCTGGCCACCCACCCCCTCGTGTGCCTTATTGGCCCTCATAGGTGCTAGCCAACAGCACTTGCCCCAACAGTCTGTGCAGGCTACACTGGGGGATCTTTGTCCTTGTGTGTGTATGTGTGTGAAGGCTCGTGGCGCAGGGGTAAATGAGCATCTGCTGTGGCGGATTGTGCACCAGCTAGGCCTCGGCAAGGTAAGGTAATTGTACCCTTTTTACCGGGTAAAAGTGTAAAGGTAAAGGGTAAAGATGTCGACATGCCAAGTGGTAAGGGTAAATGGTAGGGTAAAAGGTAGGCTCGTTGCTTTTTACCTTTTACCTTATCTGCTAAAGGGTAAAAGGTAGGGTAGAGTGATTGTATTGTGGTAAGGTAAAAGGTAGGGTAAAGGTAGGCTCGTAGTTTTTACACTTTTACCTTACCTTGCCGAGGCCTAGCACCAGCGCCGGGGAGTGGAGTGAGCCACGCCGCTCGCCGTTGGGAGCAAGCCAAAGTCACCCGGAGGAAACGCCACCCAGGCAATCGAGGGGATAACGCTGCAACTTTTCCAGTATCGACGAGATCACGCGCCCACTCCCTCTGCTGCTTTCGACTAGACAGCCCGCAACTCGCCGTGACTCCAATCAGGAGTGGAGGGATTACTCCACCAACACCCTCCCCCCCCCCTGCTCTGACGTATGTGCAATAACCCCTTTGGATAATCCACTGCCGGATGAAGGCCTCGCCACGATGCGTTGCTCTTGGGTGTTGTTTGACCATAACTTCGCCACGCCGATCAGCGCTACTCGGGACCGGTTGAGATGTCATTCGGAAAAATAAATCCTACGGAGTAAGGTGGGGGGGGGGGTCATTGACACCACCCACCACCCACCACCCACGCCACCTAAACATTAACTAAATATTTTATTTATCAAAGATTGTAATATTGGCATCGCACGCGCCGCGACCTTCACCAGGACAAGCGGATTGAGAAAGGAACGAACGAAAAAATTGTAATTCGTGACTCAGAGGAGTTGCTCTGAAGAGGCGGCGTGTGCTTTCAGCGAATCACCCATCATGGCTTGGCTTCGCGAACGAAGATCTAGGAAGGACATCCACGTCTTCTGCAGGCACGCTGGTGGCTGAAGAGGCCTATGCGGGACAAGCAGGTCCTGCCACAACAGCTGCAAGTATAGGTCTCATCTGGGATGGGTGCTGAGGGATCATGGTTCTTCCTCCGTCTCCTTTTGTCCCCCATACGGGCCCTGCGGGTATCTTCGAAGAAGGAGGTGGCCTGGTGGACTGTGTGCCGCCAGGAGTTGCGATCAGCTGCTTGTGTTGCCCACTGACGGTGATCGATGCAGCAAGCAGCGAGGGACTTTTTCAGGGAGTCTTTGTATCGCTTTCATGGTGCCCCTATGTCGCGATGGCCAGAGGACAGTTCCCCATACAGCACAATCTTTCAGCGAATACCGCGCGGCATTTCCATATTCAAGTAAAGGGAACGCCCGGTCGATTATTTGTTGACGAACATTTTTTTTCGGTATTTATGATAGCAATAATAATTCCCAATTGTAGCGGTGTCCGCTCGTGGAGAGGGAGAGAGAGAGAGAGGGGACGACTCAGAGGCGCCATGAGGAGGAGGAGGCACAGACGAGGAGAGTGGAGCCAGCAGCAGCCACGGGGTGATGAGCCGGCGTCACCAAGCTCTGCGGTCCTCTCTATATTCAGTTGTTTTCAGCCAATGTGAGAGGGAACCCGAGCAACCCGGAGAAAACTCACACGTGCGAGGGGGCAACACTATATCCCATACAGATGGCACGGATGAGATTCGTCCACATCTTTCCGTACCGCATTGCTTCTCCTGGCTCGCCAGGGTACAGCTCCTTCACGACGCTCACAGGTAGAAGGGAGTTTCACAACATCAGTGGTGTGCGGTGATCCACCAGCCCTCGCTGCTGCCAGCACAGTGCTGGGTCACTACAAGCAGTAGCCACGTGCAGCGCAGCCAACACCGACCGGATTCCATTGAGATTCACGATTCTCATGACCGCCGTGACCAGACCGTAGCCTTTATCATCAGTCATCACCTACACCTGTACAAAAAACGATGAAAACACGATTTTTATTTTACCAGCTAAGGTTTACTGTGCTTTTTCGCTCTTTTTTTTAGAAGCGATCTGGCCACAAATGATAGTTCAGCGAAGTGGTTTACCACGTGGAAACGAAAAGCAGCCAAATACTCTAAACGCGTCACGTTGATTCTAAACGTGGAGGGGAAAAACAAACGGAGGACCCGGAGAAAAATCCACGCGACCACGGGGAGAGAGACACACGAACTCTAAATACACAGCAGGCGTCGGGGTTGGTGATCGAACCCACGACCTCCTGCACACCAGGCGAGGTATTTAACATCTCATAGCCACCCGCTTCTGCAACCTCTCCACGGGTCCTCGGGAGGAACTCGCGTCGTGTTCATTGCAATGCAGCTGCTCAACACGCAACAGCAAAAATCAACGATCCCCCCGCATCGCCTTACCAGAATGTTGGGGCAAGTGCCGTTAGCGAGCGCCCACACACACAAAGACAATGACAAAGATCCCTCCTCGTGTAGCCTCACCAGAATGTTGGGGCAAGTGCCGTTAGCGAGCGCCCACACACACAAAGACAATGACAAAGATCCCTCCCGTGTAGCCTCACCAGACGGTTGGGGCAAGTGTGGTTAGCGAGCACCCATACAAAAACACAATGACAAAGATCCCCCCCCCCGTATAGCCTTAACAGGTTGTTGGGGCAAGTGCTGTTAGCGAGTAGCACCTATGAAAGCTCGCACGGCACGCGCGTGGCGGTGGCGTGGTTAGCACCCTCCCCCGGCCGCCTTTGTCTCCCGCGTGGTGCTCATTTGAGGCTGATTCGACCTAGGGGAGGCCAAGGACCGATTTAGATAATAGTCACTGACGTTGGCCGTGAGTGGAAATCGAACTCGGGGGTCGTCGGATTAATAGAACAGTGGGCTAACCACTGCGCCACCGCTCCCCGCCCACACGTGCACGCGCGCGCACACACACACGCGCTCGGTTACTCACGCAGGGAGACGCACGCGGACTGAGAGTACGACTGTATAAATAACATCGCTCATGTTATTCCCATCATTGACGGGGTAATTTTAATTATGGGTTTAACGGATCGATGTCTGTAATGGGACATCTGTTACAGTTACTGTGGCAGGCGCGGCCTGGACTTCATAAACACCCGCGCGAGCGGCACTCTCTCTCTCCTCGCTCTCTCTCTCTCCACGCTCTCTCTATCTCACTCTCCTCTCTCTTTCTAGATTTGAAGCTTTCGTGACTGCAAGGATTCATATTCTTAGGTTTTTTTCGGTAAAGTCACGTAGGTAAAAAATTAATAAAAAATAAAATACAAATCACGACGTTTCTCTTTCCACTCTCCCCTCTGTCTCCGTCATTCTCATCTCTCCTCTCTTCCTGCTCTCTCTCTCTCTCTGTTATCATCTCATCGTTTTACTCTCGCTGCAATATCTCTCTCTCATTTCTTTCCTCTCTTCAAACTCTTTCCTCTCTTACCCATGTCCCTTCCGTCTCTGTAATCTCACATTTCTCCTTTCTAATTTATGGCATCTCTCTGCCATTTCTCATCTCTCTCCAACTCTCTCACCGTTCTCACTCTTTCACCTCTATTATCTACTTTTCCTCTCTTCCATCTCTCTCTCTCTCTCTCTCATTTACGCAATCACTCGCTCCCCTCTCTCCCATCTCTTCTCTTTATAATCTATTTCCATCTGTCTCCCTCTCTCTCCCCCCCCCCTCTCTCACTTCCGGCTCCTGGGATACGGACGTCGATTCATTTTCTGGTTTCCCACGTCGCCTTATCTTAACGCGCTAATCAATAGTCATCTATTGTCCTAACGCGTTCTTAATGAAGCTCTTATTTGCTCTCTTTGAGTTATGAGCGCTCAAAACTCAGCCGCGGTGCCACGAACTCAGAGCCCCCCCCCCCCACACGAAGCCGCGCAGACCGAGGAAGGAATTCGCGGTTTGCGAGCACCTATTTAATGGTCCGCACGACCACGTTTTACGTACCGCGCACCCAATGAGTTATTCAAGGCCGAGTCGACCTAGGGGAAGGCCTGCACAGGTCCATATATACGCGGGTCTTATAATGCGCTAAGGGAGACGTGGGAGACCCGTGCTATCGCAATTGCTCTAAATGCAATTTGAACGAACACACGTTGGATAATTGCCAATGATCAAATCGGCAAAAAATACCACAAGTTAATTAATTGCTAATTAGTAACCAGTTAGTCAATTGTGAGATGCAGTTTGCATGAATGGCGCTATATATAAACTCGTTAGTGTTGCTATCACTAAATTGGCCAAATTAAGTGTGGCTATAACTACCACCACCACAACCACCACCAGCACTACTTCAACCACAACCAACACATCAACCACCACTAGCACTACATCAACCACCACCATAATCACTAGCACTGCAACAACAACAGCCAACACGACATCAATCAATACCAATACCTGCCCTTCGCCACTTAGTGACGGTGACATCACCACGTCGCCTGTGCCAGGCCAGGTGCACTTTGAGGTCACGTGAAGCGTCGAAGGTTCGCTGACAGGAGGTCACGGGACAGACCCAGCAGGTGCCATGGGTTGGCTGACTGAGATGACTGCCAGATGCACCAACTGTGCCCCCTACAGCTCCACTCGTTGTTGTGAGCGTCGCTCCCATGCTCTCCGTTGTAGTTGGAGGGCGACTGCATCCAACTGACCAGTAGCGTCCTTCACAAGCTTCCTCCATAGAGGCCGACCGTGACACCACTGCTTCCAGTCTTGGGTAAGTCCACACAGCTCCACATCCTCCCGTACCGCATCAGTTAATCTTTTCTCCAGTCCGTGTCGTGGCCGTTTAGCCCCCTCTATCAGGCCAAACAGAATATGCTGGAATGCGGTGGATAGGCATGTGGGCTACATGACCCAGCCAACTCAGCCTCGCCTCTCGGAGTGAGCTCACTGATGGTGTGTGTCCAGATCTTTCAATAATCTATGAGCTGATAATTGTTTTTTTACCCTTATATCTGGCAACAAAACTGACACCTTTTTTTACAAGGAGTTATGTTTGAGTTGTGCGCCTTTTGGCGTCATCTGGTCCAACCCATGTGAGACTAGGCTCTAAGGAAAGCTGTCTCGGGTGTGGACCAATTAACTTCAAGGACAGTGCGTACAGAGTTATGTTTTTTGTTTGCATTATGGCTGCATGTATTGTGGTCTATGCAAACATGACTCCTTGTAAAAAAGGTGTCAGTTTTGTTGCCAGATAGAAGGGTAAAAAAACAATTATCATATTTTTTACTGGCAAATAAGGTTCCAATGGTGAATCTATGAGCTATTCACACAATCCAGCCTGGTTTAATCCAGAATGGATCGTAGGCAGGCCAGCCTGAACGTTTCTAACCGGCGCAAATATTCCATTGGAAGAGTCCACGTTCCACAAGCATAGAGAAGGGAGGACATGACTGTGGCCGAGAAGACCCGAAGCTTCGTGTTGAGTAATTTGCCAGGTAGCTTCTACACACTATTACGCAACTGATGAAGTGATAATGGCGCCCGACTGATCCGCCATTTTTTTTGTATGAAACATCTTATCAGCTACACTGCCTTATGGGAGCGCATATTATCAGAAGCATCGGTTCAAGACAAGCAAACCCTGCTGGGTCGGCCCTCGATAGTTCACTGTCTCTTCAGCAGCAGCAGAATCACGTCTGCTTGAACCAATACTTGTGAACTGCCAGATGACCATAGGACGCGGGCTCTATCTCTATGTGAAAACCATACACTCCACAACACAATCATCAAGCGTCGTTGTGGGGAATATTCATCGTAAGATAGATAAATATATATATATATATCGCGCCCTCCCACTATGCGTGTCGGCCTCGACACAATATATATTTGAACAGCCCATCGACCGCACGGCCTCACGCACACGCACAGCTCGCTGATGATCCTCTGCTGATCTCCCTGTCATTTGTCTCTTTTGCCATCGGTTAGGCCAGTGGTTCTGAGCCCTTTTAGCTACGACCGAACCTTCTTGTTGAATTGAGGTTTCAACTGAGTAACCCATTTGCCCGACCTGACATGGTTCTGAGAAACATGCATGCATAATGAACATCAATATTTTAAACAATTGCCAATTTGGTGAGGTATCCTAACCAGTAAGCGAATAAAAGAAAAAAAAAAACAACGGACGCTCTGCACGCTTGTCGTAATGTGTTCGTGCTCGCTGGTTACTCTTTGGAAACCACATCGTTTGCTATCAATGAGTTTAGAAAGGCCTTTTATATCTTATTCTTAGGTTTTTTCGGTAAAGTCACGTAGGTAAAAAATGAAAATTTATAAAAGTAAAATAAAATAAAAATCACGACGTTTCGGAGGCAACACAAGCTTCCGTCTTCAGGTGGAACCGTCACAGCCACGACAGCTGTATCAAGTAAATGAGAGATTACAAGAGCTACCACTCCGTTTATATAATGGTTGGAGAGGGGAAGGGCCAAGTACGGCACACTTTTTATTACCATATGGACTTACATTTTACATTTTATTACAGTTATTTTATTTTGGCAGATTCATACATAATTATTCATCATTGACTCTCACGTATGACATCATTTCACACGTATACATCATCTCACGTAACCCCCTGGGACATTCCCCCAGGGTTTCGTGTACCCCCCCCCCCGCTTGAGAACACCATGCGTTAGGCGACTCGTATGCGTGATATTCATTCGAGATACATTTATATAGGCGTGTGCATGCGTGTGTGTCCTTCATGACCCGTGCGTGACATTCGCAAGGTAAAACCGATGGAGTCCCGTGGACTCGTTTTTGTTAACGGCGCGGCCCCCTTTTGCCCGCAGCTGTTTTTTGTCCCCGGGCGAACGCCAGCGCCACTGCCCATCGCCGCAAGCTGGGCCCTGCCCGGCAAATCAGCAGCGGCGGCAGCAGCGGCGGCAGCAGCGGCGGCAGTAGCGGCGGCAGCAGCGGCAGCAGCAGCGGCAGCAGCGAAAGCCGCTACATCCTCGCTGCGAACGAGACAGAGGCGAGGTACAGACGACACACGGTCTGCCCATGGCCGTGACACCGCGAGAAGATCATCCTTTGTTCATCTTTCTTCTTCTTCTTAACAGAAACATTTCGTAATTTTTTTTTGACACCGACCCAGCCATTGAGGGCAAGCGCGTGATTTATTTGAGCTGGCATTTTTATTGTGTTGACTCAGACGCCGACTTTACAGCCGATTTCATTTCACTCTGGGGTGGATGTGTGCGTGGGCTGGGTTGTGGTGTAGGGGGTGGGGAGGGGTTTAGGTGGCCGTTAAAAAACAAGGGGGGGGGGGTGGTAGGGGTTGTGACTGGTGGGGGTGGTGCGGTGCCAGACGCGTGGACTGGGGGTTGCGAAAGGTTAGGCCAATTCCGTTGTATTTTACCCGCCGTTTACAACAACAGCGAAAACAACACACACACGCACACACCACGTGAGAGGAGAGAGAGAGAGAGAGAGAAAAAAAGTAGAACATTTGAAATTTCATTACCGAGGAAAAATGTCAGAGGCGAGCGGGGAGGGGCGCGTGACCCGTGCTCCGACGGAAACGACCCAGCGCCCCGCGCCTCCGGATTTGCGGCCACGGAACGCGCGTTTGTCGGGGGTGGGTGGGGGGGGGCTGGACCCTCTCCCCCGCCACCGCCACCCACCTCAGGTTTAAGGGTGGACAGACCCAGCCCCGTGTTCAACCATGGAGCTCAAATCCCACCATACCCACCCATCCACTCTCTGAGCTACCGTCATTGGGAGGGGATGGCGTGCACGCACGCGCGCTCGCGTATTCCCACACCTGCACACGCACATGCAAAGGTCCCCCGTATAGCCTCTAGCAGGCTGTTGGGGCAAGTGCTGTTAGCGAGGGCCGTTGGAAGAAGGCCTGGGCACAGCACACGAGGATGCTGTGTGGTCAACACCGCGCCGGTCCGCATTTGTCTCCCCAGTACTGATATTATCACACCGCACCGGGTACGCATTCAATGAATATTGGATCGTGAGAGGGAATCGAACTCGGGTAGCCGTGTTCGTAGTGAAGTGGCACTGTCCACTTGCGCCTCCGCTGCTCACAGAACGTACACGTACATGACACACGAACTGACACACACAATTGTAGACATTTACCCACACGTACACTCTCACGCACGCACACACAAGACAAAAACACAGACCCCCCCCCCCGATAGCCTTAAGAGCCTTTCGAGGTAAGTGTGTTTCGCGAGCAGCTATGAAGGCCGGCATGGCACACGAAGGGATGGGTGGCCAGGATCACGCACGACGCCTTTGTTTTCCTAGTCGCGATGTATGTATGTTGAACTTCTTTCGCACCGTCACGCCAGGCACGCATTTTAGGCTGAGTCGATCTAGCGGAGGGCCAGGAGCGGTTCAGACAATCGTCACTGGTGTTGGTGCCCGCGAGCAGGTTATGCACACACGTAGAAAGTCACAAACGTTAGGGAACAACGCATTGACTCCGCAGTGGTCGTCCTCTATATATAGAGAGCGGCTCCCGTGATGGGAATGTACCAGTTTAAAAGGGTAAAAACCTACTACTATATTTTGCCACTGGTAAAAGAGATCTCATAGTGTAAATGCTTACCCCGAGCTCTCAATACTCTGATATTGCACTGTGTTTGAGTTGTACGCCTTCTGGTGTCATCTGGTCCATCACCAATGGGGACTAGGCTCTAAAGAAAGCCGTCTCGGGTGTGGACCAATCAACTTCAAGGACAGTGCATATTATTATTATCATCATCATTATCAGAGTTGCTTCTTTTTGTTGTTGCATTTTTGACTACTTGTGTTGTGGTTATTGCAAACACGATGCCTTGAATAAAGGTGTCAGTTTTGTACCAGTTTAAAAGGGTAAAAACCTACTACTACGGGAATGTGGAAGTTACAGCAGTGGCTCAGGACGACTGCTGGATGGGTGGACACGGCGGTCGACCCTCGCTGCGTACGCCACGTGTTGAGCGCCGCGTACGCCAAGATGTTAACTTCCTCGCCTGGTATGCAGGAGGTCGTCGTTTAGATCCGGGCCCTGACGATGCCTGCTGTATATTTGTGGTTTGCGTGTTTCTCTCTCTCTTTTTTTTTTACGATCAGAGGAAACAAGAAGATGATCGGTGTAGTCGGCACTTTGCTTCGTTCATCATTTCGGTTTTTTTCAATGCTTTGCTTTATGTGCCCCCCCCCCCGCCTCCCCCCCCGCTGTTAAATGAAAGATTTAATTAAATATTTCACGCTCTGCTCTCCTCCTTCTTACCCCTTCCTTGTCTCTATACCCCCTCTCTCTACCCGCCCCCCCTCTCCCTACTCTACGTCTATGAGCCCCCTGTTTTCTATGTAATTTTTTAATTTGCTTTACTACGACAAGTGCTGCGTCTGCACCCAGCCCTTCTCGCAGTCCAACGGCCTCCGACGGTAGCTCAGATCTGCATGCAGAGCTCCCCGTCACCTGCCACCGAGCACACGGCCTCCTCCATCGCCCACCGCTCCTTGAAGGCCGGCACGGCGTGGGTCAGCCGCGCCACAAGGCGGAACTCCAGCCCACACACCCTGGCTCCGACCAGAGCGCGGGAGATGCCCAGGCTGCTGGCTCTCTCTTTTCCCGTGGTCGCGTGCATTTTTCTCCACATTTAGAATCAACGTGCGTTTGGAGTATTTGCCTGATATACAATTCCACGCGAGAAGCCACTTTCGTTGAGCTATTATTTGTGATAGCCAGGTCACTTCTGAAAAAGAGTTACATAGCTCAGTGGGCCTTACCTGGTAAAATAAAACATTGTTTAACAGTTTAAATCTCATCGGTGTCGCCTCGGCCAATCGGCCCCCACTGTTGGTGGTGGTGATGATGATGATGGAGACAACGGCAAGAAGATCTAACGGGGAGGACGCAACCTTCGCTACCAGCGCCTGGCACCTCTCTTCCCTTCGACTACCCAAGGGTGGCCTAGGTTCACATCTTGCCGCCGCACACGAGGAATAATCATCCGGCGGACGATGGCTCCCTCTCGTGAGATGCCCCGCGAGACGTCGTGCATCCCGTCTGACGGCTCTCGCGGTGGCGATGGAGACGCCGGCCTCCTTTGTAACGGATTTCTACACGGCCGGTGAAGGCGATGCGGGCAATTAGACTGATCGTCTCGGAGATTTACTCCGTCGTTGGTGATGATAGCGGCGGCGAGAGAGATATACACACGTCGGTGCGATTTCAACGAAAGGAAATGTGATGAAAATCATCATTCGACAATTCGTGACTAATAGGTGAATCTGGCCCTAAAACACCAGCACGTGTCTTAAACAAACAAATTCGTGGAACGCTAAAACGGGGGGGGAGGGCAGCTGAAAGAGCAAAACGCGTTCCCTCTGACCACACACCCTCACTCAACAGTTCCTGCCCTCCCCCTCACCCTCACCCATCCCCCCCCCACCACCACCGCCCTGCCCCCCCCCACCTACCTGCCCCCCCCCCCCACCTACGCGACCAGGTCTCGCTTCACCTGGCCCGGCGCTGCTCAATGTTGATTAAATGAAGAAATAAATTGTGGAAACTTGTGGCTGTATCGCCCGGGGTCGCAGAGGCTTCAAGTGCTATTACCTCCCCAAATAATGATTTAGCAGGCGGTTGCACCTTGTTCCCGCGAGGGGGGTCGGTAGGGTGGGGGGGTTGGGGGTGGGCTGGGTGGGGAGGGGGGTGAGAGAGAGAGGGAGGGGAGGGGGGCGAGTGAGCGAGAGGGAAATGGGGGCCGGAATGGATCGGTTTCATTTGAATGCCCATGAGAGCTATTTTGAAAAGAGCAGGGAAATAGTTTGTGCGTTACCGGGCCGTGATGGAAGGTGGTGGGGGAGGAGGTGGGTGGGTGGGTGGGAGGGAGGGAGGAGGGGGGAGAGAGCGGGGAATCGTGCGCGCTGCATCTGGGGCTCGCGATGGTTTGGCTGTGATCAGAGTTGAGCGCGGAAGTTTGAACTGCGTGAGTTTGAACAAAGCCTTGCAGATCACTGCCAATCTCCTGGTGTGTGTGAGCTGTGTAGTGAGTTTCGTTGGGGTTTGTTTCGGAAGTTGGTAGTTTTTGTATAAACACGAACACGCAAACACACGCATACAACGACACACGGACACACGGACACACGAACACACAGACACACGGACGCATGAACACACAGATACACAGATACACGTACACACGAACACAAAGACGTAGGGACACACACAACCACTTTATTGATGTGCGTGGCGTTAGTCCATCCAGGTACTAGCCAGATCCAACCCCTGCTTCGTTTCCGAGACCTGCCGATACAACGCGCGCGTTCCGGGGTGAATTGTTCCAGGGCGCACGCACAGAGAGGCGATAACCGAACGTCAACAACAGCAGCAACAGCAGCAGCAGCAGCAGAGTCAGTCCCCTCCTCTAGGCAGGTCAGTACCACACCGAGGAGGGAGCGAGTCGATGGGGAGAGTGCGGAGCGGGAAGTTGGTGCCGGGGTGCGGTGTGCGTGAGAGGGGAGAGAGGAGAGAGGGAGGGTGGCATGTGGAAGAGGGAGATGATGAGTGGTGGGAGCAGACAAGACGCCTCTCCCCCCACCGCCCCCCCCCCCCTCTGCCGCTCACTCATAATGTCCCTCTCTAAAAACATTGAATCACATGCTACATTTGGCCAGCGATGATCCCCCACAAATTGGCCAAGTTAATGATTCTTGTCGCTGCCGTTAAAACTTAAATATTCTTCTCATCCTAACGGAGCTAATGGCCATGACGGGCTAAGTGGCGTCCCCCGCCCTTGAGAGACGGGGGGGGGGGGGTGGGGGGCGAGGAGGAGGAGGATGATGATGCGGCCGCCGCCCTGCGAGTGACAGCGCTCGCTGGGATCTGTGGGGAGCGGTGGCGCAGCGGTTTACGCGGTCCCCGCTCCGCGAACGAACACGGCCACCCAGGGTTCCGAGTTCGCCACTCGCGGACAACACCGCTGGCGAATGTCTTCAAGCGGTGTCGTGGGCGTGTGGCGAGTGGAATCAGCTGGGCGTAATTAGCTCGGGGAGAGACAACGGCGGTCGGATGTGGAACCCGGCCAGACCGCTCCATCGTGTACAGTGGCAGCCTTTGTAGGAGCACGGTGATAGCCCTTATCCCAAGGGTCTGTTTGGCTATAGGATGGTTGTTGGTGCGTGCGAGTAATGCATGGCTGTAGTGCGATTCAGAGATACAACCTGCAGACTCATCTCCATCAGATTGTGATGTTTTTTCAGCAACTCGCACTGACCAACGAGGTGGAATTATGGTGAAACGTCGTGTCAAACAAACCCCACGACCGACTGCAGGCAGTCATCCAGCAGCGGATTGATACAAGGGCTTTCGATTGTGTGGTCATAATCGCCGCAATCAGGGACAGGTATATGTGAACGCGATAGACATTCTCCACGAAGTCACATAATTTATTCTGTGCTGTGTACTTTGCTGTTTTCCGTCGAACCTGAACCCCATATCTCACGGGGATGATCCATTACCTCTAGACACAAGTTCACCAGCATCGGTTCAAGCGAGTCTGACTCTGCTGATGAGACACCGAAGTTGGAAACCGGTCCAAAGTTTGCACGCACGAAGACAGTCGCTGATAAAAATGATGCACTCCCCGCAAGTCCTTGCGGCTGATGAGATGTGTAAATGTATACCGTTTGTATATGGCAAGGCCGTAGCCATGGAGTCAACATTGGGGGGGGGGGGGGGGGGGGACCAAATCTTCCAGGGGTTCCGGGGGTCCCTCCCCCAGAAAAAAATAAATAAATCTAAATTTGAAAACGAATTTCTTGCCATACGATGGACTTTTTATTTATTTTTTACAATAATGTCTAATTGTGAATTGTATTACATTGCTTTGTTTTTTTTTAATTTTTTACCTGTTCTTATTTCATTGTATGAGATTAGAGATTAATAAAGTACAACCATAGCCACAATCATATGAACAGAAATCAATTGTATAACAATATATTGGGGGGGGGGACATTTTGAGCATATTTATATTAAAATTAAGGCCTTGGTGTGTGGGTATCCACCCAGTACCTCTTATTGCTCGGCGAGACGCCGATGGAGATCTCCGTACCCGCTACTCGTCGCGTATCGAGTGGCGCCCGGATCTTAATTGAGTCTCCTCATTGGATTCTCAAGGGGCATCAATCTCGCTCGGCGCGGCCATTCGACGAGGCCCTCTAATTGGCCAATCGAATCCGGGCAGCTTAATCACTCGGCGGAGCGGGGCCAATCAGAGAAGCAACCATTTACTCACAGACGCACACGCACGCAACGCACGCACACACACAGAGACAAATACTTCTCTAAAAGCCTTTAGCACACTGTTGGGACAAGTGCCGTTTGCGAGCGCCTATGAAGGCCGGGACGAAAGAAGGAGGGGGTGGGTGGGTGGCCAGCACCACGCCCGGCCGCCTTTGTCTCCCCTGTGGAAGATGTTTAATACACACCGCACCGGGTACGCAGATATTCGCCACTGTTTCATAGTCGATTTAAAGCTTTCGTGACTGCAGGGATTCATCTTCTTGATTCTTTCGGTAAAGTCACGTAGAAGGGAAGTAATAAAATAATATTATTTTATTACTTCCCTTCTACGTGACTTTACCGAAAAAATCCCTTCTACGTGACTTTACCGAAAGAACCAAGAAGATGTGACTATATTTTGCACGTGGTGATCAAACGACGTATTCTGATCGAGTGTGGTGCCGATCCTCTTGAGATGAATATGAAACTGAATTTTGGTGTCTGCAAACCCCCATTCCTGATCCTTCCACAAACGCGTTTCGCCCGGGCCCGAGTGCCAACCAGCAGAACCTCCGATGGGTTCGGGCGGGTGGGTTAAGGATGGGCAACTAATGTTCACGCATTGTACCAGATCCGGCCTTCATAGGTGCTCGCTAACAGCACTTGCTCAAAGGAAGGTATCTACAGTGCACATACTGTGCATATTTGCGCTTGTGTATGAGGGCGCTGCGGTGGCTATGAGATGTTAACTACCTCGCCTGGTATGCAGGAGGTCGTGGGTTCGATCCCAATCCCGACCCTGACGCCTGCTGTATATTTGGAGTTTGCGCGTCTCTCTCCCCGTGGTCGCGTGGATTTTTTTCTCCGGGTCCTCCGGGTTTTCCCTCCACATTTAGAATCAACATCATGCGTTGAGAGCATGTGGCTGCTCTAAATTACAATGAGAGCTTTACCTCGTTGAGCTATAAGTTGTGGCCAGGTCGCTTCTGTGACTCTCAAAGCACTGAGAGCGCGCGCGTCTAACGAGCCTGTGAGCCCAACTCTCCCAGTGCACAGCAGCTCCCAATAACGTCTCCAGGAGCGGCCAACGGGCGGCCTGAATCATCCACCGACCCAAACCCCCTGGGTCTGTCTGAGACGAGGTGGGCGTTAGGGGCGGGGGGGGGGGTGCTCTAATGGGCCTATGAGACGCTGGTGCAGGCCAGGAGGCAGGATGGAACAGAGGGAGAGCGATGGGGCTAGATGGGAGGACGTGGTGGAACGAGATGTGTCGAGAAAAGTGGACGTGTCTCGAGAACAGAAGCTCAGGAAGAGAGACAGAGAGAGAATCCGAGCTGCCGATTCCTGCCCTGCGATGGGACTCCTGGATTAGCAGCAGCAGTAGCAGATGAACAAGTGCCCTTCGTTATCACTGCCGGCCGGACCGAGCGCGCTGCGCGTGCTGTCCTCTAGGGCCGCCACCTATTGACCCCGAAGCAGCAGCGGCAGCAGCAGCGGCAGTGCGGGAGCCTTGCACAACATCGTCGTCCACGCCTTGCGAGTTGTCTTCTCGACGCGGTCACTAAAGGCAGCGGTGGCCGAACACACCGCGAACGACTACACATCGATAACCACACATCGTCAACTACACACCGCTAACTCCTCGGCATGCACCAAACCGCGCCGACCATCGTGGTGAAGCATGGTCAAATACCCGCACGGCGCGGGGAGGGTTTTTCGTTCAACAGTGAATTGAGCGCAACGAGGGCTGTACGTGTACAACGATTCACACACACAACAGACAAAAATCCCCCGTATAGCCTTCACATACTGTCAGGGCAAGTGCTGTTAGCGAGCACCTATGGAAGCCGGCACGGCACACAAAGGGGGCGGGTGGCCAGCACTACGCCCGGCCGCCTTTGTCTCCCCAGTAACGATTGCTTACACGCCGCACCAGGTACTCATTTGAGGCTGAGTCGACCTAGGGGAGGCCCAGATAATCGTCACTGGCGTTGCTCCCCACTGACACGTGCGAACACACACACACACACACACGCACACGAGCACACACTCACCTCCCTTCCGCGAGCAAAGCGATTGTCAGCAGGCGGGGTCACGGATCGACCCAAGCATTGATTCTGTTTCGTCTCGTTTGTGTTTGTGTGTCTCGTACGGTTCGTCTCGTTTGTCAAACACTCGTTAATGAAATTGCTCAAAGAGCCAAATAAATGGAGGGCCCTCGTGATATAACCTCTTGAGAATCAACCAGGCTGCCGTGGGTAAAGGACATTCATAATATAATTATTAGCACACGCAAACAACAGCAGCAGCAGCAGCAGCCACCATTCTCCACTAAGTGGCGGTGGAGTCACCACAACGCTCGTGCCAGGTGAGGGATGCACTTTGATTCCACGTGAAGTGTCTCACGCTCGCTAAGGGCAGGAGGTCATGGGACAGACCCAGGTGCCATGGGTTGACTGACCGAGATGAGTGGCAGAGGTGCACCACCTGTGCCCCCTACTGTGCCAACTTGCTTGCTGCTGGCAGGTTACGGGACAGGTAAATGACACACATGCAAATACTGTGGGGAGCGGTGGCGCAGTGATTAGCCCACGGCGCTACGATCACGGCGACCCCAGTTCGATCGCTACTCACGACCAATAACACGTACACACATACAGAGCAACAGAGACAACCCCAATTATAAATATACAAACACATACAATTATTTTATATACACACACGCGCGAAAATAAACACACTCACAAAAACGCATCCGAATCCAATACACACGCACCAACAACTCACACACACGCGCACACACAATGCCACCTTCTCCTGTGATTTATATCATTCAATTTTTTTTAATTATAGTCGCTTTTTTCATACAATAAATTAAGCGAGCAGTGTTTTTTTTTTTAAGAGCCCGCGTTAAATTGCCTCTATTATCGCGCTCTGCAGACCCTGTGCAATTGGCAACCAATCGGAATGCGCCTCGGGCTCATAGTGCCAGACCAAGGCACCCAGCGAGCTCGTCTGAAGGCTGACTCGTTCCAATCATCAACATCATCATCCAGTGCACGCGGGCACGATGCTTGCCCCCCGCCCCCCGCCCCCCGCGCCCCGCCCCGCCCCGCCCCCCCAACAAAAGCGTAGGGAATGCGATTGCGCCGAGCGAAGCCAATTTTCCAATTAGCGTGGAGTGTGATTATTATTATTATTATTATTCACTCAATTTCATTTAGGCAATTGCAGCAGGAGATGACGTGAAGAAAGACGCTGAACCCAAACAAAGCCCACCAACCCCACACCGACACCACTTGACTTGCAAGGATGCTTGCCTGGAATGTGCGATTCGGGTTGTCCGCGAGAGTTTGTGGCTTCGCTGATCGTACTAAAACCGGCGCCTTCAATCAAAAACAAGGTTTGCTGGCTGGCGGGCGTGCGCAATTGCGTTGTGGTGACGTCACCGCGCACATGTGCGTGCTGACGTCACCCGCATCCCACGGCGTTGAGCCGGCCGTGTACCCCACGCAGATGCATGGCCCAGTGCGAGCGGGAACAACAACGTGCAACTTACAGGCCACCCATTAGAGCACTGTGATGGGACATCACGCGAAGTCGTGCAGCGGTCAGGCACAAAAAAAGACAAAGATCCCCAGTATAGCCTCTACAGACCGTTGGGGCAAGTGCTGTTCGCGAGTAACACCTGGCATGCCACACGAGGGCGTGGGTGGCCAGCACCACGTTCAAGCCCCATTCGTCTCCCCAAGTCTGACTTCTAAACACCACACCAGCTAATACTTGTTAAGGCTGAGTCGACCTAAGGGCGCCTCAGGACCGGCTCAGATAATCGTCCCCGGTGTTGGTGGCCGTCGTCGTGAATCGAACTCGGGTCCGCTGGTGCGTAGCGCAGCGCGCTAGCCCCCACACTGCCGCTACCCGCACGCACACAAAGATAAAGACCCCCCGCGCATCCTTAGCAGACTGTAGGGGCAAGTGGTGTTCGCAAGCACACAGACACACACACGTCCACAGCATCAGCTACACTCACCAGCGGTCGGTCATCACGCACACCGCCGACACGCTCTGCACACCGAGTTGCATTTCGCTATGAAATCTGACAAACCGAATCAAAATGCAAAACAGTCCAGCCGGTTTTGCCGTGTAAGTGGGGGTGGGGGTGGGGGGGGTGCTGAAGAGGGGGAACTCTTCATGCCCCCCCCCGCCCCCCTCCTTCCCTCCCCCTCGCACCGCCTCCACTTCACCCTCCACTCCCCCACCACGTGCTCCGCCGATGCTCTCAACCCCCCCCCCCCCCCAACATAATTCAATTCAGAGCAATTCATTGACAGCGCTTACCAGGGGTAACTTCATTCGCTCGCAATTGGTCGAGGGGTTTTGTTTTTTTCTTCTTGGTTCTTTCGGTAAAGTCACGTAGAAGGGAAATTAAAAAAAAAACCATAATAAAATAATTCTCACGACGTTTCGGCCACAACGCAAGCAGCCATCCTCAGGTGAAGACCAGGTCTGTCGGGGAGACAGCGATTTTCTCTGCACGGCAGAGTGGCGGGCGGCGGGCAGCTGTACAAGGACGCCTCGGTGCTAATCCAGCCAGGGCGCCCCAATGAGTCTCATGACCATCACCTTCGGGGGTTGTACTGCCAAATTGCTACGTTTGGGACCCCGACTCCGCTAACGCGGGGTGACGACAAAAAAACAAACAAACGCAATCACCTTGCGACCTCCCACGACGCGACACTCCTGGTTCTCTAAATGTCACTCCGCTCTGATACAATTGATGCCCGATGCGTGCTGCGCGCGCCTGATGATGATTAATTCCCAGAGCGCACCGCGCGTCACGCCCACGTGTCTGCGTCATAATCGGGCACGTGAAGCGAGTTCTTGTTATTGTTGCTGCTGTTACTGCTGCTGCTGCTGCAGTACCCGCGAGTATTCACGTTCGGACGCGTCTGAAAGAGGTGGTGGGGGGCGGACCGACACTTTACCCCACGGCAACCGGCGTGCATAATCGACCACCTGTCCTGCGCGGATATACATAGCCCTGGCTGTGGTTGCCGATATATCGATCATCTGAACCGGTCCTGGGCCTACCCTGCGTCGACTCAGAGTAGCGTGTGCGGTGTGTAAACATCGCCACTGGGGATACAAAGGTGGCCGACTTGTGGGGCTGGCCATCCCACCCTCTCTCCTCGTGTGCTGCGGCGGCCTTCACAGGTGCCACTCGCTGACAGCGCTTCTCCCCGACAGTCTGTTGAGAAGGCTACAAGGGAGATCTTTTTCTTTAGACATCGGTGCACGTGGGCTATTGACAAGGCATATCCCCTTTTTCCAAAGTGTTCGCTCGCGCAATCCCTAGGAGCGCGCAAGTGTAACGCGGGCTTTTGGAAGAGTACACAACGGGGCGCTCTGTGTAAAGATCACGGCTAAGCTGCGCAAACATAATTATATCTGCCCTGAGACTTCAACCATAAAAAACACACACTCCCACGTCTCCCCTTGTCTGCCAGCGGCAATCACAGCATTAGACTTTGCACTTGGCATTGTTGAAGAAACGGAACGTTCGAACTTCAAGGGTGTTTTTTTTTAATTCTATTCAAATCTCCCGGTTAATTGCGTTGTTACGATGGCGTTGCTCTACCGGCGTCTCGTCCATCACGAGAGACTATGAGAAGTTTAATTGCGACCTCGTGTAACAAGCATCAGTCGCGTGTAGCGCGTCGTAACGTGTCACTGACGTTTGCGTGAAGATCGCTCATCGCAGAAGTGGAAGCGCCGTGCTGCGTTTTCAGAGGTGGCTGTGTGAAGGCCCTGGTGTTGGTGGAGGGATTGATCCAAACGCGGATGTCAGATTTCTCACCGGTACTTTGGAACGAGACCAAAGCACCCCGATACATCGCTCCCTCCACTGGACCACAATGAAACCCCGGATCGATCTCAAGATCAATCCTCACCTGCGTCAAGATGGTCCATAGACTCGCCACCGTCTATACCTCCCTATCCCCTCTCATCTCACTCTACTCCCCTACACGCACTCTCCTGTCCTGCATCTCCCCTCTCATCTCACACGACTCCCCTCCACGCACTCCCCTACCTCTCCCCTCTCATCTCACTCTACTCCCCTCCACACACCCTGCTACCTCTCCCCTCTCATCTCACTCTACTCCCCTCCACGCACTCTCCTGCCTCTCCCCTCTCATATCACTCGACTCCCCTCCACGTACTCTCCTACCTCTCCCCTCTCATCTCACTCGACTCCCCTCCACGCACTTTCCTACCTCTCCCCTCTCCCCTCACTCGACTCCCCTACACGCACTCTCCTACCACTCCCCTCTCATCTCACTCTACTCCCCTCCACACACTCTGCTACCTCTCCCCTCTCATCTCACTCTACTCCCGTCCACGACCTCTCCTACCTCTCCTCTCTCATCTCACTCTAATTCCCTCCACGCACTCTCCTACATCTCCCCTCTCATCTTACTCTACTACCCTCCACTCACTCTCCTATCTCTCCCTTCTCATATCACTCTACTCCCCTCCACGACCTCTCCTACCTCCCCTATCATCTCATTCTACTCCCCTCCACGCACTCTCCTGCCTCTCCCCTCTCATATCACTCTACTCCCCTCCACGCACTCTCCTGCCTCTCCCCTCTCATCTCACTCGACTCCCCTCCACGCACTCTCAAACCTCTTCCCTCTTATCTCACTCAACTTCCCTCCACGCACTATCCGTGCCAGCAACCAAGGCTTTCTCTCGAAGCCTCCAGTGAACCTTCTCTCAGTGGGAGGTCGCTCATTCTCCTCTGCTGCCCTCCCTGTCTGGAACTCCCTCCTCACATCAATCCGTGCTCTCCACTTCCCTGGACGTGTTCAAGTCCAGACGCAAGGCCTTCATTGATTTTTTTTCTTCTTCGATGCCTTTGCTTGACTGCCTCTCTCTCTCTCTCCCTCTCTCTCACCCCCCTCCCTTTAAAAATAAAAAAACGTATCCCCACTGTTTCTGCGCAGCGTCCTGCGATCGCATTGAGGCGCTACATAAATCCACATCGTATTGTAATTGCAATTTACCCGATTTCTAATCACCACCCCCCTGAATATCGTTACAACGGGCTGCGGGCACGTAGACTAATGGTGTAATGAAGCAGCATGGGTCCCGGGTCTCTCTACAGATATTCAATAAACACGCGCACGCCAGCCGTACCTGCAGGCCTTCCCATCTGTAAGAGGCTCAATGAGGTCTCGCGCCCACGTAGTCAATAGCGCGATAAACAATCTGTACGAGAACTTAATAGAGCCAGCAACACGAAGACAGAGACCCCCCCCCCCCCATCTATCGTCTTCAGGCTGTTGGGGGCAAGTGTTGTTTGCGAGCACCGATGAGGGTCGGCACGGCACCACACGGAAGGGTTTGTGTGGCCAAAACCACGCCCGGCCGCCTTTGTCTTCCCAGCGCTGATGTTTAGGCACCGCACCAGGTACTCGTTTAGGGCTGAGTAGAGCTAGGGGAGGCCCAGGGCCGGTTCAGATAACAATCACGCACAACAACAACAACCGCCGTTAGCCACTAAGTGGCAGTGACGTCACCGCGGAACACGTGCCAGGCTAGGTGGAACTTGAGGCCACGTGCAGTGTCGAGGAGGCCACGAGACAGACCCAGGTGCCATGGGGTTGACTGACTGAGATGACTGTCAAATGCACCACCTGTGCTCCCCACTGTGCCACTTCGCTACGATTTATTCGCCCGGCGTTTCGAACGTTGTTGTTAGCGTCGCACACACACACACATAGACGCATACAACGCAGACATTCCAGCCGCTTTTCAAACAATTTTATTATTATTTTATTTTACCAGGTAATGGCTGCTGAGTTGTACGGCTCTTTTTCAGAAGCAACCTGGCCACAAAATGATTGCCAAATTGAGTGATTTGTCATTTAGAAACGTATAGCCTCCAAATACTGTAAAGTCATGGTCCTAAATGTGTAGGGGGTTAAAAAAAAACAGAGGAGCTGGAGATAAATCCAAGCGACAACGGGGAGAGAGACACGCAAACTCCAAATTTTACAGGCGTCAGGGTCAGGATTGAACGCACGACCTCCTGTATACCGGGCGAGGTAGTTGACATCTCGCCACCCGTCGCATGTAGGGATGAATGTTTGCGAGAATTTGCATTCACAGGCAAACGCCTTCCTTCATGCTCTTTGGTTGTTTTCGGTAAAGTGACGTCGGTAAAACAATCAATAAAATAAAATAAATGAAAACAACTAAATTAAATCACGACGTTTCGGAGGCAACACAAGCTTCCTTCATCAGTTTACGTTCTTTCTTTTTTTACGATCAGTGGAAACAAGAAGATACTCGGTGTAGTCGGCACTTTGCTTCGTTCATCATTTCGTATTTTTTTTATTTTTATGACGTCAGTATGTGTTATTTATTAGTGTCGTCATCTTCATCGTCATCATCATTTTTATGACGTTATCGTCATCATCAACATCATTATTGTGACGTCATCTTCATCATCATCATCATTATTAGTGTCGTCATCTTCATCATCATCATCATTATGACGTCAGACTGTGTTATTTATTAGTGTCGTTATCTTCATTGTCATCATCATCATTATTATGACGTCATCTTCATCATCATCATCATTATTATGATGACGCCCGTTCTAAGGCAGCGCTCATGATAGAGCTCGGCCGAGCGAGTTGCTCGAACTCGTCCACGCCGCTCGCCGCTCGTGAAAAGATCCTCCCGAGGCACGAGGCAGCCCGACTCAAAGACAAATCACCGTCGTACATGGGCGGGGCGACGGGCGGGCAGGAGGGGGGCTATCGATGCTGGGGAGGGCAGAGAAAGAGAGAGAGAGAGAGTGGGGGGGGGAGGTGGCCAGAGCAGAAGGTCAGAGCTACGGACGGCTGCTGGCCGCTTGACACGGCCCACGTGAACACGCGGGCGAGCCGCTTGCCGGCGCTGAGATCGATGCCGGATTAGCGCCGGAGATCGCCCTCGTGCCCGAGGCATCTTCGGCGGAGCGTGGCCGGGCATCTCGCGCTCGTTAATAACCCCCCGACGGTGCGCGCGCCGGAACGAACATGAAACAAACACACGGCTGCGCATTACTCCTCCGACTAAAGTCTCAGTGAGGGCTCAAGTAGACATATATAAAAAAAATTATATTATCATCAGGCAAGGCCGTAGCCATGGAGTCAACATTGGGTGGGTGGGGGGGGAGAAATCTTCCAAGGGGTCTGAGGGTCCCCCCCCCAGAAAAAAACATCTCAAATTGAAAACGAATTTCCTGTCATTTCTTGCATAAAATATTAAAACATTCACTAACGCATAGGATGGACTTTTAACGTTTTTTTTACAATAATGTCTAATAGTGTATTGTATTACATTGCTCTGTTTTATTTTTATTTTTTACCTTTTCTTGCCTCATTGTACGTAATGGCAGAGATTAGGGATTAACAATGTACAACCATAACCGCAATCATAAAAACATAAATCTTTTTTATATAAATAAATTTGGGGGGGGGGGGCATTTTGAGCATATATAATTACGGCCTTGTCATCAGGCCTCCCACTTTCGGAACGGCTCACAGACGATCTGCACGCGTCACTGCTCGTTCATCCGTGGGGCAGCCAGAGATGTTCGCCCCGCGCCGCTCGCTGCTTCCGTGACTCTGCAGGGACCTCCCCCCTCGCAGTGACACGCAGAAGGCAGCGTTCATGTTCAGTGCGCTTCGGGCGCGCGGCATTGTTTACTTTCCGATACTCTGCGCGCCTATCGTGTGTTTGTTGTTGTTGTAACGGTCTTATCTAGTGCCTCTCCGACTAGACATTTGTGAAAAAAAAATAGTTTTATAGCTCATAGGATTCCTCCGGTATGAATGCATATTTTGATTCTGGGTAAAGACAGGCTTTTTATGAAGATGGTAAATAAAAAACACTTGTCAACAACACTACCTTCAAATGTTTCTAACAGACGACGTTTCTGGAAAAGTCCTTCACAGCAAGTCAATGAAGGGTCCATCTTCTTGGCTCTTTCGGTAAAGTCACGTAGAATGGAAATAGTAAAAGAATAACAATAAAACACAATCAAATAATTCTCACGACGTTTCGGCCACAACGCAAGCAGCCGTCCTCAGGTGGAGAGCAGGTCTGTCGAGTAGACAGAGTCTGAATGACCAAGAAGATGAATCCCTGCAGTCACGAAAGCTTTAAATCGATAATTAAATGAAGGGTCCTTGTCCGAAACGTCGCTTATTATATGCACGGTGTTTTTTTTTTACTTCAAGGCAGTGTTATTGACGAGTGTGTTGAGTAGTTGTTATTGTTACCGGTTGTGCTCGTGCACCATTGCTGCCAAACAGCGCCACTGGGGAGACAAAGGCGGCCGGGCGTGGTGTTGGCCACCCACCCCTCGTGGTGCCGTGCCGGCCTTCATAGGATGCTGCTCGCGAACAACATTTGTCTCAACAGTCTGTTTAAGGCTATCGGGGGATCTTTGTATTTGCTTGCACACCACTGCCAACGTAGCAGCAGTAGTACCACCAGAGAGTTGATACAGCACTCGGATGGGAGACTGCATGTTTGCGGAAAGCGCGTCTTCTCGGCTCGAAGACGCCTGCTGTATATTTGGAGTTTGCGTATTCTCCCCGTGGTCGCGTGGATTTTTCTCCAGGCCCTCCGGTGTTTCCGTCCACGTTGAGAAACGTGCGTTAAGAGTATGTGGCTGCGAAACATTTCCACGCGATAAGCCACTTCGTCGAGATATTATTTGTGATAGCCAGGTCACTTTAAAAAAATAGCTTGAAAGCTCAGTTGGCCTTACCTGCTAAAATAAAATAGTTTCAGTAATTAGTTTAATTCATCAATGTATATGTGCTGAACTTCTATCGTTACATTCTCGCGGGCTGTGTGTGTTTGTGTGTGTCCTCTGGGTTTTCGCCATCACTCTTCTCCAGATTTGTCATTCCAGCGCAGAGATGATGATATCATCACGCTTCGGAGTTGCGGGTCCTTTCGAGAGTTCGATTACACTATGTAACACAATATTTGTTCCTGGGGAGTAAGTGTTATTTCGTAATTGCTTATGCCTAAAAAGTACAGAAAATGGCTATTATTCCCCACAAACTTTGCTTTTGTGACCAGGACAGTGATATTTTGAAATTTACCTATTTTCAATGAGAAAACGCGCGAATTTGTGTCTTTTCGTTCACGTAAAGTCAGAAAAAAACAACATATTAGTCAAAATTTACATTTATTTATACTAAAGTAGTACAAAAATGACGGCAAAAGATTTAGAAGTGAGTAGTTTTTCGAGATTTACGATTATACTGTAAATCACTTTCACGAATCAGCCCCCAAATGTAGTCTCCCATCATGTTCTCGTTATACTGTCCTTGGTAGCGGCGTTCAAAGTCCAGTATATCCTGGTGGAAGCGTTCGCCTTGCTCCTCCGAGTACGCTCCCATGTTCTCCTTGAATGTATCAAGATGAGCATCAATGATATGGACTTTGAGGGACATCTTACAGCCCATTGTGCCGTAGTTCTTCACCAGAGTTTCAACCGGCTCCACGTAGTTTTAGACCCTGTGATTGCCCAGGAAAACACGAACCATTGCGACAAAGCTGTTCCAAGCCGCTTTCTCCTTACTAGTGAGCTTCTTGGGGAATTCATTGCACTCCAGGATCTTCTTTATCTGTGGTCTCGTTCAATAGTTGCTCGCTTACAGAAAACTCTCCATAACATCACCGCTACTTGCCCTTGTTCGTGTACCGGTGAGCTGTGATACAGTTCCAGACGATAAGCCAATTGGTTGAGCTATCATTTGTCGCCAGGTCACTTCTGAAAAAAAGAGCCACATCGCTCAGCGGGCCCTTACCCGGTAAAATAAAAATAGTTTCGTTTCGTATTTTTTTTTTAAGTTTAGAAACGGCAACAGTCGGCCCAGTTATACGCTTTTCCCCGGGGCGATTTTAATTTGGTTGGCTGTCGTCCGGTCGTGGAGGTCTTGACACAAATTTGCGGCAGATGAATTACGCAGCCTGAACTAAAGATGAAAATAATGAAAAGGACACGAGTCAGCGTGCGTTCTATCGATATCATCAGAAGTTCAACACGCATACAACATACTTGCATTGCCGCGCGGGTGCGAGCGACTCGGAGTAGGAGGGAGTTGGGGAGCAGAGGCGGCGTGGAACGACCGACAAAGAAGGGAGTGAGAAGGAGGCGAGGATGGAATCATTGGTAGCAATTGCCATCCTCCACGCGGGGGGGGGGGGGGGGGTCGGATCCTGCATCAATGCGCGCCTGATTCTCTTGTGTGGGGATTAACGCGCGCGCGTCGTGACTCGTGGCGAGGGAGATCGCCGCGGATTGTTTTGGGCTCAAGGGGCCCGCCGCGTGACACCACCGCAAGAGGCGAGGACACGCACACAACGCCGCTGTCGCCCGCGTTCACCTCCGAAGATCTTCCACCGCCGCCGCCGTCGTCACACTCTGCCGCGCATCGCTTAACTTGCGTGGCGTACGGTGGAGCATTACCACCGCCCCCCCCCCATACGGTGAAGCATTACCACCGCCCCCCCCCCCCATACGGTGGAGCATTACCACCGCCCCCATACGGTGGGGCATTCCCACCCCCCCCATACGGTGGAGCATTCCCACCCTCCCATACGATGGAACATTCCCACCTTCCACCCCATACGGTGGAGCATCCCCACCCCCCCCATACGGTGCTGCATCCCCACCCCCCCCATACGGTGCTTCATCCCCACCCCCCCCATACGGTGCTTCATCCCCACCCCCCCCATACGGTGCTGCATCCCCACCCCCATACGGTGGTGCATTCCCACCCCCCCATACGGTGGTGCATTTCCACCCCCCCATACGGTGGAGCATCCCCACCCCCCCCATACGGTGGGGCATTAACCCCCCCTTATACGATGGTGCATTCCCACTCATACAGTGGAGAATTCCCACCCCCCCCCCCCCATACGGTGGAGCATTACCACCAAACAGCAGCGACAGAGCGCGACACCGGACCGAGTGTGTGCGCTGCGAGACGTGACACGCGCCGAGTGGTTGGCGACGCAGACGAAATTGAACAGCGGCACAAACGGGGCGGGGACATTGCGTGCGCCCCTGGCCTGCCTGAGTGTAATCAACACCGACTACGCGGGGTCAATGAGGCACGCGGCCGACGGCGCGTTACAGGTATTCCCACAGGATGGCAATTGCTAGCAATGATTTTCCCCGAAGCATTTCATCGATAGATCACGATTCCGTAGTGGTTGTTTTTTTTATTTGTTTACGAGAACTATTGCCCATCAACTGGATACCGGAGTTATGTCCGATGGAGAATATCGTTTTTTTTTTTTTTACAAGGAAAGTTAACTCGAATGTTGATATGAAACACGGTCGGATGAAGGAAAATAAATACGAAGCATGTGTCTATGATGGGGACAGGTTACAACGCTGAGCTCTTTGCCCATGGTGGATACGGCCCATGGTGGACATGGCCCATGGTGGACGTTGTTAGTCTATGCCACTGCAGGTAGAACCGACCAACTCCCTTGACACGTGGACCCGAGGTGGCTGCAGCGCCATTGGTCTCTGGGATTTCGTCTCCATCTCGCGCACGATAGGTCGCACCACCCTCGTCAATCTGCACGTGGACAGATCTATGGGGCTGGAGAACAAACTCCGTTGCGTCTTCTTTTCCCAAATGGTGTTCTCACAGGACGAAGCAATTTGCATTCCTCGCCTAGTGAGGTCCCATCGATCGTCTCGAACCCACGCTAGGTGGCTGTGCCCTGTCCATCCATCACCCTGGTACAGATTACCTTCATCACACGGCATCTCCGATTGGCACGGTTGGCTACGTACGGCGCGAAAGAAGTTCAATATAGATACGCAGCATGGCGATACACTGCATATCGTGTCAATTACCCGAGTATTAATTTATCTGAATTAAGCAAAGCCCCATGTTGAATATGACGAGAGGACTGAGACCATGAACCTGCTACACGTGAGGGCCCACTTCTTCACGATAGTGAGAGATGGCGACGGCTTGGGGAGGAGGACTTTATCCAGCAGCGGATTGTTTGTGGCTGCTGATAGTGATGCCGATTATCTTTTCAGACATTCACAATCGCGACCGCGGTCCCTCAGATGTGCAGATCTCGCCTTCACAGAGACCCGCTGATTCGAATCGACGAATATTATCGATTCATATCGAAGAGCCTTATTGACTAAAATTAATCGATCGCCGGGGTTTAGGATGGGGGGGGGGGGGGCAGTTGGACACCCCTCGTGCGTAGCTCTACAAGCACGCGTCCTCGTTGCTGACGGCTACTTGTGCCAAATGTGAACAGCTGGGGCATTCCTTTGAAATCAAATGAACGCAGCTGACTGTTGATTTTTGTGGACTGGGAGGGGACGTGGACAACCCACCCCCCCCACCTCATCCCTATTCACACCGCTCCATCCCTCACCTTCACTCGCATCCCTATTCACACCGCTCCATCTCTCACCTTCACTCCCATCCCTATTCACACCGCTCCATCTCTCACCTTCACTCGCATCCCTATTCACACCGCTCCATCTCTCACCTTCACTCCCATCCCTATTCACACCGCTCCATCCCTCACCTTCACTCGCATCCCTATTCACACCGCTCCATCCCTCCCCTTCACTCCCATCCCTATTCACACCGCTGCATCCCTCACCTTCACTCCCATCCCTATTCACACCGCTCCATCCCTCACCTTCACTCCCATCCCTATTCACACCGCTCCATTCCTCACCTTCACTCCCATCCCTATTCACACCGCTCCATCCCTCCCCTTCACTCCCATCCCTATTCACACTGCTCCATCCCTCACCTTCACTCCCACCCCTATTCATACCGCTCCATCCCTCACCTTCACTCCCACCCCTATTCACACTGCTCCATCCCTCACCTTCACTCCCACCCCTATTCACACCGCTCCATCCCTCCCCTTCACTCCCATCCCTATTCACACCGCTCCATCCCTCACCTTCACTCCCACCCCTATTCACACTGCTCCATCCCTCACCTTCACTCCCACCCCTATTCACACCGCTCCATCCCTCACCTTCACTCCCACCCCTATTCACATTGCTCCATCCCTCACCTTCACTCCCACCCCTATTCACACCGCTCCATCCCTCACCTTCACTCCCATCCCTATTCACACCGCTGCATCTCTCACCTTGACTCGCATCCCTATTCACACCGCTCCATCCCTCACCTTCACTCCCATCCCTATTCACACCGCTCCATCTCTCACCTTGACTCGCATCCCTATTCACACCGCTCCATCCCTCACCTTCACTCCCATCCCTATACACACCGCTCCATCTCTCGCCTTCACTCGCATCCCTATTCACACCGCTCCATCCCTCACCTTTACTCCCATCCCTATTCACACCACTCCATCCCTCACCTTCACTCCCATCCCTATTCACACCGCTCCATCCCTCCCCTTCACTCCCATCCCTATTCACACCGCTCCATCCCTCACCTTCACTCCCATCCCTATTCACACCGCTCCATCCCTCCCCTTCACTCCCATCCCTATTCACACCGCTCCATCCCTCACCTTCACTCCCATCCCTATTCACACCGCTCCATCCCTCCCCTTCACTCCCATCCCTATTCACACCGCTCCATCCCTCACCTTCACTCCCATCCCTATTCACACCGCTCCATCCCTCACCTTCACTCCCATCCCTATTCACACCGCTCCATCCCTCACCTTCACTGCCATCCCTATTCACACCGCTCCATCCCTCACCTTCACTCCCATCCCTATTCACACCGCTCAATCCCTCACCTTCACTCCCATCCCTATTCACACCGCTCCATCCCTCACCTTCACTCGCATCCCTATTCACACCGCTCCATCCCTCACCTTCACTGCCATCCCTATTCACACCGCTCCATCCCTCCCCTTCACTCCCATCCCTATTCACACCGCTCCATCCCTCACCTGCAATCCCACCCCTATTCACACCGCTCCATCCCTCACCTTCACTCCCATCCCTATTCACACCGCTCCATCCCTCACCTTCACTCCCATCCCTATTCACACCGCTCCATCCCTCACCTTCACTGCCATCCCTATTCACACCGCTCCATCTCTCGCCTTCACTCCCATCCCTATTCACACCGCTCCATCCCTCACCTTCAATTCCACCCCTATTCACACCGCTGCATCCCTCACCTTCACTCGCATCCCTATTCACACCGCTCCATCCCTCACCTTCACTCCCATCCCTATTCACACCGCTCCATCCCTCGCCTTCACTCCCATCCCTATTCACACCGCTCCATCCCTCACCTTCACTCCGATCCCTATTCACACCGCTCCATCCCTCACCTTCACTCCCATCCCTATTCACACCGCTCCATCTCTCACCTTCACTCCCATCCCTATTCACACCGCTCCATCCCTCACCTTCACTCGCATCCCTATTCACACCGCTCCATCCCTCACCTTCACTCCCATCCCTATTCACACCGCTCCATCCCTCACCTTCACTCCCATCCCTATTCACACCGCTCCATCTCTCACCTTCACTCGCATCCCTATTCACACCGCTCCATCCCTCACCTTCACTCCCATCCCTATTCACACCGCTCCATCCCTCATCTTCACTTCCATCCCTATTCACACTGCTCCATCCCTCACCTTCACTCCCATCCCTATTCACACCGCTCCATCCCTCACCTTCACTCCCATCCCTATTCACACCGCTCCATCCCTCACCTTCACTGCCATCCCTATTCACACCGCTCCATCCCTCACCTTCACTCCCAACCCTATTCACACCGCTCCATCCCTCACCTTCACTCCCATCCCTATTCACACCGCTCCATCTCTCGCCTTCACTCCCATCCCTATTCACACCGCTCCATCCCTCACCTTCACTCCCATCCCTATTCACACCGCTCCATCTCTCGCCTTCACTCCCATCCCTATTCACACCGCTCCATCACTCACCTTCACTCTTGACTCCGCTCCTCCTTCCCATCCTCCCATCACATCGATTTGCCATCGCCTGCCTGTCCGCTGCGCTCGCTCGCTCGCTCGCTCGCTCCCTCCCTCCCTCCCTCCCTCCCTCCCTCCCTCCCTCCCTCCCTCCCTCCCTCCCTCCCTCCCTCCCTCCCTCCCGCTCACTCAGGGCAGGTTTTATTACGGCAGTGGTCACCCCAGAATGCGCGACCAGGGTGGCGGCTGAACAACAGCAAGCACCGCTACCATCATCCCCCACCACCGCCCAAGCAACCACTAACTCACTACCATGAGAATGACTACCCACCTGCCATCACGACTACTGCTACCATCACACACCCACAGCCACCCACCCACCACCCTATCCACCCACCACCACGGCCACCACTACCACCACCCCTTACTCACCCACCCACCATCATGACAATCGATACTCACCCACCACGACCACTACTACCACCACCACCACCCACCTACCACCACAACCGTTGCTATCACCACCACGACCACTGCTACCACCACACACCCGACCACCACCCACCGACCCACCCATCACCATGACAATCACTACTCACCCACGACCACGACCACCACAACTTCCTCCACCCCCCCACCACCCACCACCATGACAATTACTACCCACCATCTCGCCACCCTACTACCATCAACACGGACACCACGGCTACTACCACCCACTCACGCACCACCACCACCACCACAAGCACTGTGCCACCGCTCCCCACCCCCTCACAAAGACCCCCCGTGTAGCCTAAACAGACTGCAGGGGGTGAGTGCTGTATTCTTAGGTTTTTTCGGTAAAGTCACGTAGGTAAAACATCAAAATTAATGAAAAAACCTACGAATATGATTCCTTGCAGTCACGAAAGCTTCAAATCTAGGGGTAAGTGCTGTCAGCGAGCCCCTATGAAGGCCGGCACGACACACGTGGGAGTTGGTGGCCAGAATCACGCCTTCATCACCCCCGTGGCTTTGTTGACACATCGCATAAAGTGCTCGTTTGAGTTTAGACTTAAAACGTTCGTGACTGCAGGAATTCATATTCTTGGTTCTTTCGGTAAAGTCACGTAGATAAAAAAATACAAATCTAAATTAAAGAACCGACGACGTTTCGATCGCAACACAAGCGGTCTTCTTCAGGTGGAAATAAGAGGGGGCTACGGAGCCATCGACTCTCGGCCGCGGAGGGACTAATTGTATGTATGTGGATGTACATTGAACTTCTTTCGCACTGTACGTAGCCAACCGTGCTGATCGGAGGTGCGGCAGCAGCAGCAGCAGCCTCAAGGCAGAAGTAACGTATCGTTTTGCGTAGCGCTGTCGTTCGGGCAGAATTGCGTCTCGCAATTAGGGGTCGGCACGGTTTGGCTCAAACCACCAAACCGCGGTTTGAACCGAACCAAATCGGTTTGGTTTGGCTCTGTTTGAACTGGTTCGGTTTGGTTTGGGGCTACGAAAACCGACTCGGTTTGGCTCGGACAGGGTGGAACCGGCTCAAACTAGTTTGGTTCAAGCCAACTTAAGAGGTTTGGTTTAGCTTAGTTTGGTTTGGTTTTGGTTTGGTTTGGTTCAGTCGTCGCTGGTTTGGTTTGGATTGCTCAATTTGAAACCAGTTTGAGTCGGTTCAAACCGTGCCGACCCCTACTCGCAATCGTCGCTGAGTCGTAGCCAAAGACACGAGATGGAAGGCTGCCACCAGGCGGTGAGCCGGCGCTACCAAAAATTGCTCTGCGGTTCTCTATCTATTCAGATGGTTTCAGGTAATTGGTGAGTGTTTCTTATACTGTAACTATGGGAGGAAACCGGTAGCACCCGGAGAAAACCCAGGCATGAGAGGGTGCAACACTCTATCCCATACAGAAGGGACAGATGATATCAGTCTACACTTTGCTGAACTGCATCCTGCCGGAAAGCCACGGTACGGCAACCTGCTCGACGCCCACGGGAAGGGAGTCTCACGACATTCGTGTGGTGATCCACCAACCCTCGCCACGCGCAGCAGATCAGCCACCACCGCCCCCGCCCAAACAGGCAGCGGCGTCCGTCGCCATTCACCCTGCGTCTCTACTCTCTCTCTACCTCTCCACTCTCCCTGCCTCTCCACTTGCCCGGCCTCTCCATTTGCCCTGCCTCTCCACTCGCCCTGCCTTTCCACTCTCCCTGCCTCTCCACTTGCCCGGCCTCTCCATTTGCCCTGCCTCTCCACTCGCCCTGCCTTTCCACTCTCCCTGCCTCTCCACTTGCCCGGCCTCTCCATTTGCCCTGCCTCTCCACTCGCCCTGCCTTTCCACTCTCCCTGCCTCTCCACTTGCCCGGCCTCTCCATTTGCCCTGCCTCTCCACTCGCCCTGCCTTTCCACTCTCGCTGACTCTCCACTTTCTCTGCCTCTCCACTCACCCTGCCTCTCCACTCACCCTGCCTCTCCACTCACCCTGCCTCTCCACTCTCCCTGCCTCTCCACTCTCCCTGCCTCTCCACTCTCCCTGCCTCTCCACTCACCCTGCCTCTCCACTCACCCTGCCTCTCCACTCTCCCTGCCTCTCCACTCGCCCTGCCTCTCCACTCGCCCTGCCTCTCCACTCGCCCTGCCTCTCCACTCGCCCTGCCTCTCCACTTGCCCGGCCTCTCCATTTGCCCTGCCTCTCCACTCGCCCTGCCTTTCCACTCTCGCTGACTCTCCACTTTCTCTGCCTCTCCACTATCCCTGGCTCTCCACTCACCCTGATTTCGTAGTCGTGTGTTCCTTCTCTCCAGGGGAGCTTTGGGTGAATAGCAGTAATAGTATTAAGAGAAGGTGGTCAGTAACACAGGATAGACCATCTTTATATCATTACTTTTATTTATTTTTGCTTAAAAAAATGTCCTGGCTCTTGAAAAACAGAGGCTTGTTTTAGTAGTCATGTGTGACATATCCCACACGCGTGAAAATGTCCACCCGACCCATAACAACCTATGCGAAAGCTACCGCGCCTACGAAAGGCCAATCTCCAGGGCCTGCAAGGCGCCCGCAGCAGCAGCAGCAGGCGCCTTCACGCGAGGCTGGAATCCGCTGCCCGGCTTCCACCGATGTCCCGATCGACGTGTATGTGGAAGCGCTGGCCGCCATCGTGCCTGCAGGCTCGATGAAGTTCGCCTCCAAGATGAGCGGAAAGGTGATTTTGTTCATGGAGTCTGAAAAGATTGCAAACGTCACCATGGAAAAGGGGCTGACTGCTAACGATTGATACCTCACCTTGGAGCCACTGTCATCACCATCGGTACGTGTAATCATATCCAATGTCCCCCCTCTACATTCTTGATAAAGAAATACAAGATAACCTGGCTAAGTTGGACACACTGACCTCCATCCTACAGCATTTGCCTTTGGGCTGCAAAAATCCCGCCTTGAGGCATGTCTTGTCTTTTAGAAGGCAGGGGGTCTACATGCTGGTGCCCAATGGGCAGCTTGAGGAGGGCTCCTTTATGGTCATGAATGGAGGAAGGGCCCATCGGCTGTTTTACTGCAGGGACGTACTAAAATGCAACCTCTGCAAAGCAGAGGGGCATGTGAAAAAACACTGCCCGAAGATGGAAAATGCCCAATCCAACAGCGAGGGGACTGTGGAAAACGGATGACTCACAAAGCTCATGGTGAGATGGCAGTAGACCCCGCTCCAACTCCAGCTACTGCCATGGAGACTGAGGCTCAGCCAGCCACCCAGACATCATTGACAGCCGGACCTCTGAAGAGAAAATTTGTGGAGCATTCAGCTTCATTATCTCCAGAGTCAAGTGGGGATGAGGTCGGTCCTTTTAAAGATCTCCCAGAGTTGGAGTCGGACATCGCACCCACGCCTGGCAGAGATACATATATCACTTGTGGCAAAGACGGGGTCTTCGCCATCCCAGATGCCCCTAGAGGTGGGACACGCACAGGGAAGAAGCCCCTTGCAGGAACCAACAGCAAGCGGCAGGACACCTGCAGAAAATCTTGAGCTTGAAATGGAAGCGGAGGAAAACAATCTATGAAGTGGCAAAGACAATAAGTGAAGAAGGCCGCACTTCAGACCTCAACGATGCACTCAATGAGGCGGTCGTGGGCTCCCAAGAAATGTGAGCAGCCGAGAGCACAGAGGAGCTCACACAGGACACAATTTACCAAACCGCGGTCAGTGACCATAAAGAGGACAATGGAAGGCTGTCTATGGAGGGGCAAGCGGCATCAACCAATAAAGCACCGGCAGAGGATACCACGACGACTGAGAATCCTCAAAGCCTCGAGGCTGAGGAGGGAAGCCAATAAGAGGAGATGGAAGAAACCCTCAGTACAGCAAGTGGGGGTGAGCCCAACATCTGCTGAGCTGACTGAAGCGGCACTCATATTTTCACAGTCGGAGCTGTGGAACTTTTTAGATGAAGTGCATGACTCGGAAGAAAGCGTGACTGCAGCTCTATCAATTTGGAAAAATGCGGAGGCAATTATAGCCTCCCTACTTCATACTGAGCAGGGCTTCAAGAGACAGGGGAAGTCATTATCTGGAAAATAAAGGAAAAGGATCAGGTACTTCCTGACCCAAATAACTACGTGGAAAGATAACATACCTGGCAACAACTCCACTGACACATAATGCTGCGGATAGCCGCAATTAATATAAATGGGTGTAGAGGTGCAATTAACAGACACTTTATGCAGGACACGCTTCTTACAACCAGCTAGGAAAATGAATGGGAAACAGAATGGAAAGGTGATTTGTTTTTGAGTCACCGTTTTCATTTTTCTTCAGGGGTGGCAACGTTATTTACACGAGGGTTTACATCCACCATAGTTAACCAAGTTGAGGCAGCATCTGGAAGACCCCTCAATGTAGCAATCAAACTTAATGACATTTCAGTCCACGTCATTCACATTTATGCACCCATCAATGATGCGGAAAAAGTTATTTTTTCAATGCGTTACAGAGCTACCTCAAAAAATATCCCAAATGAGGAGTGTCTAATTTTGGGAGGAGATTTCAACTGTACACTGAATGTCCTCGACCGCACTGGCACTGAGCAGTGCAAAAGCAGTGTCCTGAACACATTGCGGCATGTGCTCCGCACGTACAGTCTGGTAGACGTGTAGCAGACGAAACATCCAAAGAAGCAAAGTTTCACCTTCATAAGAACCCGAACTGACAGGACATTGTCGCAGTCAAGGATTAACCGTTTCTACATCTCAAAAGACTTTGAAAATAGTTTAGTGTCATCCAGTGTTCAGGATGCACTATTGGCAAATCGTCACCTTATACTTCTTCAAATGGAAATACGAGGAGTCCCAAGGGGCTCGGTATACTGACACTTCAATAATTCCCTTTTGGAAGACACCACCTTTACTAATATTTTTGGCATCTTCTGGGTGGAGTGGCAGGGAAAAAAAATATTATTTTAATAACCTAGCACAATGGTGGGACATAGGGAAAGTACACATTACAAAACTGTGTCAGTTGCATGCCTGGGGGAAACACAAAAACACATTGACCAGGAAATTTGTGAGCTAGAGAACAGGGCCCATAATTTAGAGCAAAGGCGGAAGATTGGGAACGATCCAGGCCTACTACAGGAATATGTGGAGACCCTGAAATGTCTAAAAGGGTTGCAGAAAGAAAAGGCAAAATGGGCCTTTATACTCCCTCGTTTTAAATATACCCTGGATATGGACTCTAGCTCAACACTTTTATTTTCATTAGGGAAGCAGAATGGTAGGTGCAAAGTTACGGAGGGTTTATTTTATGGTAAGGGGGTCTTTGTTTCAAACAATAAACAAATATCCTCAACAGTAGCAGACTACTATAAAAAAAATACTCTTTTCTCCAGAGCATATATAACCACAGAGGCCCAAAATGAAATCTGGAAGGACCTGCCTATCTTAGGTGAAGAAGACAAGGATATTCTAGAAGAAGAGGTTAAACAAAGTGACCTAGACAAAGCAGTGAGTGACCTTGCCAGAAACTATTCCCCAGGGATCGATGGGCTGACAGGGGAGTTTATCGCCATTTTTGCCACTCCATACGTAAAGACTACAAAGCCGTTCTAGATGAAGCAGTGGAGACCAACATGATGCCTCAGTCCTGGAGGAGAACCGTGCTCACACTGATTCCAAAAAGCGTGACCTCAGTCTCAGTGCTGAGCGCAGACTATAAGATTCTCATGAAAGCTGTGTGCAAGGCATAAGAGGGTGTTGGCTCAGGTTATTGGCAATGCCCAGGCATACACTGTTCCAGGGAGGACCATCCATGATGGGATTTTCCTAGTCAGAGATTGGATCAGTCTGTCGGAGCATTTGAACTTTCCACTTGGCTTTCTCTCCCTTGATCAAGATAAAGCCTTTGACAGGGTTGATCACCGGTATCTACTCGGCACTCTAAAAGCTTTTGGTTTTGGGACTAACGTCATAGGATTAATTAGGTTGCTGGACAACAAGGCCTAGTTGATGGTGGACTAATTGCTCCTATAGACTTCACAAGAGGTATCAGGCAAAGGCTGTCTTATGGCAGGACAGCTCTACACCCTCGTCGTGGAGCCCTTTCAGCATCTACTCCGACGCCGACTCACCGGATCAATTCTAAAGGAGCCCAGCATGAGAGTGACTCTCAGAGCAAATGCAGATGACAATCTCCTGTTTTTACGAAGCTTTGACGACATCGAACGGCTGCACGAGAGCCAGGAGGTTTACTCCCCGCGTGCGTCCTCCTCCAGGATGAACTGGGAGAAGTGCAGTGGGCTGCTTGTGGGGGAGTGTGACGAAGCCCAGTTCCCTGAGTTGGCCAAAACAATGACGATGGAGTAAAGAGCGAGAGCCTTCATCATCTCGGCGTGTTCCTGGGAGCTCGAGATAAACCGTTGCAGAATATTTGGGATTTCTTGGAAGAGAAGGCGAGGAAACGACTGGAGCCTTGGGGGCGCCTGCGCAAATCTCTCACGTTCAGAGGGAAAACCCTGGTGGTGAACCAGTTGGTTGCATCCACATTGTGGCACCGCTTCTTTCCCTCATTCCACCCGCACACCTGATAGCGAAACTTCAGAGACTGATAGCTGCCTTCTTCTGGTCGCAGAGGAAGCACCGTGTGGCTGCTGGCATCTTGGCCTTGCCACTGCGGGAAGGCGGGCAAGGTCTGGTGTGTGTACGGAGCCAACGATCTAACTTTCGCCTACAAGCCGTACAGAGGTTTCTCTACACGGCCCCATCACCCATGTGGTGTTCCACAGGATATTTTTTTCTAAACGACCTGGGGGCCTTCAGTGCAGCAAGCAGCTCTTCTTTATGGATATTACGGGTATACCACTGAAGCAGATTCCCCACTTCTCCAGTAGTGTCCTACAGACCTTGGGTTTCCTTGTGACCACCCGACTGAATACACCCCGGTCAGCATCGGAATTAGCTCACGAGCCGTTGTTGCGGAACCCCAACATGGCACTACCCTCTTTTGTGGGCCCTGTCATGGAGATACGCGCGGTAGAAGCACGTCGCACGAGGGTGGGTGATTTGGTGAAACCAGGCACGGAGGGGCAGTGGCTTCTTCCTACCGAGATAGCTGCAATGACCGGAATGCACTCAGTGAGACTTGCTGCAAAGCTTGTGAATGAAGTAGGAAGGTCTTTCTCAACAACAGTGGGGAGCGCACCTGCTGTGAGTGCTGGTGATGAGTCAGCGAGCGGTGACCCAGTGCCACCAAAACTGAATGTTGTCGCAGCAAGGAAGCACTCTCAACTCTCTTCTTCACTGCAGCACTAGGTACACACCTCAGGTAATGACCAGGAGGGGTGCTTCTCAGATGCAGAGCGGAGGAAACTGTACGCCCAAATGGTCAAAATCCAGCATCTGCATATAATGTCACGCAAAGGCTATGCTTGGAGGGAGAAGATGCCCAGCAGTGATCACGTGTGGCCTCGTTAATTAAATCCATCGTACAAGCGCAACGGTGATCTGAGCTGGAGCATTGCCCATGGGACTGTGACCATGAACACATTTCTGACACTTTTCACAGAGACAAATCCAGAATGCGTATTCTGTGGTGAGCTCGAAACAATGGCGCATCAATACGTATACACTGCAAAAGCCTAGACTCACTCTTTAAGCTGCTACGAAATATCCTCCTGAAATGTTATCTTTATTTCTCCCCCACCATTCTTATTTGTAGATATAGGGGGAATGAGGGTACCAAAATATAGTGGGTTTACGAACTTTCTCACGAACAATGCCACACTGGCTATCTATAGGGTCAGAAATTGCACAATTGAAGAAGCGGCTTATCCAGCCACTGTCGCTTATTCGAGGCCCTGGTTTCTGCCAAAATTTGGCTGGAATTTCGGTACGCTCGCTTGACGGGGGGTGTAACATCTTTCTTCACAAGTTGGACTACCGAGAGTGCATTGTGTAATGTGACGAATGCAGGGGATGTGGTAATGGGTTCTTGTTGGTGTCTATTAACACAGTAGCACACGATGGGTTTTATGTTACACGGGCAAAACCGTGTGATATCTTTGATTTTAAAAAGGGGTCGCAAAAGCAAACAAAAAAATAAACCCACATGTTCAACGAAGCAAAGTGCCGCAAAACCGAGCATCTTTTTGTTTTTTTCTGATCGTAAAAACAAGGAGGGAGGGCAGTTGTCACGGCACGACCACCACCCCCCCCCGCCCCTGCGGAGCCATTATCCGCAGCACTAATTAAACGGGAAAAAAAAACGCACGCGGCTTCCCCTTCCTCGACGACCGCCGAACGCCGCGTGTATATTTCACTCGGTGCTGTAATTGAAACGGAGATAATGAATCGCGCGTTTCAGGGCCTCGTTTGAATTCGCACGGGAGAGCGGCGCGCGCGGACGCTGCCATAGATTCACGACCCAGGCCGGCACGCAGAGAGAGAGAGAGAGGGGGGGTAGAGGTACGGCTCCGTGCGTGACTCTTAGCGCCGGGGTGCGAGGGGAGGGGCTGTGTTGGGGGGGGGGGGGATTTGTTTGGGGGGGGAGGGGGGGGGCTTTCCTCTGCTGTATACGTTACAATGTGGGACTTCATAATCTCAGCAGCATTGGTTCAGTACAAGCAAACTCGAGACCTGATTAAACATGAGCAGTCCCATCGGCAGAGTCGGGCTTGCTTAATTCAATGCTGGTGAACTGCCCAGATGTTATAGCAAAATAGCCTCTCTTTAATATGCCGGTCCTGGTTCAGCGCAATTTTTGCACATTGCATACGTAACAGGAAATATTGATTAGCATCGTTGTGTTACTCATTCTGTAGAACGACGCTTATGATGCTTCTGTATCACGCCGTGGGGTCAATCGAAGTGAAGCTGAGAGTGCGTGTGTGGCGTGAGTTGTACAGAGACCCTTTGCCGTAGAGAACGGCCCCACGGGATCGGACCGAGTAACAATGATTCCAAACTCTTTGGTTCTTTCGATGATTCCAACTCGTAACGCTGCGTCGCACGGTGCTCGCTCCGTGCTCTCGTAGATGGAGGAGAGAGAGACAGAGAGAGAGGAAGACTCAGAGGAGCCATGAGGAGGAGGAACCACATCCGATGAGCGAGGAAGCTACAGCAGTCACGCGGTAAAAAGCTCTGCGGTTCTCTCTATATTAAGATGTTATCGACCAATTTCGGGATGTTTATACATGTGGAAGGACACCGGAGACAACCGTAGAAACCCCACGCGTGCGAGGGGACAACCCTCTATCCCAAGCAGATGGAAGAGGTGGACTCCACATTTGCCGTAGCAGCGTTCTCCTGGCGAGCCAGGGTATGCGGCTCCTTCTCGACGTCCAGGCGAAGAGAGCTTCACACCCGATCTGTGCCATGATCCACTAACCCTCGCTGCTGCGTCCGCAGAGCTGCGTTACAAGCCGCGTGTATCGCCACCACATGACCGACTACTGAGCTGCTCAGAATCAGAATCTTTATTTCGGCTGGAGGCGGAATCAAATAAAGCCAGCGAGCTCTTTGTCACAGATGTCGCAGCATGGACGAGTCAGAAAGATATCCCTTCAAGTGCAGGCCCTCTGGAACTCGCGGTCTGTGAAAGATACTCTCTCTGCCACCCTCTCTGCCGCCCAGAGCAACGTCTGTAGCACGCCTGGATTTCAGTGTTGCCAGCACGGCTCTCTGACCTATGCAACCAACCGGCCTCAAATGTTTGCTGCGCGAACGTTTGTCTGTGTCCCACTCGGCTGAATGGCACCCGGGTATCACGCGGCTCCTATTCACGAATTCTGTTTCACGCAAACCGCCCTGGGCCACCACAGCGGTTTAGGGCCTCTGTGCAGTGGGTGGCCAGTGGACAGGAGGGTGGCTCTATATTCCGCTCTCGCGTGTGGCAGCAATGCGGTTCAGGAACTGAGTGCCAATGTCGAGGCCTGTTAGCCACGACGAGAGGGCTTCAAGAAAGACTTCGTGAAGTTTTGCTGTTTGTCCTCCTCCGTTGAAGGACTGCGGATTTATGCACGGTCCAAAGTTTGTTTGCATGGCCACAGTCGCCACTACTGACCGTGACGTTTCTTTAATTTTCCAAAGATGGTGCTGGAGTTAATGGATCGGTGATAATTGTTTTTTTTACCCTTCTATCTGGGAACAAAACTGACACCTTTTAACAAGGAGTCATGTTTGCATAGACCGCAATACCTGCAGTCATAATACAAACAAAAGAACATAACTCTGATAATGTGCACTGTCCTTGAAGTTGATTGGTCCAGTGCATACATTATCAGAGTTATGTTCTTTTGTTTGTATTATGACTGCAGGTATTGCGGTCTATGCAAACATGGCTCCTTGTTAAAAGGTGTCAGTTTTGTTGCCAGATAGAAGGGTAAAAAAACAATTATCATATTTTTACTGGCAAATGAGGTTCCCTTAATGGATCGGTGTTTTGGTTATGATGCTGGTAGTACTGGTGATGGACGTGGGGGTTTTCATGGGTGTTCGTGGTGATTATGATGGTGGTTGCGGTACTGGTGGTGGGTACCTGTGGGTACTGGTGCTCATTGTGATGGAGGTGGTAGCGGTGAGTGGTGACAGCGTCGTGCCGGTGACGCTGGTGGATGCGTTGTTGTTGGTGGAGGTGGTGAATGTGGTGGTGGTGGTGGTATTATTGATTGGGGAGCGGTGGTGTAGCTATGAATCCGGAGACCTGAGGTTGATTTTTGCTCACAGCCAACACCATTAACGATCTGAACCTGTCATGGGCCTCCCCTAGGTATACTCAGCAGCAAATCAGAGCCTGGTGCGGTGTGTAAATATCAGCACTGGGGAGACAAAGGCGACCGGGCGTGGTGCTGGCCGCCCACCCCTTCGTGTGCCGTGCTGGCCTTCATAGGTGCTCGCTGACAGCGCTTGCCCCAACAGTCTGTTAAGGCGACACGGTCGTTCTCTTGTCTTCTTTCCCCAATATTGTTGAAATGTTGACGGAGGAGGTGAGCACGTAGTGTGAGACGGAGGCGAGCAGGTGGTAAGAGAGGTGTGATGTTGGCGGAGTGTTGGGAGGGGAGCGGGGGGTAGACGCGGGCGACCCTGGCAGGGATGAGCGCCTCACTGCCCCCCCCCCTTCCTCCATCTCCCCACCCGTGGCTCCGCGCGCCGCTCTCGAGACGACAAGCTCCTTAACGCATCACGCCGCGCCATCTCCACGACGGTGTCCTGCCCGAGGCGCCGCAATGCCGCTCACGCACCCGCAGCAGCACGGTTACCGCTCTATCAGCCAACTCAGACCAAGATCCGTCGCGAAAGTAAAGAATAATTAACCCGTAAAAACAAAGTTTTTGACTATAAATCCTTTATATGCGTGGCGGCTAGAGTCCTCTCGTCATTTGGCTTGAGATGGCTGCCACCTATGCGTCAGATGAATGCCTGCCACCATTAAGCAATTGGTAATTAAATATAATTTATTTTTTCCTTAAAAGTGTAACATTTTGGAAAAAAAAATTCACGAAAATAAATTGTCACGCACAACGAGTCTGTGTGCAAAATGTCAGCTCGATTGGATCACGGGAAGTGGGTTAAAAAACGACCGAAAGATTTGCACGGTCGTAAGCGCGCAAGCAAGCAAGTGAACTTAATATAAAGGATTTAAAAAGTGAAAGTCACACGCGAAAAAAAAATCGTCGAGAACCTTCGGCGGACCTGAGAGAGGTGATGAAACTTCGGCGATCACCCCCCCCCGCCCCCCCCCCCCCGGCGTCTCCGCGTCGTCTCGTTCTCGAACGCGGCGTTCGTGCCGCGTTCACGGGCGGGCGCGCTCCCGCGTCTCATTACGCGTGATGTTGTATGTCAGCATGCTTGTATGCACAAATGTTTATGCGTGTGTGTGTGTGTAGTGGGGGAGCTGTCGTGTAGCGGTTAGCGCACTGCGTCTACGAACCCGGCGACCCGAGTTCGATTCCCGCTCGCGGCCAACACTGGTGACGATTATCAGAACCGGTCCTGGGCTCACTCCTAGGTCGACTCAGCCTCAAATGAGTACCTGGTCCGGTGTGTAAACATCGCCGCTAGGGAGACAAAGGCGGCCGGGTGTGGTGCTGGCCACCCGCGTGTGCCGTGCCAGCCTTCATAGGTGCTCGCTAGCAGCACTTGCCCCGACAGTCTGTTAAGGCTACACGGGGGGGGGGGGGGGTCTTGGTTTGTTTTGTAAGAATGTAGAGGGCGGTCGTGTAGCGGTGAGCGTGCTCCACTACTAACCGGGCGTCCCGAGATCTATTCCCGCTCACGATTATCAACACCAGTGGCGATTATCTGAATCGGTCGTGGGCCTCGCCTAGGTCGACTCAGCTTCAAATGAGTACCTAATATGGTGTGTAGACGTCAACACTGGGGAGACAAAGGCGGCCGGGCGTGGTGCTGGCCACCCACACCCTCGTGTACCGTGCCGGCAACATAAGCTGCTCGCTAACAGCACTTGCCCTCAACACTCTGTTAAGGCTATGGGGGGAGGGGGGGGGGTCCTTTCTGTTTTTCTCTGTGTGTGTGAGTGCGCGCATGAGCTTTGTCTGCTATCGATCCCCACCCCCCCCAGTGTTGGGCTCTGTGAAGAGCCACGCGGTTGTGTTACCGCAACACGAGCGCCTCTCCCCCCACCCTCTCTACCCGCCCCCACTCCCCCGCGATTGCATTAGCATTGATCAGGACGATAATGAAGCACTGACATTGTGTTTGACAGTCGTCGTGTATGTGATGGTGGCGGTAGTCGCGAACAGCAATTAAGCCATAATTACGTACGACTAATCATATTACTTCTGCCAATGCGTTGATGACATTCTGTATAGAACTTGACATGGGGAAGAAGACGCTCAGCGACGTTGGAGCTGGACTGTCCGTGGCACGTTCATGTTAAATGCAGCCGTGAACAGTCTCGAGCCAACGGCGACGGGGATGATCAGAATCGGTCCGAATCTGATCAACACATCGGTACGCAAGTGACTAATATAATGTCTGTGTAAAGGTGATGATCTTGTCGGGTGGTGGAGGGTTAACGACAATAATATTTGCGTAACGATACCACGTGGCAACGAAAATTCACGATCTAAGTTACCAGTCAATAAGTTAATATTATTTTAAATACATTAAAAATATACAATTAAGCAAATACACGAAACGAGACCTCGTATGACCCGGGCTTGCGGCGAGAAACCTGGGGAGGTCGTTTGGGACCCTAGCATAAACATGGACATTCTTTTTCCTCTCTTAATGACTTCTGAGTCAGCGATTGTTTTAAGGAGTTTGCAAAAAAGCACGCGAGGCAGAGGCGGGAGAATAAGAAGTCGTTCCCGGGCAGAGCGAGTGCGTGTTGATCGCGGCAGCGCGAGCGAGGCCACGTGGACGAGCGAGGTCACGTGGACGAGCGAGGTCACGTGGACGAGCGAGGTCACGTGGACGAGCGAGGTCACGTGGACGAGCGAGGTCATGTGGACGAGCGAGGTCACGTGGACGAGCGAGGTCACGTGGACACCCGAGGTCACGTGGACGCACGAGGTCACGCTGTGTCATAGGTGGAAAAAACCCGATTTTTCCAGCGGCAGGCATCGGGTTTTTTCTTTAATACAATTAAACCCGATTTCGGGGAATTAAAACCTGGTTTAATGAATACGAAACTCTGATCCAAGGCTTAGGCTGCTTCCTCGTCGGTGCTGCTATCATCGTACTCGGGGGGGTCGTCGGGCACGGGGTAGTCGTAGAATGCGGCGGGCAGGTTGGTCTTGATGGACACGAGGAGCTTCTCCTCCACAATCGTGGGCGCCAGTGAGTTCCTTCGCTTGGAACGGATGAAGCCCATCGTTGAGAAGTTGGCGAAGTGCGGTTCTGCAATTAGAACCAATTAAACTGGATTTCTCCAAATCTCAGATGATCGGGTTTAATATAGAAAGACAATTAAACCCGATTGTGAAAAACCCGACTGTGCCACCCTTACGTTGTGTGCTCGCGCCCGGGCATTGTATCTGCACGCGAGTTACAGTATATCAAATGTGACTAACGCTGTTATGGACCCCAAATGCATGATGGAATGTGTCAACCCCCCCAGTCGGAATAAACAAAACAGAAATATCGGTTTAACCGCCGTGCAAAGATATCATCCCGCTGTAGCAGGGCGCGTGCGCGCTGCAATGCTTGCGTGAAAACAAGAGAAAACACTTGAAGGGATCTCAGACGCAGTTCCGTGACATCTCCTTCCGCGGGCCGTTCTCTAGCGCAACGGGGAGATGCGCTGCTTCGCGACAGCCTCTCCGCCTCACGGAGACGCCGACACGCGGCGAGGCGCCGACGACACAGTCAGAGGACTATGAAACATCTCCTTTACCAGTGGCAAAATATAGTAGTAGGTTTTTACCCTTTCAACTGGTACAAAAACTGACACCTTTATACAAGGCATCATGTTTGCAATAACCACAACACAAGCAGTCCATATGCAAACAAAAAGAAACAACTCTGATGATGATAATGATATGCACTGTCCTTGAAGTTGATTGCTCCACAACCGAGACAGCTTTTCTTAGAGCCTTGTACGCCTTTTGGCGTCATCTGGTCCAACACCAATGGAGACTAGGCTCTAAGAAAATCTGTCTCGGGTGTGGACCAATCAACTTCAAGGACAGTGCATATCATTATCAGAGTTGTTTCTTTTCGTTTGCATTTTGACTGCTTGTGTTGTGGTTATTGCAAACATGATGCCTTGTATAAAGGTGCCAGTTTTTGTACCAGTTGAAAGGGTAAAAACCTATTACTATGATGCCTTGTATAAAGGTGTCAGTTTTTGTACCAGTTGAAAGGGTAAAAACCTACTACAACACAGTCAGAGGACGTTCAGAAGGACAGCCAAGGGACAAGCGCGGTGGCCACCAAGCGCGCTCGTCCTCTGTGCACGTCCGTTTTCCCAACCGCCGGTGGCCCCCCTACCCCTTGTCCCGAGCGAACGCGTTCGACGGTACCTTAAGCAGGGCGTTCGCCTATGCGCACGAGCGAATGTCGGGAGGGCGCGTGGGTGTCGCGGTGGGCGGTGGCGACGGAGGTGGCATGTGGGCTGTGGGGCATGGTGGGAGAGGGATAAAGGGGGGTGGGTGGGGGGTGATGAAGGCAATGGGGCTGGGTGGGTGTCGGGGAGGGAGGGGGTGAAGGTGGAGGAGAGGGGTGGGGGGGCTCGGGAGTGATTGTTATGTTTTACGCAGACTGCTCGGCAATTATACAACACGCGCAGCATTAAAGCAACGCGGCGAGAAGGGACCCCTTTGCGTCAGAAATCTGCGGAAGCGTAAACCTCTCGCTGCCAAAATGTCGATTTGACGCTCGCCTGCACGTCCATCGACATCCGTTGCCACCGCAAGTATGTCCCACGCCTTTGATGAGGCCAACGTTCGCCAACCCGCGATGACCAGCCTGGCGACGTATGGTCAAATAAACCGTACGACCCACACGGCGTGTGCGGCGCCGTTGTTCTCATCCAGCAGTGGATTAACGCACAAGGGCTTCAACGCGCACACTTATGGATTCGTGACCGTGCGGTCACTGTCGGTGAACGAGGGGTCGATTTTGTATTATCTCTCGTTTTTTTTTTTAAAATATACAATATATATCACGCCGTGCGCGATGAGGCACGTGGCGCTTAGTGGAAGCTTCTTCTATTTGAACCCGTTACTAAACCACCCGTGTCAATCAATTAATGCCACGAGTTTACTCCGAGCGGTCTGACCGAGTCTCAAGACTCTCAGGAGGTGGTCCTGTGGCGTTGGGATGTTTGGCCAATTCCAGGTCGCGTGGGACGGACCCGCGGAATACCCGCCACAAACGTGGCCGAGTTATTGCAATTGCAATTTTATTTTATTACTTCCCTTCTACGTGACTTTACCGAAAGAACCAAGAAGATGCCAGAAGTAATTTTGACTAATGCCTGACGGTGCCGCTTGTAGCTGCCAGCGAAACGTGGCGGTACCCAAGGGTTCAATGTTGTGTGGATCGCCCTACATCTCTACATCCACCGGTGGTGCTCTCGAAGCGGTAATACATTGGCAGTGTTTGTTCACGAGCCGACTTCATTCATTGGCTGCGTTCGAGTGGAGGAGGGTTTACGACACACACGTTTTACTGACACGGAGATCTGCTACGAAAAATAACAATTACCAATGATAACATTGGTCGTGAAAACCTGCGCTGTGTTAATAAAAGAGAAGTCACCGTTACACGAAGTGCGCGACTGAGACGCTGCTACGTCCGATGAGACACCTCCTCGCCTCCCATTGATGCAGCGGCTCAGCCCTCGCGTTCGCCTTCACCACCCTCCCTACTCTGCACCTTCCACCCTCCAACCACAGCAGCAACTCAACAACGCAACACGCAAGGGGCTGGACACTTCCGCGGATTTTTATTCGCCTTGTTCAGCAATGGGGATTCAGCGCCCGGCCCGGACAGGACTCGTGTTCATCGTGTGCGCTTTGTGGAGGTGGATGGTCGTGATGGGGTCAGAGTGAACAGGAGGGGAGGGGGGACAGGGGAAGGTGTGGGCGGGAGAGAGGTCACGTCGGCCTGTTTTGGGGTGGAAATTAAACACCTCGGTGTTTTTCAGAAATAAAATATCGGACGGCGCAGGATGTGGAGTGGGGGCGAATGCGATCAATTCATATTGATCCCGACGAGGTGAAATATGCTTGGAATTGAAAGTTGTTGGGTGGCCAGGAAAGTGGAGTAATGGCATTATTGGATCTATCTGTGCAGATTCTGTTTGGTTTAATCGTGTCCTCCCTGCGTGTGCGTGGGGATTATCTCCAAAATTCTGCACACGTTTCCCTCGCTTTACGCGGTAGTAGATGCGTTCCAGAAAAAAAAGTGCTCGTCAAGCGAAACCGCAAGAGACAGCTGCGTGCCGAGTAGTGCACGCAATTTTGTCCCACGTTCCTAATGCATAGCCGTATACGAGTGAATTGAAATCGCATAAAGCGATTAAAAAAAAATAAGAATTTCATATTTTTTCTTTATACAAGAACGTAGGCCCCACTGGTATTTACAAAAATGTTATTCGTATATATACGCGAAATCAGAATCAGAATATGTATTTCTACTAGAGCAATGCGATGAGCTTTGAATGTCTCTCTGACAGAAGTCCAGTCGGGGCAGGTCAAAACATTACAACAACAACAACAACAACCAACAAGAAACAAAACAAACACGATAGCAGTGCAAAGTATAGGAGAGGTAATCAAATCACTTTAAACAAGCATTCAAATAAAACTAAGCACATTTTTGTCTTGTCATCTTACCAGGTAAGATAGATGCAGCGCACACCGAACCCGCATAAAGCGAGGGAAACCAGTGCACTACCCAACGGCTCTACCGCACACGATCCAACAAGTGCGATTGGACCACCCGCCAACGGCGCTCGGGCGGGTTCACAGCGCCTCGGATTCGTAGCCGCGTTGGTAGCGCCCTTCCATCGGGCTGCCTGGCTCAGTGGCTCAGCCGTCTCTTGACACCAGCCACGGGTCTCATTAGTTCATCGCAAAGGCGTGAACCGCGCTCGCTCCATCTCTCCTCCCTTTCACGCGTTTCCTTTTATTGCTCTCGTTATGAACATCAGCCTCATCGCACGACGGACCATTAGTTTAAGAAGGCAAACAGCTGAATGGGTACCCTTTCGACCTCCGCAGCTCCACAACCTCCCTCCCTCCCCACCCCAAATCTCAACCCGCCTCTTACCCAGACAGCACCCCCCATCCTCCGCACCGCCCTCCACCGCTGCCCACCTCCCACCCCCACCGCGTCACCGCTCACTGCCCTCCCTCCCCTCGCCTGCTGCAGAGGGAGGGGTTCACGGAACACGTTTGATTTGCGTAAGTGATGTCCTGTGCCTCTTTCGATAATGCAACTCTTATCCGCTGGAAATTGGCAGCGGAACCGATGGAATTAAGCGACGGGCGAAGCGTTCTTGCCGGGGGTCAGGCACGCCAATCCGCGGTCTTTCTCTCTCCAAATCAGCATGTGCATGGGATGCACGCCACCCACCACCCCCACCACCGCCAGCCCCATTGCGTGCACAGGTTTGCTCGTCACGGCCGAGTTGTATGTAATGTATGTTGCACTTCTTTCGCACCGTACGTAGCCAACCGTGCTAATAGTGAGTTTGAACCCGGACTGCGGCCGCGCGCGTGATTCACCCGGAGGCTCTCAGCTGAAGCGAGTCGGCGATGGTCTCATCTCGGTCACCAATGATCGGTAACAACCCCAAACCTCCTCCGCCTCCAACGCATTCTTCAACGCGGTGTTGTGGTCCATTTAAGTCCGGCCGATCCCAGCTGTGAGGATCAAACCACGTGGGCTTAAGTTGGCTCAATTTGGCCTGCAAGTGTGAACTACACACATCGAGATAGCGCAGAGTCACATGTTGGGTCGGGATTGTCTGCTGGTGGACTACACGCAGTGACGGGCTGGGACTAAAAATTGGCCCTGGCATTTGTAAACACACCGGCCCAAATTCGGCGGATGGGAAAACTTTTTTAAAAAAATATTTGTACAAGCTTGATTTGCCGTGCGATCTCATTGGGCCGTTTGGGCTGGTCCAAAAACAAATGGGTCGGTGAGGAAGAATCGTTGGGTATACCGAATATTGGGACTTAATTTCAGCTGAGAGCGTAAATAAGCAATGCAGCGTACACATTAGAGGCAATACAATATTTTACAACAAAAAAATGTAATTACAAATGTTTTACTCTGTTCACTTTTTAATTTCCCCACACAGACCGGGCCAACCGGCCCTTGGAATTGACCGGCCCACTGGGCACTTGCCCAGACTGCTGCTCTATGGCCAGTTCGGGCCTGGCTACACGGACATCTTTGTCTAGAGGCCCCGCGTGAGTCGTGCGGACCTCAATAGGCGTTCGCTAACGGCCCGAACAGTTCATACGACTCAGCGGGGGATGTCCGTCTTTGTCTTTTGCGCGCGTAGGCGCTGGCGAAGTGCGTTTGTTGCACTGCTTTACGAACCCTGCTACCTGGGTTCGATTCCCGGCCGTATATATTTTATATATGTGTACACATGGTGGCCCAAAAGTCAGGGCACAGAGGGTTATTTCATTTATTTTAACACTGGCATTAAAACATTGTAACCGTTGATTCTTAAAGTTGATATTTTATCGATTATCATTATGAATATAAAATGTTCTTTCTTATGTGAACGTCACCTCAAATCCGTCCTTCGCAATACTCGACCAAGAACCTGGAACGGATTGAGACGAAACACGACTGACGAATGTTCAAAGTTGAATGGAATTTTTTCCACTTTCTGTACACACCATGGACGGGTTGTGCTTTTTCTGTAGGATTTTATTGTTCACGCATGTGAAGTTCAGATTTGTGTACAATGAATTTCAGGTGTAGCTTGTGATTGTATTGTTTGTTGCGGTTGAACCCAAATCAAGAGCCCAATGGCTCACAGGGTAAATCCTAATAAATTAAACTGAAACTGACATCTGTAATCCTAGAACGTCCTACGGTAATTTCACAAGAGAATCCCTGCGTGCATTAACGGTAATGGCAGTCAGTTTGAACATTTGTTAAAATGCATTTAATGACCCTATGCGATTTGTTAAAATCAATATAATAACCCTCTGTGTCTTGACTTTTTTGGCCACGCCGTATGACGTTGATGGCGAATGGAACCTGCCTTGGGCATTCCCCAGATCGACTCAACCCTTAAACGAGGACCTGGTTTTGTGAGTGACAATCAGCCATGGGGAGAGACTAAGGTGGGGGCCGGTGCACGGTTGCTGTATAACATAGCCCACTCACAATCGGTGCTCGTTAATAGGTGCTCGCTAACAGTACCTGCCCCAGCAGGCACAACCTATGCAGGGAGGCGGATCTGTGTGTATGTTTATGAGCGTGTCTGTTTGTTTCGTGTGTGCTGTGTATGTGTGTAAATCATAATTCCCATGGAAGTGCTTGTGCCGCGATATGTTCTGCAAATCGTCTTGAAGTAAATGTCTATGACAGGCATGGCGAGTAATCATGGAAGCTATTACTGTGTTGTACGGTGGCGCTGAGATTTCACGGTGGAGCTTACGGGGCATTCCAATGTTTTTCCTCGGGCCACAGTGCACTCAAGAGGCATGTGGGTATGGGCCTTGGCACGCAACGTGGTGTAACAGTGAGCACACTGGGCTTACAATGAATGCAAAGGTCACCGGTTCAGTTTCAGCTCCAGGCGGCACGGCCACTGGAACGATGTCCACTGTTTTTTTTTCTTCCAAGCACGGGTTTTCATGGTTTGGCAACGTTTTGAGTATTTCTCTTCTTAAGCGTTCGCCACATACCGCTGCTGCCGCATGGCTATCTGCGGGAGAGTTGAATTGGGTATCAGAATCGGACTGTTTATTTATAGAAGGGAAATAATAAAATAATAAAAACAAAACATAATAAAATTATTCTCACGACGTTTCGGCCACAACAGACCTGTTCTTCACCTGAGGACGGCTGCTTGCGTTGTGTCCGAAACGTCGTGAGAATTATTTTATGTTTTATTTGTATTATTTTATTATTTCCTTTTTACGTGACTTTACCGAAAGAACCAAGAAGATGAATCCCTGCAGTCACGAAAGCTTTCAATCGAAATGTTTATTTATACTGGAGTTATCCGATGAGTTGTGAAGCTCTTTGTGCACGGATGTCCAGTAGGGTAAATGAGTCAAGGCTATTGTATCCCCCGTGGTTCTGTCCACCCACCGTATATGTGTCAAGTGTTGAGCCGCGTGGTGAGAATTCAAGAGACCAGCATATCGTCTCATTGCTAGAGTGACCTGGGGCATTAATCCGCCAGCAGGGGGCAATGATTGCTATGTATAGTAGTCCCAATTAAGTAATTTAGCGGGCAATTTTCGAATTGGTGACTTTGAATTAATTGAGCTCACGCTCGCCTGTATTGCCTCGTGTGTCTTGTCTGCCTTGTTAATGTTGTCTCCTCCTTTGTATTGGTACTCCCAGCCGCTATATATATACTGCACTTCTTTTGCACCGTACGTAGCCCACCGTGCTAATCGGAAGGGCAGGGGAAGGGCAACAAACTAAACACAAAAAGTAGTTCTCAAGAATTTTAAAAAAAATGTAAATTCGTTTTCAATCTATACGATAGCGCTGTCAGTTATGTTACCACGGCGTGATCACCGTCATATATTTAAATACTTTACAGTGGCAGCTCGTGACATTTCCACTAGGTGGGGCTGTTGTGACTGACCTCTGAAAAGATGTTCCAATTAAGAAAAACCTCGTCATGTTATCGGCCTTCCCGTGAAAGTTATACAACTGTCTTATCTACCAACGGTCGGCATTTACAAACAAAACGAAACTAAACAAACACTCAAATGCTGTCCCCCTCACCCTTAAGTCCACACTATACAACCCCTTTAACGCTGCCAAAATCCGAGAGCGTGTCGGCCGTGACCTGCTATATTTGCACAGTGCAACTTCGCGTCGCGACATCGTCATTACGGCCATGGGCGTCTTTTTCATCGCCCTGTATGGGTCTCAAACAGCGTGACTAAAACACGAAGCTAATCGCAATGAATGAAGGGATATCTTTCACTCGGACCCCTTCACAGCCGCCCTGAGACCTCCCCGAGGCACATATCAAACTGTGCTGCAGCGGTTTCTAGTACGAACAACTTAAGATGTTATCTTCATTAGGCAATTCACGTTGAGATAATCATCACATGAAATTTTAGTTTAAACGCATCAAAACAATGCGTAGAAAAGTATTTATTATAAAAAAATAATTTCTCATCTCCAGCTGCTTGGTGGGGCATCGCCCCAACGCCCCTAGTGGGCGAACCGCGCCTGATACTATACGAGAATTCAGTGACGTCTGTATGACCACAAACCGCTGGTGACCCTGTACAACACGTGACTCCCAGTCTACACGACCACGTGACTTCGTATTGTACACGCTGGTTGCCCTGTAGCACACGTGACTGACTCTATAGTCTACACGACCACGTGACTTTGTAGTCTACTCACTGGTTGCCCTGTAGAACATGTGACTCCGTAGTCTACACGCTGGTTGCCCTTTCGACAACATGATTGCGTGACTTCAGATGGATCGCGCGCTCGTCACCATGCGTCTGTTCGCTGGCCAATTCCTTATTTATTCCGGATGTAGGAGGATCCGCGGTATCCAGGATGAACACACTGAGAGGCCTGTGGCCTCTGCCGTGACTATGAGTTGTTGGAACGGGTGTGAGGAAGCGACAGCCAGGAGTAAATGTCTGTAGAGATGAGAATACCAGTATGGGGAAAAGGCGAGGAGGTGGGGAGTTTATGTGCATAGGTAGAAGTGGGAAACAGTTATTCAAATTGCCAACCGCGAAGTTGGTTTTCTGAATTTACAATTTATTTCATGGCCGAATTTTACGAACTATGTTTCTATTTCCTGCCGTGCGTTGCAGATAAACTTTCAATACTATTAAAATCGTCCACGCGTGTCGGGGCATACAGACACACCTTGGCGCTCACACTTTCTCACACACGAACATGCGCAACGACGACAACAGCAGCTGCAGCAGCAGCAGCAGCAGCCATTCGCCAATAAGTGGCATTGGCGTCACCACAGAGGTCGTGCCAGGCGAGGTGCAGGCTCGCTGGCAGGAGACCCAAGTATTGAGATGACTGGCAGATGCACTCACCACGAAATGAAGACAAAACCCCAAATATAGCCTTTGACCAAGTGCAGTTAGCCAGCATCTATTACGACTGGCATGGCACACGAGGGCTTGGGTGGTCAGGAACAAACCCGACCGCCTTTGTCTCTCTAGTGATCATATATTTGTAGTGAGTTCAACTGAGTCGCAGACGTAGACTTGGAGGCAACACATTTATTTAACTCCAACACAGGGGTAACTTTCCCCTTAACAGAATAACAACATATGGTGGTGACCACAAGGCTCACTACACTAGTCACTACACTGGTCACTACACTAGTTACTGCACTAGTCACCAGGCTAACTACACTAATTACCACGTGACTGGTGTAGTTAGCCTGGTGGTGACCACCAGGCTAGCTACACTAGCTACTACACTAGTTACTGAACTAGTCACCAGGCTAACTACACTAATTACAACGTAACGAGCTACTACGGACCGGGACCAACAGCTCGGGTCCAGGTCCACGTGTTGGAGACTCGTTGAACGGAGAACGTAGACGAAGGTTTCTTTAGGATGAACAACAACAACGTGGGTCTCTCTGGGGGACCCGGCTTATATTCTCTGCGGCGTGGCTGGTTCCGCTCTTGGCCACGACCACCTTCCAGAATGAAACTCTTACCACTTGAAAGGGCGGGGCATAGAGTTTCAAAGCATTACCGCTCGATGCCTCTCCCAGCGCACAAACAGCCCCTAGCCTCAGTCATTCGCAAGACGCACAGCCTCAACGTTGGATAGGTCGCACGGGATCCCAAGACTTGGCGCTACACTCTTGGCCCCCAAGATCACCCCAGACATCATCACACCCTGCGATTTTTTCTTGTGGGCATACGTCAAAGACCGTCGTGTTTTTGTGCCACCGTTAGCGACTCATCTGGATGACCTCAAAAACAGAATCACGGCAGCGGTGACTTCAGTGGAAGAAGACACTTTGAGAGGCGTTTGGGACGAATTCAACTGTCGTCTCGATGTTGTCCGTACAGCAGGTGGAGGGCACATAGAGCATTTATAAAATGGTTAGTAAAACTTGATAACTCATTAAACCGTTTGTAACTTTTTGTGTAATTGTAAAATGTTGCAATCGTGAAATATATTGCTTTGGGTTAGATCGAGTAAATATATAAATGTGTCGTTAAAACCCGCCACCACCCGACACAGGCAACTGGTAAACAGAACGTGCCAATTCTTCACTAGTACAGCACACCGGTGTGTTGGAGAGCCAAGCGACAACATTTACAATCTGAGTACGACGTTTCGCCAGTAATTACAACTAGCTTCATCAGGCGACAGCCAGACTTGTGGAGAAGTCTTACTGTTTCGTTCCTTACATATATATTATTAATATTTCTTATATATATTTACGCGATCTAACCACAAAAACCTCTATCATGGATGCGATTGGTCGCGAAAGCCTGCCACGTGTTAAACAAAGAAGAACGCAGCTCAATTAGACCCCCGGTACTTGTTGCTCGACCCAACACCACAGCATCAACAACAGTAGCAGCAGCAGCTGTAGCAGCAGCAGCAGCTGGAGCAGCTGCAGCAGCTGGAGCAGCTGCAGCAGCTGGAGCAGCTGCAGCAGCTGGAGCAGCTGCAGCAGCAGCAGCTGTAGCAGCAGCAGAAGCTGGAGCAACAGCAGCAGCTGGAGCAGCAGCAGCAGCTGGAGCAGCAGCAGCAGCTGGAGCAGCAGCTGGAGCAGCAGCAGCAGCAGCTGGAGCAGCAGCAGCAGCTGGAGCAGCAGCAGCAGCAGCTGGAGCAGCAGCAGCAACAGCAGCAGCAGCAGCAGCTGTAGCAGCAGCAGCAGCTGTAGCAGCAGCAGCTGTAGCAGCAGCAGCAACAGCAGCAGCAGCAACAGCAGCAGCAGTAGCAGCAGCAGCTGGAGCAGCAGCAGAAACAGCAGCAGCAGCAGCTGGAGCAGCAGCAGCTGTAGCAGCAGCAGCAACAGCAGCAGCAGCTGTAGCAGCAGCAGCTGGAGCAGCAGCAGCAACAGCAGCAGCAGCTGGAGCAATACCCCTTCGCCACTCTCTTGTCTCGCCACTCGAGTGAAGCCTCGCACTTCGACTGGCGAGAGAGAGAGAGGGGGGGTGTGCGAGAAGGAGAGAGAGGGGGGGGGAGATGGGGAGAGGGGGGGAGAAACTGGTTGGAGCTGGAGGGCAGGAAACAAACGGCGATGCAGAGCGATAAAAGAGAAAAGGGTGAGAACGAGGAAGAGACGGAGAGAGATGAAGAGCCGTGTCGTGGGAGATGGAGGGAAGGAGAGAGAGAGAGAGGGGTAGAGAGGGAGGGAGGGGGGGTGGGTGAGGAAATGAGGAGGCAAGCAAAACAAGTTATTGAGTGACAACACGTGATGATTTGCAGACATAATTGGCGCGATTGGGACAAAGAGGGGCGGGTCCTTCGCATCGCGCCGCTAATGCCACGTTTATTGGCTGTCTAGACGTCATCGTCGGACGCGAATCGTGAGTCTCATTCGTGCAAAGACCGCGCCTCGCTCCTCTGTGTCTGAAGAGTGGCATCGTTAGATGCGCGTCACATGCATTATTACACTGGTCAACACACGTTTTCTGGCATAAGGTATTCCAACGGTTTTAAGGTAATTTTGGGGTGCCGATTCCAAAGCTGGCATCAGTTTTTGTCTTTCGCATCAGGTTTTTGAGATGTCAAATATTGCATTTGCAATAAAAACTGCGGAAGAAAAATGTTAAATAAATGTGGATAGCTACATAAAATGATATTATAAACACACTACCCTAAAAATACAGCACCGTATTTTAACACTAAAGCAGTCACTGACTCGCAAACAACTTGCAATCATAAGTGACGGAGTTAATTTCGGGTAAAATCAATGGACATGGGGTATGCCGATAGCATAAAAATGAGATGTGATAGAGCAAATCTGAGAACAGCTGCAAAAGTCCAGGCCAGAAAGAAATGTTTTTTTTTTTGTTGACCAGTGTAATTATACATCAACCGCGGCACCAGCTTCGCGCTGGACGTTAAAGGTCACCTCGTCATCATTGGCGGCGAGGGTCCCTCGTGCCCACTCGATGTCGCGGTTCCACCCTTGAAAGATTCCTCGCAAAAACTTGTTTTGGTTCGACTATAAACGGCGCACAGGCGAATCGTCGGCTCGTTTCCGCGACCGCCGGACAGGAATCCCCTCTTGGCAAAGGAAGAACCTCGACCACGCTTGTCGTTGGCAAAAACAAGCGTCGCGATCATCGGAATTTAGAATGAGAATATTTTTTTTAAAAATTCAAGCTGCAGGAATCCGTTAAGCTATGAAGCTCCGCATCACAGATGCCCGACCACGTGATCAAGTACGAATGACGACTAGTTTCTTTGTGGGGTCTGCGGTGGAGGGAGGGGGGGGGGGTGCTGGAGGGGGGGGGGGTACACCCGGGGGGGGGGGGAGGGAATCTGTAACCAAAATAACAACAAGAGCCACATTTTTTGTCGAATTCGGTAAACCCCACACCCCCCACCCTCAATATTGCAAAGAGCCGCAATGCACTGTGGTTGTGAATACGAGTCCGCGGTCCATTTAATACCTATCGTCACCAGGCAGTCGTCTTCAGGAGTCGCAGGTTGCCGACCCCTGGGGTTAGCCAGAGAGAGGGATGATGATGATGATGGTGGCGGTGGCAGACTCCACGAACATTCAGCCCCGGGTGTCTCGCTGTGAGCCCAGCAGCGTTTGGCACCCGTTTCGTTCGAAGGCGCGTGGTGGTGTTGCGTGCCCGGACCTCCGCTGTGCTCGGGGACGATACGTTCCTGGTGTTGTTTAAGCGCTCGAGGTGGTGTTGAAGCGCTTGTGATGTTGAAACGCTTGTGATGGATGATGTTTACGCGCCACTGATGTTCAAGCGCTCCTGGTGCTGTTGCTTAAGCTCGTGTGGTGCTGTTGAGGAGCCCCGCTCTGATATCTGTGCCGCGCTTGTGTAGTTACACACACATGCTACGCACACACATGCTACACATGTGTGGTTCCACACACACACCCTACACATGTGTAGCTACACACACTACACATGTATAGCTACACACACACATTACACATGTGTAGCTACACACATACACCCTACACATGTGTAGCTACACACACCCTACACATGTGTAGCTACACACACCCTACACATATGTAGCTACACACACACACTACACATGTGTAGCTAAACACACACACCCTACACATGTGTAGCTACACACACCACACATGTGTAGCTACACACATTACACATGTGTAGCTACACACACACACTACACATGTGTAGCTACACACACACACTACACATGTGTAGCTACACACACACTACACATGTGTAGCCACACACACCACGCATGTGTAGCTACACACACACCCTACACATGTGTAGCTACAGACACACACAATGCACGTGTGTGAGGACATGTCGCACCAAAGGATGATTGCCTCTGCTCGAGACAAACCATCACCATAATCACCATCAGCCGTTATTCATCCACTATTGGATGAAGCCCCCCCGCCACCTCCCCCAAGACACCGCTTATGCATTTATGTCGACTGTGCCATATTGTTCGCGTTACCCATTGTATGGTTATCATTATCCCCGCATCTTTGTGCACTTACCAGCTTTTGTTCCATTTGTATTTGTCAAGGTCAACGATTCTGATCCATGTCAAAGCTGGGAATGGGCACGGATTGTAATCGATGCCCAGTCAACGCATGCCCAGCCACAGCATGGCCAGCTACAGCATGCCCAAGCAGCTTCTGTTTGGCTGGATAGAGGGGCTGGAGTAGAGACGGAGCTGATGCGGTTTCAGAGGACGTAGAGCTGAGTGGACTTGCCGATGACCGGTACCAGCGGTGTCAAGATGGGCCTCTGCGATGGAGGAGGGGCACGTGAAGGACGCTGCTACTGGGCAGGTGGAGGCAGTCGCCCTCCAACAGTAACGGAGGGCGGACGAGCGACGCTCACAACAACGAGCGGAGCAACGGGCGGATAAACACAATCGGCAGGTGTTGCACCTAGATTTGAAGCTTTCGTGACTGCAAGGATTCATACTCTTAGTTCTTTCGGAAAAGTCACGTAGGTAAAAAATGAAATTAAAATTAAAATAAAACAATGAAAAGACGTTTCGGAGGCAACACAAGTCTCCGTCATCAGGTGGGACCGTCACAGCCAGATTAGCTGCATCAAGTACTCAAGTGCTCAAGTACTTGATGCAGCAAATCTGGCTGTGACGGTCCCACCTGATGACGGAGACTTGTGTTGCCTCCGAAACGTCTTTTTATTGTTTAATTTCATGTTTTACCTACGTGACTTTACCGAAAGAACTAAGAGGAGGTGTTGCACCTGCCAGTGAACTGCGCACTGGTCTGATCTGTGACCTAATGGTTAGCGGGCCTCGAGGTGCACCTAGCCTGGCACGATCGCTGTGGGAACTGCACCGCTGCTCGGTGATGAATGGCATCTTGTTGCTTGTGGCCGAAAGGCGGCTCAGCATATCGCTAAGCCGCCTTTCTCTTTGGTTTATTGCTTTGTTCTCAAAGGTGTTTTTTTGCAATTGTTCCCTCATTGTTATTCGATCCGTTGCAGTTGCATTGCCTGCTTTCATTGTAAAATAACGTCAGTCTATCGATCAATCAATCAATCATTAATTTCGTGAGTGTGGAATCTGGGAGGTCGTTCAGAGAGCTTCGATTAACCTTGGCCCATCGACAACATTCCACGGAGCGAGATATCATCATCATCATCATCATCATCATCATCTTCATCATCATCATCATCTTCTTCATCATCATCATCATCATCATCTTCATCATCATCATCATCATCTTCATCATCATCACCACCTTCATCATCATTTTCATCACCACCACCGAGTGAGATATCATCTTCATCATCATCTTCATCATCTTCATCATCATCATCATCATCTTCATCATCATCATCATCATCATCATCATCACCACCGAGTGAGATATCATCATCTTCATCATCATCTTCATCATCATCATCACCACCGAGTGAGATATCATCATCTTCATCATCATCTTCATCACCATCACGGACCGTATCGTTTCACATGAATCGATCGCTCCTGCAGTCACGCACAACAACAAAACAACTCGACGCGTTTATCAACATGAAAACATATAATAGGCGACCTTTCGCGCAATGGGCCCTTCTTCATAGCAAGGTGCATAGCGAGGCCTGAGAGACAAAGTGAATCGGAGTCTCATCGTACAGGTGCGTCTCCGCTCTCAGTATACGCCGGGGAGTCTGCCACGTGGTGTCGTGATGAGCACCCTGAACTTAAACAATCCAGAGGTGTTCTAGATTTGAAGCTTTCGTGACTGCAAGGATTCATACTCTTAGGTTTTTGTCGGTAAAGTCGCGTAGGTAAAAAAGTTAAAATTAAAATTAATAAAAGTAAAATAAAAATCACGACGTTTCGGAGGCAACACAAGCTTTCGTCTTCAGGTGGAACCGTCACAGCACGATTGCTGTATCAAGTAAAGAGAAATTCCAGGAGACCCGACCTTGTATATATACTGGTTGAGGGGGGAGGACCCAAGGTAGGTGGATCCAGAGGTGGATTATCCAACTCAATCTCCTGGTGCAGCAGTTGAAACAACGAGCACCGACAGCCCCCCCCCCCCTGCCCGCTCCTCCCCCGGTCTCTGCCAATCGAGCAGCATGGCTGTGTGCGTGAGTGGGGTCAATTGTGGGTACCGCCACCTCTTCCAAGACATCCAGCCAGCGTGGGAGAGTAAGAGCGGCTCTCTGCAGGGCTTCCCTCTGGTGGAGGACCTTCTGCCAGCAGGGGCATGAGCCAGCAACTGCAGTGCCGCGCCTTTGCCGTGCCGCGGTTATCCTCCACGCGTTGGAGACTTAAACTCACAATAGCTTGGACCAATCTATCTCCTTTTTAATATCACCCCCCGCCGCCCCTGTTCATGGCCTTTAGTGATGGCCTTGCTTGAACGCTGGCCACGTGCGTGGCTTGGCGGCATTGATCAAGCGGGAGTCTGCAGGACCTCTACTGGGCTTTTAGTTCTAGATTTGAAGCTTTCGTGACTGCAAGGATTCATATTCTTAGGTTTTTTCGGTAAAGTCACGTAGGTAAAACATTTAAATTAATACAAGTAAAATAAAAATAAAATAACATAATATAAAATAAAATAATTATTTTATTTTCATTTTACTTTTATTAATTTAATTTAATGTTATTTATTTTAATTTTTTACCTACGTGCCTTTACCGAAAACAACCTAAGAATATGGGCTTTTAGTGTCTGCGTCCTCGCTGCTTCTGCTGCTGCTCTTTTTATGTTGAACGTCTTATGCACCGTGTTGCTATAGCTTGACCCTCTTTTGTTACGACGTTACGAGCGGACACTTTCATCGCGAGAAAAATCAAAGCTCCCACCGCGTTCGAGGGAACGGCGAGATTGGATTAGAGAGCAGTCAATAGAGCACACTGAATATCACAAACATCGGTCATGCATTCAATAGCACCCAAAAAAAAAACAGCACGGACAAACGGGGCGTGTGTAAATGCTAACTCCGTTATGTAAACACGTTTAATTATAAATAGCTGCAGTTGATGCCGATGTGAACAGTTTTCATAAGGTCACGTGAGGATTACGTGTAATGGATATGCAAGTTCGTTCAGCGGTCATTTCCGATTACTGAGTGGAGTGAGATGAACTCGGGGAGTTGGGATGCACGCAGTGTTGTTGTTGGAAATGCTTCTTTGCCACGCGGGGTAGCGTGGCGCTCCATGGGCCAAAATGCTGCTGCAAGGAGCGAAATTTATTCTACCAGGTGAGGCCCACTGAAATACGTAGCTTTCTTTCAGAAGCGACCTGGCCACAAATTATAGCTCAACGAAATGGCTTATCATCATCATGTGGAAATGTATATCAGCCAAATACTCTATAACGCATGATTCAAAATGTGGAGGGAAAAAATTGAAAGACCCGGAGAAAAACCCACGCGACCACGGGGAGAGAGAGACAAGCAAACTCCAAATACACAGCAGGCGTCAAGGTCGAGATCGGACCCACGACCTCCTGTATACCAGGCGAGGTAGTTAACATCTCCTAGCCACTGTGATGATGAAGAGAGAGAGAGAGAGACACGCAGACTCCAAATACACAGCAGCAGGCGTCAGGGTCGGGATCGTACCCACGACCTCCTGTATACCAGGCGAGGTAGTTAACATCTCCTAGCCACTGTGATGATGAAGAGAGAGAGAGAGAGACACGCAGACTCCAAATATACAGCAGTAGGCGTCAGGGTCGGGAACGAACCCACGACCTCCTGTATACCAGGCGAGGTAGTTAACATATCATAGCCACTGTGATGATGAAGAGAGAGACACGCAAACTCCAAATATACAGCAGCAGGCGTCAGGGTCGGGATCGTACCCACGACCTCCAGTATACCAGGCGATGTAGTTAACATTTCGCCATAGTGTCATCCCACGGGAGCGAAATGCCCCCCTCCCTTGCCCCCCGCCCCTCCCGATCACCCCCCTCCCCCCCGCTGCGGCCGTGGCTTTCTGCGACCCGCCGCGCTGCAGTGCAGCTGCACCGCCTGCACTAATTTGCTGGCAACGCCACTGGATCTCTCTGATTTGGTGGTGAAATCTTGCGACAGATGATTTTGACGACAAAAGGCCCCTAAGTTATGGACATTGTTTACATTCAGGTTCACAGCTTCCCTCCCGCCACCCCCACAGAGAGCAAATGACCGCCGTGTGTTCTAACAGAGAATGTTGGGCTGCGTGCTGTTAGCGAGCGCCTATTAAGGCCGCCACGGTGCCAGAGTGGCTTCCTTTGTCTCCCCAGTGCTCGTGTATGGCACAAAAGCAGGTTCTTAATTGAAGGCTGAGTCGACCGAGGGGAGGCCCAGGACCGGACCAGATATCAATCGCCACCGTTAACCGTGATGGGGAATCGAATTTTTTTTGTCCGGTTCGTAGCGCGGGGTGACAACCTTCGTGTTCCACGGCTCCTCCACCACATTCCCTAAAATCAGCCCTCTATTCGCTTCGCTCATTCATCTTACCGGTTATCTCCCTCGATCTCCCCGTGTCTCCCGGTGTCTCGCGATGTCTCCCGGTGTCACCTGGCGTCTTCCCGTATCTTTCGATGTCTACCAGTGTCTCCCCGTGTCTCTGCGTGTCTCCCCGTGTCTCTCTCTCTCTGTCTCCCCGTGTCTCCCGGCGTCTCTCCATGTCTCTCTCTATCTGCGGGTCTCTCTCCGTGTCTCCCCGTGTCTCCCCATGTCTCTCTCTATGTCCCGGTGTCTCCGCGTGTCTCCTGGAGTGATCCCCCGTGTCTCCTCGTGTCTCTCAGTTTCTCCCGATGTCTCACGGTTTCCCCCCGTGTCTTCCGGTGTCTCCTCCCGGTATTCCCACGGGTGTCTTCCGAAGACCACATCGCACAGCAGTGCCCGCTGCGATCACTGCCCGGCAGAAATGGCACCATATCCCCCCGGACTCATCCCGAAGCCGTGCGCTGTGCTCACTCGCCGATCTGGACACGTGCAACGCCCACGCAGCTCATCCTCCCCGCATCCCGGGGGAAACCGAGTCGTGACCCATCACCGTGAACGTGGAGTTTGCTCGCGACGGCCATCGTGGGTCGGGCCCAGGTTAAACGCCAGGTGCGGCCACGTGGTGGGGGCGGGGGGGGGCTATAAAGGGCAGTGGGGAGGGGGGTGAGGGGGGGGAGAATGGGGGAAGGAGACGGAGGGTGGGGGGGTTGTTGTTCTCTCGCCTGAGCGGTGCTAAACAAACAAATCGGTGAAACGGAGGGCTTGGGGGGGCGGGGGGCTTGGATACATTGCGTAGAGGGGGTGTGGGGGTTGCGGTGTTCAGAGCCAGTGTTGGGAAGTCCACATTTACATGGCGTGGGCTGAAGGGGGATGAACCAAGTCGATCCCGAGAATTTCAATGAACCTTCAATATCGCCGAAAAAGCGCTTCCAATGACGCCTAAATGTGAGAGATATAAGGTGGGTGGGAGATTGTGGTTAAGGCGCAATGGAGTCACGAGGAGCAGCATCAGCAGCAGCAGCAGCAGCAGCAGCAGGAGCAGCAGCAGCATGAGCAGCAGCAGCAGCAGGAGCAGCAGCAGCAGCAGCATCATCATCAGGAGCAGCATGAGCAGCAGCAGCAGCATCATCAGCAGCAGCAGGAGCAGCAGCAGCAGCAGCATCATCATCAGCAGCAGCAGGAGCAGCATCAGCAGCAGCAGCAGGAGCAGCAGCAGCAGCAGGAGCAGCAGGAGCAGCAGCAGCAGCAGCAGCAGGAGCAGCAGGAGCAGCAGGAGCAGCAGCAGCAGCAGCAGCAGCAGCAGGAGCAGCAGCAGCAGCAGGAGCAGCAGCAGCAGCAGCAGCAGGAGCAGCATCAGGAGGAGGCGTGCAATGGGAGGCGTGAGGTCTCCGCGCGTGGCAGGGAGGGCCCTCATTGATGCATCCTCCCTCCTCCTCCTCCTCCTCCCTCTGCTTTATTCTGCCTTTTGTCCTCCACCTGGCCGAGTTACTCGTGTCTCCTGTAATTGATGCATTAACAGGGCGAACAATATGTACATAATCGTGTTATTACACGGCGTGGGAGCGGTGGCGCAGTGATTAGCGCACCGCACGATGGCGAGGATCTTGACGTATTCGGCCAAGGTGAGAAAACGTGGCCAGTGATATCTCCCCCCGCCTCCCCCATCCAGTTTCACCCACACGCATTGACCAGCGTGGGGAAGTATGGTCAAAACGCACCCCCCCCCCCCAACTCCCGCTCCCTCCGCTGACCGGCACGGCTTTGGGAAGGCATCATGCAGGAGTTTATTGAATAGCGTTATGAATGTTTCGTTATTATTGTAATGTTGCTGTTGTTATGGACGTGATTGTGTACGTGGGTGTATAACAGGTGCGAGTCAACATCACTTGCTCCGACAGTCTGCTCAAGGGTAAGGGGGGCAACCTTTGTGTGCGTTGGATGAACGGTGGCGCAGTGATTAGCACACATCGCTACAATACCCGGCCTCCCGGGTACGATTCCGAGCGTGGCCAACATCACCGGTCCTGGGCTTCCCTTACGTCGACTCGGCCTCAAATGAATACCCGGTGCCGTGTATAATCGTCGGCACTAAGGGAGACAAAGGCGGCCGGGCGTTGTGCCGAAAACCCATAGATGTTTGCGGAAAGCACTTGCCCCAAGAATCCGCTACGGCTATATGGGGATGGGGGTGGTCTTTGTCTTTGTGAGTGTGAGTGCGAGCGTGGGCTTTGTCTGCTATCGACCCCCCCCCCCCTCCAGTAACCCCTCCCCCGCCCGGCACTGTGAAGAGCTACGCGGTTGTGTTACCGCAACACGAGTGCCCCCCCCCACTCTCTCTACCCCCCCCCCTCTCTCCACCGCGATTGCATTAGCATTGATCAGGACGATAATGAAGCATTGACATTGCGTTTGACAGCCGGCAAAGTGCTTAAGGAGCCAATAACGGCAGGAAGCCGCTGGGACGCGGCGTGAGACCCAAGCGAGTGGCGAGAGCTTGGGGTGTTCGGGGCGGTGGGGGAGGGGGATGGGGGGAGGAGGGAGGGGGCATGGGGGGAGGGGGATGGGGGGAAGGTAATGGGGGAAGGGGGCTTGGAGGAGGGGGATGGGGGCAGGGGAAAGGGAATGGGGGAGGGGGATGGGGGGAGGGGCATGGGGGGAGGGGCATGGGGGGAGGGGCATGGGGGGAGGGGAATGGGGGAGGAGGCTTGGAGGAGGGGGATGGGGGGAGGGGGAAGGGAATGGGGGGCGGGGGATGGGGGAGGGAGATGGGGGAGGGTGATGGGGAGATGGTGCAAGGGGGGATGGGGCGAGGGGGATGGGAGGAGGGGGATGGGGGGAGGGGGAGGGGGGTGGGGGGCGGGGGGATGGGGAGTACCCGCGGATCAGGCGTGGCTGTGAACGGTAGGTGAGGTCTCGAGGCGTGGCTGAGTGGTGGAGGTGATGGTGAGGGAGTGGGGCTATAGTAGTGGTGGTGGCGGTGGGGATGGTTGTGAGCGTGGTTGGAGGGCTGGGGTGGTGTGCAGACTGGAGGGAGGGTGAACGTGGAAGGGGGTGGAGAGGATAGAGTGAGGGTGAGTGTGGTGAGTGTGGAGAGCGAGTGTGGGGGGTGGTGGAGGCTGGGGTGAGTGTGGATGGTGGTGGAGGCTGAAGTGAGGGTGAGTGTGGAGGGTGAGTGTCCAGGTAGGGGTGAGTGTGGAGGGTGGTGGAGGCTGAAGTGAGGGTGAGTGTGGAGGGTGAGTGTCCAGGTAGGGGTGAGTGTGGAGGGTGGTGCAGGCTGAAGTGAGGGTGAGTGTGGAGGGTGAGTGTCCAGGCAGGGGTGAGTGTGGAGGGTGGTGCAGGCTGAAGTGAGGGTGAGTGTGGAGGGTGAGTGTCCAGGTCGGGCTGAGGCTGGGTGAGGAGGGGTCGTGGGGAGGGGATCGAGCGGCTGGCGGGGCTGTGCGGGGTCGCTGTTGCTGCGTGATCCATGGCGCGTGGTCGTGCCGGGCTCCCCCCGCCGCTCCTCCACCGTGTGTGTGTGAGCGTGTGTGTGCACGTGTGTGTGAGCCTTTGCGTGTGTGTGCACGTGTGTGTGAGTGTGTGTGTGCACGTGTGTGTGAGCCTTTGCGTGTGTGTGTCCGCGTGTGTGAGCGTGTGTGTGAGCGTGTGTGCACGCGTTTGTGTGAGCGTGTGTGTGAGTGCGTGTGTGTCCGCGTGTGTGGGCGTATGTGTGATCGTGTGTGTGAGCGTGTGTGTGAGCACGTGCGTATGCGCGTGCGTGTGTGCGTGCGCGTGTGTGTCCGGGCGCGGTGCTGGCCACCCACCCCCTCGTGTGCCGTTCCGTCCTTCATAGGTGCTCGCTTGCAACACTTGCCACAACAGTCTGTCAAGGCTATAGGGGAATCTTTGTCTTTGTGTGTTTGAGTATGTGAGTGCTCGCGTCTATGTGTGTGTGTGCGCGCCTTTGTGCGTGTGAGTGTGCTCGCTAACAGCACTTGCCCCAACAGTCTATTAAGGCTATACGGGGGATTTTTGTCTTCGTGTGAGCGGTAGTGTCGCGGTTAACGTGACGCGCTATGAACCAGGCGTCTCGAGTCCGATTCCAGCACCAGTGGCGATTTTCTGAACCGATCCTTGGGGCTCCCCTAGGTCGACTCAACCTCAGATGAGTACCTGGTGCGGTGTGAAAACATCGCGACTGGGGAGACAAAGGCGGGCGGGCTGGCGGTTGCTGTGCTGGCCACCCACCCCCTCGTGTGTCGTGCCGGCCTTCATAGGTGCTCACTAACAGCACGTGCATCAACAGTCTGTGGAAGATACAGGGCGGGGCGGGCGGGGGCGTGGGGATGTTTGAACCACAACAATAACACCAACTCCTTAATTAATCCACCGCAGGAGGTTTTCTACAAGTTCCCACCGAAACGTTGGCGACTCCTTGAGCTTTTAGCTATCGAGTGCACAGCCAATGCAACTGCAATGGAAACGAGCCCTGGTGCGGTGCTGGCTCCAGCACCTTCTCGTGCGCCGCGTCAGCCTTAATAGGCGCTCCTCGCTAACACGCACTTGCCCCGACAATCTGTTGAAGGCTACACGGGGGAACTTTGTCTTTTTTTTATATCCGTGTGACGTAAGCGCTCGTCAATCGCTCCACGAGGGGGTGAGCGCGGAGGATGACGGCGAAGACTCGCGATGTTTATCCTCGCGACAGCGAGCGAGTAGTTGAGCCACGGATACCTTTGTCTCACCGAGCCCCACCCACCACCGTACCCCGTAGGTCCACGCGTGGCTGCTTCATCTGAGCGAGAGGCGTGTGCGGCCCAGGGAGGGCATTCACGCTCACCAACCCCCCCCCCCCTTCCCGAACTCCACGCCGCGCTGATCACTACCATCGGTTTTCTTTTCAAATCCTTTATATTAAGTTCACTTGCTTGCTTGCTTGCGCGCTTACGACCGTGCAAATCTTTCGGTCGTTTTTTAACCCACTTCCCGTGATCCAATCGAGATGACATTTTGCACACAGACTCGTTGTGCGTGACAATTTATTTTCGTGACAATTTTTTTCCAAAATGTTACACTTTTTAGGAAAAAATAAATTATATTTAATGACCAATTGCTTAATGGTGGCAGGCAATCATCTGACCCATAGGTGGCAGTCATCTCAAGCCAGAGGACGAGAGGACTCTAGCCGCCACGCATATAAAGGATTTATAGTAAAAAACTTTGTTTTTACGGGTTAATTTTTTAAATGTTTCAAGTATTGCGTCGTCGTTTGTGCAAATTGCATCTCGGACCACCCACTGCAGACCTCGCTGCGTCGAGAGCGAACTCCGCAGGAGCCCACGGGCGCACGGGAAGTCAGCCAGAACCGGAGCCAACAACTGCCCAAGCTCTGCGGTCCTATATCCATATCGGGATATTTGGCCAACAACTCCAAAATCCGTGTAACATTTGTAAATCAGTTCACTTGCTGTACCGCCACAATGCCCTGGCCCATAAGCCGGGGAGATGGCGAACTCCACGACCATGGATATGGAGGGAGTGTCACGAGGGCGTTCGCTTAATCCACCTCCACCTTAACTCTCCACCTCCCTCTCAATTCCCTTTCCCATCACCTCTCTCTCTCTCTCAGCTCCAGCCAGTTCTCCCCTCTCACCAACTCGACACTCCTCACCCTCAGTCACCGCCCCATCATCATCATCGCTCACCTCTACTCACTCACCCACCTTGCCATCACCCTTGCTCAGCCTCATTGCACCCTTACGCCCTCCCCACACCTTCACCCATCTCCACACACGTTTCCCTTTGCTCTGTGATCACCCCAATTGTCTGTGTGTTTGTGAGTGGCATGTGTGCGCCTCTATGTATTGTGTGTGAGTGCGCGTATGTGTGTGTGTGTGAGTGCGCGTCTGTGTGTGTGAGTGCGCGTATGTGTGTGTGTGTGAGTGCGCGCATGTGTATGTGAGTTTGTGAGTGCGCGCCTCCGTGTGTGCGCGCGCGCCTCTGTGTATTAATGCGCGCGTCTGTGTGTGTGAGTGCGCGTCTGTGTGTGTGTGCGCGTCTGTGTGTGTGTGCGCGTCTGTGTGTGTGAGTGCGCGTATGTGTGTGTGTGAGTGCGCGTCTGTGTGTGTGAGTGCGCGTATGTGTGTGTGTGTGTGAGTGCGCGCATGTGTGTGTGAGTTTGTGAGTGCGCGCCTCCGTGTGTGCGCGCGCGCCTCTGTGTATTAATGCGCGCGTCTGTGTGTGTGAGTGCGCGTCTGTGTGTGTGTGCGCGTCTGTGTGTGTGTGCGCGTCTGTGTGTGTGAGTGCGCGTCTGTGTGTGTGTGAGTGCGCGTCTGTGTGTGTGAGTGCGCGTATGTGTGTGTGTGTGTGAGTGCGCGCATGTGTGTGTGAGTTTGTGAGTGCGCGCCTCCGTGTGTGCGCGCGCGCCTCTGTGTATTAATGCGCGCGTCTGTGTGTGTGAGTGCGCGTCTGTGTGTGTGTGCGCGTCTGTGTGTGTGTGCGCGTATGTGTGTGTGAGTGCGCGTATGTGTGTGTGTGAGTGCGCGTCTGTGTGTGTGAGTGCGCGTATGTGTGTGTGTGCGCGTCTGTGTGTGTGTGCGCGTCTGTGTGTGTGTGTGAGTGCGCGTCTGTGTGTGTGTGTGTGCGCGTCTGTGTGTGTGTGTGAGTGCGCGTCTGTGTGTGTGTGTGCGCGTCTGTGTGTGGGGAGCGGTAGTGTAGCGGTTAGCGCGCTGCGCTATAAACCCGGCGACACGAGTTCGATTCCCGCTCACGGCCAACACCAGTGACGATTATCTGAACCGGTCCCGGGCCTCCCCTAGGTCGAGTCAGCCTCTAATGAGTACCCGGTGCGCTGTGTAAACATCGCCACTAGGGAGACAAAGGCGGTCGGGCGTGGTGCTGGCCACCCACCCCCTCGTGTACCGTTCCGGCCTTCATAGTTGCTCGCTAACAGCACTTGCCCCTACAGTCTGTTAAGGCTATACGGGGGATATTTGTCTGTGTGTGTGAGTGCTCAGCCTCTGTGTGTCAGTGCCGCCTCTGTGTGTAAGTGTGTGAATGCGCGCCTCTGTGTATTAATGCGCGCGTGTGTGTGCGTGTGTGTGTGCGTGAGTGCGCGCGTGAGTGCGCGCCTCTGTGTATTAATGCGCGCGTGTGTGTGTGTGCGTGAGTGCGCGCGTGAGTGCGCGCCTCTGTGTATTAATGTAATGTGCCCTCGCCGTGTGTGGGTTCACGTCGCTCATGCGTCGTTCCCACGGACTGCTGACGTGTTCCGACTTAAGAACGCGGGCCGTGTGTGGGTGGGTGGTGGGGGGGGGAAACGCATTAAACATTTCTTTAAACCCCCTCCTACCCCCCCAAAAAAAATCACAACCGCTAAACAAAAAAACACGCCGGGCGCGCGCGCAGGAAATAAATTACGCGTGTCGGAGGCCCGCCACGTAACGCGTTTTGCTCGATATTAACTGCAATGTAACATTCAGTTTGGTTTTTTATTGCACACCGTTCCCTGCCTCGCGGCTACAGCGGCCCCGCCACGCGATAGTGGCGGTGATGGTGTTTACCACTCTTATTATTATTATTGCTCCTGTTGTTGTTGTTTATTAAAACCTCACCGAACGCCTCGTCGGAGCATTTTAGGTAACGAATAAATCACCTTCCGTCCGCTGTCTTCACGGGAAAGTGAAACTTCAGGTCTTAGTCCACTTGCGCGGGTGTTCGCGGTTGTTCGGCTCTGCGGAATCTCCCATGTGGCTGCTGATTGTACCGCGTGCTGTTCGGCTCGTTGTCCGACGTTTCGCTCCACGTGCTGGAACGGGGGGTGGGGGCTTCTTCAGGAACTGTAATGTCAAGCTGCCCGACGATGCTCTCAGCACGAGCTGCCGACGATGCTTCGAGCACGCGAGGCGAAACTTCGGACACCATTCCCAACACCACGTATAGGTAGAGAGATAGAGAGAGCGACCCGCAATGCTGCGTCTATCGTTCGAGCGGGGGCCTCAGGGAGCCATGCTAATCAGCGGCGTTGGTTCGAAGGCCCTCACAAGGCCGAGAGCCGTGCAGAGTCTCGCGAAGAGACGAGAGGGGCCGGACCACTCGCGATGCCTCTGGTGAGCTTCAGAGTTCGCGAGAGGATTTGCTCCTACGATCTCCATGTAGAGCTCCAGAACGCAGGGAGGGGCGCGCTCCCATCGCGCGGGAGGGCAGCCGGGATGGTGGGGGGTTAGTGGGGGGTGGGATGGAGTGGAGGGGGGCGGTGGGTCGTAATTTCACGAGCAACTCCGTTTTATATTTTTTTTTGCTCCGAAGCTGCGGGGAGTTCCGTACGCAGGCGCCGCGCGCGGCCCGGACGAGGAGGGAGGGATGGGTGGGGGGTCTGGAGGTATCGATTCTGGCGCGCGTCCACCACCACCGCCACCACCACCACCACCGCCACCGCCACCACCACCACTACCGCCACCACCACCACCACCACCGCCACCACCACCACCGCCACCACCACCGCCACCGCCACCACCACCGCCACCGCCATCACCACTACCACCACCGCCACCGCCACCGCCACCACCACCACCACCGCCACCACCACCGCCACCACCACCGCCACCACCACCACCACCGCCACCGCCACCGCCGCCACCACCACCGCCACCACCACCGCCGCCACCACCACCGCCACCACCACCACCACCACCACCACCACCGCCACCGCCACCACCACCGCCACCACCACCACCGCCACCACCACCACCGCCACCACCACCGCCACCACCACCGCCACCACCACCACCACCGCCACCACCACCGCCACCGCCGCCACCACCACCACCACCACCACCACCACCGCCACCACCACCACCACCACCACCACCGCCACCACCACCACCACCGCCACCACCACCACCGCCACCGCCTCCGCCGTCCGGGTTGCCTCTTGGAATGAAATTCTTCTTCGCCAATCACCGAGGCAAGTGCCGTCGGCGACGACTTCAAACGACGACGACTTTTCGTGCGCGTTGTCCTCGAGACAGCCATGGCCACGGCCAGGGATCACGAGGAGAGGGATTCGACTCGGAGCGGCAGCTGCCAGAAGTGTTCCGCCCACGTTCTGGGGTTGAAGCTATGCGGGCGGGCGGTAGGTAGGTAGGTAGCAGAGGTCGCAACCGGGTACCCGATACCCGTACCCTACCCGATACCCGGCTACCCGTACCCGGCCGGGTACGGGTACGGGTAGCCGTTTGCGACCCTGGTACGGCCGGGTATGGGTACGGGTAGGCCGTGAGTCACTGGTGAGTCACCGTTTGTCACTCATTTCCCAACGTCTTGTGTCTCTTCTCACAATTCAAGTTCCTAGAATCAACCCACCCGCGACTGCAACATGGCTTCATCCCAGAGGTCGCAATCAGGTACCCGATACGGCCGGGTACGGGTACTCGTTTGCGACCCTGGTGCGGCCGGGTACGGGTAAGGAATCAAAACCCGTTTGCGACCTCTGGTAGGTAGGTAGGATGGTGGGTGGTCGCTGTGTCGACCAACAGAAGCAGACGCAAATAGGTGTGCGTGTGTTAAAGCGTCTATGGGGAGTAGTGGTGCAGCGGTTAGCGCGCCGTGATACGAACCACCCCCACCCCGCCCACACCTCGAGTTAAATTTCCGCTCACCACCAACAATAGCCTCAATTGAGTACCCGGTGCGATGTGTGCACATCGCCGCTAGGGGGGAGACAAAGGCGGTCGAGCGTTGTGCTCGTCACCCACCACCCACCCCCTCGTGTGCCGTACCGGCCTTTAGAGGTGCGACTCGCTAACAGCACAGCAGTCACCCCCTACAGTCTGCTAATGGTTTGTCTGCTTCTTTATCGGATGAATAACCCAACAATGGGTTTCATTCATAATTATGAGACGGTCCACTTTCTCATCATCATCAGCCACGATCAATCCACTGCTGTACGAATGCCTCCCCAAGTCGCTCCCGCCCTTCACGGTGCCGCAAAGCAAAGCTCCACTCAGCAGCTGCACACGAGGCGATTCGATCGCTCCATCTCCGCGTTGGACGTGACTCTTGGGCACGTTCGAAAACGACTCACTGTGCTAACTAGTTTTTTTGTATGTTCCCAGCTAAGGCACTTTGAGCTCTGTCGCTTTCTTTTTCAGAAGCGGCCTGGCCACAAACGACAGCTCAACGAAGTGGCTTAGCATCACGTGGAAATGTATAGCAGCCAAATACTCTAAACGCGTGATGTTGATTCTAAATGTGGAGGGAAAAACCGGAGGAGCCGGAGAAAAATCCACGCGACCACGGGGAGAGAAAGACACCGCAAACTTCAAATGTACAGCAGGCATCGTCAGGGTCGGGATCGAACCCACGACCTCCTGCATACCGGGCGAGGTAGTTAACATCTCGCCACCGTGGCGGCCCCACGTTACCTCCTTTGGTTGGCACTCCGGAATTATTAGAATGCACGAGTTTCCAATCAAGATATAAAAGTGCATAGCTCTAGTGGCTTCCTAATATCGAACGGAAGAGCGTTCCAGACGGCCGCAGAAGCGCTTCTTAAAGCGCGCGATGCTGTGACCGCCTTTGTTCGATGGCGACGACGATTGGAGTTCCCGCGATGGTTCATGGTCCTTGACGAGATTAGCAAGGCATTGTGGTTCATTTATGACACGCACTTTGTGTGTGTGAATGAGCGCGACCTCACGATGTGTTTGTTCGGCAACGAGAAGTCAATGCAGCTTGGCGAGCACTGAACGGACATGGTCAGAACTCATTTAACCTATTCTTAAGTTCTAGATTTGAAGCTTTCGTGACTGCAAGGATTTATATTCTTAGGTTTTTTCAGTAAAGTCACGTAGGTAAAAAATTAAAATTAATAAAAGTAAAAAAAAATAAAAATAAAAATCACGACAGCTGTCGTGCTGTGACGGTTCCACCTGAAGACGGAAGCTTGTGTTGCCTCCGAAACGTCGTGATTTTTATTTTATTTTTATTTCACTTTTATTAATTTTAATTTTTTACCTACGTGACTTTACCGAAAAAAACCTAAGAATATGAATCCTTGCAGTCACGAAAGCTTCAAATCTAGAACTCATTTAACCTGCCTGCGAATGTTCTCGAATCCACGTGCTCTTCAGTCTGTCTCTCAGTGCAGTCGCTACGCGTCCGTGCACGCTCCCCTGTGTACTTCTTGTGCCACGCTCGAGTCCATCGGCCGCTGCACCTTCCGGAACCGGTGTCGTTCATCATCAGAATTTGTTTCGGCCGGCGAAGCACTGAACCGATTTTCACTTCTCCGAGTCTCGGCGTCAGAGCGTGGCCAATTAAACTCATGCTGCTGGATTGCTTGCCTTACGTTGCAGGCACGAGCCGTCCAGAGCAACGTGGAGCACCGATGTCCGTGGTCTCGGTATGATTTTACTGAACTCGATTCTCCTCTCCCCCATGGCCACCCGCCGCCGTCCCAGCGCTGCGATGGATCGCAACGATTCGTGTTCGCGACGACAGTCACCGCTGTGGCCTCGTTTTATTCTGTCTCGTTTGTATCTTGTTTCAATTCCATGTTGGTTGTGCAGTTGTGTACGCTGTGCTCGCAGGTTTGCTGGCGGTGGTGGTGGCTGCGCTACACGTGGCTACTGCCTGCCGTGATCCAGCGCTGTGGAGGAGGCAACAGCCAGGGTTGGTGGTGGATCACCGCACTGATGGAGTGAAACTCCCTACCAGTGAGCGTCGAGGAGGAAGCGTATCACACGTCCTATTAGTACGGTTGGCTAGGTGCGGTGCGAAAAAAGGTCAGCATACATACATACCCTGGCCGAGGCAGAAGAAGGCGGTACTAATCGCCACCTGTTTCCATTCGTACGGGGATAGCGCGTTGCCCCCTCGCGCAACGCGTGTTTTTTCTCTGGGTCCGTAGGTTTCCTACCACATGTCAATAATAATAAAAAAAAACCACTCACCGACAATTGGCTGAACACATCTTACATACAACGAAACAAAACGCCAATGCGACAGCATGACCCCCCGGAAAAATAGAGTCGTACGACTACTGGATGAAAAAAATACAAATATCGTATGTCTTCTAATAATCGTTTTAAACGTACATTACCCATGCAATTTGGTTATACTTTGCGCGCATCGCAAGGTCATCAATTGTCGCGAGCTCGATTCGATGCGTGTATCGTGAGCGCGAGAATGTATTTCGATCGAGTAATCGTCGCGACACGAGTTGCTGCTGTGCCATGCACTGGACAATGCTGCGTTATTCAGCCTTAAATAAGTATCTGCTGTGGGGGGGGGGAGGGGGGTGTCAAAACATCGACTTCGGGGAGACAAAGGCGACCGGGAGTGGTTCTAATCACATCAAGCCCTCGTGTGGCATGCCGGTCTTAACAGGCGCTCGCTGCCCAAATCCGCCGCAACAATGCATCTGTTAGTGTGTACTCGATTTTTTAATCACGCAGATCCAAACAACTCCTCGCACGCAGGAGTGTGTACACGTGTCTGTGTATGAGTGTGTACACGTGTCCGTAGAAGTGTGTACACGTGTTTGTGTGTACGCGTGTGTACACGTATCTGTGTGTACGAGTGTGTACACGTATCTGTGTGTATGCGTGTGTACACGTGTCTGGGTATGTGTGTATACGTGTGTACACGTGTCTGTGTGTATGCGTGTGTACACGTGTCTGTGTGTGTGTATAAGTGTGTACACGTATCTGTGTGTACGCGTGTGTACACGTATCTGTGTGTATGCGTGTGTACACGTGTATGTGTGTGTGTATAAGTGTGTACACGTGTCTGTGTGTATGCGTGTGTACACGTGTCTTTGTGTGTGTGTGTAAGTGTGTATACGTGTCTGTGTGTATGCGTGTGTACACGTGTCTTTGTGTGTGTGTGTAAGTGTGTATACGTGTCTGTGTGTATGCGTGTGTACACGTGTTTTGTGTGTGTGTATAAGTGTGTACACGTATCTGTGTGTACGCGTGTGTACACGTGTCTGAGTGTATGCGTGTGTACACGTGTTTTGTGTGTATGTGTAAGTGTGTATACGTGTCTGTGTGTATGCGTGTGTACACGTGTTTGTGTGTGTATAAGTGTGTACACGTGTCTGTGTGTACGCGTGTGTACACGTGTCTGTGTGTATGCGTGTGTACACGTGTCTTTGTGTGTGTGTGTAAGTGTGTACACGTGTCTGTGTGTATGCGTGTGTACACGTGTCTTTGTGTGTGTGTGTAAGTGTGTATACGTGTCTGTGTGTATGCGTGTGTACACGTGTCTTTGTGTGTGTGTAAGTGTGTATACGTGTCTGTGTGTACGCGTGTGTACACGTGTCTGTGTGTATGCGTGTGTACACTTGTCTTTGTGTGTGTGTGTAAGTGTGTATACGTGTCTGTGTGTATGCGTGTGTACACGTGTCTGTGTGTGTGTATAAGTGTGTACACGTGTCTGTGTGTACGCGTGTGTACACGTATCTGTGTGTATGCGTGTGTACACGTGTCTGTGTGTGTGTGTAAGTGTGTACACGTGTCTGTGTGTATGCGTGTGTACACGTGTTTTGTGTGTGTGTGTAAGTGTGTATACGTGTCTGTGTGTACGCGTGTGTACACGTGTTTTGTGTGTATATGAGTGGGGATCATTGCAGAAGAGGTTAGCGCGCTGCGCTACAAACCGGCCACCCGAGTTCGATTTCTGCTCATGGCCACCAGTGACGATTATCTTAACCGGCCCTGGGCCTCCCCTAGATCGACTCCGCCTAAAATGAGTTTCTGGTGCGGTGCGTAAACATCGCCACTAGGGCGACAAAGGCGGCCGGGCGTGGTGCTGGCCACCGACCCACCCCCTCGTGTACCGTGGCCGGCCTTCATAGGTGCTACTCGCTAATAACACTTGCCCCTACAGTCTGTTAAGGCTATTCGGGAGATCGTTGTATTTGAATATGTGATGGACTATGTATTACCCAGCGCATGGTTTTGTACTCAAAATTGTTTTTTTTTTCAACAACGTCTAGCAAAACCAAATGGCGTTTGTTTTAAATAGCCGGGCACTGCTGATGAGCTCCAACAGGTCAGAGCGTGCACGATGCAGAGTTATCTTGCAAAAAAAAGAAATCCGCAGCTTCGTCTCGAAATATAATAGATCCATAGGCAACTGGACGAAGATGCGTATCTATACACCGTACCTACTTACTGTTGAGATTTATATATATATCATGGAAGCAAAGCCATCTATTTATTTTAATAATTTGTGTAGGGCCAGGTCAAACGGATGATCTACTCTGCAATGCTGGTCTGGCTTAAGTGATGGGTCCGTAGAGACGCGTCTCATTTAAATACAGAGATTTATGCTCGGGCGCATTTAAACATTTTTTAAAAGATGACATTCTCCGAAAGCACACTTGCCCAGCGCTCACCCACTCTCACTCGCTCTCTCTCTCTCCCCCACCCACTCACTCAAACTCGCTCTCGCTCACTCACTCAGTTTCAGACGCTCCCTCTCTCTCACCCACTCACGCAAGATCTCTCTCGCTCTCTCTCACACACTCTTTTTTACGATCAGAGGAAGCAAGAAGATGCTCGGTTTAGTCGGCACTTTGCTTCGTTCATCATTTAGTTTTTTTCACATTGCTTTGCTTTAAATTAAAGATTCTACGTATTCTGTGCTACGTTCTTTGTAGACACAAACATAAAAACGAAAAACCACTCTCTGCTCCTCATCCTTACCCCTTCCCTCTCTATCTACCCCCTCTCTCTACCCCCTCTCTGTCTACTCCCTCTCTCTACCCCCCGCCTCTCCATAGTCTCTCTCTATGTTCCCCCTGTTTTCTATGTCATTTTTTTTAACTACGACAAATGCTGCATCTGCACCCAGCACTCCTCGCAGTGCTACGGCCTCCGACGGTAGCTCGTGTCTCCATGCACAGGTCTCCGTCACCTGCCACCGAGCACACGGCCTCCTCCAGCGCCCACTGCTCCATGAAGGCCGGCACGGCGTGGGTCAGCCGCGCCACATGGCGGAACTCCAGCCCACACACCCTGGCACCGACCAGAGCGCGGAAGATGCCCAGGCTGCTGGCCGGACGTTTCCCCTCCAGGGCCACCTTCCTCGCCCTGTACATGACGAGCTTGGCGTAGTCGACGAGCACGTTGACCAGCCCCTGAAGATGTTGGGATCCATCGCCCTTCGGGTGTCCAAAGATGAGGACCGTCGGCGAGAAGTGGAGGCTGAACCTTAGGAGGATGTTTCTCAGGACCTTGAACAGCGAGTCCAGGCTCTTGCACTCCACGTATTGGTGCGCCACCGTCTCCACTTTACCGCAGGACCGGCACTCCGGGCACGTGTCGGTGAAGCGCGCCAGGGAGGCGTTGGTGGTGCCGGTGCCGTGGGCGATGCTCCGGCTGAGGTCACCGATGCGGTTGTACGTCGGGCTGGAGTAGAGTTGCCTCCAGCGAGACCTCTCCGGAGAGATGCAGGGTAGGGATTTCCTCCAGGCGTGGTCCTTGTGGCTCCTCGGGGTGTCCTGTTGGTGAAACTGGACCATGCAGGAGTAGAGCACCTTCCTCTTGACATTTGCGAAGGCCACCTCTGGTAGGTCTTCCAGCCGGCACAGGTCGTGATCTGCCTTCGTTTTTCGGCAGTGGCGACTCAGGGGCACGACGGAGATCTCCGGTGGAGGGGGACCGAGAGGGGCCTCGTCATCCCCGATGCCGATGGGGGGCGTTCTCCCCGCTGCCGCTGAGAAGGCCCCCTTGGCTTCGGCCAAGATCCGGGAAGCCACCCGGAGCGGCTGCAGCCCCCCGTTTTTGCGGCCATCTCGGCCGGTCTGAGCCAATCTGTCTCTCTCGTTCACTCACTCTCTCTCACCCACTCACTCAATCTGTCTCTCGTTCACTCACTCTCTCTCACCCACTCACTCAATCTGTCTCTCTCGTTCACTCACTCTCTCTCACCCACTCACTCAATCTGTCTCTCTCGTTCACTCACACTCTCTCACCCACTCACTCACTCACTCAATGTCTCTCTCGTTCACTCACTCTCTCTCACTCACTCACTCAATCTGTCTCTCTCGTTCACTCACTCTCTCTCACCCACTCACTCAATCTGTCTCTCTCGTTCACTCACTCTCTCTCACCCACTCACTCAATCTGTCTCTCTCATTCACTCACTCTCTCTCACCCACTCACTCAATCTGTCTCTCTCGTTCATTCACTCTCTCTCACCCACTCACTCAATCTGTCTCTCTCATTCACTCACTCTCTCTCACCCACTCACTCACTCACTCAATGTCTCTCTCGTTCACTCACTCTCTCTCACTCACTCACTCAATCTGTCTCTCTCGTTCACTCACTCTCTCTCACCCACTCACTCAATCTGTCTCTCTCATTCACTCACTCTCTCTCACCCACTCACTCAATCTGTCTCTCTCATTCACTCACTCTCTCTCACCCACTCACTCAATCTGTCTCTCTCATTCACTCACTCTCTCTCACCCACTCACTCACTCACTTAATGTCTCTCTCGTTCACTCACTCTCTCTCACTCACTCACTCAATCTGTCTCTCTCGTTCACTCACTCTCTCTCACCCACTCACTCAATCTGTCTCTCTCATTCACTCACTCTCTCTCACCCACTCACTCAATCTGTCTCTCTCGTTCACTCACACTCTCTCACCCACTCACTCAATCTCTCTCTCTCTCACCCACTCACTCACTCAATGTCTCTCTCGTTCACTCACTCTCTCTCACCCACTCACTCAATCTGTCTCTCTCGTTCACTCACTCTCTCTCACCCACTCACTCAATCTGTCTCTCGTTCACTCACTCTCTCTCACCCACTCACTCAATCTCTCTCACAAAATGGAGAGACCATTTCTCTCCCCTCATTGCGGCCGCCCCTCAGTTGAAACAAATGTACAAGTCTCCCGTAGCCAAACGCTGCGGTGACCTCCAGTGGAGGTTGGCACACTGCACGTTGCCTTCGGCCGTGTGGCTCAGTCGAATCTCGTGAGGGGTAACAGACTTGTGCATTTCCTGCGGTGCCAGGGAGGATCTGCCCCACCAGTCTTACACGAACAGCGGCTCAAACCAATGTTAAAGCCTTTTGGGGGACATCTTCAGGAAACTGGGGGTACCCTTCTACAACAGCAGCTTTGTATATGGGATGGTGCCTTACCTGGCTAACAAGCGCCATGACCTCGCCAACTTCGCCTGTGCTCAGGCGAAGATGGCGGTGTACAGAATGAGAAAAAAAGATGCTGGAAGGTGACACTGACGGCTGCTCTGTGCTTCCAGTGTTCAGAGGCCTGCTCAAGGCGCGGCTCCGGCTGGAGCACGCCATGTACCACACACATGTCGGTGATGTGCAGCACGTCTTCTTCGATCGCTGGGGAGCCGGAAAAGCCCCTCTCTGCACCAGCGTGGACGGCACCCACGTGGTCACCGTCTGAAGCGCTCGCTCGTCACCGTGGCGTGCGCGATGACCACCACCACAATCACGTGGCTTTTATTTCGCGTTGTGCGCGGTGCTTTTAGCGCCACAGCGCGTGGATTTGTAGCTTTTATTTCCATTTGTTTGCTGGTGACTTTGTATTTCATATCGAAATCGCCTCCAGTGGTGTTGCTGCTGCTGGCGGCAATAAAAGTTGTTTAAAAGTCAAAAGTCTCTCACTTACTCTCTCACGTACTTTCCCTCACCTACTCACGCAATCTCTCTTACTCACACCCCCTCTCTCTCTCTCTCACGCACTCACTCAATCTCTCTCTCTCGCTCACTCGTTCTCTTAATCAAGCTCTCTCACCCACTCTCAATCGCTCACTCTCTATCACTCACTCTCACTAGATCGCACAATCACTCGCCCTCACTCTCACTCTCACCCATTCCCTCTCACCCGCTCGCCCTCTCACTCTCACCGACTCTCTCTCTCACCCATTCCCTCTCACCCGCTCGCCCTCTCACTCTCACCGACTCTCTCTCTCACCCATTCCCTCTCACCCGCTCTCCCACTCTCTCCCTCTCACTCTCACCGACTCTCTCTCTCATCCATTCCCTCTCACCCGCTCGCCCTCTCCCTCTCACCGACTCTCACTCGCTCTCACCCATTCCCTCTCACCCGCTCGCCCTCTCCCTCTCACCGACACTCTCTCTCACCCATTCCCTCTCACCCGCTCGCCCTCTCCCTCTCACCGACTCTCTCTCTCACCCATTCCCTCTCACCCGCTCGCCCTCTCCCTCTCACCGACTCTCTCTCTCACCCATTCCCTCTCACCCGCTCTCCCTCTCACTCTCACCGACTTCCACTCTCACCCATTCCCTCTCACCCGCTCGCCCTCTCTCTCCCTCTCACTCTCACCGACTCTCTCTCTCACCCATTCCCTCTCACCCGCTCTCCCTCTCCCTCTCACCGACTCTCTCTCTCACCCATTCCTTCTCACCCGCTCGCCCTCTCACTCTCACCTACTCTCACACTCACCCATTCCCTCTCACCCGCTCGCCCTCTCACTCTCACCGACTTTCTCTCTCACCCATTCCCTCTCACCCGCTCTCCCTCTCCCTCTCACCGACTCTCTCTCTCACCCATTCCCTCTCACCCGCTCGCCCTCTCACTCTCATCGACTCTCACACTCACCCATTCCCTCTCACCCGCTCGCCCTCTCACTCTCACCGACTCTCACACTCACCCATTCCCTCTCACCCGCTCTCCCTCTCACTCTCACCGACTCTCTCTCTCACCCATTCCCTCTCACCCGCTCTCCCTCTCACTCTCACCGACTCTCTCTCTCACCCATTCCCTCTCACCCGCTCTCCCTCTCACCGACTCTCTCTCTCACCCATTCCCTCTCACCCGCTCGCCCTCTCCTTCTCACCGACTCTCACACTCACCCATTCCCTCTCACCCGCTCTCCCTCTCACTCTCACCGACTCTCTCTCTCACCCATTCCCTCTCACCCGCTCTCCCTCTCACTCTCACCGACTCTCTCTCTCACCCATTCCCTCTCACCCGCTCGCCCTCTCACTCTCATCGACTCTCACACTCACCCATTCCCTCTCACCCGCTCGCCCTCTCACTCTCACCGACTCTCACACTCACCCATTCCCTCTCACCCGCTCTCCCTCTCACTCTCACCGACTCTCTCTCTCTCACCCATTCCCTCTCACCCGCTCTCCCTCTCACTCTCACCGACTCTCTCTCTCACCCATTCCCTCTCACCCGCTCTCCCTCTCACTCTCATCGACTCTCACACTCACCCATTCCCTCTCACCCGCTCGCCCTCTCACTCTCACCGACTCTCACACTCACCCATTCCCTCTCACCCGCTCGCCCTCTCACTCTCACCGACTCTCTCTCTCACCCATTCCCTCTCACCCGCTCTCCCTCTCACCGACTCTCTCTCTCACCCATTCCCTCTCACCCGCTCGCCCTCTCACTCTCACCGATTCTCTCTCTCACCCATTCCCTCTCACCCGCTCTCCCTCTCACCGACTCTTTCTCTCACCCATTCCCTCTCACCCGCTCGCCCTCTCACTCTCACCGACTCTCTCTCTCACCCATTCCCTCTCACCCGCTCGCCCTCTCCCTCTCACCGACTCTCACACTCACCCATTCCCTCTCACCCGCTCGCCCTCTCACTCTCACCGACTCTCTCACTCTCACCCATTCCCTCTCACCCGCTCGCCCTCTCTCTCCCTCTCACTCTCACCGACTCTCTCTCTCACCCATTCCCTCTCACCCGCTCGCCCTCTCACTCTCACCGACTCTCTCTCTCACCCATTCCCTCTCACCCGCTCGCCCTCTCACTCTCACCGACTCTCACACTCACCCATTCCCTCTCACCCGCTCTCTCTCTCTCACTCTCACCGACTCTCACTCGCTCTCACTTATTCCCTCTCTCCCTCTCGCTCTAATCCATGCACTCGCCAGCGCAGGCAAGTGCGCTCGCCCCTCCGTTGAGTGCGCTTTGATCCGCCGCGCAGCGCGGCATCGCTCAGCGTCGCCGCGGGTCGCCTCCCGGCCGGCCGAGAGGAGAGAGATGTCCGCATTCGCCCCAGAAATTCGGGGGCATTTTGGCGAGGGGATGACGGCGTGCGCGGGGGCCGCGTCAATCATCACCTCTCTCTCTCTCTCTCTCGCCCCCCACCCCCCATCGATTGATATCGGCGTTCGCTTTAGTTTTCATGGCAACTCTCCAGATGTGTCATTTTCCACACAGCAGTGGGCCTCATCTTTCGGAAGGCCAAGGGGAGAATGAAAGGTTAGGCGGGTGCTGGTAGGGGGCGTGAGTGCGGCAATTAGGGGGGGGGGAGGCGGTGTGCAGGGGAGGGGAGTCGGAGTAGTCGGGGGAGGGTGGGCAGCATGCTTGTGTGACAGTTAAAACACCGTGCTACGAATGACAGTCCCCGGTCTCGTACTTGATGCCCTTTTCATTGCTGGGGGAGTACATGGCGCATGTGTGTGCGAGATGGTGGGGAGCGGTGGTGTAGCGGTTAGCGCTACGCTGCGCTACAAACCTGGCGATTATCTGAATCGGTCCTGAGCCTCCCCTAGGTCGACTCAGCCTCAAATGAGTACCTGGTGACGGTGTGTAAACATCGCCACTAGGGAGACAAAGGCGGCCGGGCGTGGTGCTGGACACCCACCCCATTGTGTGACGTGCCGGCCTTTATAGGTGATCGCTAACAGCACTTGCCCCTACAGTCTGCTCAGGTTATACGGGGGATCTTTGTCTTTTTAATGGTGGGGAGGGGTGGCGGAGTGGTTCGCGCATTTGTGCTACGAACCCGGCGATCCCAGTTTGATTCTCGCTCACGACCAATAACAGCCGCGAATATTTTAACCGGTGCTAGGCCTCCCCCTAGGTCTACTCAGCCTTAAATGGGTACCCCGGTGCAATGTACCAAGATTTGAACCGGAGAGACAAAGTCGGTGGTGTGCGGCAATGGCCTCGTGTGCCGTGTCGGCCATCATCAGTGCTCGATCACTGCAACTTGCCCCAACAGTCTTTTAAGACTATCCGGGGGACCTCTGTCTGTGCGTGTGGTGGCACAGGGTCCCATGTGAACGCGTGACTCTAATCGACGTTTACAACTGACCTTCACCGGTGCCAGACTCGAAACCTCGCCACTCGGCCGATCACGGCAACGGCTCGAGTCTGATCGAGCCCCCTTCCTGCACGGCCACTCAGAGCGCTCGACATCCTGCGACAGCATCGCGACACATTGGGAAAGTCATCTTCTTGGTTCTTTCGGTAAAGTCACGTTGAATGGAAATAATTAAATAATAAAAATTATTCTCATAAATATGCTAACTTCCTCTTGATATGCAAATTATTTTGTCAAGGCGCTCTTCGCCCCTCCATCCCAGCTTAAATAGACGCTCCAAGCCTGGGGTGTGTCATTCAGACACTGTCTTCTCGACAGACCTGTTCTCCACCTGAGGACGGCTGCTTGCGTTGTGGCCGAAACGTCGTGAGAATTATTTTATTATGTTTTATTTTTATTATTTTATTATTTCCATTCTACGTGACTTTACCGAAAGAACCAAGAAGATGAATCCCTGCAGTCACGAAAGCTTTAAATCGAAACATTGGGAAAGGGCACGCCCAGTGGCAGCTCATCTTGCGCGGCACAAGGCGGCTCAGCACCTGGGCTGCAATCGACCATGAGTCTGCCAGTGGGAGGGGGTGGCAGGGGTGTTGTATGTAACCCCAATTGAGCAATTTGCGGGGACATTGACGATTGTGGCAAATTTGTAACCGTCACGCCGACACGTTCACTGTTGGCAATACACCAGCAGTTTTATGTATAACAACAACAGCCGTTCACCACTAATTTATGCTGACGCCACCACGGCGCTTAGGCCATGCCACTTTGAGGCTACGTGAAGTGTCCAAGGCCCATCGTTGGCAGGAGGTCATGGACCAGATCCAGGTGCAATGGGTTGACTGACCGAGATGACTGGCAGATACACCAATCGTGCTCCACACCTCCAACACACACACACGCACATATATACGTAAAAACAACATATATAATACGATGTTCCTGGCCCACTCCACAGGCGCAATTCCGAGGGGGGAGGGAGGGGGCGGACTTACCACGTGTTCGACTACCGTAGCTCGGGACTTCGTGGCGATGAATCGCGTGCGTCGGAATGTCTTATACATGTTTTGTTACCGATTCGTATGCGATAGGTTCGTGTGACACCTCTGCAGCCGCTAGAGGCCGCTGCATCCACCGCACCGTTGAATGAAGAATCGTGGCGGCGATTCGACAGGTGGCGGAATTGGCAATCCCCCCGCGCGTGCGCGCGCACGCACGCACGCACGCGATGATAATGCCGCTAAGCGCTGTTGCATCTTAACCGATCAATTACGCAATCTAAACCTGGGCACGTGGCCGAGTGCATCGTGACTTGATTATCAGATACAATTAGGGGCGAGATGAGCGCTTGAGGTCCTCGCGACGCCGAGTCAATTTGCGCCTTATTCTCGAGACGCTTGCGCGGTTCGGAAGAGAGACAAAGTTGGGGTGGCGGGGGAGGGATCGCGAAAGAGAGAGTGTGCGTTTATTGAGGGATGTTTTACTGGTAGGAACCTCCTGGTTACACCAGCCCACAGGGGATTATTGTGTCCAGTCGTGCAGGGAGGGGCTGGGTGGGGAGGGAGGGGCTGGGTGGGGAGGGGCTGGGTGGGAAGGGGAGGGTGGGGAGGGTGGGGCTGGGTGGGAAGGGGAGGGTGGGGAGGGTGGGGCGGGGTGGGGCTGGGTGGGGAGGGGGTGGTCACCCCGTGGTGCCCTTATCAAACTCAACTTTTAACCTACTCACGCCGGCTCACAATCGGGCATATATGCGGAATACACGACGCCGCCGTTGACCCTGGCCATTGACCGAGCAACCCAACGTTCCTACCAGCTCCCTCCGCAGGAATGTGTTTAAGGTCTCATGTCAGTTCCATCCAGAAAGTTCTCGTCGCTGTCGTACCGCGGGGGCGAAGCTGTCACGTTCGGCGTGGTGAAGGTACATTCATCATAACCACCATGACCATCATGAAATATGAACAACATCATCATCTTGACCACACCATCAATACCAACATGACGATCGTCACCATCATCATCATAATCCATCACCATACCCAGCATCAGCATCATCATCATCAAACTTATCAAATTCATCACCCGCACCGCCTCCACCTCGATCCATCATCCATTATCACCGTCATCACGATCATTTCCATCGGCATCATTAACCCGGCTAATGATGCCAAATCGTTGTTCTTTATTGCCGCGTGAGTCGCGCTAAAATTTGCACGACCTCGCGCCGGGTTTCCAATTAAGGCAAATAAATTACTCCACTTAAACAAACAGTGCGCGCGACTCCCTCCTTCCCTCGCACTCCGCGCGCGCGCTTCCGCATTCGTGTCATTGATTTGGACTCCGACGGGCACAATGCGTTAAAGTCGGTGCTTCTTCTTAGCGCAAGTCACGTCTAGCCATTGAAATTATTCAAATTAAACCGCACTTATTGCCCGTCGCGTGGCTGTTCCTCACGCTCAGCATCGGCCGCAGGTTTCCATGGATTTGGTTGAGAGGCAGATAATTGCAATGCGGAGTGGTGCAGTGGTGCATCGCTGTGAATCGAGCATTGAGTCGTTAGAAGTTCCACAACGCCGGAGAATTGTTTTTATTTTCCATTTGTCCATCGTCGTCGTCGTCAGATATCCGCATCTACTGCTGCTGCTGCTGCCATGGTTTGTAATGTGGATGCGGTCCAGGGGTCGTGACCCAGAAGCGTCGCGAATGAAGGTCACAGCTGGTGATCTTCTGCGTCCTCGGGTCTTTGACGAGGAGATGTTTGTTGCTTGTGACTTGTTGTGAACTCGGTTCGACTTCTTTTAAAGCTTTATCCTCATCATCGTCATCAGGGTTGATGTCGCCCACAACCGAGCGAACAATGCCGATGTACAGACACAGCCGTTTCGTACATCCACTGTTGGATGATGGCCTCCTCACGCCATGCGGACTGGCAGCCAAGGGGGAAATATCGCAGAGGACGTTCACAGCAGAGATGGAGCGAATAATTGGGCTCACGTGCAGGTGTTAGATGGATTGTTGCATCGCCGGACCGTGCAAGATGTCGACGGTTTTGAACGACCATCCAGCAGTGGATAGACAATGGCTGATGGTGGTGATGATGATGATGATGATGGTGGTGGTTGAACCCGGGGCTTTTGTTACGCGACTTGAACTCTGTGCCTTGAACTGTGGGCGGGTGAACTCGTACACACGTGTCACGTGTCACGTGGGTGTGTGACCAGACATGAGGGAGACCTGGGACGACCAACAACACAAATAACAATAAAGTTCAGTCGAAATAAATATCTTTGTAAAATGGACACAACGTACTTCAGAATCGGCCAAGACGAAATAAATCTTGACTTGAAGCTTTGGTGACTGCAAAAGTGCATATTCTTTGGGTCTTTCGGTAAAAATCACATGGATAGGTTCAAATATATTCATATTCTTGGTTCTTTCGGTAATGTCACGTAGAAGGAAAAAAAACCCAATAAAATTATCACGACGTTTCGACTGCAACACAAGCAATCGTCATCAGGTGTGAAATCCACAGCAAGAAAATTTGAAAAAAGTGGCGTTTTTTTTCTTAACGTCAGCACCACGGAGAGCAACAGGCGGTTATTCAGACGGGCAAGTCCATCTATGCTCGGTACGGAGGAGGGGGGAGAGAAGGAGATTGGAATGCGGTCTGAAAGTCACCGTAAGTGTGAACACAATAAATTAAAAAAAAAACGCCACTTTTGAATTTTTTTTTTTGCTGTGGTTTTCACACCTGATGATGATTGCTTGTGTTGCAATCGAAACGTCGTGAGCATGTTATTGTTTTATTATTTTATTATTTTGTTATTTCCCTTCTACGTGACTTTACAAAAAAAAACAAGACTATGAATCCCTGCAGTCACGAAAGCTTTAAATCGAAGGTTCGAAGATAACAACAAAAATAACAAAACACTACGACGTTTCGATCGCAACAGCAAAATACTCCAAACCGCGTGTTGTTGATTCTCAATGTGGAGGGGGAAACACTGCAGAAAAATACACGCGACCACGGGCGAGAGAGACATGTAAATTTACAGGCGCGAAGTGTTGGAATCGAACCCACGACCCTCCTGTATACCAAGCTCGGTTGTTAACGTCTCGCCACCGCGACGCCCTCCATCACGCCGAGTCGGCGTGGCATGCACTTCTCATGCCCCTCGAGAGAACAATCACGCGCGGGACACATTTCATGTCGACGTTTTGAAAGCTGTTGTCTCGGCGTCAGCGTCGGGGGCTAACGTGAGTGTCGGCTTTCAATGCTCCTTGTACTTGTGTAATTAGTGCACGCGATACAGTTTACACATTCTTCGTTTGTGCTAATTGTGTTTTGTTTTTGGCGTCGCAGATTATTATCGCCACTTAGCCCGAAGTTATCAAACGCATTGTTTGCACCGTTCTCTAGAGTGCGACGAGTGCGAGAAGGTTACCCTCTCGTTATGCGGTAATACAGGGTGGGCCACAAGTACCTGCTTTAATGTGCCTATAACTTTGGAAACATTCAGTAAAAACACGGAACTCTAACTGATGGAATGAACGAATGGTTCTGGGATTTACTGAACCCCAGAACTCGCAATTTTGTTTGACGAAGCCGCTAAGGTGAAAATTTGCTTCATCTGACATCATTCAATTTGTGAAAAAAGCATCGTCTTGGTCAGCAAGTTCATTAAAAGTACGCGAGTACTCTAGGCGGTTTTGATGGTCTCTGGGCTGCAATTCTTGCACCGGCTGAATGTTTACTTGGAATAAAATATTAAAAAATACTAAAAAAAAAACACGCTTTAATGAAATGTACTGCCCGAGCTGCCCCTTCTCCTGCCTCCATCCCCCACCGCCCCTCCCCTCCTTCCACATCCCCCGCCCTTCGGCGTGGCTCCCCGAGGCTTGCTGTGACGTAAGGGACCACGTGGTGATTTACAGCCAACGTGAGTTGAGCGTGGACAATTAGAGACGTAAAAAAGATTGTTTAAAAATGTTTATTTTAAAATTCCAATGATAAAGTATAGTATTGGCATCAGTATGACACACCTATGCGAAGTTTGCAGTCGATAGCACATTGGGAAGTGTGTAAAAATTGGATTACAAGATTTATTTTTTGAGGATACAACAGACGAAGTGAGTTAAATAAAAGCGTGTAATAATAATAATAATACAAGGTGCCAAGTCCTGTGCCAATATTCACCGCAGCGACCGTCACGGGATCCCAAATGGAGCGGGAGCAGCGTCTCCTCGTCGAAGTTTCGAGCTTCTCATTGAGCACTCTTCGTTTAACGTGCTCAATAGACGAATTCGGAGATCGACGGCTTCGAGGTCTGTATCGTATCCCCCGTTGTTCCCCGATTCCCGAAATCGGGAGGAGATCAACGCCCGACTACGGCGTGCACGCAGATGGGAGCCGTTATTTTCGACTCTCTGAGTTACATTACCAGGTGAAATGTCTTCACATTAACAGGCTAAATGTGTCACGAACACAGCCACCGCTGCTCGTTTTCCTCGATGTGGCGGTGGCTCTCGTTTTTTCCTACATTGACATGCTAATATCTCCCCCCGCCCACCTCCTACGCATTTCACAAGTAGTACTAATCACATACCTGCATTTCCCATAAATATGCTAAATTCCTCTTGATATGCAATTTCTTTTGTCAAGGCGCCCTTCCTCCCTTCCAATCCAGCTTAAATATACGCTCCAAGCGTGGTGGTGTTTCATTCAGACGCTGTCTCCCCGACAGACCTGGTCTTCACCTGAGGACGGCTGCTTGCGTTGTGGCCGAAACGTCGTGATAATTATTTTATTATGTTTTATTTTTATTATTTTATTACTTCCCTTCTACGTGACTTTACCGAAAGAACCAAGAAGATGAATCCCTGCAGTCACGAAAGCTTTAAATCGAAATTTGATGGTAATCTATCGCAATTCAATGGCCACCTCCGCGGCTTCGTCGTCGTGGAGGTAGCTCAGCTCTCCGATCCTACATTGACATGCAAATTTAATCTCTAGCCCTGCCCACTTCGCTTAGGACCCTTGGGCTACACACCCATCTCAAACCTTTATAACATTCTGCCACAGCGGCTCTCCCGCTATATTTTTTCCTGCTGTTCGATTTCGTCAAAGATTAGTAAAAACACTAGAATGTCATCGGCATACGCTGTGAGAGTCACTCTCATGCTGGGCTCTTTTAGAGTTAATCCGGTGAGTCGCCGTCGAAGTAGATGCAGAAAAGACTCCATGACGAGGGTGTAGATCTGTCCTGACATAGGACAGCCGTTGCCTGATACCTCTTGTGAAGTCTATAGGAGCAATTAGTCCACCATCAACCTTGACTAAATACTGGGCCATGTTGTCGAGCAACCTAATCAATCATATTAAGCGAGTCTCAAAACCAAAAGCTTTTAGAGTACCGAGTAGATACTGGTGATCAACCCTGTCAAAGGCTTTCTCTTGATCAAGGGAGAAAAAAGCAAGTGGAAAGTTCAAATGCTCCGACAGACTGATCAAATCTCTGACTAGGAAAATCCCATCATGGATGGTTCTCCCTGGAACATTGTATGTATGTCTGGTCCTTGCCAATAACCCGAGCCAACATCCTTTTAAGCCTTGCAGACACATTTTTCGCGAGAATCTTATAGTCTGTGCTCAGCACTGAGATTGGACACCAATTTTTCAGGTGTCTGAGGTCACCCTTTTTTGGAATCAGTGTGAGCATGGCTCTCCTCCCGGACTGAGGCATCGCATTGGTCTACACTGCTTCATCTAGAACAGCTTTGTAATCCTTCCTTAGGGAGTGCCAAAAATGGCGATAAAACTCCACCGTCAGCCCATCAATCCCTGGGAGTTTGTTCCGGGCCAGTGCACTCTGCCATGTCTGAGATGTTTTTGAGATAGTTCTGTAATGCATTGAGAAAAATAGCTTTTCCACATCATTGATGGGTGTGCAGTGTCGTAGGTCTCTTGTTCCATCTGTTTGAGGCTTGTGTGTATGTGCGGGTGGCATGTGTCGCACACACACTGTCGGAGATGAGGTAGTCACAGGAGGGCTCCGTCCTTCTCTTTATTATCTCTCGCGCGATCACGCCACCAACTCCAGCCCCCTCTCTCTCTCTCCCGTGACCACGCTGCCGTACGACCTGGCCCAAACACGACCCTGTCCGCGTTGCACTGATGCGAACCCACCAGATTGTTCTAGGGGCCTCCTCACGATGTCTACCATGACCCTTGCCCCAGTTCCTCTGCCTTGCCGGCACACACACCGTGTATACGCTCAACGGCGTGTGCGCTAAGTTTCTACCTACAGTTGCAGCTCCTGTACAGCAGTCAGCGCTGTGTCACTACAGGTGTAACATGTTAATGAGGTGGACAGAAATGTCATTAAGTTTGATTGTTACGTTGAGGGCTCTTACCTACCTCAAACTGGTCAACTATGGTGGGTGTAAAGCCTGGTGCAAATAACGTTGCCACCCCTGAATAATAAAGAAAAAGGTGACTGAAAAACAAATCACCCTTCCACTCTGTTTCCCATTCATTTTCCTCGCTGGTTGTGAGAAGCGTCTCCTGCATAAAGTGTCTGTTAATTGCACCTCTACACCCATTGATATTAATTGCGGCTATCCGCAGCATTATGTGTCAGTGGAGTTGTTGCCAGTTATGTTATCTTTCCACGTAGTTATTTGAGTCAGGAAGTACCTGATCCTTTTCCTTTATTTTCCAGATAATGACTTCCCCTGTCTCTTGAAGCCCTGCTCAGTATGAAGTAGGGAGGCTATAATTGCCTCCACATTTTTCCACCTTGATAGAGCTGCAGTCACTCTTTCTTCCGAGTCATGCACTTCATCTAAAAAGTTCCACAGCTCCGACTGTGAGAATATTGTTGCCCCTTCAGTCAGCTCAGCAGATGTTGGGCTCACCCCACTTGCTGTGCTGAGGGTTTCTTCCATCTCCTCTTATTGGCTTCCCTCCTCAGCCTCGAGGCTTTGAGGATTCTCAGTCGTCGTGGTATCCTCTGCCGGTGCTTTATTGGTTGATGCCGCTTGCCCCTCCATAGACAGCCTTCCACATGTCCTCTTTATGGTCACTGACCGCGGTTTGGTAAATTGTGTCCTGTGTGAGCTCCTCTGTGCTCTCGGCTGCTTGGGAGCCCACGACCGCCTCACTGGGTGCGTCGTCGAGGTCTGAAGTGCGGCCCTCTTCACGTATTTCCTTTGCCACTTCATTGATTGCGTTTTCCTCCACTTGTATTTCGAGCTCAAGATTTTCTGCAGATGAGCCGCGCTTGGTGTTGGTTCTTGCACGGGGTTTCTTGCCTGCGGATCATTTGGGATGGCCAAAACCCTGCCTTTGCCACTAGTGCTGTCCGTATCTCCCCCAGGTGTGGGTGCGATGTCCGACTCCAACTCTGGGAGATATTTAAAAGGACCGACCTCATCACCACTTGACTTTGGAGATAATGAAGCTGAATCCTCCATACATTTTCTCTTCAGAGGCTCGGAGTTGGAGCGGGGTCTACTGCCATCTCGCGTGTGCTCCGTGGTGAGGGGCTCTCTCCCGAGTCATCCGTTGGGTGTTTTTCTTTAACACCCTTTTCCACATTCCCCTCGCTGTTGGATTGGACATTTGCTGGGTCCGGGCAGTGTTTTTTTTAACATGCCCTTCTGCTTTGATTAGGTTGGATTTTAGTAACGTCTCTTCAGTAAAACAGCTGATGGGCCCTTCCTCCGTTTATGACCGTAAAGGAGCCCTCCTCAAGCTGCCCATTGGGCACCAGCATGTAGACCCCCTGCCTTCTAAAAGGCAAGATATGCCTGAAGGCGGGATTTTTGCAGCCCAAAGGCAAACGCTGTAGGTTGGAGGTCAGTGTGTCCAACTTAGCCAGGTTGTCTTGTATTTCTTTATCAGGAATGTAGAGGTGGGACGTTGGATACGACTACTCGTCCAGATGGTGATGACAGTGGCTCCAAGGTGAGGTGCCAATCGTTAGCAGTCAGCCCCTTCTCCATGGCGACGTTTGCAATCTTTTCAGACTCCATGAACAAAAATCACCTTTCCGCTGATCTTGGAGGCGAACTTTATCGAGCCTGCAGGCACGATGGCGGCCAGCGCTTCCACATAGACGTCGATCGGGACATCGGTGGAAGCCGGGCAGCGGATTCCAGCCTCGCGTGAAGGCCCCAGCTGCTGCTGCTGCGGGCGCCTTGCAGGCCCCGGAAACTGGCCTTGCGTAGGCCCGGTAGCTTTCGCATAGGTTGCTATGGGTCAGGTGGACATTTCCACGCGTGTGGGATATGTCACACATGACTACTAAAACAAGCCTCTGTTTTTCAAGAGCCAGGACATTTTTTAAGCAAAAATAAATAAAAGTAATGATATAAAGATGGTCTATCCTGTGTTGCTGACCATCTTATCTTAATACTATTACTGCTATTCACCCAACGCTTCCCTGGAGAGAAGGAAAAAAATTGTTATAGTCGTAAGTATTTTACAAGAGTAGAACACGGAAAATGTATAAAAAGAAGCAACAAAAAAATGTATAAAACGAACCAACAAAATGATAATAACGTAAACACACCCACAGCACGATACACTGCAGAGAGCGCAGCCGCGCCCTGAGCAGTGAAAACAACCCAGGAAAGAACAGGAAGAAACAAAAAACAAGTCTAAATCAACAAACAACAGATCACAACTGTGTATAAAGCAAGACACTATTTGTGAAAAGAATCCCAAGACAGAAGGTGAATAAAATAAAGTTGTAGAGATAAAGCCTGGAGCTCCATGTGAACAAGTGTTACTCTCCCTCCCCGGATCGCGCCCTGCGTGGCGAGCCACCTGAATGGGTGTCACAGCGTTAATTGCACTGCAGGCAGCATGGGAGACGAGCTGAGATGCAGCGAGTGTGGCTACGGCGGTGAGAGTAGGGAGCGAATCAAGCGTCATCGCACATTTTCACATGATGTAACGGAGATATCAAAAGTAACAAGTATAACCCGTAAAAACAAAGTTTTTCACTATAAATCCTTTCTATGCGTGGCGGCTAGAGTCCTCTCGTCCTCTGGCTTGAGATGGCTGCCACCTATGGGTCAGATGATTGCATTGTACCATTAAGCAATTGGTAATTAAATATAATATTTTTGTCCTAAAAAGTGTAAAATTTTGGAAAACAATTTTCACGAACATTCATTGTCACGCACAACGAGTCTGTGTGGAAAATGTCAGCTCGATTGGATCACGGGAAGTGGGTTAAAAAACGACCGAAAGATTTGCACGGTCCTAAGCAAGCAAGCGAACTTAATATAAAGGATTTAAAAAATGTCGCGTTCGGCGGCACCGTCCTCGTATCTGCCATAGTCTTACCCACTGCCGGATCGATGCCTCCCAAAGCCGTTACCGTCTCTGAGTGCCGTGATGCTACGACCCATCTGCCTCTGCTGGACGTCTGTGTAAAAGAGCTTCATAGCTCATCGGATTCCTCCAGTTTCAATAAATAGTGCGATTCTGATTCCTACGCACGGGCTGGTTTGGTCGCTCGTCTCCACGGTGGACGTCCTCTCGTGCGCGATCTCCTCCTTTTGACTGTAGCCCTGTACTTAGTCTCGCCTTGTGTCCCTTATAATGGCTGCGTTCTGCCCGTCGTGTCCATTGGCAGTGCCCCCACCCCTCCACTCCCCATTATTTCGAGATTCCCCAAGGGACCCAAAGCCTACTCCTCGGATTTCCATCACGAAGCAGGAGGAGAAACAATGCCGCTTATACGTTGAGCTTCTTTTGCGCCATACGTGGGAAACCAGTGCGAGATGCGACGATACCAAATTGATCTTCCTGCATCTTTCGGTAAAGTCACGTAGAAGGGAAATAATAAAATAACAAAATAATTCTCACGACGTTTCGGCCATAACGCAAGCAGCCGTCATCAGGTGAAGAACAGGGCTGTCGGAAAGACAGCGTCTGAACGGCTGCTTGCGTTGTGGCCGAAACGTCGTGAGAATTGTATTTGATTATGTTTTATTTTTGTTATTTTATTATTTCCCTTCTACGTGACTTTACCGAAAGAACCAAGAAGATGAATCCCTGCACTCACGAAAGCTTTAAATCGATACCAAATTGGGTTGAGTATTCCACGTGTTATTGTTAGTTGTTGTTGTTGAAGCAAATCGGGGTTTTCTTTTATTTCCTTAAGCACAACGACTGGGCCTCACGTGATGCCACGCGTTCATCGACAACAGCGTCATGATTGGAAACGTCACGTGTGGCTCGCTTGGACTGTGAACTCGTTCGCTGCGTCCTCGACGCGTGAACTCGGTGCACTGTGCACATCTATCCCGTGCTCGCCAATGGGATAGGGCGTTTGTGGAAGGACGAAAACATTTTGATCTGTCCTATTGATTTTCCATACCAATTTTAATGGAATAAACGACACTTACTCGAACAAAAAAATGAATTGTAGACCACGATGTTGCCACTGTCATTTGCACTTAATCAGCGCTTTGTGTGCCCGAGTGCGTGACTGGAGGGCGGGGCGGGGAGGGGGGGCATGGGAGGGGCGGGGGGACGAAGGATGTGGGGGGGGGGGCGAGGGGGGTGATGCTTGATGGTGACTTGGAGGGTTACGCGGTAGGGGGTGGGTGGGTGCTGTTATAGTCCCGCTGGTCACATGGGAAGGAGGGGAGTTTGGATGGATCGGGGCAGGGGATGGGTAAGGTGGGTAAGGGCAAAGGGTGAATGATGTGGGTAAGAAGATCGAGATAAGAGTACGTGCAGAGTACGGGTGCTATGGTGGGTAGGTGGGTTTGGTGAGTGCGTAGAGCGTAGGGTAGGGTAACGGCGGTATCGTTGGGGGGTAGGATTCGGGGCATGGTAGCTATGATGGGTGTGGAGTATTGTGGGCACGTCGGTACAGGGGGGTATGTACGGCACAGCGGGGACTTTGCAGGGTAAGCAAGTGGGGGGGGGGGTAGGTGACATCATCGAGCCATGTGCCCGCGCGCTCATTGGACGCGAGTTGGCTCGGAGCGAACTGTGGCTCCGCCCCTGCCAGGGATAAAAGCTCTGCGGAGCCGCGACTCCACTCGCAGAGAGAGAGAGAGGGGGGAGCGCGCCGAGAGGGCGACGGAGAGATTGGAAGAGCGAGAGAGCAGAAAGAACACACAGGCAGAGAGAGAGAGAGCGAGAGAGGAGCGAAGCGCGCTGTTCCGCGCGGGGCCGAATGCTCTGCGCGGAGTCTGTGGCCGGCGTCGCAAGTTCCCCGGGTCACCCGTGGTGAACGTTGCAGACGAAGCGAGGGAGGCACCCCCCATCCCACCACCCCCCCCTCCCTCCCTCCCAGTGGCATTGAGAAGGGCGCCACAGAAACCGAGGCGGACACAGGCGGCCGCGACCTCCCCCTGTCAGAGCCCGAGGGCAGCGGGTGGCGAGTTGAGCCGGACTCTGCATCGTTGTCTCCCTCCTCCTCCTCGTCTCCCTCGTCAACTCCCCCCCCCACCCTCTTACACCCTCTCCTCCGGTGCCCCCCACCCACCCACCCCGGGAGACGATGCCGCCGCCGCTGCCACGACCGTCACCCGCGGCGTCTTCAGCTCAGCAGCAGCAGCAGCAGATCCCCACAACGTTGCAACAGCAGCATCATCATCAGCAGCAGCAGCATCATCATCAGCAGCAGCAGCAGCAGCAGATCCCCACAACGCTGCAACAGCATCATCATCAGCAGCAGCAGATCCCCACAACGCTACAACAGCATCATCATCATCATCAGCAGCAGCATCATCAGCAGCAGCAGCAGCCCCCCGGCGTGGTCCCTCCTGGCCCCGAGTTCTCGGGCGGTGGCGTCGCCCCACCTCCCGCCGCTGCCGCGCTGCAGTCGTCGGGCGCGCGACGCAAGGTGAAGCGCAGGAGGAGACGCCGCTCGCGACAGAAAGGTAGAGACCCCCCCCCCACCACCCCCACCCCCCCCCCCCCTTTCTTCTTCTTTCACGCACCCCCCACCCCCTCTTCCACGCACCCACACCCCCCCCCCCCCCCGGAACACTTCCTTGCTCTCTCGTACACCCACCCCCCCACCCGTGCACCCCAAACCCCCCCTTCTCGTAGCCCCCCCCCCTCGCCTACCGTCCGCAGGGGGGCACATGGGGGTTTTGGGGGAGGTGGGTTTCTGAGCAGGGTGAGTGTGTGTGTGGGGGTGAGTGTTTGGGTGAGTGTGTGTGGGTGTGTGTGTGTGTGTGTGGGGGTGAGTGTGTGTGTGGGGGTGAGTGTGTGTGGGGTGAGTGTGTGTGGGTGAGTGTGTGCGGGTGAGTGTGGGGTGAGTGTGTGTGTGGCGTGAGTGTTTGTGGGGTCAGTGTGTGTGGGGGTGAGTGTGAGTGTGTGGGGTGAGTGTGTGTGGGGGTGGGGTGAGTGTGTGTGGGGGTGGGGTGAGTGTGTGTGTGTGTGGAGTGAGTGTGTGTGTGGGGTGTATGTGTGGTGCGGGTGAGTGTGTGTGTGTGGGGTATGTGTAGTGCGGGTGTGTGTGTGGGGTGAGTGTGTGCGTGTGTGTGGGGTGACTGTGTGTGTGGGGTGACTGTGTGTGTGGCGTGAGTATGTGTGGGGTGGGTGAGTGTGTGTGTGAGGTGACTGTGTGTGGGGTGTGTGTGTGTGGGGTGTGTGTGGGGGTGAATGTGTGTGTGGGGTGAGTGTGTGTTGTGTGTGTGTGTGTGGGGTGAGTGTGTGTGTGAGGTGACTGTGTGTGGGGTATGTGTGGGGTGAGTGTCTGTGTGAGGTGGAGTGTGTGTGTAGGGTGAGTGTGTGTAGTGAGTGTGTGTGGGGTGAGAGTGTGTGTGGGGTGAGTGAGTGTGTGTGGGGTGAGTGTGTGTGTCTGGGGTGAGTGTGTGTGTGGAATGTGTGTGTGTGTGGGGTGTGTTAAGGGTGTGTGTGCGGGTGAGTGTGTGTGTGCGGGTGAGTGTGTGTGTGAGGTGAGTGTGTGTGTGTGTGGGGTTAGTGTGTGTGTGGGGTTAGTGTGTGTGTGGGGTTAGTGTGTGGGGTTAGTGTGTGTGTGGGGTTAGTGTGTAGGGTGAGTGTGTGTGTAGGGTGAGTGTGTGAGTGTGTGTGTGTGGGGTGAGTGTGTGTGCGGGTGAGTGTGTGTGTGCGGGTGAGTGAGTGTGTGCGGGTGAGTGTGTGCGGGTGAGTGTGTGCGGGTGAGTGTGTGCGGGTGAGTGTGTGTGCGGGTGTGTGTGTGCGGGTGTGTGTGTGCGGGTGTGTGTGTGCGGGGTGTGTGTGTGAGGTGTGTGTGTGTGCGGGTGAGTGTGTGTGTGCGGGTGAGTGAGTGTGTGTGGGGTGAGTGTGTGCGGGGTGTGTGTGTGTGCGGGTGTGTGTGTGCGGGTGTGTGTGTGCGGGGTGTGTGTGTGAGGTGTGTGTGTGTGCGGGTGAGTGTGTGTGTGCGGGTGAGTGAGTGTGTGTGGGGTGAGTGTGTGTGTGTGTCTGGGGTGAGTGTGTGCGGGGGGGGGGTGTCGGTAAGTGTCTGGGTGAGCGTGTGTGTGAAGCGTCGGTGTTGGTGAGTGTCTGATTAAGTGCATGAGAGGTGAGTGTGTGTGGGTGGAGGTGTAGGTGAGTGTGTGTGGGTGGAGGTGTAGGTGAGTGTGTGTGTGTGGGTGGAGGTGAGTGAGTGTTGGTGTAGGTGAGTGAGCGTGTTTGTGAATGTATGGGAGTGGGAAGCGGTAGTGTAGCGGTTAGCGCTACGCTGCGCTATGAACCCGACTGACTAGACGGGTTCGATTCCCGCTCACGACCAACACCAGTGACGATTATTAGAACCAGTCCTGGCCCTCCCCTAGGTCGACTCAGCCTAAAATGAGTACCTGGTGCGGTGTGTAAACATTGTCACTAGGGAGACCAGGTCGGCCGGGCGTGGTGTTGGCCATCCACCCCCTCGTGTGCCGTGCCGGCCTTCATAGGTGCTCGCTAACAGCACTTGCCCCAACAGTCTATACTGGGGGGGGGGGGGGGGTCTTTGTCTTTGAAGTTGTGAGTGCGCGTGACAGGGTGAGCATGTGAAAGTGTGTGCAGAGGAGGCGGGCGAATGAGGGTGCGAGTCTGTGAGGGTGTGATTGTGGGGAGCCCAGTAGCGCACAGTCGTGTCGTGATTTGGCCTTCCAAGATGACCCGGTGCTGCGTGTAAACATCAGCACTGGGGAGACAAAGGCGGACGGCCGTGCGTGGTGTTCGCCACCCTCCCCGTCGTGTGCCGGTCTTTCATAGGTGGTACTCGCCAACAGCACTTGCCCCAACGGTCTGTTGACGCCGGAACGGGGAGCATCTTTGTCTGTTTTTGTTGTAGGCGGGTGGCTTATACGCGGGAGCGTTATCGCGAGCTGCTCATGGATGATGATGGTGATGATGATGGTGATGATGATGGTGGTGGTGGTGGTGCGTGAGCGCGAGAAGGCGGCGTTGACGAATGGTCGGCGGAGGGAAGACGCGCCTCTCTCCTGGCTCGCGTTAATTAATCGACACTTTCATTGATTTACACTTTCACCAACTCTCTCCACCGCTCGCTCCAGACTCGAGCCGTCTTGCAACGCATCCACTCGCGTTTACGGTTCATTTTTGTACTTTTAATTTTGTTTTCGTGGCTTGTCTCTGAGCGTCGTCGCGGGGGCCTTTGCGAGTCTCACGACCCGGTGGGAGTGAGCGAGTGTGACCCCTGCACGCAACGGTTCGTTCCCCGCAATGCGTGCGGTCTCAGGATGACGCGTATTTGTGAACCCCCCCCCCCGCTTCGTCTCCACGTGGCTCCGAGTCCACGATGGGAGAGATGCGCGCGAGACCCTGACCACTCGCCTCGCCTCGTCGCCCGCTCGCCTCGCCGTGTTGGCAACCGTGAATTCTTCCTCTCTCTCATACCGACGACCGCCCCCGCTCCCCCCCCCCCATTTCCACAACCACCCAAAACCCCTGGTACGTGTGAAACAAATTCTTTGGTGATGCTGCAGCTGCGTTTTTTTGCAGTGGTGCACATGCACAGATAACAACAACAATTGAACATTTCCCGTGCCATTAACACGTTGGCCTTAAAATGAAGCACATTTCGTAGGCGACGTTTCGGTCTGTGGTCTCCTCTGGCCCCCACTCACGGCACAGAGTGGGGAGCAGAGAGACGTCGTGGCTACTACGAGTTGGGAGACTCCACTCGTCTACGCCGGGGAGCCTGGTGATGAGAATTACATTCAAACAAGTGTTTACTGATTCGCAGTTGCTTGGTTTAATTGGCATCTAAACAGTTACCAAATCGTAGCTGTGGAGGACCAAACACATCCCTTCAATATTCAAAACAATAATGCAACTATTTAGACTAGTTCATATTAATCGTAACATTGGCTAAGTTGCTGGCACGTTGCATCATGGGGATGGTTGTCTTAGCGAGAACATCCGGTGCCGCCGTGGCGACTTGTTAACTCCCTCTCCCGGTATTCAGAAGGAGAGCGTGGGTTCGACTCCAGACCCTATGATGCCTGCTGTGTATTTAGGAGTTTGCGGTGTTTTTCTGCCCGTGTTCGCGTGGATTTTTCTCCGGGTCCTTCGGTTTTCCCTCCCCCCCCCCTCCACATTCATAATTATCAACATCACGCGTTCAAAGTATTCGCCCGCTATACATTCGCACACGACGATTAGACGCCACGTCGTCGAGCTATCACGTGTGATAGCCCAGGTTGCTTCTGAAAGAGAGCTGTAGAGCTCAGTGGGCAAAAAAAAAAAAAGTTTTTTTTTTTAGAGTGTCACTTGGGTGACACTCGAAAGAAGCGGTCGTGGTGAGGAAGCCGTGAGTCGCCTTTGAAGCGCTGCTTACAGGGGAGGGGTCGGGTTCGACTCCAGGTTCAAAGAGACGAGAGGAGTTGTCGGCTTGAGTTCATTATTTATTTTTTCAGTCGCAGGCGAATCGCGCGCGCGTGTAACTCGCAGTTGGAGCGCGGCGATGATGCTTAGCGGCGTTGATGCTGGCTTATGAATGAGATCGTGATGCGTCCAGTGCTCTTTTGATTTTATTTTCCAAGTAAAGTCCACTGATCTATGAGCTCCTTATCAGAGGCGACCTGTTCACACATCGAAGTGGCTGATAGCATCATCACACGTTGGGCATTTGTAGAAGCAGCGCAAAAATCTGAACGCGTGTTTGTTAATGTAGTGCGGGAGAGTAGGTGCGGGAGGGGAGGAAAAGCCGGAGGAACTCGCATAAAAATCCACGCGACCACCACACCCGGACTCCAAAATATACAACAGGCATTGTCAGGGTCCGGGATCGAACCGACGCATCTTCTGCGCACCAGGCGAGGGAGTTGATATCTCCTCGTCATCGCGGCTTCCACCAGAGCCGTTCTCCTGAGAGGCTGAACGGATTCGTGGTCGCCCTCCCCAAAAAAAACTTCTCTGTGCGCCCCCCCCACCTCGACACACACACGGAGAGTGAATGTACGAGCGCGTGAGTGTGTACGTGTGTGTGTGTACGTGAGTGAGTTTGTGTGTGTGTCTGTAGAGACCCGTAGTGTCGTGGGAGAGATGGCGAGATGCATACAAAGGAGAGCGCAGACGATAGGAGAGAAAGAGAGAGAGGCATGAGATAGAGAGAAGTGTGCGTTGTGCGGGAGTGGATCGTGCCCGCGTGCTGATTTGTGACTAGGGTTGATCAACGGTAACCGGTAACCAATAACCGATTTCAGAATACATGAGCTGGTCCTAAATCCGGGAGCTGGTAACCGATGTTCGTGGAAGTTTAGTAGCGAACGCACCGCGATTAAAACGTTCACCCCTTTACAACTGCCGCGCCACGAGATGGAATTCAACTGGCATTGCTATAGACGTGTCCGAGATGTGCGGTAAACCGGTTCTAACCGGTTTTGTTTACACTCCTTTGCGGTTACCGACTAATGCAACCCTCCTCAACGCTTGAGCCGCCCGATTGGCGGTTGGAGCCGAACGCGACACGCACAGAGAGAGGAGCAGGCGCGCGCGCAGACTCAGCCGGGTGGACGCAAGGTGGACGCAAGGTGGACGAAAGGGGGTGAGGGGATGGAGACGCTCGTGATGGACGCACGGGGGGGGGGGTGATTGTGTGGGTTGGGGAGCGGTGGCGCAGTTGCTAGCGCGCTGCGCTACGAACCCGGCGAACAAAGTTCGATTCTCGCCCACGGTCGGCGCCAGTGGCGATTATCTGAGCCGGTCTTCGGGCCTCGCCTAGGTCGACTCGGCCTCAAATGAGTACCTGGTGAGGTGTGTTAACGTCGTCACTGGCGGAGACAAATGCGGTCGGGCGTGCACCTGGGCACACCACTCCTTCGTGTACCGCGCCGGGTTTCATAGGCACTTACCCCAACAGTCTGTTAAGGCGACACGGATGATCGTTGTCTTTTTAGTATGTGTGTGGGAGCATGGGGAGCGGTGGGGCAGTGGTGTCACTGCACTGCGAAATGAACCCGACTACCCGAGTTCTATTCCCGCTCACGGACCAATTAATGTGACGAGTATATGAATCTGTCCTGGGGCTCCCCTAGGTCGACTCGGCCTCAAATGAGCGCCTGGTATAGTGTGTGTAAAGATCGCCAAGTGGGAAGACAATGGCGGTCGCTAACAGCGCTTGCCCCAACAGTCTGTTCACGACTATACGGGTCCTTTGTTGTTGTCGGCGGTGTTGGCCACTGACGTTTAGCCGTGACCGTGAATGCAACGGAGGATGTTCTCGCGGAAGTTCGCGCTGATTCCCTTCGAATAAGCAAGTTGCGAGGCACAGAAGACACAATACCGAGTTGCCGCCTAGCTAACCTACAGTTAAGTCCTGCATTTGCTGCTGGTCTATACATATCGGTGTCGGGAGCGGTGGCGCAGTGGTGAAGCGCACTGCGCTTTGAAGCCGGCTACCTAAACTCAATTCCCCGCCACGTGTAACAGCAGCAGTTGCGAGCGATACCGGAACCTGTCCTGTGCCATTGCCCCCACGTCCACCCAACCCATTCGCTAACCCACACCGCCCGACGTGGTGAAGTATGGTCCAGAAACCCCCATGACCAATGCGGGAAGGACATCATCCAGCAGTGGATTGACGAATGGCTGCACATCATTATTATTATAATACTGATGACAATTATTGCCGTACACAACGCTTACTCCGCGTTAATAATACTAATAAAGATGACGCCAATTCTGAGAACTCTAATGCAGGGATGAGAGCGCGCATACGATCCGCGCGTCTCATCAACTAACATTTCTGCTCGCACGCTCAGTCATTAAATTCCGCGGCGTCTCGGAGTTTTCATTAGGGCCGCATTCGGGCCGGGCTTGGCGCCCGATGAACGCGCAGGGCGCTATCGTACATCACGGTTTGCGTAGACCGATCGCTCGCCTAATCTGCGCTGTATTAATCTGCATCCGCGTGTAGGCTCTGCGCTAATGTGCGTGCCTGTGATTTATACTTTGTGCGTGTGTAATAATAGTAATTCGTAATAATGATTTACAACCTTTATTAATGCCGCGCTTGATGCAGGCCTGTAGAGCCACGCTGTTGGACGTGGGAGGTTGTCTAGCCATACTTCACCACGCTGGTCGTTGTGGGTTGGTGATGGCGGGGAGGTGGATGAGCGAACGAACGCTCACTCGTGGCGTTCAGCCGTCGCCCGGAATCGAACTCTGTCCGCCGGGTTCATAGCGCAAGTGCGCTAACCACTGCGCCACCGCTCCACCACGTTGTGTACACGCGCCGAGTGGGTGCATTGCGAGCTGTAGAGACAGATGTGGTGATCGTGGTGGGGCTCCTGCTGATGATGGTCGTGATGGTCATGATGAGTGGCGCCTTCTCAAACATGAGCGATGCAGTGGACGGAAGTAAACTATTAAACTACAGTAATTACATTCCACAAGCGATCGAAACGTCGTAGTTTTTTGTTGTTATTTTTTGTTATTTTATTTGAACCTATCTACGCGACTTTACCGAAAGACCCAAATAATATGAATTCCTGCAGTCACGAAAGCTTTAAGTCGAGATATAATTGTTTTATTTACCAGCTCGGGTAAGTCAATGGGAATAAACAGTGGGTCGTAGCATTTTTGTGTGTGAGTGAGTTTGTGTCCGTGTGTGTGTGGGGGCGAGCGGTGGTACAGTGGTTAGCACACTGCGCTACTCGGAGATGGCAAAATGAGAGAGATTCGTGACCAGGGGTATCATTCGAAGGGGAATCCTCAAAAAAATGTTTAGTCTTTTTATTTTACCAGGCAAGGCCCACTGAGCTGTATAGCCCTTTTTCAGAAGCGACCTGGCCACAAATGATAGCTCAACAAAGTGACTTATCACGTGGAAATTGATAGCAGCCAAATACTCCAATCGCGTTTTTTTAACTGTAGAGGAAGCAACACCGGGAGGACCCGGAGTGAAATCCACGCGACAACGGCGAGAAAGAACACGCAACCTCCAAATATACAGCAGCAGGCGTCAGGGTCGGGATCGAACCCACGACCTCCTGTGTACCAGGTGAGGTAGTTAACATCTCCTAGCCACTGTGATGATGAAGAGAGATAGAGACACGCAACCTCCAAATATACAGCAGCAGGCGTCAGGGTCGGGATCGAACCCACGACCTCCTGTGTACCAGGTGAGGTAGTTAACATCTCCTAGCCACTGTGATGATGAAGAGAGATAGAGACACGCAACCTCCAAATATACAGCAGCAGGCGTCAGGGTCGGGATCGGGATCGAACCCACGACCTCCTGTATACCATGCGAGGTAGTTAACATCTCCTAGCCACGGCGGCACCGACGAAGCAACCGCGAGATGCGGTGGTGTCAACGACATTGACCGCGATGACCTCTTGACCTGTAATTCAGTGTGGAACTGAGGGTCAAGATGCAGCCCCGACATGCCGTGAGCTGCTTCTCGGCAACGAGCACAAAAAACGCGAGAGACGTCGAGTTGCCGTGATTTTCTCCCACGTGTTGTTTCGCTGTTTATTTTTTTTTTATTTTTTTTTTATTTCCCTCCGTAGAATCTATAAACTATTTACGTTGCCTCGAGCAGCACACGGCGCCGATCTTGCTGTCCCTATCGCGGCGGTATTCATACAAACGGTGATGGGCTCGGAGAGCGATTGACTTTGCATGAGCTAACGCGCCGCCTGGAATAGCGCGGCTTGCGGGAGAACTTCGCACGATAAATACCAAGTGTGAGTACGCGCGCGCTTGCGTGTGTGTGAGTGTGCGCTGTATGCGTCTCGGTCATCTCGGTCAGTCGACCCGTGGCACCTGCTGGGTCTGCCCCGTGACCTCCTCCTGCCAGCGGGCGTTCGACACTTCACGTGGCAGCCTCAAGGTGCACTTGGCCTGGCACAAGCGTCGTGGTGACGTCACCGCCACTTAGTGGCGAATGGCGGTTGTTGTTGTTGTTGTTGTATGCACGCACGGCAATACATCCGTAATGAAATACTACTAATACTTCTACTACTACCAAGGTTTCCATAACAGCACGCACGAATTTTTGATTCAGTACGGACAATGGTACGACACGTTTCTCATAATGACGCCTCTATCTCGCCTCGTTTTGTCCTTATTTTATAAACATGTTCACGGTATTATCGCAAAGAGAGGGTACACTATTATAGCATTACATATATATTATAGCATTACCCTAGTGCTAGTTCCTTACGCCAATAATGCGTGCTCAAAGCCAGCAGGAAATCGAATCCCGGGTTTTATGTGAAATGCATTTGCGGCCCTTGTCAAAGCCTCATCATGCCGCGTCGGGGTTGGGTGGAGGGGGTGATGTTTGACCATACTTCACGATACTGATCAGCGCTGATGTGATCAAGGGCGTACGGGGAGGGGCGGCGGGGGGGGGGTGAGCACCCAGGACCGACGCAGATTTAACTCGCCACGAAAGTTACATCCGTCACCTGTAATCGAACTAGAGTTGCCGCGTTCGTAGCGACGTTTCGCTATCCACACTGGGGCCCATCGCTCTCTCTTCCACGCGCACCGCGAGCGAGCGAGTGCTGAGCAGACCACTCGGCGCATGGCAACGGCGGACTGCGTTGGCGCGGAGATTCCCAGCACGGATCGTAGTCGCTGCGCTTCGGGGATGCAGCTCGGGACGCAGATCGCATCGTACGGGGGTTGTGGGGGGGGGGGGGGCTCTTCGACAAACCACTTCTAGCTTTCTCCAGCCGCGATCTATGCACCACGGTATCTATTGGCACGACTGTGCGCGCGCGCGCGCGTGTGTGTGTGTGTACATATACGTATATCTGAGTGTATATTCAAGCGGAGGGTTGTGTGTGTGCGTATATGCGTGGAGTTGGCCAGCCACTCCCATGTGTGCCGTTCGTGCCTTCATGGGTGCTCGCTAGCAGTAATCTGTTGAGGCTACACGGGGGGGGGGGGGGGGTATTTGCTTCGTTGTAGACGAGAAAGTGAACTCGCAATTCGCCCGATTTCTAAAGCCGAGCAGTTGTCGATCTGGGCGGTGCTTGTATCGGCGCCCCACCACTCACCCCACCACTCGCCCCACCACTCGCCCCACCACTCGCCCCACCACTCACCCCACCACGCACCCCACCACTCGCCCCACCACGCACCCCACCACTCACCCCACCACTCGCCCCACCACGCACCCCACCACTCGCCCCACCACTCACCCCACCACTCGCCCCACCACTCACCCCACCACGCACCCCACCACTCGCCCCACCACGCACCCCACCACTCACCCCACCACTCGCCCCACCACGCACCCCACCACTCACCACTCACCCCACCACTCGCCCCACCACTCGCCCCACCACTCACCCCGCCACGCACCCCACCACTCACCCCACCACTCACCCCACCACTCGCCCCACCACTCGCCCCACCACTCACCCCACCACTCGCCCCACCACGCACCCCACCACCCACCACGCACCCCACCACTCACCACTCACCCCACCACTCGCCCCACCACTCGCCCCGCCACGCACCCCACCACTCACCCCACCACTCGCCCCACCACTCGCCCCACCACTCACCCCGCCACGCACCCCACCACTCACCCCACCACTCACCCCACCACTCACCCCACCACTCGCCCCACCACTCGCCCCACCAACGCGCTGTCTGTACCCCGACGCTCTTCGCCGTGCCGCCACATTGTGGCACGCGCCTCGAACTCGGGCGCTGCATAAATACACAACAAGATCACGCACAGCAAGAACAGTCTCATCCAGCAGTGGATTGTTGTTGTTGTTGATGATGTTGTTGTTGTTGTTGATGTGAACGCGTAACTCGCGACGAGAGATGAGGGCGCTGCAATTGCCGCCGCATCCACGCGCGGCCGTCTCGCGCCGAGGAACCGAATCGCGTTTCTTTCGTTTGTTGACGAATAATTTTCTCTTTTTTCAAAATAATTTTTGGTCGTGGTGATGGTGAAGGGGGAAGGGGATGGGGTTGGAGTGGGGAAAACACTGGCGATGCCAACACATCACCACCACCATCGAGGGTGTCGGATATCACCCGGGCGCCGTGTGTGTGTGTGTGTGTTCCGGCAGAGACTTGCGACTGCGTTTTGTAAAACCGTGAAAGCCGCGCGCAGCAGCACGCTCGCGACTCGCCCGCTCGGCCTCGTGCATCTCCTCCTCGCCTCCCTTCCCCGTCCGCTCAGCCCCCTACCCCCTCGACCTCGCCCTAGCTCGCGCGCAGCGCGGTTGGCACGAGTTCTGCGGCTAAACATTCAATGGGGAGGGGGGTGGGGGGGGGCTATCCAATATCTCCCGCCACCCCCCCAAGCCTTTTTGCATCGCGGCGCCTGGGTCTGTGCGACCCATGGGGCATTGCGCAGTTTCACCGCCTGCGCACTCGATAGCTACGTCGCTGACGATCGCACACCCCCCCCCCCTCCCCCCACGTCCTAGACGCCCCGTCGCTGGAGCCACGTGTCGCGTGTATGTCCGTATGTTGAACTTCCTTCGCACCATACGTAGTAAGCCGTGCTAATGGATGGGGGTGGGGGGATAGTGATCGACTACCACCCGACGCGCAGAGAGGGATCCACGAGCCCGGAGGTCTGCAAACAAATGAACAAGAAAATATTTGTTGTGGTTTTAATTCGGTGAAAAAACAAAACAAAAAAACATTTCAAGAGCCGCGATGCAATGCGAATAACGGCCACGAAGCGATCCTTCAAGAGCCGCACGCGGCTTGGTAGCCGCAGATTTGCCGACCCCCTGTTCGAAACAAAATGCGCTGCAAGTCTTCAAGGCGCTGCACGCTGAGCTCGGTCAACCACGCTGCCGGCGAAAGACGCCCGCAGTCGATCTCCCCTTGCGACGTCCACTCGAAGCGATGCCTTAATTGAGTGGTTTCGATGCCCTTTTATTCGTGTTCGAATCGGTGCCGTTCATTCGATTTCGTGGCGAGGACGCGCGCCGTGGAACACGCACACCGTTGTCCGTGCGGTGTTTCTCGAATGAGACGCGTTTCGGAGTCGCTGTGATTGTATGAGAAGAATAAATGTTCGACACGGGGCAATGTCGAATCAATGGCGCATGCACGATAGCGCTTCGGTCACTCGGCCTCTTTGCAAATGTAGTTTTCATTCTGACTGTCAAGAATAACATTAATCCAGCAGCATTCGGTCAAGTGGGCAAACGTTGTGCGCCGCCTTCGATCTTCTGGGCCTCATCAGTACGAAGTCAATACCGGTGACACAATCACTGACAGCGGTAATCAGGAATCCTGCTGTGAACAGAAACGCGTCGACGTCAATCATCATCATCATCATCACCACCACTACCATCATCATCATCATCACCACCATCACCTCGCAGAGCTCACCCCTTGTAAACTGAGTCCGCCAGCCTCGTGCGCCCACCTTACTGCACCCCCCAAGCTCGGCCCCCACCCACCGACCCCCACAGTGCCTCCCCCACCCATCCTCTGTTTGTCCCAGAGCGTGGGTAATGAGGAGGAAAATCGCAGGCAGCTGGAACTGCAGCCTCGCGAGGCGCGGACTGCGATCCCTAGACGCGCAGATGGTGCGCGTGACGGCACGAGACGAGAGGGAGGCAGGGGGGGGGGGGAGAGGCAGTGGGGAAGGAGACGAGTGAGAGTGTGTGTGAAGGAGAGAGTTGACGGGACGAGGTGAGAGAGTGAGAGTGTGTTAGAATGCGAGATGTGTGCGTCTATGTGCGCGCGCGTGCGTGTGTGTGTGTGTATGAGCGAGTAATTGTGCGCGTGTGTAACCGGGGAATGCGTATGAAGGAGTGTTTTTCTGTGTATACGAGAGACTGAAATGTTGTGTGACAGAGAGAGAGAGAGAGAACGCTTGTCGTAGCTGTGCGCGTGCGAGGGCAAACTGCGTGAGAGTGCGAGAGTGAGTGAGAATTAAAGTGTGAACGTGTGAATGTTTTGAGAAAAGACGCGTGCGTTGGTCTGCCGACCTACGCGTGCGAGCGTGCGTGGGAATGTGCGCAGGCGTGGGGGTGTGTGGTTGGGGGGGGGGAGCAGCAGTGCAGCAGCGGCTAAGAGCACGGCAGAGACCCGAGTTCGATTGCCGCTCACGAAGATCACCCCGTGCCGATTATCTGCACCAGTTCTGGTGCAGATGATGGATTTTTCTGTTGCGCGTATTCACTTGAAGATGTTTTCTTGTTCATGTTTTTTTATTTGTTGCGGCTGCACCCGATTCAAGAGCCGCATGGCTCGAAGGGCTTTAACAAATAAATGAAGTGAACTGAGCTCTGAGCCCCTCTCCCCTTGTTAACACCGCACACTGTAACACGTGCGTTGGACTCGGCACGTCGCGCTCTCACTTCGCCAAACGTGCCCCACCGGAGGCGCGCGCGTGACGCCTGGATTCACAAAGAAGCACCACGATCCCGTGAAAATACAATTCTAGATTTGAAGCTTTCGTGACTGCAAGGATTCATGCTCTTAGTTCTTTCGTTAAAGTCACGTAGGTAAAAAATGAAATTAAAATTAATAAAAATACAATTATTATTTAGTTAATTTTAATTTCAATTTTTACCTACGTGACTTTACCGAAAGAACTACGAGTATGATAATACAATCCTTGCTCCCGGCATTATCCTCACGGGCGCAGCAGCTGTACCCAAACACTGCGCACAGAGACACGGACCCACGCGTTCAGCCACCCCCCCCCCTCTCATTGTGTACGATTCGGGTGGATGTAATGGGGGTGTAATCTCGATTTGAAGCTTTCGTGACTGCAGGAATCCATACTTTTTGGTTCTTTCGGTAAAGTCACGTTTGGCGATTGAAACGTCGTCGTGATCTATTTTTGTTTTACCTACGTGACGTTACCGAATGAACCAAAGACGAATGGGGGTGTGTTTGTGTGAATGTTGTTGTTGTATGTAATTGTTGCGCGGGGAGTGGCAGTGCAGCGTTTAGCGCGCCGCGCTTTTCACCTGCCAGACACCCGAGTTCTATACCCGCTCACAGCCAACAGCGGTCACGATTATCTGAACCGGTGCTGGGTCACCTCGAGGTTGACTCGGCCTCAAATGAATACCTGGAACTGTGTGTAAACATCGCCACGAGAGAGACAAAGTCCAACCCACCCACCTCGTGTGCCGTGCCGGCCTTCATGAGTACTCGCTAACAGCAATCGTCTCAACGGTCTGTTAAGGCTACACGGGGGAATCTCCGTCTTTGTGTGCCTCTGTGCGCGCGTGTTCGTGCAGTGCCCGTGTGTGTGTGTGTAGCGTGTCTGTGTGTGCGCCGCTCTCTGACTCTGTATCGGGAGTGAAGCGCTTGATGTTGGGTCTGTCGAGGCTGTCGCGACCCGTGGCACCGCCGTTGCTGATTTGCAGATAATTGGCAATTTTACCCACAGAGCCAAAAGCGCGCTAGTGACACCCATCCGATTATATGCATTCCAGACGCGATGTTCGGCGCACGTGATGTTGCGGTGTGTATACGTGCGACGTTGTGTGTGCGTGCGTATTGCGCCGTGTGTGTAAGGCAGGTAAGCCTCCACCACCCGACACGGCCAATCAGCAAAAAAGTGTCACGTTGACAAAAGGTGTTAGTTTTGTTGCCAGATAAAAGGGTAAAAAAACAATTATCATATTTTTTACTGGTAAATGAGGTTCCAATGGTGTAAATGCTTACCCCGAGCTCTCATACTCTGATGGTGCATTGTCTTTGAGTTCTGCGCCTTTTGGCGTCATCTGGTCCAACCCATGTGAGACTAAGCTCTAAGGAAAGCTGTCTCGGGTGTGGACCAATCAACTTCAAGGACAGTGCATACATTATCAGAGTTATGTTTTTTTTGTTTGCATTATGACTGCAGGTATTGTGGTCTATGCAAACATGACTCCTCGTAAAAAAGGTGTCAGTTTTGTTGCCAGATAAAAGGGTAAAAAACCAATGATCAAAAGACAAAATAGTTCACTGCTTTAGCCCACCGGTGTGTTGAAGCGTGAAACCACAACATTTACAATATTTAAGTAGTACGACGTTTCGCTGGTAATTGCATCCAGCATCATCGGGCAATTCGCCAGAATGGTGAGGCTCTGCTCTGGCTCCCAATCTTAAATAGAGCAGCAGCAGGGTGACGTCATCATTAACTCATCGACAGATTTATAAATAACGCGATCTAAACCCAAAAACGTTGATTATGAATAATATTGGTCGCGATAGCCTGCTACGTGTTAAACTGAAGGCAGGTAAGGTCACGTATCGGCGATGTTTGTGCACGCGTGTCTAGCGCATCGGGAGTTCTACCTGTAGCCCGCGTAGTATGTGTGTGTATGTACGTGTTGAAGTTCTTTCGCAGCTACGTAGCCAACCGTGCGAATCGGAGGTGCGGGGCGAGGATAAGAAATTAGCACTTAGCAGTTCTAAAGAAATTAGTTTTCAATTTCTAGTATGTAAGTGCCAGAGCTCCTGTGGCTTCCGAATAGCAGCAACAACAACACCAAGTGGCGGCGATGTCACCACGGCGCTTGTGCCAAGCTAGGTGCATCATTTTGAGTCGTACGTCACACACACACACGCAACGAATAGTAATCGTCAGGCCGTTGTCAACACAGCTTGATGAAGGTATCCCCACACCGTGAATGTTCTTTGACCATACTTCACCACGCCAACAGCGCGGATTGGTGTGAGGTTGAGGGGAGGGGGGGGTAGGGGCTGGTAAGATTCAGACATCACTCGCCACTGATGTTCGCAGTGGCCGAGAAGCGAAGTCAAGTTACCCGGTTCACAACGCAGGATGCGAACCACTGTCGGCCTTCGTCGAGTAACGTTCAAGCGCAACGACAAAGAACCCCCCCCCCCCCCCACATCGACAGACAGATTGCGGTGGAGGAGGTGGGTGGGTGGGTGAGGGGGGGGGGTGCGAGTGTTGTGAACGAACACCGATAGAGTCCGTCACTGCGCGCGAGGGAGATGTGTATATGCAACATCACGCCCGGCCGCTGTTATCTCGCCGGTGCTGATGTTATCCATTAAGGCTGAGTCGACCTAAAAGAGAAACCCATGACGGGGTATGGACAACGGCTCGCCACTCGTGATCTTACCCCACGGCTCTCCGTGTAGCTCAGTGTTCTTCACGCATTTTCAGAGGAAGGGCCCCCCCCCCCCCGATAATACACCATCGGCGTGGTGAGGGCCGCCACATTTGAAACCATTGGGGGGGTTTGAGAGCAGCACAAGTATGGATGGTGGTGGTGGGGGGTGTGTTCACAAGTTGTGTGTAAAGGCCTCCAGGTGCAGCCGGTGGCGCTCGCGTAAGGGAGAGAGATTCGCTCCCACACTCCACACAGAGACGCCGTCGTGATGACATGGACATCAAAGTGAACTTGCAACCTCCAGGTCGCCGGAATCGATTTGGCGGCGCAGCAGCAGTTTAAACGATGGGCACCTCCCTTACACCCCCACACCCCTCTTCGCCTCCGTTCACCCGTCACGATTAATGGTTACCCCCGCTGTTAGTCGATCGGCAGGTCGCGTGGGGAGGAGGGGGGGGGGGTAAATTGTGGATACTACCACCTGCTTCCAGAAGAAGATAACAACTTAACACGTTCGTCAATAACGCTGCGGCATGAAAAAAAAGAAACAATGTAGAATGACGACGTATCGGGCGGGCAATGTCCCTCCTTCACAGCACTTGCAAGAAATAGTACATCGCCTCTTCCAAGACGTCTGTATGCATGTTGAACTTCTTTCGCACCGTACATATGCAAAATATTCCCTCGAAAGGATCTCCTTGAGAGCCCTCGAGTCGAGGTCATTCCCGCAGCGGTGGCGTGAGCGAGCAATTGCAGGGCTGCGCCTTTACTCGCACCATCGATTAGCGCGGTTGGCTACGTACGGTACGAACGACGTTCGCCATGCATGCGCACATACGTACGTACCTTTCACTAGATCCTTACACGTGGCGCTTTGAAACGGCCCGCCATAATCAGCTGACTTTCGACGTGCGATCGCCCTGATTGCGCTTGCTTGAAGTTCACGTTGAGGTTGTTATTAATCTCTTTGTTTTTGTGGGCATGCCCTAGGTCGACCCAACCTCAAATGAGCACCTGGTGCGGTGTGCAGTAATCATCGCCATTAGGGAGATAAAGGCGGCCCGGCGTGGTGCTGGCCACCCACCCTCATCGTGTGCCGTGCAGGCCCTTCATAGGTGCTGGCTAACAGCACTTGCCCTAACAGTGTGTTCAGGCCATAGAGAGGATATTTGTCTTTGCGTCAATGGAATATTGGGAGCGGTGGTGCAGTGGTTAACGCACTGCGCTACAATTCCGGCCACCCGAGTTAGATGTCTGCTCAAGAACAACAACAGTGGCCAATATGTGAATCGGTGTTGGGGCTCCCCTAGATTGACTCGGCATTAAAGTAGTACTTGGTACGGTGCATAAATAGGTTCTCGCCGATAGCACTAACGCCAATAGCTGATTAGGTAATTGTTATCTTTGTTTGATTGTGTGTCTGTGTGTGTACGACGACTTATCCTTGAATGAGTTGTTTTGTGCGTAGTATCACTGGGAAGACAAAGGCGGCCCATCGTTACATTGCCCGCACGCACCACCTCTGGTTGCATTCCGGTTCTATTCGCGAACAGCAGTTCTTGTGAGGCCACACGGGGGATTTTTTTTTTTATCTTCGTGTGAATGTGTGTCTACGCGCTCACGTTATGAACTGCGGCATGTTGGCGTCCAACACCTCACAACAACAATACGTGCAAAAGCACTGTGAAAACGATGACGACAGCAACAACAACAACAACAACCAGCACCACGACTGCACCCGACCATTCCGTCCGTGGCACGCGCCCAGAAGCCGCGCCAACCCCGTGTCCGCGCCTGCGAGAGGCGATTGCAAAGATCTCCACGGTGGCGATAAGATGAGATGTTAACTACCTCGCCTGGTATACAGCAGGTGGGGGGGTTGGGGGATGGGAGATTCTCACCGTGGTTACGAGTGTGGCTCTCGCGGTGGGTGAATGCGGGAGGGGGGGGCGGGAGACGAATTGTGTGGGGGTGGGGGGGGGGGGTGGTCAGGGTAGTGGTCAACTCTGCGCTCACCCCACAGCTTCACCGCCCCCTGTGTAACCGCCCTGACCCTGCGCGCTCACCCCGACTACGCCGGGCTCTGTTGCAGGAGTGAGACCCGGGCGGCAACCGGGCTGAGTCTCCTCCTCGGGTTGAGACGTTGAACTCACAACCCCCTAGCCCCGCATGCAGCTGGAACGCAACAAACTGTCATTTGTTGTCCTTCACCCGATTAGAAGGGTGCGAAACAAGTTTAAAATACATACATATACACACGTATACAAACGCTTTGTAGCCCCGCACCCAGACTACGTCCCGGGCTGTGTCAGACTTCTCGTGAACTCCGTTCGTCTTTCCAAGCTTCACCATCATCGGGTTGAAACCTTGTGGCTGATGAGATGTGTCAAATACTTGTGTTATTTTCGGATGAGATATGGTGAGAGAGGCAAATCATTTGAGGTTTGCTGTATTCGCGGAAGGTGAGATAATCGCTTTTGTACCAGGAGCTGTCCTGGGTGCTGAAATGAATGCTTAACGGGGGAGCTGATCTTGCACAAAACCACTCCTGGTCCCGTCGCTCCGCACGTGAACTCTGTGTGTCCCGGGCTATGGGCACACGTTCGAAAATTACCCTGGACGCTCCACAGCATCGCCCCAGTCACGTCACATCACTGACTTTCTATTTTATTTTATTTTGTAGTACGGGTGTCGTTGCATACGAGCGACTGCTTGCGGCCCGTGTAGACTTTACCCCGGGGGACATTTTCACCACGACAACCTGATACGCTCCTAGTGTCGCGTCTCGGCTCGCAGTCTAGACTGATCGCCAACGTTCACAACTCGTAGCTTGCACAAGGTTAGTGTTCATGAGACGACTATTTAATTGAAAGGGAGGAGGGGTGCTTAGTGGTTAGCACACTGCGCAATGATCAAGAGTACGATTCGCGGTCACGTGATACCAGTAGCGAATATTTTGAACCGGTCTTATGCCTCCGCTGTATTAGAGTACATGGTGCAATGTGTAATCATCAGCGCTGGGGAGACAAAGGTGGTCTGGCGTGGTTTTGGCCGTACCGTCCCATAGACTGCAGTTCCGACTTGAATAGATGCTCGCTAACAACACTCGCTCTATCAGCTTACATAGGCTACACATGAATTATATGCATGTATGTACGTACATGTGTACGCGTGTGCGCTTGCATATGCATGTGTACGTGCGTGCGTGTGCATACGCAATGTGTATTTGTGCATATGCGTATACGAGTGTACGTGTGTGTGTGTGTGCTCAAAGGCGGCCGTGCGTGGTGCTTGACCACCCACTCCCTCGTGTGCCGTGCCAGCCTTTGAAAGGTGCTCGCAAACAAGACTTGCCCCAACAGTCTATTAATGCCATGCGGAGGGATCTTTGTCTCGTGTGTGGTCGTGCTTCATGATGGACTTGACCGGCAGAACGGTTCGGTGCGCGAGTGGTGCAGGAGAAGCAGGCCGTGTTGGTTTATGGCTCCCACGGCTTCGTTGTCGATTTCGGTATTTATCTGCCCTCTCCTCACCATCGTGCGTGCGGCACAAGGCGGTAATGGCCATATAAACCCACAACATCAACAACAACATCAACAAGGGCGATCGTGTTACTAATAACAAAGCCATTACACGTCCGTCCCTCGCTGCAGCGGCCTGTCAGCGCGCACGCCGTTGACATTGCCCCATGACACCCGCCGCTGTAGAGCGCCCCCCAGGTGATGCGCTCCCCGCCGCGACAACTGCAGCGCGAATTGGCGCGGCGCGGAGTAACGCGGCCGGCTCGATCCGCCCACCCGCCAGCCCGCCGTGCTGCTGCTGCTGCTGGTGTTGGTTCAAGTTCAAGTTCATGTATTAGGTATAACCCTGTGAGCCATTCGGCTCTTGATCGGGTGCAACCGCAACAAACAAAAAACAAAAACATGAACAATAAAACATCTTAAAGTGAATATGTGACAGCAAAATATTGCAGAAAAAAACACCATACACAAACAAATAATAATATTGCAGAAAAAAACACCGTACACAAACAAATAATAATTCCTGCAGTCGCGAAAGTTCTAAAATTAAGAAACAACAACAACCACAAGACAACTTAGATTAAGCCCATCAGTCTAACTCTGTACTACAACAAACAAACATGGCTAAACCAATATACTTTTCGAAATCACCAAAATAAAGCCATGAAAGCAATGAAACAGTGACCATAGGAACTGTGACGGAATTTTCACAATAAATAGCATAAACAACATGTACTACCAAAACCCTGCAGTCAGCTATGGCTGCAGGGTTTTGCCTGGTCTCTGGATCTGTAGCGGTTGGCCAATCGACGGCTCTGTCGGTTCGGTGTTACTGGTCGTTCGCTCCGTTTGGCCGGTGGTGCCGGCTGAACGGTGGCCAATGTTCCGGCTGGATCACGAAGCTGTCTGCTTTGGCTGGATGGTATATTGGCCGATTATAGCCGGTTGGCTGATCTCTGCACCGGCTGGGCTGGTTGGCTCGATAGAAATATCGTTCTCTCGGTGCTTGGAAGAACACGCGCGCCCTGTTTTTATTATTATTTTTGGTGTGGTATTTTTTTTTAATTTTAGGTTCCGTTTAACTGGCGGCCCCTTTGGGCCTCGTTTTGTCGGGGACGCGATCGCATGGGCGGCCTCGCGTTTCGCCAGAGCCGAGCCGGGTGCCAGAGCCGAGCCGAGCCGAGCCGAGCCGGGCCGGGCGCCAGAGCCGAGCCGAGCCGAGCCGGGCATCAGAGCCGGGCCGGGTGCCAGAGCCGACCCGGCGACGACCTCGCACGTGGCTGCAGACAGACGAGGCCGACTGTTGAAGCCGTGCTCTTCGCTGCTTCATTGAACGCGGGCGCTGACCATGTGCGCCGCTACAGTCGAATCGTATGCCAACCTTGCAAGGCTACTTCACGATGGAACAAAGATAAAGGTCCCCCGTATAGCCTTCACAGGCTGTTGGGGCAAGTGCCGTCAGCGAGCACACAATGAAGGCCAGAACGGCACACGAGGCGGTGGGTGGCTAACACCACGAAGGAACAAAGATAAAGATCGTCCGTGTAGCCTTCACAGGCTGTTGGGGCAAGTGCTGTTAGCGAGCACCTATGATGGCCGGCATGGCACACGCTGAGGGTGGGTGGACAGCACCACGCCCGACCGCCTTTGTCTCCCCAGTGCCGATGTTTACACAGCGCACGAGGTACTAATTTGAGGCTGAGTCGATCTAGGGGAGACCCAGGACCGGTTCAGATAATCGTCACTGATGCTGGCCGTTGAGCGGGAATTGAAATCGGGTCATCACATTTCGTAGCGCAGCGCGCCAACCGCTCCCACACAGACACGCACACAACGCTACCGCTGCCACACAGACACGAACACAGCGCTACAGCTCCCACACAGACACGCACACGACACACGCGCAGTCGCATTGGATCTGGATATCTCCAGCCACGTGACTCTTGGGGTAGTCGAGGGGGGCGGGTGAGAATTGGTGGTAGAGATGGAACGATGTTTTAAATGAGAGCATGGGTGGGGGTGCTTGGGTTGTGGTTGGAAAAGTGGAAATCGGGGGGGGGGGGCGTGGGGGGGGGAGATAAGGGGAGGGGGGGGGGTCTGTGGCGGCTGGGAGAGGTCGGTGGGGGGGGAGGAGATGGAGGGGGGGGGGGGTGACTTTGAGACTGCTATTGTTGCGCGTGTAGTTCCTCCTTCCTCCTAATGTCCCGTTGAAGGTTGATTGCCTGAGACTCGCCCGGAGGCACGATTGCAGTATTAATGACCATAAAATAATAGACCGACATGCTGCAATTATCGTGATGAGTTGTTATAATTTCGCGTTACCCTTACCCCTCCCCCTAACTCCCTCTCTGCCCTCCCCCACCTGCACCCCCCCCCCCCCCACCGCGCTCCCTCTGGGCGTACGAGCACCCACACCCCCCCCCCCCCCATCGTCACACTTCTCCCGTTTCTCATCCATCCCTCTCTCCGTGCTAAACGCGACGGCGCTCAGCCTCCGCCCCGCGCCCGATTTTGCTGTAACTGTTTACGGTCTAAACCAGCTCTTTCCATCAGCCGACTTTAAAAAAAAATCGGTTCCTAAGGCAAGGTTGAGCCGGTCATGAACGGGCGATTCGCTCCAACTCTCCCGTCTGTACGTGCTGCTGAAGAAGGATAATTGCCTGAAACGTCGCACATTTGTGTACTTTTTTTTGATGACTAAGAGCGTGTTACTTCGCGTTCATTTGCTCTGTTCAGAAATATGACTTTTGGGTTGTTTAACAGTCCAGTATTCCCTCGTTATTCGCGAGGGACACATTGCGGAGATGCTCGTGAAGTGTGAATTTCACGGATAATGATATTGGTCGACGAAAACCCATCTTGTTTAATGAATTACCTTAATTAACTGCATAAATATGCCTTTACATACGTGGACATCATCATAACACAAAAACTATGGTTGTAATAAACAAATTAAATACAAATACATATGAAAGTATTACATCATATTTTATAATTCTAGATTTGAAGCTTTCGTTACTGCAAGGATTCATACTCTTAGGTTTTGTGGGCCCACTTCAGCAATTGTTTCTTGCTGTGGTTGTCCCACCTGATGACGAACGCTTGTGTCGCGCCCGAAACGTCGTGATTTATTATTTAATTTCTATTATTGTTATTATTTATTATTTATTTTTACCTACATATTTGATAAATTATGTCGTGTAGAGTTCCAAATGCGATTCGCGGATAGCCAACACCAGAGGTGTGGACTCGAGTCATGTGACTTGGACTCGAGTCAGACTCGAGTCATGAATTTGATGACTTGCGACTCGACTTGGACTTGCATAACAATGACTTTGTCCCACCTATGAGATGTGGACTCGAGTCATGTGACTTGGACTCGAGTCAGACTCGAGTCATGAATTTGATGACTTGCGACTCGACTTGGACTTGCATAACAATGACTTTGTCCCACCTATGAGATGTGGACTCGAGTCATGTGACTTGGACTCGAGTCAGACTCGAGTCATGAATTTGATGACTTGCGACTCGACTTGGACTTGCATAACAATGACTTTGTCCCACCTCTGGCCAACACTGTGGATAGCAAGGTCACGAAAAACAAGGCGATACTCTACTTCACCACGCTTTTCGGTGCCGATTGGTGAAGTCTTGGTGGGGGAGGGTGGGAGGATGGGGTGGTGGTAGGCGTTGGCCTAGAGCTGTCTCACAACCCTCTCACCCACAGCCGATCTCATCCCTGGCCCGGAATTGAACTCGGGGGGGCCGAGGGTCAGAAGGGCAGTGGTGCGAATACCGCCGCGTCTGTCTTTCCCGCATCTCTTCCGTGATCATCACCACCACCATCGCCACCACGACTTGCAGTAGCAACGCGTGTGCGAGGTCGCATCAACGTTCACTTGCGCGTTTGCGTCGGGGTTGTTTATAAAAAAAAAAAACAATATATTCCCGCCGTTTAAATAGAAGTTAATAACCTCCATTATGAACCCATTAGCACGGGCCCGGGACATTCTCGGTCATTCCAGGTCGCAATGACAATACCCGACTATCGGTAAAGCTGCGGGGGCTGGCGCGTCCATTGGAGCGAGTGGGGGGCGAGGGTGGAGGATGTGCAGTCTGTGATTAAAGAACGCTCTTCGACGTTTGTGTTGGCGAGGAGATGTCGATTCAAATCGGATCACTCGGCAAAAACGATTCTTGCAGTGAATCGCGCGTGAGTCGAATCGATCTTTGTTCGATGAGTTCCGTACAGGAAGTCACCGACTTACAAACGCCCGACTTACGAACATGAGATATTTATTCTGTAACCAGTGCGTTAACATCGCCACTGGGGAGTCAAAGGTAGCCGGGCATGGTAGTTGCCACCCACCCCCTCGTGGGCCGTGCCGGCTTTCATAGGTGCTCGCTAACAGCACTTGCCCCTACAGTCTGTTAAGGCTATACGGGGGATCTTTGTCTTTGCCCGCCTGTGCATGTGCAATTGTGGGGAACCCTAATACCCCTTCCGACAAGCAAGCCAGCATCGGGACTCAAGGTAATTGAAAATAAAACCTTTTTTTCTTTTCATATTACTTTCTTTCACGTTGAATTTACTCTACAGTATTTATCACAGTATCACATGCAAGTGTATAGTATTTATTCTTATTTATGAGTTTAACCATGCTTTCCTTTTATGTTGAACCGTGATATGTTTTAAAACACAACTGTGTGGGCATTTAATAACAGTAGATTATTGTGCTCCGACTTATGAACGGTTCAACTCACGGATGTGCCTCCGAAACGGAATCTGTCCGTAATTCGGCGACTGCCTCGTGTGCGTATCGTAATACGAACCACGTGATCAGATTCAACCTTTTCTTTCGTCGATTTGCAAAGCTGAATCGACGACAATTTGTTAAATCACAAACTCCGAGTGCTCACGTAATGGGACGGGTCTGATATAGCCGAGTCTTTACATCAACATCCGTTTCTGCGACGTGCCGGGAGATGGTGGTACTGCAATGGATTCTTAAATCGATCTGTTGAGCCTTTGGGTGCGTTAACCTCGCTTGAATGGTGGAGTTTCTCCGGGTCCCCTGGTGTCTAAACTAACACATATTTTCTCATATTGCCAGGTAAGGCTCACTGAGCTACACAGCTCTTTACAGAAGCGACCTGGTCACAAATGATAACTCAACGAAGTGGCTTATCACGTGGACATTCATAGCAGCCAAATAATATGACGCATGGTTCTAAACGTGGAAAAATCCACGCAACAATGGTGGCATGGATTTTTCTCCGGGTTCTTCGGGGTTTCCTTCCACGTTTAGAATCATGCGTTATATTATGCAAACTCCAAATATAAAAGGCGTTATGGTCCAATGGTCACGTGACCCAGTGGGCTGTAATCATGATATTTTTTTTCTTCTATTTTTAGTTTTCTCGATGTAACAATTCGTTTGTTCGCGTGTCTGTCTGTAACGCAACCGGAACATATAGGAAAATAATAAAACCAAAAAACAAGTTTGGATGGCTTCTGCTCTGTTCTTCCCGAAAAAAGCCCCTGCGTCAGGCCGTGGGGTCACTGCAGAGAAGCGAAATGGAAGCAGTTGTAACAGGTCGCGTCCTCTACTTTCCGACAAACAGAGAGAAAGGTCGCGTGTCCACTCGGCTCAATCGCAGTGGCAGTGGGTAGAGCGTGCAAGCCACCTCCGCGTGTTTCCCCAAGGTTTGTTTCATCCTCCTGTACGAGTCTTGATTGCCTGTCCGTCTCCCGAGCGCACTTTCCAACTTTGCTGCACCAACGATTGTCTCGATATTCTTAGGTTTTTTTCGGTAAAGTCACGTAGGTAAAAAAATTAAAATTAATAAAAGTAAAATGAAACAAATTAAAAAATTAAAAAATTCACGACGTTTCGGAAGCAACACAAGCCTCCATCTTCAGGTGGAACCGTCACAGCCACGACAGCTGTCTCGATTGCTTTGTTCTACTGTATTTTGGTTTAACGCGTAGCAGGCTTTCGCGACCAATATTATTCATAATATAGGTTGTTGGGTCAGATCGCGTTCTTTATAAATGTGTCGTAACCCTCCACCACCCGACACGGCCAAACAGTAAAAAAATGTGTCATGTTTTTTCAAAGGACAAAATAATTAACTTTAGCCCACCGGTGTGTTGAAGAGAGAATCAATTGAATGATTACCAATTTATATCATTACAATACCCTCTCCGCCTCGAATCACTGCAACCAGATTGAATTAAATGACGACGTCACCCTGCTGTTACTCTATTTAAGACCGGGAGCAAAAGAGATCTTCACCATTCTTGCCCGATGAAGCCGATTGTAATTAACAGCGAAACGTCGTACTACTCAAATTTTAAAATGCTGTTGATTCTCACTTCAACACACCGGTGGGCTAAATAAGTGAACTATTTTGTCCTTTGAAAAAACGTGACACATGTTTTACTGTTTGACCGTGTCGGGTGGTGGAGGGTTACGACACATTTATAAATAACGCGATCTGACCCTCTGCTGTATTTTGTTGGCATTTTGACCACAAGTATTGCGGTTAATGCAGACATGATTCCTTGTAAGAGGTTTCAGTTTGGTGTTTTAACAACTTACCACCTGTTTTTTGCCAGATAAAAGGGGAAAAACCTATTCTCATGCTTTGTTCTTGTTTATGCTTTCAGCGATTGAGATACAATCGTGAAATATTGTCATTAATTTTCGGTATATATATGGACATTAATATTTCCATACTCCTTGGTTCTTTCGGTAAAGTCACGTAGGTAGAAATAAAACAAAATAAATCACGACGTTTCGAACGCAACACAAGCGCCCGTCTTCAGGAGAAAATCTCGATAGCCGCGGTGTCTGATGCGAGCAGCAACGATGTCTGCTGCCTTATTTCTACCTCCGTGACTTTACCGAAAGAACCACAGAGTATGGATTCCTGCAGTCACGAAACCTTCAAATCAACATTAATATTTCCGTTTGAATCATCAGTTCTGTGTGTAACGTATTCGCCATCCTCTTCGTCGTGCCTGCCGGCGAATACACGTTTCGGGCGCCCACACATCGACTTGGCATCACGAGGAACCGACCAGCGGTGACACAATGTGGTGGCGACGAGTCAAAAGGAGAGGGAGAGGGGGCGGGGGGGGCTTGCACTTGGACCGCAGAGAGCGCCCCCTGCCGTGCAGCGCTCATCCCACGCCGCTGCATCACGTGCAGGGCCATTGTGAGACGGCGTCACACCCCCACCACCTCCTCCTCCTCCTCCTCATCGCCCTCCCCGCCAACTCCATAAAAATAAAAATCACTCGGCCCACGAAAACCGCCACTGTCTGTTTCTCGCGCCTGCACAGATAATGGATCTTCCACCCCCGCCTCACACCCCACCCCCCCCATCGTGCCCGGTTCTATAAAGGAAATCAATCGGTTAATCAGCCCGTCCTGTCCTCCCCGTCTGTGTCTTTAACAAGGGATGGACCCCGCACATTGCGGCCGAACTCTCTCTCCCCTCTCTCTCCCTTCTCTCTCCCTTCTCTCTCTTTCTCTCATGGTTCCCCCCATGCCCTCCCCTCCACCCCCTCATCCTCCGTCCCATCGCGCTTCACACCGCTCGGGTCGTCGATGTTGTTGTTTTGATTTAAAGCTTTGGTGACTGCAGGGCTTCATCTTCTTGGTTCTTTCGGTAAAGTCACGTAGAAATAAAATAATAAAAATAAAACATAATAAAATTAATTTCATTATGTTTTATTTTTAGTAATAAAATTAATTTTATTATGTTTTATTTTTATCATTTTATTACTTCCCTTCTACGTGACTTTACCGAAAGAACCAAGAAGATGTTGTTGTTGTTGTTCGTGTTAATGGGAGGGTTATTTTGGCCGCCAGACAAAATCGTACGTTGAAATCGTGGCCGACGCTCCGAAGCAATGATCCCGCCACTGACATGGACGTGGAGTTCTGAAGGGGCCGTGGTGGTGGTGGGGGGGGGTCATTAAAGATAGGGCAGAGGGAGGGGGGGGGGCAAATGGGGGATGGGGTGGTGGGGGCAAGAATGGGAGGGGAGCGGAGGGAACCGGGGTGGATGGGGTGTGTGTGTGGGGGGGGGGTATGCCTGGTTTCTGCAGCTGTTGGTGCGGTAATTCTTGATTTCCCTCCGCTCCTATCTCGCTCGCCCAGCTGTCAGTCGCTATGCGGTGGGCAGGCTGTCTACTCCGTGGGGACAGCCGCGCGTGCGTCTCTGTGACTTGACTGTGCGTGACTTGACTGTGCCCGGCGTGCGTCCGTGTGTGTGTGTCTGTCTTGACTGTGTGGGGGGCACGGCAGCGTAGGGGTTAGCGAGCTGCATTACGAACCCTGCCACCCACGTTCAAATTGCGGCTCACGGACAAGACCAGTGAGTTATTTTTATTTTACTTTTATTTTACTTTTTATTAATTTTAATTTTAATTTTTTACCTACGTGACTTTACCGAAAAAACCTAAGAATAAGACCAGTGAGTATTCGCTGAACCAGTCCTGGGCCTCCCCAAGGTGGAGGCGGTCTCAAATATGCAACTGTTACGGTGTCAGGGTGCAGTGCTGGACCCCCAACCCCACGGTGTGTCATGCGGGCCTTCATTGGTGACCGTTAACAGCACTTGCCCCAGCAGCCTGTTAAGGTTATCTGTGGGGATCTTTGTCTTTATCTTGACTGCGTACGCGTGTCTGATTTGAAGGAGTCTGTGGGGTTGTCTGCGCGCCTCTGATGATTGTGTGAGTGTGCGTGTGCGTGTGTGTGGTTTATGTCGGTGTGTGGGTGTGTGTGTTTCATGTAACTTGTCTGTGTTGCGAGTTCTTGCCCACGTGTGCCACTCGTAAATTGTCCGAATTCTCACACCGTGCTTGGGATGCACGCCACGGAACGGTCGACTCCGAGCGCGGCATTATCTCTCTTCACCCGGTGTTGTCGTCCGCGAGGTCGACTGACCAGAGGTGTGGACTCGAGTCATGTGACTTGGACTCGAGTCAGACTCGAGTCATGAATTTGATGACTTGCGACTCGACTTGGACTTGCATAACAATGACTTTGTCCCACCTATGAGATGTGGACTCGAGTCATGTGACTTGGACTCGAGTCAGACTCGAGTCATGAATTTGATGACTTGCGACTCGACTTGGACTTGCATAACAATGACTTTGTCCCACCTATGAGATGTGGACTCGAGTCATGTGACTTGGACTCGAGTCAGACTCGAGTCATGAATTTGATGACTTGCGACTCGACTTGGACTTGCATAACAATGACTTTGTCCCACCTATGAGATGTGGACTCGAGTCATGTGACTTGGACTCGAGTCAGACTCGAGTCATGAATTTGATGACTTGCGACTCGACTTGGACTTGCATAACAATGACTTTGTCCCACCTATGAGATGTGGACTCGAGTCATGTGACTTGGACTCGAGTCAGACTCGAGTCATGAATTTGATGACTTGCGACTCGACTTGGACTTGCATAACAATGACTTTGTCCCACCTATGAGATGTGGACTCGAGTCATGTGACTTGGACTCGAGTCAGACTCGAGTCATGAATTTGATGACTTGCGACTCGACTTGGACTTGCATAACAATGACTTTGTCCCACCTCTGCGACTGACTCTCACGTGGGGCAGTGAATGCAACCTCAACAGCAGCACTTGATATAGCTAGCAAGTGTGCGTGCATGTGAATGTGTGCGTGCGTGTTTACGGACGATGTCCATGCAATGCCGCCCTCAACACGCATACACACACACACATACCTCCTTTATCGTGTGTTCGTGTGATACACAACGCGTGTTAGTGTTAGTGTGTGAGAAGATGGAGGGGGTTGTGGGGAGGGGTGACGAGTCGAGTGGGGGAGGAGGGGGGGGGGGATGACGAGGGGGAGTGGGGGGGGGCTGCCTCGGCTCCGTCTCGGTAATCCTTCACGGTATCGATCGCTGCCTTCTGACCCGGCACGCGAGGAACAGCGATGTGGGATTTACATGTTGATTCTGTCAAGAGCTACTCTATACAGAGGGCACTCCTCACACACACACACACACCAGCCTCGACACAAAGACAAAGGTTCACCATATGGCCTTGTATCAGACGATCGGGGCAAGTGCCGCTAGCCGTCACATATTAAGAGCGAGTGACGGAGCACATCTTGGGGTGAGTGGGCAGCACCAAGCCCGGCCGCCTTTATCTCCTGACTTTTAAGCACCGCACCAGGTACTCGGCAATCAATGGGAAGGCCCGTGGACGGTTCATATTGGTCACCGATGTCGACTGAACGGGAGTCGAACTCGGCTCGCCGGGTTCGTAGCGCATTGTGGTACCCACAACGCTATTACCGACCGTGTCGACATAGTCGCAGTGCACACGCACACACGGCGGTCACACGCGCGAACAGTCAACAACGCACTCGCGGTACAGGTGCAATGACAAATCCATCCGACCTATGACTAACACGCATAGCCAACACACACACACACAAACGGAGCCCGTCCACACGTATAGCCAACACACACGCACACACGCAAATGCGATCCTCCAGAGAACAGATGAAATGTCGGTTCCCTGATCCCCATGTAAACAGGTGAACACTAACGATCAATGAGCGAGCAGCTTTCACGACCGTTCGCGGCGTCCGCGTGCGTGTCAAACATTCTCTCATCTATCGCTCTCTCCTCCCCCTCCTCACCGCTCCCTCCCCACGCTCCCTTCTCCTCACCACGAAAGGCAAAGCTTCCCTTCGTATAGCCTACAAAGGCTGCTGGGGTAAGTGCTATTATCGAGCACGCCCACGTGGGTTTCGGGCTGTCGGGACATCTGTTTGCCCTTGGATTGGTTCCGTTGCGTCTTGGCCGTGAGGTTGTGACTGGCGTGCGTGTGGCCGTGATAATCCGCGCGTGTGTGTGTGTGTGCGCGTGTGCTTGTGTTTTTGTGTGTGCGCGTGTGTGTGTGCTTGTGTATGTGTGTGTGCGCGCGTGTGTGTGTGCTTGTCTTTGTATTGGGATGTGTGGGCAGGAGTAGCGCAGCGGTTAACACACCGCACTACGAATCCGGCCACCAGAGTTTTATTTCCGCTCACTGCCAACACCAGTGCCAATTGTCTGAACTAATCCTGCTCAGACCCTAGGTCGACTCGGTGTCAAATGAGTTCCCGGTGAGGTGTGTAAACGTCGCCACTGGGGAGACAAAGGCAGCTGCGTGTGTTGCTGGCTACCCACCCCCTCGTGTGCCGTTTCGGCCTTCAAAGCTGCTCGCAAAGAGCACTTGCCCCGACAGTCTGTTCAGGCTGTACGGGGGATCTTTGTCTTTTTTTTTGAGTGTCTGTGCGAATCTTATTACCTGCAGCGTAAAAGCAGAGATTTCAGAGTAGCAGCCAAACGCGTTGTTATGACGTCCACACGCATCAATGAAAAGTCAATTTACTGATGTCACTACGACGCCGGGTTGGAAGAGGGCCAAAACGTGACGGTAAGGAATGTTGAGCTTCTGTTAACGCCAGATGATGATGGATATAATCTCTATCGAAAATATTTAAAAACTGCACTTACATATAAAACAAACAATCAACCATTTTCTTGGTTTTAAACATTTCGGTGTTGCTGGTTAAATGATGTATGCATGTTGAGCTTCTTTCCCACCGTACATAGCCGACTGTGCTAATCGGAGGAGCCATTGGTGTTTTTCCTCCTGTTTACAGCCCGATGTCAGTGGTGTAAATTCCACATCCCTGTGTCAGGGGTGAGTACATTCATCGGACAATCACTGGCGACGACGTTTCCACTGAGTTGGTACCTATTATATCGACCCCGGAGGTGCAATGTAATCAATTGGAATATTTGTCCAGGTGACAACTTGATTGGAATCAACATGCGTTTAGAGTATTTGGCTTTTATAAATTCCCACTTGATAAGCCACTTCGTTGAGATATTATTTGTGGCCAGGTCGCTTCTGGAAAAAAAAGAATACTATAGCTATACAAATAGTTATAGTTCGTTAAAAGTGAGTTAACTATGAATCCTAACATCGGTCGTGAAAGCCTACGTACAAACGTTAATTCCGTTCATCATTACCGAAGCTGCAAGGGCATGCGAGAGAGAGAGAGACCGCTTGCTCCTCCGAGGGGTAATTCACTTCAGCACCAGGGACAGCGCCATTCAGCCGAGCGTCCGTCCTCATGGCGATTGAATTCAAGTGTCACGGCTTTGTAAACGATATTTTAAACTGTTAAATAGCGATATAATGCATCTTTACAAAGTGTGAAATCGATTTGTTTTTTAATCCTCATCGAAATGTGTTTTAAATTAGGCATGCACAGTGTTCAATTTCTGCCAGTACAGTCCGGACTGCTGTCAAGGGGCGTTTATTTATTTATCAGGCAGCAATCATGACGCCTCATTTTGTACTAAACCTGTTAAAAGCATTATATGATTCATATTAGGATTATCGTGGATAGGCGTGGCTTGTAATCTAGTGGTAGTGCCTTACGCCGCTAATCCCTTTTCCTCCAAGCCAGCCGAGCAGCGTTCCGGAAAATATCGAATTATATAACTGTAAGCCGTGGGCATGAAGGTTGCTTTAATTCACTGTTCTTCATGACAAGGCCCTCGGGCTCATGATGGCCTTTAGTGCGGCTCCTGACGTTCGGCCCCCGACAATTCACAACGATTGAAAGCCCCGTGCTGTTGTCAAAGCCCCGATGGTTTCAAACGCGTGACGGCCCTCGTCACACTGATGATGTCTTATCGGCGAAAGTGCCCCACCCTCCTGAAAATTTAGTGAAGAGCACTGCTTTAATGCCACTGTCATTGACCGAGCAACGAGTCGCTTTGCCCATACCAGTCTCGACCGCAGAGAAGACGCGACTTTGCTGTTGCTGCTGCTTCTGTTATGGAGTGACTCATGCTGCCAGCTAAGGCTGCAAAAGTTTGGTCGTACATGTTATGTATATGGTTTCTTGTTAAATTTGAATCACAGTTCCTATGATCACTGTCACATTGTTTTTATAGCTTTATTTCGGTGATTGAGAAAACATATGGTTAAGCCATGTTTGTTTGTTGAAGTACAGAGTTAGCCTGATAACTTCAATGTAAATTGTCTTATGGTTGTTATTGTTTGACTTGCATCCCACTGGGATTTTTGCAAACACAGCGTTGATATACGGTGTTTTTTTTCTGGAAGTTCTTGCTGGTTTTTCCTGGATGTTTCTGTTGCGCGTCGCAACTTTAAGATGTTCTTTGTTCTTGTTTTTGTTTGTTGCGGTTGCACCCGAGTCAAGAGCCGTATGGCTCACGGGGCTATACGTAAGACATGCTACTCAAACTGAAATCTGCTGTTGTTGCTGCTGCTGCAGCTGCTGCTACAGTCACCCCACACGTGATCCGAGTCCACGACGCTGCTCCGTCATGCGGTGGTGGGGAGGTGGGGGGGGAGCGGCGACGCGAGGGGAGGGGGGTAACGAGGAGATGACGGCTCCTGGGACTCCCCGCCCTCTCACATCGCATTAGCGAGCCCGCGGTGCGTGTGCGGGCAGATGAAAAGAGTGTCTTTGTGAGAGAAACGGAGTGTGTGTGTGGGAGGGGGTAATTGCGCGCGCGTGTGTCTGTGTGTGTGTGTGAGAGAGAAAGTTAAAGAGAGGGGGGAGAGTGTACGTGATGATAAATGTGTGAGAAGAGAGCGTGCGTGTAAATGTGTCTGTGTGATCGTGTGAGTAAGAGAGAGATATCGTGTGTTTAGACGTGCGCGCGTGTGTGTGAGAGAGAGAGAGAGCATCTGCGGTCATTGTGTGCGTGTGTACGTGAGCCAGAAAAAAACAGTGTGTGAGAGAAGGCTATGGAGAAACTATATTGTACGTACAGCTTGTGTCTGAGAGAAAGTGTGTCTGTGTGCGTGAGGAGCGGTGGTGCAGCGGTTAGCGCGCTGCGCTATGGACCCGGCGACCCGAGTTCGATTCCCGCTCACACCAGTGACGATTATCTGAACCGGTCCAGGGCCTCCCCTAGGTCGACTCAGCCTAAAATGAGTACCTGGTGCGATGTGTAAACATCGCCGCTAGGGAGACAAAGGCGGCCGGGCGTGGTGTTGGCCACCCCCACCCCCTCGTGTGCCGTGCCGGCCTTCATAGGTGCTCGCTAACAGCACTTGCCCCTACAGTCTGTTAAGGCTATACGGGGGATCTTTTGTAGATGTGAGAGACGGGGACGATGTGCGTGGGAGTGATACATCGGACTCTTCATATTTAATTCGCGAGACTGGGACGTGTGTGTGTGTGCAAGAAAGGGTGTTTGTATGTGCGTGTGTGTAATCGTGTAAGGGGGGTATTCCAGTGGTTAGCGCACTACGACGCGGGTTCGATTCCCGTTCACGACTAACACTCGCGACGATTATCCGAACCTATCCTGGACCTCGCCTAGGTCGACTCCGTGTCAAATGAGTACGTGGTTCGCTTTGTAGACAAAGTGTGTAGATGTGTGTCCTTAATAGATGCCCGCTCACACTACTAAGCAGTCTAAGTATACGCGGGGGGGGGGGGGTGGGCGTCTGTGTCTTTGCGTGCCGGTGTTAATCTTCGTCCGTGTGAACATTCGCGCGGGCATCTGGAGGAGCTCGTGTCCTTGAGTTAGCCGAGAGAGAGAGAGTCGCGGCGCTGATTCGTGGCACTTGAAAGCCACTCGCTTAGGTGCCACGCGCTTGTTCAGACGCTTACGCCGGATCACACCTGCGCAGACAAAACATCCCCCGTTTGGCCTTAGAAGACTATTGGTGCAAGTGCTTTTAGCGAGCGCCTGTGATAATAACTTGCACGGCACCGTTTTTTTTCTCTTCCCAGTGCCGATGTTTACACAGGGTTTAAAGTACTTATTAAAATCTGAGACTCCGCGCACACTTCCATATACATTACACGCGCACACGCAACCTTAACCCATCATTTCCATATAATGTACATACATCATGAATACTCGAATATCGTGCGCACGATTGGATGCATTTTTTATGGCCAGCCTAAGGAGTTTATTGGAATCGATTAAGCGATTGTTCAACTTTCGGGGTTGTGTTATTCGGGAGTGATGGATACGGGGTTCTTGAATTAAATATATCTGAATGGCAAGAGTAGGGCTTGGTTTTTATTGTTTCATTATTAGCGTCGTTATATACGTGTGTGTGTGCGCGTGCGGTGTGTTGCAAATCAACAACGCTTAATCGTTGCTCTAAAGCCGCGGATGTGAACCCGTGACCAGGAGCCGCTCGCTCTGTGGAAGGGCTATAGGGGTCCTGATGGTTTCGCGAACAGATGAGGGAAACCTCAAACGTTGCCATTGTGGCTTTAGCGTTGCGACAAAATATCACGAAACCGAGTATGTGTCCAATAATCCTGACGCTGCCCAACCCTAACCCATCCATAGCCCTAAAGTATCTGTAACAATAACCTTAAGTCATCCATAGCCCTAACCCATCCCTAGAGCTAAAGTATCTATAACAATAACGTTAAGTCATCCATAGCTCGAACCCATCCATAACCGTAAACGCACCCATGGCCCTTAACCTAACCTTAACCTATTAAAAAAATATTACCTGAATGTAATTCTCGCCCATCCATAACTTTGACTTCTAGCTTTATCCCATCTCTAAGCGTAATTGCAACCTAATCATTGCTATAGGTTTAACCCATTCATAACTCATATCCATTCATACGCCTAGCTCTAACCTATAAAAAGGTATCCATAATTTATATTTAAAGCTTTCGTGACTGCAGGGATTCATCTTCTTGGTTCTTTCGGTAAAGTCACGTAGAAGGCAGAGTCAGACTCTGCCTTCGACAGACCTGTTCTCCACCTGAAGACGGCTGCTTGCGTTGTGGCCGAAACGTCGTGAGAATTATTTTATCATGTTTTATTTTTTATTATTTTATTATTTTCCTTCTACGTGACTTTACCGAAAGAACCAAGAAGATGTATCCATAACTCTCGCACTAATCATAACTCATCCATTACTATACCAATAACGTAACCCTGCATCTTCCATAACCCGGAATTAAAATAATCTTAACTCATCCATAAACCCAACCAATCCATTTCCGCTAACCCTAACCCGTAATTATAACTAAACTATAAACTGCGCTATGTAGCCCTTCTTAAGAATCAACCTGGCGAAAATTATAGCCCATTGAAGTGGCTTATCAGGTGTAAATGTATAGCATCCAATACTCTAAACGCATGATTCTAAATGTGGAGGGAAAAACTGGAGAACCCGGAGAAAAATCCACGCGACAATGGGGATAACATGCAGACTCCAAAAATACAGACGTCCGGGTCGGGATCGAACCCATGACCCTCCCGTATACTAGGCGAGGTTCTTAACATCTCGCCACCACTATGATATACTCTTTGGTTATTTCGGTGAAGTCACGTAGGTGAAAAATAATAAAATAAAAATAAAATAAGAATAACTAAATAAAAAATGTGATTTAATTTAGTTATTTTCATTTTATTATATTTGTATTTTTTATTTTATTATTTCTTATTATTTTTATTTTCACCTACGTGACTTTACCGAATGAACCAAAGAGTAATGCATCCTTGCAGTGACGAAAACTTCAAATCTAGAATTCACCACTATGATGATCATCATCATCGTCATCATCAGCGGCGATGATCTCTCCGCTGCTGGATGAAGGTATCTCCACGTCGTCCTCCATCACTCACGGCCCCGTGAAGCCACCCGCCCATCGCTCTCGTGGCAAAATGCGGCAACTTCGTGACGCCAGTTCCGGTGTGGCGGCCGTGCCACTCCAACTCGGCGCTTTCACGCCGTAGGCCACCACACAGAGACGATCACCCCTCTCTGTTACCTGTATTGCTCTCGCTATGTATCTTGGTGATATCTGTCTGCTAATATGTCTGTCTATAGTTTTCTGGTTAGATTTTATGTCGCTATTTCATTATACCTGATGATGATTGCTTGTGTTGCAATCGAAACGTCGTATTCTATTATTTAATTTAATTTATTGTTTTATCTTTAGACGTGACTTAACCGAAAGAAACAAATAATAATTCCTGCAGTCACGAAAGTTCTAAAATTAAGATCGCACGCAGGGGGCCCGTGCCGGCTCGCACTCTCGCTGAGCGCTCGCGACGACGCCGCCACCGCAGCAGCCACCAAGTTTCGTGGCACGAGATGCGCACGCGCCTCGCTCGCTCGCCAGCATTTCGGGAATGAGATTTTGTAAATGAGGCCCTCATCCTCCTCATCCTCCTCAAAGCATGCCGTGCGTTTTTGTTTAAAGTGGTCTCATTCGAGAGGTGGGCGGTCGTCGTGGGTTTCACTTTTGTTGTTGTTGTTGTTGTTTAGCTTTTTTACGTCCGACAAAAAGCTCCGGGATCGCGAGCCAAGTGGCGGAGACTATTTGCTGATTTTTTTTTCTCTCTTACAAAGCAGCCGCTCGCGGTTAATGAGGTGCGAGGACGGATGTGGCGCGCCGCTGCCCGCCACGCGCGGCGCCTCATTTAGCTCCAAACGGATGCGCCTCTTCCCAGGTAGCTGGCGCCGATTGCGGGCGGCGGCGTGCGAAGGCAAATAATGACGAATAACCCCCCCACCCCTCTCTCTCTCTCTCCGGTATTCACGCACACGGTGCTTAAAAGCACATTTCGATTGACGGTCTAATTGCAGATAAATAACAATCGTAAAAAAAGAAAAACACCACTGCCGGGCCGTGATGCCTCCTCTGCCGCTGTAATCATCGCGAGTCGGAGCGGGGCTGGGCGGGCGGGGGGGCGGGCGGGCGGGTCCCTGAATGAACGGGAGACGCCGCGCATCACTCGGCGCGAACAGGGGGCTCAGATCACGGCCCCACGCTGCGATGATCGCACCACCGCGACCACCGCTGAGCTCGCACCGAAGCGGCCGCGACATTGTCGGAATAATTCCCTCGCCCGCCTGCCCGCCCGCACTCTCCACTCTCTCTGCTAGCGCTGCTATCGTGTTTGTCGTATAGACCGCAGACGCGGTTTCTTATCTCTGCCACCGTTACTGAAATCTTCTTGGTTCTTTCGGTAAAGTCACGTAGAAGGGAGAGAATAAAATGATAGAAATAAAACATGATGAAATAAAGAATTCTCACGACATTTCGGCCACAACGCAAGGACGGCTGCTTGCGTTGTGGCCGAAACGTCGTGAGAATTGTATTATTTTATTATGTTTTATTTCTATTATTTTATTATCTCCCTTCTACGTGACTTTACCGAAAGAACCAAGAAGATGAATCCCTGCAGTCACGAAAGCTTTAAATCGAAATCGTTACTGAAGTATCGATTTAAAGCTTTCGTGACTGCAGGGATTCATCTTCTTGGTTCTTTCGGTAAAGTCACGTAGAAGGGAAGTAATAAAATAATAAAAATTCAGACGCTGTCGCCTCGACAGACCTGGTTTTCACCTGAGGACGGCTGCTTGCGTTGTGGCCGAAACGTCGTGAGAATTATTTTATGATGTTTTATTTTCATTATTTTATTACTTCCCTTCTACGTGACTTTACCGAAAGAACCAAGAAGACGTTACTGAAATGTTTACTCGTCTGTCTGCTAGCGCTCGTGTAGCCTCCTCTGTGCTCTCCCCGTGCCCGTGCCACTGCCGTCGCTGATTCCAGATGTTCTCACTGTGAGACTGCCCCCATCTCATCTCGTTGCTAACGCTGCGATTCTTCACGGTCGTTGCTCATACTAAACACGCATTTACAGTCTGTCGCCTCCTCGTCCCTCTACTACCGCTACTGTAAGTAGCACAGCCAGTTGATCGGTCGCCTCCTTATCGCTCTGCTCCCGCTATTATGTCAATAATTATTGTTATTCCGGCTAGAAGTGGCGTTCTGCCTCCTGCCGTGCTCCGTGTCGTCTTTCTCGCCGTGTCGCAAAGAGTCTCACTTAATCTTCTGCCTCGCAGCCCACATTTTCTCAGACCGACCCGTTCGGATGGACATGCGACCTTTGTGCGTTGTCCATTTGTCCGCGCGAGTTCCATGCGTTGCGTGAGTTGCGTAAACATTTCCCAGGAATTCTAGATTTGAAGCTTTCGTGACTGCAAGGATTCATACGCTTAGGTTTTTTTCCCGTAAAGTCACGTAGGTAAAAAAAAAAAAATAAGAAAAATAATAGAAATAATAATAGAAGTAAAATAATAAATCACGACGTTTCGGAGGCAACACAAGTCTCCGTCATATATATGTATATTTCCCAGGAACGTTTGTATTCGTGTGCGTTTCCGTTAGCCCGTCAGGGGCGTGTCTGTGCGGTGCTCGTGCCGTTGACGCTCGGGTGCACTTTGTAGAACGGCACGGGGTACACTTTGTAAATCGGCTCAAGGCAGCGGGGTGGTTCGCCTCGCGGATATAAATAACGGGGCGCGTGCCCAGACGCGGGCTCCCGCTCTGCGCCCATAAGTCCCGGTTATTGGCGCGCGCACACAAACACTGCTCGCTCGTACAGCTGCACAAAGTGTACAGCTAATCGCGCGTACGGCTGTACGCACGTGTATATGCAGAGGGAGGGGGGGGGGATGAGGATAGGGGGCAGCTCTCTTGGGGCACTGCGCCAGAAGCTGCCGCGGTGTTGGAAGCTCCACGTTGCGCTCTGCACTTGACCCGATTTAAGCTGGGGTGGCATGCACACGCTATCTGGGACCTATGTCTGGGCCTCCCCGATGTGGACTTGGCCTTGAACGAGTACCACGAGCGCTGCGAGAGAATGCGCTGGCCCACACCACCCCGACTCGAACCCTCACAACTGCCTTGATAGGTGCTCGCCAACAGCAGCGCTTGCTGATGCGGCTGGGAATGCGTTTGCATGTTTTTTGTGTGTGCGCGCGCTTTGCACTAAACGCATCGATTATTGGTTGGCGTCACGCGGTATTCAGTTTTTGCATTCGGCGAGTTTAGGAGAAGTTGAAGACGGTCATGTTTGTGGCACAGCCTTTGACACTGGTGCACAAAGCACAGGTAACAAAACCTCGACTCGCATTGACCACGTTGACACTTCTCAAAAGCTAAGCTGTGTTGAGCCTGGATGGCGCTTGGACAGGGTGCCATGTGCGATGGGGGGCACACGTGGTGGGAAGTGCAGGAAAATACAATTAACGTACTGTATTTCTATACTCCCACGTCTGTCTCACTTGTGGCCAGGTCGCTTCTGAAAAAGAGCTAAATTGCTCAGTGGGCCATACCTGTTAAAAAAAAACAAGTTGACATTTTAGTTTAATGTATGTAATGTTGAACTTCTTTCTCACCATACGTAGGCCAATCGTGCCAATCAGAGGTGCGGGGGGAAGGACAACAAACTAAACACACAACAAGTAGATGTTTCGACGTGTGCTTTTGGTAAGATGTTTCCAAACAACATTAAGTCAAATGAACCGCACCCGTTCCAACAAAGTGACGACACCGCTATCGACAACCACGGCAATTTTTGCCAGGCGTAGAGCGATCGGTGGGGTAATCAACGACCGTGGTGCTACGGAGGGGACTCGCCACTGAGCTAGGAATGTGGAATTTCCACCGCTGTGTCTCGCGGCTACAAACGGGGGGGGGGGGGGGAGGGTGGTGCGGGAGAGGTAAGCAGCGAGTTACTCTGCCATGCTCACTTGATCAAGGAAATCACGCTTTGGCTTTTTTTAAAATGAATCTACACGCGGCAGCGCGTTAGCCTTTTGGCGACGACGGCCCACCCTGGTCAAGACTGCGGGTGCAATGACCACGTGTAATCTTCTTGGTTCTTTCGGTAAAGTCACGTAGAAGGGAAGTAATCAAATAATCAAAATAAAACATAATAAAATAATTATGTTTTATTTTTATTTTATTATGTTATATTTTTATTATTTTATTACTTCCCTTCTACGTGACTTTACCGAAAGAACCAAGAAGATGCATCCCTGCAGTCACGAAAGGTTTAAATCGAAATTTAATTATGTTTTATTTTTATTTTATTATGTTATATTTTTATTATTTTATTACTTCCCTTCTACGTGACTTTACCGAAAGAACCAAGAAGACGAATCCCTGCAGTCACGAAAGCTTTAAATCGAAATTTAATCATGTTTTTTTTTATTAAGTTATATTTTTATGATTTTATTACTTCACCTTCAACATGACTTTGCCGAAAGAACCAAGAAGATGCATCCCTGCAGTCACGAAAGGTTTAAATCGAAATTTAATTTCGTTTTATTTGTATTTTATTATGTTATATTTTTATTATTTTATTACTTCCCTTCTACGTGACTTTACCGAAAGAACCAAGAAGATGCATCCCTGCAGTCACGAAAGGTTTAAATCGAAATTTAATTATGTTTTATTTTTATTTTATTATGTTATATTTTTATTATTTTATTACTTCCCTTCTACGCGACTTTACCGAAAGAACCAAGAAGATGAATCCCTGCAGTCACGAAAGCTTTAAATCGAAAAAAGATCACGTGTAAGTTACACCGTCTGATGCACAGCGGCCCCTTAAAGATGCCGTGACCGTTATTAGTAAAAAAAACGCGGGCCAAAATGACTTAATTGTTAATGTACACAGCAACCGTCACCCCCCACCCTCTTCCCCTACTGTGAAAATTTGGCAGGAACCTCCTGGAAAATAAGTCTTGAGAGGCGTTCGTGGGGGGGAAGCGAGTGTCGCAGTGATTCATTGACAATTCTGGGGTGGATAGTTCAGCGTTTAGGGTGGCGTGCAATTCTCGGTGTTGATTTACGATGATCGCATGTCTATGCTAATCACGGATAATTAATGCAGGTGTTTATTTCGGCATGAAAGCAATTTACATAACGCAGCCTATTTTTTTTTTACATATGTCTGTATGCGCGATTTCATGAAGTGATTTAATTCTGACTAATTAGCTATTTTGCATATGCTAATTAACGCCAACCAATACTAGTGCATCCCTGCTAATCAATTCCCAACCAAATACACAATTGCGCGGCTGATTCATGGCGCTTCCCGTTGCCGCGCCTGGCACTACAAACCGTTCGTCTCATCCTCGCGACGCGGTCTGTCCAACCTGGCAACGCACGCCGGTTGCACAATTAGTATCTGGAACCTCCCTAGGTCGACTCCGCCTAAAATGAGTACTCTGTACTGTGCGTTGCGGTCAGCCTTTGGGATACAAATGAGGCCTGGCTTCATGTGTGTGTGGTCGTGGCCACGCCAGCCACACAGCTTGCATTATTTCCCCACATGTGGGGAAATAATGAAAACGTCTAGAGAGTCCATTATCAAACCACTGCTGGATGAATGCCTAGATTTGAAGCTTTCGTGACTGCAAGGATTCATATTGTTAGGTTTTTTCGGTAAAGTCACGTAGGTAAAAAAATAAAAATAAAATAAAAATCACGACGTTTCGGAGGCAGCTATCGTGCTGTGACGGTTCCACCTGAAGACGGAAGTTTGTGTTGCCTCCGAAACGTCGTGATTTTTATTTTATTTGTATTTTACTTTTATTAATTTTTATGTTTTACCTACGTGACTTTACCGAAAAAACCAAAGAATAAGGATGAAGGCCTCCACACGACGGCTGCTTGAAGATACTTCCCCACTTTGGTCGGGGGAGAACCAGGAGCGGCTCGGATATCGAGCACCGCTGATGTGAACCATGGCCGAGGATGAAGCAAACCACGTGGCTGAGGATGAAGCAAACCACGTGGCCGGGTTCCTATACAGCGTCGGTGCCGCTGTCCCCATCCCCTGGCACCTGCAACTCGCTTACACCGACCCGGCCCCCCCTGCCCCCCCTGCCCCCCCTGCCCCCCCTGCCCACCCCTGCCCCCCCCTGCCCCCCCCTGCCCCCCCCTGCCCCCCCCCCTGCCCCCCCTGCCCCTCCCCCGTGCCACCGCGAGGGCCGTGTGCGCGATAGTGAGGTTTTCAATGGACGAAAGTTGACGCAACTTAGGTGCCGTCCATAAATAACGTCCGGCGATTTTAGACGATTTTTGACCGCCCCCCCCCCTCGTCACACGGCATCACAAAAAGTCAGACCCCCCCCCTCAAATATGACGTCACAAAGCTCTGCCCCCCCCCCAAAAAAAAAACATGCTTCAAATCGCTTTAAACTATTGTCAATGTAGTGCGTATTTAATGTGGCGCTGCACTCTGATGTTGTACGAGTGTTGTTATAACAATTAGTGTTTTTGTAAGAATTCTATATTGATTTAAAGTTGCGCATTTTGATGTGATGTCACATTTCTCAACCCCCCCCCCCCCTCGTCACATATCGTCACAAATGTCTGACCCCCCCCCCCCTAGGTGCGTGACTTCATTTATGGACGGCCCCTTATTTTAAATAATAAAAACAACCTATTGTGGTTGGTTTATTTGTAAATCTCGCCGCGTGTTGAATGCACCCATTCAGGAGAAGCCGCCTGTTTTTTTTCCTGGATTTTCAGTTTGCACTTAGTCACATAGCCACGTTGAGATGTTTTCTTGTTCATGTTTTAGTTTTTTGTTTGTTGCGGTTGCACCCGATTCAAGAGCCGAATGGCTCACAGGGCTATACCTAATGAATGAACTTGAACTTGTGTAAAGCGTTTCTTCTCGCCTCGAATGGGACGATGTGCTTTTTTAAACTGACTGTGATTTTTGTATCTGCGCTATTGATGTGCCCATCCGCTGTGACCCGTATGACCCGACACGCATTTTTGTAGAGAAAGGTGATGGTTTAAACCCAGCGTATGAGACTAAATATGATAAGGGGGGGGGGGGGGGAGAGGCATACGAGTGTGAGAGCCCAGACGGAGAGTGAGAGAGAGAGAGAGAGAGCGAGAGACGGACGGCAACACAGATACACAACACAACAGGGACAGACATCGCCTCGTGTCGTTTCGTATCTCTATTGTGTGAGAGTTCGCGTGCGAGAGTCGCGCGGACACACGCACATATCCACCCAGACAGTCACAGAGAGAGGGAGAGACCGGCCACCGTGGACAGAAAGAGAAAGCGGAATCGACGGTGACCAGATGCTCGGATGCACACACACACAGGGACAAAGAGGGTCGCACGCGCAGAGAAAGGCAGCAGAGGTCGAGAGGCGCATAGAGAGCGGGGAACAATTAACACAAGCGACTCGGTGGCAGATGACGGGGAGCTCTGCATGCTGATATGAGCTACCCGTCGGAGGCCGTCGGACTGCGAGAAGGGCTGCGTGCAGAACGAGAGAAAGCGAGAGAGTGACCGAGAGAGTGAGCGAGAGAGTGAGCGAGAGAGTGAGCGAGAGAGTGAGCGAGAGAGTGAGCGAGAGAGTGAGCGAGAGAGTGAGCGAGAGAGTGAGCGAGAGAGTGAGCGAGAGAGTGAGCGAGAGATGGGGGTTTACATAAAGTTAAAAATAAAATAAAAACAATTACGAAATTATGAACGAAGCAAAGTGCCGACTACACCGAGCATCTTCTTGTTTCCACTGATCGTAAAAAAAAAGAGAACGAGCGAGGGAGAAGGACGGCTGTGGGGTGGGAAGGAATGAAATGATCGTAATGGGGTGCTCGTTAGAGAAGGGTGCAATTAAGGCTCGTTAGTGCGTTTGTTGTGGCAGCGTTTGGGGCAGTGCGTCGCGGCAATGTGGAATTGTGTCACCGATATAATTTCAGCAAGTCAAACCCGACATCCATCACCGCTGCACAGTGACCCATTGCGAGCGATTCGTCCGTAGTTCAGTTTTACACAAATGAGTATTTTTAAAGGCAATTAAAGTTCATGAAATTTGTGGTGCATGCCGCAGCAAAAGGGAAAAAAAACGTGGGCTACTGTGCCACCAATTATAGTCTGATTTAAAATAAAATTGTATTCGCAAATCGGTACACACCACACATCACTCCTAATAACCACATGTTTTTAGTGGCAACTGTAAATGAATACCGCGCCAATTAGACGTTGCTACCATTTCGCGTGTCACACACACACACACATTGTGTGATCAACGAGTTACAAGCGACGAGTTTAAATTCTTCAAAATACCAAAATCATTTCCTGCTCAAGTAAGCATTGAGCCATTGCATGTACTTTATGTATGTTGCACTTCTTTTGCACCGTACATAGACACTCATGATAATAATCGGAGGAGCCATTGGTGTTTACCTCCCGTTTACAGCCCAGAAGCCAGTGGGGTAATTTCACATCCCGAAGGCAGGGGTGAGTACATTCATAGGACGACCACTTTCGATGACGTTCCCACGGATTGGTATCAATTTTATCGACCCTGGATGGAATATGATGATGGTGATTTGCGAGCAGCCCGTGTTACCGTGGAGCCACGTGGCCGGGTATCGAGTCAAGGTGTGTCGTTGACAATCCCACGCGACCTCTCGTGCGTGTTGTTCATTCCGTGAAGTCGCTTATTATTTGGTACCATTTACTACAAAGTCATATGAACGATGGCGCAATAGTTAGCGCACCGTACTACGAATTCGGTGACCCGAGTTTGATCCCTTGCTACGGCTAACATCAGTAGCAAGGGGTGTTTGAACCTAAACTCAGCCTCATCTGGGTCGAATCAGCCTGAATGCGAGTGTCTGGTGTCCGCCACCCAGAGAAAGGAGTCCAAGATCCCCCGTATAGCCTCCACAGACTGCCGGGGCAAGAGCTGTTAGCGAGCGCCAATGAAGGCCCGAACGGCAGACGAAGGGTGGCGTCACCCTTCGTCTCCCCAGCGCTGATGTGTACACACCACACCAGGTACTCGTTTCAGGATGAGTCGACCTAGGGGAGGCTCGGGATCGTTTCAGATACTCGTCATCTGACATTGGCTCTGAGCGGGAATTTTAATTTAGGTGGCCGGGTCCGCAGTTGCGCTGTGAGCTAATCGCTGTGCCCCTCCTCCCTCCTCCACTCCTCAAACGCGCGCGACCACCTGCGCTCAGTGTTCATTGCCCGCGCGTGCGCGTCCATCACGAGCGGGGAGCGCGGAAGTGTAACGGTTAGCGCATGGATGGGGGTGGTGGAGGTGGTGGTGGTGGTGGTGGGTAAATGGGAGGGGATGGGTGAGAAAGATCGAGAAGGGAGGCGATGTTTGCCGGGGATGCTGGGGTTGGGAGTGAGTGGGTTTCTCGTGAGTTGGCAGAAGGGGGCCGAGCACGAAACACATGAAACGAGGAACATTGGTGTTCAAGGCATAGATTTGTCATTACACGGTGGCGATTGGGGTCATCTCTGTTATGCCAAGTGCCGGTGAATTGGTCGTTATTTTAGCGTTACATTTGACGCATTGATTACAATGTAACACAATTTTTGTTCCTGGGTATTAAGTGTTATTTCGTAATTGCTTTTGCCTAAAAAGTTTAGAAAATTAATGGCTATTATTCCCCACAAACTTTGTTTTTTTGACCAGGACAGTGACATTTTGAAAGGTATCTATTTTCTATGAGAAAACGGGCGAATTTGTGTCTTTTCGTTCACATAAAGTCAGAAAACACATGAATAAAAATTAACATGTATTTATACTAAAGGAACACAAAAATTACTACGAAAGATTTAGAAGTGAGGAGTTTTTACAGATTCACTATTATACTGTAAATCACTTTCACGAATCGGCCCCCAAATGCAGTCTCCCATCATGTTCTCGTTATACTGTCCTTGGTAGCGGCGTTTAAAGTCCAGTATATCCTGGTGGAAGCGCTCGCCTTGCTCCTCCGAGTACGCTCCCATGTTCTCCTTGAATTTATCAAGATGAGCATTAATTCTAGATTTGAAGCTTTCGTGACTGCAAGGATTCATATTCTTAGGTTTTTTCGGTAAAGTCACGTAGGTAAAACATTAAAATTAATAAAAGTGCAGCTGTCGTGGCTGTGACGGTTCCACCTGAAGACGGAAGCTTGTGTTGCCTCCGAAACGTCATGATTTTTATTTTATTTTACTTTTATTAATTTTAATGTTTTTACCTACGTGACTTTACCGAAAAAAACCTAAGAATAAGATGAGCATTATGAATATGGACTTTTACGGGCTATCAAGTGGGTTATGAATAGATGGTAAGCTCACAATTGCACCGCGCGCTTACCATCTGTGAATAGATGCTACCTTCCACCGCTTAATGGTATCCACGCTCTTAAGCGAACACCAATAGCCCTCGACGTTCACAAGAGGAAGCCACCGTGTGTGTGTGTGTGTGCCTCCTGCTGCGAGGGTTTGAGTCTAACAGCTGGGCCAGAGCAGGGGTCGGCAACCAACAATAAGAAGAAGAGACATTTATTTTAAATCGAGTTTAGTAAACCAAACAAAAACGCTAAGATGTCAAGAGCGGCAGTGCACTGGGTGGTGAACACGAGACGGCGAGTTCTACATAAGCAACGTCACGGAGGAGTTCTTTAAAGGAGCTGTATTCCGCTGCGGAGCCGAAGTTTGCCGAGCCCTGCGTTAGATTTCAGTTTCAGTTTCATTTATTTGGTATACTGTAGCCCTGTGAGCCATTCGGCTCTTGAATCTGGTGAAACCGCAACAAACATGAAACTAAAACATGAACAAGAAAACATCTTAAAGTGACTGTGTGGCTATGTGCAAACAAAAAATCCAAGAAAAGACAGCAAAATATTGCAGAAAAAGCACCGTACACCAACGCTGCGTGCAAAAATCCCAGTGGGATGTAAGTCAAACAACAACAACAACAACCACAAGACAACTTAGATGAAGGCCATCAGTCTAACTCCGTACTACAACAAACCACATCGCGTCACCTGGGCCAACGGCTCCACTTTTGGCGATGGGTGACATCTCAAAAGGGCGGAACTTTTCGTCCACGCGCTCAAATCCGTGGGAATGTGAGAGCGGTAACCAATAGGGCTTTTTCTTCTTTACGAGAGCGAGAGACTGGAAGTTGAGTACGCGAACCGCGTGGGCAGCAGGGACACACCGCGGCCTGTCGAGACGCGTGTGTGGGCTTGGGAAGGACACGCAAGCGAGGCCGATTCTGCGTGGACTGTGGCACCACAGGGCGTGGGTTTAGAAAGGCCTTTATCCAACAGTGGATAAGCCATGGCTGCTCACGAGTGAATTGTGTTTCGCCCATTGTGTGTGTGTGTGTGCGCGCGTAAAGTAAAATGGATGCGAATGGTCAAGCAAACGGCGAGACGCGGTTGTAATCTCCATTACTGACACTAAGCCAGTGGCGGAAATTCCACGTTCCTTTGACGAGGACAATCGAGTCTGGGAGCTTCACAAATCTGCGTGATTTGCCGGTCCCTGCTTCCAGTGCGCAGAATAGCAGGTGCGTGTGTGTGCACGCGCGTGCGTGCGTGCGTCCGGGGATCGGTGGTGTAGCGGTTAGTGCGCTGCGCTACAAACCCGGCGACCCGAGTTCGAATTCCGCTGACGGCGAACACCAGTGACGATTACGTGAACCGGTCATGGCCCTCCCTTAGGCCGACTCTGTCTCAAATGAGTAAATATTGCCACAAGGGAGACAAAGGCGGCCTGGCGTGGTATTGGCCACCCACCCCCTCGTGTGTCGTGCCTGCCTTTGTAGTTTGCTCGCTAACAGCACTTGTCCCAATAGCCTGTTCAGGCTATAATTGGGATCTTTGTTTTCGTCTGCGAGTTTATATAGTTTAGAAAAAATATATAATCTCACGCAATTACGACTGCTGTGTGTTGAAAAGCTCGGAGCATCAGATCGAGGCAGCCGCGGGGAAAGCGATACGATAATGACAATTACACGAAGCAAGGAGGCACTTTCATCGCCAAGCAGACCCCTTGAGCGCCTATTGTTCTGGTTCTCGTAGAGCCCGTAAATTGGCCCGAAAAAAAAAAACAGCAGTTCGCCAATTTCGCACACAGGAGAGAAATACTTCTGTTCAGGGCAAGTGGTGCGTGTGAGTAGCAGCTGGCTCACAATAATATATTTATATTGTAACAAAAACTAAACGACCATCGGTCGGTCCCTCCGGAAGTGACGTCCTTAGGATGTGATCGTTGTAGGGGATCGGATAGTAAGGGAAATGCAATAGAAGACACGCTGTCAGTCAGCCAGCAAAACTTAAAAAAAAAATGTTAGTACGATTGTATTTTGTTTACGTTTATAGGTTCGATATGATTGCCTTAAACAACGTCTTGAGATGTTGCTCCTTGAAGACGCTTAATAATTGAACGATACATTTTCAACTATTCATATTTTAATTCGTGTGGATGCTGCCTTGGTGTAATCGTTCGCACTCGTGCAATCCGGTTCGATCTCTCGGCGTGGCAGTTGACGCAATAGGGCAAGTTTTGTTAAATCCCTCCGCCTCTGTCCACCCAGGAGCTCCCTGCACCAGCAGTGGCGTGAGGAGGCAATTGCAGTGCTGCGCCTTTATTAAAACAAAACTAAAAAAAAATATTTTACTGGTTGAGGCCCACTGAGCTACATAGCTCTTGTATCAGAAGCGAGCTGGCTATCACAAATGATAGCTCAACGAAGTTGCTTATCGTCATGTGCAAATGTATAGGAGTCAAATGTCAATTCTAAATGTGGAGGGACACATGCGGGGAGGACCCAGAGAAAAATCCACGCGACCACGGGGAGCTGGACAAGCGAATTCCAAATATACAACAGGCGCCAGGGTCGGGAATCGAACCCACGACGTCGTGTAGACCAGGCGAGGTAGTTAACACCTGGCCACCGTGATGCCCCGCTCAGCCACGAAACGTCGGGAGAAAATTTTCGGGGAATGTTCTGTTATTCCTGCCTGTCATCTTTGTTTTCCAAGTTACCGTAACGTCGCCCGATTAAAGAAACGCGCTACGCTCTCATCTATCTGTCTATCACAGCTTTTCTCGTGCCGTTTGTTGCTGCCCGCTTGTCGTTATGTAGAGGCCGCTATCCCTGTGCTCAGCCAGTATTATATACACACTACTCGAGAACAACAACAACAACAAAACTAAGTCTCCTGGAATGGGCCAGCTGAGTTTGCACTCATTCCAGAAATATCCGCAAAGACCGTGTTTGTTTTAATTTATTTGGCAAACACGCGCTGGATGAGTTTCCGCAGCACAGATGCAGCGAGAGCCGGAGTTGGCAGCCCTCGCGGTTTTAAATGCAGAGAGAGAGGGAGAGAGAGAGCGTGGCGCGCGTGCGTCTGCGATGGACAGCCTCCAGCTGGGGTCTCGGGAACACCGCAGGTGCCAGGACGTGAGAGGAGAAGTCCTCTCGCCTCCCGAGAGACAACAGCAGACGTCGTCGTCCTCAAACCACTGCTGGGTGAAGGTCTCCCCAGGCCGTCACGTGCCCGCATGGTTTCGCGAGGTTTGCAGCAAACCACCTGCAGCTGTATCCGTCGCTCCTTCTCCCCTTGCGATGGACGTCGGCTGCCACCTCATTCGTGAGTCTCCCACACCTCCGATTGGCACGGATGGCTGCGTACGGTGCGAATGAAGTTCAACATCCACATATACGTAGTCTCGATCAACTACCGTCCGTCATCCCTTTTCTAGCCATACGCGGTCAGTCCAAGCCCCACTCGCTCTTACTAACAGTCCACGGTGTCTTTAACTTGCGAATGCCATCTAATCCAGAATGTCAACTACCTCGCCTGATATGCAGAAGGTCGTGGGTTCGATCACGACCCCGACGCCGGGATATTTGGAGTCTGCATGTTTTTTCTCCCCGTGGTCGCGTGGATTTATCGCCGGGTCCTCCGGTTTTTCGCTCCGCATTTAGAAACGTGCGTTTCGAGTATTTGGCTGCTATACATTTCCACGCGATGATAGGCCACTTCGTTGAGCTATAATTTGTGGCCAGGTCGCTTCTGAAAAAGAGTTATAGAGCTCAGTGGGCCTTACCTGGTAACACAAAGACACATTCCTGCGGAGGGAGCTGGTAGCAACGTTGGGTTGCTCGGTCAATGGCCAGGGTCAACGACGGCGTGGTGTATTCCGCAAATATGGCCGACTGTAAGGGCGGGCACAAGCCGGCGTGAGTAGGTTAAACGTTGAGTTTTATAAGGGCACCACGGGGTGACCAGCCCCTCCCCACCCAGCCCCTCCCCACCCAGCCCCTCCCCACCCAGCCCCTCCCCACCCAGCCCCACCCCTCCCATTTTTGTATGCACGACGGACGGACGGACACAATAATCCACCAGTAAAATAAATAGTTTAGTATACGTATAATGGAAATAATAAAATAATAAAAATAAAACATAATAAAATAAATCTCACGACGTTTCGGCCACAACGCAAGCAGCCGTCCTCAGGTGGAGAACAGGTCTGTCGAGAAGACAGACCTGTTCTCCACCTGAGGACAGACCTGTTCTCCAACTGAGGACGGCTGCTTGCGTTGTGGCCGAAACGTTGTGAGATTTATTTTATGTTTTATTTTTATTATTTTATTATTTCCATTATACGTGACTTTACCGAAAGAACCAAGAAGATGAATCCCTGCAGTCACGAAAGCTTTAAATCGAAATTTAGTTTAGTATAGTTTGTGTTCCACTGCTGGTCTCTCGGTGTCATTCGAAGCGTGCGTCTCGCTGTTTGCTCGTTTGCAGATTTCGACGCTCACGCGTTGTCGTCGTCGTCGTTGTTGTTGTTGTAGAATCAACAACTCTTTATTGCGCTGATAGCGAATGTACAACACACGAGGTCGTAGGACTGCCACGAATTTCGCGAACACCTGTCAGCTGGGTAGATGCCGAGCGTCCTCCAGCAGCACGACACCCCGAGCACGACGGCTCCAGACCACGCAACGTGAGTCCGAGGAAGAGCGGTGACCCTGGCGCGGTGGGGGTTGGACTACTCCGCTGCCCCATACCACCGCACGGCCCACACCCGGCACCCTCCACACAGTCCACCGTTGCGGCCCCTTCAAGGGTCGACTTACGTTGGCAGCACGTTACAGATTTGTGCTCGCTGCCCCTTGACTGGGCGCCGTGAGAACGCGCTACTGATGAACCCGTTTCGGTACAAGCCCCTACACACGAGAACAAAACCCTGCTTATTGTTGAACTCCTCACATCGGTTACACAGCCTCTTGGAGGTGTATCGTTTCGGCAGCATTTGGGCCAACGCGGGCAAAACTCTGGAACGGTTTCAACAATTCGGGTTCTGTTCTCAGCGAGATGGAATTCGTTGAGCGCGATGGAGCACAACGACCCCTGCTTCCAAGTTTGGTGCCATTCATCAACGCTGTGTTCGCGGCGTGCACCGAGAGCCCAGAAACCCGAGTACGATCGCCGCCCACGGCTAAAATCGGTGGCGAGCGCGAGCCGAACCCGTGCCGTTACGCACTCAACCCCTGCACCTTCACCAACCCGCAGAGACCCGCTTGGTGAAGAATGATCCAACAACGCCCATGATCAATGCGATCGCGGGAAGGTCTTCATCCAACAGCGGATTGACCAAGGACTGTCAGCTGTTTTATACAATAAAAAATAAACAATGTTGCTCTCTGGGGTTGTTATGTTTGTTGATATCTTGTGTTCTCTAGCACACGGCGGTGATGATTCATTGTTCACAGCGAGGGGTGCCAAATGGACATCTGTTGCTCTCGTGTCTTCAGAGCGCAGATGCCGCCACACTCGGAATTCAAACACAACAAGTACGCCGTTTTTCTTGGTTCTTTCGGTAAAGTCACGTAGAAGGGAAGTAATAAAATAAAAAATAAAACATAATAAAATAATTCTCACGACGTTTCGGCTACAACGCAAGCAGCCGTCTTCTTCACCTGAAGACGGCTGCTTGCGTTGTAGCCGAAACGTCGTGAGAATTATTTTATTATGTTTTATTTGTATTATTTTAGTACTTCCCTTCTACGTGACTTTACCGAAAGAACCAAGAAGATGAATCCCTGCAGTCACGAAAGCTTTAAATCGAAATTTAAGTACGCCGTTGTTTTCGTGGACGCTATCATCCCATGCCACTGTGCAGGTGGCAGCTGCCTCTCTCCATCTCAACGCGACCTCCTACGGAGGCACAAAGGCGGCCCCGGGGCAGTGTTCCGAGCTAAATGTTTGTCCAGGCACCGGGCTGGTGCAGTAGTGAGGGCACTCGACTCGCCACTGCAGAGGTCCGCCGGTTCATTGTTTATGCGCGGTATGGAAATAATAAAATAATAAAAATAAAACATAATAAAATAATTCTCACGACGTTTCGGCCACAACGCAAGCAGCCGTCCTCAGGTAGAGAACAGGTCTGTCGAGAAGACAGAGTCATTCAGACTCTGTCTTCTCTGAATGACTCTGTCTTCTCGACAGACCTGTGTCTTCTTTGAATGACTCTGTCTTCTCGACAGACATGTTCTCCACCTGAGGACGGCTGCTTGCATTGTGGCCGAAACGTCGTGAGAATTTACACTATGAGATCTCTTTTACCAGTGGCTAAATATAATGGTAGGTTTTTACCCTTTTAACTGGTACTTTTGAGTTGTACGCCTTCTGGTGTCATCTGGCCCTACACCAATGGGGACTAGGCTCTAAAGAAAGCCGTCTCGGGTGTGGGCCAATCAACTTCAATGACAGTGCATATTATTATCCTTATCAGAGTTGCTTCTTTTTGTTTGCTTAATTGACTACTTGTGTTGTGGTCATTGCAAACATGATGCCTTGAATAAAGGTGTCAGTTTTGTACCAGTTAAAAGGGTAAAAACCTACCATTATGTCGTGAGAATTATTTTATTATGTTTTATTTTTATTATTTTAGTACTTCCATTCTACGTGACTTTACCGAAAGAACCAAGAAGATGAATCCCTGCAGTCACGAAAGCTTTAAATCGAAATTTAAGTACGCCGTTGTTTTCGTGGACGCTATCATCCCATGCCACTGTGCAGGTGGCAGCTGCCTCTCTCCATCTCAACGCGACCTCCTACGGAGGCACAAAGGCGGCCCCGGGGCAGTGTTCCGAGCTAAATGTTTGTCCAGGCACCGGGCTGGTGCAGTAGTGAGGGCACTCGACTCGCCACTGCAGAGGTCCGCCGGTTCATTGTTTATGCGCGGTATGGAAATAATAAAATAATAAAAATAAAACATAATAAAATAATTCTCACGACGTTTCGGCCACAACGCAAGCAGCCGTCCTCAGGTAGAGAACAGGTCTGTCGAGAAGACAGAGTCATTCAGACTCTGTCTTCTCTGAATGACTCTGTCTTCTCGACAGACCTGTGTCTTCTTTGAATGACTCTGTCTTCTCGACAGACATGTTCTCCACCTGAGGACGGCTGCTTGCATTGTGGCCGAAACGTCGTGAGAATTATTTTATTATGTTTTATTTTTATTATTTTATTACTTCCATTCTACGTGACTTTACCGAAAGAACCAAGAAGATGAATCCCTGCAGTCACGAAAGCTTTAAATCGAAATTTTATGCGCGGTAGTTAACGCAATGGACGGAGCGTCTTAATGCCCCCCCCCCACCTCTGCCCCCCCCATCCAACCACCCATGCCAACGCAGCAGTAGAGATGAAGACAGCACAGTCAGTGGATCAGTAGGTCGCGTGTGGTGGGATCACTTGTGGGTACTCTCACTTCCTTCCAAGACGTCTGGCCAGCTTGGGGGGGGGGGGGGGGGTAGGGTGGGTGGGGGGGGGCGATGGGTGTTTAGAGCCTCTCTCGCGGAGGTGGCGTTTGCAGGCACTTGCAGGGCTGCGCCTTTAGAGCGAGACGCAGCGGCGGGTAGAACGGCGAGACGAGGCGAAGCTTCACTCTTCGTTTCTCGCCACCCGCTGACATTTACGCAGCACCCCCTCTCCCCTCTCCGCTTGCTTTCCTCTCCCCATTCATTTATCGTCCGCCACTTCCTCCTATCCCCCCCCTCCCCCCATGCACCTCCCCGACCCCCTCCTCCTCCCACCCCCACCCCAACATGTCTCCCGTCTGCCACGCGGGCCTCTTGCGATGCACAAAATTAGCCTAAACGAGCTGGCGCTCGCGTGAGGTCGCAGGCAGTGTTCGTTAATTAGAGGAGGGCCCAGGTGCTCGCGTGAATTTCCGCGTGCTTTTACCTTCACCCCCTCTGGGAGAGCACGGTGGGGGTAGGGGGGGGGCGGGGATGGAGAGAGAGAGGGAGGGGGCGAAGACGAGAGTGTTTGTCTGAGCGCCGTGAGCGAGTGATGTTGCACTGGGGATGATCACGCGCGCTGAACGTTGGGCGCGCGCGAGAATCCGAATTGACCGTCATCGTCATCAATGTCACAGTCGTCGTCACCGACTATGATCATCATCCACTGCTGGATGAAGTCCTCCCCCCACCACCCCACCCCCATCTGCCTCCCCAAGCCGTTTTCGTCTCTCAGTCTCTCGATGCAACGACCCATCTGGCTCCTACTTACTGCCTCGATGTTAACTACCTCGCATGGTATACAGGAGGTCGTCGGATCGATCCCGAGCCTGACGCCTGCTGTATATTTGTAGTTTGCATGTCTCTCTCTCTCTCTCCCAGTGGTCGTGTGGATTTCTCTCCGGGTCCTCCGGTTTTTCCCTCCACATTGCGTTTCGAGTATTTGGCGGCTATACATTTCCACGTGATAAGCCACTTAATTGGGCTATCATTTTTGGCCAAGTCGCTTCTGAAAAAGAACTATACAGCTCAGTGGGCCTGACCTGTTTTTTTAGGATTCCCCCTCGGATGATACCCCTGGTCACGAATCTATCTAATTTTGCCATCTCCGAGTAGCGCAGTGTGCTAACCACTGTACCACCGCTCGCCTGCCCCGCCACACACACACGGACACAAACTCACTCAAACACACACACACACAAATGCTACGACCCACTGTTTATTCCCATTGACTTACCCGATCAAATACTGTTAGCGAGCCCCTATTAAGGCCACGTTTGCATGGGTATGGGGTTAAGACGTGCGGCTTATGGGCAAAAGAAAGGATGGGGAGTGAGGGGTATGCGAGGTTATGGGAAGAGGTCTCCTAGGAGTGCAGAGGTAGCGAGGGAGGGTGGGGGATGGGTGGGGAGGAAGGGAGATGGCGGGGTGAGAAGGCGGCATTTCACCAGAAATAGTAAAGGTCAGGTTCGAACGCCTCTGAGAAAGCCCAGGGAGGCGATGGGGTGGCTCTCGTGCCCAGCCCAGGGAGGCGATGGCCCGGCTCTCGTGCCCAGCCCAGGGAGGCGATGGCCCGGCTCTCGTGCCCAGCCCAGGGAGGCGATGGGGTGGCTCTCGTGCACAGCCCAGGGAGGCGATGGCCCGGCTCTCGTGCCCAGCCCAGGGAGGCGATGGCCCGGCTCTCGTGCACAGCCCAGGGAGGCGATGGCACGGCTCTCGTGCCCAGCCCAGGGAGGCGATGGGGTGGCTCTCATGACCAGCCCAGGGAGGCGATGGCCCGGCTCTCGTGCCCAGCCCAGGGAGGCGATGGCCCGGCTCTCGTGCCCAGCCCAGGGAGGCGATGGCACGGCTCTCGTACCCAGCCCGTGTGACTCGGGGTCCTGAGGAGAATAACTCGCGCGCACCGCCACGAAGCGTAACACCTGGCGCGCCCTGATCCCCACCCCCACCACGCCCCCCATCCCGGTGTCGCCTTAACACGAACTGTCGGGGCAAGTCCTGTTATGGAGCACCACCTCTGAAGGCCGACACGGCACACAATGCGGTCGGTGGCCAACACCACGCCCGGCCGCCTTTATCTCCCAAGTGGCGATATGAACACACAGCATCAGGTACTATATTGAGGCCGAGTCGACCTAGGGTAGGTGCTCGAACGGTTCAGATATTCATCACTGATGGTGGCCGTGAGCGCGAATCGAAACTCGTGTCGCTGGGTTCGTAGCGCAGCGCGCTAACCCCTGCGCCACCGCTCCCCGCTGTATCAACATCCAAGCGTGCAGGCACAGCCCTTCATGTCAATTCACTGCTGAATGAGCCACTGCCCAATCCGTGCGGGGTGTACATGACAAACAGACTTGAGCAGAGAACGTGGGAGCATGGAAGTACCTCCCAACAGTGGATGCCACTGCAGTGCATTCCGCTGATCCATAGCGTAGGCGCACGGAAATCATGAATTGATTGGTGGTCGCCTATTCGAGGCTATGTCCAGGCTCAGACTTGCTTCACCTATATTGATTTTAAACATCCGATCGTGATCGACCGAATCACCCAGGTTCGCGGGGTCACCGAGCCGTGTGATCGTTACGCGCCGATTGATCCCCGGTTCATGGAAGTACCATCGAGAGCTTATTACCGTCATGGGGTGATACGGCGTTGTCAGCGATAATAACAGCAACTCAACACATGCATCAATAAACCACTACTCTGAAAATGAATATATTTAGATAAAATGCGACGGTTCGGGCAATGGCCCATTGGCATTGCACATATCAATCTCCGTGGGCCATTTGGGTCGTTACCAGTAACGTTTGTTTTTTAAATCCTTTATATTACGTTCACTTGCTTGCTTGCGCGCTTACGACCGTGCAAATCTTTCGGTCGTTTTTTAACCCACTACCCGTGATCCAATCGAGCTGACATTTTCCACACAGACTCGTTGTGCGTGACAATGAAGTTTCGTTAAATTTTTTTTCCAAAATTTTACACTTTATAGGAAAAAAAAAAGATATTTAATTACCAATTGTTTAATGGTGGCAGACAATCATCTGACCCATAGGTGGCAGCCATCTCAAGCCAGAGGACGAGATGACTCTAGCCGCCACGCATATAAAAGATTTATAGTGAAAAACTTTGTTTTTACGGGTTAATTTTTATTATTATGATTAATCTCTTGATTTAAAGCTTTCGTGACTGCAGGAATCCATACTCTTCGTTTCTTCAGCATGTTTTCGTGCTGTGGTTGTTCCACCTGATGAGGATTGCTTGTGATGGGATCGAAACGTCGTGATTTGTTTAATTTCATTTTATTTCTACCTACGTGACTTTGCCGAAAGAACCAAAGAGCATATATCTCTTCTTATTGCAGCGTTATTGATGCACGTGAGTTTCTGTTATATTGACATGAGGGAGGGGGTCGACATTTCAGTTTTCAGTTTCATTTATTTGGTATAGCCCTGTGAGCCATTCGGCTCTTGAATCGGGTGCAACCGCAAGAAAACCAACAACAAAGACAAGGGCTGTGCAGGTGTGAAGTGGGTGTTGTTAGGGGGTTTGGGGGGCGGGTGGTGGTGGTGGCTGCCGGACCCTTGGGGTGCATCTCAAAGCAGCTCTTAATATCGGTTCAATCGGTTCACAAGCGAGCGCGAATGGGCCGCGTCGCGCGCAACTCATGAAACACTGCCTGGAGGATGCGCCCGGCAGGGTGAGCGCTCGCAATTCTGGCTCATAATCAGACAAATATATAAAGGTCTCCCGTACAGCCACAACTAACGGATGGGGCAAGTGCTGTTAGCGAGCAGCACCTATGAAGGCGCGGTTAACGGCACACGACGGGGTGGGTGGCCAGCAGCGCGCCCGGCCGTCTTTGTATCCCCAGTGTCGATGTTTTACACGCGCGTCGCATCAGGTCCAGTGCTCTTTTGAGGCCGAGTCGACCTTGGGGAGGCCTAGGACCGCTTCAAATAATCGTGCCTGGTATTGGCCGTGCGTGGGAATCGAACTCGGGTGGCCAGGTTCGTAGGGCAGTGCGCAAACCACGACGAGACCTCTACACACGCGCACGCACAATACAATCTAATTATCAGGCACCACCGCACGAGAGAGGCATCGGGAGGGAGTCGTGGGGAGATGATTTCAGTCACTCGAGCAGAGATTTGAGGATCAACTCCCCGTGAGTGGTCCCTCTAACCGTGCACGTGAGCGAGGGCATATGCCCCCCCCACCTCCCGTCCTACCTCCACACCCCATTCTTATTTTGTGTGAATCCAGGACAACGCACTCGTCTCCGCCTCCCACCCTCAACCACCAATACCACCCCCCCCCCAACCACCACTAACTCGTCCCTGAAAGCGCTGCTCTCTTTAAAAGCATTCCTAAAAAAATTGCGTTCTCTCCGTGGGTCTTTACAACGGCACCTCGCAGCAAGCGGCTCTCTCCTGTTCCTCATCCTCGCTCCGTCTGAACCCGCGGTCTCGCAGTTTTATCTCTCAATGCACCCTCAACCTCCTACTATCTCCCCCCCCACCCACCACCACCACCACCACCCTCGCTCTATTCATTCGAGAGACAAGAGAACGGTTACCCCCCGCTTCATGCCTCTCACCTTCTCCACATTCCCCCCAAATCTCTCTCGGCCTTTCCGTGTACAAGTCCGTGGGCCGTAATGATACCGGACGGGAATGCAAAAGGGCCAAGCGCAGGGCCCGCAGCCTCGAGATCTCGGTGGTAGAGGGAGATGTGAATGTGATTGTGTGGGAGGAGAGTGGGAGGAGGAGTAGGAGGGGGGAGGGGGGGAGGTCGAGAGGGATAAGGGGCGGGAGCTATTGGGAAGCAGGGGGTCGTCGGGGTCATCTCGATTGCGCAGTGAAGACCTCGGTCATTTTGGCAGAGCGCGATATCGCAATTCCGATGACCTCCGCGACCTCTGGGCTATAGCGGCAGCAGCGCTATTGCTTTTTGCGTGCATGCGTGGGTGTGTGGGTGAGTTGTAAGTCGGTGTGTGCGTGTCTCGGTAAGTATACGGAGAGCCGTGGCTCAGCGGTTCGCGCTATGGACGCGGCTAACCTGACTTTGAGACGAGCAACGCCGATGCTTTGTGCGCTCCTTTGGCATTAATAGGCGCTCGCTAACGGCACTCGGCCCCATAGTCTGCTGCACCTTGATTTGAATGAGCGATGCGTGCAGAACGCGCTGTAGATGATATCTTTGCCTTAGCCTCTGTTGATAGAATTCTGAGTTGACTTGACACTGGCACTGCTTCTCCAACCGCCGTTGGCGTTTGCGGCACAAACATTGGAATTGACGGTTTATAACCCATAGACATCTCTGTTAATCCGCAGGAGTATTGAGATCTTCACACAAAGTGTAGGCCATGGTCATGGGGGGAGGGGGGAGAGGGTGGGCAGGAGAGGGGGTTGTTTGACCATACTTCACCGCTCTAATTAGTACATGTTTTTAATCAGAATATTTATTGAGAACTGGGGGGAATCCGATGAGCTATGAAGCTCTTTTTTGTTACACAGATTGTCCGGTAGGGGCGGGTCAGCGAGTTACCACAACGAACAATAGAAAACAACAAAACATGACAGGAGTGCATCGTTGAAAAGGGGAGACTCACGGCCAGTTTCCAAATATATCCGCAAAAATTGACGCGCACCGTGGCCTAGAATCGAACTTAGAGCCCCACGCTCATGACGCAGGACGTGGAATTCTGCTCCACTCTTGATGGTGCCTACTTGTTCTGAATGTGTATCGTGGGTTTTCTACGCTTGTCGTCTCCTATGCGTATGATTTCACGCCAATGGATGTTGTTGTTTGTTTTTTTGCACCGATTCGGTCTACTTCCTTCATCGACACATGGATGTATTTGAAACAAAACCGTATCGGAATAATGCGAAATTTGTCCGTGACCAGCCTGAGCCCTGCCATACGAGCCTGGAATTTCCACCACCGGTCTAGCACCGCCGACTGATGTTGAACACGGCTCGTGCGAGCAGGGAGAAGCGTTGGTTTCGATTCTCTGACCCGTTGACCAAACGGCCAAAACGAATCGCTCCTCTGTTTCCATTATTTTTTATTTTACCAGGTCACGGCCCACCGAGCTATGTAGCTCTTTTTCAGAAGCGCGCTGGCCACAAATGATTGCTCGACGAAGTGGCTCATCATGTGGTAATACATAGCAGCCAGATACTCTAAACGCATGACTCTAAATGCGGAGGGGAAAAAGCAGAGGCCCTTGAGAAAAATGCATGCGACCACGAGGAGCGAGAACACACGCAAACTACAAAATATACTGCAGGCATCAGGGTCGGGATCGAGCTCACGACCTCCTTGTATATCAGGCGAGGTGAGTTAACATCTCGCCACCGTTTGTTGGTCGCGCCGGCATCGTCGGATATCCCGGCAACGACATCGGACGAGAGGGACCCGAAATTCGCCAGCATCGGACTCGCCTCGGTCACACGCGGGGGGGGGGGGGGGGCTGGTCGAAGTGCTGCAGTGAAGAGGCGGACTGGATTGCATTGGGATCTAGTGGAGTGAGGAGGTCCGACCCCAAGGGGTCCCGTCACTGCGACGATTGGTCGCGCTGTTTGGTTGGCGGAGCGGCAAAAGCAAAAGCAAAAAATGAAAGCAGATTGAAGGTGTGAAGATGGCTCCCAGGGCCGGCAATTTTCCAGGCTAATGGTCCTCTGTCACAGATCATAGCCAAGGCAGTGCGTCATGAGCGCACAGTGCGCACTCCGCAGGGCAGGAGAGTCGCCGGGCATTCGTCAGAGGATGTTTAGCCTTTAGAACATTGCTTTAGTTCTCAAGGTCCGCGGTCTTCTGTGAGTCGCCATCAATCATCATCATCATCGCCACCACCACCACCACAACCACCGCCGCCGCCACCACCGCCATCATCACCACCTCTGTCCATCTTCATCGCCACCACCATTACCCATGTCATCAGCACCACTCTTGGGCATCATCTTTATCACCATTATCGCTGTCACCATCACTCCTAATGTCATCATCATCGTTACTACTATTATTATCATCAGCATTACCATTGTCAACATCATCACTATGACGACTTTCATCGCCACTACTAATCTCTTCACCATGGCCATCATCATCATCATCATCACTGCCGCAGAGATCATCAATCCTTCATATTAAAACCAAGTGAGGTCCAATGACAGACAAACGAGCTCTCTTTCAACAGGAACCTGGTTTACCGTCACGCGTGCTATGCACGCGCGATAAAGGATCGAAAGAGCATCACTCACGCTCCGAAACGCAGAGAAACCGCGCGTTTGAACGAGACGCTAACTCACAGCGAACCCCTCTCTGCAGTGTAAATTGCAGAGTCCAACTTTGGCAAACGTAAACATTGCAATCACTGTCCAGTTGAGCAGTGATTTGCAACGGACCCACCAGACACTCGCAAGACACTTCGCCAACGAGGGAGTGGCAGTGGAGTTGCGGGGATGACAAGCGCTCATCATGCGGCAGGCGTTAGATGGATTGTTGCATCACAAGACGGCACTGGTGTTGAGAGGCCTTCATCCAGTCGTGTATCGGTTGATGGTGAAAATATTGAGCGGTCCGACTACATTGGATCGCTCGCTCTACTCGAGCTTTGCGGTGTTCGGTGTTCGCTGAGGATAAGTCCACTGTGCCCTTGGCTGCAGCTCCCCTGAGTCGATTCCGTTCAGCACGAAATGTAATCGACTAATCTTCACGGCGGGACTTGCCCCCCAAACACCACCGCCACCTCTGCCTCCACCCCCCCCACACACATCCCTGCCTCGTCCCCGTGACTCGCTGTGGGAGTTTCGCTGCAGGGAGCCCAGGTGCCGCGCACTCGCTCGTGCACCATCGAGGCATTGCTGTTATGCAAAGACGGCCACTGCGTCGCGCGCTTTCAGATACGCGTCTGCGGCCGTCTGGAACGCTCTTCCTTCCGAGATTAGGAAGCACTCTTAAATCTAGATTGAAAATTATTAAAAAAAAAATATATTTGTTTTTTTTTTTGTGTTTGGTTTCTTGTCCTTTCCCCCGCACCACCGATTAGCACGGTTGGAAAGAAGTTGAACACGCGCAGGGTAACATACATTGCTGCTCTGCGTGCACTGATACAGTGGGCGTGCGGAACCCGAGAAGGGAGGGCGAGAGGAAGGGATGAAGGGAGACGTAGCGACCGGGAAATGAAACCGGAGAGAGAGAGAGACGGAGAGGCAGGAGACACGCAGCGTTGAAATCGGGAGGTAGGGAGACAGACAAGGCATGGAGGAGGAGGCAACATCAGAGGGAGATCGGGACACGGAGGAACAACATCGAGACACGGCCATAGAACCATAACGAGATCGATGTATACGATAGATACAGCATGAGCAGAAATAAAGTTGGAGAAAGGGAGACGCAGTCAGACGGGGAGAGAGAGGCGGAGATTCGAGACGGAAGGGGAGACATCGTCCGCCCAGAGGAAGAGCGATTGCACGCGCATCCCACTCCACACACGGGTATTACACCGCCCCCCCCCACCCCTAATCCACGCATTCGCTCCCTGTCTAACCCCCCCCATCTCCCGCACCATCATCTACCCCCCACCTACTCCCTCTCGGTGATGTGCACGTCTTCTTCGAGCGCTGGGGAGCCGGACAAGCCCCTCTCTGTACCAGCGTGGACGGCACCCTCGTGGTGTTCACCTTCTGAAGCGCTCGCTCGTCACCGTGGCGTGCGCGATGACCATCACAACCACCACCACCACGTGACTTTTCTTTCGTGTTGTGTGCGGTGCTTTTATCGCCACAGCGCGTGGATTTGTAGCGTTGATTTTTATTTGTGTTGCTGGTGACTTTGTGTATTTCATATCGAAATCGCCCCCAGTGCTGTTGTTGCTGCTGCTGGCGGCAATAAAAGTTGTTTAAAAGTCTCTCCCCCCCCCCTCGGTCGCGCTAGGAGATGAAGGAACGCGTTGGACTGCGCGCGAAATTAAAGGGGGCCGCGTTTAGCTGCCCCTCTCTGCCTCGGATTTCGACACTCGCAATGTGGCCAGCGCTGATTTTAGTTCCATTGAGGGGATGCGTGCACAGTCAGGTTTGGCGCAATGATTATCGCAGTTGAGTATTACCACGCAAACACACACACACACTCACGCGCGCGTGTGTCGTAGCAAGCGACAGCATACACTGCTGCAGGCGAATTTTCCTGAGGCGCATTGGCAATCTGTTTTGCATTATTAAGTTGCGTTTTTTTTTTTTTACAAAAATCGCCCTTCCAACGCCGCACTCGCCCGCGCTTTTATTGAATCGTGTCAATCCCGCTCCGCGTTCATAAACTACCCCGAGGAGCGTGACAGAGAGACAGAGAGGCACAGCGACAGAGAGACAGAGAGGCACAGAGAGAGACAGAGAGAGAGACAGAGAGACAGAGAGAGACAGAGAGAGAGACAGAGAGACAGAGAGAGGGAGAGACGGAGAGAGACACAAAGAGACAGAGAGAGACAGAGAGAGACAGAGACACAGAGAGACACAGAGAGACACAGAGAGGCAGAAAGAGACACAGAGAGACACACAGAGAGAGACAGAGAGAGAGACAGAGAGACAGAGAGAGGGAGAGACGGAGAGAGACACAGAGAGACAGAGAGAGACAGAGAGAGACAGAGACACAGAGAGACACAGAGAGACACAGAGAGACAGAGAGAGACACAGAGAGACACAGAGAGAGAGACAGAGAGACAGACAGAGACAGACATAGACAGAGACAGAGAGAGACATAGAGAGACAGAGAGAAACAGAGAGAGACAGAGAGAGACAGAGAGTTAGAGGCGTGAGACTGAACGTGCTGGGGGGGGGGGGGGGGAGACGTCAATGTAAGGGTCGGTGGCCCGTGCTCAGAGGTTTCCGGCGGAGCGGCAGTCGAAGGAGAGGAGGAGATGAGGCGAGGAAATCGGCTTGACGGCTCAAGGAAGGCCTTCATCTAGCAGTGGGTAGATCATGGCTGCTGCTGCTGATGATGATACTCACTGATGACACTCACACGAGTGCACGCATGCGACTATGAATGTGGTGAGCGCACTGCGACACGCATCCGTCGAACCAGTGGTCGATTCCAGCTCACGCGTGAATAACGTCTGGCGACGAATATTTAGCGAGGGTCCCAGGCCTCCCCTAGGTCGACTCGGCGTTAAATTCGTATCTTTGCGCGGTGTGTAAGCATCAATATTGGGGCGAGACAAAAGGCGACCAGGCGTGGTGCTGGCCACACTACCTCTGTTGATGGCCGTCATCGGATGCTCTTGAAGAGCATTGCCCCAGCAATCCCTCTTCTGTCTGTAGGGGGGTCCTTGGCATCGTGTGCAAGTGAGTGCGGAGATAAACAATTACAGATGTATCTGGATCACGTGGCGTGTTAACTTCTAAGTTGTCATTTATTCCTCTCGCTGTGGTCCGAATGAATATGGCATGTGGTGCGATAAGGGGCTGATAAGTTCGTAATTCTATAAATCAGTGTGGCCTCCCTCTGAAAGGAAACATATGAGACCCAGTTTGAAGACTGATGTATTTCCTTTCTGTGTAAACACTCAGGAAATAATCCGCTACATTTGCCACAATAGCTGGTCCTGCTGCGTACATTTCTATTATCAATCAGATCCTACGAAATATACCCACGTGTGTGTATAAATATAATTATTAAATACAATACCGAATGGGCTGGCTTTTGTAGACTATGAAAAGGAAATTGATGCAATCATCCGAGCCCGAACACATCAATGCAGTGTGTGTACTCATATATACAGGGTGTCCGAAAATGAAAATACCAAAAAGAACGCTGAAGAGTTGGGTGGTTATTCGAGCTACCGACATAAATTTAACATGAATACATATAATTGACTTGTAAGTTTCAGTTCATTTTGTTTTCATGGTATTGATCAGATATTCTCGAATTATTAATAAACGTATACATGTGGTCCATCATTCACGATGTTGCATCTAATTCGGCGTTTAAACGACGACAATACTTTTCCAACACAGCTGTCGGGATAGATGTCGGCACAGCATCATCGACAATGCGATGTTCAAGTCCTTCAAGACCCCCTGGCCAGCGAGTGTGTACTTTACTTTGTAAAACACTGCAAAGATACAAAAAAATATCTGGTGAAGTTAAGTTGGTTGAACGGGCGGACTTGTCATTATATCAGAAAATGTTTTTTTTTTCTGAAACAAAAAGAATGTACCAATCCAACATTTACAACAAACTCAAGCTTATAGGTCTAATGCTCATATTCATATCACATTTTTGTAAGTATCTCGAATAACAATACAACTTTCTTTTTAATATATTCATTTTTGGACACGCTGCACGTAAATATGCCACACTGCTTCTATATTTTGTACACACACACACACAAACTCTGAAACACAGTTTAGTAAAGATTGCAACGGCAACTCTGAGATTTCTTGGAGAAATTTGGACAAGAGGAGTATTATTTTTAAACGACGATTCGCTCTCAATAGCGACAAGAGAAGACGTCTTCTGAAGAAAAAAAAACCATTTCAGATCTTCTGACGTCATGATCTTCATCAAACTTTAATAAGCAATGAGAAGCACCTGTAGGGCACGCGGGGAGAACGCTTGGCTCACAATAAATACGAGCAGAATACAACTTCGCGAACAGAGTAAATGATGGCTGGAGGATCGACAGTGGAGAAGACGCTAGGGTTTATAAAAAAAAACCCAAGTCAATGTATTGCAAGCGGTTCGGGATCAAACCTATGGCTTCGAGACGAGAGACAGACAGTTGGAGTGCTTTTAGTAACCTCATCCCTACGGCCGGCACTCCCACACCCTGTCCTGTAGGGGCTGGCACTGCACGCCAAGCGTGGTGCCATCCAGCGCTGTCAACCAGCGCTCACCGGGCCCCTCTAGGGCCGGTACTACACCCACACCACGTGGTGTCCGCGATGTCGTTACACCGCACGCCGTGCCTCTCTAGAGCCGGCACTGCACGTTGACATCCAGCGATGTCACTACACATGCATCGCACTAGGTAGAGTACTCATTTGAGGCTGAGTCGACCTAGGGGAGGACCTGGGCAAGTTCAGATACAATCGTCACTGGTGTGTTGGTTGTGAGCGTGAATCAATCCGGGTTCGTAGCGCGGCGCGCTAACTGCCATACTACCGCTCGACATGCACACGTGTGTGTCTGTGTGTGTGTGTACACGCAGACAGAGAGACCCTCTGTCCTGCACGGTCCCCGTACGCCCTGCGTCTCACTCACTCCCTCCCTCGCAGAAAGTTACGTGTCCTTCCCGTAACCCGTGGCTGGTGGCCCCCGAGCCGTTGATGGGGGACACCGATGGTGGCACATGGCCAACCGCGATTGTTTCGAAGACGTTTACGTCTCGATCACAGCGATGTTTGACAACAATAGGAAGAATAAGAATCACAGACATTTGTAAAGGGGTGAATTTCATGCGTAGATCGCAATGCGCCACCACCGCGTATGGAAAGCAAGGACATAAACAGAACCTATTGGGACACGGTCAGAACGCGGCAAAGGGGGGGGGGGGGGTAGCGCAGTGAGTTTTCAAGACGGAACTTGAATAACGCGATCGACTCTGGTTGTCTTATGAGCAAAGGCAACGCGCTGTGTTAACAACGCCTGGGAGGTGCACAGTGGTCAAAGCCCGAACAGCCCAGGGACAGAGCCTTGATCTCGAAGTACGAAAAAGAAGGCGATCCAAATGCAGCCTGGTAGCTCTGTAAGTAGAACATGCGACTACATCTACCACCGTATTGTGCTCGAGAGGGACAGAGAGCATCGTGTTGGGCGAGAACAATATCACGCGATGTGAAACGTCGACGGAACATGATCGTCGTATTCACGTGATGCCACTCTTCTCGTCAACTCATCTCATCTCGCAACATGACGCTGCTGTACACGTTTGCTAATTCTTTGTTCGGCACCTTGACAAAGGCGCTTTGTAAATTTAAATGAGATGAGAATCAATTGCGAAGGGTGCATACGGCACCCTTAAACAAATTATGCGATGCAATCATCGCTCCCGGAAGCCCTTATGCCCATGGTAGATACCGCCCATGGGTAAATGCCGCGTGATGGTGAAAGGTCGGCTGCGTGATGGTGAAAGGTTGGCCGAACCACGGAGATGGAGCAATGAAGTCGGCTCGTGTTGTCGGCTGCTCGGGGAATTGTTGCATTGCAGGACTGTGATGAATGTTGGCGGCTTGGAGAGGCCTTCAGATGTGTGTAGTGACTGAGTCGGAGACGCACATTCTGCAAGAGCGCAGAAGCGTGGTCAACACATCTATGCCTCCATATAAGGAACGAAACGGACTTCTCCAAAAATCTGGCTGTTGCCTGATGAAGCTAGTTGTAATTACTGGCGAAACGTCGTACTCAGATTGTAAATGTTGTGGCTTGGCTCTCCAACACACCGGTGTGCTGTCCTCGTGACGAATTGGCCACGTTCTGTTTACGTGACAACCCTTACTAGTTGGCTGTGTCGGGTGGTGGTGGGTTTTAACGACACATTTATACATTTACGCGATCTCAACCAAACACCTCTATTATGGATGATTTTGTTCGCGAAAGCCTACGTGTTAAACAGGAGGCACTCTGTGTATTAACAGCCTTAACAGTTCACACTGCGTAACTACCGCTCCCAGTCAGGACAGCTGGCAGACTGCCTGACTGACGACGCCGAGATGGTGAAGACGAAGACGGCGACGAAGACTCCAGCAGCGGCACGACGAGGGGATCCCACTCCAAACGACAGCCCCGAGCTCCAACTCGGGGCCTCCTTTTAGCCTCCAAGCGTTGCCTAGCTCCGCCCCGGCCACGCCCCCTTTCTAGAACCTACCAGCGGGTTGCCGGGCTTCCGTCACGTGCCCCCTCTGTAACCTTTCCCCTACAACCCTCTCTCTGGTCTATCACGTGACCTGCTGTCAGCCAGGGCTGCTGCAGCTGCAGATCCCCTTCCCTGCTAGCAACAAGCGCTATGCTGCTAAGTGACCGATTCTATGTCACTACATGCGTATACTTATGCAATTGGAACTTATGTACTTTAGTCATGTATTTTATTGTGATTTGCTTTTCTTAGCTACACACTCGTAGCGTTTTTTTGGAATTGATTGTTGCTGTAACTTTCTGACCCGCCCCCACTGGACATCCGTGAAAAAAGCTTCATAGCTGATCGGATTTCTCCAGGATAGTTACAGATTCTGATATATAAGAACGGGCTGTATTTACAAACCCACACATCACATTCGTCCATAACGCTGTGTGGGTTTAAAGTTTAAGTTATATAATTAAACAACGTGTTGGGAAATCGCTCTTTAGGGCACATACACACATATAGATGCTACTAAGTTGTCTGCTCAAGGAGTATAAACCATCACCACGCGAAATCCGCTCATCTTCACAGCAGCGGCTTTTGGTTGGCCATCGAACAAAGACGTTCATCGCATTGTGCGCTTTCAGATGCACTTCTGCGGCCGTTTGGAACGTTCTTCCTCCCGATATTAAGAAGCCACTGGAGCTCTGCGCTTTTACATAATCGATGTTCGAAAACGAATTTCTTTAGAAAACGAATTTTTTCGAAAATCAGTTTTGTGTTTAGTCTTCCGTGCTTCCCCCGCACCTTCGATTCGCACGGTCAGCTACGTACGGTGCGAAAGAAGTTCAACATACACACATACATGCCCATGTTGGATACCGGTAGTGTTTGTCACCCCATGTGGTACCGACTGCAGGCCCCCTCTGCTCCGGGAGCTACGGGGGCAGCGCTAACCTTGATGATAGCGGCGCTGCGCTGCGCCGTGGTGCCCGGGGAAAGTTAAGCGCGGAATGAATCATTCCAAATTTAGCGGACGGTGATGGAGGCGTGGGCTCGGTCGCCTCCGGGCGTCATCCCTCATGCGTCAATCCACGCGGCCCCTCTCGCGACGGCTATGATTGGGCTTTCGCTCATTCATTCATTTATTCATTAGAGTGGTTTGTTCCTGCGCCTCGATAGCACGCGCGCGCGTAAATCACGGTCCTACGCGCGTCGGGGCGTGCGTGAGTGTCTCTGTGTGTGCGTGTCTCTGTGTGTGCGTGTCTCTGTGTGTGCGTGTCTCTGTGTGTGCGTGTCTCTGTGTTGCGTGTCTCTGTGTTGCGTGTCTGTGTGAGTGAGAGAACATGTTGACGGTCTGCGAGTGCGTCTCTTCGCGCGTCCGTTTAGCAGGGGTCGGCTTCGCACTGTGGGAAAGAAGTTCGACAAACACACACAGATTGTATGAAGTGCTGACGCACTACGTGCTCGTGCTCCGTGCCCGCCTCAATAGGTGCTCGCTAACTTACACGAACACTCTCTGTTAGATGCTGAAGGGGGAAATCGTTGTTTTTGTGCTGTCTATTTTGATCGTGGGCAATTGTGTGTCTGAGTGAGGGTACTCGTGTGGGTACTTGCGTGTCTGCTTGTGTGCGCGGTGTCCGTGCGTGTGTCCTAAGTGCACGTGTGTGTTGGGTAGGGGGGGGGTGCAGAGCGCGTAGTGAGTGAGGAGCGGTGGTGGCGCAACGGCTTCGCGCTCTGCTTGACGACCCGTTACACCGCACGCGTCATAGGATGAAGCATGCGCTCCCACGTGCCTAGCGTGCGCACGCGTACTCTCGTACACAGCCTCTGTGGATCGTTCGGGGCCCGTGCTGTTAGCGATCACACATTAGGTATATTCATAGGCACACGTGCACATACAAAGACAAAGATCTCCCGAATAGCCTCAACAGACTGTTGGGGCAGGTGCTGTTAGCGGGCACCTATGAAGGCTGGCACGGCACACGATGGGGCCATCACCACGCCCGGTCGCCTTTGGCTCCATAGTTGCGATGTTTACACGCCGCACCAGTTACTCGTTTAAGGCTGAGTCGACCTTGGGGAGGGGGGGCAGGACCGGTTCAAATAATCGTCACTGGTGTTGGCCGTGAGCGGGAATCAGACTCGGGTCGCCAGGTTCGTAGCACAGCGCGCTAACCCCTACACCACCGTTTACACACCGTTATATTTAGAGGCACCCGTACACACACACACACACGTACACACACACACGTACACACACACACGTACACACACACACGTACACACACACACACACACGTACACACACACACGTACACACACACACACGCACGTAACCATTCGTACCCTAAACCAACACGAACCAAAGAAAACAACGGACGTGTTTTCCATCCTCGCGCGTGAGAGTGGGGGGATGATGATGGTGATGATGTTGATGATAACGACCCCCCAACTGCATTGCTTCGACCTTCCGGCGAGACTGGGATGGGGTTGAGGGGCGGAGGGAGGAGTGAGTGGGGGTGGTGGATGGAGTCGGGCTTGATGAGGTGGCGGAGGAGCTGAGGGCGAGGGGGGTTAAATGGTAGAATGAGGTGTAGGGAGATGAGGGTGTTGCGGTGGCGAGGTCTGCTTGCTGAAGGACATTTCTCCCACCGTAATGGCCTAATGTTCATCTATTAATATCTGTCAATCACCCGGCGAGGCCGTGCGGTGACTGGGCCGGCGGCGGTAGCGGCCCCACTCGGCACACGTCACGTGTGCCGAGTGGGGCCGAGCGCAGGGGCCTCTCTCACTCTCTCTTTTTTTTTTACGATCAGTGGAAACAAGAAGATGCTCGGTGTATTCGGCACTTTGCTTCGTTCATCATTTAGTAAAACATTTTTTTTACATTTTTAAACTTAGCTTTATGTAAAAACCCCCCACCTCTCGCTCACTCTCTCGCTCACTCTCTCACTCACTCCATCGCTCTATCTCTCGTTCTGCACGCAGCCCTTCTCGCAGTCTCTCTCTCTCCGCAGTCCCGGTTATTGAGGCCGCAGGCACGAGGGAGGAGAGAGAGAGAGAGAGAAGGAGACGCACGATGATGCTTGGGCAAGAGTAGGTCGGCTCCACTGCGGCCAGACTGGACCGTGATCACCCTCGGTCGAGTTTGGGGGATTCGAGCGTTGTTCATCGCGCTCTCAGTGGCTCGGATCGCGAGCAGAAGGTGGGCAACTGCCCGCATTCTCTCTGCCAGATCACTTCATACGGGACGCCTGTGCGGACTGCGGCGACAATGACTTTTACGCGACGACAACAAACAACAAACATCCCCGACAGGACTGAAGCGCATCGTGGGTTGACTAAGAGGAGACCTGCCACGAGCTCGAGTGTTTGCTCATCGTTATATCTCGGTTTTACATTGTCGGGTCATATCACTCGGGAGCTCTGTAATGAATAGCGATGTTACTCAAAGCATGGCAATGACAACACTCAATATAATGTGTGCATAATAATAATCATAATCAGCAGCAGCAGTTCTCTGTCGATCCACTGCTGGATGAACGGCTTGGTCGTGGGCGATGTCGGGATATACTGCGCCGTGCCCGTCAGTGAAGGGGCGGCCTGTGCCACTCCTACGCAAGTCCACGGAGCTCGGTGTGCGGAGCGGAGATTTTTAAAGCGGAATTCGGCGACTCTTTCCGTCCCAACGTACGCCTCCGTTACGATCGCACGGATCCACGCGAGCCGGGATTTGGACAGCAGGGAGAGCGTTCGTTGTTATTGGTTTACGTTTTGGCGATGAAACGAGATGAAATTAAATCACTACGGCGAATATTTTAGCTTCGTGGGGTCACGTTCTGCAGGACGGACATCCCCGAATCAGCCGCCTCGCTCCGATGGGGGGGTGGGGGGGTGTGTTCGGAGGTCCATCCGCTTGTAACCACAAGATGATAATTACGCCGATGCGAGTTGACGGAGGGATTTGTGTGGGTTTCTTGTTTTTTATGAGTTTGTCTCCGGCATTAAAGGCACCGTCCTCGGTCGGCTGCCATGGAGAATCCGCCCTCGGTGGTGTCGACGATGACGGGGGCGCGGCGCGCGTTCGTCCGTGATGGCTGTAATCTCTCCACTATTTATTTTTCCACTGAACTGTGTAGTTGTTGTTCTTCGTCTTGAGAGGCGACCTGGCTATCGCAAACGATAGCTCAGCGAAGTGGCTCATCACGTTGGAAATATATCGCAGCAAAATACTCTAAACGCGTGTTGGCAAATGTGGAGGGAGAAAAGCGGAGGACCCGGAGAAAAATTCCACGCAACCACGGGGAGAGAGACACGCAAACGACAAATATCCATATTCTCAGGTTTTTTCGGTAAAGTCACGTAGGTAAAACATTAAAAGTAATGAAAGTAAAATAAAACAAAACAAAAATAAAAATAAAATTCACGACGTTTCGGAGGCAACACAAGTCTCCGTCATCAGGTGGGACCGTCACAGCCACTTGATGCAGCTAATCTGGCTGTGACGGTCCCACCTGATGACGGAGACTTGTGTTGCCTCCGAAACGTCGTGAATTTTATTTTTATTTTAGTTTTGTTTTATTTTACTTTCATTACTTTTAATGTTTTACCTACGTGACTTTACCGAAAAAACCTGAGAATATGAATCATTGCAGTCACGAAAGCTTCAAATCTAGGACAAATATCCAACAGGCGCCAGGGTCGGGAGCGAATCTACCACCTCCTGCATACCAGGCGGAGTTAGTTCACATCTCGCCACGGCGGCGTCATTCTGCTCTTGATGATGGTGACTGAGAGGAGGAATCGCGTGCGAAGGGGCGACACGGGGTGCCTTGTGGAAGCTCGCCGTGGAGCGGAGTGCCCGAGTGGCGCATGACAGGTGATTGAGGGCCCCGTGTCATTTCACTCGGCGCCACGGTGGCGAGATGTTAACTACCTCGCCTGGTATACAGGAGGTGCGTGTGTTCGACCCCGACCCTGGGTTTGCACGTCTCTCTTTCTTTCTCTCTCCGTGGTCTCGTAGATTTCTCTCAGGGTCGTCCGTTTTTATCCCTCCACGTATACACACACGGGGCTTAGAGTATTTGGCTGCTATGCGTTTCCACGCGATAAGCCACTAAGGTGAGCTGTAATTTGTGCCCAGGTCGCTTCTGAAAAATAGATAAAGCGCTCAGTGGGCCTTACCTGGCACAATAAAAACAAATAGTTTTAAAAAGCTTTTTTTTTAATGTGAGTTTGGTTGAGGGTTGTTTCCTCACCTAAACCCAGCGCGTGACTTTAACAGCAGCGAGAGGGGGGGGGGGGGAGCTTGGGGGGGGGGGGGAGCGGCTTGTGGTGGGGAGGCGAGCTGGTAAGCCACGTGAACCACGTGACCGCTCGGTTGTTGTTCGAAATAAATAGTTCGGGAGATATAGCGAAGAGAGAGAAAGGGGGGGGGGGGGGGAGAAATTAGAGAGGCGAGGCGCTAGACGGTTGTGTTGGAACTTTGACGGCACCCTCGTGTTCACCTTCTGAAGCGTTCGCTCGTCACCGTGGCGTGCGCGATGACCACCACCACCACCACCACAACCACCACCACCACCACGTGACTTTTATTTCGTGTTGTGCGCGGTGCTTGTAGCGCCACAGCGCGTGGATTTGTAGCGTTTATTTTCATTTGTTTGCTGGTGCCTTTGTGTGTTTCATATCGACATCGCCTCCAGTGCTGTTGCTGCTGGCGGCAATAAAAGTTGTTTAAAAGTCAAAAGTCTCTCCTCCCACCCCACTGTCGGCTGTGGTGAAGAATGCTCAAGCAACCCCCCCCTGCCCGTGACCGACGCTAGGCTTGGAGAGGCCTTCATCCAGCAGTGGATTGACAGCACACGGCTGCTGTCTATCCCCGCGTACTTTGTAACAAACACAGCAATCAATGCGACGCGCACATTATCATAGCGGGTTCTGAATTCGTGTACATTCTACGAATATATTTATATTTTACCAGGTAGGGTCGACTGAGCTATGCATCTTTTTTTTTAGATGCGACCTGGCCACAAATGATAGCTCAACGAAAGTGGCTTATCATCACGTAGACATGTATAGCAGCCGCATGCTTTTAACGCACGTTGATTTTGAATGTGGAGGGAAAAATCGGAGGACCCGGAGAAAAATCCACGCGACCACGGGGAGAGAGAGACACGCAAACAACCCAATATACCCGCAAGCGTCAGAGTCGGGAATGAAGCCGCGACCTCCTCTATACCAGGCGAGGTAGAAAATATCTCGCCACTGTGGTGACCCAAATTGGACTTGCAAAGAAACAGCGCTCAACAGCAGCAGCAGCAGAGCGCGCCAATGTCAACGCCATTCAACGGTCACTTTGCGGCGGTGCTCGCTTTTCCTATCGGCACGGTGAGAGAAATTGTTAAATATTAGGCGACGTCGCCTGCTGCCCGAGAAAGCTGTCTGCGCGGCCCTGTCGGGACAGCTGTCTGCGCCGATGTCAACATCGCATGCGCGCGCTCTCCCCCCCCCCTTCCTCTCTAGCTCTCAGACAGGCGCGTGCAGGTTGTGTATCCGTGGTCTCGTGGAGAGCGGTGGCGCAGTGATTAGCGTGCCTTCCACACGAACTCGGCATGGTGAGAACGATCCCGAGCCACGGACAAAAAAAAAAATCGGTGACGATTATCTCAGGCCCCCTCACCCTTTGAGGTTGACTCAACCTCAAATGAGTACCTGGTGCGATGTGGACACATCGGCGCCGGGAAGACAAAGGTGGGCAGACGTGGTATTGACTACGCCGCCGGCTCGTGCGCCGTTGCGCATTCAGAGGTGCTCGCGGACAGCACTTGCCTCAACAGTCTGCAGTGTCTACACGGGGGTTCTTTGTCTTTGCGTCTGTGCGAGTGCGGCTGTTATCTCCGCGTCTAAAGCCCTGCGTGTCGGGATGAATTCACACGTCCGCTGCCCCGCCTTTGTCCTCCTCGCCACTGCCTGTCGCCCTTGGCTCGACTCCTCATTCAGCCTGGAGGTGACAAGGAGATGGATGGCGCTGCTAGCGATGGATTCTTGAATCCATCTCTGTAGAGCTATGAGTATCACGCCATCGAGGGCGCCACGGTGGCGAGATGCTAACTACCTCGCCTGGTATACAGGAGGTCATGGGTTCGATTCCGACCCTTGACGCCTGCTGCTGTATATTTGGAGTCTGCGTGTCTCTCTCCCCGTGGTCACGTGGATTTTTCTCCGGGGCCTCAGGTTTTCCCCCTCTACATTTAGAATCAACGTACGTTTAGAGTACTTGGCCACTTTAAATGTCCACGTGTTAAGCCACTTCGTCGAGCTATCATTTCTGTCCAGGTCGCTTGTGAAAAATGTACCCGTAAAAACAAAGTTTTTCACTATAAATCCTTTATATGCGTGTTCAATGGGCCACAACCCAGCCCACATTGGTCTTTGAAACGGGCGGCTAGAGTCCTCTCGTCCTCTGGCTTGAGATGGCTGCCACCTATGGGTCAGATGATTGCCTGCCACCATTAAGCAATTGGTAATTAAATATAAAAAACGTTTACCTAAAAAGTGTAATATTTAGGAAAAAAATGTTCACGAAAAGAAATTGTCACGCACAACGAGTCTGTGTGCAAAATGTCAGCTCGATTGGATCATGGGAAGTGGGTTAAAAAACGACCGAAAGATTTGCACGGTCGTAAGCGCGCAAGCAAGCAAGCAAGTGAACTTAATATAAAGGATTTAAAAAGAGCGAAACAGCTCAGGGGGCTTTACCTGGTGAAATAGGAAAAAAAGAGTTAATATTTTTAAAGTATGCGTGCTGAGATATTGGCTCGTCCTCTGCATTCCTCCCTCAAGAGCGCAAGCACTCATCGATGGGATTGGCTAATCAGCGCAATGCACGACTTTCCTGGCAGAGACTCTGGATTGTCTGGATTTTCAGCGAGAATCTTGTAAACGCTTTACTCTCAAACTAAAATCCGAGTCACTGGTGCAGCCGATTCTTACCAAGACCCCCAGCGATTTTTGTTTTCTCAACAGAGGGTTAAGGTCAATAGGTCATCTTCACCACCAGTGGGGGCAATTCTGTGGGGGGTACATGACACCCCCCAATAATGAACACACGTATCCCCCCCCCCTTTTAATTTGGACGGATTCAATGTCAAACAAAAGACGTGATTACGTTCAAATAGAATGCACCACACCTCGCCATCGCTTCATCTCTTCTGAACTACAACAACAACAGACGCCATTCGCCTTAAGTGGCAGTGACGCCACCACGGCACCTGTGCCAGGCTAGGTGCACTTTGAAGCCACGTGAAGTGTCGAAGGTTAGCTGACAGGAGGTCACGGGACAGACCCAGGTGCCATGAATTGACTGACTGAGATGACTTGCCGATGCACCAGCTGTGACCTTTACTGTGCCAACTTGCTGTATTTTCGCCACCCGGCGCACCGCTCGTTGTTGTGAGCGTCGCTCCTCTGCCCTCCGTTGTTGTTGGAGGACGGCTGCAAACCAGCTGCCCATCAGCGTCCTTCACGAGCCTCCTCCACTGAGGCCGATCTTGACACCGCTGGTACCAGTCGTCGGAAAGTCCACTCAGCTCCACATCCTCCTGTACCGCATCAGTGCAATTCTTTTGCAGCCAGTGTCGCGCCCGTGTAACCCCCTCTATCCGGCAAAAAACAGAAGCTGCTTGGGCACGCGGTGGTCTGACAGGATCACATGCACACGTACACGAACACACGTGCACACGCAGACACGCAGATAGAAAACAGACAACGACCCCTGCTATCAGTACGGTACACGAGGGGGTGACCAGCACCACGCCTGGCCGCCTTTGTCTCCCTAGTGCCGACATGTACACATCGCACCAGGTACTCATGGACGCTTAATTAACCCAGGGAGAGGTCTAGGATCGTAAACGGGAATCGAACTCGCGTTGCCTGGTTTGTAGCGCAGTGGGCTATCCGCTAGACTACAGTACCCCCAACATATGTGTATACACACATACGCATGCACACACACACATGCAATTACGATCTCATTGTCAATGCAATGGCCCCGAATGCTGTTTCAGGAAACTCAACCAATAACCTACATTTCTCAAAAATTCCACTCCGTGGTTTGGGGGCGACAGGAACTCCAAATTAGAACATTTCATTTTATCCTGGAGGAATCCGATGAGCTATAAAGCTCTCGTTCACAAGCTGTCCACGAAACTCCGATCCCTCGTCTCCCTTCACCCTGCAAGGGATAGCTCCTGGACTCCCTCCTCTTCCCCTCGGAGCCTATGAATAATCAGCAGCAGTGAAGCATCCCCTGGTCTGCACGTTCATCCACCCACCCACCCACCCTCCCCGCCCCTCCTCCGCCCGAAATCGTTCTTCACCGCACCGGGGGTCCGCGCCGCACACGGGCAGACGAGTGGCAATAAGCGCGGCTCGGGCGCAGAGTAAATATTCATCTGACAAGGGATTCCTGCCACTTAATGAAGCGAGGGACCGGGGGCTGATGGAGGGGTCACGTGATGCCCCGTAAACATCCATCGCTCCGCTCCGCGTGCTCGCGGCAGCGCGAGTAGGGGGGGTGGGGGGTGGGGGGAGTTGTGAGTGACACGGGAGAGTGCGAGCCCGTGACGAGGGGACGGTTGAACGTCCCCCTGGTTCGTGGCATTGTGAGTCTGTGGGACAGCAGGGAGGGAGCAACACGGGGGAGTGCGAGTTCTTGACTCGTTGGAGTGTGCGTACGTCACTGTGGGAGTCGGAGTTCGTAATTCATGTGGATTTCTGACGAGTGAGAGGGTGAGTCTGTTGGATCGCGTGGGAGTGTGAATTTCTGACCAGTAGGAGAGTGGTGAGTGTGATTCCCGTGGGAGTGTGAATTTCTGACCAGTAGGAGAGTGGTGAGTGTGAATCCCGCGGGAGTGTGAATTTCTAATGAGTCAGTCTGTGAATTTCGTGGGAGTGTGAATTTATGACCAGTAGAAGAGTGGTGAGTGTGAATCCCGTGGGAGTGTGGATTTCTAATGAGTGAGTTTGTGAATTTCGTGGGAGTGTGAATGTATGACGAGTGAGTTTGTGAATCCCGTGGGAGTGTGAATTTATGACCAGTAGAAGAGTGGTGAGTGTGAATCCCGCGGGAGTGTGAATTTCTAATGAGTCAGTCTGTGAATTTCGTGGGAGTGTGAATGTATGACGAGTGAGTTTGTGAATCCCGTGGGAGTGTGAATGTATGACCAGTAGGAGAGTGGTGAGTGTGAATCCCGTGGAAGTGTGAATTTCTAATAAGCGAGTCTGTGAATACCGTGGGAGTGTGAATTCCTGACCAGTAGGAGAGTGGTGAGTGTGAATCCCGTGGGAGTGTGGATTTTTAATGAGTGAGTTTGTGTATTCCGTGGGAGTGTGAATTTCTGTCGAGTGAGAGAGTGAGTCTGTGAATCTCATGGGAGTGTGAATTTCTGTCAGGTAAATCTGTGAATCCCGTTGGAGTGAGATTTTCTGTTGAATGAGAGAGTGAGTCTGTGAATCTCGTGGGAGTGTGAATTTCTGTCAAGTAAATCTGTGAATCCCGTTGGAGTGAGATTTTCTGTCGATTGAGTCTGTGAATCCCGTGGGAGTGTGAATGCATGACGAGTGAGTTTGTGAATCCCGTAGGAGTGTGGATTTCTGACAAGTGAGAGAGTGAGTCTGTGAATCCCGTGAGAGTGAGATTTTCTGTTGAATGAGAGTGTGAGTCTGTGAATATCGTGGGAGTGTGAATTTCTGTCAAGTAAATCTGTGAATCCCGTTGGAGTGTGAATTTATGTCGAGTGAGTGTGCATCTCGTGGGAGTGTGAATTTCTGTCGAATGAGAGAGGGAATCTGTGAATCCCGTGGGAGTGTGAATTTCTGTCGAGTGAGTGTGCATCTCGTGGGAGTGTGAATTTCTGACGAGCGAGCGTGACAAAGGATGAGAGTGAGTCTCACCACGTGCTGTGCACATCGCGTTGTCTTCAACGCGCCGGACATATCACCAGCTGTATTTCAGAGCGTTGATAATAGGTGCTCGCCAACATCACCGAAACTAATTATATCCGCCGGGGGTCCGGGTGTTATGGAGACCGAGAGAGGACTCGAACTTATGTGTTTGAGCGTACAGGGTGGGGTGGGGGGGTTCGTGAGAGGGTTGCTGCTGGGTCGGTGCCGAGTTGTGACGACTTTGTGCGCGAATTAGAGGGTAAGTGGTTGTGACTTTTGTATTTTTCTTCGTGAATTATTTTGACACTGATGTATAACGCCATACCTCGCTGCACACGAGTTCACACACCCACATTCGCAGACTGACACACACACACACACGTTCACTCTAACGTACACACACATTCACACACTAACACACACACACACACGTTCACCCCCACGTACACACACATTCACACTGACACACACACGTTCACTCTCACACACACACACGTTCACACACTGACACACACACTCACGTTCACTCTCACATACACACACATTCACACACTGACACACACTCACGTTCACTCTCACATACACACACATTCACACACTGACACACACTCACGTTCACTCTCACATACACACACATTCACACACTGACACACACTCACGTTCACTCTCACACACACACATTCACACACTGACACACACGTTCACTCCCACGTTCACACACATTCACACTGACACACACACACACACGTTTACTCCCACGTACACACACATTCACACACTGACACACACACACGTTCACTCCCACGTACACACACATTCACACTGACACACACACACACGTTCACTCTCACATACACACACATCCACACTGACACACACACACTGACACACACACGTTCACTCCCACGTACACACATCCACACTGACACACACACACTTCACTCCCACGTACACACACATCCACACTGACACACACACACGTTCACTCCCACGTACACACACATTCACACACTGACACACACACACACACATTCACTCCCACGTACACACACATTCACACTGACACACACACACACACGTTCACTCCCACGTACACACACATTCACACACTGACACACACACACACACGTTCACTCCCACGTTCACACACATTCACACACTGACACACACACACACACGTTCACTCCCACGTACACACACATTCACACTGACACACACACACACACGTTCACTCCCACGTTCACACACATTCACACTGACACACACACACACACGTTCACTCTCACATACACACACATCCACACTGACACACACACACGTTCACTCTCACACACACACATTCACACACTGACACACACTAACACACGCACACGTTCACTCCCACGTACACACACATTCACACTGACACACACACACTTCACTCCCACGTACACACACATCCACACTGACACACACACACGTTCACTCCCACGTACACACACATTCACACACTGACACACACACACACACGTTCACTCCCACGTACACACACATTCACACACTGACACACACACACGTTCACACACTGACACACACACACACACACACGTTCACTCCCACGTACACACACATTCACACACTGACACACACACACACACGTTCACTCCCACGTACACACATATTCACACACTGACACACACACGTTCACTCTCACGTACAAAGACTCCTTCAGAAGTTCCTCACTATTGGCCGTGAACTCGGGCTGTGTGAATGTTTTGTCATCGCACTGCCTTCATAACAGCACGTCCTATAACGTACAAACACTCATGCACCATGACATTCGTACAAATCGACACACACAAATACAAAGAACCCCAAGTAGCCTACCGATATTAATCGGTCAAGTGCTTTTGGAGAGCACTTAGGATTGCCGGCCCAACCCACTCGTTGGTGCCCCGCGCTGATGTTCATGATTTAACCAGATTTCACGAGATTTCACGAGATTTCACGGATTTCCTGAATTCCCGATGGATTCTCTGATTTCACGAGTTGAATTCCATTCCATGACGTCGCGAGCTTCCACGGATTTCACGGTTTCACGAGATGCTGCGGAGTTCGTAAAATTTTTTTTTTTTGCGTGGGGCCCATTAATTTTACTCAATTATACATTCGGACAATAAAGAGACCCGCCCCCCCCCTCCCCCACCCCATCGAGACACGCGGATTCCTCCTAACCCCCACCCACCCACAACTCTCCCGACCCCTCCCCCGTCCCCTACCCTCGTCACCCCCGATGATGCCCCCCGCCAAATGCGAGTGTCACGGAGCCGCGTCGCCTCCCCCACGCGTAACGAGCGGCTGGCGTAGACGCAGGCTGTAATCACCTCATTAGGGGAGGCCCGGTAAACACCGCGCGTGGCAGCCAGCCGGGATAATTGCATGAAGGGACATTCAGGGGAGGCGGGGGGGGGGGAGAGGCGGGGGGGGGTGACCCTGTCCCGATCTCTCGTCCTGTTTCGGATGAGCGCCCACCACCACTCACCGCGCCTCCATCCGTCAATGCATTGAATCCATCAATCCACCCGTCTTTCCAGCCGTCTGACAATCCATGCATACTCGGTTAACGTCATTCAATGACGTCATCAATCCTTCCGTTATTGCGTCAATACATCCGTCATTAAACCAATTCATCCATCAATCCACCTTTCTATGTATCGATCATTCTATCGATAAATCATTCAATTAATGCGTAAATCCATCCAGCAATCTATTCATAATGCTATCCAGTCATCCAATCATTTATGTTTCAACCTTTATCAATCCAGCCATTGATATAATTATCTACTAAGCCATAAATAAATCCGTACGTCTATGATCCATCACTCCATTCCTCAATACAAATATCTATTCATCAATATATGTATATCTGTTAATCCATCACTTTATCAACGAATCCAACCATCCACCCCTCTATTTTTCCCACCCACAAACCAGTCCATCAATCCATCAATCCATCATCCATCCATCCATCTATCCGTTCCTCGTCCTCCTCCGCCACCTATCCACCTGTTTGCGGATGAGGTCAGCGGCGGCTAATGTGGCTTCCGTATCTGAAAAGGTTAAACCGCGGAGGTTTCATTCCCCCCGCTGACTGCGTGACGCGGGAGACCGTCCGTTGGTAGACTGGAGTGTAGGAGCTGTGAATATTAGCCACGGCCACGAGCGCGGCGAGCGATTACCGCGGTGTGATGTTGCGAGGCGCAGAACACATTTTACGGGTCGCCGACCCGGGGCACACCCGGGTGGAATCGGGGGTGGCAGGGGAGGAGGGGGCCGGGGCCTTGCGCGGTCGCCTGCAATTCGCTCATTTGGGGCTCATGGACTCTTGGCAAGCGTTGAGCGCCGATAAACTCTGCAGCGCTGCCGTAGCGCGTGAACAACAGCACGGCGCGTGAACAGCACGGCGCTTGAACAACACAGTGCGTGAACAACACAGCGCGTGAACAACAACACAGCGCGTGAACAACACAGCATGTGAACAACACAGCGCGTGAACAACACAGCGCGTGAACAACACAGCGCGTGAACAACACAGCGCGTGAACAACACAGCACGCAAACAACACAGCACGTGAACAACACAGCACGTGAACAACACAGCGCGTGAACAACACAGCACGTGAACAACACAGCACGTGAACAACACAGCGCGTGAACAACACAGCACGTAAACAACACAGCACGTGAACAACACAGCACGTGAACAGCACAGCACGTGAACAACACAGCGCGTGAACAACACAGCGCGTGAACAACACAGCACGTAAACAACACAGCACGTGAACAACACAGCACGTGAACAACACAGCGCGTGAACAACACAGCACGTGAACAACACAGCACGTGAACAACACAGCACGTAAACAACACAGCACGTGAACAACACAGCGCGTGGACAACACAGCGCGTGAACAACACGGCGCGTGAACAACTCAGCGCGTGAACAACACGGCGCGTGGACAACACGGCGCGTGAACAACACAGCACGTGAACAACACAGCGCGTGAACAACACAGCACGTAAACAACACAGCACGTGAACAACACAGCGCGTGGACAACACAGCGCGTGAACAACACGGCGCGTGAACAACTCAGCGCGTGAACAACACGGCGCGTGGACAACACGGCGCGTGAACAACACAGCACGTGAACAACACGGCGCGTGGACAACACGGCGCGTGGACAACACAGCGCGTGAACAACACAGCGCGTGAACAACATGGCGCGTGAACAACACGGCGCGTGAACAACACGGCGCGTGAACAACACAGCACGTGAACAGCACAGCGCGTGAACAACACAGCGCCTGCACAGCAATGAAGAACACCACAGCATGTCCCAACGCTTGCGGTGCAGCATGGTTACCGCTGTCAACCGGGGCACCTATCCACGCGTAGAATCGTCGATTAATAGCGAGCATGGGGCTCACGGAACACGCGTTGAATAAAAGTGTGATCATTTACCGTCGATGCAAATCATATGTAAGTATTTAATTAATATGCTAATGAATCGTTTTTGGTAAAAAATAAAAATTAAGCTATACCGAGTCACATATAATGAGTTTGCTCTTTTGACAGGTTCCAGATATAATTACAGACTGAGAATGCGACAGCAGGAAACCCACATCGTGACCTGAGAGAGAGAGGGGGGGGGGGGGAGTAGGTGGTGGTGGTGGTGGAGGGATATCACGATTCTAGATTTGAAGCTTTCGTGACTGCAAGGATTCATATTCTTAGGTTTTGTCGGTAAAGTCACGTAGGTGAAAAATTAAAATTAAAATTTATAAAAGTAAAATAAAAATAACATTAAAATCACGACGTTTTGGAGGCAACACAAGCTTCCGTCTTCAGGTGGAACCGTCACAGCACGGCCAGTCGAACAACAACAACAAACAAATATGTACGCAGAGTGCTGGATGATCTTAACACTGGTCAACACACTTTTTTCTGGCATAAGGTATTCCAACGGTTTTAAGGTGATTTTGGGGTGCTGATTCCAAATCTGGCATCAGTTTTTGAGATATCAAATATTGCATTTTCAACGAAAACTGCGGAAGAAAAATATTAAATAAATGTGGATATCTACATAAAATTTTATTATAAACACACTATCCTAAAAATACAGCACCATATTTTAACACTAAAGCAGTCACTGATTCGCAACAACTTGTAATCATAAGTGACGGAGTTAATTTCGGGTAAAATCAATGAAAATTTGGAATCAGCACCCTGAAATTAGTCTAAAAAAGCTGCAAAAGGCCAGGCCAGAAAAAATCCTTTTTTTTGTTGACCAGTGTAATGAAAAGACGAATGTACCCCGATTGTTTTTGCCTTGCAATGACTTTTGGGTCTGAACGCGAGGACGTATGACGGACGGCATGGCTGCGGTACACACAAAGGGTGGTGGGTTGCCAATATCACCCTCGGCCAGCCTTTGTCTCCGCTGTGATGATGTCTCACGGAACAGGCAGGATACTCGTGCCCGAGGGGAGGCCCATAACCGGTGCAGATATACGTCACCGATGTTGGTTCGTGAGTTAGGATCGAACTCAGGGTGGCGAGTTTGTTGCGCCAAGCGCTTCGACTACCGCTAGTAGCACGTTCCCCAACAGAATGTTAAAGGCTGTACACGTGTGGAGCCGAGGTGCAGTGGTTAGCATATTGCTTTACGAATCCGGCGACCCGAGTTAGATTCCCGCTCACGGTCAACAGCGGTGGCTAGAATCTGAATCGGTGCTGGGGCTTTTTTCGTTCCGATTCTCCAATTTTTTTTTTTTACCATTTTTATTTTACCAGGTAAGGCCCACTGAGCTACAGAGCTCTTTTACATACGCGACGTGGCTATCACAAATGAAAGCTCAACAGAGCGGGCTCATCACGTGGACATTTAGAGCAGCCCAATACTCACAACGACCACGCGGCTAACACCGCAAACTCCAAATATACAGCAGCAGGCGTCAGGGTCGGGATCGAACCCATAACCGCCTGTATACCCGGCGAGGTAGTTAACACACATTAGTATCAGATGTGGTTTCCAAACATATGCAGCGGTGGGGAGACGAAAGTGGCCTTAATCAGGTATCGCTAACAGCATTTGCCCCACACATTCTGTTAACGGCTACACGGGCGATCCTTGTTTGTGAATTATGTAGGAGTCTGAGTCGTGGCCAAGATTGCTCACGCTATCACGCACAGACAAATGTTGCCGCTTAATCGCATTGACCGTTGTGGTAAATGCTGTTAGCGAGCACTTACTAAGGCACCGAAGGGCACACCAGGGGGTTGTGTGGTCAGAACCACACCAGACAACGACGAATAGGCACCGCATTGCTTTAACAGACTGTTGGGGCAAGCGATGCTAGCGAGAAGCGCGGATGAAAGGCGAGACGGCACACGAGGAGGTGCCGTAGAGAGCAAACACGCTCGGCTGCCTTTGTCTCCCCAGTTGGCGATGTTTACACGCCACATGAGATATTCGTGTAAGGCTGAGTCGATCAAGCGGAGGTCCAGGACCGGTTCAGATATAAGCGCGAATCGAACACACACGTGCGCAGACATGCACAGCGACAAAAAATTCCCCGTATAGCCTCAAGAGAATGTTGGGGCGAAGGGCTTTTAGCGAGAAGCGCCTATGAAGGCCGGCACGGCACACGGAGGTGGTGGGTGGACAGCAAACAACCCTCGGCCGCCTTTGTCTCCCCAGTAACCGGGAAATTCACTTTGAGGCTGAGTCGACCTAGGGGAGTCCCAGGACCGGCACCATCACTGGTGTTGGCCGTAAGCGGGATTCGAACTCTGGTCGCCGGGTTCGTAGCGCAGCGCGTTAGCCGCCACACTGCCGCTCGCCACACATTCGCACACACGCGCACAGACTCACAGCCAAATAAGACAAAGATCCCCCGTGTAGCCTTAACAGACTGTAGGGGCAAGCGCTGTTAGCGAGCACCTATGAAGGCCGGAACGGTACACGAGGGGGTGGGTGGCCAGCACCACGCCCGGCCGCCTTTGTCACCCCAGTTGACGATGTTTACACCGCACCAGGTACTCATTTGAGGCTGAGTCGACCTAGGGGAGGCCCATGACCGGTTCAGATAATCGTCACCGGCGTCGGCCGTGGGCGGGAATCGAAGTCGAGTCACCGGGTTCACAGCGCAGCGTAGCGCACACGGACACACATCCGGACAAACGCACTGATTGTGGTATAAAACGAAAGTGCCTGTTGTTGTTGTCCTTATTATCATCACCATCATCATCATCGCGGGTCCCAGTGCGACCCGACGTCTAATCAACAATGCCGCTTCCTGTGCGTTTCGTTTTATGGCTGCGCTTTCTCATCCGGGGGTTGATGGGAGTGGTGGTGGTGGTGGTGGAGGGGGTGGTGGTGGAGGGGGTGGAGGGGGTGGTGGTGGTGGTGGTGTTGGAGGGGGTGGTGGTGGTAGTGGGGGTTGATGGGGTGGTGGTGGTGGTGGAGGGGGTGGTGGTGGAGGGGGTGGTGGTGGAGGGGGTGGAGGGGGTGGTGGTGGTCGTGGTGTTGGAGGGGGTGGTGGTGGTAGTGGGGGTTGATGGGGGTGGTGGTGGTGGTGGAGGGGGTGGTGGTGGAGGGGGTTGATGGGGGTGGTGGTGGTGGTGGAGGGGGTGGTGGTGGAGGGGTTGATGGGGGTGGTGGTGGTGGAGGTGGTGGTGGTGGTGGTGGAGGTTGTGGTGGTGGTGGAGGGGGTGGTGGTGGAGGGGGTGGTGTTGGAGGGGGTGGTGGTGGTAGTGGGGGTTGATGGGGGTGGTGGTGTTGGTGGAGGGGGTGGTGGTGGAGGGGGTTGATGGGGGTGGTGGTGGTGGTGGAGGGGGTGGTGGTGGAGGGGTTGATGGGGGTGGTGGTGGTGGAGGTGGTGGTGGTGGTGGTGGAGGTTGTGGTGGTGGTGGAGGGGGTGGTGGTGGAGGGGGTGGTGTTGGAGGGGGTGGTGGTGGTAGTGGGGGTTGATGGGGGTGGTGGTGGTGGAGGGGGTGGTGGTAGTGGTGGAGGTGGAGGGGGTGGTGGTGGAGGGGGTGGTGGTGGAGGGGGTTGATGGGGGTGGTGGTGGTGGTGGAGGGGGTGGTGGTGGAGGGGTTGATGGGGGTGGTGGTGGAGGTGGTGGTGGTGGAGGTTGTGGTGGTGGAGGGGGTGGTGGTGGAGGGGTTGATGGGGGTGGTGGTCGTGGAGGGGGTGGTGGTGGTGGTGGTGGTGGAGGGGTGGTGGTGGTGATGGGGGTGGTGGTGGTGGAGGGGGTGGTGGTGGAGGGGGTGGTGGTGGAGGGGGTGGTGGTGGAGGGGGTGGTGGTGGAAGGGGTTGATGGGGGTGGTGGTGGAGGGGGTGGAGGTGGAGGGGGTGGAGGTGGAGGGGGTGGTGGTGGAGGGGGTGGTGGTGGAAGGGGTTGATGGGGGTGGTGGTGGAGGGGGTGGAGGTGGAGGGGGTGGTGGTGGAGGGGGTGGTGGTGGAGGGGGTGGTGGTGGAAGGGGTTGATGGGGGTGGTGGTGGAGGGGGTGGAGGTGGAGGGGGTGGAGGTGGAGGGGGTGGTGGTGGAGGGGGTGGTGGTGGAAGGGGTTGATGGGGGTGGTGGTGGAGGGGGTGGTGGTGGAGGGGGTGGTGGTGGAGGGGGTGGAGGTGGAGGGGTTGGTAGTGGAGGGGGTGGAGGTGGAGGGGGTGGAGGTGGAGGGGGTGGAGGTGGAGGGGTTGGTAGTGGAGGGGGTGGAGGTGGAGGGGGTGGAGGTGGAGGGGGTGGTGGTGGAGGGGGGTGGTGGTGGAAGGGGTTGATGGGGGTGGTGGTGGAGGGGGTGGTGGTGGAGGGGGTGGAGGTGGAGGGGGTGGAGGTGGAGGGGTTGGTAGTGGAGGGGGTGGAGGTGGAGGGGGTGGAGGTGGAGGGGGTGGAGGTGGAGGGGTTGGTAGTGGAGGGGGTGGAGGTGGAGGGGGTGGTGGTGGAGGGGGTGGTGGTGGAGGGGGTGGAGGTGGAGGGGTGGTGGTGGAAGGGGTTGATGGGGGTGGAGGGGGTTGAGGGGATGAACGTGAGTTCCGCGCGGCAACGGTCTGCACCTCAAGTCGGGATGGGCACTCACTCTCTCACTCTCTCGTCCCATGAAAATGAGCGCCGGCGACGAATAATAAAAATGGATGTTAGCATTTTTTTTATTTTTTATTGCCGCCGTTTTATTGCTCGCAATGCGCCACTCATCGCCGCGAGTGCAGGGCGCAGCAAAACAAACCTCCCCCCCCCCCTTGCCCCCCCCCAGCCCTCGCCGCCGCCGCCCCCTCTTTCTCTCTTTGCATTCGCTCCGGTAATTTCGGCGAAATGCGCTTTTAATGAAGCGAGATTCGTTTTTTGTCCCCTGCTTCTTCCGAGGCCCATCAGTAGGTGCCTCGGTCCCGACATCCGTGGGCGGGGGGGGAGTAGTGGTTAAGACCGCAATGCCGAGAGCGGGTGGGGTTGGCGGAAGGTGGATGGGGGTGGTGGTGGTGGGGGTGGTAGGGGTGGTGGTGGGGGAGGTGGTGGTGTGGTAGGGGGGGGGGGTTCTGCTGTCAGCGGCAATGAACGCCGCAGCCGCCGTCAGGTTGCATCAGAGCGGCGCGTTAACGGCGCCCGAGCGCGTTTGCGTGCCGCGTGTTCTGCGAGAGTGAGCGAGCGAGTGCGTGTGTTTTGTAAATGTGTGTGTGTGAATGTGTGTGAGTGAGTGTGTTTTGTAAATGTGTGTGTGTTACTGTGTGTGAGTGAGTGTGAGTGTGTTTTGTAAATGTGTGTGTGTGTGAATGTGTGTGAGTGAGTGTGTTTTGTAAATGTGTGTGTGTGTGTGAATGTGTGTGAGTGAGTGTGTTTTGTAAATGTGTGTGTGTGTGAATGTGTGTGAGTGCGTGTGTTTTGTAAATGTGTGTGTGTGTGAATGTGTGTGAGGGCGTGTGGTTTGTAAATGTGTGTGTGTGTGTGAATGTGTGTGAGTGAGTGTGTTTTGTAAATGTGTGTGTGTGAATGTGTGTGAGTGTGTTTTGTAAATGTGTGTGTGTGTGTGAATGTGTGTGAGGGCGTGTGTTTTGTAAATGTGTGTGTGTGTGTGAATGTGTGTGAGTGAGTGTGGTTTGTAAATGTGTGTGTGTGTGAATGTGTGTGAGGGCGTGTGGTTTGTAAATGTGTGTGTGTGTGAATGTGTGTGAGGGCGTGTGGTTTGTAAATGTGTGTGTGTGTGTGAATGTGTGTGAGTGAGTGTGGTTTGTAAATGTGTGTGTGTGTGAATGTGTGTGAGTGAGTGTGATTTGTAAATGTGTGTGTGTGTGAATGTGTGTGAGTGAGTGTGGTTTGTAAATGTGTGTGTGTGTGTGAATGTGTGTGAGGGCGTGTGTTTTGTAAATGTGTGTGTGTGTGAATGTGTGTGAGTGAGTGTGGTTTGTAAATGTGTGTGTGTGAATGTGTGTGAGTGCGTGTGTTTTGTAAATGTGTGTGTGTGTGAATGTGTGTGAGTGAGTGTGTTTTGTAAATGTGTGTGTGTGAATGTGTGTGAGTGAGTGTGGTTTGTAAATGTGTGTGTGTGTGAATGTGTGTGAGTGAGTGTGGTTTGTAAATGTGTGTGTGTGTGAATGTGTGTGAGTGAGTGTGGTTTGTAAATGTGTGTGTGTGTGAATGTGTGTGAGGGCGTGTGGTTTGTAAATGTGTGTGTGTGAATGTGTGTGAGTGAGTGTGGTTTGTAAATGTGTGTGTGTGTGAATGTGTGTGAGGGCGTGTGGTTTGTAAATGTGTGTGTGTGTGTGAATGTGTGTGAGTGAGTGTGGTTTGTAAATGTGTGTGTGTGTGAATGTGTGTGAGGGCGTGTGGTTTGTAAATGTGTGTGTGTGAATGTGTGTGAGTGAGTGTGTTTTGTAAATGTGTGTGTGTGTGAATGTGTGTGAGTGAGTGTGATTTGTAAATGTGTGTGTGTGTGAATGTGTGTGAGTGAGTGTGTTTTGTAAATGTGTGTGTGTGAATGTGTGTGAGTGAGTGTGTTTTGTAAATGTGTGTGTGTGTGAATGTGTGTGAGTGAGTGTGTTTTGTAAATGTGTGTGTGTGTGAATGTGTGTGAGTGAGTGTGTTTTGTAAATGTGTGTGTGTGTGTGAATGTGTGTGAGTGAGTGTGGTTTGTAAATGTGTGTGTGTGTGAATGTGTGTGAGTGAGTGTGGTTTGTAAATGTGTGTGTGTGTGTGAATGTGTGTGAGTGAGTGTGTTTTGTAAATGTGTGTGTGTGAATGTGTGTGAGGGCGTGTGGTTTGTAAATGTGTGTGTGTGTGAATGTGTGTGAGTGAGTGTGTTTTGTAAATGTGTGTGTGTGTGAATGTGTGTGAGTGAGTGTGGTTTGTAAATGTGTGTGTGTGTGTGAATGTGTGTGAGTGAGTGTGTTTTGTAAATGTGTGTGTGTGTGTGAATGTGTGTGAGTGAGTGTGGTTTGTAAATGTGTGTGTGTGTGAATGTGTGTGAGTGAGTGTGGTTTGTAAATGTGTGTGTGTGAATGTGTGTGAGTGAGTGTGTTTTGTAAATGTGTGTGTGTGAATGTGTGTGAGGGCGTGTGGTTTGTAAATGTGTGTGTGTGAATGTGTGTGAGTGAGTGTGGTTTGTAAATGTGTGTGTGTGTTACTGTGTGTGAGTGAGTGTGTGTGTGTAAATGTGTGTGTGAGTGTGTTTTGTAAATGTGTGTGTGTGAATGTGTGTGAGTGTAATTTGTAAATGTGTGTGTGTGAATGTGTGTGAGTGCGTGTGATTTGTAAATGTGTGTGTGTCAAGGCAGTAGCCATGAAGTCAACATTGGGGGGGACCAAATCTTCCAGGGGGTCTGGGGATCCCCCCCCCCCAGAAAAAAATATAAATTTGAAAACTCATTTCCTGCCTAAAACATTCAAAAATTCTCTAACACATTGGGTTGACTTTTTATTTCTGTTTTACAATCTTGTCTAATAGTGTATTGTATTACTTTGCTCTGTTTTTACCTTTTCTTGTTTCATGGTACGTAATGGCAGAGATTAGGGATTAATAAAGCACAACCATAACCACAATCATATAAACTGAAATCTATTTTATAGCAATATATTGGGGGGGACATTTTGAGCATATTTGAATATTTGGGGGGGGGTGTGCCCCCCCCCCCACAAATATATTATAATTACGGCCCTGGTGTGTGTGTGCGTTGATCAGTGCGTGTGTGTTGGGAGAGGTGTGGGCATTGGTGGCGCACCGGTTAGCGCTCTGTGCTACGACCCCGTCGACCCAAGTTCGATTCCCGCTCACGGCCAACGCCAGCGACGATAATATGAACCGGGTTTGGGCCTCCCGTAGGTCGACTCTGCCTCAAAGGAGTACCCGGCGTGGTGTGTATAAATCACCAGTGGGGAGACGAAGACGACCGGGCGTGGTGTTGGCCACCCACCCCTTCGTGTGCCGTGCCGGCCTTCATAGGTGCTCGCTAACAGCGCTTGCCCCAACAGCCTGCTGCATTCTCTGCTGGGGACATTGATGTCTGTGTGTGTGTGTTTGGGTGTAGTGTGTATGAGTTTGCTTCATGGGTGTTAAGAAGGATACCGCTGCCCGCTGCTGCTGCTGCTGTGTTGATGCGTGCATACTCTGACGCATTTGCACCTGCGTCCGTGGCAGAGAAGTCACTGCGGTCACGCTCGACCTGTCATTTCAAATGATATATTTTTAGTTTTTTGTGTCTCATTAACAAAATGTTCGTCGCCCAGCCAGACAGCCCGGGGTTACACGACCCATACGCGTGTTGAGATTAATTTATTTATTATTGGTGTCCCCCCCCCATTATCATCCCTACACCACGCGGCTCGCTCCTGCGCGCGGCAGTGAAACATCACGGAGTGAATCGCGGCCTCCAGCGCGTGGGGGGCTGACGGATGGCCGGGTGGGGGGCTGACGTCTGCTAACAGCGTTTGACCCATTGCTCTTGAGAGGGGGCCCCAAGGGGGGGGGGGTGGCGGGAGCGCGGTGGGGGGTAGCTACGTCTTGTTGCGCAAACCCAAGCGAGTGGTCTTTGCTTCCATCACCCTGAAATGAAAATCTGTATATTCAGGGGCGGTTCAATGACGGCTCAAGACTGGTCGTGCAGGCTGCCTGCATTTTCCAGAGGCGATTTGAATCGGATTGAAGCTTTATTTGTCAGTGTGCTGTTTCCCTCTTCTGATGATTACACTGGTCAACAAAAAAAAAATTCTGGCCTGGACTTTTGCAGCTTTTTTAGACTAATTTCAGGGTGCTGATTCCAAATCTGATCTCAGATTTGCTCTATCACATCTCATTTTATGCTATCGGCATACCCCATTTTCATTGATTTTACCAGAAATTAACTCCGTCACTTATGATTGCAAGTTGTTGCGAATCAGTGACTGCTTTAGTGTTAAAATATGGTGCTGTAATTTTAGGATAGTGTGCTTGTAATCTCATTTTATGTAGATATCCACATTTATTTAATATTTTTCTTCCGCAGTTTTTATTGAAAATGCAATATTTGATATCTCAAAAACCTGATGTGCCAGATTTGGAATCAGCACCCCAAAATTACCTTATAACCGTTGGAATACCTTATGCCAGAAAAAGTGTGTTGACCAGTGTTATACGATCTATATTCTACTCGACCGCGGGAGGAAAATTGGTGCTCGGAGCGCGAAGCAGGCAGGCAGTGCACCACCCTGTGTGACAAGGGTCCCTGGAAGTGACACGTTTGCAGAACCGGGGCCGGCAGAACGCGCAGTCGGCGTCTTAATCCGCGCGGCGTTTTCAGTTTCAGTTTCGTTTATTAGGTATGTAACCCCGTGAGCCATGCGGCTCTAGACTCGGGTGCAACCGCAACAAACAAAAACACGAGCAAGAAACATCTTAAAGTGACTAAACGCAACAGAAAAATCCAGGAAAAAACGCAAAGTCTTCCGGAAAAAAGCACCGTATTTCAACGCTGTGTGCAAAAATCGCAGTGGGATGCAAGTCAAACAATACAAACCATAACACAATGCAGATTAAAGTTATCAGGCTAATTCTGTACTACAAGAAACAAACATGGCTAAACCAAAACGTGATCGGACATCGCGGGAGGTCTGAATGGAATGTCCAATACGCGCGGTGTGAGTGAATGCTCGTAAAGTTTGGAATCCATCAATGTGACCCTGTGACGAAAGTCCCAAAGGCGATGTACATTTAATTGTCAAGGCAGTCTTAAAAATTCCAAGTATTCTAGAACCACGTTCAAGATATTGTAAGAAAAGTCATTGTTAAAGCCACTCTGAATGGATTTCGGGAAGTCTGAATTATTTATCATGGAATTTGAACGGATTTCTAAGACAGTCATCTGAAACTCGTGGCGTATCTCAGAGGCCTAAATATTCCAGTATCCCACTCCCTTCATCACCGCCACCACCACCTCTCCCACGTGCGCCGTTGTTCACACCTGTGCACTTCACTCCAAATTCTCATCGCACGATCCGCAGGTGTCTCCGGTCGGAGCCAAGCTACTGAGAGCGCGCAGCCCACGGGTGCTCTGCAATTGAAGTGTGCAATTGCGTCTGTAGTGGCAGCTACACTGGCGATTAGCACGTTTGGCTACGTACGGCGCGACAGTAGCTTTACATACGTACGACAGTCGGCCATGGGCAGGAGGCAAACAACGGAAGGGCTTCAGCGTTGGTTGGAACAGGCAGGCATCGAGTCTACAGCACCGGTAACAGGGGGGAGAGAATGTTCAGGATGACGAGGGCAAGTGATGAGCATGAGAGACCTCCCGCTGAGCCAAGTTTTTGTCCGGGGCTTTAACAGAGAGAGAGAGAGAGAGGTGGGGGGCGTGGAGGAGAGTGGAGTGAGACGAGAGGGGGGGGGAGGCAGGATGTAGGGCGTCGACTCTGAAGCATGGGGCTGTAGGTACTGGCGGGACGTGGAGGCTGGATTGATGTTCGGGACTGGAGGTAAGGTGGATGTGGGCGTAGCGGAGGGGGGGGGGTCTGGGATTAGTAGTAGTGGGGGGGGGGGTGCTGTGAGGTCCACAGAATTCGCGAGTCATTTTATGGCACTCGCGGTTTTGTGCTGACCAGGCTGTTCCTTATGCGTGACGTCTGTAAAGTATATACCGTCGGCCATAATCTCATTTTAAAAATATGATCATGACAGTGTTATTATTATTATATCACGCGGACGCCTCGTCTCATGCGGAGCCGCGGTCGCTTCGTTATCCCCGCCGACGCCGCCCTCCCCCCGGTTGTCGAGCCGGGGGCGTCAACGGCGCTCCCCCCCCCTCCCCCCCCCCTGTCGCTCCCTCCCCACAGCCACCAAAGCCGGTCGATGTAGGTAGGCATCGAGGAGGAATCACTCAGTCGTTCATTCATTCCGCCGTCACGCTTTCCCCGTGCAGTGATTGCCCGCAGATGCTTGCGCGCGTAGATTGAATTGGAATTCCCATCGCTATTGCCTCCTATCTGCCGGACATCTGCAAATGACACACGCGACAAAAAGATGCGAAATTGTTAATCGGATTCCTCCTGTGCAAATGCATATTCTGATTCTGATGATGCATTGCCTTGAAATGTTTCGCGATTTAAAGTCGACGCGGCAATTGTTTTCGTTTTAACTCGTGGTAAATGTAGCGGCATCTCGTGACTGTCACCGCCTGTACCTCGTGACTCTCACCACCTGTACCTCGTGACCTCGTGACTGCCACCACCTACACCTCGTGACTCACCGCCTGTACCTCGTGACCTCGTGACTGTCACCACCTGCACCTCGTGACTCTCACCACCTGTACCTCGTGACTGTCACCACCTGCACCTCGTGACTGTCACCACTTGTACCTCGTGACTGTCACCACCTGCACCTCGTGACCTTGTGACTCTCACCGCCTGTACCTCGTGACTCTCACCACCTGTACCTCGTGACCTCGTGACTGCCACCACCTACACCTCGTGACTCACCGCCTGTACCTCGTGACCTCGTGACTGTCACCACCTGCACCTCGTGACTCTCACCACCTGTACCTCGTGACTGTCACCACCTGCACCTCGTGACTGTCACCACTTGTACCTCGTGACTGTCACCACCTGCACCTCGTGACCTTGTGACTCTCACCGCCTGTACCTCGTGACTCTCACCACCTGTACCTCGTGACCTCGTGACTGCCACCACCTACACCTCGTGACTCACCGCCTGTACCTCGTGACCTCGTGACTGTCACCACCTGCACCTCGTGACTCTCACCACCTGTACCTCGTGACTGTCACCACCTGCACCTCGTGACTGTCACCACTTGTACCTCGTGACTGTCACCACCTGCACCTCGTGACCTTGTGACTCTCACCGCCTGTACCTCGTGACTCTCACCCCTGTACCTCGTGACCTCGTGACTGCCACCACCTACACCTCGTGACTCACCGCCTGTACCTCGTGACCTCGTGACTGTCACCACCTGCACCTCGTGACTCTCACCACCTGTACCTCGTGACTGCCACCGCCTGTAACTCGTGACTGAGGCACAGGCGGTGATTGAGTTGAGTGAAATCGGCACGAGTGACCAATCGTGCTGCGTGCAAACGAGGCTCCCTGGGGGCCTGGTCTAGCCTTCACAGACTGTTGGGACAAGTGCTGTAAACGACTAGCACCTATGAAGGCCGGCACAGCGCACGAGGGGGTGGGTGGCCAGCACCACGCCCGGCCCAATTTGTCTCCCCAGTGGCGACGTTTACACACTTCACCGGGGCAGGGCGAGAAGGGAGAGGGGAGGAGCGCGGGGAGAGGCTGCGGCAGGTAAATGAAGCTAAGAGCTCAGTGGGCTTTTAGCGGTAAGACACAAATCGTGCATTTTTATTAGGATTACGTTTTAACGTGATTTTCTTACCTTTCCTATACTTTGCACTCTTATCGTGACCTTGTATTGCTTGCTGTTGTCACGTTCTGACCCGCCCCTACTGGGTATCTGTGAAAAAAATGTGCATTTTAGCTCTTCGGATTCCTCCAGTATAAATAAATATGCGTAGCCATTTCCCCTGGCAGAGCTGAGTCCACCTAGGAGATGCCCAAAACCGGTTCATATAATCGTCACTGGCGTTGGCCGTGAGCGGGAATCGAACTTGGGTGGCCGGGTTCGTAGCACAGATCCGTGAGCTACACTTGAGGTGCATCACCACCACCACCAGCAGCAGCATCGCGTTGGAGTCAGAGGATAATTTATGCGCGTGGAACACATCCAATGAAACAAAAGCAGTAGGCAGCGCTTGATGCTCGCCGCCTGACGTTTATGGGGCCTTTTGGATGTGGGCTCAGAAACTGTTTGAAAGCTAAAAAAACACATGTAATTATTTTATATTACAAGCATTGTGTTAATGCAGGCATTATTCATTGTGAAATGTTTCAGTTTGGTGCTTTAACATCTTAACACAGCTGTTTTGTTGCCAGAAAAAAGGGGAAAACCTCTTCTCATATTTAATTATTATTTCGCCAGCAGGGCTCAGCAACCTGCGGCATGCGGCTCTTTAAAGTGACTGCGTCGTGACGGCTTTTATCACCGTCTCGTATTCACCACGCAGGACATTGCGGCTCTTGAAATATCTAAGTGTTTTTTTTCATACCGAATTCGAACAAAAAAATATTCTCTCCTCTGGTTACGTTGGTTGCCGACCTCTGTGTGAGCTGCGTGCCACGTAACGCCAACATTTGGAAGGGCCCCCCCCCCTCCCCGCAGTGGCAGCTGTCCCAGTGCGGCACACGGTGACTCAACACCAGGCCTGCAAAAGCGCGCTGATTACCGCTGTTGTGTGCCATTCCGATTGAGAAATGCCGACGGTCATTTTCAAATTTTGCGAATTTGGACACTGACGCCGTCACACACCACGGCAGCCTCCTCTTGGGAGGGGGGGAGAACGTCACGGGATCTCTAAGTTCCACTGGTGAAGCAGAATTTGTGCACAGTATTGCCGCGGTTATTTAAACAGCCGTAGATATGAATCAGGGCGGCAGCTGGGTTCGATCCGTGAATCTCCGCGACAGAGAAAAATTAAAAAAAACTTGCGAGCCAAGAGGCAGCAGCGCCGCCTCGCTGCGTTAACCGAGTGGCGATCTCTGGTTTCAGTCGCGCAGTCTCATGCCACGCGATGTCGCTTGAAATCCGTGGCGACGAACGGTCGACTTCATGCCTGGGGGGGGGGGGGTATGGGACGCGGTCACGGCCGAAGGCGACGCCCTGAGCGATGAGCCGGTGACTAGCGCAGTCGCTCGCACGCGGCCTGGCCGATAGATAAAGGATCGCCGTGTAGCCTTTCACAGACTTGTGGGGGCAAGTGATGTTGGCGAGCTCCTAATGAAGGCTGACGCGGCACGCAAAGGGGGTGGGCGGCTAGCACCACCTTTGTCTCCCCCACCAGTGATGATGTTCGCATGTAGGGGAGGCCCAGGACCGGTTCAAAAATTCGTCACCGATGTCGGTCTCGTGAGCGAGAATCGATCTCGCACCACAGCGCGCTAACCACGGCGCCACCGCTCCCCATAGGCGCACATACAAAGACAAAGGTCCCCTGTTTAGCCTTAACAAACTGTAGGGGCAAATGCTGTTAGCGAGCACCTATGAAGGCCGGCAACCACGGTGCACGAAGGGGGGGGGGGGGTAACCAGCACCACGCCCGACCGCCTTTGTCTCCCCAGTGGCGATTTTTACACACCACACCAGGTACTCATTTGAGGCTGAGTCGACCTAGGGGAGGCCAAAAACCGGTTCGTATAATCGTCACTGGCGTTTGCCGAGAGCGGGAATCGAACTCGGGTCACTGGGTTCGTAGCGCAGCGCGCTCACCGCTACACCACCGCACGTACACACGCGCACGCATTTTCGCTCGCAATATCTCGTGCAGACGCGCACTGTGTCTCCACTCGGAGCTCAGGTCTCTCTTTCTCCCTCTGTCGCGTGCGCGGCGCACATCGCATCGAACGTTGAACCCGCGCGCGTTAAACAGCACGGGATAGCGACTGATTCCCGTGCGGCAGATAAGCATCGCACGGCGGCACCACCACAACGCTTTCCCTCCCTTCGACTCAACTTGCCTTGACTCCAAGCACCCACTCCCCCCCCATCACCCGCCCACCTCCCCCCCATCACCCGCCCACCTCCCCATACCCCTCCCTCTCCCATCACCTGCCCTTCTCCCCATACACCCCTCCCTCCACCCATCACCTGCCCCCCCCCTCCTTCCATCCCCGCCATCACCCCCCTGCCACAGGTCCCTTCACCCAGGACTCTGCGTGTTTATATTTAGCCGACGTCTACGCGCTCTGCCGAGGAGACACGGAGGCTGAGAGTGAATTTTCTGCCTGAGCAGACACAGCGGATGCCCGGCACGGTGCCCGATAGCGAGCGAGGGAGCGAGCGAGCGAGCGAGAGACAGCAGGCAGGCAGGCAGGCTGACAGATAAGGAGGCCGACAGACACGGAGACAGAGAGGCAAGCAAGTCAACGGGCGGGCAGACGAGGCGGGTAGGAAATAAGGTAGGCAGGCAACGAGACAATACAGCAGGCAGATAGACAATCGAACAGGAAGAGATGCCAGTTGACGGACAGAGAGGTGGTCGCAATTCGTTCGTGTCGTGTGTAGGGAGAAAGGCCGAGATGCACAGACAGAGAGAGAGAGACAAAGGGCGGGTAAGGTCCACTGAGCCTTTTTTTTAGAAGCGATCTGGCCACAAAAGATAGCTCGGCGAAGTGGCGGCTTAACATGCGGATATTTACAGCAGTCAGATAACCGAGATGCGCGATGTGGATTCTAAATTCGGAGGAAACAACCGGAGGATCCTGAGAAAATCCCACGCGACCACGGGGAGAGAGAGAAAGAGACGCATGCAAACTCAAAATATACAGGCATCAGGGTCGGGGTCGAACCCACGACTTTTTGTATACCAGGCGAGGGATTTAACATATTTCCTCTGCGGCCATCCCCCCCCCCCCCCCCGTGTCTGTCTCGCCACCGAAAGCTATAGCCGGAGTGCGAATAGGAGAAGGAGGAATCCGAATCAGAATATGTATGTATACTGGAGGAATCCTATGAGTTGTAAAGCTCTTTTTCACAGTTGTACAGGAGAGTGGGAGGGAGTGGTGGTGTGGGAGGTGGGGGGGGAGCTCGGTTTGAGATGTCGCGCTCGGGGCAGAGCGAGAGGGGAGGAGCGCGGGGAGAGGCTGCGGTAAGGAAATGAAGCTAATAGCTCAGTGGGCTTTTCCCGGTAAGATACAAATCGTGTATTTGTATTACGCTTTTAAGTAATTTATTTATCTTTCCTATACTTTTCACTACTATCGTGACCTTGTATTGCTTGCTGTTGTAACGTTTTGACCCGAGAGCTTTTTAGCTCTTCGGATTCTTCTGGTATGAATAAATATTCGTAGCCATTTCCCCTGGCAGAGCCGAGGCGACGTGAGCGAGGTGACGGGGATTCTCCCATCATCGTCTATGTCATCATCATCACCATCATCGTAAGCACTACCACCACCACCATCATCATAGTCATCACCACCATCGTCATCGTCATCACCACCACCACCATCATCATCGTCATCACCACCAACACCGTCATCGTCATCACCACCACCACCGCCATCGTCATCACCACCACCACCATCATCATCATCGTCATCACCACCACCACCATCATCATCGCCATCACCACCACCACCACCATCGTCATCGTCATCACCATCACCACCTTCATCATCGTCATCACCACCAACACCGTCATCGTCATCACCACCACCACCACCATCGTCATCACCACCACCACCATCATCATCGTCATCACCACCACCACCATCATCATCGTCATCACCACCACCACCACCATCGTCATCACCACCACCACCATCATCATCGTCATCACCACCACCATCATCATCGTCATCACCACCACCACCATCATCATCGCCATCACCACCACCATCATCATCGTCATCACCACCACCACCATCATCATCGCCATCACCACCACCACCACCATCATCATCGTCATCATCACCACCACCATCGTCATCACCACCACCACCACCACCATCGTCATCACCACCACCACCACCACCATCATCATCGTCATCACCACCACCACCATCATCATCGTCATCACCACCACCACCATCATCATCGCCATCACCACCACCACCACCACCATCATCATCGTCATCATCACCACCACCACCACCATCGTCATCACCACCACCACCATTGTCATCACCACCACCACCATCATCATCATCGTCATCACCACCACCACCACCATCATCATCGTCATCACCACCACCACCACCATCATCATCGTCATCACCACCACCACCACCATCATCATCGTCATCACCACCACCACCACCACCACCACCACCATCGTCATCACCACCACCACCACCATCATCATCGTCATCACCACCATCATCATCGCCATCACTACCACCACCACCATCGTCATCACCACCACCACCACCACCATCATCATCGTCATCACCACCAACACCGTCATCGTCATCACCACCACCACCATTGTCATCACCACCACCACCACCATCATCATCATCGTCATCACCACCACCACCACCATCATCATCGTCATCACCACCACCACCACCATCATCATCGTCATCACCACCACCACCACCATCATCATCGTCATCACCACCACCACCACCATCATCATCGTCATCACCACCACCACCACCACCACCATCGTCATCACCACCACCACCACCATCATCATCGTCATCACCACCATCATCATCGCCATCACTACCACCACCACCATCGTCATCACCACCACCACCACCACCACCATCATCATCGTCATCACCACCAACACCGTCATCGTCATCACCACCACCACCATTGTCATCACCACCACCACCACCATCATCATCATCGTCATCACCACCACCACCACCATCATCATCGTCATCACCACCATCGTCATCACGCTCGCTGCAACCACAACGCGGCGTGACGAGGCGGCGAGGACGGAGTTGGGAACGGTGGCAGGCCGACCATTAGCGACGGTAGTGGTGCCCGAAAACGATGATGAAGATCATCATCCTCATCATGTAGGCATGTATGTTGAACTTCTTTCGCACCGTACGTAGGCTCGTCGCAGGTGCGGCGCTCAGGATGGCGGGGAGTCGATTGACAGCGGGATGATCCGAAAAAATCCGCCGTGATGAGAATGATGATGCAATGCGCGGTGTATCGATTGCAGTCGAGGATGATGATGATGATGATGGCGGTGATGGTGATAGCATGATCGAATTCGCAGGATATGATGATCATGACGACGATGATCACGATGATGATAATGACGACGATGATGATTTGGGTGATGGCAATTAGGGATGATGAAAAGGAGGCACTTAGCGAGTTGGCACAATGCGCGGCGCGCTGATCGCGCCCATGGCAACTTCGCAACCCCCCCCCCCAACCTCGCCTCATTAACATAATAAATGCAGCATGGATAATTGTGTTTAATGACTCATTAGACATCATAATATTTGTACAGCCAATCTGTTATGTAGATGTTGCCATTAAGGGCTAGCGGCTCAACGCGACGCGTACCACGACCGCCGCTCGCTCCACTCTCGCGGGCGGTCGCAGTTGCCTCCAATTACTGCGCTGTTAGCACGGGGGGGGGGGGGGGGTGGTGGCGTGCTTTGACTGCGCTCGATTATTGTTACGGGACGCGAGTGTGAATAATTAATGCGGCGTTGTAACGCGGCGGCGGGCAGGGTGGGTGGGGGGTGCTACGGAAAAGGATAACAGAGTCATCGGTCTCGAGATGAATACCACCGCCACTACGGCTAATGCCAACAACGCCACCACCATCACCGCCACCACCACCGCCACCATCACCGCCACCACCACCGCCACCACCACCGCCACCGCCGCCGCCGCCGCCGCCGCCGCCACCGCCACCATTACCGCCACCATCACCGCTGCTCAGACCCTGGTATCGAGTCCAGGGAACGCGGCGGCACTGGGCGAGCGATGATGCGCGCTGTGTCCCAGTCCCGGCGCGAGAAGGCTTTGGTATTGGGGAATTGGCTTTGGGATTAAAGATAGGGCTGGGGTTAGGGGATAAGGTTAGAGAAATATTTGGAGTCGTGAACACGGGTTGTGGTTCGGGATAGGCTTGCGGTGAGAGATTTGGGTGGCATTACTGGGATAGCGATAGGATTAGGAATAGGGGATACAGATAGGTTTGGGGTTAGGGGAGATGTTAGGGGTCACGGGATAGGCATGGGCTTGTGTATGGGTAGGATTGTGGTTAGGCGTGGGGATGGTCTTAGGGCGTCGGGATCGTGTGAGAGTTTAGGGACAGAGTTTGAGACAGGGTTGGGATTCAGCTTGTGCTCGAGGTTAGAGATGAGAATACCAACTTCTTGCAGAGCTTTGTCTCGCGTGGCGGCAATGCCGATTGAAGCAATGCATTGCGCTGCTTTGGCTAAAACACAAACTTGCTGTGCATCCATCCCTTCGCCCGCTTCCATCGCAGCCCGTTAGCTTCGGTGGTCAAACAAATCTCTGCACGCGATCCACTCACCTGCTGATACAACCACCACCACCACCGCCGCTACCAAAACAAAGACAAAAATCCCCCGTGTAGCCTCAACAGACTGTTTGGGCAAGCGGCGTTAGCGAGCAGCACCTATGACGGCACGGCACACGTCGGGGTGCGTGACCAGCTAACCCGCCCGGCCGCCTTTGTCTCATCGGTGACGATGCTTACACACCGCACCAGGCACTCATTTGAGGCTGAGTTGACCTAGGGGAGGCCCAATATCGGTTCAGATAATCGGGTAATCGAACTCGGGCCGCCGGGTTCGTAGCGCACAGCACTCACCGCTGCGCCATCGCATCCCCCACCTAACGCCACCACACCATCGTCGCCACGCCGCTGCCGTGATCCATCAGAGCTCGATGTGGAGCCGCGGGGTGGGAGGCTCCCGCTAATGCTGAACACGCAAGAGATCGCGAAATGAAGCGGCGGCCGAGGTCTCTAAAGCAATAAGCGTCGCTCGCGGCGCCCTCCGCGTCGAACGCAGTCGATCGAGCGCGTGCGGCGCGGTAAAGCGGCCGATGGATGCGTGGCCGTCTTTGGCACGCGACGCTCGCAGGCTGGACGAGCGAAATTGTCCGGCGCCGGGGGTCCCGGCTGCTCTTCGTGTCGACAGGGGATGACAGAGGGGGGGGGGGGGTGCATGCTCAAGATCAGTGGCAGCACTGCCGTGGGGTCGAACTGGTGCTTAACGTATCGCGTCCCGGAGTGATGGCATGCCCGTGATCCGAACCGGTAATTGCGTGCTGTGATCGCAGAGCCGCTCAGGTGAGCGACGCGGGGTCTGCTGCTGCTGCAAAGCCCTGTTTCTTTGCGCTCATTTAAAGGTTTTGTGCCATTTTACTTTGTCGAGTTGGAGGCATGAGCCGCAGTCAAACTTGGAGGCAGCGGCAGGAGCTTCTTCAATCAGGAACGAGACACACATCGGAGAGATGCCAAGTGGCTTCATGCCAGCGGTCAGAGGACGTTGGCGGGACACATCTCGAGAAGGGATTACGATGGTCAGTGTACGAGACTTGTGACGGAATGGCAAGGATGTGAGAGAAACGGCGTTCGAGAGGACGACCACCGCACAGATGGATCGATGAAATTAGCTCCCGTACACGCGCTAGTGTGGAGTGTTACATTGCAGGGCTGTGAGAGATTACGACGTCTTGGGTGAGGCCTCAATCCAGCAGCAGATAGATCATGGCCTAGCTGCTGCTGATGGTGGTGGTGGTGTGAGATGGATTGTGGTATTACACAACCGTGAGAATTGGCGACGACGCAGTGGGGTAGAGTAGCCTCCACCAGCAGTGGGTAGATCCTGGCTGCTGCTGCTGCTGATGATGAATTGCGCTCCCCACAGGATGAATATTCCACCGCACACGAGCCACAATTAGAGCCCCTGAAAGCGAGACCTTGCTCGCGATGATGAGCTGTAAAATAGGTCAGAGCTGACAAGCCGCTGCTGTAATAATTCATCGCCGTGCTGCCGTTGTCTGCTGAACATCGGAACGGTCGCACTCATAAGGTCACGTTCGTGCGAAAACCTCCCCCAGGTGACCTCCCCCTCCCCCCTCCCCCCGCTGACGGCGGAGAGGCGATCCCGCCGGTTAAGGCGGAGGTAACAGCACAAATAAACAGAGGGGCGTTCCACGTGGAGACGCGAGCGTGGCTGGGAATAGCCGCAGGGAGGGAACCTCGAAGCGGCGGAGATCAGAGGTTTTGGTCGCGCATTTTAGACAGAGCAATTGGTAAAACACATTTTTTTGTAGATTGATGATGATGATGATGTTGATCAGCTGCCGCTGCCCATTATGAGAGTGATAGTGTTACTGATGATGCCGTTGTTGCTGCTGCTGCTGCTGATGATGAATGATGATGATAATGAAGCCAGAGGTATTTGATGGCGGCGGCGATGGTGAGTTCGTGCCCGTGCTATCGCTGCTTGTCCCTTCTTACTGATGGCGATGATGGTGATAATGATGACAGGGTGACGGCGATGATGTCAAAAGAGGCGATGGTGTTGAAGCGGTGATGGAGGTGGCAGTGGAGCTCGCACGTGACCTAGCAACACGCCTCCCTCCGCTATTGTGTTGAGACGCTGCGCCGCTCCTGGTTGTGTCTGATCGCCGCGCTATCGCGGACCGACTGTCACGCAAACTATCGCTGCCGCGCGGAGCTGTCGTCTGCAGGCTGTCGCGGGGAGCTGTCGATCCCTGACTGTCGCGCTCGGCGCTGATGGTCGTGGTTATCACCGCTGTGGCTGTCACCGCTGTGGTTATCACCGCTGTGGCTGTCTAGCGCGGGCTCTCGGCGCTCGGCTGTCGCGTGCTCGCCTAGTTTATATCGCGCGCGGTGCTGTGTAACTCATCACCCCATCCCCTCCCCCCCCCACCGACGTTACGGCGATTAGATGAAAGTTCCATTTCTTTTTTTTTCTCCCCGCCTTGTTTTCACCGTCTCGTTTGTGCCGTTTTGATGCCCCCCCCCCACTCCACCCACACCTCCATTATACTTAATGTAACACGGGCACATGATTTAAATAGGCTTTGCATATTTGGAGGGGAAATAATACCGACGTAGATTCTCACGCACGCCATTGTATAGGTCATTATTTGCAGCAATCGATGATTATATATTTCTATGAATCGATGACACTTCGGTCCTCGTGATCCGCCACGGCGCGTCTCGTCGAGTTTACCGGTTTACATCATTGCACATGCAAATTAGGCATTTACACGCGCCGGATGATTGATAAACAGGTTCCACGTATAAATTTAGACTTAAAGCTTTCGTGACTGCAGAGATTCATCTTCTTGGTTCTTTCGGCTTAAATAGACGCTCCAAGCCTGGGGTGTGTCATTCAGACTCTGTCTTCTCGACAGACCTGTTCTTCACCTGAGGACGGCTGCTTGCGTTGTGGCCGAAACGTCGTGAGAATTATTTTATTACGTTTAATTTTTATTATTTTATTATTTCCATTCTACGTGACTTTACCGAAACAACCAAGAAGAAGGTTCCACGTATGTTAAATGCTATACACGGGATCTTCGTCTTTCTGTGCATGCACCTACATGCACACAAATACAAATATCCCCCCTATAGCCTTAGCAGACTGTTGGGGCAATTGCTGTTAGCGAGCACCTATGAAGGCATACAAAGGGGTGGGTGCCCAGGAACACACCCGGCCACGTTTGTCTCCCTAGTGACGATATTTATGCACCGCGACAAGTACTGATTTGAGGCTGAGTCGACCTACGGGAGGCCCAGGACCGGTTCAGGTAATCGCAAATGGTGTTGGTCGTAGCGCAGCGCGCTAACCGCTACACTACCGCTCCCCACACGTACACACAGACCCACCCACATACATCCACACCTGTGCCCACCCACGGTACGGAATCAGTCGCACGCACACTCACTCACATTCACATACTCACACACGCTCATTGTCACCACACGCCCACACACAGCTCCGCGTGTAGACATCTAGACACGCTTAAACCGATACACACGCACATTAATACAGAGAGAGAGAGAACGCCGGGTATACATTCACACACAGACACACACGGACACACGGAAACACTCGCACGCACCCAGAGCAATGCTCCCCTACCCTCTCCCCCTTCTCGCTCCCTCTCACCGCCGCCGCAGCCGCAGCAGCAGCAGCACAGACAATCCAGTCGCTTGTCACTCCACATTACGTACCGAGATGAATAGGAGCCGAGAAAGAACCTGCTCCCCCTCCCAGCCCACCCTCGCCGCGTCTCACCCCCTCCACCCTCCACCATTTCTCACTCTGCGCGCTCTGCCTCCGCCGTCCCCTGCCTCCCGTGCCGCGACACCGAGAGGCGACAGCGCTGTTTAGCACAGCTGGGCAAGCAGCCCCCCGCCATCAGCCCCCCACCCCGCACCTCCATCGCCATTCATCACCGAACCTCCTTCGTAACCACTCATCGCCACGGTTGGCTATGTACGGCGAGAAAGAAGTTCAACGTACGGTACATGAAAATCACTCATCAACCCTCATCACCACTCATCGCCACTCATCGCTGGTCATCTGTCTGACCTCTCACCTCGCCCGTGGCCAAACGAAGAGAAGAGGTTGTGTTCCCGAGGGGAGTCGAGTGAGATGAGACGGGAAATGTAGCAGAGTGCGGGGAGGGGTGGGGGGGGTAGAGCGATATTGGACGGGAGAGGCAGGAGAGTGCGTGGAGGGGAGTGGAGTGAGATGAGAGGGGAGAGGCAGGGGAGTGCGGGGAGGGGAGTAGAGTGAGATGAGAGGGGAGAGGCAGGAGAGTGCGTGGAGGGGAGTAGAGTGAGATGAGAGGGGACAGGCAGGAGAGTGTGTGGAGGGGAGTAGAGTGAGATGATAGAGGAGAGGCAGGAGAGTGCGTGGAGGGGAGTAGAGTGAGATGAGAGGGGAGAGGCAGGAGAGTGCGTGGAGGGGAGTAGAGTGAGATGAGAGGGGAGAGGCAGGAGAGTGCGTGGAGGGGAGTGGAGTGAGATGAAAGGGGAGAGGCAGGAGAGTGCGTGAAGGGGAGTGGAGTGAGATGAGAGGGAAGAGGCAGGAGAGTGCGTGGAGGGGAGTAGAGCGAGATGAGAGGGGAGAGGCAGGAGAGTGCGTGGAGGGGAGTAGAGCGAGATGAGAGGGGAGAGGCAGGAGAGTGCGTGAAGGGGAGTGGAGTGAGATGAGAGGGGAGAGGTAGGGGAGTGCGTGGAGGGGAGTAGAGCGAGATGAGAGGGGAGAGGTAGGAGAGTGCGTGGAGGGGAGTGGAGTGAGATGAGAGGAGAGAGGTAGGAGAGTGCGTGGAGGGGAGAAGGGTGAGATGAGAGGGGAGAGGCAGGAGAGTGCGTGGAGAGAAGTAGAGTGGGATGAGAGAGGGGAGGTAGGAGAGTGTGTGGAGGGGAGTGGAGTGAGATGAGAGGGGAGAGGCAGGAGAGTGCGTGGAGGGGAGTAGAGTGAGATGAGAGGGGAGAGGTAGGAGAGTGCGTGGAGGTGAGTAGAGTGAGATGAGAGGGGAGAGGCAGGGGAGTGCGTGGAGGGGAGTAGAGTGAGATGAGAGGGGAGAGGCAGGAGAGTGCGTGGAGGGGAGTAGAGTGAGATGAGAGGGGAGAGGCAGGAGAGTGCGTGGAGGGGAGTAGAGTGAAGTCGGCAGGGTGAGTACATGGTGGATCTTGACGCTGCGTCGAGGGGATGCGCTCTTGATGAGCGATGAGCGTGAGGCGTCTGGCAGCGACGGTGTGAGTCCTGTGGATGAGAGCTGCGATGCCGAGATGTTAATTCCCTCGCCTGATATGCAGGAGGTCGTGGTTTCGATCCCGACACTGACGCCTGCTGTATATTTGGAGTCTGCGTGTTCTCCCTCGTGGTCGCGTGGATTTTTTTTCACATTTAGACTCAACATCACGCGTTTAGAGTATTTGGTCGCTCCGAATTTCCACGTGATAAAACGCTTCGTTGAGCTTTCATTTGTGGCCAGCTAGATTCTGAAAAAAAGAAAACGATATAGCTCTGTTGGCCTTAGCTGGTGAAATAAATACATAATAAATGTATATTTGGAGGTGAGGTATTTGGCGAGAGTTGAATTGACAGCAAAGCAAAAAAAACAAATACACTCCGCCGTGTAAACACATCACAGACGGAACACACACACAATCCCCTACATTACTTCGCTGTGTGATTGTTTGTTGATTCCGGCTGCTGCTACGCCAGCGTGTATTTTGACACGATCGCACCGCTTGCTGTGGTTGTACCACCTGATGACGATTGCTTGTGCTGCAATCGAAACGTCGTGATCTATTATTTTTTCTACCCACGTGACTTTACCGAAAGCACCAACGAGTATGGATTCCTGCAGTCACGAAAGCTTCAAATCAATATTTAATGCGATGTTAAATTTCGATTTTAAGCTTTCGTGACCGCAGCGATTCATCTTCTTGGTTCTTTCAGTAAAGTCACGTAGAAGGGAAATTAAAAAAAAAACATAATAAAGTATATTATTTTATTTTATTATTTCCCTTCTACGTCACTTTACCGAAAGAACCAATAAGTTTAATGCGATGTGTTTTGTGTTAAACTTCCCAAATGCTAAAATATGTCCCGCCCACTCTCATCCGCAAATCGGCGCTCATGTCCAAGTGGAATTAAAACTGTCATTGGCTGCGGTTCGACTCCCAACCACGGCTAAGATTTGACATTTGAACCGGTTGCGGGTCCCCCCTAGGTTGACTCAGTCCTAATTGAATGCCCGGTGCGGTGAGTACACATCAGCATTGCGGAGACAAAGACGAGCCGGGCGTGGTGCCATCACCACACCCACTCCCGTCGTGTGCTGTGGAGGCCTCAACATGTGCCCTATAGTGGCACTTGCCCCTAAACGCTATGTTGAGGCTACACGGCGGATCTTCGTCTTGTGTATGTGTGTGAGGGTAGAGGTGGCGGCCACGAGGTGTTTCTTGAAGCGGGTGATGGCGGTGGTGGCTGCCCGGCTGCACGTGGCTGCTGCCTGCAGTGATCTGTCCGCTGTGGAGGCTGCAGCGAGGGTTGATGGATCACCGCACCGATCGTGTGGAACTCCCTTTTTCCGCGTGAGCATCGAGGAGGTGCCGTACCCCTGGCTCGCGACGAATCGCCACCTGTTTCCATCTGTACGGGGATTGAGTGTTTCCCCCTCGCGAAAGGTCGTGTTTTTTTTCTTCTTCCTGGTGCTCCGGATTCCTCCCACACGTAAACAATACATGGACACTACGTGGTCGAAATCGCTTAAATCGATACGCGCACCTCCCGTGTGTTTGCGGTTCGTGCAGAGGGAGAGAGACGCAGCCGTGTGATGCAGTGTCGAACGGGAGCTGGAGGGATGTATGTCCGTTGAACTTATTTCGCACCGTACCATCGGAGACGAGAGTGATACGGGGTCTGTACGGCAATGCGTGCTCGCCATGAGCTTGTGCTGAAGCTTAACAACGTATATTGCATCGTATACGCAGATCTGTACAGCGGCGCCTTAATCCGAAGCGCTTAACAACAATATGACAATTGTACGTAAGACGCCAGTGGTTGGAATAAAGATTGAGGTTTGTTATTACAAGTGGCGGGGTGATTATGGTGACAGGAGAACGGGCGGCAGTGGTTTAAGGAGCGGTTGGGGGCAGCTCTGGGAGTAGCTGGGAGGGTGGCGGCAGGGAGTAGCAGTAGGGATGGTCACAGGGTTTGGGGTTGGGGTAGTGATAGGGGTTGGGGTAGTGATAGGGATGGGTAGTGATAGGGGTTGGGGAAGTGATAGGGGTTGGGGTAGTGATAGGGGTTGGGGTAGTGATAGGGGTTGGGGTAGTGATAGGGGTTGGGGTAGTGATAGGGGCTGGGGTAGTGATAGGGGCTGGGGTAGTGATAGGGGCTGGGGTAGTGATAGGGGTTGGGGTAGTGATAGGGGTTGGGGTAGTGATAGGGGCTTGTGGTAGTGATAGGGGTAGTGATAGGGGTTGGGGTAGTGATAGGGGTTGGGGTAGTGATAGGGGTTGGGGTAGTGATAGGGGTTGGGGTAGTGATAGGGGCTAAGGTAGTGATAGGGGCTGGGGTAGTGATAGGGGTTGGGGTAGTGATAGGGGTTGGGGTAGTGATAGGGGCTGGGGTAGTGATAGGGGTTGGGGTAGTGATAGGGGTTGGGGTAGTGATAGGGGTTGGGGTAGTGATAGGGGTAGTGATAGGGGTTGGGGTAGTGATAGGGGCTGGGGTAGTGAGAGGGGTTGGGGAAGTGATAGGGGCTGGGGTAGTGATAGGGGTAGTGATAGGGGTTGGGGTAGTGATAGGGGTTGGGGTAGTGATAGGGGTTGGGGTAGTGATAGGGGTTGGGGTAGTGATAGGGGCTGGGGTAGTGATAGGGGCTGGGGTAGTGATAGGGGTTGGGGTAGTGATAGGGGTTGGGGTAGTGATAGGGGCTTGTGGTAGTGATAGGGGTAGTGATAGGGGTTGGGGTAGTGATAGGGGTTGGGGTAGTGATAGGGGTTGGGGTAGTGATAGGGGTTGGGGTAGTGATAGGGGCTAAGGTAGTGATAGGGGCTGGGGTAGTAATAGGGGTTGGGGTAGTGATAGGGGTTGGGGTAGTGATAGGGGCTGGGGTAGTGATAGGGGTTGGGGTAGTGATAGGGGTTGGGGTAGTGATAGGGGTTGGGGTAGTGATAGGGGTAGTGATAGGGGTTGGGGTAGTGATAGGGGCTGGGGTAGTGAGAGGGGTTGGGGAAGTGATAGGGGCTGGGGTAGTGATAGGGGTAGTGATAGGGGTTGGGGTAGTGATAGGGGTTGGGGTAGTGATAGGGGCTGGGGTAGTGATACGGGCTGGGGTAGTGATAGGGGTTGGGGTAGTGATAGGGGTTGGGGTAGTGATAGGGGTTGGGGTAGTGATAGGGGCTGGGGTAGTGATACGGGCTGGAGTAGTGATAGGGGCTGGGGTAGTGATAGGGGCTGGGGTAGTGATAGGGGTTGGGGTAGTGATAGGGGTTGGGGTAGTGATAGGGGCTGGGGTAGTGATAGGGGTTGGGGTAGTGATAGGGGTTGGGGTAGTGATAGGGGTTGGGGTAGTGATAGGGGTAGTGATAGGGGTTGGGGTAGTGATAGGGGCTGGGGTAGTGATAGGGGTTGGGGTAGTGATATGGGTTGGGGTAGTGATAGGGGTTGGGGTAGTGATAGGGGTAGTGATAGGGGTTGGGGTAGTGATAGGGGTAGTGATAGGGGTTGGGGTAGTGATAGGGGTTGGGGTAGTGATAGGGGCTGGGGTAGTGATACGGGCTGGGGTAGTGATAGGGGTTGGGGTAGTGATAGGGGTTGGGGTAGTGATAGGGGCTGGGGTAGTGATAGGGGCTGGGGTAGTGATAGGGGTTGGGGTAGTGATAGGGGTTGGGGTAGTGATAGGGGCTGGGGTAGTGATAGGTGTTGGGGTAGTGATAGGGGTTGGGGTAGTGATAGGGGTTGGGGTAGTGATAGGGGTAGTGATAGGGGTTGGGGTAGTGATAGGGGCTGGGGTAGTGATAGGGGTTGGGGTAGTGATATGGGTTGGGGTAGTGATAGGGGTTGGGGTAGTGATAGGGGTAGTGATAGGGGTTGGGGTAGTGATAGGGGCTGGGGTAGTGATAGGGGTTGGGGTAGTGATAGGGGCTGGGGTAGTGATAGGGGCTGGGGTAGTGATAGGGGTTGGGGTAGTGATAGGGGTTGGGGTAGTGATAGGGGCTGGGGTAGTGATAGGGGTTGGGGTAGTGATAGGGGTTGGGGTAGTGATAGGGGTTGGGGTAGTGATAGGGGTAGTGATAGGGGTTGGGGTAGTGATAGGGGCTGGGGTAGTGATAGGGGTTGGGGAAGTGATAGGGGCTGGGGTAGTGATAGGGGTAGTGATAGGGGTTGGGGTAGTGATAGGGGTTGGGGTAGTGATAGGGGTTGGGGTAGTGATAGGGGTTGGGGTAGTGATAGGGGTAGTCATAGGGGTAGTGATAGGCGTTGGGGTAGTGATAGGGGTTGGGGTAGTGATAGTGGTTGGGGTAGTGATAGGGGTTGGGGTAGTGATAGGGGTTGGGGTAGTGATAGGGGTTGGGGTAGTAATAGGGGTAGTAATTGGGGTAGTGATAGGGGTTGGGGTAGTGATAGGGGTTGGGGTAGTGATAGGGGTTGGGGTAGTGATAGGGGTTGGGGTAGTGATGGGGGCTGGGGTAGTGATAGGGGCTGGGGTAGTGATAGGGGTTGGGGTAGTGATAGGGGTTGGGGTAGTGATGGGGGTTGGGGTAGTGATAGGGGTTGGGGTAGTGATGGGGGTTGGGGTAGTGATAGGGGTTGGGGTAGTGATAGAGGTTGGGGTAGTGATAGGGGTTGGGGTAGTGATAGGGGTTGGGGTAGTGATAGGGGTTGGGGTAGTGATAGGGGTTGGGGTAGTGATAGGGGTTGGGGTAGTGATCGGAGTAGTGATAGGGGCTGGGTTAGGCCCGGTCGTAGCTGGCAGTCGCAGTAGCACGATGATGGGCTAGGGGAGAAGAGACGGGGGGTTGTTTTAAGCGAGGAGTTGAAGCTGCAGCTAGTTCGAGTGACGATGGTTGCTCCGTGTGCTGCAGTGGGAGTTGGTTCCAATGGAGGGGAGCGAGAAGGGAACGAGAGAGTGAGACTCGGCGCACGGGGAGGGAGGCACGGGGAGGGTCGGTACAGACTGGGAGCCTCGCCTTGGACTTATTCACTGACCTTTGCTTCCACGAACATGCAATCTAGAAGATGAAGAACAATAATGAGTAAATTGTGCCATTCATTAAAAGTCTCACTAAGTCACGAAAGCCCTTTTTCACGAGAATTCTGGTATTGTGCTCTGGGAGGGGGGGTCGCAGTGATTTTAAGTTAATTCGTTTTGTGCGCGTGGGATGAATACCCAGAATGCCTCTCACCCCACGTACACACGCAACACATACACGCGGAGGGTTGACTCGATCCCACCCTAACCAATGATGGCAGCAGCGACGTGGTTCAGGAGCTCGACGTCAATGTCGAGGTCTTGCTGCTCGCCGCGACGACGAGGGGGCATCATGAGAGAGAGAAAGAGAGTTCCTGCTGTTCCTCCTACTCTGTTCAAGCAGCGCCGACCACGGCGGTCAACCGACTTAACGGCCCAGACAACATTCAGAGCTTCACAACAGACCGGGGCTTCATGAACCCGTTCGCTCTACTGCCATTAGTAACTCTCACACTCCCCCAATTACATCCGCGGCCTCGCTCCCCTCCCTCCCCTCACATGAGACGCGGAGTTTGCCTTTACGCGACCAATGAATGACGTCGTCGTCAGAAGTCAATCAGCTGAAAACTGCAGAGGCGGCTGGCGGAGCGTCCCAGATTTGGCGGCGCGACCTCGAAGCGTGACAAGGCGGTGGTGTTTTCTCGGTAAAGTCACGTGACTTTACCGAAAGAACCAAGAAGACGAATCCCTGCAGTCACGAAAGCTTTAAATCGAAATTTAAGGCGGTGGTGGTTGCCGCCGCCGCTGCTGCTGCTGCAGCAGATATTAGAGGCGAGATTCCGGAATTGTCACTGAATTACAACAACTACATCAGCAACAGAAAACAAAAACTCGCAACGCTAATTCCGGACCACGGCGCGCCGGCTTTAACGGAGAGGTGTCGCGAGGGGAAATCTCGCACGAGTAGAGGAGGAGGAGGGGGGGTGGGGCTCAGATGGTGTCGTGATTATGAACGCGCTCCTGCTCTCCGCCAGGAGCGTATTTACATCCATCACAGACCCCCATCAACCCTCCCGTCTATCACCCCCCCCCCCCCCCTTAAATTGGAGATTCTATTAATTCTAGATTTGAAGTTTTCGTAACTGCAAGGATTCATACTCTTAGTTTTTTTCGGTAAAGTCACGTGGGTAAAACAATTAATAACATAAAATAAATGAAAACAACTCAATTAAATTACGACGTTTCGGAGGCAACACAAGCTTCCCTCATCAGGTGTAATAAGTATAACCCGTAAAAACGAAGTTTTTCACTATAAATCCTTTATATGCGTGGCAGCGAACTTAATATAAAGGATTAAAAAATATATTCGCCTGTGGAGGACGCGGGGATCGATCCCGCGACCTTTGGCATGGGAAGCGAGGGCGCTACCAACTGCGCTACTCCGCCACGGCCTGTGGAGGGGTTACGCTCTGGGCTCTTACACTGTGCGTTCTATTTGAATATATGTAAAATATATTTTTTTTGCCGAGAAAGTGTAAAATGTTGGGAATTTTTTTTCACGAACATTAATTGTCTCGCACAACGAGTCTGTGTGGAAAATGTCAGCTCGATTGGATCACGGGAAGTGGGTTAAAAAACGACCAAAAGATTTGCACGGTCGTAAGCAAGCAAGCAAGCACGCAAGCAAGCACGCAAGCAAGCAAGCGAACTTAATATAAAGGATTTAAAAAGGGAGGCTTTGTTGCCTCCGAAACGTCGTGATTTCATTTTGTTGTTTTCATTTATTTTATTGTTTTACCTACGTGACTTTACCGAAAAAAACTAAGAGTATTCTATTAACTGTTACGATTCAAGGCCGCGATTCGATTTAAAAAATAATTGCTTTATTTGATCGTTTTCGCCGTCGCATTTGTATTATTTCGCTCTCGTTCCCTCGATGGTACAATTCACTCCGCTCAATTCAGCCGGACTATGAATCGTCCCCACACCACACCGACAATCGACAGCGGGGCAGAGGGAAGTGATATTTTCTGGAGCTCGGACCCGGGCATCTCCGGGTGATCGTAAGGCCTGCTTCATAACGCCATCTACAAAGCGCGCTCGCTCAACTAAGCCGTGTGCGAACAGTCGGTAGCAGAGGTCGCAACCTGGTACCCGATACCCGTACCCTACCCGATACCCGGCTACCCGTACCCGGCCGGGTACGGGTACGGGTAGCGTTTGCGACCCTGGTGCGGTCGGGTACGGGTACGGGTAGGCCGTGAGTCACTGGTGAGTAACCGTTTGTCACTCATTTCGGGTAGGGTACGGGTACGGGTAGGGAACGGGTACCCGTACCCGGCCGGGTACGGGTACGGGTACCCATTTGCGACCCTGGTGCGGCGGGGTACGAGTAAGGAATCAAAACCCGTTTGCGACCTCTGGTCAGTAGTGGCACAAGAGGTTAGCTCCATAAACCCGGCGACCCGAGTCCCGTTCCCGGTCACTGCTAGTATCAGTGGCGAGTGAGGCCTGACTAAACTAAAACGATACTTTTAAATTTTCCAGGTATAAAGCCCACGGAGTTTTTAGCTATTTTTCAGAAGCGACCTGGTCACGAATTATAGCCCAATGGTCGATGGTTTATTATCAAGACTATAGCAGCCAAATACTCGAAACGCACGTTTCGTGAACGTGGAGGGATACATCGGAGGATTCGGATAACAATCCACGCGACCACGGGGAGAACATGCAAACTCATACTCTTACTTCTTTCGGTAAAGTCACGTAGGTAAAAAATGAAATTAAGATTAATAAAAAATAAAATAATAATACAAATCACAAAAAAAAGAACATGCAAACTCCAAATATATATAGCAGGCGTCAGGGTCGGGATCGAACTCGCGAACCTTCGGCATACCAGGCGAGGTCAGGTTAACATCTCGCTACCGCGGCACCCTCGACCCAGCGCCACTCCCCGACCGTGCCCCCTGGCCAGCGTGCTGAGTGGCACGAATTCGCCGAGTGGGGCAAGTCGGTGAACCTCTGACAATCAGCTGGTCCCGACGACGAGCGAGCGATCAGGGCCGCAGACCTCTCCCTGCGCACAGGGGGCACGGCGAACATTTTGGCGCCGGCTCAACAGCGCTCGTTAGCCGTGGATAGACTGATCCCCGTCGTGGGAATGTGGAATTGACACAATGTAACAACCCTGGCGTTCGGCACCAAACGGAGATGATCGCCTCCGCCCCACACCCGGGTGAGAAGGTTGTGGGTGATCGTAGGGGTGTCGCACTACGATCACCACCACCTGAGTTCGATACACGAGCAGGGATATTTTAAACTGATGGCCTTAATCTCAGTTGTCTTGTGGTTGTTGTTGTTGTTGTTTGACTTGCATTCCACTGGGATATTTGCACAGGGTTGGTGTACGGTGATTTTTTTGCAATATTTTGCTGTCTTTTCTTGGATTTTCTGTTTGCACATCGTCACTTTAAGATGTTTTCTTGTTCATGTTTTTGTTTTTTGTTTGTTGCGGTTGCACCCGATTCAAGAGCCGAATGGCTCACAGGACTATACATAATAAATGAACTTGAACTTGAATATTATCAGTGGAAAGCGGTATCAGAGTCCGTTCTGGGACTCCCCTAGGTCGATTCAGCCTTAAATGAATGGAACCCTCGGGCGGTTTTCGATTGCTCTCTCAACCGTGGACCGTGATTCTCATAATCACAGAGACTCGCGGACTCGCATATACACATAGACTCACACATATTCACAGACCCACACATACACCCATAGACTCACACAGACTAACACATACACACAGACTCGCACAACCATATATGCTCACACACTCACACATAAACACACAGCCTCCAACATCAACCCATAGACTTGCAAGTCCACCCAGAGACTCAGACATCAACCTTCCATAATAAATGTTTTGGGGTTATATCGCGTAAGTATAAATGTGTCGTAACCCTCCACTGCTCGCGAAAGCCTACGTGTTAAATCAACCCTCCAGAATTACCACCACTTCCATGATCAACACCATCATCACCATCATCACCACCACCACCTCCATTATCAACACCACCACCACCATCGCCTCCATTATGAACATCATCATCATCACCTCCATTATCAACATCATCACCACCACCAACCAAACTCCGCCTTTGTGTTCCGATTTATATAATCAATTAATCCACCTGCACGCAAGTTGCGTGCTATGAGGAAGGACAATTACCCGAAACGACGCCTTTATCGGTGTTCGCTTACACGAGTCGTCCCAAGAGAGAGAGAGAGAGAGGTCTGCATGACCGTGCGAGAAACGCTCGCCTTGATGTGTGACGGGCTTTTTGCGTTAAGCAAGGGCGACTTCACACATCTTATTGCGTGAGAGTTATTCGTAATTAGTAGCGACGGAGCCGCCTAATTGCCCCTGATATGCTGTGTCGCTGCGATTTTTTTTTGTACAAATGACGGAATAACCCGTTATTAAATCTGCTCGCGAGCACGGAGCCAATTAAACGTGCACTGTTGGTGCGGTCACTGCGACTTCTACCCCCCCCCATCCCCCCACAACCTTCGCGGGGAAGGATTGTGGTTTGTGGGCGGGTTGACGGGGTAGTATGGGGGGGGGGGTGTGGACGGGGTGGGTGTCGGTGAATCTGGGAGTGGGACAGGGAGCGGAACGGTGGGAGTTGAAGTTCGTGGGGGGTGGGGTGGTTGGGGGTGGGGTGGGAGGTGGGGTGTTTGGGGGTGGGGTGGTTAGGGGGTTGAGGGTGAGGTGGTTGGGGATGGTGTGGTTGGGGGTGGGGTGGGAGGTGGGGTGTTTGGGGGTGGGGTGGTTAGGGGGTTGAGGGTGGGGTGGTTGAGGGTGAGGTGGTTGGGGTGGGGTGGTTGGGGGTTTGGTGGTTGGGGGTGGGGTGGTTGGAGGTGGGGTGGTTGGGGGTGGTTGGGGGTTGGGGGTTGGTGGTGGGGTTGTTGGTGGTGGGGTAGTTGGGGGTGGGGTGGTTGGGGTGGGGTGGTTGGGGGTGGGGTGGTTGGAGGTGGGGTGGTTGGGGGTTTGGTGGTTGGGGGTGGGGTGGTTGGTGTGGGGTGGTTGGGGGTGGGGTGGTTGGAGGTGGGGTGGTTGGGGGTTTGGTGGTTGGGGGTGGGGTGGTTGGGGGTTGGTGGTGCGGTTGTTGGTGGTGGGGTGGTTGGGGGTGGGGTGGTTGGTGGTGGGGTGGTTGGGGGTTAGGGGTTGGTGGGGGGGTGGGGGGGTGGTTGGGGGTGGTTGGGGGTGGGGTGGTTGGGGGTTGGGGGTTGGTGGTGGGGTTGTTGGTGGTGGGGTAGTTGGGGTGGTTGGGGGTGGGGGGGTGGTTGGGGGTTGGTGGTGGGGTTGTTGGTGGGGTTGTTGTTGGTGGGGTAGTTGGGGTGGTTGGGGGTGGGGGGGTGGTTGGGGCTTGGTGGTGGGGTTGTTGGTGGTGGGGTAGTTGGGGTGGTTGGGGGTGGCTGCAGGGGGTGGTTGGGGGGGGTGTAATTGGTGGTGGGTCTCGTGGCATGGACAAGAACGCCGTTCTTCTTCTTCCTCTCGAGTCAATCACGCGAGTGATTCAGTGCCGAGTCCCGGGCGGGATGTTCTGCGAGTCTTTAATGAACGCTCGGCTCGTGCCCCGCGAGTCTCCTCTGATTAGGGGACTGAACGGCGCCTCTAAATTGGCGTTTCCGTGAACGCGGAACGCCTCCGCTGATTCCTCGCCCCGCGGCCCGCCGCTGACGCGCGCAGTCCGGGCAATTTCCATCGCCGCGAATCAACGTCGAGTGGCGCCGTCAAGCGTGGAGAGGTGTGCGGGAGGTGGTGGCGTTGTGGAGTGGGTGGGGTGGGGAGCGGTGGGAGCAGTGGTTAGCGCAGTGCTCCACGACTCAGCCTCAAATGAGTAGCTGGTGCGGTGTGGAGACATCGCCACTGGGTCGGGCGTGGTGCTGGCCACCCACCCCGTTCGTGTACCGTTCCGGGTTTCATAGGTGCTCGCTAACAGCACTTGCTGCTACAGTCTGTTAAGGCTATACGGGGGATCTTTGTCTTTGTGGGACAGTGTATGTGTGTGTGGCAGACTCTGTGCGTGTTTCGTTGTACTCATGCGCATTTCGCGTAACCGTATTTAAGCAACTTTGTAACGACTGTGCCCCCCCCAAAAAGATGATATCACTCAGATTCGAAGCTTTCGTGACCGCAGGAATTACTCTTTGGTTCTTTCGGTAAATTTACGTCGAAAATAAAATAAAATAATAATAGAATAAGACGTTTCGCTTGCAACACAAGCAACCATCATCAGCTAAGAATGAATGATAAAACACAGACACGGAAACAACACAGGCAGACACACATGCAGAGAGAGAGAGAGACACACACACAAAGACACACCGAGCGTGACACACACCAAGGAAACACGGACACGGAAACAAACATAGGCAGACACACATGCAGAGAGAGGCATATTTATGATATCACTCGTAACAAAAAACAAAGAGAAGTCACTGCTTGTATTAGTGCAGATGCATTGTCAATGCTATCGCTCTCCGGGTGTGTCAGCTGTCCGTACGCGTCACTCCCCGTGAGTCCGCTGATAAAGGTCCCCGAGTGTAACCTCCAACGTCTCCGGCAGTGTTCTACAATCCGCGCAGTGCAGTTCGCCCCCTTCACCATCATCACCACCACCACCACCAACAGCCTCGTGTAGACATACTAGGCTGTTGGGGCAAGTGCTGTTCGCTAGCACCTATTAAACTTAAACTGATTTCATTTTACCAGCTGAGGCCGGCCCACTGAGCTGTATGGATCTTTTTCAGAAGCAAACACAAATGATAGCTCGGCGAAGTGTCTTATCAGGTGTAAATATTAGCAGCCAAATACTCTAAAAATTTCACGTGATCACGGGGAGAATCACACAAACTCCAAACAGACAGGCGTCATGGTCTGTATCGAATCCACGAACTCCTGTGTACCAGGAGAGGTAGTTAGCATCTCGCCACAGTGGCGCAACTATGAAGGCCGGCACCACGCCCGGCCGCCTTTGTCTCCCTAATAGAAATGTTTACTCACCGCATCATGTACTCATTTGAGGCTGAGTAGAACGCCATCACGACCAATCGCCATCGTGCGGCGTTGATATGTGTGACTGTAGCCTTAGTCATTCGATAATTATTGTACAGCGTGGTCCAGATGTCTTGTGACCCCCGTTTAATTATTATCTCGAGCTTAATATTTTAACAAACCAATGGGTGTGAAAACAGAAACGAATGAGCAATAGAGGGGGGAAAAAATGGCTCAATTAATTCGGGGTCACCGGACATCTGGATCACCCTGAGATAGCAATTAGCACAAGGCACCGATATGAAATAAACCAAATCATCTCTCTCTATATATATAGAAAACCAATATACGGTACTAAACAATCACCGAGTAATTTGCTCATTTAAAATAAAGTCGTAGTTGAATTGAATCATCACGATTTGTGAATGTAGCCGCACGGTGAAGTTTCACGCGTTACCGTCACGTTTCGTTTGGCGTCCTTCCCCCGCGCCTCCGATTAGCACGGTTGGTTACGAACGGCGCGAAAGAAGTTCAACGTACACATTTATCAAGATCGGACAGCGATTGTATCTGAGATCACGGAGTCATTCGCTTTCGATGTTAACTCCAAAAAAAGCCCAGAAGCTCTTATCGTGTAGCTTGCACCCCTATGCTGGTGTCGCGACATCGCTGACATCACCACCATCGCAATGCGTCCTCGACGCGATAAGGTGCCGATCTCGACAAGGAGTACAAACCATCATCAACGCCAACTCCTCGGTCATCCTCGCAGGAGGGCCTTTTGTGTGGCGATCAAACAAAGACGGCGGTCACCGCACCGCGCGGCGCTTTCAGATGCGCCGCTGCGGCCATCTGGAACGCTCTTCCTTCCCAGCTGTGCACTTTTAAATAATCTAGATTGGAAACTAAATAATACTTTTATGTTTTTTCGGTAAAAGTCACGTAGGTAAAAAAATGTAATTAAAATTAATAAAAGTAAAAGATTTTTATTTTATTTTACTTTTATTAATTTTTATTATTTTATTTATTTTTCACGTGACTTTACCGAAAGCTTCAGATCTAAATGGAAACTAAATTGTTAGGAAACTTTTTTTTTCGTTTAGTTTGTTGTCCCCCCCCCACCACCCTGCCCCGCGCACCACCGATGAACTCGGTTAGCTACGTATGGTGCGAAAGAAGTTCAACATACACACGTACATACAGAGCGATGTGGGTCGGCTTGGTGATGACTTTCAAATCTTTTCTCGCCCACCCCGACACCAACGAGCTTTGTTGTGACAGCTCGAAAAACGCACGCTCGTGGGATGCACTTGCAACGTATCTACGAACAGACGGACGTCCTCCATAATCCACGTTGTTTTGGGTAAGATCGCGTAAATATATAAATGTGTCGTTAAACCCGCCACCACCCGACACAGCCAATTAGCAAAGGTTTGTCACGTAAACAGAACGTGGCCAAATTTCGATTCAAAGCTTTCGTGACTGCAGGGATTCATCTTCTTGGTTCTTTCGGTAAAGTCACGTAGAATGGAAGTAATAAAAGAATAAAAATAAAACATAATAAAATTTCGATTTAAAGCTTTCGTGACTGCAGGGATTCATCTTCTTCGTCACACGGCGTCACAAAAGTCAGACCCCCCCCCCTCACATATGACGTCACAAAGCTCTGCCCCCCCCCCCCAAAATAAATAAAACATAATGAAATAATTATTTAATAATGTTTTATTTTTATTATTTTATTATTTCCATTCTACGTGACTTTACCGAAAGAACCAAGAAGAAGAACGTGTCCAATTCGTTACGAGTACAGCACCCCGGTGTGTTGGAGAGCAAACCCACAACATTTACAATCTCGTGGCGGGTTTAACGGCACACACATTTACGCGATCTAACCCACAACACCCGTATTACAGATGATATTGGTCGCGAAAGCCCACGTGTTAAAGAGACGGATGTCCGTGTGTGTTCTAGAAAGCCCTCTCTATTCGCGGTTGTGAGCGTGCGACGCGTGTTGCTGCTGCTGCAACCATCGGCCCCGCCGTGTGCCGCGCGGTCTGATGGGTCTCGACGTTTAGGGGCCGTCCATAAATGACGTCACGCACCTGGGGGGTGGGGGGGGGGGTCAGATATTTGTGACGATGTGTGACGAGGGGGGGAGGGGGGGGGGGTTGAGAAATGTGACGTCACATGAAAATGCGCAACTTTAAATAAATCTAGAAACAACACGTTCTACTTAATGAAATAGACTTTTTAATAAATGTTTTTTTTCCTACAACATTACAGTGCAGCGCCACATTCAATACGCACTACAATGAACATAGTTTAAAGCGATTTGAAGCATGTTTTTTTTCAAAATGGAAATATGGTTTTGGGGGGGGGGGGGGGGGTCAGAGCTTTGTGACGTCATATTTGAGGGGGGGGGTCTGACTTTTTGTGACGAGGGGGGGGGGGATCAAAAATCGTCCAAAATCGCGTGACGTCATTTATGGACGGCCCCTTATTGCATTTCGCTGGGGTTTTGTTTTTGTTGTGGCATTCGTGGCTAATTCCGGCTCGTCTTTGATTCGCCATGGAGGAAAGTTCTTGATCATGTTGCTACCACCGCAATGCGCCGGTGAATATTGTCGAGAATCGCGTGGGCAATGGGTCACGGGAGGCCGTCCCCACCTCCTCCCCCCTCCCCACCTCCCATCAGTGAAAGCGCTTGGCCCCGCTACCGCCGTATCGCACACCTCGGGACGGGGCAAGGTGAAAGCCGACAAAGTTACTCCAAAGTAACCGCGTGCATTGTGCGCCTGTGATGCGCCCAGCGCCTGTCTGGCTGGCTGTCGCGTGTCAAGATCGTCCTCCAAAAGGCAACAAAGGCTCACCCGAGAGCCCTCTAATCCGCCCTAATTACATTGATTGAGTGCCTTCCCCGCCCGCGCTCCCCGCGAATAAATCTCCCCCCGTGGAGCCACCGCGCGCGTGTTCGCGTGTGCGCGTTTTGGGTGGTGCTTGCGGTGTGTGTCTGTGTGTGTTTGTGTGTGTTTTTGTGTGTGTTTGTGTGTGTTTGTCTGTGTGTGTGTTTGTTTGTCTGTTTCTGTGTTTGTGTGTGTCTGTGTGTGTGTCTGTGTGTGTTTGTTTGTGTGTGTGTTTGTGTCTGTGTTTGTGTGTTTGTGTCTGTGTGCGTGTTTGTCTGTGTTTGTTTGTTTGTGTGTGTGTGTTTGTGTGTGTGTGTGTTTGTGTGTTTTGTGTGTCTGTTTGTTTGTGTGTCTGTGTTTGTGTGTGTGTTTGTGTGTCTGTGTGTCTGTGTGTTTGTGTGTGTGTCTGTTTGTGTGTGTGTGTGTGTGTTTGTGTGTGTGTCTGTGTGTTTGTGTGTGTGTGTGTTTGTGTGTGTGTGTGTGTTTGTGTGTGTGTGTGTGTTTGTGTGTGTGTTTGTGTGTCTGTGTGTCTGTGTGTTTGTGTGTGTGTCTGTTTGCGCTGCACTACGCACCTGGCGACCCGGGTTCGGTTCCCGCTCACGGCAAACACCAGTGACGATTATTTGAACCGGTCCCGGGCCTCCCCAAGGTCGACTTAGCCTCAAATGAATACCTGGTTTAAAATAGGAACCGCTGGGGAGACAAAGGCGATCGGCGTGGTTCTGGCCGCCACTCCCTCGTGTGCCGTGCCGGCCTTCACAGGTGCTCGCTAACAGCCCCAACACTCTGTTCAGGATATACGGGGGATCTTTGTCGTTGTGTTCACATACGCACAATTGTACACGCAGCCTCACGGTCATATACTCACGCGCACACATAGACTCCTATAGTACGCGTACTCACCCCGTATACGCACGTACATTGCAATTACACTCGCACGGAGTCGCATACACACGGAAACACGCACACATTAACCCACACCTCTATGCACCTATACAAACATGTGACCACACAAAGACGCATGTCCCCCGTATAGCCTTAAGAGACTGTAGGGGGAAGTGCTGTTAGGGAGCACCTATGAAGGCCGACACGACACACGGCGGAGTGGTTGACCAGAACCACACCCGGCCGCCTTTGTCTCCCTAGTGGCGACGTTTTACGCACTGCGCCAGGTACCCACACGGCTGGCGACGTACGGTGCGAAAGAAGTTCAACTACAAACGCACAATCACACAAACTGCCCATCCAACATTTCTGCATCTCCATTCCATATAACCCACGCCCCGCGAACTCCGACCAACTGCGTCCACCACAAACAAAGACAAAGATCCCCTGTATAGCATTAGGTGTGCAAGTGCTGTTAGCGAGCACCTATGAAGGCCGGCACGGCACACGAGGGGGTGGGGGGGTGGCCAACACCACGCCCGGCCGCCTTCGTCTCCCTCGCGACGATGTTTACACATCGCACCAGGTACTAATTTGAGGCTGAGTCGACCTAGGAGAGGCCCGGAACCGGTTCAGATAATCGTCACCGCGGTGTTTGCCGTGAGCGGGAATCGAACACCGGGTCGCCAGGTTCGTAGCGCAGCGTAGCGCTAAACCGCTACACTACCGCTCCCCCGACACACACGCGCGCTCCCCATCTCCCTCTTCCAACTCCCTCATCCTCGTCCTCCTCCTCCGACGGACCCCCTCGCCCCCCAGGGCTCTTGTTGGCCGAGTTCCGAGGCCGTGAGTGACGCGCGCGGAGGGCAGTGGCGTTGCGTTCTCTCCACCTCTTCCTCGGCGCCCCCCCCCCACACCCCACCCCCTTCTCGCCATTGTTTGAACTGCGGTGATGGATAATGTAGTGACTGCTGTGAAATGAGCTCGGGAGGCAATTTTCGCTGACAGATAGATGGAACGGGGCGCGGCGGGGCTGAAGGACAAAGGAGATGGAAGGTAGTTAAAGCAGTGAAATGGAAAGTGATAAAAGTCCGCCCGTAAGTACAGTTTAAATCTGTCAGATGAATTGAGAGGGGGACTGCGCTTGGCGCGCGATACTCGCTCACATCTGCGGCTTTTACTTATGGCTCTGAGCGGGGGCTGCCTTGACTCGGCGCGACCGCACGCACGCACGCGCGCGCACACAAACACTGAGCACACGTGCTCGCTGAACACGCGCGCGCACACACGCACTGAACACACACACACGCACTGAACACACACACACACACACGTCCTTACTGAACACACGCACCGAACACACACACGCACTGAACACACACGCACTGAACACACACACGCACGCACACACACGTCCTTACTGAACATACGCATCGAACACACACACACGCACTGAACACACACGCACGCACCGAACAAACACACGCACGCCCCGACACACACACACACACACGCACTGAACACACACACACGCACGCACCGAACATACACACACGCACTGAACATACACACACACGCACTGAACATACACACACGCACGCACTGAACACGCACGCACTGAACACACACACGCACTGAATACACACACGCACACGCACGCACACACACACAAGCGTGCGCGCACGCACCGAACACACACACACACGTCCTTACTGAACACACGCACACAGGCACTGAACACACACACACACGTCCTTACTGAACACACACGCACACGCACTTACTGAACACACACACACACGCGTGTGCGCACGCACCGAACACACACGCACTGAACACACACACACACCTAACACACACACACACACACACACGTCCTTACTGAACACACGCAGGCAAGTGAACACACGCACGCACTGAACACACGTAGGCACTGAACAAAGAAAAAGATCCCCCGTATAGGCTTAGCAAACTGTAGGGGTCAAGTGTGTAACAAACCGTTAGCGAGCACTGAACACACAAACACACGCGCGCTCACCCAACACACACACACACGCAGGTCCCCTGCACGCACGTACCGACTCGCACACGCACGCTCGCAGTAGCGCACGATAAATTAGCCCAATTCTAAGCAACTACACGGAAGTTTCGCACACATTCAGCTCGAATGCACACTCGACTCTCACACACGCACTGAACTCGCGCGCCCTGAACCCTCTCACACACGCACTGAACTCACACACACTATACCCACACTCAACTGACACACACTAAACTCTCACACACACACACACACTGAACTCACACACTATACCCACACTGAACTCACACACACACACACAATGAACTCCCAAAGATCCTGAACTGACACACACACACACACTGAACTCACACACACGCACTGAACTCACACGCACTGAACTCACACGCACTGAACTCACACGCACACACAAAGACCCCCCCTCCCATATATCCTTACAACATTGTATGAGCATGTGCTGTACGCCAGCACCTTTGAAGAACAGTCTGGAGATCGAGGGGGTGGAGTGACCAGCGCAACGCCCGCTCGTCTTTGTTTCCCCAGTGTTTTATGTATTATACACACAGGTCCGGGTACTCTTTTAAGGTTGAGTCGACCTGGAGGAGGTCCACGACCGGTTCAAATATTCGTCGCCGATTTTTTTTTTAAATTCACGAGCGGAAACTGAACTCGGATCGAACCACTACGCTACCGCTACAAAGACAAAGAGCCCCCGTATAGCCTTAACAGAATGTAGGGGCAAGTGCTTTTAGCGAGCACCTTTGAAGGCCGGCACGGCACACGAGGGGGTGGGTGGCCAACACCACGCGCGGCCGCCTTTGTCTCCTACGTGGCGATGTTTACACATCGCACCAGGTACTCATTTGAGGCTGAGTCGACCTAGGAGAGGCCCGGGACCGGTTCAGATAATCGTCACTGGTGTTGGCCGTGAGCGGGAATCGAACCCGGGTCGCCGGATTCATAGCGTAGCGTGCTAACCGATACACTACCGCTACCCACACAAACACGCACACTGAACTCACGCACACCCGTTGAACTCTCTCTCATGCTAATCTCTGCATACGAATCTCTTTCATACAAACACTCGTCTCCACTCGCAACAGGATCCGCTCCTTGCAGATGGCAGAACATTTCGCGCCGAACTAAGTTGACAATTAGCTACCCGATGCACAAACGCTTCACTATCAATCGCCACTGCCGTGAACACACACACACACTTATTTTTTAAAAAAATCACAATACGCTGGTCACGTTCAGTGGTTACGTCACGTAGGGCTGGAAATGCCGCAGCTTCCTCCCATCATATTTAGCAAACGCATGCCTATTCTGTATTGGGAAAATAAACGTTACTCTGCGTGACTCATCAATCTCAATCGTGACCTGCCATGCAATGGCTCGATCACCAATCTGGTAAAGGAGGCCTCGACTGAGGCTTGGGTTTCTATTCTGTAACAAAGCCTCCTTCGACTCGGAACATTTACTGCCGCCATACAAAGCACACGCGTCGGTCAAGCTGGCCTGCTGTAGGTCACAGAGCGGGCTGAAGCGTCCCAATTCCAAGTGGTGCAGTCACAATGACCGACACATCCAGCGCACCTCACCAATTCACTCCAGTCACTCACTGGCCGGCGGTCAGCCGCCTCCCTATCACTCTTCCGTCGCTACCAGCAAGGTTACTATTCCCGTAAACTTTGCTCACGGATCCCCCCATACGTGCTGAAGACTCGGTCTGCACGTATGTCCAACTTCTTTCGCACGGTACGTAGCCAACAAAAAAAGTGGGGATAATTAAATGAGTTTTAAATCTAGATTTAGAAGTGGATAGCTCCGGTGGCTTTCTAATATCGGAAGGAAGAGCGTTCCAGACGGCCGCACACGTGACTCTGAAAGCACGCGATGTCGTGAACCGTCTTTGTTTTGATGGCCAAACAAAAGCCGCTTCGAGGATGAGCGGAGTTTACGTGGTGCTTGCTGTCATCCCCACGGTGTTCAACCACCACCACCACCACAGGGAAGGTCACAACAACAACAACACACTCGCTCACTCGCTCACCACGCCGCAGACCGGTGTGGTGAGTTCAATGTGCGCGTGTGCGCGTTTAGTGCGCGACTTTGAAATTCATTCTCACGGCCTCTTCTCCCGTGCTCTTCTCGACAGCCTCGCTCAATCCAAGAAATGTGTTCCACTCACTCTCGTCGTTCATAAAGTTCGCACCCCCCAATTAGCACGGTTGGCTACGCACGGTGCGATAGAAGTTCAGCATACGCACGTACGACTGTGTTTGTTTGTCGGCTGTTTGACGTGTTGTGCCTTTGGGCATCTGCTCGGCAAGGGTGCGAAATCATCACTCATCACTCTCCTACTGCACACAAACTGGCACCACTTAGACGCACACTGCCGACACAGTGAACTCATAGGCACTACACTCACCCACACGCGTAATTCATACGCACTCCTAACCCATATATATACACACACACTGAGCTCTCTCTCTCTCTCAAACACATTGTTATTTCTTTTCACACACAGAGACTGAGCTGACACACAGCATCAACATCAGCCGCCTTTCGCCACTAAGCGACTGGCAGCTGGTGCATTGTGCGTATTGATGAACTCCGATCACTGGGTGGAACGAAGCACACGCAGTGCGTTGTTGGCTTGCGTGCGGGTCATCATAGGGGCTCACAAACAGTGTGCCACGTGGAGACCCAATGCACTCATGCTCGAATGAGTTTCCTGCAATGCGGTGAGCGGTGGCGCGAATGACTCACGCACTACGCTACGGTCCCGGCCTGCCTAAGTTTGATTCCTGGCCAAAGGTCAGCATCAGTGGGAAGTGCACTCCTCTAGATCGACTCGGCCTCAAGTGAATGCCCATGCCGCGTACCATCATGGGATGCCGGGATTGAGGAGACAGATAGGAGACAGAGAGAGATATCAGAATGTGTACTCGAGTGCACTCCTCTAGATCGACTCGGCCTAAAGTGAATGCCCATGCCGCGGGATTGAGGAGACAGAGAGGGGGCTGAGCGTGGTGCAAATGCTTCCATAGCCACCGCCGTCATCACGCGTGTCGTCCCGAGCCTTAATAGGTGCTCGCTGACAACACTCTGCTGCACGGTTGATAAAGGCGAACGGGGGGATCTGTTCGAGTGAATGGGAGAGAGAGAGAGAGTGTGAGTGTGAGGCTGAGAGGGAGGGAAGGAGAGATGCAATTTTAAATCTGCTGACTGGACAATGTCCGCCTCTTCACTTTGGCCGGCGTCACATTCGCGTTCGAGTGTCGTAGCGGCCGCTGGCGTTAGAGGCATCGATTGTATCTCACTCCCAGTCCACCAAATCGAGAGTCGATTCGTCCCTGGAACATTCACGAAACTCTCGTTGCGCAAGATACGCGCATTGAATGGAAGAAACCGCGGGTCTTTTTAAATCCTTTATATTAAGTTCACTTGCTTGCTTGCTTGCGCGCTTACGACCGTGCAAATCTTTCGGTCGTTTTTTTACCCACTTCCCGTGATCCAATCGAGCTGACATTTTGCACACAGACTCGTTGTGCGTGACAATTAATTTTCGTGAAAAAAATGTTCCAAAATTGTACACTTTTTAGGAATTTGTTTTTATATGTAATTACCAATTACTTAATGGTGGCAAGCAATCATCTGACCCATAGGTGGCAGCCATCTCAAGCCAGAGGACGAGAGGACTCTAGCCGCCACGCATATAAAGGATTTATAGTGAAAATCTTTGTTTTTACGGGTTAATTTTTTTGTCCGAATTCGTAATTGCTGCGCGTGGTGGGTTCACGTGACCCCCACACGCAGTCATTAGAGACCGCTCGCTATATTGACTACGTGTTTGCGTGTTGTGTGTCTCACACGTGCGACGTAGAAGCAATCCTTGGAGCACGTCCACAACGGGCTGAGTTTCAGAACCGCGAGAGATGGCGACGGCTGTGGGGGGAAACAGTCATTCAGAGTGGATTGATCGTGACGATGATGTTTGTGTTACTCTTTGGCTCTTTCGGTAAAGTCACGTGTCTGTCTGTCTGTGCGTCTCCGTGTCTGTGTTTTGTCTCTCTCTCTCAAATGTAGTTCTACCTGATGACGGTTGCTTGTGTTGCAATCGAAACGTCGTATTCTATTATTGAATTTATTTTCTTTCTACGTGACATTACCGGAAGAACCAAAGAGTAATTCCTGCGGTCACGAAAGCTTCAAAGCAAAGTTTGATATTTGTGTTGTTTGTTGTTGTTGTTGTTGCTAAAACCAAGAATCGATTCTGGAATGGGATCGTGATTCCGAATTGAAGTCGTTGGGCAATGGGAGTCGTGAAACCACTCGGGGCCAACTCATCTCGGTGGCTTCGGCCCCACTCGGCCGCTTTTGTCGCTTTGTATGCGCGAACCGTCGCCCGCTGTCGATAGGCGGACTGGCCGACTGCGGGCGGTCGGGACAGAAAGCGTAATCCTTTTCTCATTAATAGAGAAGAGCGCACGGGCGCGTTTTAACTCTTGGCAGCGCGTTTAAACAGCTTTTGTTGGCGCGTAATCGGCCGAGAACGGGTTAGGGCTATTTTAGTGGTGGTGGTGGTGGTGGTGGAGAGACGGGGGATTTTGAAAGGTAAGGAGGATTGGGGGAGGGGGGTGCAGGAAGGGAGGGGTTGCGGGGAGACGAGGAGTGGGGGAGGAGGAGAAGTTGTTGAGAGGCCAAAGACGCGGTGCGTGGAGGGACGCGTGGACCCGACTAAGCTGTGAGGGTTTCACGTGAGCGGCCGCTGAGGGTGTCTCAGAGGTCAGCGCGTCGAGGAGTGAGCACCGATGAACTGGGTTCGAGACCAGGTGGTCAGCAGCTCGTGATGGTTACATCGGGTTTCTAATTGAAGCGAGTTCATGGTCGCGGACAGATGACAACGCGACAACAACAACAACAACAACAATCACCCGTCATATTTACATTCCGGCTAAAATTCCATCTCTGAGAATTAAAAACGTGGCTTTACTGGGAAAACGTGACCACCGTCTCATAGCAGAGTGTGTGGGGTGTATGTGTGTAGCGGGGGGGGGGGGGGGGTGCGTTCCCTACTGTGCCGATGTTAACAGAGGCCACGCGAATGATGATGGCTGAGCAGACGTCCCGCGAACGATCCCCTTGCGCGCGCACACAACTGCGGTGCACATTCATTTTGCGCTGCGAAATTCGTCGCCGTCTAGTGACAGGAGACCAGATAGGTGGGAGTAGGGGGTGGGTGGGGGGGGGGTGCAAAACAATCCACAACAAAACTGAACAAGCGACGGTTAATCTGCGTAATGGTGTTTGATGGGTTGACTGGCTTTGCCGTGTAATCCGGTAATGCTCACATTAAGTCTCCAATACGCGCTTCTAAAGCGAGATTACAATTGTTTTGAGGCGGGGCGAGGTCATCTGCCAGTGTGTCTATCTGTGTGCGTTTGTGTCTTTGTCCATGCATCTTCGTCCGCGTGTGTGTGTGTGTGTGTGACTTTATTGCTGTGTCTGTGAGCGTGCGCGTATATAACTGTGATTAGCGCAGTGATATACTCCAGAGTTAGATTCCCGTTCACGGCAAACAACACTGACGATTTTCTTAACCGGTCCTGGGCCTCCAAATAGGTCGGCTTAACCTCAAATGAGTACCTGGTGTAGCGGTATTTAACCATCGCCATCAGGGAGACAAAGGCGTGGTGTTGGCCACGCACCCACTCGTGTACCCTGCCGGCATGAATAGTTGCTTGCTAACAGCACTTATCCCTACAGTCTTGTAATGCTACACTGGGGATCGTTGCTTTTGTGGGGGTGGAACGCCAGAGAAACGAGCCCTCAGTGATTCGTATCTGCCCCTGATCAACATTTCCAAGAGCCCTTGCTCTGGATATTTTGTGCCTGGCTGCCTCGATACGACGCCAAGGACCGAGGAAGTTTACCGACGGTCAGCTGGAGGGCGCGAGCTCGAGTTTCCAGTTCAAGTTGATTTGAGAACTCAAGAGACCACGATGAGTCTCGTTTTAGAACAGTGCCCTGGGGCATTAGTCTGCCGTCAATAAGAGTGATTTCTGCTGCTGCTGTTGCGTAATGCCAGTGTATTAACCTGCAATGTTCGAGTTTGGTCAGTTTAGAAGCTGAAGGTAAAAAATTAAATTAAATAACATCTAAATTAAATCACGACGTTTCGGAGGCAACACAAGCTTCCGTCTTCAGGTGGAACCGTCACAGCAAAATTACTGTATCAGTATCAGTAATTTTGCTGTGACGGTTCCACCTGAAGACGGAAGCTTGTGATGCCTCCGAAACGTCGTGATTTAATGTAGTTGTTTTTTCATTTAATTTTTAACCTACGTGACTTTACCGAAAAAAACAACTTCAAATCTAAAATTAGAAGCTGAAGTTGGTACACAGTGGCCTACCCTTGCCAAAGACGTCAACGGATCTTTAATGTCCTATCTGCGTGACGCGCACGGCGCGTAGCGGCATCGCCAGGGTCACTACACGCGCAGCATTATCCAGGGCGGATGCTGGAATCGAACTGCGAACCTCTTGCATTGAGCGGGGGTGAAGGGAAGGGGGTGCTAATTCTAGATTTGAAGCTTTCGTCACTGCAAGGATTCATACCCTTTGTTTTTTTCGGTAAAGTCACGTAGGTGACGGACGCTTGTGTTGCGCTCGAAACGTCGTGATTTAATTTAGTTGTTTTCACATATTTTATTTTTTACCTACGTGACTTTACCGAAAAAAACCCAGGGGGGGCAAGTTTGGGTTGGCGGAATGCCGAGCGAGCGAATGGGGGACTCGAAATCGTCATTCAGTCGCCGCAACGCAAACACACAATCCCTCTGGGATAAACAAGAACACGGGGAATGTGTCAACAGATGTTCATCGCGTTCATCGGGCGAGGCGTGCGGTGGGGGTGGGGGGAGATGGTGGCGGGGTTGTTTTTCAATCTTTAGTGCGCGGTGAGCGGAGCGTGCGGTTGGAGGGAGCGCGAGAGGCTGAGCGCTCGGAGATTTGAATCACTCTGATAACGGGGGGATAGCAATCACACTGATCACGGGGAGATAGGAATCATTGATCCGGGGGAGAGAGGAATCACTGATCAGGGGAGATAGCAATCACTGATCAGGGGGAGATAGCAATCACTGATCAGGAGAAATAGCAATGACATTGATCACGGGGAGATAGCAATCACACTGATCACGGGGAGATAGCAATCACTGATCAGGAGAAATAGCAATGACATTGATCACGGGGAGATAGCAATCACACTGATCACGGGGAGATAGCAATCACTGAGCAGGAGAAATAGCAATGACATTGATCACGGGGAGATAGCAATCACACTGATCACGGGGAGATAGCAATCACTGAGCAGGAGAAATAGCAATGACATTGATCACGGGGAGATAGCAATCACACTGATCACGGGGAGATAGCAATCACTGATCAGGGGGAGATAGGAATCATTGATCAGGGGGAGAGAGGAATCACTGATCAGGAAATAGCAATCATTGATCAGGAGATAGCAATCACTGATCAGGGGGAGATAGGAATCACTGATCACGGGGTGATTGCAATCACTGATCAGGAGAAATAGCAATCACTGATCAGGGGAGATAGCAATCACACTGATCAGGAGGAGAGAGGAATCATTGATCAGGGGGAGAGAGGAATCACTGATCAGGGGAGATAGCAATCACTGATCAGGAGATAGCAATCATTGATCAGGAGATAGCAATCATTGATCAGGGGGAGATAGCAATCACTGATCAGGGGAGATAGCAATCACTGATCAGGGGGAGATAGGAATCATTGATCAGGGGGAGAGAGGAATCACTGATCAGGGCAGATAGCAATCACTGATCAGGAGATAGCAATCATTGATCAGGAGATAGCAATCATTGATCAGGGGGAGATAGCAATCACTGATCAGGGGAGATAGCAATCACTGATCAGGAGGAGAGAGGAATCATTGATCAGGGGGAGATATGAATCAATGATCACGGGGAGATAGCAATCACCGATCACATGGACTGTTGAATCACTGCTTGCGAGCGTCTCGATGGCTTGCCGGAGGGTGGGGGAAGGGGGAGTTGTGTGAATAGGGTAGAGTTGTGTGTGAATAGGGTACAGTTGTGTGTGTGTGTGAATAGGGTAGATTTGTGTGCTTGTGTGAATAGGGGGTAGAGTTGTGAGTGTCTTTGTGTGAATAGTATAAGAGTAGTGTGTGTGAATAGGGTAGGGTTGTGAAAATAAGATAGTGTTGTGAGTGTGTGTGTGTGTGAATAGTGTAGAGTTGTGAGTGTTTGTCTGAATAGGGGACAGTTGTGTGTTTGTTTGGTGCTGCTTTGCTAACAGCGGTGGCGTAGTGGTGAGCACACTGCACCACGAACCCAGCCACCCGAGTTCAATTCCCGCTCACGGCCAACACCAGCGACGATTATCTGAACCGATCCTAAGGCTCTCCTAGGTCGACTCAGCCTTAAATGAGTTCCTAACGTGATGTGCAATCTCAGCACTGGAGAAATGAAGGCGGCTGGGAGTGTTGTTGGCTACTCTCCTTGTTGTGCCGTGTCGTCCTTCATAGGTGCTGGCTAACAGCACTTGCCCAATAAGTTTGTTAATGTTATATGGGGGAACTTCGTCTTTGGACTTATGAATGATGAATGTCGCATTCGCCGGTGATGGATCTTGCCAATCAGCTGGGCATTGCTCCAGGGGTTTAAATAAAAAAAGCCGAGCTTGTGTATTTTAAGAAACACTCTAATGATGTTCTCGTCAACGACGTGTGGATGAAATATTAAGGCGCTTCGTTCAAAAAGAGTTAGTCTCAAACCTGAACAGGGGGATGCTACTCGCGGTGTCGTCATTAATATATATGCGTGCATCACATTCGGCAAACACTCCACACCGCTCCATTAGCAACCGGCGGTGACTCAGCCCACCATCTCTCTGGGGACGATGACACGTGTCCTACCTTCTGGAGACGTCAACAATTATTCTCCAGCAGCTCATGGCAGTGAACGGATGAGCACCCCCTCCAAAAAATGTCGCTCGTGCTCACCACTCGAGGTCTTCTTACATGGATACGCACATCGGTTGGATACTAGGCGCTCAGGTCGGGGCGCCCCGGTGTCGAAATGTGAACTATCTCGCCTGGCATACGGGAGGTCGTGAGCTCGATCCCGACCCTGACGCCTGCTGCTGTATTTGGAGTTTCCGTGTCTCTCTCTCTCTTCATCATCACAGTGGCTAGGAGATGTTAACTACCTCGCCTGGTATACGGGAGGTCGTGAGTTCGATCCCGACCCTGACGCCTGCTGCTGTATTTGGAGTTTCCGTGTCTCTCTCTCTCTTCATCATCACAGTGGCTATGAGATGTTAACTACCTCGCCTGGTACACGGGAGGTCGTGAGTGCGATCCCGACCCTGACACCTGCTGTGTATTTGGAGTTTGCGGTGTCTCTCTCTCCGTGTTCGTGTGGATTTTTCTCTGGGTTCCTCCGGTTTTTTTCTCCACGTTTTAGAATCAACATCACGCGTTTAGAGCAGCGGTCCCCGACGTTTTTGGCACCAGGGACCGGTTTCGTGGTAGACAATGTTTCAGGGACCGGGGGGGGGGGGTCATCATTGGGACTTTCCCCCCTTTTCAAAGAAGCTCTCCAGCGACGTTTGTTTTCTACTCATTGTGGCTACTAGGGGTTAGTAGCTTGTGGGCTCACCAACACTGTGACTGAGACAAGTGCGCAGTGCGGGAAAGAGACGCGGACGGAAGTGGTCAATAAAATAATGGGGGCGGGCCACGCACGGACTCACCGCTCACTTGCTGCGCGGCCCCGTTCCTAACAGGCCACGGACCGGCACTTTGTATGGAATGAGTACGAACTCATGATGTATTCGTTCAGCGATCGGAAGCCAATACAGCTCAGTGAGTACAGGACTGGACATGGTCGGATATTGCAGTGCTTGTCACGACACGTGCCACACAATGTCGTACACGCTGCAGCTTAACAATGTTATAGCCAGATGTCGCAGAGAGTAGTAGTGAGTTGCAATAATCGAGCCCTGTCGATGCTATGCTACAACAATCCTCCGTGTTGACTTTGTCCTGACTCAATCGTGTCCGAATGTGTCGTAGAGCCCTGATATGCAAATTGCAGAAGCTGACTATATTTTGAACGTGGTGATAAAACGACGTATTCTGGTCGAGTATGGTGCCGAGGCTCTTTAGATACGAGGAGAAAACTGAAACTTGGAGTCCGCATTTCGTTTCGTGTAAAGCGCACGTGTCAACGCTCGCATAACATCTTCGGGGTTCATATTCTTGGTTCTTTCGGTAAAGCCACGTAGAAGGGAAATAAAAAAATAAAAAAATAAAACATAGTAAGATACATCTTCTTGGTTCTTTCGATAAAGTCACGTAGGATGGAAATAATAAAATAATAAAAATTAAACATAATAAAATAATTCTCACGACGTTTCGGCCACAAAGCTAGCAGCCGTCCTCAGGTGGAGAACAGGTCTTTCGAGAAGACAGACTCTGTCAGCCGTCCTCAGGTGGAGAACAGGTCTGTCGAGAAGACAGACTCTGTCAGACAGACTCTGTCTTCTCGACAGACCTGTTCTCCACCTGAGGACGGCTGCTTGCGTTGTGGCCGAAACGTCGTTATAATTTTATCTTATTATGTTTTATTTTTTATTATTTTATTATTTCCCTTCTACGTGACTTTACCGAAAGAACCAAGAATATGAATCCATGCAGTCACGAAAGCTTTAAATCGAAAAATCTTCGGGGTTACCCAGGCTCTCCATATATAACTTCATCGCGGTGTACAATTGCCTATCATCAGCACATCGATGGAACTTGATGTCAAGCGATTTCACGACGCGCCACAGCGCACGGGGGTCGCGAGCCGTCTCGTCGACGTGCAGAGCATAAAACGATCTTCAACACTCAACGATGAGTCGGCTGGCAGATCTGCAGGTAGTTCTGTTCGCGAGTCGGACAGTCTCGAAAGCAGTCTTCTTTCAAATACGCTCCAGCCTCCTCCGGTTGTGCTTCGCTTCGATCGTCTCCGGTGACAGCCAGTTACTGCGCGCTTTCCCCGTTCTCTATTTGCGCTTATTACGACTCGGCGTTATGCACCACCACACAAACACAGTAAATCACCCCTAATGCGGCACATTAGCGCAGAACGGCGGCTGCTGCTGCCGCTGTTTTTTTCCGCGGCATTCTGACGTCGTTGCTCGACTCACAATTGGAACGTTATGAATTCAAGTCCCAGCTGGGAAGGCAATCAGCGCAGAATTATCATCACCTCCAACAGTCGTCAATCATCACTTGTCACAAACCATCACCAAAACTTCCTGCCATTGCCATAACACTGTGTAACAAAAACACATTTTTTTTTTGTTCCTGGGTAGTGTTATTTTATTATTGCTTATGCCTCAAAAGTATAGAAATGGCTATTATTCCCCATAAACTTTTCTTTTGTGACCAGGACAGTGATATTTTAAAATGTACCTATTTTCATTTGTAAAATGTGGTGTGCATTTGTGTAATTCCTTAACGTGAAGTCCTGGTCACAAAAGCAAAGTTTGTGGGCAATGATAGCCATTTTGTATACTTTTGAGGCATAAGCTATTAGAATATAACACTTTCTACCCAGGAACAAAAATCGTGTTACGTAGTGCAATCATCAGCTAGGCGCGGTGACAGGGCCCGTCTGTAACGCGTTCGCAGCTTCGTGTAGAAGATCGCGGTTATATTCTGCTCGGCCGCCCTCTTTAACAAATACTGCACGTGTATTGCCCACACAACTGCGCACCGTCGGCCTATTTACATTTTACGTGAAGTCATTCGTAGAGAAAGAGTGGTGGGCAGCAGAGGGCACCCCAAGTAAACCACGAGGCCCAGATGAACGCAAACAAGCGCACACTGTCCACGAGCACATTAACGCGTTGCAGTGAAACGTTTTGGGCAAATAAATACCCACCACGTGTTCAGTCCATCAGTCTATTGTCTTTCGGGCCCAACCATTGAGTGTTGAGACGGCTCTTCCTCGACGTGATTCGACGATCTGTTCGGTGGAAATGAATTTTGGAAAATGCATTGGCAGTGTTACCCCCCCCCCCCTGCGAGACCGTGGTTAATTATTGTATTTAATGTCAGCTTGAGTCTCGTAAATGAATTGTACTCACAGTCATAAACAAAAGCCCTCCAATATATTCCAGTTGGCCATTTGCCGTTTGTGCGACTCAAGAGACCAATCAGTGGCTGGTTGTGTGAAATCTCGTTAAGATGTGTGCGTTCCCCATTGTTAATTTAATACGCAGATGATGCCACAATTGTAAATAGTGTGGGTCTGCTGCCCAATTCTCCGGCGGTCTCTGAAGTAGTAACTAATTGGCACTTTTTTCTTGTCACGTGACGAACCTTTAGAAATTGGTTGTGTCGGGTGGAAGATGGGGAGGGGTAGTGCAGCGATGAACACGCTTTGATACGAACCCGGCCACCTGAGTTTGATTCCCGCTCCCGGCCAACACCCCCCTAGGTTGGCACAGCCTCAAATGAGTACCTAGCACGATGTGTGTACATTGCCACTCGGGATACAAAGGCGGCCGGGCGTGGTGCTGACCACCAATCGCCTCGTGTGCCGTGTCGGCCTTCAAAAGTGCTCGCCAACAGCACTTGGCCCAAAGGTATGTTAAAGCTACATGGGTGATCTTTGTCTTTTGTACGACATATTTAAATTGACGTGACCTAACCCAAAACAAACTGCATCCGTCGCGATCAAATGTATTGTGGTTGAGATTCAGTCACACGAATCGAGTCAGTCATCATAGATAACACTGGTCAACAAAAAAAACTTTTTTTTCCCCAGTGCTGATGCATTGACACACTGCACCACCCCTCGTGCGCTGTGCCGGCCTTCATAGGTACCGCTGATGTTTATGTGGCCAAGAATCGAACTTATGTTGCTGGGGTTCGTAGCGCAGTATTCCAAGTAGCGCACCCTCGGCCGCTTAAACACACGCGCACGCGCAAAATCGATGCGTGCACGCGCACCCACCTAGCCCCTCCATGGCAATGTGGAATTGTCACCAGTGAATCGGCATCGCCAAACGGAGACACGCACCAAACCCCATTGCTCACTCTTATTAAAAAGGCCGTTTAAAATATTTGGCTCGTGCAAATCTTGACTTGAAGCTTTCGTGACCGCAGGAATTCATATTCCTGGGTCTTTCGGTAAAGTCACGTAGATAGGTTCAAAGAAAAATAACAAAAAAAATAACAAATATTTCGCTCGTGAAATCAACGGAGATACGTTGTCGTGACACGCGAGTCATATTTTCTCTTTTTAATTTGCGAACATAAACGCCGCCACTTTACGACCCGGGGAGCCTGCCTGGGGGCCGAGCGGCAATTGCGGTGTGAAGTGTTCACGGTGCCGGGGCTGGTCGCCGACAGAGGAGAGGGTTCGTGCAGCGGTGACTCGCTTGCGCGTGCGTGCGTGCGTCTGTGCGTGTGTGTGTATGCAGTGTCAAGTAGACGGTTCGCGTGTCCTCAAGGTGGGGAGCGGTGGTGTAGCGATTAGCGCGGTGCGCTACGAACCCCGGCTACCCGAGTTCGACTCCCGTTCACAGGGGACACCAGTGACCATTATCTTAACCGGTCCTGAGCCTCCCCTAGGTCGACTCAGCCTTAAATGAGTAATTGCTGCGATGTGTAAACATCGCCGCTGGAGAGACAAAGGCGGCCGGGCGTGGTGCTGGCCCACCCACCCCCTCGTGTGCCGTGTCGGCCTTCGTAGGTGCTCGCTAGCAGCACTTGCCCCAACAGTTTGATTAAGGCTAAACGAGCAATCTTTGTTTTTATATTTCGCGGAAACTTGACAAGTCACGTGGCCACAAGGTGGAGAGCGACAGTGCAGCGACCTCAAGGCGCACCTAGCCTGGCACAAGTATGCTGGTGACGTCACCGCCACTTAGTGGCGAACGGTTGTTGTTGTTGTTGTGTCGTGGGCAGTGATTAGCGCCATGCGCTACGAAAACGCCGGCAATCCGAGTTCGGAGCCTTGCCAACATCGTTGACGAATATCCGATACGGGCCGTGGCCGTCGGAGAGAGATCGACTCGGCCATAAATTATTAAATGAGTGCCCGATGCGATGCACCTCGGGGGGAAATGATTGAAAGTCCGCCTTGGTCGTAAGCCTCGAGTTGAATCGCAGGCGACGGCAGCAGAGGCTGCTGCGGAACCGGAGTTCACGACAGTGGGTCCAGCATAGGAGCAGGGGCGACCGGCTCGTCGGCATTCAAAATGTTCATCGCAGACGCGAAGCAAGTCGATTCATCTCTCGTCTCGCACGAGCTTCGGGTGGCGCTAACTCCTGCCGATTGAAAACAACCAGTTGTGGGGGGGGGGGTGTGGCTGGGGAAATTCCACATCCCTGCCCGTTTGATTACACCTCAAAGTGGTATCTACTTTATATAATGTGGGAGATGTGATTCGATAAGTGGCGCGCGAGTGATACGCGCGCAAAGAGCGCACGGAGCTCCAATTAAACAAACCGCGCTCCCCAATTACCGGTCAGGCCACGCATCTTGAGGCCACCTGGTCGATAGTTAATTAAACACACACACACACACACCTGTAAAGTAACCATGCACCTGCAGCTCAACCTTGACGACGTGCGGGTTAAACGCGGGGCCCGTAACACGAACTCACGTGTGCAGGACCTGCGTTCACACGCACTCACCAGTTATCATCACACGCACTCACCAGTTATCATCACACGCACTCACCAGTTATCATCACACGCACTCACCAGTTATCATCACACGCACTCACCAGTTATCATCACACGCACTCACCAGTTATCATCACACGCACTCACCAGTTATCATCACACGCACTCACCAGTTATCATCACACGCACTCACCAGTTATCATCACACGCACTCACCAGTTATCATCACACGCACTCACCAGTTATCATCACACGCACTCACCAGTTATCATCACACGCACTCACCAGTTATCATCACACGCACTCACCAGTTATCATCACACGCACTCACCAGTTATCATCACACGCACTTACCAGTTATCATCACACGCACTCACCAGTTATCATCACACGCACTTACCAGTTACCCCGGGTTTATTGCGGCCAGGATCGATTCGGTGCTTCGTTAAATTAGCATCGGCGCGAGACGGACACGCGTAAGGGGCACTTGCTACAGGAGGGGAGGGCCGTTGTCCATGCGAGGTTTTGTTTTAAAATTTGTCGTTAAACCCGAAACTACTCGAATTCTATAAATGGTGTGGGGGTTTTTCCTTTCCAGTTATATTTACGCGATCTAACCCAAAACGCCATTGCCATGGATAATATCGGTCGGCGAAAGCATGCGAAGTGTCATACGGGGGGGGGGGGGACCTTTCTTATTGTGTGCATTAAAGCTGCGTGCAAGAGCGGCGGCGAAGTTGGGTTAGCGCACTCTGTTACAAACCGGACACATCAGTCGTTCTTGGCCTCCGTCAGGGGTAGCTAATAGGCGCAATCCGTGAATGAGTACCCGGGTACGCTTTGTAACACATCGGCACTCGGGAGACAAAGGCGGTCGGGCGTGGCGCTGGCTCTACCACGCTCCTCCGGACATGAAATAGGTGCTCGCTAACGTCTCGTATGGCCATGGGACCGACGTGCTACCGAGACGATTAAACACGGGTCCGAGTGAGATCGCCGGCCTGTCATTCGCTCTGTTGATAGCGGAGCGTGCAGGGACGGTTTCCGGGAATCATTCATTTCACGCCCACCCCACCCCCCGCCCGCCACCAATTACCCCCGGACCTTCTTTCTTTGAAATTTCCATCGTCAATGTTTGTGCTTCGTTTGATTACATTGTGACATTTTCTACAGCCCGGGATGTCCTTTATGCGAAATGTCAAGGCGTTGATATGTTAATGACATGTTAATTTGAATCGCATGTTAAGCTGACTGCTGAGGTTTTTTTTTTACCACTCTTGTTTTTGGAAAACTGGAAGCGCATTGCATTAAATGCGCGTGGGCTGTGTAAGCGCGCGCCGGCGGTAGGGGGGTTGGGTTAATTTTTAGGCAAATCAAGGGTCTTTTGACATTTTACTTCCCTTGATGAGACTATCTATGGGGGTGCGTACAGGGGTGGGGGGGGCGCGGTGGATTGGAGACGCGGGGAGGGGTGGGCGGCGGTGGCGGTTGGTGACACAGGAACAGGAGATAAGTGGACTCATTAGCGGTGGGGAATCGGGTGATGGGGACACGGGGACCGGAGACGCGGAGAGGGAGACACGGGGAGGGAGACGCGGGGAGGGAGACACGGGTGATGGAGACACGGGGACTTGAGACACGGGGAGGGAGACACGGGGAGGGAGACACGGGGAGGGAGACACGGGTGTTGGAGACACGGGGACTTGAGACACGGGGAGGGAGACACGGGGAGGGAGACACGGGGAGGGAGACACGGGTGTTGGAGACACGGGGAGGGAGACACGGGGACTTGAGACACGGGGAGGGAGACACGGGGAGGGAGACACGGGGACTTGAGACACGGGGAACAGGGGCATGGGTAGGGAGGCACGGGGAGGGAGACACGGGTGTTGGAGACACGGGGAGGGAGACGTGGAGGGAGACACGGGGAGGGAGACGCGGGGAGGGAGACACGGGTGTTGGAGACACGGGGACTTGAGACACGGGGAGGGAGACACGGGGAGGGAGACACGGGTGTTGGAGACACGGGGACTTGAGACACGGGGAGGGAGACACGGGGAGGGAGACACGGGTGTTGGAGACACGGGGAGGGAGACACGGGGACTTGAGACACGGGGAGGGAGACACGGGGAGGGAGACACGGGGACTTGAGACACGGGGAACAGGGGCATGGGTAGGGAGGCACGGGGAGGGAGACACGGGTGTTGGAGACACGGGGAGGGAGACGTGGAGGGAGACACGGGGAGGGAGACACGGGGGAGGGAGACACGGGGGAGGGAGACACGGGGACTTGAGACACGGGGAGGGAGACACGGGGAGGGAGACGCGGGGAGGGAGACACGGGTGTTGGAGACACGGGGACTTGAGACACGGGGAGGGAGACACGGGGAGGGAGACACGGGTGTTGGAGACACGGGGGCTTGAGACACGGGGAGGGAGACACGGGGAGGGAGACACGGGGAGGGAGACACGGGTGTTGGAGACACGGGGAGGGAGACACGGGGACTTGAGACACGGGGAGGGAGACACGGGGAGGGAGACACGGGGACTTGAGACACGGGGAGGGAGACACGGGGAGGGAGACACGGGGAGGGAGACACGGGGAGGGAGACACGGGTGTTGGAGACACGGGGAGGGAGACACGGGGACTTGAGACACGGGGAGGGAGACACGGGGAGGGAGACACGGGGACTTGAGACACGGGGAACAGGGGCATGGGTAGGGAGGCACGGGGAGGGAGACACGGGTGTTGGAGACACGGGGAGGGAGACACGGGGACTTGAGACACGGGGAGGGAGACACGGGGAGGGAGACACGGGGAGGGAGACACGGGTGTTGGAGACACGGGGAGGGAGACACGGGGACTTGAGACACGGGGAGGGAGGCACGGGGAGGGAGACACGGGGAGGGAGACACGGGGAGGGAGACACGGGGGAGGGAGACGCGGGGGAGGGAGACGCGGGGAGGGAGACACGGGGAGGGAGACACGGGGAGGGAGACACGGGGGAGGGAGACGCGGGGAGGGAGACACGGGGAGGGAGACACGGGGAGGGAGACACGGGTGTTGGAGACACGGGGAGGGAGACACGGGGACTTGAGACACGGGGAGGGAGACACGGGGAGGGAGACACGGGGACTTGAGACACGGGGAACAGGGGCATGGGTAGGGAGGCACGGGGAGGGAGACACGGGGAGGGAGACACGGGGAGGGAGACACGGGGGAGGGAGACACGGGGGAGGGAGACACGGGGGAGGGAGACGCGGGGAGGGAGACACGGGTGTTGGAGACACGGGGACTTGAGACACGGGGAGGGAGACACGGGTGTTGGAGACACGGGGACTTGAGACACGGGGAGGGAGACACGGGGAGAGAGACACGGGGAGAGAGACACGGGGAGAGAGACACGGGGAGAGAGACACGGGGAGAGAGACACGGGGAGAGAGACACGGGGAGAGAGACACGGGTGTTGGAGACACGGGGAGGGAGACACGGAGGGCGACACGGGGAGAGAGACACGGGGAGGGAGACACGGGTGTTGGAGACACGGGGAGGGAGACACGGAGGGCGACACGGGGAGAGAGACACGGGGAGAGAGACACGGGGAGAGAGACACGGGGAAGGAGACACGGGGAGGGAGACACGGGGAGAGAGACACGGGGAAGGAGACACGGGGAGAGAGACACGGGGAAGGAGACACGGGGAGGGAGACACGGGTGTTGGAGACACGGGGACTTGAGACACGGGGAGGGAGACACGGGGAGGGAGACACGGGGAGGGAGACACGGAGGGCGACACGGGGAGAGAGACACGGGGACTTGAGACACGGGGAGGGCGACACGGGGAGGGCGACACGGGGAGAGAGACACGGGGAGGGTGACACGGGGAGCGGAGACACGGGGACTTGAGACACGGGGAGGGCGACACGGGGAGAGAGACACGGGGAGGGTGACACGGGGAGAGAGACACGGGGACTTGAGACACGGGGAGGGCGACACGGGGAGGGCGACACGGGGAGGGAGACGCGGGGAGGGTGACACGGGGAGCGGAGACACGGGGACTTGAGACATAGGGAGCGGAGACACGGGGATTGGGTGTCCAAACTCCAAGCTCGAATGTCTTAGCGCTTAATTCGTGGTTGCATGAAGTGCTAACTATCGTTGCGTGTGTGAGCGCGTGTGCGTGTGAGCGCGTAGCCACTGTGCGCATTAGTGTCTTGCGCGTCGCACAATCTCGCCGATGGTTATTAATGGATTTCATTATAATTTACGGATCCCTTCAGTTGATTTCCGACTCTAATTAGGAGACGATTATATAAATAGACGCGGGGAACAGACAGCGCTGTCTGCGCAGCTCCAGAGCACCGGTTCGACACCCACTGCTCCTCCCTCCCTCCAACCTCTGCCCCCCACCCCCCCCCCCCCCTCTAATCCAGCTTATACCGATTGCGCAATCAGCGGCACGTCCCGCGAGAGATGGATCCTGGTGGAACTCCCGCCGTATTAAAGCGATGTATCGACCCTCTGTGCTCGGAAATTGCCCACGGAAGAGGACTGTGCAAAACTACGTCTGAGATCCCTTCTCATGGCCGTGTTCCATCCGTACGACTCGGTGTGTGACTCTCGTGGGTGAACGCGTCAACCAATAACGAATTGTCCGTTTGCACTGTGGGCAACGCGTTAAGACAGCGCATTATTCAATTAATAGGAAGAATTGAACCACACCGAGAACAAATATATATAAATAGATGATGGCTATTCGTGTGCGCGCGCGCGAATTCATGGGCGCGTTGGCTGAGACAATTAAAGTCGCTCCACTTGAGAACTCGGCTCGATCATTGCGCCCTCTCTACACTCTCCTCCACCGCCTCCTGCCTCTCGCTCTCTCGCTCTCTTTTTTACGATCAGAGGAAACAAGAAGACGCTCGGTGTGGTCGGCACTTTGCTTCGTTCATCATTTTTTTCAATGCTTTGTTTTATGTGCACCCCCCCACCCACCCCCTGTTTAAATGAAAGATGTCACGCTCTGATCTCCTCCTTCTTACCCTTTCCCTCTCTCTCTCTACCCCCGTCCCTCTCTCTACCCCCTCTCTCTCTCTACCCCCCGTCTCTCTACCCCTTCTCTCTCTACCCACCTCTCTCTCTACCCCACCTCTCTCTACCCCCCCGTCTCTCTACCCTTCTCTCTCTACCCCCTCTCTCTCTCTACCCCCTCTCTCTCTACCCCTCTCTACACCCCCTCTCTCTACCCCCTCTCCCTCCGGCATGCCCCCCACAGATCGCGCTCTCGCCCTGTTGCCCGCGAGGGGAGCCCCCCCCGCCTTCTGGCACGCGAGGTCGCACGAGCAGCAGCGACAGGAGGAGGACAACATGAGTGAGTGACCCACGCCGTGGTGTGTACACAGGGCCCATGAGTTAACCACATTGTGGTCTATACACAGGGCCCGTGAGTTAACCACATTGTGGTCTATACACAGGGCCCATGAGTTAACCACATTGTGGTCTATACACAGGGCCCGTGAGTTAACCACATTGTGGTCTATACACAGGGCCCGTGAGTTAACCACATTGTGGTCTATACACAGGGCCCGTGAGTTAACCACATTGTGGTCTATACACAGGGCCCGTGAGTTAACCACATTGTGGTCTATACACAGGGCCCGTGAGTTAACCACATTGTGGTCTATACACAGGGCCCGTGAGTTAACCACATTGTGGTCTATACACAGGGCCCATGAGTTAACCACATTGTGGTCTATACACAGGGCCCGTGAGTTAACCACATTGTGGTCTATACACAGGGCCCATGAGTTAACCACATTGTGGTCTATACACAGGGCCCATGAGTTAACCACATTGTGGTCTATACACAGGGCCCGTGAGTTAACCACATTGTGGTCTATACACAGGGCCCATGAGTTAACCACATTGTGGTCTATACACAGGGCCCGTGAGTTAACCACATTGTGGTCTATACACAGGGCCCATGAGTTAACCACATTGTGGTCTATACACAGGGCCCATGAGTTAACCACATTGTGGTCTATACACAGGGCCCGTGAGTTAACCACATTGTGGTCTATACACAGGGCCCATGAGTTAACCACATTGTGGTCTATACACAGGGCCCATGAGTTAACCACATTGTGGTCTATACACAGGGCCCGTGAGTTAACCACATTGTGGTCTATACACAGGGCCCATGAGTTAACCACATTGTGGTCTATACACAGGGCCCATGAGTTAACCACATTGTGGTCTATACACAGGGCCCGTGAGTTAACCACATTGTGGTCTATACACAGGGCCCATGAGTTAACCACATTGTGGTCTATACACAGGGCCCATGAGTTAACCACATTGTGGTCTATACACAGGGCCCATGAGTTAACCACATTGTGGTCTATACACAGGGCCCGTGAGTTAACCACATTGTGGTCTATACACAGGGCCCGTGAGTTAACCACATTGTGGTCTATACACAGGGCCCATGAGTTAACCACATTGTGGTCTATACACAGGGCCCATGAGTTAACCACATTGTGGTCTATACACAGGGCCCATGAGTTAACCACATTGTGGTCTATACACAGGGCCCATGAGTTAACCACATTGTGGTCTATACACAGGGCCCGTGAGTTAACCACATTGTGGTCTATACACAGGGCCCATGAGTTAACCACATTGTGGTCTATGCACAGGGCCCATGAGTTAACCACATTGTGGTCTATACACAGGGCCCATGAGTTAACCACATTGTGGTCTATACACAGGGCCCATGAGTTAACCACATTGTGGTCTATACACAGGGCCCATGAGTTAACCACATTGTGGTCTATACACAGGGCCCGTGAGTTAACCACATTGTGGTCTATACACAGGGCCCGTGAGTTAACCACATTGTGGTCTATACACAGGGCCCATGAGTTAACCACATTGTGGTCTATGCACAGGGCCCATGAGTTAACCACATTGTGGTCTATACACAGGGCCCATGAGTTAACCACATTGTGGTCTATACACAGGGCCCGTGAGTAAACCACACTGTGGTGTCTACACCGGGTGAATGAGCTAACTGTGTGGAGCGGCAGTGTAGCGGATAGCGCACTGCACTACGGGCCTGGTCTCCTGAGTTCGATTCCCGTCCACTGTCAACACCAGTGATGGGCATCTGAACCAGTCTTGGGCCTCCCCTAGGTCCACTGAGCCTCAAATGAGTACCTGGTGTGGTGTGTGAACACTGCCACTCGGGACAAAGGCGGCCGGGCTTGATGTTGGCCACCCACCTCAACCGTCGTCATAGGTGCTGCCTAGCAGCACTTTGATGTGTTCATATGTGTGTGTGTGTGCGCGAATGGAGCGAGCCTTCGACGCTTCACGTGACCTCAAAGTGCACCTGGCCTGGCACAGGCCCGTTACCGTCACTTAGTGGCGAATGGCGGGTACTGGCATTGGCACGTGTACGTATGTGTATGTATGTGTGTGAGACCAGGAAAGGCACCGGGCAGAGATGATCTCTCAAGCGAAATGCTGAGGGAGGGTGGCGTTTGTGCACACACTGCCCTACATGACATCATAGCAACAGTCTGGACCACTGGACGGTTGCCCTGGTAGTCCGCCTCTTTAAGAATGGGGACCGTACAGACTGTAAAAACTACAAGGACATCTCACTCCTCAGTGAATAATCCTTGCCGGGAAAGGTCCTGGCAAGGATTATTAAACATCGCCTTGCTAGGCACGCTGAAGAGATGCTTGTGGAGCCCCAATGTCATTTCAGGACAGGGCGGTCCTGCACAGATGCCATGTTTTCTGTCTGTCTGCTACAGCAGAGGTGTAGGGAATTCCCACAAGACCAACATCTCTGATTAATGGACCTAGTCAAGGCCTATGATACCATCAGTAGGCCTGGGCTCTGGGTTGTTCTTCGTGCTTTCGAAGTCCGTGACTCTCTGCTCACAATCATTAAGGACCTTAATGATGGTGAGTGGGCCCGGGTAAAACAATGTGGCCAGCAGTCAGAGCCATTCCCTGTTCACCTTGGTGTACGAAAGGGATGTCCTCTGGCTCCCACATGATTTAAAGCCTATTTCGACCATGTAGTTCGTGAAGCCTTCGATGGCTGTGCTGGAGGAATTTCCATCTGGTACAGATACAATGTAAGACTGATTGATTCCTGGGTGTTGTCAAGGGATGGCTCCCTATTGGTCAACCATGCTACGTGTGCCGATGATCTGGTAATTGCTGCTCACTCAGAGGAGGAGTTGGAGGCACTACTGCTGAACCTGGAGCGTGCCACTAAGAGGTGGGGCCTTACCATCAGCCCCACCAAAACTAAGCACTTGCCTGGGTATTTTGCACTATCAGACACTCAACCCCCATAACTCCCAATTGGTGATATTGGTGACGGGACAATTGTGGAGTGAGGGGAGAGAGGGGAGAGAGTGGAGAGAGTGGAGAGTTCCCCATACCTGGGCAGTGTGCTCATGACTGGCTCCGGTTTGACAGCAGAGGTCTCACTCTGAATCAGTCGAGCGGCATTATCTTTTCATCGGTTGCATAACGCTGTGTGCAAGCTACCTGGTCTATCACTACACACAAAGCTTCAGGTCTTCTTGGCCACAGTCATTCCCACCCTTCTCTACGCTTGCGAAATATGGACCCCGTCGAATGGAACACATTTGCGGTTAGAAACATTGGGGCTGGCCTGCTTATGACCCATCTTGGGTTTTAATCAGGCTGGTTTGTGTGAGGAGCTCATAAATCCTTGAAATATCTGGTGAGCTCCTTCGGCAGGCAAGGCTGTGTTGGCTGGGTCATGTTGCCTACATGCCCAGCTACCGCATGCCTAAACAGCTTTTGTTTGGCCGGATAGAGGCGGCTAGATGGGCGTGCAATGGGCTAGAGAAGAGATAGAGTACAAAAGGATGTGGAGCTGAGTGGACTTGCCTATGACTGGTACCAGCGGTGTCAAGATCAGCCTCTGTGGAAGAGGCTCATGAAGGACGTTGCTGGGCAGTTCGATGCAGTCGCCCTCCAACAACAACGGAGAGCAGAGGAGCGACGCTCACAACAACGAGCGGAGCACCAGGCGGCTAAATCATAGCAAGTTGGCACAGTAGGAGGCACAGGAGGTGCATCGGCCAGTCATCTCAGTCTGCCAACCCATGCCACCTGGTGGCTCTGCCCCGTGACCTCCTGCCGGCGGACGTTCAACACTTCACGTGGCCTCAACGTACACATAGCCTGGTACGGGCGCCGTGGTGACGTCACCGCCACTTAGTGGTGAATGGCGGTTGCTGTTGTACATGTACGTATGTATGTGTGTGTACGTTCACGTATGTGTTGTGCATCCCTCAGGTTCCGGCAGCGTGAAGGAAAACTGCCTCCTGTCTGACAGCGACGACTCCCAAGAGGCGGCCACGGCTCCCGTGCAGGGTCTCTCCCCCTCTGCGTCGGGGCCCGAAGTGGGTGGCCTGCGGGGCCCGGCTGGTGGGGGCCTCAAGCGGGCGCTGGAGGAGGAGAACGCGGGACGAGCCGCTCCGCGCTTCCGCCCTAAGAGGAGGCGCCGTGCGGGGGGCCTCTCCCTGATGGCCCTGCCCATGCCCTTTCCTCTGCACGCCGCATTCGTTCCGCCACCCCCCCACAACCAACACGCTCACCACCTCGCACCCACCACCACCACCAGCAGCAGCAGCAGCTACGGGGCAACACCGCTGCAGCCACCACCACAACCACCACATCCACTCGCACCGCCAACGCTGCTGCCGTCACAACCACCCCCGTCGCTGCTGCTGCTGCTGCCGCCTCCGCCGCCGCCGCCCAACAAGAACGCGCTGATGCAGCTCAATGAGTTGCGGCCGGGCCTGCAGTATCGCGTGGTGTCGCAGACGGGGCCCGTGCACGCGCCGCGCTTCACGCTCGCCGTGGACGTGAACGGCGACACCTTCGTGGGCGCGGGCCCCACGAAGCGCGAGGCGAAGGCTCGTGCGGCCGAGCGAGCGCTGCGCTCCTTCGTGCAGTTCCCCGACGCGTGGGAGGCGCACCGCGCCATGGGCCGAGCCGCCTCTGCGCTGCCCGCCAATGCTGACTTTGCCCGCGATGAGCAGGGGGAGCACGAGATGAGATTCGATGTCGCCGACTTCGCGTCTGAGCCAGGGGTCGCCGTCGGCGGCGGCGGTGGTTGCGGTGTTGGTGACCGTGCGGACGTGGGTGGAGGTGGCGGTGACTGCGTTGCTGGCGGTGTTGGTGACGGCATCAGAGGCGGTAACGGTGGCGTTGTTGGTGATAGCGGCAGTGTTCATGGCGGTATTGGCAGTACTAGTGGTGGTTTTGGTGTTGATGGTGATATCAATAACGGTGGTGGTAGTGGCGGCGGTGTTGCCGATTTCCCAGGAAGAGGAATCGCAGCGGCCGTGGCAGTTGTGTTATCCACCACCACCACCTGCTCCACCATCTCGACACAACCCATGGGCAGCAGCAGCAGCAGCAGCAGCAGTAGTCAAATACGATCGCTCAGCGCTCTGGGCCGCGTGGGTCTACATGGACACGACACGGGTTTTCAGAACCATCGACAACTCCAGGTTGACCACGAACAGGGGTCACCCTTGGCGCGTGGCTCACGCATGGAGCCCTCGCAGGGAAGCCCGGCCCCTCCCGAACCCTCCCCACTACGGCACCCCACTCTCACGCAGCTCACGCCGAGACTATCAGAATGGGCGCCTCGGACACTTGCGTGCCGGGCGCTGAAACACAACAACAACCGCGATAGCCACAACAACAACAACAACACCACAATCGACTCCAGCGTGCACTCTAGAACTTTAAAGGGCGAGTGCTGCTACTACAGCTGGAATGACTACAGATACAACATCAGCAGCAGCAACAACAGCAGCAGCGGCTACAGCAACAGCAGTCAAGCAGCGATCACAAAGAGAGCTCCTCTCGCGTTGGAAGCGGATGCGTCCGTCCCGCATGCGGTCGCATGGGCTCAGCGGACGCATTCCGGTGGCGGGGCTGCTCCAAGCGAGGATCCGCAGGCCCTGGAGAGCTACCAACCCCCCGGGGGGCCTCCACTGGGCGCGGTGGCCCTTTTCGACGCCTTCAGCCAGGTGCGCAACAATCCCGTGTGGGCCCTCGGCGCGCTGCATCCCGACGCGGCTTTCGGAGACATCGCGGGACCCCCCGGAGTGTTCGGGGCGGCTGGGCCGACGACGGCCGAGGGCGGCTCTCCTCGTGTGGTGGTGCAGGTGACCGTGGGCGGATGCTCCTTCAGGGGAGCGGCGCGGAGCAAGAGGGTGGCTCGGAGCCGCGCGGCCCAGGCCGCCCTGAGGGCGCTCTACGGGATAGGGGCCGCGTTTAGGCCGGCCCGACCACCGACCGTGGGCTCTCCGCAGGGCCTGGGCGAGAACCACGCGGTGCTCTCGCAGGTGAGTGTCGCCGCCACACGCGCTTGTGCTTGAGTCGTGAAGCGGAGGTAACACGTGGAGGCGCGCTGAATAGCCACGTGGTGGCACACTTCGCGGTCACGTGGTGGCCTTCTTCGCGGTCACGTGGTGGCACACTTCACGGTCACGTGGTGGCCTTCTTCGCGGTCACGTGGTGGCGCACTTCGCGGCCACGTGGTGGCCTTCGTCGCGGCCACGTGGTGGCGCACTTCACGGTCACGTGGTGGCCTACTTGACACCCACGTGGTCGTGTGCTTTGCAGCCACGTGGTCGTGCCCTTCGCAGGATAGAATTTTCAGATTGCCGTTGATGGTGATGAGGTTGATGATGGTCATCTTTATTCAGATGAGATAGAGTCGTCTTGAAAATGATTATGTAGCTAATGAGGTTCATGATAATGACCAGCGGGGAGACACTGGTGGTAGCGATATTAGCGGTGGCGCTTACGTGAAGGAGGATCATCACGATGGTGGTATTAATATCTGGATGGCTTATGTATGATTCAATACGTAGTTGATAATTATCTTATGTATTGTAGATCGATGTTGTATGAACAGCAATGTCTGTGAGACTAGAAAACGTCGTGGCTATGCTCAACGTGGGCGTGAGTGCCCATTTAGCGGAGCTGATGGGGGGGGGCGGGGGGTGAGGGGGGGACTAGGTGTGGGGAGAGGGGGCAGTATTTGTGTGCAATTTGAAACAATTACTCTGCGAGCATTGAAGTCGCTGATCTCGACGCGATGGCCTGGGGGATCGCGTGGCATGAAAGACATCACAGCCGCCCTCTCTGTTTACCCCCGTCTGGTGTCAGTTTTCCCCGGGTCGTGTTTTATTTGTAAAAATCAATAGCAGCAGCGGTTGGGTTTTTTTTGTATTTAAGATGTGAATATTATGCAGTGAGTGTGTCATACTTCGTGTAACGCAGTTGTCACGCCTATTCTGAGACCACAAATCAACAGCCCACTTCTTGTAATGAAAACATCCTCACGAACAAAATTATTTAGTTGAGGCAAACGATCCGGGCAATGGCCCTTCTTCAGACCAGAAAGAGGTGGCAGAGCTACAAAGATAATCCGGAGACCTCACTGCATAGCGCGATGTTCTGAAAACAACGTTGTGATGATCATGCTGACGATGGGATACGTGGCGGTGATTTTTTGAGAGGGGGGGGGGGGGAGGGTGGTGCCAGAGAAGTTTGCTGACTGACAATTCTGGAGGCATCCGTGAGAAGTGAGAAGAAAATAAAATCAGATGTGTGGGGTCACTTTCGGTGGTGCAGGTGGTGGACAAAACAGAGGCGTGACGTGACATGCAGTGAGTGACCGCATTGAGAAGAGCAGCGTGCTTTTCATGAACTTGACATCGAATCGTTGTCGAATTGACACACGAGCAATGTTTTTTTTCAATTTTATTTCCGCCCGAGAAATTGAGCAGCACACGCACATCCGTAAGGCCATCCAACAAGGCACGCGTGAACTGGTTTGGTATGACACCAGTGGCGTAGAAACTACATTGGCAGCTCAGGGGGTGCGGCAATCGGTCAGGTAGGGATTTGTCTCGCACGGTCGCACCTAGGCTATTGTATATCACGGCTTCTCTTGCCTACTCACATCATCGTTACGCTCACGGTCTCGAACATTTAACGCTGTATGGGGCGCTCCGTCTTCGCAAAATGCAGCCCATACAGCTCCGTAGAAGTGTCTTTGCAATATCACGTTATTTCTCTAGTAAAATTAAAATTCATCACGAAACGTAAATGAAAGTATTGTCGTAAAAATCTATTTGAATCGCTTTTAAAATAAGCGTTTGTTCTTTTACACTGTTGTTGAAAGCACATCACATGGTGGTTGTCAAGGGGGCCCCAACTTGTAGCTTTGGCCACCTCCTGCCCTCGCTCATTACGCGACTGCACAGCACGTGTGTCGGGCCCGCATTTCGCTCGCTGTGTGCGCCTGCGTGATGGGAATTACACAGCACATAATTGCCCTAATTAGGGTAAGGAACATTTTGAACGGCAAGGGGACTGTAGGGGGGAGTGAAAGAGACAAAGGTAATGAATGAATTCAAGTAAAAGAAGCCGATAAACTTTCAAGGTGAATGCAAGCAAGTTAACTATATAAAAAAGTCGTTAAAATGCACCAGCCTACCTTCTTCCCACTCCCAATTAGTTCCGGAAGGCCAGTGGACGTGTAAGTTACAGCGCACTTATTAAGGTTGGCACGACACACACTGGCGAGGTGGATTTTGTAAAGCCAGAACCGCACGTAGCTGACCGCCTTTGTCTCCCAAATGGCGATGTTGACCTCGACCCTGGGCATAAGTGAAAAAAGTACATATGAAAGTCTCGTCATTTACGCCCCCAAAGTTCTCACAGCGTTGGGGAGGCCCGTGTCCAGCAGCGCAGAGAAGAATGCCTGCACGTGTGTATCTTTTAGACATCTCCTTTACCAGTGGCAAAATATAGTAGTAGGTTTTAACCCTTTAAACTGGTACAAAACTGACACCTTTATACAAGGCATCATGTTTGCAATAACCACAACACAAGCAGTCAAAATGCAAACAAAAAGAAACAACTCTTCCTTCTTTGGTTCTTTCGGTTAAGTCACGTCTAAAGATAAAATAATAAATTAAATAATATCTTTAGACGTGACTTAACCGAAAGAACCAAAGAATAATTCCTGCAGTCACGAAAGCTCCAAAATTAAGATAGAAACAACTCTGATAATGATATGCACTGTCCTTGAAGTTGATTGGTTCCACACCCGAGACAGCTTTTCTTAGAGCCTAGTCTCCATTGGTGTTGGACCGCATTGGGTTGCTCCGCCATGCACGTGTGTATGTATGCCTTTCGACTATTTGGCCGCTTCCATTTCCAGGTGATAAGCCACTTTGTCGATCTGTCATTGGTAGCCAGGTAGATTCTGAAAAAGAGATATTTTGCTCAGTGGGTCTTAACTGGTAAGATTAAAAACATTCGTTTGGTTTCAGTTTAGTATGTTGAACTTATTTCGCAGCGTACGTAGTCAACCGAGACACGCACGGGAGACACGGCGAGATAGACATGGAGAGACACGGTCGTAAACTATAGAGACGGACCGGGTAGACAGTAATCGCTCACCCCACGCGTGTGCGCGCATTAATTCTGGGGCGATTAAGGTGCACGAAGGTTCTGTCACACGCTTGGCATGACCCTCTTGAAATACAGCCGTGAGACTCAGCGAGGCTTTCCTGAGCAAACAAGCGGACCGATGATGATGATGATCATCATCGTAACTAATCTCCTCATCGTCTTTGGAGCACTGTTGAGTTTTGAGACGGTGATGATGACATTGGTTCTGAATCCGCGTGGTCAATTTGGAATTCGCGCGATGCCTCGGCCACGGTTGGCCCTTGTCGAGTCGCCAAAAAGATCCACGTGTTACGTAGCCAAGGGGGGTGGGGGGGATGGGGGGGGGTATGGGTGTTATGAATCAAGGGACAGCAACATGGAAAGTCAGCCGACCCTCAATCAGGGTCGTTGAAAACTTTTCGCAGGCCTGGGGAATAATTTCAGATGAGGACCAGGTGGGGGGGGGGGGGGGTCCATTCTGATAATTCCCGAGATCAAATGTCCGGGTAAAACTGCCCCCCCCACCCAACCGCTACCCCACATCTATGACCTCTCCCCCCCCCCCCACACTCAATTGCACCCCCCCCCCCCACCCCCGGCCACCCACCTACACGAGCGTTTTCCCTGCCGCCACTGATCCCTCGTGGGCGTTCGGCGGTGTTCGCTGCAGGGACTCGCGGACCGCGTGGCGCGCCTCGTGCTCGATAAGTTCGCGGAGCTGGCGGGAGGACGAGGAGGAGGAGATGGAGGAGGAGGAGATGGAGGAGCCGCGGCGCGTGGCGGGGTGGCCGCCGCGCTCCTTGAGCGGCGCAAGGTGCTGGCCGGGATGGTGTTGACCCGCGGTGAGGCCCGCTGCGGGAGTGTGTGTGGTGGCGGGTGAGATGTATGCGTCTGTGTGTGTGTGATGTGTGTGTGTGTGATGTGTGATGTGTGTAAAACTTGCGTGTGTGTGATGCGTGTGTGAGATGTGTGTAAGGTCTGCGTGTGATGTGTGTAAAACGTGTGTGTGTGTGTGTGTGATGCGTGTGTGTGCTGTGTGTGGTGTGTGTAAAACTTGTGTGTGTGTGATGCGTGTGTGTGATGTGTGTAAGGTCTGTGTGTGATGTGTGTAAAACTTGTGTGTGTGATGTGTGTGTGTGATGTGTGTAAGGTCTGTGTGTAAAACTTGTGTGTGTGTGATGCGTGTGTGTGATGTGTGTAAGGTCTGTGTGTGATGTGTGTAAAACTTGTGTGTGTGTGTTGTGTGTGTGTGATGTGTGTAAGATCTGTGTGTGATGCGTGTAAAACTTGTGTGTGTGTGTGTGATGCGTGTGTGTGATGTGTGTAAGGTCTGTGTGTGATGTGTGTAAAACTTGTGTGTGTGTGTTGTGTGTGTGTGATGTGTGTAAGATCTGTGTGTGATGCGTGTAAAACTTGTGTGTGTGTGTGTGATGCGTGTGTGTGATGTGTGTAAGGTCTGTGTGTGATGTGTGTAAAACTTGTGTGTGTGTGATGCGTGTGTGTGATGTGTGTAAGGTCTGTGTGTGATGTGTGTGAAACTTGTGTGTGTGTGTGATGCGTGTGTGTGATGCGTGTGTGTGCTGTGTGTGATGTGTGTAAAACTTGTGTGTGTGTGTGATGCGTGTGTGTGATGTGTGTAAGGTCTGTGTGTGATGTGTGTAAAACTTGTGTGTGTGTGTGATGCGTGTGTGTGACGTGTGTAAGGTCTATGTGTGATGTGTGTAAACGTGTGTGTGTGTGTGATGCCTGTGTGTGATGTGTGTAAGGTTAATATGAGACGTGTGTGTGTGAGAGATGTGTGTGTGTGTGTGTTTGATGCGTGTGTCTGATGCGTGTGTGTGATGTGTGTGAGATGTGTGTGTGATGTGTGTGAGATGTGTGTGTGTGTGATGTGTGTAAGTTAGGTGTGTAATGTGTGTAAAATGTATATGAGACATGTGTGTGAGATGTGTGTGTGTGTGTGTGATGTGTGTGAGATGTGTGTGTGTGATTTATGAGATGTGCGTGTGCGATTTATGAGATGTGTGTGTGTGTGTAAGATGTGTATGTGATGTGGCGTCATCTGGTCCAACACCAATGGAGACTAGGCTCTAAGAAAAGCTGTCTCGGGTGTGGACCAATCAACTTCAAGGACAGTGCATATCATTATCAGAGTTGTTTCTTTTTGTTTGCATTTTGACTGCTTGTGTTGTGGTTATTGCAAACATGATGCCTTGTATAAAGGTGTCCGTTTTTGTACCAGTTGAAAGGGTAAAAACCTATTACTATATGTAATATGTGTGTAAGATGTGTGTCTGAGAGTGGCGAATATCCGAACCGGTCCAAGCCTGACTTGTTTTACGCGCCGCAAGAGACCAAGGCGGCAGCGCGTGGTTCTGACTACACCAACTCTGTGTGTGCCTTGCCAGTGTTAATAGGTGCTTGCTAACAGCAATTGTCATAACAGTCTATTAAAGGCTGAATGTGGAGTATTTGTATCGATGTATATGTGTTTGAAACATCTACATTCCTTCCGTGATTGTAAAGTCCTCGTTGACCTTGCCGAACCACCAACTCGCTTGGGAACCCGGTTTCACAAAGGGCCAATTGAAACCCGAATTTGAAGGCCGGATCTCAGCGGTGTCTGACACGGACATCTATGAACCAATCACATCAGCTGTCCACCCTCCTACACATTCATAATCAACGTGCGTTCAGAGTATTTGGCTGCTATAACATCTCCACGTGATAGGCCACTTCGTTCAGCTTTCATTTGTGACCAGGTCGCTTCTGAAAAAGAGCTCAATTGCTTAGTGTGGGCCTGAGCTGATTAAAAAATATATAGTTTTTGCGTTCATAATCAACTTTTTGGGTTTAGATCGCGTTATTTATAAATGTGTCGTAACCCTCCACCACCCGACACGGCCAATCAGTAAAAAAGTGTCACGTTGACAAAAGACAAATAGTTCACTGCTTTAGCCCACCGGTGTGTTGAAGCGTGAAACCACAACATTTACAATTTGAGTACGACGTTTCGCTGGTAATTGCATCCAGCATCATCGGGCAATTCGCCAGACTGATTGGCCGTGTCGGGTGGTGGAGGGTTACGACACATTTATAAATAACGCGATCTAAACCCAAAAACGTTGATTATGAATAATATTGGTCGCGAAAGCCTACGTGTTAAACTGAGTTTTTGCGTTTTTGTATAGTTTCGATTGGAACAACACTCACATAGATGTCCCATCCCATTGCGGTTATGAGAGAAAAAAGAGAGAGAGAGAGCGAGACGAGAGAAGCCCCGAGCTGAGCAGAACAGAAAGAAATAGTTTTCTCTTGGCGGACGCTGTTGAGCAAAGTAGTAATTGTCTTTCACAAGATGAATTAATAAAATGATGAATTGAGCCGGCGTTTGCTTTTTAAAGCTCTGCGACTTCTAAAGTAATGTCAGCCGGCGAGGTTTAATAATATAATTTATTTTGGTCAGAAAGACAGAGGGGTGGGGAGGCACGGGGAGGGAGAGAGAGGGGGGGGGGACACGGGATGAGAGAGAGGAGCGATCATTGATTGCTCGGGTTTAATGGATGAGTATTAGCGGAGATGTAGGGGGCGCATTGATGGAGAGCAAGGGGGGGGGGGCGATGCGGAGGGTGGGTGGCAGATGGGTGCAGCCGCCACCATCACTCAGCGGCCTCATAGCTTCTCACCTACCCACCCAACCCCCCTCTCCTTGAAAGCAAAAAAAATGATATACAAGGCCAAAAACTATAATAATTTCTGCCAATCACATGATCTTGTCCGCATGGCAAAAACCAGGCAACTCTTTTAATTTCCTCGCGTAATTGCGGCGAATTGAAGCGGCGCGCCCCCTCCCCTCCCCCCGGAAACCGCCCCGTCTCCTCCTCCTTCTTCAGGATGGAGGGGGAGAAAAGGGGGGGGCCCTCAGAGTCGTGACATGAAGCTCATTTCAGATGGCGCCGCACATTTAATTTTTCTTCTCGCATCCCAGGCGCGCGCGCGCTCACTCGCTCATTATCAGCCACCTAAAAGATTGCGCTCGAGGCTTTGATATCTCGCACGCGGGGGCCGGGCGGTGCGGGGGAGATTTAGAAGAAAATGGAACCACGAGAAATTATTATAATTACATAATATATTGGCTGTGCTTAATGCGCGCATCTGTGCTGCGAGCCCGAGTCAAATTTTCGGATTCATTTGATTGATATTTTGAATGCATTATATTTGTGTAGTGCAGACCCAGACTTGGAGGCAACACATTTATTTAACTCCAACACACGGGGTAACTTTCCCCTTAACAGAACAACAACCTATGGTGGTGACCACCAGGCTAGCTACACTAGTTACCACGTGACTGGTATAGTTAGCCACGTGGTGACCACCAGGCTAGCTACACTAGTTACCACGTGACTGATGTAGCTAGCCACGTGGTGACCACCAGGCTAGCTACACTAGTTACCACGTGACTGGTGTAGCTAGCCACGTGGTGACCACCAGGCTAGCTACACTAGTTACCACGTGACTGGTGTAGCTAGCCACGTGGTGACCACCAGGCTAGCTACACTAGTTACCACGTGACTGGTGTAGCTAGCCACGTGGTGACCACCAGGCTAGCTACACTAGATACCACGTGACTGGTGTAGCTAGCCACGTGGTGACCACCAGGCTAACTACACTAGTTACTGCACTAGTCACCAGACTAACTCCACTAATTACAACGTCACTGCTACTCCGGACCGGGATCACAGCTCGGGTCCAGGTCCACGTGTTGGAGACTTGTAGAACGTAGGACGTAGACGAAGGTTTCTTCAGGATGAACAACAACAACCCTGGTCCCTCTGGGGGACCCGGCTTCTATTCTCTGCGGCGTGGCTGGCTCCGCCCTTGGCCACGCCCACCTTCCAGAATCCTCAGGAAGGATCTGGATCCCAACCATGTGACCACCCCTAGCCCCCACTTTGGGCCCCTTTGTAGACTTTGCCGGTCACGTGCCCTCTCGGGTAAACCAGAGTGCCACGGCCTTTAGTAACCTCATCCATACGGCCGGCACTCCCACACCCTGTCCTGTAGGGGCTGGCACTGCACGCCAAGCGTGGTGCCACCCAGCGCTATCAACCAGCGCTCACCGGGCCCCCCTAGGGCCGGTACTACACCCACACCACGTGGTGTCCGCGATGTCGTTACACCGCACGCCGTGCCTCTCTAGGGCCGGCACTGCACAGTGAGATCCAGCGATGTCACTACACATTTGTTATTGTATATAGTGGCAATAATTATAGGGGCCTTGCCGTGCCGTGCCAGTCATTGGTGACTGTTTTGACCATACTTCACCAGGCAGGACAGTGCGGGTTTGTGTAGGTGGGAGGCCGGTGTGGGTAGTTCTAGGGTCAACACCGGTTCAGATATCGCTCGCCAATGGCGATGCCTCTCATGTCGTAGCTACACACCCAGGCCGTGTGTTTCGGCGTTGTCCCATGCGAGTTGGAAGCTTCGCCATTGATAAAAGAAGAAACAAACGCCTCTAGAGTGATTTTCAGAGCTCTAATGAGGCCACTGCAGTGAATGTGTGAACAACTACAACCGAGCTATGATGGCTGTCTGGTTAATTCACCCGACACGATTGTGGTGCGGCTTTGTCATTAAGTTCCGCAGGCTTTAATGCTGGCGATGTGTTAAGATACTCGACTTAATATCGACAAACGAAAAAAAAGTTTACATATTTTTGTTATATATATAAATAAATGCTTGCCGCGGCTAAAGACGTGAAAAAAAATCTAAAATCTAATTAAAAATCTCCGCGGAAAATTACTTGGGCCACGGTTCACTCCCGGTGCATTCCAAGCAGCCAGTTCTGCTGTCCGAGGGGTAGATCTCTCTCTCGCTCTCACCGTGGTCGAGTTCGATTCCCGCTCACGGCCAACATCGGTTATAAATATCTGCACCCGTTATGGGCTTCCCCCAGGTTGACTCAGCCTTAAATCGGCACCTGGTGCCGTGTGTATAAACATCGGCGCTGGGAGAACAAAAGCGGCCGGCCGTAGTTCCGTCACCCCACTCCCGTCGTGCTCCGTTCCGAGCCCTTCACAGTTGCTCGCCGACAACAACACTTGCCCCAAACAGCCTGTTGGTTTACCCGGGACGCCTTTGCGTTTGTTATGAACCGGAGCACAGCGTGCGGAGGTTTGCAGTCACACGTTTGAGATAACGCGACGCGCAGCGGGCCCTGACCGTGCCGCGTATCTCTCCCAACCCGTGCCGTCTCGGCTCCCAATCAACTTCTTTTCTGAAGCTTTTATTCGAGTAATTTCTCACAGCGCCATTCCTCTGTGATGCTCAAATTGTTCTGCCCGGCTGAGACATCCGCCCGCCTCCTAACCAGGACGCGAGATTTTAATTTAGTTCCTGCGTGGGAGCGGATTGGGTTCGCTTCGTGCCGTTTGACGTGGGACCCCCCCGCCGCCCGCCCCCCCCCCCGTGGCCTCGTGGTGGAGAAGGGGGTGGGGAGCTCAAGGAGGCTGGATGATGATGATGATCGTGGCGGCGTTCTGTACAGAGGAAGTCGCGACTGAAATGGTGATGGTGCAGTTGATGGGGAGGATGATGTATGTTGACCCTCTTTCGCACCCGACGTAGGCAACCGATTATATGACTGTGTGGACGATGGGCGTTGGTTGTATGCATCGTGATGATGTAGTTGACAGGGAGGTTTGTTGATTGTGGCAGTAGTGCACCCCAGGAGTTATAGTAATGTGGATGTGATGATCTAAAAATATGGCTGATGTAAATGATGATGACTATAATGCAGCAGACAGGAAGGTTGATGATGTCTGATGATTCAGGGGGATCGGGTGGCGGGGGTCCCAAAAACATTCAATGCAAAATTAAGCCACTGGTAATGATAGTGATGGTGGTGGTGTTGCTGCTGATGATGGTGGCGATGATGGTAATGATGGTGATGATGATGGTGATGTTGATGATGGTGATCATGATGATGTTGATGATGTTGGTGATGATCATGGTAATAATGGTGAAGACGACGGTGGTCATAATGGTGAAGATAATGGTGGTGATGATGGTGGTGATGATGGTGGTGGTGATGATGATGATGGTGATGATGATCATGGTAATAATGGTGAAGACGACGGTGGTGATAATGGTGAAGATGATGGTGGTGATGATGGTGGTGATGATGGTGGTGATGATGGTGGTGATGATGATGTTGGTGATGATGATGTTGTTGGTGATGATCATTGTAATGATGGTGAAGACCACGGTGGTGATTATTGTGAAAATAATGGTGATGATGGTGATGATGATGATGATGCGTGCGTGCGTGCGCTGTGCCCACTGCAGGCGACGGGGGCCCCGCGAGCGAGGCGCGCGTCGTCTGCCTGGCCACGGGCACCAAGTGCCTACACGGGGAGTTCATGAGCGTGGCGGGCCTGGCGCTCAACGACTGCCACGCCGAGGTGGTGTGCCGTCGCGCCCTGCTGCGCTACCTCTACTCCCAGCTGCAGCTGCTCAGCAGGTCACGCGTGGCGCCGCACACACCAACACAGCTATGCCCCCTCTCATGCCGTACGGCCCATCAACAGGCGGTGGGGGGCGAGTGGACCTCGTGAGAGAGGGCATGGCGTGTGGCAATGCACGCGCGTTGAACTTATTTCGCACCGCGCGTATTCAAGCGTGCTAATCGGCCGCCTTTGTCTCCCCAGTGCTGATGTTAACGCACAAACACAATGATGCCCTCCCCCCCCCTCCTCTCCCTTATAGCCCTTGAACAGGCTGTTGGGGCAAGTGCTTTTAGCGATGAGCAACCCATGCAGGCAGGTACGGCGTACCTATGAGAGAGGGGATTGTTTGTTTGTGTGTGCTTTTGTGTCGTTCTCTCGCACCTCCGTTTTTCACGGTTGGCTACGTGCGGTGAAAAAGAAGTTCAGCATTCGTAAATTCGCAATTACATACTCAGCCGCCTTTGTCTCCCGAGTGACGATGTTTATATGCAAAGATCCATCTATAGTTCTAGATTTGAAGCTTTCGTGACTGCAATGATTCATATTCTTAGGTTGTTTCGGTAAATTCACGTAGGTAAAAAATAAAAATTAATAAAAGTAAAATAACGGTACAAATACTGTTTCTTGGAATTTATCTCACTTGATACAGCTATCGTACTGTGACGGTCCCACCTGAAGACGGAAGCTTGTGTTGCCTCCGAAACGTCGTGATTTTATTTATTTATTTTACTTTTAATAATTTTTTTTTTTACCTACGTGACTTTACCCAAAAAAACCTAAGAATATGAATCCATATATAGCTTTAGCGCCGGATGAAGGCCAACATGGTACACGAGTGGTTTGGTGCGGCTTAGCACCACGGCCAGTGGGCGTAGTGTGCATGGCACGGGGCCCTGCCTCCCCGTCGATTCTGTGAATCGCGATTTGATTGATCAATCTCCATTCTTCACTCGCGGCCTCGTCTTCGTCGTCTCGTCTGCGTTGCTGCGCAAGTGTCCGCAGCTCCGGTCCGCTTCGTCGGCCCCGAGAGGAAGAGTCGCGTCATCGTCCGTGGGCGCACAACGTTGCACGGCGGAGTGAGCGATAGATTTGCATCCACACGACGACGTTCGCACGAGCTAGCGGGCGAGAAGCGGGGGTGAGTGTTGGGTGTGGTGGTCGTACGGGATGGGGTGGGGAGGTGGGCGATAAAGACCTTGTCCGACGTGGTTTAGCTTCTTCTTGGTTCTTTCGGTAAAGTCATGTAGAAGGGAAATAATAAAATAATAAAAATAAAACATAACAAAATCATTCTCACGACGTTTCGGCCACAACGCAAGCAGCCGTCCTCAGGTGAAGACCAGGTCTGTGGCCGAAACGTCGTGAGAATTATTTTGTTACGTTTTATTTTTATTATTTTATTATTTCCCTTCTACGTGACTTTACCGAAAGAACCAAGAAGATGAATCCCTGCAGTCACGAAAGCTTTAAATTGAAATTTTATTATGTTTTATTTTTATTATTTTTTTATTTCCATTCTACGTGACTTTACCGAAAGAACCAAGAAGATGAATCCCTGCAGTCACGAAAGCTTTAAATCGTGGTTTAGCTTTTCGCCGCTAACGCCCCCCCCCCCCCCCCCCGCGTCACGCTTTGCCCGTGATGTGCCGCGCGCGCGAGACTCGTCACCGTGGCAGTTACAACATTGCTCATCACCGCGGCAGCACTCCGCCTTCGCCACGCATTCAGTCACTCACCCGCTAACTACCCTCTATTTACACGATGCGAGGGCATGGCGGCGTCACCGAGCGTCTCTTCCAGGCGGGCATGGGCGATGGAAGCGATTCCCCACAACACGCGTTCCGTAAGGTCGATGTATCCGCTGATGCGTCAATCCGCTGCTGGATGAGCTCATGTGACCACTCCATCTCCGCGCGTTCCCTCCTTGAGCTGCCACATCGTGACGAGTCTAAACTCAACCGAGCTGTAGAGCTCTTTTTCAGAAGAGACCTGTCCGTAAAGGAAAGCTCAACGAAAGTGGCTTATCGTGTGGACATTTAGAGCAGCCAAATAGTCTGAACGCGTGATTGCTAAGTGGGGAGGTAAAAACCGGAGGAGCCAGAGAAAAAGCCACGTGACCACGGGGAGAACATGCAAACTCCACATATCCAGTCGTCAGGGTCGGGATCGGGATCGGACTCATGACCTGCATCCCGGGCGAGGTAGTTAACATCTCGCCATCATGGGGGCCCTCGTCTTGACCATCGGCCACTGTCCCTTCAAGCGACGAGTCCTGCCGATCCAGGTCGTACTCACAACAACAACAACCGCCATTCGCCACTAAGTGGCGGTGACGTCACCTCGACGCTTGTGCCAGGCCATGTGCACCTTGAGGCCACGTGAAGTGTCGTACTCACACACACGCACACGCGGTCAACCATGACCTGTAAGTTCCTTCGTCATGGTCCAGGAGTCCCATCGCAGCCCAGGATCGGCATCTCAGATTCTCTCTCTGTGTCTCTCTCCATGAGCGTCTATTCCGTGCCTCTTCTCGAGGCACACACCCTCCCTCTGCTCCTCCTGCCTACAGACTTGCACCGGTGGAATCTCTCCCCAGCCCTTCTCATTGCATCTCCTCGGTCTCTTCTGAACGCGTGAGCCCAAATCGTCCAGAGCTCAACTTCCCTTAACGTCTCGAGAATATTAGCATCCGCAACTGTACATTCTTACGAGCTGGTTCGACAAGCGAACATATAATTATGAAAATGCAATTGCAGGCAATTAGGTTGTGCGATTTCGAGAGTGATTTGGTTCATATTAATAGTGATGATGATGATGATTTGTGTGTTTGATAGAACACACGTTTCTCCGGGGCGTCTCAGAGCACTGCATAAGTGTGATAACCAAATTGCATCACATCACATCTCACACGTTTTAAAGGGCACCCCGAGCGGGAGCTGCCACCCTGTGCGACACTTGGCCTGCCAATCGCATGAGCGAGTCAGCGGTGAGGGTTGTTCGCTGCGTGTGATCTCAATGGAGTCATTTGCAGGGAGGTAATTGTTTAACAATTTTGACAAATTTTGACCTTGACGCCTGCACACAATGGCCGGCTTCTCCACAATAAATATTGTTCGTGTTAGACCGCATGAATATAAATGTGTCGTTAAACCCGCCACCACCCGACACAGCCAATTGGTAATATTTGTCACGAAAACAAAGCATGCAAATTACTTACAAGCTCAATACACCGTTGTGTTGGAGGGTAAACCCACAACATTTACAATTCGAGTACGACGTTTCGCCGGTAATTACAACCAGCATCATCAGGCGGTGCCTGGTTATTTCCTTTGTGTTAATACGCACACAGACACGTCAGTATTATCCCAGGTAGTCTGCCGGAATTCGAACCGCGGATTTCTCTGCAGCAGCTGATAGTCGGGGGCACACGTGGGCCCGGTCCAAGTGGCAAGCAGCACCGCGTGGCCCCAGAATCATCAGAATCTGTATTTGTACTGGAGGAATCCGATGAGCTGTAAAGCTCTTTTTCGCAGATGTCCCCGCTCACTGGAGCGGCTTGCCACCCCGCAGCTCTCCTGTTGGGCTACGATCGCAGCTCGGCCAACGCGGCAAATTGTTGCTTTTGAACTTTTAATGGCTTAAACATATTTTTTTTTATCGGTTAAATGAGGTTTACATTTAAAAAAATTACATTAAACAGACCAAAGTGAGCGAAGGTTTTGCAATCCAAACACGGAGCCCGCGAGTGAACACCCTGTCTCGGACCCATGCCTCTGGGTGGTGGTGGTGGTGGTGATGGTGTTTTTTTTAATAATAAAATGCAATAATTGCTTTTAATGAGCGTGTCAATAATTGCTCAAGGATATTGCTGGTGGGGACTGCAAATTAGATTTTGGTGGCGCGTTTTTTTTTTCCTTCATTTATTTGGCTACTTACATTTTATTATTACTGATTTTTTTTTTTAAAGGGTGGTGTTGCAGTTGAGCATCGGACCGCGCAGCGTCGCCGTAACGGGCGTGTGAGACACACAGTCTGGACGCTGCTGTTATTATCATCGCGATGCTCATCTCCCGGTTACAGCCCTGAACCGGTGGTGGAAATTCCACAACCCTATGGACAATGGGAGCGAGCCTCTCGGTAGGACCCCCACTTGTGGACGTCCGCACAAAGTGTTGCTAATTGTATCGACCTCCGTGAGGGGGGGGGGGGGTGGTTACGACGACGATGGGCTGAGAGCAATCTTCCCAAGCAGGATTTGAACTCGCAAACCTGTTCTGGACGAACGCGAGGCCACCGACGAGCCGCTGAGTCAGCCAGCCAGCCCCCCCCCCGCCCCCCCAGACAATAACACGGGTGGCGTTATCGGCGTCGCGGTGAAACACGCGGCTCCATCGGTCGAGAAAGGACTCGGGATGATCTGAGCGAGATCACGGGGTCGGACGTAGAGGAATTGGGGTCGCCGGAGAGCGCCTGTGTTACAATCACCGAGACGCGCGGCGCTGCTCTGGTCGGAGCGGAGCGAGGCGGGCGGGCGGGCGGGCGGGCGGGCGGGTGGGTGGGCGGGTGGGTGGCGCACAAATTCCCGGCCACGGCGAACATCGGTGGCCGATGTCGGTGGGTGCGCAACCGTCCTGCACTGACCAGCGCGGAGAAGTATGGTCAAACCACCACCCCCCCCCCCCTCCCCCCCGACTGGCTTGGTGTGTGGAGGTCTTCATCCAGGAGTGGATTGACAAAGCGTTTAACATTATGCATAGTATCGCCGGTTCGATCTCCCGGCACGGAAGTTGAATGCCCCTCCCGTCCAATGGGTATACACACCACAGCTAGTCCATTTGGTGATACGCGCGTGGCAAAGTAAAATGTGGGAACTCCCACCGCTACCAAAGTCAGGCCGAGAAGTCAGACGGGGAAGCGTACCCGCTCACAAGAGCTCCCTCCGGTGGAGGTCCGACCGCCAGCGGCGGCGTGAGCGAGAACTTGCACAGCTGCGCCTCTGCCTTTGACAAACCGCGGCTGCCCCGCGCAGCCGTATATGGGCATCACAGCACTCGCACGTGTGCTGCTGCTGCTGCTGCTGATGATGATGATGATCGCAAACAGCAAGGACGACTCCCATCCTGTGCACGTGCAGTGCTCGCAGCCTCGTCTAAATCACCGACTCAGAAGAGATGCCGCATGTGTGGCAGATTGTGTTGGCAGCTGCGTTTGTTGCTGGTGGAGAGAGAACTCCCCCCCCACCCACCCCCCATTCACCCCGTCCGTCGCTATCATCAGAAGGTGTCAAGGGCAGGGAAAGAGACCTTTTCAAAAATCCGGGGGAGGTTGGAGATGCCCATGCCACCGCCAGCTTGTATCGATAATGGCACGGGCGGCGAGCGATTTGTGAGCGGGAAGGAGGGATGGAGGGGGTGGGGAGAGAGGGGTGGGGGGGTCCATTGTGTGCGAGCTGCCGGCTGCTGACCGGGCCGTGCCCTGCGCTAATGATAATGCATGCTCTCATCACGTTTGTCGATTGTTTCATTAATGGCTAATGAGGCGTGAGTCCCTGGGCACGGGGTTTCTGTCACCCGCTAACCCCGGCCACCCAGACACCAGCTGCTGCTGCTGCTTCCCGTGCCACTTCCGTCGATCCACCTCGCCCGCCCCTCTCATCGTCACCTCGCCGCGACAGCCTCCGCCACCGGCGCTATGAAGACAAAGATCCCATCCTCCCCGCCGCCCCCTCCGTGTAGCTTTAACAGAGCTTTTGAGGGGGCAAGTGGTGTTAGCGAGCTACTTACTAAGGCCGGCACGGCACACGTGGGAGTCGGTGTGACGGAACCACGTGCCGACCGCACCAGGGACCTCATCCGAGGCTGAGTCGACGTAGGGGAGGCCCAGGAGTGGTTTAAATAATCGTCAGCGGTGAACTGGGGTCGCCGAGTTTGCAGTGCAACGCACACCGCCACCACCACCGCTGTCGCCAACACAGCCAACGTCACCACTCGAAACGCATCGCCTTCTGTAGGCATAACACCACCACCAACCACCACAGCCACCAATATCAATACCCGCCATTCGCCACCAAGTGACTGTGACGTCACTACGACGGCTGTGCCAGGCCAGGTACACTCCGAGGGCCACGTGACGTGTCGATGGGTCGCTGACAGGAGGTCACGGGACAGACCCAGGTGCGATGGGTTAACGGACTGAGATGGCTGGCAGATGCAGCAGCTGTGCCCCCCTACTGTGTCAACTTTGCTACATTTTATCCGCCGGGCGCTTCGATCGTTGTTGTGAGCGTCGCTCCTCTGCCCTTCGTTGTTGTTGGAGGGCGACTGCCTCCCACTGACCAAGTCGCGTCCTTCACGAGCCTCCTCCACAGCCACCACCAATACCACCCGCGCCGCTACCATCACCACCGCTACCACCACCACCAACACTCCCCCATCTCTGGCTCACCCGTCTCTCCCTGCTCACCAGCACGGAGAGGCGAGCGATGGCGAGTGCGGAGTCGCGGGGGGGGGGGGAGACCGAGAGGAACTCCGTTCGACGGCGCAGCGACCGCGTTCCATTGAGTCGCCACCTTCGCGATTCGATGGATCGGTCAAAATTCGAAGTCGCGATTCCATTTTTTCCCCCTTCCAATGCTGGTGGAATGTGGCGCGCCTCGAGTGGCCGCGCAGAGATCCGCGCGAACCAATCGCGTGCGTGCACCGTTACAGGTGTAGAGGAGTAAAATGGGGACGTGACGTCAGGTGTGCCGTTCAGTGCGATGACGTCACGTCTCCTAGGGTACTTAAGGTATACCCCGTGACGTAGGCGGGGTCACTGTGGGAACGGGTAGAGTAAGCAGGGTGAAGAGGGAACCAGTGGGTAGAGAGAGGGATCGAATAGGGAGTCTGGGGAGAAGCCGGTGGTAGCCGTAGAGGTGCTTCTCTCTCCGCTCGGTGGAGTCGGCAGAGTCCACGATCCGACACGAGAGAGAGAGAGACCGGAGCTAGCCGGCAGGGACCCGGACTCAGAGTAGGATCCCTAGCCCCTGGGAGTTGTGTACCCTGCTGTGTAGTATTGTAACAGCTTTAATAAACCCTGGCGGAAACCCTTAACTTACCTCCGTCTCCGAGTACGTCCCTCGGAACTACTCAACACAGGTACTCGAGGCCAGAACTTGATCCGCACTCGCGCACGATTCCGCGCCTTCGTGTCGCGAGCGCGATCATCGACGTTAACCAATGAACCAATCCATCGCCACGTGCTTGAACGGCTTAATTACGACGCAACGAGGCATCGCTGGGCTGGGGTGGGGGGCACAGATGCGAACGCGTCTCAATTCTGCGAGGATGGGATCGGACGTAGACACGGGGATCATTTAAAACGAGGGTTTGTGTCGCGACGGTGTGGGGAAGGGAGGCCGTTTGGCGAAGGTGCGAATGAGAGCGTTTTGTCATTGTGTGAACTCGGGGGTGTACTGGTCCCCCCCCCATCACCCCCCTCGCCCCAAATGTCACTCCCCTCGCCCCCACCCCCGCCCCCCGCAAATCTTTGTCACGATTCAAGTCTAGAATCAGTTCTGTTTTCACGTTGCTATGCAATGCATGGGCCACGTGAAGCCATTACGTGCATCCTATCATCATCATCATCGGCAGCAGCAGCAGCAGCAGCATCAAAAGCCGTGGTCTAGCCACTGGATGAAGACTCCACCAGCTCTCACGGTCCTGATACTCGACATCTTTGAAACACATTTTTAAAGCTCGCAGGATTCCTTCAGTATAAATACATATTTTGATTCATGGTCCACATTCCGAATAGCCGGTTGTTGGTCAGGTCGCCCTTCGTCCTCCGCCTCGTCTCCGGAGAGCGCACAGGCAAACGGATAGTTCGGAGTGGGAGTGATGCACGGGGAGTTCAGCTGAAACGCTCACAGATTGCCACCCTGCACCAACGGCGTGCTGTGAAGCAAGCAGCATCGGTAGCAGCAGCAGAAGCAGCAGCAACAGATAATAATACACGGGTAGCAGCAGAAACAGCAGCAGCATCAGCAGCACAAGTATCAGTAGCATATGCAGCAGCAGCATCAGTAGTAGCAGCAGCAGCAGCAGAAACAGATAATAATACACGGGTAGCAGCAGAAACAACAGCAGCAGCATCAGTAGCACAAGTATCAGTAGCATGTGCAGTAGCAGCAAAATATTGTACACGGGCAGCAGCAGCAGTCTGGTTCCTCCAGCCTTATAATCATCATCAGCAGCATTGTGCGTACGAATTAAAACAGTGCAGCCTTCATTTACGCAAGGTGAGGTCATGCCTTGTTCGTCTTCATAAACACCCAGAGGTGGAGCTGATGCAGTGAGTAGAAGGGGGGTGGGCAGCACTGGAAATCGACAATCGCAACATCAAATTTCGATTTAAAGCTTTCGTGACTGCAGGGATTCATCTTCTTGGTTCTTTCGGTAAAGTCACGTAGAAGGAAAATAATAAAATAATAAAAATAAAACATAATAAAATAATTTTCACGACGTTTCGGCCACAACGCAAGCAGCCGTCTTCGAGAAGGCAGAGTCATTCAGACGCTGTCTTCTCGACAGACCTGTTCTCCACCTGAAGACGGCTGCTTGCGTTGTGGCCGAAACGTCGTGAGAATTATTTTATAATGTTTTATTTTTATTATTTTATTATTTTCCTTCTACGTGACTTTACCGAAAGAACCAGCGGTCGCTCGCGCAGGAGTCTCCTGTCAATGCCACACGCCATCTGCTCTCGGTTCTGGACGTTGCGAGCTGGTGAGTGAATGAGCAGAGAGAGACAGAGTTTGAGTGGAAGCAATGTGGTACAAGGTGGTGTGAGTGGCGGTGAAGGTGATGTGTCTGGTGGTGGAGGTAATGGGACCTGTGGTGGTGGTGGTGGTGCCAACCACTTTAGATACAAGAGCAGGAAGGGAAAACTGCTCCGAGGCAGACACCCTTGCCTAAAGGCTAAGCAGCTGTTGTGGGAACATGTGCCTGTAACGCACGCGTGCTTACGCTTGCATAGAAATATATGCACAAACACGCACGCCCTTGTGGTACAAATACTTTTGGAGTATGAAGTTCAAGCTGGCACGATCACATGCACAAGCGCGCAGGACACACACACACACGTGCGCGCGTACGCAGGGATACGCGTGCGGCTCGCTGAACCTGGAGCACATCCGGTATCTCGTCTAATTCACCGTAATCAGTTTTTTCTATGTAAAAAAAAACATGCTAAAAACCGCGACATTCCTCACACACAGCACAACGCGCATCTTGGCAGCCGCGAGCGTCTCGTGGCTGCTGCCAGATGTTCTTTTTTTTCTTTCTGGTTACACGTTTGCCCCCAGCGTCGCGAGCAAAACCGTCGTCGAGCTCAGGGAGGGCAGCGCGCCGTGTCGCGCCTAATTCAAGTGGACGGAGCCATCCCCCTCTACCGCCCTGTCCGCCAGAAGAGACAGGTGCTCGGACCGCCACTCAGGATCGGGGGGGGGGGTGGGGAGCAGACAGTGACCAAGGACGTGGCGTGCGCGTGGCTGGACGAAGCCCGAGGCTGCTGGCCCGGCGTCAGCAAAAAAACTCCTGCGTTGGGTTTTATCTACTTTATATATATATGTAGAAGGGAAATTTATGAATGTGTGTGTCTGTTGGAAATGTTTAGCGTACTTCCCAACATGCAACAAACTTTAAATTTGGCATGTGGGTAGTTTCCAAACTGTACACAATGCAAAACGTATGAAAATAGAGTTTTGTATTTTGGTGGGGGGTGGCGTGGGGCAATAATGGATATAATACTGTATATTGCACGGCAAGTGAGCTGTGACGTCACATCTGTGATGTCACCCGCATGCGGCAGCGTCACGCAGTGTGCCTGCTGACGTCACGCACCCCCCCCCCCCCACCCTCCGCGTAGGCCGTGTATCCGCACAAATGCGTGGCATCGCTGTCTCGATTTTCTAAGTCAACGCGACTATTTTCAGCTCGCTCTTAAATATAAAGCAGAAACAACATCTGTTTGTGTGAAGCAACAAAAACTCTCGAACGCTGAGCTCCGACGTCATGAAATTTGCACAGCTGATGCTGTCTGGAATTTCTAACGGAACGCGACTATTTTCAGCTCGCCACGTCATTCCCTTCCCGAGTTGCCTAAATCGACCTTATGTATAAGTGGGTTAAGGTTAAAATTTCCTTCAGTGAAAAACATCCGATTTAGTTAAATTTATTTGTTTCGGATTTTTTTCGTTTCTTGCAAGCATCAATTTTTATCAGTGAAATATAAGGGAATATGAAATTAATCCAAGACAAGAATCCAAGTCCCGGGCGAAGCCGGGTAGTAAAGATAGTTGTTCATATATTGTCCTAAACCCCCCTCCCCCAATTATATTCCACTTGTAACATTGGGAGGTGAATGCTTGGGATTACACCGAGGGTCAGAACGAGGGAGCCTAGATGGATAACATCTTGGTGGCGAGATGTTATCTCCCTCGCCTGGTATGCAGTAGGTCGGGGGTTTCTATTCCGACTCTGACGCCTGCTGCTGTATATTTGGAGTTTGTTTGTTCCTCTGTCCCAGTGGTCGCGTGGATTTTTCTTCGGTTCCTCCGGTTTTTTTCCTCCACATTTAGAATCAACATCACGCGTTTGGTAAATGAAAAAAACATGTAAATACGAGATATCACGCAAATGAAAGAGACGTCGTATTGGGAAGCACACCGGCGCTGGAAGGGTTGATGTCCGTTGGTTGAAACGAATCACAGGGGCAGCCAAAGGAGAGGACATGCCCGGAGGGACGTCCGCCGTGGAAATGGATCGACGAGATCGGCCCATGCGCTGGATGTATATTGGGATCGTGAGAGAGTGAGAAACTCTTGAACTAAACTATTTTATTTTTATTTTACCAGGTAAGGCCCACTGAGCTACATAGCTCTTTTTCAGAAGCGACCTGGCCACAAATGTTAACTCAACGAAGTGGCTTATGGTCATGTGAACATGTGTAATAAACCTTCTCGAGACGGCTTCCGGAATCAGTCCTTCTAATTTCCCAACTTCCACAGTTACACTCACACGCTCCCCGTTGCTGACAGACAACGGGAAGCGGGCAGACTCCCAGCTAAGTCCACCGCGCACGTGGCACCCAGAGCCCCGTACGCGCGTGACCCCTGCTCTTTTCGTTCCCAGGTCTGTTCCCGACTTCTCTCTCTCTCCTCCTCTTAATCCCTGGGTCACGTGGTACCCCTAAGCCAATCCTCCGTAGTCAGCGTTGACCGTTCCAGATGGTTCCCCGTCAATCCCTGGACCACGCCTCTGATCCGGCTTCCCATTAGCTGAGGCCCCGATCGGCCAGGCCAATCACCCCTGCTAACATGCCGTGATCACGCCGAGGCCATGCTCCCTGGCTCACCCCTTATTGGCTACAAAGCGGGACCGGCAAGCCAATCACCACGTGAGCCCTCTATGGCTGTTATTACACATGTATAGCAGCCAAATAACTCTAAACACACATTGATTGTAAAGGTGGAGAGAAAAACTGGAGGACCTGGAGAAAATTCCACGCGACCACAGGAATAACATGCGAACTCTAAACATGCAGGCTTCAGGGGTCGGGATCGAACCCACGACCTCTGGCATATCAGGTGAGGGAGTTAACATCTCGCCACCACGGCGGGCCTGGGAAGAGCTTCATATCATGGATTTACCGTGGCTGATGATTTAGATATTTGAAGCCACTGGAGCTATGCACTTTTAAATCTAGATTTAAAAAAAAATTCTTTAGAACTGTTGTTTATGTTTAACTAGCGGGAAGTACCCGGCAATGCCCGGGTCAAAAAATATTTAAATCTACTCTTAAAAATCTAGCGGAAGTGCATACTGACTGTGGTGGTACCTGCTATCACTACAGTAGTACATACTGACTCTATAGCAGTATATATCGACTCTATAGCACAAAGTATTCACCTGACAGAGTGGCGTGGTGAGGCCTAGTCCCGTGCAGAGCCTCCGGCCTCGCCTAGATTGTCCAGCCGGCCGAGGTGGCACCTTGGCAGGCTGGGGCTGGGATGCTACCCCTGACCCCCCCCCCCCCCATACAAATTCTCCCCGGCCGCTCTGCAGTAATATTTACGGCCTATAGTGGTAGCATTATAACGACTGTATAGTAGTAACTGCACGCATCAGGGTGGGGGGGACATGACACAGTGAAGCATTTACCTGAGCGTTTAGTGTATATTTTGATAGCATTTTTAACACTAAATAAAATGTCCCCCTCACTCCCACCGAAGGCGTGCGACTTGGTATGGTCGTGCACGCATAATAAATAAATAAAGATAAAGCGCACAAAAATTGCACTAAATCGCTCATTAAACTAATTTAAAGTTGACGGATGTGAAAAAGGAATAGCGCTTGCTCACGGCGAGGCTTACGGCGTGGTACCTGCCTATTTTATATCACGTAAACCCCACTGATAGAGAGCCAAATCCTTCGCAAGCGCACGAACTCACAAATCCACTCACAAACCCACACACAAACCCACACACAAACCCACAAACAGACAATTTGTGACTTTTTTTATATACAGATTTGTTACACTTCCTCGCACCTCTGATTAGCGCGTTTGACTACGTAATAAGTTCAACCAACATCCATGAAGATGGGATGAAGTTTTGTCTGGTTGATTCGGGTTGAAGATTGCAACTCGGTTCAAGCACAGGCAGGCGATAACCCGAATTTGAACCCAGGATCTCGGTGGTACTTGCCTCCGTGCCATTTTTCCCTGAGTCACTCAGCCACCTCTGTCACCTCTAACCTCTAATTTATTGTCCGGGCGTGAGGGCCGATATTGAGTGGAGACCCCCCACCCCTCTTCCCGCACCTCCAACCCCTCCCCTGCCACCATCACCACACGCCTGCAAAGACAACATTTCACAGACACTGGAACGCGACTCCCGTGAGCGTCGCTTCCCGATAAAGGGCAATGTTTTATATTAAATGTCCGCGACTTTGCGAATTAGAATTTTAAGTTATTGTGCCGCACGCAAAAAAATATCACGTATATTGAAGGGGGGAAAATTCCCCTCCAACTAGAAGCATCGGGGCCCTCCTTATCTGGCGCGGTGAGATTCCAAATAGCTCGGTGTTCCGATTGCGATCATTGATCTCGCAAGCACACACGCACACACAGGCATCAGGATGCTTGACGAATTTGAATGATTGTGGCGAGCAGGCAAATGGGGTCGGTGGGCAGTGGCAGCCGAGGGTGGAAATTGACGGTGGACGCACACCGATGTGAAATTGAGGAGACGGCTCAAGAACGGATGGAGGATTTGAAACGTCGACGCGCTGGGGGTCGCCGTCTGCGCGGCGTCTTTGCCCCCCCCCCCTCACCCCGCCTCCGCTCCGCCTGGTAAAGCGCCGCAAGAACAGGTGTTGTGGAAGTCCCGCAGTGATCCGCCTCTCATTAATTAGCGCGAGCATTTGATGCAGGAATAACCTTCAAAGCCACTAATAAATAAATAAAGGGAACAACATTCTGTTACAATCAAAAGGTCAGATGGTGCACTTCTCTCTACCCGAGGACAATCGCGTGTTAAGTTAACGATGGTGGCCAACTTACTCACATGCCTGCCTAGCTTAACTATCCACCTACCGATTCATTTATCTATCTGCCTGCCCGAGTAGATGTCTACCTACTGATCTGCTCATCTCTTTGCCTGCCTACCTACCTACCTACCGTCGAGATAACTTGGACACGTGCGAATTTGCAAACCACCCCCGTGCAGGGGCACTTATTTGTGCGGTACCCGAGGCGGCATTCACAGAAGCGCACGCCTCGCTATATATGGCACGTGTGTTTGATATGAAGACTGCAGGGGCTGTTAGCGAGCACCTATTTAGGTCAGCATGGCGTACAACGTCATGAGTCGTGTGGCCAACGCCTCGCCCAGTCACATTTGTCCCCCCAAATTATGACGTTTACACACCGCGCCAGCTACTCATTAGAGGCTGAGTCGACCTAGGGGAGGCCCATGACCGGTTCAGATATTCGTCATTGGTGTTGGCCTTGAGCGGGTATCGAACTGGGTGCGGCCGGGTTCATAAGCGCAGCTCACCGATCACTGCATCACAAATATAAAGATCCCCCATATATCTTCTTGGTTCTTTCGGTAAAGTCACGTAGAAGGGAAGTAATAAAATAATAAAAATAAAACATAATAAAATAAAATAATTTTATTTTAAAAAAATTTATTTTTATTATTTTATTACTTTCCTTCTACGTGACTTTACCGAAAGAACCAAGAAGATGAATCCCTGCAGTCACGAAAGCTTTAAATCGAAATCGCCCATATAGCCTTAACAGACTGTAGGGGCAAGTGCTGTTAGCGAGCACCTATGAAGGCCGGAACGGTACACGAGGGGGTTGGGTGGCCAGCACCACGACCGACCGCCTTTGTCTCCCTAGTGGCAATGTTTACACACTGCACCAGGTACTCATTTGAGGCTGAGTCGACCTAGGGGAGGCCCAGGACCGGTTCAAATAATCGTCACTGGTGTTGGCCGTGAGCGGGAATCGAACCCGTGTCGCCGGGTTCATAGCGCAGCGCGCTAACCGCTCCACTATCGCTCCCCACTGCATCACACACACACACAGAGACAAGCGCGAAGAGCGAACGCGTAAGCATGCATACGCATCCACGGGTCCGTTGACCTCTCCGTGTCATTCAGAGCCATGAACTTTCGTTGGATTAGCAGGAATTGTATTCAGCTCGACATCTCTGATGGGCCGGTGAGCTCCTTAGCGGACGTCCGTGTGATTTAGCGCTGACGCCATCGGTATGGGGCGCACCTGTTTGTTCGTGCCGGATTATGCAGCCGCACGCCACGAGTTGAGCCATTCGCCTACGCCAGCCACGTGCGCACCGAGGGGTGTCACGATTCGACGACGAATGGGTTGAACGTTGATTGTTAAGCGCACAGCGCACGCGTTGAATCTCGTGCGTGAAAAACAAACAAAAAAATCCATGTTTTCGATTCATAAGCGGCACATGCACCTGGCAGCCGCTAGAGGCCGCAACATCCACCCCAGCTTAAAAACCAGGCTAGAGTCTACATTATAGACTGCCAGTACGCTCACCGAGGTTTTTAACCAGGTTACAATATACATTATAGACTACCAGTACACTCACCAAACTTAATAACCAGGCTACAGTCTACATTATAGATTGTCAGTAAACTCACTCCGATTAAGAACCAGGCTACAGTCTACATTATTGTTTTTTTATTATTTTAATTTATTATTTTTATTTTCATTCACTTCATTTTTTATTGTTATTTTTCTATCTACGTGACTTTACCGAAAGAACCAAAGAATTTCCACCGCAGTGTTAAAAAGAAGTCGTCTATTGTCGAACTTGCGACCGTCAATCGTGACAATCCGCGTTCACAGTGTCTGCTATTTACGCCGTGTACGTGTGTGGCCACGTGTTTGGGAGCGACGAAGTGGGGAGTGGGTGGCAGAGAGAAGGAGCCTGTGTGTCTTCATCTTTGTGTGGTGCGGTTGGGCAGAGGTTTGCGTACAGCGCTACAACCTCGGGCGACTTCATTTCAATTCCTGGCCTCGGTTAACATCTGCGGCGAGCGGTATCCGAATACGTTTTTTTGTTATCTCTCCTAGGTCGACTCAGCCTTAAATTGTTATCACATGTCGCGTGTAAACATCATTGCTGGGGAAACAAAAGCGATTGCGCGCGACCACGACACCTCCTCGTGCATCGTGTCGACCTCAAGAGGCGCTCGCTAACTCGCGAGATGTGGGTTTATCTCCGGATATTTTTAAATTCCTCCTTCACCAGTGTTCCCCGCGAGCTTTCAGAGGGGATCCACTTCAGCCGATGAGACATCGGTGTGAGCGCCGCCACACATTTGAAACCCATTTGGCTTTGACGGCGGTGGCCTTGCAATGAAGAACGCTGCACTCCACGGCGACTTACGCACGCCCGTTACACTGCCACCTGCCCCCGAACATGTCGGTGTGTCTAGATTTGAAGCGTTCGTGACTGCAAGGATTCATACTCTTAGTTCTTTCGGTAAAGTCACGTAGGTAAAAAATGAAATAAAAATTAATAAAAATGAATAGAAAAATAAATAAAAATAATAAAAACAATAAAATCACGACGTTTCGGAGGCAACACAAGCTTCCGTCATCAGGTGAAACTGATACAGATATTTTGCTGTGACAGTTTCACCTGATGACGGAAGCTTGTGTTGCCTCCGAAACGTCGTGATTTTATTGTTTTTATTATTTTTTGTTATTTTTTATTAATTTTAATTCCATTTTTACCTACGTGACTTTACCGAAAGAACTAAGAGTATATTTGGTGTGTCGGCAAAGAGCCCGCTGCAAACGCTCCCCGAGACTGGCTGAGGATCGCTTGAGCAGATTTAACTCCACTCGAATCCCCAGGGCGCCCGCTCGGGCCGTATCGAGAGCGACAAGCTTCGGAAGCGCGCGCGCGAACGCGAGGAGAGACAGACAGAGAGAGAGAGACAGAGCGAGCGAGCGAGCGCAAGGCGGGTTGCGTTTGATTTTATTTCTTCTCCGATATTCGCGCGCGTGTCGCGGCCCGCCCAGTAAAACTCGCGCCGACACGGGGCCCGCGGGGAGCCGTGAAGCGAGCGGTAAGTGACCACTCCGCAGCTCGTAACTCGAGTCCCCGTTGCTTATCGACGTGTTGTTGCCAGCGGGAAAGCCACGCCACGTGCAAGTCGCCACACAAGACAAACAAGACAAAGACCCCCACCCGCGTGTAGCCTTAACAAGCTATTTCTAGATTTGAAGCTTTCGTGACTGCAAGGATTCATATTCTTAGGTTTTTTCGGTAAAGTCACGTGGGAAAAACAAAATTAATTAAAGTAAAATAAAAAATAAAATAAAAATCACGACGTTTCGAGGCAACACATGCTTCCGTCTTCAGGTGGAACATTCACAGCACGGTAGCTGTATTACTTTTATTAATTTAAAAACAAAATTCCTACGTGACTTTACCGAAAAAACCTGAAAACCTTAACAGACTGTTGGGGCAAGTGCTGTAAGCGAGCACCTATGAAGGCCGGAACGGCATACGAGGGGTGGGTGGCCAGCACCACGCCCGACCGCCTTTGTCTACCTAATGGCGATGTTTTACACATTGCACCAGGTACTCATTTGAGGCTGAGTCAACCTACGGGAGGCTCGGGACCGGTTAAGATAAACGTCTCTGGTGTTGGCCGTGAGTGGGAATCGATCTCGGGTCGCAGTGTTCGAAGCGCAGTGTAGCGCTAACCGCGACACTACCGCTCCCCACACACACACACTCACGCCTTTTTGGGGCCGTCCATAAATGACGTCACGCACCTAGGGGGGGGGGTCAGACATTTGTGACGATGTGTGACGAGGTGGGGGGGGGGGTGAGAAATGTGACGTCACGTGAAAATGCGCAACTTTAAATAAATACAGACAACACGTTCTACTTAATTAAATATACTTTTTAATAAATGTTTTCTCCTACAACATCAGAGTGCAACGCCATATTAAATACGCACGACAATGACAACAGTTTAAAGCGATTTGAAGCATGTTTTATATTTTTTTTTTTGGGGGGGGGGGGGGCAGAGCTTTGTGACGTCATTTGAGGGGGGGGGGTCTGACTTTTTGTGACGCCGTGTGACGAAGGGGGGAGGGGGGTAAAAAATCGTCCAAAATCGCGTGACGTCAATTATGGACGGCCCCTTTCGCAAATAGGCTTTTAGGACCACGTGCTGTTGTCTTGTGGAGCAAAACTACAAAAAACCCCATCAAAAGCACTGCCCATAGCGATATCTCCTCTATGAAGAGAGCCATTGTCCCGAAACACCACCCATCATGATGTACTCGCCTATAGCCCGCCCAAGGACGGGTGTATAATGCAGTTAATCTGAAATATTCTATCGAAAATATTGACCCACTTATGATTATTAATGAGGGGGTGGGGTCCACATGAGTGACGTCATCAGCTCATGATTATTGATGAGGGGGGAGCTCCATGTGGAGTGACGTCATCCGCTCATGATTATTAAAGAGGGGGTGGGGGCGGGGTCCACATGAGTGACGTCATCAGCTCATGATTATTGATGAGGTGGGGGGGAGCTCCATGTGGAGTGACGTCACCCGCAAATAGATTATTAATGAGGGGGGTGCCTCACGTCATCCGCTCATGATTTTTATTGAGAGTGGTGCTCCATGTGGAGTGACATCACCCGCTCATGATTTTTAATGAGGGGGTGGGGGGGGGGCTCATGTGCAGTGACGTCACGCGTGAGTATTCGCCGACAGCTGAAATGCCCCTCAGCAGGCGTGGGGTAGAGCAGCACACGTGTCCCCGACAGAAGCAAGAGCCCTCTCCAACGTAATGGAACACAAAATAGGGGCTCTGCAAAAGAATGCAAGTGGCACTTATTGCTGAAAGAGCCTCTTTGTAAACGATGTTTCTGGTCTTGCCTGCTGGTGCAAAGTAATGTAAATGTTTTTTTATTGCCTACACGAGAGCATCCAACATAAAGCTGGCCATGAGAAAAGCACGGAGTTGCCAAATTCAGTCCCACCACTTTTAAAGATTGTCCTTGCGCCTTGTTAATGGACATCGCAAAGCTGAGCTGGATGGAGAATTGAAGCCTCTTAAATTCCAAGACTGTGTCATTTGAGATTATAGTTACGCGAGGGAGAAAGACGTCTTGACCTTTAAAATTGGCTGTAATGATTGTCGCTTTGAGAACATTTTTATGTAATTATTTCACAATCAACCTAGTGCCATTGCAAAGTCTAGGTGGGTCCAAGTTTCTCAAGAGCAGGAAAGGTGCCCCAATTTTTAGTAGCAAGTTGTGTGGTGGGACACCCGGGAGCTGCAGAGAATTCAAGAATTCAACAGGAGAGTGAACAATTTGGTCATGGTGTTGTATCTATGCCCTGTTTTCCGTTATTAATATTAAGAATAATAAAGAAAAAAAAATTATATATATTTTTTAAATTAAATAATGAAAACAACTCACAAGCACACCAGGAATCCATGAAACATGGAGGGCGGTTAAAATGATAAGAATTCGGTCACAGAAAGGTCAGAGACATCCAGATGGACAAAGATCGATGGCCTGACCTCCCAAGACATCTTGAGATCCACGGAGGGGTGCAGAGCAGAGTAAAGGATAATAACGGTTGCCACTCGCGTTTTCTTAACGTTTTCCTAACCGAAAAGTAGAAACTTAACAAAGAGAATTAACCAATAAACCATAGGTTTTTTTTATTAGTAATTATCTTATATTACTCGTATTCACCGCGTACATATTATTTAGAATTATATGTTTCCTATCTACATGACCGTCCTAAAAACTAAAGAGTACGAATTCCAGAAAGCTTAAGTGGAAACATAGTTACACTTAACCTCAGGACATTAAAATATAACTCAGAATAAAACACCAATCTCTGGAGAACTAAACTTGGCAAAGTCCCAAAATAATAATGTGACGAGGATCATTACGAATATTCATTAAACATAGACGAATGATAACCACGATACTAAGACCGAAGGAACTCATAAAATATAATTCAAGAATAAATGTAACACACAGGACCACATAAATGTATTGCAAACATCTCCTCAGCCACCTTTGTCTTCCAGCGGGGTCTGGCAAGCAAGGAGGGAGCAAAAAGGTCACAGGGGGGAATCGGTGCCTGACATTCCAAAGACATCTGTTTTTTTCTGTTTGTTTTCTCTCGCAAAGAATGCGCAGAGAGGGGAGTCACGTTTTGAGTTAGGCACGGGCGCACATAGCGAACGAGCAGTCTGGGTCGAGTCGTGCTCGGTCTCGCAACTCGGCTTGCGACGCAGCGTTGCGACAGGGCTCGCAAGAGAGCTGGGGCAGATCGTGCCTCGAGGAGAGATGGGACGACGAGACGTCGTTAAGGTGACAGTCTGAGTGCAGTCTGTCCGAGTCGCGCTCGGCGTTGCGACGGGGCTCGCAAGAGAGCTGGGACAGATCGTGCCTCGAGAAGTGATGGAACGAGGAGGGGTCGTTCGAGTCGCAGAAGTCTGAGTTCAACCTGGGTCGGGGCTGCGTTTCAGCCGTGCTCCGGCTGGCGGAACGTCGTGAGGAAACGAAACACCGATGCCGATAGCAGGTGTCGCTTCTCGCAGAACGAAGTTAAGTGCGAGTGAAGCTGGCAGCTGCACGAACAAGGGAAGCACGGAGCAGAGAGAGTGACGAGTGACGACAAGCAATCAACCTGTAAAAGGGCGGAGATCGCCAAGCGTCGACCAAGCGAGCAAAGCAGAGAGCGCGAAGCAGTGGAGAAAGCCTGGTCAAACGGCTGTGAGGAAGAGGACAGCGCCATCGAATGCGCCGTGTGTCTAATACACACCCAGATCAACCAGCATCAACCAAAACCGACTCGTCATCCCGCAGTGGAGAAAGAGAGTCAAAGTCTTCCGAACGAGCGCCGCCGTCAGAGCTGCAGAGAGGCGCCATCGCGCCGTCAGCTACCGAGGACCGCCAAGCGCAAGAGCAGCACGACTCGGACGTCACCGGGCGTCACCGAGCGTCGTGCCAACTCGTCATCTAGCAGTGGAGAGAGAGAGAGCGCAAGAGCAGCACGACTCGGACGTCACCGGGCGTCACCGAGCGTCGTGCCAACTCGTCATCTAGCAGTGGAGAGAGAGAGAGCGCAAGAGCAGCACGACTCGGACGTCACCGGGCGTCACCGAGCGTCGTGCCAACTCGTCGTCCAGCAGTGGAGAGAGAGAGAGCGCACAAGCAGAGACACGCCGAGCAAGGGAGCAGCAGGGGCTCGCGGCGGCCACGCCCAACCAAGAGAAAACTTCTGGCCGCTGTTTGTATCCTCCCACACCACACAAGCTAACGACACAACTCCCGGCTCTAAGAATTAATTAATATTACAAGGGGACAACGCACATACAGCACGCACATGAATGAGACTTAAAAAAAAAAAATTGTCTTTGCGTTTCAAAAAGGGTTGCCATTTCGAGGTGGTGCGTTCAATATCAACTGATCGTGCAAAGCAGTTGCTGCCGTCGAGTTACATGAATAAGAAATGTTTTAGTCATTCATTTTCGTTAACTGCATAATCACGCCAATGAAGAAGTATTTTTAGTCATTCATTTTCGTTAATCGCATAATCTTGCCCATGAATTTATTGACGTATACTTGCTTTCGGATAAGAGAGTGTCATGTGCTTGTTTAGAATAAAATTGCTTAACACCAACTGTTCGAGTGCTTCTTTCCAAGTCCATGCAAAACTATCTTATTCTTGATAACTGTATCCTGTGATGAGATATGAAAATGGAGACCTAAAATAACATAAACACACTAAGATAATCAGTAAACGTTTAATCGATGATAATCGTGTTATCCTGATTGATATAACACTGGATAAACGAAGCTAAGCTTAATTATCACAACTGCACACATTAACATAATCGCAAGCATCCGCATAAATTACTACGATTATCTCCGCGATTATCATAATTTATGCATATAATTACACACATTATCATAATTTATGCATGTCAATACACACATTAACATAATTAATGCGATTTGCGCATTTTTCGGAAAATTATTAATTTTTTATTATTTTTATCAAAATTTCATAACCCAACACATACAACAATGGTCCAACACTGAGTCAATAGATTTGTAGGACATGTGCTCTCCAAATAATTTCTGCAACAACATAGAATTTATTCTGTGAACAGCATCATTTTTAGGAGCCAAAATGGCCCTCTCCCGTAGCCAGAGAACATCTTGAAAGTGTTGTTGCATGTTTGGGTACACTTTTTCCTCCAGTTCCTCTTGAGAACTGCAAAGAAAGGATGCCTTTAAACATGGTGATAAGTCCATCTGTGACTTCAGCAATAATTCTTTCATTCCCAATATCAAGAAGAGCTTCAGCAAAGTTTCCTGCCTCTTGGTCTCCATGGAGATATACACGCATGTAGTTAGTCTCAGTTTCATTGCGTGCCTCCAGAGGAACGATGACTTGATGCAGGCATTTAACTCAACAGCTTTGGTTCCTCGAAGTACCACAGGTAAGGTTTGTCGGAAGTCACCAGCCATGAGAAAAGTGACACCACCCATAATCCTGGAATTGTCGCGGAGGTCCTGCAAAGTGGTGTTGACAGCCTCAAATGCTCCCTTGTGGGACAGAGTGCATTTATCTCACACTATTAATTTACAATTAAGCAGGACTTGTGCAAGGCCAGTCCCCTTTGAAATATTGCAAACAGGGTTTTCTTCATAATATAGGTTTTTGGGTCACATCGCATTATTTATAAATGTGTCGTAACCCTCCACCACCCGACACGGCCAAACAGTAGAAAATGTGTCACGTTTTTCAAAGGACAAAATAATTCACTTCTTTAGCCCACCGGTGTGCTGAAGAGATAATCAACAGCATTTAAAATTTTGAGTACGACGTTTCGCTGATAATTACAATCAGCTTCATCGCGCAAGAATGGTGAAGCTCTCCTGTTGCTTCCAGTCTTAAATAGAGTAGCATCAGGGTGACGTCATCATTTAATTCAATTCAGGGTTTTCTTGTCGGGATAGATCTAATGGAAGCTTGCATGTGGAACGGGCAGTTCTTCCTCCAGTAAGCAGAGTTGACGCAATCCCTGACGATGCCACAGCCAGAACAATTTTCTCCCTCTGGCGAACCTTAACCAGGAGCAGGTTGAGAACAAAGGTCTTCCCAGTACCACCAGGTGCATCAAGGAAAAATATGCCTCCATTTTTAGACTCAATGTCTTCCGAGATTTTCGTGTAGGCCTCTCTTTGTGCATCCATCAGCTTTGTTTCATTGTCCACAATGCATTTTAGAAGCTGTAAAACATCATAGGATATTTCACGTAGATTTTCTTGGCCAAGGGCATGCAGGTTGTCCCTGGAGGGTGTTGGTAGTCCGATAGACGTCACCATGCTGCTGCTCTATATAAGAACGGGAGACAGAGCAGAGCCTCACCATTCTGGCGAATTGCCCGATGATGCTGGATGCAATTACCAGCGAAACGTCGTACTCAAAAATTGTAAATGTTGTGGTTTCACGCTTCAACACACCGGTGGGCTAAAGCAGTGAACTATCTGTCTTTTGTCAACGTGACACTCTTTTACTGATTGGCCGTGTCGGGTTGTGGAGGGTTACGACACATTTATAAATAACGCGATCTAAACCCAAAAACGTTGATTATGAATAATATTGGTCGCGAAAGCCTACGTGTTAAACAGACGTGAGGTCCTTTCCGCCAATGGAGTGAAGTTTGTCTGCAAGGAGGATAAGGGCCTGGTTAAAGATGACATCAGAAGAGGTCACCTCGAGGTTGGGATTTTCTCGTTGAGCTGTGCAGAGGATGTCCTCACTCATGGCCTCTTTGCATTTTTCCCAGAGTCCCATGGGGTTAGATGGGCTGCAAACGTGAATAATTATGCAGAAGAGCGATCTCATCTGAGAAGGGAACTGACTAACAGAAGCCTCTGTCATAGATTTATCAAGATGCTGCTCATCGTCAAGAATTCCACAGAGATTGCATGCCTCCCTGTATGTTTCACAGACAACTCCTTCCACTGTTTTGAGGTCTTGGAAAGATGTTGGCCCTTTGACAAGGTGGAGCAGCATTCGCAGAAAGTAGCACTCCTGATTGTTGGGATGCACTGTGTAGAGTCTTACTAAGGCATCAGTTTCACCGTCACCAGCACGTTGCTTCCTTTTTTTTTGCAGTCCATGTATCGTAGGAGGGAACTTTGTGATCGAGCAGGTTGGCAGAAAATGGGTCACTTTGGCCCCAAAGAAAAAACGCCATCAGGGTTGTATCTTGTGCAGCCAGGGCCTGTTCTGACCCACACACACACGCATCGACTTACACACACATCTCGACTCACACACACATCAACCCACACTCACACACATCGACGAACACACACACAGCGACTTACACACACACACACATGGAGTTACACACACATACACATGCACTTACACACACATACATGGACTTACACACACACACATGGACTCACACGCACACACATCGACGTACACACACACATCGACTGAAACACGGTTTGTGAGCCAAATCCTTCGCAAGTGTGCGTCCACACAGAGACAGACACAGACGGACAGACAGACAAAGAATGCCTTTTATAGGTTAGATTTAGATGTTGACACTTTGTGTGGTTATGCAACAACGTATTATCACCACCAGAGCAATGCACTTTTAAATCATCTAGATTGAAAATAAATTAATTTTAGAACTTTTTTTGTCTTTAATTTCTTTGTCTACGTACGTGCAAAAAGAAGCTGTCGCCCTCACCAACACCACCTCGGCCTATTCCTCGTCCACCCTATCCTAGCCCACATGCCCATTGTTACATCTAACCCCACAAAGTCACATTGCCCGTCTTCTCAATTCCATCATCCCCCTTTTTACCCCCCGCCCCCACCTGCTCTGCTCTCACCCCCCCCCACAGCCCCGTGGCCAGCGAGCGCGATAGCTCGGTGGTGGAGGCGCGTGCAGGCGGGGGGGGCTACCGCCTGCGGCCCGGCTGGAGGCTGCATCTCTACGTGAGCACGGCGCCGTGCGGGGATGCCCGTCTCTTCTCCACGCAGGAGAAGGAGGGTGCGTGCTCCTCGGCGGTGGTGTATCAAATCCCGGCGGACCCCAGTTCGATTCCCTCGCACGGCCACCAACACCAGTGACGATTATCTGAACCGGTCATTTGGTCTCCCCTAGGTCGACTCAGCCTCAAAAGAATTACCTGGTGTGGTGTGTAAACATCACGAACCTGGCGACCCGAGTTCGACCCCCCACTCACGGCCAACTGGTGACGATTATCTGAATCGGTCATGGGGGCCTTCGCTAGGGCGACGCAGCCTCGAATGAGTAGCTGTTGTGGGAACATCGCCACTGGGGAGACAAAGGCGGCTGGGCGTGGTTTTGTGCCGTCCACCCCCACGTGTGCCGTGCCGTGCTGGTCTTAATAGCTGCTCCCTAACATCACTTGCCCCAACGGTGTGTTTAGGCTATACAGGGGATCTTTATCTTTGTGATCCTAGCCTAGCACAAGCACTTAGCGGTTGTTTGCTATTGGACACAGTCCCATCGCTGAGCTCCTCGGGCAGGCAAGGCTATGTTGGCTGGGTCATGAAACACACATGCCCACCGCATATCCAAACAGCATTTGTTTAGTCGGATAGAGGAAACTAAACGGGCGTGGTACGGGCTAGAGAGGGGATGTTGTGATATGGTATGCGAGAATATTGAGCTGATTGAACTTGCAAATGACTGGTACCAGCGGTGTCAAGATCGGCCTCCGGGGAGAAGGCTCGGGAAGGACGTTACTGGGCAGTTAGGGACAGTCGCCCTCCAGAAAAAAACAGAGGGCAGAGGAGCGACGCTCACAGCAACGAGAGGAGCGCCGGCCGTCTAAAACGCAGAATTTGGCACAGTAGGGGGCACAGGCAGTGCATCGGCCAGTCATCTCAGTCAGCCAACCCATGGCACCTGGGTCTGTCCCGTGACCTGCCAGCGAGCATTCGACACTTCACGTGGCCTGAAACTGCACCTGGTCTGACACAAGTGCCATGGTGACGTCACCGCCACTTAGTGACGAACGGGGATTGTTGTTGTTGTTGTGTTAAAAGGGCTCGAGAAAGAGGTTGGTTTGGGCCCAAGTTGTTTGATGACCAGGTGAAGGATGCGTATGGTGGGAGACTCACGGAGGGAGGGGGGGGTAAAAGAGAGTCAGTAAATGGGGGAGGAAAGGAAGTAAGCAAAATAGGATGGATCGATGGAAGGGATAGACCCACACTTTACCCTACCAAAAGTGTAGTTCTCTAACCTCCCCGTGCCGCAATGCATCGGTGTTCCCATCCGCCGAACACGCGGGCCGATGTTTGACGCAGCTCATTAGAGGCTTCAAGCACCCATGACGAGGAATCGAACTCATTCCCATTGGATTGAGGCTGCCGTCGGGAAAAGTGGAGTGTCAAGTGAGAATGGGGATGAGAACCGGTGGGGGTAGAGTACTCTTAGCCTCATGCCCCCCCCCCCCGCTCTCGCCCACCAATCACGAGCCCTCCCGCGTTCCCAGCCGCCCCGCTTGACGTCGATACTCGGTTTCTCCGGCTGCTCAAACGGCCATGGATCATAATAACCCTGATGGGAATCTCGACATAACTCCGATAATTGACAAATTCAATTCACGCCCTGCGTTTTTAATTTCCCTGCGTGGACATGGCGAAGCGGGATTGCCTTCCGCTCAGAGCGGGCGGCGGCCGAGAGTGAGACTTGGACGACCAGCGAAACATCGGGGGGACCTGGTTAGCACGAGGCACGGGGTTAGAGTTAAGGTCACGTGTACAGCCTGTCTGAACATTTAGGTTTTAGGCCAGGATTATGGCAAGTATTAGGGGTAGAGCTTGACCTCGTGGCACGGTTACCTAATTGCCTGCTTGCTTCGTTACCCAGTTTGTCACAATTATCTAGTTACATTATTATTGGTTTATCCAGTTACCAACTTGCTGAGTTGCTTAGTTCTGCAGTGAATTATGTCAAGGCCCAATTATACCTGAGTGTTGCACCACGTGTGGGATGATGATGATGATGATGACCGTGGCTGCGTGCTGCACCACGTGTGGGATGATGATGATGATGACTGGGGCTGCGTGCTGCACCACGTGTGGGATGATGATGATGATGACTGGGGCTGCGTGCTGCACCACGTGTGGGATGATGATGATGATGACTGGGGCTGCGTGCTGCACCACGTGTGGGATGATGATGATAACCGGGGCTGCGTGCTGCACCACGTGTGGGATGATGATGATGACCGGGGCTGCGTGCTGCACCACGTGTGGGATGATGATGGTGACTGGGGTTGCGTGCTGCACCACGTGTGGGATGATGATGATGATGATGACCGGGGTTGCGTGCTGCACCACGTGTGGGATGATGATGATGACCGGGGCTGCGTGCTGCACCACGTGTGGGATGATGATGATGACTGGGGCTGCGTGCTGCACCACGTGTGGGATGATGATGACTGGGGTTGCGTGCTGCACCACGTGTGGGATGATGATGGTGACTGGGGTTGCGTGCTGCACCACGTGTGGGATGATGATGGTGACTGGGGTTGCGTGCTGCACCACGTGTGGGATGATGATGATGACCGGGGTTGCGTACTGCACCACGTGTGGGATGATGATGATGACCGGGGTTGCGTACTGCACCACGTGTGGGATGATGATGATGACCGGGGCTGCATGCTGCACCACGTGTGGGATGACGACGATGACGACGATGACGACGACGACGATGATGGTGACGACTCGCGCTGGTAATGCAGTCGGCGCGGACCGGCACCCGAGGCGGCGTGCTCGGGGCCAGCTGCGCACGAAGCTGGAGTGCGGCGAGGGCACGGTGCCAGCCCGCCGCTGCCTGGAGCCACAGACGTGGGATGGCGTCCTCCAGGGAGAGCCCCTCCTCGCCATGGCCTGCAGCGACAAGATCGCTCGGTGAGCAAGCACTGCGACATCGGCAAACAACGAGACCTCCAGCCACCGCCGTCTTTCGCCACTATGTGGCGGTGACGCCACCACGGTGCTTGTGTCAGGCTAGGTGCATTCTAGATTTGAAGCTTTCGTGACTGCAAGGATTCATATTCTTAGGTTTTTTTCGGTAAAGTCACGTAGGTGAAATTTTTTTTAATTAATAAAAGTAAAATAAAAATAAAATAAAAATCACGACGTTTCGGAGGCAACACAAGCGTCCGTCTTCAGGTGGAACCGTCACAGCACGATAGCTAGACCTAAGAATATGAAGGCTAGGTGCAGTTTAAGGTCACAATACGTTGTCGAAAGCTCGCCGACAGGAGGTCACGGGAAAAGGCCCGGATGTTATGGGTTGACTGACTAGGAAGTGACTGACTGACTATTCCCAGATCAGCACGCTCGCACGCAAGAGACAAAGATCCCCCATGTAGTCTGTGACAGTCTGTAAGGGCAAGTGCTGTTAGCGAGCAACTATGAAGGCCAGCACAGCACACGAGTGGGTGGGTGGTCAACACCACGCCCGGCCGCCTTTGTCTACCTAATGGCGATGTTTACACATCACACCATTGACTCATTTGAGGCTGAGTCGACCTATGGGAGGTCCAAGACCCGTTCAAATAATCGTAACTGGTATTGGTCGTGAGCGGCAATTGAGGTTCGTAGCGCAGTGCGCTAACCGCGACACGATTGTTCCCCACGCCCGCAGACACGCACACACACAGGTACACATGCGCACACACACAGGTACACACGCGCACACACGCACAGATACCAACGTTTGAGTGCCGTTAGCGAGCACCTACGATGGTCAACCAGGCACACTAGGCTGTCATGTCGATTGCACGGAGCCTCTGTCTCTCCAATAGTGATGTTTGCACACTGCACCAGTTACTCATTTCAGGCTGAGTCGACCGAGTGGAGGCCCAGGAAAAGGCCACATAATCTCCAACCGTCATTGGTCATGTTGACCACCCCCACTCTCTTGCGTGCTCGCTAACAGCACTTTCCCCAACATCCTGTTGAGGCTACACGGAGGATCTTTGTCTTTTTGCTTGTCAGAGGAGAAGGGAGGGGAGAGGAGTTGGAGCAATTGGTGATCACGCCATCCTGTTCCCGACACCGGCTGCGAGTGACGCTCCGCAAAGCTTTGAGCGCGTCGCAAAGGATTACACGGCACAGTTTAAGCAGATCGGGCGACTTAGAGGCAGCTCGTTTTAATGGAAGAGTCCGGAGGATTGCGGTGCAGGAGGCAGATGTGAGGAGTGCGGCGCAGGGGGCTTTTTGAGGAGCCATGAAACATAGGTTTGTTTTTTTACGGAAAAAAACGGCACGTCTACACAAGCCCATTTCCACTTTCCCCACCCCCGTAGAGCTTAAACCGCGAGCAAAGTCAGAACCGCTCCCCTCCCACCCAGGTCTCCCTCTCTCTTTCTCTCTCGCCGCACGGTCATCTGCAGGGTTTCCACACATGAAGTATTGGAAAATGACGGCAGGAAACTCCTTGACGGGAACACACTTCTTTTATTAAATCTTGACTTGTAACAATACAACGCGTGGCCTCTCTTCTTCACAATGCGCTTCTCTTGACTCTGGATTCTGTGCTGCCGGCTCTCTGTGCCTCGTGTAGACTCCGCGCCTCGGCTACACTCCTCTCTCGCCTCGTGTAGACTCTGCGCCTCTGCTACACTCTCCACTCGCCTCGTGTAGACTTTGCATCTCTCTCTCTGGCTACACCGTATGCATACTCGGCTCGTGTAGACCTTCCTCTCTCTCTGGCTACACCGTATGCATACTCGGCTCGTGTAGACCGTTCTCTCTCGCTGGCTACACACTATACATTACTCAGCTCGTGTAGACCGTTCTCTCTCGCTGGCTACACACTATACATTACTCAGCTCGTGTAGACCGTTCTCTCTCGCTGGCTACACACTATACATTACTCAGCTCGTGTAGACCGTTCTCTCTCGCTGGCTACACACTATACATTACTCAGCTCGTGTAGACCGTTCTCTCTCGCTGGCTACACACTATACATTACTCAGCTCGTGTAGACCGTTCTCTCTCGCTGGCTACACACTTATACCTTACTCTCCTCTACTCTCCATTACTCTCCATTACTCTCCATTACTCTCCATTACTCTCCTCTCCGGGCTCTATCTCTGCACCTTCGTCTTCCTTTCTTAGATGGTTCCACTTCTCCCCTGCTCCTCTCTGTGCATCACCTTATATACCCCTTCTTCCCGGGAGACGGAGCGGATGCGGACCTCAACGTCGGCACCGCTCCTCAGTTACCCAATCCCCACGCGCTATCCCTACGATCCGGTTCCGCTCAGCGCGTGTTTCCACTCCCCGACCAATCACACCGCGCTGCTACCCGATCACTCCCTCTGGGCGCGTCACCGGCACACAGCCAATCAGCAGCACTACCCCCACCCGCGCACTGACGCCTGCTCCTCCCCGTCAGCGCGCGTCACCACACACACACCCGTACATACGCGCTGGCACACGACATATACACCCAGCGCGTATCACCACTACATCACCCCCTCCCACATAGCTCGCAGCCGGCCCGGCTGCTAACAACAACCAACCGCGACGATAAAACGACAACCAACAAAAAAAACCCCGTAACCCCCCGAGTGTGCCCCGTAACATAACACAACAACAACAACAACAAGAATAACTATGTACAGATTGACAATGAACCCGAAAAGTCAACAATAACACGATACGAGCAAATTCGAAACGAACGCGCCCCACGTCCCTGCGACTACACGCAGTGACGAGGCGCTCCAACTGCCCCGACTCCTCACGAGGCAGGTCATGCAAAGTAGCACGACCTGGCGCGAGTCCGTCTGGCTGGTCCATCGTATGGGGCGGGACACTGACGACCGTCCGGCGGTTCCGGCTGCTCCAGACGGCGCGGAACGGGCCTGAAAGGGCCGGCCCCGCCGCGGAGATCCGGCCGCCGGTGATCGGCAGCTGTCAGTTCCGAGACACCTGGGAGCAGATCAGGCGAAAATACGTGTGGATCAGGCAGAGACATTTCCCCCTCTGGGTCGCCGGTCACGTCACACGCCCGGCCATCACGACACAAGGGGAGGCCATATGGAGGCGAGAACGGTTTCAGTCGGGAGGGGTGAACGTACCACCGGCGCTTTCCCCACTTTATCTGAACGCACTGGGGCCGTGCAACGCGCACGACCTCCACGGGTCCCCTCCACGGTCTCAACAATTTAGGCGACGTAGCCAAGGGTGCCTGAGGGCAATGCAGCCAGGCCCTGTCAACTGGTTTCCATTCGTGCATGGACACCTTCCGTGCCCGCAACCGTTCATTAGCAATTTGGCGAGCCCGCGAATTAAGCCGCGCGGCCTCCCTCGCCTCTGTCAGCTTGTGAATATTAAACTTAATATGTTCTGCCAAATTAGAATTAGTTCGTGGAGCGGACAGGCCAAGTTGCGTTTCTATTGGCGGGTCAGCTTCCCGACCGTACATCAAATAGAATGGGGAAAACCCCGTAGCTGCATGGGGGGCCATTCTATACACGGCAAGGACTCCCGGGACCTGCAGGTCCCAATCTACATGTGCCTCGCACACCTGCTGGCACAGCATGGAAGTCAAGGTTTTGTGGAGTCTCTCCACCATCCCGTCAGTCTGCGGGTGGTACGGGGAGGTACGCACCTTCTTGGTACCCAACAGATCGCACACCTCTTGCAACAATTTACTCGAAAATTTTTTACCTTGGTCGGTCAGCAGGCGTTCGGGAGCCCCCTTGTCCAGGACATAGCCCTGGACGAAGGCATCCGTCACAGCCGCTGCCGACTGGTTAGCGAGAGGCCACGCCATAGGCCATCGGGTAAAGTATTCGACCCCCACTAACAAATATTTATTCCCTCTCGGCGTGACTGGGAAGGGCCCCAAAATATCGAGTGCAACGAGCTCGTTGGTACGCGAGACCTGAATAGATTGCAGCGGTGGATTAGCTGCCACGGCCGGTGGTTTACGCCTGGCGCACTCAACGCACCCCTTCAGAATATGCACCACATCACTTCCCATTCCCGGCCAGTAATAGTCACGCTGAAGCAGGGCAAGCGTCTTGTTAACTCCCAAGTGCAAGAGGCGTTCGTGTGCCGCCAAGACAACCCTCCCCCTCACAGCGGAAGGCACCACGAGTGCGTTCCGCCGGGACAAACTGTCCCATTTCAATAACACGCCCCGCTCAAGTACATAGGAGCCGGTACGCTCCTGGTCCCCCTCGGGACCCCCAACCTTGCGGCGCAATGCTAGCAGCGAGCTGTCCGCCATCTGGAGGCGGCCCCATTCGCTGAGCGACAGCGAGAGCAGCGAGTCCCGACCCTGAGAGGCAGTGGAATCATCCCCGATCGGTGCGCCCGCTGTCGCAGCCAGTGCCCCCATCTCCCCCGCAAGCGTCGGTTTACAGCGCGCCGATCCCGACAAACACGCGCATTCATCACAAGGCAACAACCGCGACAAGCAATCGGCATTCGTGTGTCGCAACCCCTTACGGTACGTAGTCGTAAACTGATAGTCCTGGAGGACTTCCAACCAACGCGACAACTGGCCCGAGGGCTGGGCGACCCTCAATGAATACTGTAGCGCCGCGTGGTCCGTTCTGACTGTAAAGTGACGACCATAAAGATATGGCCTAAACTGCTGCACAAAAAAAACAATGGCAAGCAGCTCGCGACGGGTGACACAGTAGCGCTGCTCCGCCGGAGACAACACCCTACTACCGTAGGCGACAACTCTTTCGACACCCCCAACGACTTGGGATAGCACCCCCCCAATGCCCGTGTTGCTAGCATCCGTGTCCAGCAAAAAGGGACTGGCAAAATCGGGATAACACAAGGGTGGGGCACCCACCAAGGCGTCCCGGAGGGAGCGAAACGCGGCCTCCTCCTCCGGTCCCCATTTGAACTTCACTCCCTTCGCCGTTAGAGCGTGCAAGGGTTTTGCAATAGTGGCGAAGTGCTCAACGAACCGCCGATAATAAGAAGCAAACCCGATGAAACTACACACGTCGGAAACGGACGTAGGTGTCGGCCACGAACCGACACAATCCGTCTTCGCGGGATCGGTGGAGATCCCCGAAGAATCGACAATGTGACCCAAGTATCTAACGGACCTACGAAGGAGGTGACATTTGGCCGGTTTAAATTTCAACTTAGCCGATCGCATTCGCAAGAACACCCCTCTCAATCGCCGGAGGTGTTCCTCAAACGTTTTACTGAAAACAATGACATCGTCCATATAAATCAAGCATGTATCCCACTGCAAGCCCGACAAAACCAGCTCCATAAGTCGCTGAAACGTCGCTGGAGAGGAGTGAAGTCCCATGGGTAACCGGTTAAACTGGAACAGCCCCCCTGGAGTCCGAAATGCTGTCTTAGGTTTCGACTCTTCGTCGAGCGGCAACTGCCAAAACCCCGATAACAAATCAAGAGTCGAAAAATATCGCGCACCAGACAATGCATCGAGGGACTCATCCATCCTGGGGAGCGGATACGCGTCAGCCACAGAGATCTTATTCAGGCGACGGAAATCAACGCAGAATCGCAGGGACCCGTCCTGCTTCTTAACCAGCACAATAGGCGCTCCCCACGGGCTAGAGGAGGGCGAAATAATATCGGCTTCTAGCATATCGTTAACAGCCGACTGAACATGTTCCTTCTCCACGGGACTCAGTCGGAAGGGATTTAGCCTGACCGGCGCCGCATCGCCCGTTTCAATGTGATGGTGCAACAAATCCGTGCACCCAATGTCATACTTATGTTTACTGAATACATCAGAGAATTCAATGAGCAACTCGCGCAGCGCACCCAACTGCGCCGCCGACAAATCGTCCGAGGCGGCACATAACGAATGGACCCACTCAAGGTCTTCCCTTGGCTCAACGTTCCGCGCGGGGCTCGAGCCCACCTGCGCAACCAACCCATCATCCCCAGGGACCTGCGCCGCGTGAGCCAGCACGGTGCCCTGCGGAATGACAGCTGGTCGCGACCCCGCGTTCAAAACCATCACAAACGGATCCCTGTCAGCCCGCACCAAAGTGTGAGCCACCGATAAATCAAGACCCCCGACAGCCTTGTTAGAAGGACCCAAAAGCATACTCTGTCCCGAAGCCTCCCTCACCCATGGTTTCCGCAACCGGAGGGGAATCAACATCTGTGAACCCGGGGGCACTTGCACTGTCTGCGTCGCCACCGCTTGTATCGTAGCGCACGCCGTCCGAATGTCAGTAGGGCCCGTCAAAAATGAAATCCGGCGACCCGATGGCAGTTCAATGCATCGTTGATCGATAAGAATTTTAATGGGCATTTTAGCCAAAAAGTCAGTGCCCAAAAGACACGGAACTGCCAAAGAAGACGAAACGAAAACGGGTCCCGACAATTTGATATCTCCAATGCAAATGGACGCCCTAACCTGACCGATAATGCCCAACGATCCCCCATTAGCGGCGTAAAATGGCACATCCACTGGAAGCAGCGGACGACATTGGACCGGAAGAATATTATAAATGAGGTCCGATATAATAGTTGCCGATGCCCCCGTGTCCACTAACACCCTAATCTCAACCCCATCAATAGATCCCGTAACAACGGACGAACCCGCCGAAGCAGCCACAATTCTATGCCCCAATTCCGCCCATTCAATGTCTCCCTGGTCCCGGCCGAACCCCCCTCGCCGAACCGAATCCCCGAACCTTAACCGGCCCTCCTCCGCCGCAACGCGGCGTCCCATGTGTGCCGAATAAACAGGCCGAGCGTGTGAGGTGCCGCGACTTGCCGGGGATTGTAGAGATGACTTGGGCTCTCGGTCGTCGTCCCGCCGAGCTCCCATGGCGCGCTGCCGCGGAGCGCGGCACCCGGACGCCACGTGGCCCCGGAGGCCGCAGTTATAGCACGTGACGAGGGTCGGAGTAGATCTTGGTTGCTCCGACTTTCGGCCCGATCGCAGAGGCGACCGGGCCCCCGGCCTCCAGTCCCCTGGTCGTCCCGTGGCGAACGCCTCCTCTCGTGGGCTGACGACTTGGGGTTCGGCGACCACCAAACCCGGGGCTGCGACGACAGCAGCGTTGCAACCAACGCCTTGCTTCCGTTGCAGGGCCTCGTGCGCTTGAATACTCGTGGCGACTCTCAAAGAAGAAATATCAATCTCGTCAGCTGTGTTGATAGGGACCCCCAGGTCCTGCGCCAACTTGAGCAGCTGCTCCAAAACCATCGCGTCTTGGCCCTCCTCGTCCATCCGAGGGAACGCAGCATCAGCAAGAGCCAGCAACGCCGTGCGATAGGCCAGCGCGGTCTCCGTGGCCGCTTTCCGTCTTGCGTAGAACTGATGGCGGCACGTAGAGGGAGGCCCGTAGACCCTGGCCAACAAACCCAGCGCATCCTTCAGCGTGGAGCGGTCCGACTTCCGTGCAGCCCTGAAGGCCGCGAGCGCATCGTCGTCCAGCATGGCGGGCAATGCCCGCAGCGCCGTAGCATCGGACCACGCTGACATCTCTTGATGCGCCAAAAACCTTCACTGAAATTGGCCCCAGTCTCCGCCTTCCGCCTTGAAGGCTGACAACGTGGGCAGGCGCTGCTGAAAAATGAAGTCATCCGCCTCGTGGTTCCTCTCCGCCTGTCCGTCGGTGTCTAAGATGGCGGCTCCAGCAGCAGACGTAAGATGGCGGACCCCCTCGCGCGCTGATGACGTCGATGCGCGCGCTTGGGAACCCACCACCACGTGGCGCTCGCCGTTCCCGCCAAAAGTAGGCCCAGGCGCAATGGCGGGAATCCCCCATTTGTTTTGGCGGGAATCTGCGGGGCGACCTTGTAAAATGTCCCCCACCGTCCCCGCTCCTCCCGACGAGCTGATCTCCGCCAAGATGGACGCGGCGGCGAGCAGCAGCTCCGCCAGTCGGGAGTGCGCCTCACGAAGCCCGGCGTCTGTCCCCGGTCGCTCGGCCGGCGCCGTCGACGGACCCTGCAGCGTGGGCAAGTCCTCTTCCTCACCCCCCGCCACCAGCGGCCCCGAGTCGTCCAGGTCTTCCTCGCGGTCAATCCCGTGGGTCCTACGGGTCTTCCTCGTCTCCATACTTGGAAGCCCGTTTCACTTCTGACGCCAGATGAAGTATTGGAAAATGACGGCAGGAAACTCCTTGACGGGAACACACTTCTTTTATTAAATCTTGACTTGTAACAATACAACGCGTGGCCTCTCTTCTTCACAATGCGCTTCTCTTGACTCTGGATTCTGTGCTGCCGGCTCTCTGTGCCTCGTGTAGACTCCGCGCCTCGGCTACACTCCTCTCTCGCCTCGTGTAGACTCTGCGCCTCTGCTACACTCTCCACTCGCCTCGTGTAGACTTTGCATCTCTCTCTCTGGCTACACCGTATGCATACTCGGCTCGTGTAGACCTTCCTCTCTCTCTGGCTACACCGTATGCATACTCGGCTCGTGTAGACCGTTCTCTCTCGCTGGCTACACACTATACATTACTCAGCTCGTGTAGACCGTTCTCTCTCGCTGGCTACACACTATACATTACTCAGCTCGTGTAGACCGTTCTCTCTCGCTGGCTACACACTATACATTACTCAGCTCGTGTAGACCGTTCTCTCTCGCTGGCTACACACTATACATTACTCAGCTCGTGTAGACCGTTCTCTCTCGCTGGCTACACACTATACATTACTCAGCTCGTGTAGACCGTTCTCTCTCGCTGGCTACACACTATACATTACTCAGCTCGTGTAGACCATTCTCTCTCGCTGGCTACACACTTATACCTTACTCTCCTCTACTCTCCATTACTCTCCATTACTCTCCATTACTCTCCATTACTCTCCTCTCCGGGCTCTATCTCTGCACCTTCGTCTTCCTTTCTTAGATGGTTCCACTTCTCCCCTGCTCCTCTCTGTGCATCACCTTATATACCCCTTCTTCCCGGGAGACGGAGCGGATGCGGACCTCAACGTCGGCACCGCTCCTCAGTTACCCAATCCCCACGCGCTATCCCTACGATCCGGTTCCGCTCAGCACGTGTTTCCACTCCCCGACCAATCACACCGCGCTGCTACCCGATCACTCCCTCTGGGCGCGTCACCGGCACACAGCCAATCAGCAGCACTACCCCCACCCGCGCACTGACGCCTGCTCCTCCCCGTCAGCGCGCGTCACCACACACACACCCGTACATACGCGCTGGCACACGACATATACACCCAGCGCGTATCACCACTACACACACACACACAAAGCGCCGTTAGCGAGTAGCACCTAAAAAGGTTGGAACGTCGCACGAAGTGGTGTTGTGGCTAGCACTACGCATTTGTCTCCCCAGTGGCGATGTTCACACACTGCACCAGGTACTCATTTGAGGCTGAGTCGACCTAGGGGAGGCCTGTGACCTGTTCAGATAGTCGTCACTGGTGTTGGTGGTTAGCACACTGCACATAGCGCAGTGTGCTAACCACCACACTACCGCTCCCACACTCACATGTAAACACACATACACGTATATAATATACTAGCGGGAAGTACCGGCGTTGCCCCGGCGAAAAAGACACACATCGACTTACACACACACATCGACTTAAACACACACAGACATCGACCCACACACACAAACACATCGACTTACACACGCACATATGGACTTAAACACACACATCGACTCACACACACACACACATCGACTCACACACACATCGACTTACACACACACACGCATGGACTTACACACACAGACATCGACTTACACACACCCATTTGAACTTTTCTATTTACCAACTCAGTTTGTAAAGATTAGTTTTCTATGTACGTAATGTTAGGGAAAGAACCATTGAAGAAGGAAAATGCAAACAATTGTTAATGCACCTTGGAGGATCAGCACACTGTCATCAAAAGGTGAAGGTCATACTTCACTTGTATGATATACCTTCATGTTGTATTGAATGTTACGAGTCATAAGTAAATGCTTAATGGGATAAAAAGACGTAAGTATTTGTACTGTAGTTTGTATCACTGTTGTTTTTAACGGTACTGTGGCTATCAACAACAAGGCAACTCCTATGACTAATTGGGAATGGGACGCAAGCGTAGGATTGATCACCCTGTCGCTGGCCGCCTTTGGGGAGGGTGTATAGTGTGAAAGGCCGAAACACCCTAGGAACCAAAGGGTCACTACTGACGATGCGCTCCCCAAATTTCACCAGGCTCACTGTTCATGAACTCTTGGAAGTGCTTGCACAAAGGATAGTAACATCTCATCCTGTGTTCTTTGGAATAGTAAGGCGCTTGAGGAAGCACAGTCGATATATAATTTGTAATAGATAAATCGGGTAAATGGGTAGAAGGGAGGAGGTAGGGCAGGCAATGGCCATGGCGAAATAAGAAAAGCGTGCGGGCGGTGCCGCAAACAACCGCTGGCAGCCATGCCACCGAAATGTTGGCCGGTAGGCGCGGGTGCAGGCAGGAGACCCGGGAAGGAAGCGATGTGAAGGCCACACAGGGCAGCGAGGTGTGAGCGCGGCTCAGCGAGCACCGACCGACAGCAGGCGTGGGGCAAAGCAGCACACGTGGGAGGGGAGACGCGCCCCCAACCAAAGCAAGAGCCTCTCCAATGTAATGAAACACAAAATAGGGCCTCTCTAATATAATGAAACTGCCACTTATTGCTGAGCCGCATCCCCCGCTATCAAATAGCCTCTTTGTAAACGATGTTTCTGCTCTTGCCTGCTGGTGCAAAGTAATGTAAATATTTGTCATTACCTGCACGAGAGCATCCAACATAAAGTTGGCCATGAGAAAAGCACGGAGTTGACACATTCAGTCACAACACTTTTAAAGATTGTCCTTGCGCCTTGTTAATGGACATTGCAAAGCTGAGCTGGATGGGGAATTGAAGCCTCCTAAAATGAAAGACTGTGTCGTTTGGCATCATAGGTATGCGAGGGAGAAAGACACCTTTAGAATTGCCTGTAATGATTGTAGCTTCGTTAACATTAGAATTTAATTCTTAGACAATTAACCTTGTGCCATTGCATAGTCTATGTGGGTCCAAGTTTCTGAATAGCAAAACAGGTGCCCCAATTTTTAGTAGTAAGTTGTGTGGAGGAACACCCGGGAGCTGTCGAGAATTCAAGAATTCAACTGGATAGTGAACAATTTGATCATGGGCCAACACTGAGTCAATAGATTTGTAGGACTTGCTCTCTCCAGGTAATTTGTGCAACAGCATGGAATTGATTCTGTGAACAGCATCATTTCTTGGAGCCAAAATAGCCCTCTCCCGTAGCCAGCTAACATCTTGAAAGTGTCGTTGCATGTTTGGGTACACTTTCTTCTCCAGTTCCTGTTCTGTAGTGGAAAGGATGCCTTTAGACATGGTGAGAAGTCTATCTGTGCCAAATTTCTCACATTAACATCACTAGCCCCACCCACTTCGTTTATGACCCTTGGGCTACACCCATTTCAAACCTCTAAAACAGCCTGGTTCAGCAGCTTTCCCCCTCTTTTTTCTCCTGATGAAGATTGCTTGTGTTGCGATCGAAACGTCGTAGTTTTTTGTTTTAAAAAAAATGTGTTCTACATGACTTTACCGAAAGACCCAAAGAATATGAATTCCTGCAGTCACGAAAGCTTTAAGTCAAGATTTAAACTAAACACACTGAAAATAGTTAGTGACGTAAAGTCCTGCTCGCAAGAGGAAAGTTTACGAGGCAAAAGCCACAATGGCTGTACTTTATTGTCTTAAGGAAATTAAATATGACAGTTAGTACCCAGGGAAAAAAGCGTGTTACACGGTGTCTATTAACTGTCATAAAACATTGGTTAATGTGTACACTGTATTCTGAAAAATTCAGCAATAGAAATGAGAGAAATAAGATAAATGTATGTTTGAAGGGAGCTGTGAATCCGTGTGTCCAGACGAAAGAGAAATCCCCCCTCACCGAACGCGTGTGACTTGGTAGGGGCCCTCCCCCCCCCACGGAACGCGTGTGAGTTGGTATGGTCGAGCGCGCGCTAGCTAATAAATAAATAACCTAAAACAGCACTAAATGGCGAATTGAACCACTTTAAAGGTGACGGACGCGAAATCAGAAAATAACGGTGGCTCAGCAAGGGGCTTGTGGCGTGGAACCCGGCTATTTTTTTCTTCCGTCAAGCCCACGATTCGCGAGCCAAATCCTTCGCAAGTGTCGGGCCGCACACACACACAGACAGACAAACAATGACATTTATAGGTTAGAAGCAGGGGCGGTTTCTTCATTAGGGCGATTGGGCGACGCACCACCAACGTCATTCAACCACAGAGTCACGCTAGCCGTCATTGTGCCTCTGGATATAGTCCAATCAGCGTCATGCTACGTTCTGTGGAGTACCGCCTCTTTTTGGGCGATTTCCCTCCAGCTGAGAATCGCCCCGAGTGGTCCCATAGACTTACATTCAAAGATGTTTTTTTTTTTCGAACGGGGGCGCTGCAATGCATTCTCTATGGCTTCCGGGATGGCTCGCCCTAACGTGCTTTCGTCATCATACGTGCTTACGGCATCATACGTAAGCACGTTTCGTCCAACAATATAATTTGTCGCCACCTAGTGGAATCTTTAATACAATAAACTTGAGTGGTTTGTTTTAATAGTGAGTTTAGAAACAAACAAGATGTATTGTAAGAGTCACTTTATTTTTCATTAATATTAAAGAAGTGAAGTTGCCTTTGCATGCTTAAGCTGTTAATTTATCCATTGCATGGTTGGACCTTATCCTTATCAATCATCCAGACCTTTGCCCCCCCTGAGAGATTTTGCAGGAGCCGCCACTGGTTAGAAGAGAAGAATAATGGGGGGGGGGGGGGACGGGGACGGAGCAGTGCATGGATGCCCTAAGCCAAAGCCATCAGGTCCCATTATAATCCGGGGTTCGCACTTGAGCAAATACATTTAAGGCTTGGAGAGAGATTGCAGATTTGTTTGCGATGCTTGCCGGCACGCGTTGGCGAGGGTGGCAGGAGGGGGAGAGAGACGAGGGATATTGCAAAGCGGCGGGCGGATGAAGAGGTGGAGAGATCGTGGATCGCACGCCTCGCGTGAGCTCAACGCCGCAACGTGCACGGCGCTAACCGACGCCCTCAAGGTGATCTCTTGACGTCACGATGGGGGAGAGAGAGGTGGTGATAGAGGGGATCTCAGTGGGTGACGGGGTGTATGTACGTTGAACTTCTTTCGCACGTGCTTAGCCAACCGTGCTAATCGGAGATGCGGGGGGCAGGTCAACAAACTAAATACCAAAATCAGAATATGTTTTCCCCTTTTTTTTTGGCAACAAAACAGTTGTGTTAAGATGTTAAAACACCAAACTGAAACCTTTGACAAGGAATCATCGTGTCTGCATTAACCACAATGCTTGTGGTCAGAATGCAAACAAAAAACGTTTTCTGATAGTATATGCATTGTCTTTGAAACTGATTGGTCCACACCAGTGACAGTTTTTGTTTTAGCCTAGTCTCAAAACGGTGTTAGAACAGAGGACGCTAAAAGGCGTAGAGCACGAAGACAATGCACTATCAGAGTAATGAGAGCATCTACATCATGGGACCTCCTTTGCCAGGACCAAAATATGAGAATAGGTTTTCCCCTTTTTTCTGTCAACAAAAACTATCACTACTTTTATTTCACCAGGTAAGACCCACTGAGGAATAGAGATATTTTTCAGAAGCAACCTGGCCACATGTGGTAATGAAGTGGCTGATCGTGTGGAAATGTATAGCAGCCAAATACTCGAAACGGATGTTTCTCAATGTGGAGGAAAAACCCGGAGGATCCTAATCAAAATCCATGCACCCACGGCGAGAAAGATACGCAATCTCCAAATATGCAGGCGTCACAGTCGGGATCGAACCGATGGCCCTCCTGTATACCAGGCGAGGTAGTTAACATCTCGCAGTCAGACAGGGGACAACACTGAGCATTGCGTGCTCTACTCGGCAGGCAGCTGTCACGTGCGGTGCCTTGTGCGTTGGGTGACTGTGTGGTCTATGCTACGAGATTTCGCTTTGTGCCCTTTTTTAAAATCCTTTATATTAAGTTCACTTGCTTGCTTGCTTAGGACCGTGCAAATATTTCGGTCGTTTTTAAACCCACTTCCTGTGATCCAATCGAGCTGATATTTTCCGCACAGACTCGTTGTGCGTGACAATTAATGTTCGTGAAATTTTTTTTCCAAAATTTTACACTTTTTAGGACAAAAATATTATATTTAATTACCAATTGCTTAATGCTGCAATGCAATCATCTGACCCATAGGTGGCAGCCATCTCAAGCCAGAGGATGAGAGGACTCTAGCCGCCACGCATATAAAGGATTTATATTGAAAAACTTTGTTTTTACGGGTTATTCTTGTTTCGGATCGCATCTCTCGCATAAGGCGAGAGAAACCTGTATAGTGGGTTGATGGTCTCAACCCGATCAGAAAATATTACCATTATATTCATGTTAAATGTAGTTTATCAATACATTTTGCTGAAATTCGAACTCTGAAAATAAAATTTAAAAAATCTCAACGTGACAAACGATATTTGCAGGGCATAGAGAATGTGTATTTTTAGTGTGAATGAATAGCTCTATAAATTAATAAATAGCCTATAACCAAAGGTGGAGTAGTGGCACAGCAGTTAGCGCACTAGTCTTTGAATACGATGAACTGAATTCAATTCCCGAGCCAACGGCTAACATCCGTGGCAAGTGATAGCCCCCCCCCCCCCACACTCCCGCTTTCCCTATTTGACCAACCCGCACTGAACAGCCTATGGTCATAAAACCCCCACAAGGAACACGGTGCAGTGAGGCATCCATCCAGCAGTGGATGGACCAAGAAGCAGTGAATTACTTTTCTTTTATACATTCACGCGGAACTGGGCTCAAATCAACATCGGCTGCGGCTGCTGCTGTTCCTGTGATGTTTCGCTCAGCCGGGAGCTGCTGCCGTGAGCTTCAGCGACTCAGGGGTAAACAGCGGCGCGCAAATTAAAATATTAATCGGACAAACAGCGCAAGAAGTGGATTTGGCAAAATCCCTGGGTATTCTGCCAGGGCGAAGGATCCGATTGGCATCGCTGCAACGCACGCTGGTAAACGTTTATTTAACGCCGCCTGCTATTTTTTGATAATGCCGTTAAAATATAGGCGGACGCCACGATTCAGTAGTTTCGTAATTTAGTTTGTCTTGTAATTTTTATTCGGTTTACTTCGTGAGAACTTTTTTTCTTTTAGTCAAGTAAAGAATTAATTGAAATGTAACCCAGATCTCCCCCTTACAAAGGTGAATGTCGTCGAAATGAGTTCTCACCTGCTTCTACAGATAGTTGACGCTGCTATTGATAATGCATTGCGACATCTCTTGTAAACTGACCAGTCTGGGTCGGTCTTGACAAGTTTCGATTTAACCAACACATTTTCTATCCACATTCTACTGTGCTACAGAGCACCGCTGTATATGTGTAAATCACCTCCTCTGAGCCCAGTAAACTCCCCTGCATACGCGTTTAACACGTACTTTACCCACTGAAATCAGTTTTTTTCCATCCGATTTTTGGTGAAAACTTACACGCATGCTTCCATCTCTCACAACGACGTTATCATGGCCCTCGGTCCTGCACACGGGCGTACGAGGTGCTGTCCGTGGTGCTGAAGATGGGGAGCGGTGGTGCAGTGGTCTGCGCCCTAGGCTACGAACCTGGCTACCTCGATGTCCTTCTCGCGACCTCCCTCCCACGAGCAGTGGCATGAACAAGCAATAGCAGGGCTGTGCCTTTAGAGGCCATCCATTTAGTACGTACGAAAAAATCTGTCAAAACTTGACCCCTCCCCCACTCCCTGTACCCACGCGTACTTTTTACACCCCCCACTCCCACCTGCGTACGTACGCTTGACGCACCCCCTCCCCCCCCCCCCGAATCCTATAGAACGGCCGATATTTAATCCACGCAGAAACGATCAAGGATTAATAATATTAACGTGTTGAAGCAAACAGTCCACCGCCGGACTATCTAACTCAGTTGAAGGCCAATGTAGACAAATGATTATCGAAGCATCACCCCCCCCCCACGCCCCCGTTTCCTATGCGTACGTACATTGTCAGTAGACCCCCCATACCGAAGCGTACGTATTTGGGTTAACCCCCCCCCTCCCCCTGCAGGCGTACGTACTAAATGGATGGTCCCTTACCACCGTTACCACCTTTCCCACACTTATCAGTATTTATACCGTTGTCGTTGTTATCGATGCGTGCGTGCGTGCGTGTCTGGGTGTGTTTGGTGAGGTGGGGGCGGGAGGAAGCGGGAGTCTAGCGGTTAGCACAACGCTGTACTACGAACCCGGTGATCCGAGTTCGATTCGCCCACAAACACCAGTGACGATTATCTGAACCGGTCATGGGCCTCCCCTAGGTCGACTAAGCCTAAAGTGAGTACCTGGTGCGGTGGATAAACATCGCCACTCGGGAGGCAAAGGCGGTCGGGTGCGTGATGCTGGCCTCCCACCCTCTCGTGTGCCACAGTTCCGGCCTTCACATGTGCTACTGACGAACAGCACTTGACCCAACAGGTCTGTTACAGCAGCCCTTTTGCCCACTTCAGAAATTGTTTCTTCCTGTGGTTGTCCCACCTGATGACGGACCCTTGTGTTGGGCCCGAAACGTCGAGATTTAATTTATTTTATTTCATACCCACGTGGCCTTACCGAAAGAACCAAAGAGGATGGATCCCTGCAGTCACGAAAACTTCAAATTTAGACAGGTCAGTTAAGGCTACACGGTGGGTGGGATCTCTGTCTTGCGCGTGTGTCTCTGTGCAGATGGAACGTGCTGGGCGTGCAGGGCGCCCTGCTCAGCCGGCTTCTGGAGCCCATCTACCTGCATGGCCTGGTGCTAGGCAGTCTCTACCGCCCGCAGCACCTGTGGCGAGCGGTGTGCGCGCGCGTGCGTGGCGTCACGCACCTTCCCGGCCCCTACCGCCTCAACGCGCCGCGCCTCGCCTGTGAGTCTCTCACGCGCCCGCTCATTAACCGCCCTCGGGTTCTCAGGTCGAGATCGAGACGTCATCGTGGCCACGGCGATTGAGACCACCCACCGCAGAAGAATGAGATGTTATCTTGAGGTGTGAAGCTCTTTTTCACAGATCTCAAATAGTTTTCACAGATGCCCAGTAGACTGCACCTTCAGATCCCACAGCAGCTGCTGCACGGTAGAGACACGCGGCACATTCGTCTATTTACGTATCATTTTACTTTATTGTTAGCTCTCTGTACAAAATAATGTTTAAAAAATTCAAAATTCGTAGATATACTCAGCGACATCCCAGCTATGCCCTGGCAGTGTCATCCCACCATCTGCTCTTGGACTCAAACAAAAACCCATAGACTCACCTAGGAACTCATACATTCAAACAGGAACCCACAGACCCATGTATCTGTGCTCACAGTCTAATCCTCTCAGTCGCGGACCTCAGGAAGACCACTCCAGCGTCTGTATCGGCTATCCCCCCCCCTTCCTGCATCTCACCCTGCACGCGTGTCCAACCCAGCGCAGCCGTTTTTTGCCAACTCACATCGACAACAATCTTCCAGACTTGTGCAATTGAGTCTCCCGTCTTGCCACAAATTTCCGAGCGTCTGTCATAGACGCCTGGGCTCAAATGCCAGCAACTTATTTTCGAGGCGCTTACTAACCGTCCATCTCTCTGATCCGCACGGTGACAAAGACAACAATGATGCCCCAAACACCATTCTCTATAGGCTCAGCCGTTCTTCTCTGCTCTTCCCCAGTCATCAAAATATAAACAAATACATATTTATTCAATTTCTCTCTTGGCATTCCAAACCAATATTACGATCCAGCAGCATTTTTTTTTCAAGTAAGAAAGTTCTGGACCGGAATTTACCCTAAAACCATATTGTCTAATATTCCAATAAACATTGAATGTTGGTTGAACGTTGTCCCAACTTTGGATCAACGGTTCCAACCACATTCTAACGTTTTCCTGACGTCGCCATGTTTATTGGGATACTATGTTACTCTTACTCAACGGCCTTTGTCCCAAAGGAAGCTCCCACGGTGACCTTGCTGCCACACACATTCGTGATCTAGGATTACATCTCTTCAAGAAAGCCATTGTTAGCATTCCCCGCCTTTGGAGGTACCGATTAAGCAGCTGTGGGCCGATGGCTTTAACGGCGCCCCCCTCCTGTTCGCTGGGACGTTCATCAGACAACCACTAAACAACGCTTATTTGTAATGTGCCCCACAGATAATTAGGTTCGGCTCGGGGCTTCGCTGATTTACGCTCGAGCGTTAAAAGCGTGCAGCTCACCAGACACCCGCACACATTTTCCACCGTGGCTGATAAAGAGGTGGTGGGGGTGGGGGGAGCATTGTAGAGAATCGTACACAGACCGTCGAGTTACGAACAGGGCCTGCCTCGCACGCGTGTGATCTCTACGTACAGAGCCGAGTTATATACCACGGCAAGTCACGCAAAGGTTGTAACGCCAAACTGGATTCGTACAAAAAAAACACGATTGGAGAAGATTTACAAAATGTAACCAACTTATAAACTAAACTATTTTTTCTTAACTAACCTATTTTTATTTTACCAGGCAAGGTCCATTGAGCTGTAGATATTTGTTTCGGAAGCGACCTGGCCACAAATGATAGGTCAACGAAGTGGCTTATCAACGTGAGCATTTAATACAGCCAAATACTCTTAAGTTATGATGACCGTCTACAGATGTAATGCGAATGTGTATACCGACCTTCGGTCAATCCATCGCTGGGTAAGGGCGACGACGTATCGTGCTATATCTACTGCTGGATGAAGGCCGCCTCTTGTTGTGCCAGATATGGGGGCTACCTGAGTATACTTCACTACGTTGGGTCAGTTCCAAGCACAGCTCGGAGATAATTGTTCAAGTGTGAAATGTACTTTTTTTTAACCGCGTGGGTGAGAACTCAAGAGAGACCAGGATAGAGTCCCATTTGCAAGAGGTCACCTTGATTAGCAAAATTATAAGAGCAAAAAAATACGGCAATCAATCGAGCATATAAGTCAAAACAAAAACAGCTGCGGTGGTACTTGAGCCACTGATATTAGCCGTGGCCACAAATCAAAATCAGCTGTCCGTCAGGGTCGTAGTGCCAGTGCCCTAACCGCTGCGCCACCGATCCACTCCCAAAGCACGAGACGCTCGGAGCAAAGCAATCTACGAAATTATATAAAAGCGCGAACCCTGAACGGATATGGAAAATGCCAAAGTTGGATTTTTTTCTTCTTCAAAAACTCAGCACACAATTATGGGGACATTTTGGCCGTCTGTTTTGCCGTCGTCACAGAACCTTTTGGTACCATCCATAGCTCCGGCCCCCACCGCTCCTTGTAAATGAGTGATTTAACGAGCCGGGGGAGTGTGGGGGGGGGGGGGATTACGGCAGCGCCCGAGCGAGCGCGTCCAAAGCCACGATGGAACGAGTCGCGTCCATCCGCTCCGCACGTCGCTTCCACCACGACGACGCGTGCTGTAGCGAACAATCCGATTCAAGCCTCCCCCCACAAACCATCCACCGCCCCCCCCCCCCAAGTGCCCCCCCCGCGCCAATCAACGAACTCCCCCGCGTCCAAGCCGCAGCTGCTGCTGCTGCTGGTGGCTGTGTGAACCTGACGCGTCTTTAGGTAAAATTGCCCTCCCTTGAGCTGGTTGGTTGTACACCAACGGGTAGCTCGGGCCGATCCACTGCGAGTCGTGGGCGATGTTTAACCACGCTTCACGGGGAGCATGGAAGTACAGGACAGTATCGCAATGGATGCTGTTGTACGGCCCTGTTGTCTAAACCCCAATGGTTTCAATGATGTGGCGACCCTCAGCAATAATGTGGTGAGGGTCGCCACACAAGAATCTCCGCACCCTACCCAAGCAAACGACCCACACACCCCACCCGGTCCAATACCCCACCCAATAACCCAGCCAGCGAACCCACAGCCGCCGAACAACTCACCCACCCCAACAACCCCAACTCGAGCTGACTAAACGTCGACACATTCCCCCCCCCCCCCATGCTCCCCGCACAGCCCCACCCACCCCCCTCACACAGACCCCCCACCTCCCACACATTCCCACCCCATCCCCCCCCATACTGCCCCCCCCCCCACCGCGCACAGCCCCACCCCACCCTCCCTCACAGCCCCCCTCCCCCCACACAGCCCCCCCCTCATACAGCCCCCCCCCCATACAGCCCCACCCTCCCTCACAACCCCCCCCCCATACAGCCCCTCCCCATACAGCCCCCCCCATACAGCCCACCCCCCCCATACAGCCCCCCCCCATACAGCCCACCCCCCGCACAGCCCCACCCCACCCTCCCTCACAACCCCCCCCCCCATACAGCCCCCCCCCCATACAGCCCCCCCCCCATACAGCCCACCCCCCGCACAGCCCCACCCCACCCTCCCTCACAACCCCTCCCCCCATACAGCCCACCCCCCGCACAGCCCCACCCCACTCCCCCCACACAGCCCCACCCCCCACACAGCCCCCCCCCCCCATACAGCCCCCACTGCACCCCAGGCGTCTCAAGGACGCTCCGCCAGCCCCCCGCACCCTTCCCCCCGCCCCCTCTTGCTGTGGTAATTAACGATAAGACCCCGGCGACGCTAATAGGAATGGACCCGTCGCCTTATCAGTGCCCGGGTTATCTGGCGTAATGAAGGCAAGCGGCACAGGCTAATGCGATTTCAAGGATTGCAGATGGAGATAAGATGTGTGGCGGGTGCTATTTCAAGCGCAATTGTTGATACAGAATTATCATCATCAGCAGCGGCAGCATTACGATGATGAGTATTAAACATCGTGCATTAAGACAAAAAAAATAGGGGTTAAGCTGCGTAGATTCGTCACGTGATTATGATCAGTAGAAGCCATGCACAATCCACTGCTGGATTAAGGGGTCCCCGACCTGTCACCCCATGTCTCACTGTTCTGCGATGCTACATTCGCAACACGCACCTGAACGTCGAGCTCATTCCGTCGTCACATTTCCGGGGTGGCTGCTACTCCGTTCTTAGCCTCGACCATCGGCCAATCATTCCAAGGCCATAATTATAATATGTTATAATATATATTATTAAATGCTGAAAATGTCCCCCCAATATATTGCTATAAAATTTGTTTTTGCTATGCTATGTAAATAAAAACTACAATTTGCTAAACTTTGGCCACAATATCTGGACTTGTCTTCATATAAATCAATGCATAGATTTATGTTTATATGATTGTGGTTATGGTTGTACTTTATTAATCCCTAATCTCTGCCATTACATACAATGAAACAAGAAGTGGTAAAAAGTTAAAACAGAGCAATGTAATACAATACACTATTAGACATTATTGTAAAAAAAAAAGTCTATCCCATGTGTTCGTGAATTTTTTTTTATTTTAGGCAGGAAATTAGTTTTCAAATTTTGATATTTTTCTGGGTTGGGATCCCCAGACACCCTGGAAGATTTGGTCCCCCCCCCAATGTCGACTCCATGGCTACGGCCTTGCATCATTCCATCCAGCGACGCGTCCTGCCGAAACCCACTTGACTTTTCTTAACAGTCGATGTGATTGTGTCTGAGCTGCGTACATCCTCCAAACCACGTGGTCCTCTCTCTGGCTCTCAAACGTCATTTGAAGCCTGCAACTCGCCACGTGTCAGCCCTTGTTTGCCTATGCTTTATCAATGGCCTCATCCATATGTTTATTCCATATCTGCACAAACGAAGTGAGAGATAGTATTGGTCTATCGGCCGATTGTCACACTTAATGTGCAAATTTTACATATATTTTACCCACCCTCAGAAAGGTTCGCGTGCATTAGCAAACACTTCTAGCTATAACACACTCTCTGAAAAGCCTATTACTTAGGTGTGGTTGTCACACCTGGTGATGATTGCTTGCGTTGCAATCGAAACGTCGTGATTTAATTCATTTAGTTTTTATTTTTACTTTATTTTATTTTTTCACCTACGTGACTTTACCGAAATAAAAAATAATATAGGAGGATCCGGCTACGTGTTTTGCAATAGGTGGCGATGATTGCTACGTAGATTCTGATTCAATACTTTTAGGTGTCACACGATGACCTACTCTTGCGAACGACATCACAGGATCTCCAACAACGTTCACTCTGAAGTATGATTAGTATGATATGGTAAAAGAGAAATGGTCCAGTTTTTAATAGTTTAAGTTGAGTTGAACACGTAGGCTTTCGCGACCAATATAATCCATGATAGAGGGTTTTTTGTTGGGTTAGATCGCGTACATATATAAATGTGTCGTTAAACCCACCACCACCCGACACAGCCAACTAATAAGGGTTGTCACGTAAACAGAACGTGGCCAATTCGTCACTAGTACAGCACCACCGGTGTGTTGGAGAGCCAAGCCACAACAATAACAATCTGAGTACGATGTTTCGCCAGGAATTACAACTAGCTTCATCACGAACAAGTTCAAGTTTAGTTTGTTACGAGAATTCGGAACGGAAGACGATTTATGTGCGAACTTCTGCCACAATATCCGACCGCTCTTTCGCTCACGCCGCGCCGCTGGCTTGGAGTGTAACAATAGTCTTAGGTACATTTTTTTTTGTAAGTGTGTAATTTTCTCGGTGTGGCCGCTGGGACTATTATATAATGGTAATTGTCAAAACGTGTAATACACATCCCTTGGTGCGGTGCGTAATCACAGCTAATTTAAAACGTTCAGCGAGGAGTGGCGGTGGAGGTGAGAAACAGTTTTCTGAATTGCGCGGAGGCCACGCCGCGGGTCGCACTTGAACATTGATGCCAAATCGATCGCGCGCCTCGGTCGGGGTGGGGAGGGCAGTCGTGTGGGAGTCGTGGGGGGTTTGTCGCGGCTCTGGTGGTGGGCGCACGAGGGGAGGGGTGAGGGAGAGGTGGGGGCCGGTGGCTCGAGAGAGTGAGACCCAACTGAATTTGGGGGTTGATTATTGTTGATGCAATGCCGTTGATTAAAGTTAATGCAATTTTACAAGGCCACTACAAATGTGGGTTTACAGTATATCGCGTCTCAAGGCTCGGGTGCGACAATACTGGGCGTATTTAGAGGGAGGCCGTCAGCCATGGAGAAGACGAGAGGCAGATCCTGAAGCTGAACAAGGCCATGGAGTCGACAGCACGAGTGGCTGGCAAGCTCCAGACTAATGGGGGCAGCAGAAGAGAATCAGAGACCTCCCACTGAGCCAAAGGTGACTGGGTGGCTTAGACAGAAGTCCTTGGTTGAGATGAGAGGGGAGAGGTAGGAGAGTGCGTGGAGGGGAGTAGAGTGAGATGAGAGGGGAGAGGCAGGAGAGTGCGTGTAGGGGAGTAGAGTGAGATGAGAGGGGAGAGGTAGGAGAGTGGGTGGAGGGGAGTAGAGTGAGATGAGAGGGGAGAGGTAGGAGAGTGCGTGTAGGGGAGTAGAGTGAGATGAGAGGGGAGAGGTAGGAGAGTGCGTGTAGGGGAGTAGAGTGAGATGAGAGGGGAGAGGTAGGAGAGTGGGTGGAGGGGAGTAGAGTGAGATGAGAGGGGAGAGGTAGGAGAGTGCGTGGAGGGGAGTAGAGTGAGATGAGAGGGGAGAGGTAGGAGAGTGCGTGGAGGGGAGTGGAGTGAGATGAGAGGGGAGAGGCAGGAGAGAGCGTGGAGGAGAGTGGAGTGAGATGAGAGGGGAGAGGTAGGAGAGTGCGTGGAGGAGAGTGGAGTGAGATGAGAGGGGAGAGGTAGGAGAGTGGGTAGAGGGGAGTAGAGTGAGATGAGAGGGGAGAAGTATGAGAGTGCGTGGAGGGGAGTAGAGTGAGATAAGAGGGGAGAGGCTGGAGAGTGCGTGGAGGGGAGTAGAGTGAGATGAGAGGGGAGAGGTAGGAGAGTGCGTGGAGGGGAGTGGAGTGAGATGAGAGGGGAGAGGTAGGAGAGTGCGTGGAGGAGAGTGGAGTGAGATGAGAGGGGAGAGGTAGGAGAGTGCGTGGAGGGGAGTAGAGTGAGATGAGAGGGGAGAGGCAGGAGAGAGCGTGGAGGAGAGTGGAGTGAGATGAGAGGGGAGAAGTAGGAGAGTGAGTGGAGGGGAGTAGAGTGAGATGAGAGGGGAGAGGCAGGAGAGAGCGTGGAGGAGAGTGGAGTGAGATGAGAGGGGAGAAGTAGGAGAGTGAGTGGAGGAGAGTGGAGTGAGATGAGAGGGGAGAGGTAGGAGAGTGCGTGGGGGGGAGTAGAGTGAGATGAGAGGGGAGAGGTAGGAGAGTGCGTGGAGGGGAGTAGAGTGAGATGAGAGTGGAGAGGTAGGAGAGTGTGTGGAGGAGAGTAGAGTGAGATGAGAGGGGAGAGGCTGGAGAGAGCGTGGAGGAGAGTGGAGTGAGATGAGAGGGGAGAGGTAGGAGAGTGCGTGGAGGGGGTAGAGTGAGATGAGACGGGGGGGAGTAGGGCAGGTTTTCCAAACCCGTCCTCGCGACCCACCACTCTCCGTCTTTCCACATTTACCATTTTACTCCCCATTCAAATACACACAGTACACACACGCGCAGTCCACACACACGCACAGTACACACACACGCAGTACAAGCACACGCAGTACACACATACACGCTGTAAACACACGCACAGTACACACATACACGCAGTACACACACACAGTACACACACGCGGTACACACACACGCAGTATACACACACGGGCAGTACACACAGAGGCACAGTACACACAGTACACACACGCAGTACACAGAGGCACAGTACACACACAGTACACACACGCAGTACACACACACACAGTACACACACACACGCGCGCGCAGTACACACACGCGCGCAGTGTACACACACACACGCAGTACACACACACGCAGTACACACACACGCAGTACACACACACGCACAGTACACACACACGCAGTACACACACACGCACAGTACACACACACACACAGTACACACACGCAGTACTCACGCAGTACACACGCGCAGTACACTCACACGCAGTACACTCACACGTAGTACACATACACACGCAGTACACACACACGCAGTACTCACGCAGTACACACGCGCAGTACACTCACACGCAGTACACTCACACGTAGTACACACACACGCAGTACACACACACGCAGTACACACGCGCAGTACACACACATGCAGTACACACACACGCAGTACACACACACGGGCAGTACACACAGAGGCACAGTACACACAGTACACACACGCAGTACACACACACACAGAGGCACAGTACACACACAGTACACACACGCAGTACACACACACAGTACACACACACACGCAGTACACACACACACGCGCGCGCAGTACACACACGCGCGCAGTGTACACACACACACGCAGTACACACACACGCACAGTACACACACACGCACAGTACACACACACGCAGTACACACACGCGCAGTACACACACGCAGTACACACACACGCAGTACACTCACACGCAGTACACTCACACGCACAGTACACACACGCGCAGTACACACACGCACAGTACACACACGCGCAGTACACACACACGCAGTACACACACACACGCGCAGTACACACACACGCGCAGTACACACACACACGCAGTACACACACACACAGTACACACGCATTACACACGCAGTACACACACACGCGCAGTACACACACACACGCGCAGTACACACACGCAGTACACACACACACGCAGTACACACACACACGCGCGCAGTACACACACACAGTACACACACACACGCGCGCAGTACACACACACACAGCACACACACACACGCAGCACACACACACACACGCAGTACACACACACACGCAGTACACACACACACAGTACACACGCATTACACACGCATTACACACACACACGCAGTACACACACACACGCGCAGTACACACACACACGCGCAGTACACACACGCAGTACACACACACACACACAGTACACACACACACGCGCGCAGTACACACACACACAGCACACACACACACGCAGCACACACACACACGCAGCACACACACACACAGTACACACACACACGCGCGCAGTACACACACACACAGCACACACACACACGCAGCACACACACACACGCAGCACACACACACACAGTACACACACACACGCGCGCAGTACACACACACAGCACACACACACGCGCAGTACACACACACACAGCACACACACACACGCAGTACACACACACACGCAGTACACACACACACAGTACACACACACACGCGCGCAGTACACACACACACAGCACACACACACACGCGCAGTACACACACACACAGCACACACACGCAGTACACACACACACGCAGTACACACACACACAGTACACACACACACGCGCGCAGTACACACACACACAGCACACACACACACGCAGCACACACACACACGCAGTACACGCATCATCATCATCGAGCGTACTGCGCCCCGGCGCTTGGCCTGTTCGCCACCCGCTGACATTTGCAGCTGATCTCGCACGGCCGTCCCATCGTGTTCCGTCCGCAATTTCCCCGTCTGAATTATCAGGCGTTTGACATTAAAGATCTGCCTCTCTGTCACGTTCCCAAACGGCATTATGACAGCAGTTAAAAAGCAATTACCCAGATTAGCTCCTGACATTTTAATATCACAGGGAGCCGATTAACACGCCGTTTTGTGGGGAGCTCCGAGCTCCATTATTCTCGGCCCGATTCTTTTGCCGTGACATTTTAAATAAAGGCCTCGGAGAGACGCACACAAGGAGAGAGAGGAGAGCTCTACGCAGATGCCTTCATGAAAAAAAACACAATAAGGAAAACAAATAAAAAAAAACTCCCCATTAAAGTGGTTAAATAAACCGCGCGTACCACGCAATCAGCGCGGAGACTCGCACATGGGCATGAAGCGGGGCTGTGTGGGGAGTGTTGAAGCTGCCCCTCCACCCCCCCTCCGTATGCCCGAACTGTTTGTTAAAAGCTATGAGGTTGTCGCGCTGCGCTTGACTGATGTACCAGGCTAGGTGCACTTCATGTGTATTCATATTCTTAGGTTTTTTCGCTAAAGTCACGTAGGTAAAAATTTAAAATTAATAAAAGTTAAATAAAAAAAAATCACGACGTTTCGGAGGCAACACAAGCTTCCCTCTTCAGGTGGAACCGTCACAGCCACGATAGCTGTATCAAGTAAATGAGAGATTACAAGAGCTACCACTCCGTATATATAATGGTTGAGGGGGGAAGGGCCCGGAAAGGCACACTTTTTATTAATATGGCACTTCATGTGCTTTCCGACTCTGCCACACCTCGCTGCGTTTTAATCCGCCCGGCACTACCGCTCGTTGTTGTGAGCGCCGCTCCTTTTGCCTGCCACCACCATCACCACCACTACCCCATCTCCTCCCCCGCCCCGCCCCCACGACTCTCCCACCCTCGCAGGCAGCAGCGATCCCGATGTGAGGCGGCCGGGCAAAGCGCCCGTGTGCTGCCTCAACTGGAGCGCGGGGGAGCCGGGTCTGGAGGCGGTGAGTGGAGCCACGGGGAAGGCGGACGGTGGGCAGCCTTCGCGGCTCTGCAAGCAAGCGCTGTTCGCTTGCTGGGCGCAGCTGCACCCCAAGGTGTGATGCTGCACAAGCAGAGAGCAGCCCCCCCCCCCCTTTCCCCAGCACCACCCACCACCTCCTACCCGTACCCCTCCCACAAGCATTGCAGTGAACCCCCGCACCGTCATCGTGCAGAGTCACTGCTCGGAGTGATATATTTCAGCAAAAATTGGTTTAATGGAAGCACCACCGGTTTCAGTTGAATAGGAAACCGCACGCAGAATGACTTCTTCCTTGGATTGCGAGCGTCGCAGTTGTCTCGTGAGCAACTGAGCGACTCCTTTACAATGTATTTATTAGTTGCGTTATAGCTTGATCTTACGTACGGCTCGCCTTGTAATGTAATGTGAATTGTTGAGCACCCCGAGAACGAGAGGACAGGCTGTAATTGGGCTGCGTAGGAATAACGAGGCGATGTATGCCAAGGTCATCATTTGCTGACGTGAGCCGGGATCGTGAGGCCAACGTGGATTTCTTTTAGGGTTGGAAATATTCGCTGTTTAACGATTCTGGATCTCAATAAAATGTGCGAATCGATTTTTGTTGATGTTTAAGGCGGGTAGGTGAGAGCTTAGAACAGCGTAGCGGCCGACCGCTGAGAACCTGGGTTTGAATCCGGGTTTCGACCACATGCAGTTAATCATACGAATTTGTCTAAGATCAACGTGGCTCCATGAATAAACATCATGCAGTAGGTGGGGTCCAGGGGGTGGGATATGTGACCTTGATTTAGTAGCTGGTGTAGAGTCCGTGTAGACTTTGGACAACATTCCCAGTTGGTGAGACGGCTGAAGCAGATCGCGTCTTGATGAATTCCTCCCGGTGGTGGCGGCGGTGGCGGCGGTGGTAGCGGTGGTGGTAGCGGTGGTGGCGGTGGTGGTTGTGGTTGTGGCGGTGTAGGTGGTTGTGGTGGTGGTTGTGGTGGTGGTTGTGGCGGTGGTGGCGGTGGTGGCGGTGGTGGCGGTGGTGGCGGTGGTGGCAGTGGTGGCAGTGGTGGCGGTGGTGTCGGTGGCATTTTTTTTCCTGCCAAAACTCTCATCAAGGGAGACTTGGACCGCAGAACAGAGTTCGGCAAAACAAAAGTAAGACGGCATTAGCGCGTGAAACAAAATCATGACATTTTTTAATGCAAATATACATTTAAGTGCATATATTTTTATAATGAGGTATATCTCAAAAGGGCTTTCATTCGCGTTGTCAAAGGCTCGAAAGTAATATCTCATTAAAATCTGACTGAAATTAACTATGAATAATTCTGTGTCTGACACAATTCTGCATGTCCTACAATTTCCCAGTTGTCTGATGGTTATCGTCAAATAATGTACAATTATGACGATGCTAATAATATTCATAACATAATTCGTTATCTGGGAGAGCCTCAGAGTCTCCACGTGGCTGATTCAGGAGGGTCTTGCAATGGGGTGTTTTGGCCAATCTTGATTTGAAGCTTTCGTGACTGCAGGAATCCATTACGCTTTGGTTCTTTCGGTAAAGTCACGTAGAAAAAAAAAATCACGACGTTTCGGGCGCAACACAAGCGTCCGTCATCAGGTGGGAAAGCATGGCCTGCTGCTGATGCAGACTGTTTTCTCTCTCAGCGTTGACGTGCGGAAGGAAACCGGAATGGCACGCAGATGGATTCACTCGCCCACTTGCTGTACTACATTTCTGTGGCCACCTCCAGTTTCCTCCGATTGGTCACCCCAGCTTCGTCCAACGCACTCCAGGAATGGAAATTTGTCCAGACCTCCCGATGTAGCAGGACCCTCCTAAAAGCGGTGTCTTGGGACTCTATCCAGGCTCTCATGGGGGTTAACTAGCAGCAGCATCAGCAGCAGCAGAACATAATTGACGCCTGGATGCACGGGCAGGTGATGATGTTAACTACCTCGCCTGGTATACAGGAGATGTTGGGTTCGATCCCGACCCTGACGCCTGCTGTATATTTTGCGTGTCTCTCTCCCCTTGGTCGTGTGGGTTTTTTTCTCCGGGTCCTCCGGTTTTTTCCTCCACATGTAGAAAGAATCAACATGCGTTTTTGAATATTTGGCTGCTATAAATTTCCACGCGATGAGCCACTTCGTCGAGCTATTATGTGTGGCCAGGTTGCTTCAGAAAGAAAGAGCTGCATAGCTCAGTGGGCCTTACCTGGTAAAATAAAAACATCTTCTTGGTTCTTTCGGTAAAGTCACGTAGAATGGAAATAATGGAAATAATAAAAATAAAACATAATAAAATAATTCTCACGACGTTTCGGCCACAACACAAGCAGCCATCCTCAGGTGAAGAACAGGTCTGTCGGGAAGACAGCGTCTGAATGAAACACCCCAGACGCTGTCTTCCCGACAGACCTGTTCTTCACCTGAGGACGGCTGCTTGCGTTGTGGCCGAAACGTCGTGAGAATTATTTTATTATGTTTTATTTTTATTATTTTATTATTTCCATTCTACGTGACTTTACCGAAAGAACCAAGAAGATGAATCCCTGCAGTCACGAAAGCTTTAAATCGAAAAATAAAAACAGTTGAGCTTTAGTGTCGTGATGGGCAGCTGTCACTATCACTGAATGGGGGGCGGAGTGGTTAACATTGGGAGGGGGAGGATGGGGGGGGGGCAGTGGGTGGCGGTGGGGGTGCGGGGCAGGGAGATGGTTAAATAGAGAGAAAGTGGTCAGCGTGGCTCGTGAAAGTAGTCCGGCTTCACGGGTAAACGCGGCTGACGAGACGCGCTGACTCTCGTGTGCGATGCAAGCGGAGGGCGTTGACATGTTTTATTTATGGCTTCTCCACTCGTGCTATCAGGGAGACTGCTGGGACGCAGTGGCCATGTGGGCCGGTCCATCATAGAGACTCTCGCCCTGTCTCTCGAGCGGGCCAGTGAGGGGGGGGAGTGGAGAGTGAGCGAGTGGCAGATGAGGGATGGGGGTTAGGTCTCGGAGGCCGAAGCAGGCGCGCGACGTGCGCGCGCGTCGCGCCTAATTGGCACGGGATGAAGCGTCCCCTGGGAGCGAGCGGGCACCTGTGCACAGGCACGAGTTCCTCTGTGTGTGTGTGTTTGGGTGTCGCTCCGCCGTCTGTCACGCGGACGCACACAGCGACGCATGCACACGTGCAAGGCAAAGACAAAGGATCCCGCGTATAGTCTCAACTTGCTGTTGGGAGGCAAAGTGCTGTGAAGGCCGGGACGGGCAGCACCACGCCCAACCGCCTTTGTCTCCCCAGTGGTGATATTTATACACCGCACTCATTTGAGGCTGAGTCGACCTAGGCGACACCAAAGACCGGATCAGATAATCGTCACTGGTGTTTGTGTTGCCTCCGAAACGTCGTGATTTTTATTTTATTTTTATTTTACTTTATTAAGTGTAATTTTTTTCCTACGTGACTTTACCGAAAAAACCTAAGAATACTCATGTTTGCCTCGAGCGGGAATCGAAATCGGCTCGCCAGGTTCGTAGCTCAGCGCGCTCACCGCTGGAGCACCACTCCCCCACACACGGGCATGCTCCTCCCCCCCCCCCCCCGACACCGACGCACGGCTCTCCCTTCCCCTCTCTCCCACTGGAACTTTCACCTCTCATCAGCCCGTCTCCCCAGTAACGATCTCTCGCGCTCTCTCGCGCTCCCTCCGCTGCTGCCTCCTAAGGGATCTCTCTAAACGGTATCAACATTTACACGAGCGAGCAAACCACTGACTGGGGGGGCTGGGGGAGGCGGGGGGGGGGCTGGAGGGCGGGGTAAGAGGTGTGGCCTAATTTACCCTTTCCGAGTGGCGGAGCAGAATTGCCCCTCCAGCCCGTTCACTGTGTTATTCGTGGAAGTGTTTAAGGGGGTGGTTAGGAGTCCCTACAAAGCCTCCGAACGCCCCAATTTGTTTTACCCATTCCTACCCTGCTATTTTCATCAACTTCTGCACGTAATTGCATTGAACAAAAAGGGGAGGGGGGTCAGAAGCTTCCCGTCCAGCTGAGTTCATTTCTGACTTACACTTTCAGCACACATCCTTCTGAGAGTGTCTATTTATCAGCAACATTAGTTTCATGTAAGCAAACTCTGGACCGGTGTAGACACTCAACGTCTCATCATTGCGTCGGGTTAAATTACTCACAGAAGGTCGTGTGGCCGATGGGATGGACCAGTATCATCCACTATTCTATTCTAATTGATAAACTCGAGAGAGAGAGAGCGAGAGAGAAGGAGAGCGAGAGATGGATCCGTGGTGGTGGTGGGGATTACGATGATTTGGCGTTTGGCATTACATCCTTGCACAAATCTCTCTCGTGAAAGCGTGTGGGGGTAGCGGGAGGGAGGGCGAGAGAGGAGGGGAGAGCGTGCGGGAGTGAGAGAGAGCGTGCGGGAGTGATGTGCCGCAATTCTGAACGCGGATGGACGCTTGCGGCCATCACTCTTTAGAACTGGCCCGGGTCGGCCACGGGGTCGGCCTGGGTGGCCGCAGATCAATGGCGGGGCCCCGATTCGCTCTCCGTGGCGTTCCGCTCCGGCAACCTCCCGCGATGAGCACTCTGATGAGCAGCCCGGCCTGTCAGGGTCTGGAAGTGCGGGGTGGGGGGAGAAGAGATGAAGGAGAGCGAGGAGAGAGAGAGAGATACAGGGGGCTGGGAAGGTGGGGTTCGTGAGGGGTCACACGCGGATGCCGTTCTTGCCGTGGCCGACAAATGGGCCCTGGCTGATTCCGTTGAGGATGAGCGCGCAGCCCTGGGAAGGAAGAGGAGCGATGCGCAGAGTCAGAATCAGAATCTTCATTTAAACTCTGCTGGAGGAATCCGATGAACTGTAAGGCTCTTGTTTACAGATGTTCGCTCGGGGCACGGGGTCATAAAGTGACAACAAAAACAATTCGTATTCTTTGGGTCTTTCGGTGAAGTCACGTAGATAGGTTCAAAGAAAATAACAAAAAGATAGCAAAAAAAACCACGACGTTTCGATCATAACACAAGCGATCGTCGTGAGGAGGAAAAAAAAATGACGATCGCTTGTTTCGTGATCGAAATGTCGTCGTTTTTTTGTTATTGTTTTTGTTATTTTCTTTGAACCTATCTACGTGACTTTATCGAAAGACCAAAAGAATATAAATTCCTGCAGTCACGAAAGCTTTAAGTCAAGATTGAAAAACAATACAGAAACGCTATAGGAGTGCACAGTACAGGAAAGGTAAACACGTCATTTAAAAAAAGATATACAAATAAAACATTTTTTTTAATCTTTCCAGATAATAATAATTTCATTTTATATAGCATCGTTCATGCAATTGCCTCCCACTGAGTTATTAGCTTCTTTTTCAGAAGCGACCTGGCCACAAATGATAGCTCAAACAAGTGGCTTTTCAAGTGGTAATCCATAGCAGCAAAATCATCTCCATAATCTCGAGGTGTGTGGAGAGGGCGGTGATGGTGGTACCGTCATCGTCGTTATCCGCTGCCGGACGAACGCCTCCCCAAGTCGCCATCTCTCAATGACCCGAGATTAAAAATCCACCTCGCCCCTCGCACGCGAGCTGATTAAATCGCTCCGTCTGCACGGTAGGACGTCCTCTCGGGCGCGTTCCGTCCTTTGACTGCCACTCCCTTGTTAGTGTCGACCAGAAGCCATCGTCCCTTCGAACCGTCACGTGCCTTACCCAATGCCCCACTTACTGTGGTGTGCAGGTCACGTGGTGCTAGGTGTGGTGTAGTGGGATGGATGGTGGCGGGTGCCGGGTTCGGGGTGGCCTTGCAGAATTTGTATTCCGCATTTTTCCCCCGAGTAATTTTTTGCTAAACTCAAACGTGCGGTAAGTTTGTACCGCAACTCGGGCACAGCACGGCCTACCGTCCGGGCACAGTTCCATTTGCTGGCGGCACACATGAGCAGGCTGAGTTGATGTCGGCTGTTTTCACAATTACTGACCACAGAACCATGCAGAATATGGGAGTGGACGCGAATCTGAAATTCATGAGCTTCCGAGTGCGCCCTGTCCTCCTCCACCCTCCCCCTCCCCCCTCCTCCTCCCACGCTGCCCGCTTAAAAACAAAAGCTGCACCGAAACTGTGGGGTCCACAAAACCCATCGACTGCAGGATTCGATGCACGTGATGTTGCTTGTTTGTGCTCGTCAGCCGGTAACATCGTACTGCTCGGCAAACGCCTCCCCCTCATTCTTTTCCATTACTTCCTCTCCCCAGTTGCTCGTGTTCAGCCTTGTCCTCTGAACAATTACTTGATTTCATCTCACTGCGACCACCTCCTCCGCTGTTTGCTTCTCTCCTTCGTTCGCCTCCTCTCGGTATCCACTCCGCGGTTCATGCTGTTCATCTCTCGTCGGGGTTTTTCTCGTGGCGTCGTCAGCCCCAAAGATGGAATTTTGTCCGCGTGAGGAGGCGCATCATCGAGTGCGGATACGAGGCAGAGTCGAAGGGACCTCGGAAGTCGATCTGTAATGTCCGCTTCCGCGGGGCGTCCTTGAACACGCGGTCATCTTACCCCGATCGCTGTGCGATCTTCGAATTGAAGATTTGAGTGTTTTTTTTTTTTAATCCACAAATATTCAACCGGGAGAATCCCGTAACATGGAAACCATCATCTTCTTGGTTCTTTCGGTAAAGTCACGTAGAAGGGAAGTAATAAAAGAATAAAAATAAAACACAATAAAATAATTCTCACGACGTTTCGGCCACAACGCAAGCAGCCGTCTTCAGGTGAAAACCAGGTCCGTCGAGGCGACAGAGTCTGAATGAAACAGCACACGAGCTTGGAGCATACATATAATCTGGGCGCATAGACAAAGGAATTTGCATATCAAGTGGAATTTAGCATATTTATGGGAAATGCAGGAATGTAATTAGTACTACATATGCATGTGCATTATGCAGGATTAACAGCATCAAAGGGAGCTACACTTGCTACTTCCCTCCTACGTGACTTTACCGAAAGAACCAAGAAGATGAATCCCTGCAGTAACGACAGCTTTACATCGAAATGGAAACCATCGTTTGTCCAGGCAGCCACGTGCCACACACCGCAAACACGCATTTACACGTGACGACAAAACACTTGGCAATATACAACCATACACAGTACGCGTTTACGTATACAGAGTCTGGACCAGGATTAAGACAACGCGTCTCAATGTACGAGGCATATATTATGATCCAAATAGCACAATTAGTCTCCCAGTCAACATGGAGCGTTGGGCCAACGTTGGTCCAACGATTCCAACCACGTGCCAATGTTGGCTCAATGTTTGCATGTTTACGGGGCTATTATTGTGGGGAACAAATAGCGTCGGGCCCGTTGCTAATCGGCCCTGGCATGACTATGATGGCAGCGCGTTCAGCCTGCAGTGCGATTTTAACCCCCTCGCTGCTCTGAAGGCGCTGCTAGGTTATGGGCCGTCCATAAATGACGTCACGCACCTAGGGTGGGGGGGGGGGGCTCAGACATTTGTGACGATGTGTGACGAGGGGAGGAGGGGGGGTGTTGAGAAATGTGACGTCACATCAAAATGCGCAACTTTAAATAAATATAGACAACACGTTTTACTGAATGAAATATACTTTTTAATAAATGTTTTCTCCTACAATATCAGAGTGCAGCGCCACATTAAATACGCTACAATGACAATAGTTTAAAGCGATTTGCAGCATGTTTTTTTGGGGGGGGGAGGGGCAGAGCTTTGTGACGTCATATTTGAGGAGGGGTCTGACGCCGTGTGACGAGGGTGTGGGGGGGGGGGTAAAAAATCGTCCAAAATCGCGTGACGTCATTTATAGACGGCCCCTTATCTCGTAGTCGTGTTGTAGACCACTCACCTGGTGTAGTCTACAACTGGTGTAGACTACACACCTGTTCACCAGGTGTAGCAATGGCGTGGGCCAAGCGTCTCACTGCTGCAATATTCCCTGCGCACTACACAATCGGGGTTACACACAGCAGCAACGCATACGCGCGTGTGTGTGTGTGCGTGTTGAACTTCTTTCGCACCACCGTTCGTAGCCAAGCGTGATAATCAGAGGTGCGGGGGGTGCGGGGGTGAAGTCTAACAAACTAAACACAAAAAAACAGCAACAAAAATTGGCAAGTCCCTTCTGAAAGTTTTAAGTATTAAGATTCGGCGAGGCTTTCCTGTAGGGTAACAAAAGAAACCTTCCCCAACACTTGCACGGCAACCCAACGGTCTGCGTGGAAGGGGTGCATGGGGGATAGAGGCGACGTCACCACGAATCGCGCTTGGAGGGACCACCCCAGTAGCGTTCGTGAGCATGAACGTGACGAATCACATTGGCAAATGTACTGCGCTGTTTGCCGTGCGATGGGTACTCGGTTGCGTAGAGAGCGACGGACATGGCTGGACTTTTGGGTGCAAATCGAGTCGAGTCCCTTTGCTTACGACAGGGACATCCTAAAATGAAGAGTTATTCGGCGCTGAGGCTGATTGTTTTCAGAGAGTGGTGGTACAATCCTCCAGTTCTCCATGGCTCCAGGTCGCATACAGATGCAGCAGTGAACCAATCACTTCGTGCCCCTCTCCCCCTTTTAGTGTGATGCTAAAGCCGATAGAAAGCGGACAAAGCCACCACCGGTTACTCGTATGAAGCTTCTCTCGATCGGTGGAATCTGGTCGCGATGCACCAACCATTGCCTCGAGCTCCACGTGTGCCATTTTCTGAACGAGGGCCACTCACGATTGCCGATCTCGTCAAGGAGGATGAATCATCACGCGAACTGCGGTCACCCACGCAGCGGAGGCCGCTTCCGGCTGGCCATCGAACAAAGGCGGTCACCGCATCGCGCGCTTTCGGATGCGCTTCAGCGGCCGTCTGGAACGCTCTTCCTTCCGATATTAGGAAGCCACCGGGGCTGTGCAGTTGTAAATCATCTAGATTGACAAACACATTTCTGAAGAACTGCTTTGTGCGTTTAGTTCGTTGTCCTTCCCCCACACATCCGATTAGCGCGGTCGGCTACGTACGACGCTCAACTTACATACAGTAACCCCAGCGGAGTTTCAGCAGCCTGGTCCGATTCTTAGCCACGGGTCAACATCATTGGCGAGTGATACCGGTCCTGGGTTCGCCCCCCCCACCCCCACCCCGTCCACCCTTCCACGTCACCCTTGACAGATGAGGCACACTCTCCTCGCCTCTTGATCCATCACCTGGTTCAAGAAAACAAAATAATCCGCGTTCGGCTGCGGTGACGCGGCACTCACCACCGGTGTGTCCCCCCCCCCCCCCTCCACCACCGCCCCCTCCTCCTCTACAGCTCAACGTCCGCGTGGCCCCTTCAGCCTACCGTGGGCACCCGGAGGCCACCCCACCGGGCACCTACGCCGAGGCGAAGCAAGCTGCGCGCGACTACCAGGCGGCCAAGCAGCAGCTGTTCCGCGGGCTGCGCAGAGCCGGCCTGGGTGACTGGGTGAAGAAGCCCATGGAGCAAGACCAGTTCTGCCTGCAGATGCCCTGAGGGCGGGCGGCGAGCACGTGTTTGTTATTCTGCTACTTTCTATCGGTGCGAGAAAGTAGCAGCAGCAACAACAACAACAGCGGTAACAGCAACAGCAACAACAACAACAACACACGCGGGGTGAGTGTGATGAGCGCTCTGTTCCAGGTTATTGGAAATGACACTTTGTGACCTCTTGTTCATGTCCCCTTGCCAAGTAAGAGGGATGTTTCGTTCTTTCGAGCTCTCTCTCTCTCTGCGCGCGCGGCTGTATCACGAGGTGATCGCGGCGCTATAAATAATTCCGCTATGAATGCCAGGGCAGGTTTTTTTTTTAGAGAGAGACCCTTGGCAGACTTTAAATTGGCCCGCGACATGTCACCTTGATTGCACGTTTGGCTTAGACCCGACAACGTTAATTAACGCGTGGAAGGTTTATTTTTTATTTGATGTAATTCTCAGAGCTCGGGGTTTGTTAACTAACCATCCTGCCGCGACTGCAGGGTCTCGGACTCGCGGTGCCGCGGTGCGGAGTCGCGACTGGCTAGCTTTTAATGCGGCTTTAAAAAAAAAACAAGCCCCGTTCACGCATGAGTGGTGCATTCCGATTGGCCTAGCCCGAAAAAGCGGAGAGAAACAACGCAGTGGCGATGGCTGCCCCCCCCCCCTCATGTAGCCAAGACGCACGGAACACTGCCACTCCCCACCCCACACACACACACAGTATTCTTCTACATGTGCACGCGTAATGATGATTTTTCTTGCTCCAAAATCAAACGAATTAATTTGGTGGTTCTGCTGCTGCGTTGGCAGTGGTGCAAGAGCGCGTATACAATTAATAATACAACAATACATGATCACAATCACGCATGCAAGGGTGGATTCATTACAGTTCAAGTTGCGTCCAACGTGGTTCCATTGGGGTAACGGTCGGAATGAATGACTCGCTGGAACGAACAGGGCCAGTTGAGTTGGTTGTCATGAAGCCAAGAGACCAGGATAGAGTCTGGCTCACCAACTCGAACAAAGTTTAAATACATTTTAAAAAATCAGTACAGAAGCAACTGCATCTATCGCACGAGGTGGAATAGAAAATGTTCAAAAAATATAATTCCCTGCAACGTAAATCTGCTGGGGAAGAATTGCCTTCAGACGGAACACGGCACAAAGTACAACACGAAGCTACAGAGACGTTTAACATATATAGGGTGCCTGGAGCACTTATATGCAATTGCAAGTGAAGTGATCGTAACGAATCGACAAATTATCCTCTCAACTTGTATATTTACGTGGGGGGAGTAATCGCGGACATGTTTTGGAGCGATGGACGGAGGCAGTGGGGGGGGGGGGGCGACACAGAGAGCACGGGACGAAGCGACGGTAACAAAGGAACGAGCGAGACATCCGATAGAAATCAAATGGTACAGACCGTTGTAAAATATTCGATTCTTAATTGACCCCCGAATTGTGGCTATTCCTTGAATAGCGTAGAGATTGAGTTCATGACGTGCCTAACGCCGATGCTTTAATTTAAAACAGCATACAACCCTGGTGCCTATTCATCATCATTATCATCAGCCATGATCGATACACTGCTGCATGAAGGCCTCCTCACGCCTCTAGAGCTGCCGTGACGTATTGGCCATCTATCGGCAGGTTGCATACCTGGTGGAGTAAAACCACGAAGCTTGGTCAACGTTATCGAGTCGACAATATATTATCTAGAGCTCCCTCTAGTGGAGGCCCTTACACCAGCAGTGGCGCGGGCAGGCAATTGCAGGGTTGCGCCTTAAGCTGTAGCTGCGGCAAATCGTAAGTTAGCCCTCGTAATCCGCCCAAGGTTACCAAGTCGAGTGCCCGATTCTTAATACGGGTTCTATTTTAAGGTGGGTCTCAGAGAGAGAGAGAGAGAGATGTGCTGAGTTATATCGGTGTGACGTCTAAAACATGTCGAACAAATGTAGAATCCATCTCGCGAACAATTCCACGCCGTCATTCATTCGCCACTTGCGCAGTAACGAGTAGGGCGTGTGCAGAGGAAGAAGACCCAGGCAATTACTACCATATGCCTAACACCGGGCAGATTTTTTTTTTAATTAAACAAACTTCATGTAATGTTTCAAACCAGGTGGCTAATTGGATACAATTTGCGCACCGTAATCTCTGCGCTACGACGTGATTTGCCTTGAGGTAATGTGTTAATAATGAGCTTCAATTGACAACTCAACGCCCGGTCCCCCCCCCCCCCCCCCATCTCATCGTTTGTCAGCTCCTCATTTAGTAAAGAGGCCCCGTGCCGTGCCTCCACCCTAACGTCGCTCCAGGCTTCCCAACTTCTGTGCCAAGGCTGACGAACTCAAAGCACACGGCACAGTTCGCCATCGCGTCCCCAGCTATTGAACAACACAATAACAAACAAACAAAAAAACATCAACCGCAAGTCCGCGCGGATACAAATTCGCAATTATTCTCCCGAAAATACACTCGCCGCTCAGCGAATTAAGGCAAATCCACGACACTTTTTTCGTCCTTGCTTTGTGAACTGACCTCGATTGGCATCACGGCTGTCGCTGCGTCTCGATAGTCGGTTTGTGCCCCCTCGATTAGTCCGAGACGGACGAATAGTACTCAACCGTTCAACGCAACTTCTTAGATACCAGACAACCCACGCCAGGAGCTCCTTGCTCGTTGAGTCATCGCGGCGGCTTGAGGCTCCGCTGAGATGACTCTGCACGCACCCGCCGCGTGAATTGCGCCCCAGTGCCGCAGCGAGCCGGTGCCAGCCCATCGCACACGTGGCCCGTGTAGTCATCTGCTGGCCCATAGACAGGTGGTAGGCAGGTGGTAGGCAGGGCTGCCGCTTCTAAGGGTATACAATGAAAACCCAGCGGCAGTGACATGCTCATTCTTGATTGCTGGGTTAGATCAAGTGCTCCCTCCTCCATACAACACAGCCGAAAAAATGTACTCAACTTTTTTAAAGTAAATATTTGTAGTTTACCAGGTAAGGCCCACTGAGCTATGTAACTATTTTCTAGAAGCGACCTGGCCACAAATGATTGCTCAACGAAGTGGCTTATCGTCGTGTGGAAATATATAGCAGCCAAGCACGCTAAACAAATATTGTTTCTAAATGTGGAAGGAAAAACCTGAGGGCCCGAAGAAAAATCCACGCGATCACTGGGAGAACATGAAAACTCCAAGTATACAGGCGTCACAGTCGGGATCGAACTCACACCTCCTGTATACCAGGCGAGGTAGTTAACATCTCACCACCTTGGCGCCGATTTACTGTTTGCGACGGCACACCACCAGTATAATGAACATAAATCCACACACGTGGCCCCGCTGTTTCGACTTAACGGGTGCCATGTAAAATACTGCGGATGTAATAATCATGAAATATGTTCCACTGTCCGCTCCTAGTGGATATTCAACGTTTCCGTTTGGATTGTTCGAAAAGTGTAGAGGTCATGCGTTGTTGGCAACATGATACAAATTGGCCAAGTTTAAAACAATTATTTCATTGGGAAACAAATATCAATCGTCGCCGGCTACTGGGACAACCTTTTCAGGACCCTCATGACAACAGACTCTCCTGGGCAAACAAAAAATCATGAAAAGAAGAGGAATATTTTGCAATGCAAAACACGGGAGAATTAAATGTTCATGCATGATCTCGAGTGGACAACAACCTGGACTTTTAACGTGCTGGGAAGCCTCGCTGATTGCCCAGAACAGCGAGCTCAACAAGACGACGACCCTGGGAAAACCGGGACAGGTGGCAACCCTATATAAGAGAAATACATACATAAAATACATCGTAAGCATGCCCATCCAGAGCTCTCGATCCCAGATCTGGCCTCGCACCGTGTGTGAAGTACCGACCTGACCAACGCGTGTCTCTGTCTGTCAGCACGCGAACTTCAGCACCGATTGACTGGATCGGTTGATGTCATGCGAATGGAGTAGAGGGCCAGGTGCATGACCTCAGCTGTCCACCTCACGATGGCTGGGGGCCCTTCGTGCAGAACGCTGCGTGCAGCCGTGAGCGCTGCTACTGCTTACGTGTTGGCAGGCACATTCAGTTTCATTTATTAGGAATAGCCCTGTGAGCCATGCGGCTCTTGACTCGGGTGCAACCGCAACAACCAAAAACATGAATAAAGAACATCAGAGACCCCCCGTGGTCAGGTTTTACGGCGGCTGCCGGAGCAATTTCTGCCGGTTTAGCGCCTACAATAGTCGAGACGGCGCTGCATTCGATCCGCGTTGTATCCATTTGGATTGCATTGTACAGCCTCGGAGCCCGAGTGCGCAGACTGTAGTAGTAGTAGTAGCAGTGCCGTGCTTAGCGCTAAATAGAGCCACGCGTGGCATCCGGGCAACGGCAACTTCGTCCCACTTGCGACTGACCTCACGTTGAGGTCACACGTTGGCGAGTTTCACTGGGGGTCCGTGTCTCTGCGAGCAATTCGAGGTCACCACTCGGGGTCAGCCGGGCCCTTTGTTGTAAAAGTGATTCGTGACCTCTCGCTCCCGTGCCCCCCCCCACCCCCCGCCACATGCCTCGTGAGCTAGTGGAGGGTCTTGCGATGAGTGTTATGTTCACAAAAGGCGATTTTTGGCGCTACAGTTGAAGCAACAACAATAACAACAAACCCAATTCCTTTGTATACATATAAAAAAAAATCACCGTGCGTGCGATCACAGCTTGCGAGTGGATTTCAATGGCTTTCTCGCCGGGCGTTAAGAGGAGGGAATTACATTTGAGGCGACCTCAACTTTCTTGCAAAACTACTTCTCAGACATCTCGGAAGGAGAGTAAGTAGGTTGCAGACTGTGTGCAGATCGAGTGCACGGACGCACGCATGCATTGGTAAAACGTCTGGTTGCCTTGCGATGTTAGACGTTGTTTAGGGAATTCGTCATTGGCAAACGTGGTGTTTGCTACAAACAAATGTGGCGATTGGTGTGCATCGTCTGAGTTGGGAATTGTGTGTCTTAACCAATGAAAACGGCATCTGTTGAAGACCGTGTGTTGATGGGAAGTCACGTGACCTCTTACGGTGATCTAACTGAAAGTGGCCATCCCAGTTTCCCACTCGGGCAGCAGTCGGCAAACACAAGAACAAGAAGAGACATTTTTTCGAATTCGATCAAATAAAAAAAGACTCAATATTTCAAAAGCCGCAAAGCACTCTGTGGTTAACATGAGATCGTGAGTCATTCATAAATAACGCCACAAAGCAGTCCTTAAAGAAGAGCCGCATGCCAGTCCCGGGGCCGCCGACCCCTGCACTAGGTTGAAGGGGCAGTGAGATGTACCCCGCTGTGTGCCACGAGTTCGTTTTTTTTTGTTATTTTTGTTTTTGCAATATAGATATTGTCGTGCCCTTCACTCTGCGGGTAAACAAGAAGCGGGCAGTGGAGGGGGTGAGGAGGGGGGGGGGAGGTTCCGCGCGATGAGCGCAGAACCCCCGACGATTCCCCGCCAGGCAGCCGCTCAGATAAATATCGATCGCCGCGTGCCGCGCGCCGAATTCTGCTGCTTTTAAACAATGCGGCGAGGCACCGAGTGTGTCGTGTGCGTGAATGATGTCCGCTCGAGGGTTTAGAGCTTTAGGCCCTTTACAAAAGCCTTCACGCCGCGTTTCTGAGGCTCCTGTTCGCTGCCAAAATGCCCAGCGCGGTGGGGTTTTTCCACCCCCCAAGCAAGGCGCGCTCAACTTGAGCTGACAATGAAGCGGATCCTTAACACCCTCTGCGCCCCCCTCCCCTCTCCCCCGCCCCCCTCCCCTCTCCCCCCGCCCCCCTCCCCTTTCCTCCCACCCCCCTCCCCTCTCCCCCCACCCCCCTCTCCCCGCCGCCCGCTACTTTCAGCGTCTGCCAAATTTGTCTTCTCTCCTGCGTCTGGACATGACGGTGGCGTTGAACGCGCGGCGCGTAACGATGCATCGATTCGTGGAGTCAAGTGATTGTTTTGTTTGTGCTCACGATGCGGGCATGGAATGGCGCGAGTGTGAGAATCGATGATTGACGACATGCAGGCCACAGGAGGCGAACACAGCTCTAAAAACGGAGACAAAATGAGACATTCTACAGACTACGGATACAATAATGACCGTATCCCTGAATGGAACTGCATCACGTGACAATTCGTCTCAATTTGGTGTGTTGTGGGGTGGGTGGATTGTCACATGGCTGGCAACGAGTTCAGTCTGGAGAGGCGGTGTGTGTCACGCATATCACACGACATGAACTTCACACTCTGCACTTGCGATAGTGTGTTTAAAAAATTAAAAGGTAGTCGGGTTGAACCACAGCCCTCAATCCGGACAAATGTCTATATATCAACAAAGTGTTTGAGTTGGAGTTATCTGCTATAATAAATCAGCAACCGCCCAAAGCGCCTGCCATAGTCGTTCCTGTACAGTTGACCGCATTACGAAGTCAACAAATATTTACACGGCCACCTTGACGATTGCGCATCTGTGTTTCCAGAAGGGAGGCTAAGAAGTCAAAGTGATTCTCCTTGCGCGAGTGTGCATTGCGGCGGTGATCATTACGCGTGGCCACCACTGAGCCAGTGGTGAAAATGTCACATTCCTGTGACGGAGATGAGTCTCCCCATAGGTTCAACCACTGCAGACCTCCTCACGAAGTGCTGATCGGAGGAATGATGGACTGAGTCGATCCCCCAGCCTGCATTTTAACTCGCAAAGCTCCCGATTGCGAGCAACCCCTCCTCCCTCTGGCGCGATGTCACGTGACCGGATTGAGTCGGTGATATGGTCATTGACTGTGACGCATCTGCGATATCATTGTGCGTGCGCTGGACATTGCGCCTAATGTCTATGAAATGCACCCACAGCAGTGTGCATGGTCGTGTGGAAGCAGCTTAAGGTAAAAATACTGGTGATCATTGTTTTTTTACCCTTTAATCTGGCAACAAAACTGACACCTTTTTTTACAAGGAGTTATGTTTGCATAGACCACAATACCTGCAGTCATAATGCAAACAAAACACATAACTCTGATAAAAAGGGTAAAAAAACAATTATCATATTTTTTACTGCCAAATGAGGTTCCAATGGTGTAAAAATACACCTCAATGTCCACCTTTGTTAATGTGCGCATTGGCACGGATAAGTAAATCCAGCCTGTCCCCAAACGGGTGTCGAACCACCGCGGCGCGCCGCTGGCCGAGTTGCAACGGAGTTGAGTAGCAGACAAAAGCGGGCGCACATCGCAGCAACATTCAGGTGTGCACATTTCTCGTGTCAGGATGCAAAATAGTCCAAAACCACCGCGTGCGTGCCGCGAGAGGTCGACCGCAGGGCTCACGGTGCGCGGTGAGTGGACGGGCGAGGAGGTAGCCGGCAAACTGGGAAGAGACCAGAGGCGGTTGTGGATGCCTCAGTCTCGAGAGAGTGGGGCGGGCGGGCGGGTGGGGGGAGATAAGCCTTGCCCTCTGGGCCTGATGGGATCGGCGATCCCGATGCTCGGCTCGCAGCAGCCATTCGTAGGCTCCGTTTATTTTGTCACGTGGCGGCGGCGGTGGTGGCGGTGGAGGGGGCGGGCAAAGCGGAACGCGTTTCCGCGTGGGGATCGCTGTGTGTGGTTAAGGCGACGCATTAAACGCTGCTGCTGCTGCTGCGGATGCTGGTGGGGGGGGGGGCGCGTGCGCACGAATGTCGATCGCTCTCCTTCGCGTGGTTTGCAATGCCTCCAGGACAACAACTACCCCCAGCCTTTCGGTGGTGATATTCCGTATATATATAAATGTATTAACTTGCCTGTCGACCTTTTTTCTGTCTTTCCCTCTTGCCGCGTGTCGGTATGTGCAGCCGTGTATGTCCGTCCGTTGAATAAAGTGTGCGTGAAAACTGGGCGCTTGCTCGTCTCCTCTGAGTCTGTATCGCTGTTCCTCGGCTGCCTAAGACAGCCGCCTCGCCACGCGGCTGTCCCCGTGTCCTGGTTACTTCATTCGAGTCCGTCAAATGGACGAGAAAAAAAATTAACCCGTAAAAAACAAAGTTTTTCACTCTAAATCCTTTATATGCGTGGCGGCTAGAGTCCTCTCGTCCTCTGGCTTGAGATGGCTGCCACCTATGGGTCAGATGATTGTCCGCCAGCATTAAGCAATTGGTAATTAAATATTTTAAAAAAATTCCCTAAACAGTGTAAAATTTTGGAAAAAAAAATTTTTTCACGAAAATTAATTGTCACGCACAACGAGTCTGTGTGGAAAATGTCAGCTCGATTGGATCACGGGAAGTGGGTTAAAAAACGACCGAAAGATTTGCACGGTCGTAAGCAAGCACGCAAGCAAGCAAGCAAGCGAACTTAATATAAAGGATTTAAAAATGCCCGTCGTCATCGTGAGAGCTAAGCAGAACAGCCGTAAGGTTCGTTTCAACGCTCAGGCAATTTGCGTGCGAAGCACAACGCCATGTGCGCTTTGTGCAGCATCCACGGGACATACTTGGCGGTCAGTCCCGTCGTAGGCCGCCGACAAACAGAGATTGGGACGACTGCCGCGATGTTTTTTCCTGCCGCCAGTCACTCGCATTCGATCAAATGTATTGCGACCGTGACCTCAGATAAAGAGCGACTCACGATGACTCCTTTTAGCGTGACGCGCAATGTCTGCGTGGCGTTTACACTTCACCAGGTTGGCGCGTGTCCTAGTGCTGCCCCATTTCGCTATTGGCGAATTTGTTAATTTGCCGACACAGCGAGACGCGATTTGCCGGCACGTTGTAGCTCGGTGGAAGTGAACGGCGGCGCGTGATGAGTCGAAACCGCAGCACCGACCCTGGGGAAAGTGGAGGCAGTGATCGAGTCAACGGGCACAGCGGCGTCTTGCACAGACAGGTGGTGTGTGGCAGGTGATGTGAGCCGGGCGTTGGAAATTCCACGTTCACATGGTGGGGCTGGGGGCGGGGCGGGCAGCCTCTCTGTAGCACGACCACTTTTTTTGACGCGGCGATGTTTATACACCGCACTCGGTGCTCATTTAAGGCTGAGTCGACCTAGGGGAGACCCAGGACCGGTTTAGATCATCTTCATTGGTGTTGCTGACCGTGAGTGGGAATCGATCGCGAGTCGCCGGGTTCGTAGCCCAGCGCGCTCACTCGCTATGCAAACGCCTCCGCACTAAGACAAAGACCACCCCCCTAGCCCCCCATAGCCTTAACAGACCGTTGAGTCTGTCAAGGGGATGTTAGCGAGCAGCACTAATGAAAGACCGGCACGGCACACGAGGGGTGGGTGGCCAGCACGGCACACGACACACACGCTCGCCGTCCGCCTCCTCCACGTGGTGCGTAAAAGCGACAAGTGGCTGAAACGATGGCTGCGTTCGGGCGCATTGATTGGGATAAGAGGATGGGCGAGTTTGCAGGACGGGCGAGACGGAGCTGCGAATGGGGGAGGCGGCCGAGACCGGGAGAGGCTTTTTTCCGTTCGTCATTCCGGGCACGCGGAGCACATTCGCAAGCGCCAGGAAGTCACTGCCCTCCCCTGGATGGCGCGCGACCGCAAGCTGCGGTGGTCAAAATGAATAAGCGAGGGAAACTACTACTCACCACTTCTCACCACTACACTCACCACTACTCACCACTACACTCACCATTACTCACCACTACACTCACTACTACTCACCACTACACTCACCACTACTCACCATTACACTCACCACTACACTCACAACTAATCACCACTACACTCACCACTACTCACTACTACTCACCAATACACTCACCACTACTCACCACTACTCACCACTACACTCACCGTTACACTCATCGTTACACTCACTACTACACTCACCACTACACTCACGTTACACTCATCGTTACACTCACCACCACTCACCACTACACTCACCACTACACTCACCGTTACACTCATCGTTACACTCACCACCACTCACCACTACACTCACCACTACACTCACCGTTACACTCATCGTTACACTCACCGCTACACTCACCACTACCACTACACCCACCACTACACTCACCACTACACTGATCGTTACACTCACCGGTGCACCCACCACTACACTCACCACTACACTCACCACTACACTCACCACTACACTCACCACTACACTCACCACTACACTAATCGCTACACTCACCGCTGCACCCACCACTGCACACATGCCTCATTGATTTACTCATGACCCGTATTATTTCAGTTACTCATTCCTCTCGTTCATTCATTCATGCTTTCTCTCTTATTATTGTCGCATTTACTCACTCATTTCTTCACGTGCACACGCTGTTTTCTGGCAAATAGCGAAACATTTCATTTTACAATGCACACAAGCGCTTCAAGGTCCAGTTGTAGAATTTCTCAGTACATATGAACAGAATTGTATACTTTTTGTTTAGTTCTGAGGCATTTCTCTCATTCAATCATTCATGCCTCTAATTTGTTCTCATTCTTACCTCAATCCTCTCTTTCTTCATATTTGATTTTTTACCTCTTTCAATCAAAGATTTCGCCCAGACCTCCCATCAGCCTCTTCTAAACTTCATGCAGGCCCATGCCGTTGCTATGGATACCGTTGCTAGGGATGCCGTTGCTAGGTATGCCGTTGCTAGGGATGCTGTTGCTAGGGATGCCGTTGCTAGGGATGCAGTTGCTTGGGATGCCGTTGCTAGGGATACTGTTGCTAGAGATTCCGTTGCCAGAGATGCCGTTGCTAGGGATGCCGTTGCTAGTAATGCCGTTGCTGGGGATGCCGTTGCTGGGGATGTCGTTGCTAGGGATACCGTTGCTAGGGATATCGTTGCGAGGCTGGCGGTTGATCCTCGTGGCCGGCACCAGCAGATACCCATTTTAACTTTGTAATGCACATTAGCACGTTAGCGTTCCGGGGCTTTGAATTTAGCAGTGGTATTAGCGCGTTCGAACGCCCATAACTCGGCAAGGAAAGGTCGTGGGGGAATGCGTTTTGTAATTATTTTTTTGTAAGACTGGCGCATCTACAGAGGGCATACTTTCGATCGTGGCTTGCAAAATGTGTATTCGTATAAGGTCGTGTTCAAAGTGGCCCATGCCCATGTAGAGACGAACAACGGAAGAATGGTACATCTTATTTGGTTCTTTCGGTAAAGTCACGTAGGTATAAAATAAAATAAATCACGACGTTTCGGGAGCAACACAAGTTTCCCCACCTGATGTCGGACGCTTGTGTTGCGCCCGAAACGTCGTGATTTATTTTATTTTATTTTCTACCTACGTGACTTTACCGAAACAACCACAGAGTATGGATTCCTGCAGTCACGAAAGCTTCAAATCAAGATTAATGTTACATCTCTCGATGATTCTGTAGACTTGGATGAAGTCGACAGGGATTATTCTCTGCCCAAGACGAGAGAGAGAGAGTCTGTATTTAGAGTCTCCATCTGCGAATTGGCAGCACTGCTTGAGTCCAGAAGTCGCCCATGTGACCCTCCAGGGCAGAGAGTGTCACGTGTCTACCCCTGGTGACCAAAACTAAACAAAACACCACGCTTCTTATTCACTTTTCATCTTAATACTCTTCTCATATTGTGGTTGCTTCATTAGTATTGTTATTCCAAGATTAGGGGCCGTCCATAAATGACGTCATGCACCTTGGGGGAGTGGGGGGGGGGGTCAGACATTTGTGACGAGGGGGAGGGGTTGAGAAATGTGACGTCACATCAAAATGCGCAACTTTAAATAAATAGAGACAACACCAACACGTTCTACTTAATTAAATACACTTTTTAATAAATGTTTTTTCCTACAACATCAGAGTGCAACGCCACAATAAATACGCACTACAATGACAATAGTTTAAAGCGATTTTAAGCATGTTTATTTTTCTTGGGGGGGGGGAGGGGCAGAGCTTTGTGACGTCATATTTGAGTGGGGCGGTCTGACTTTTTGTGACGCCGTGTGACGAGGTGGGGGGGGGGGTAAAAAATCGTCCAAAATCGCGTGACGTCATTTATGGACGGCCCCTTATGGTAAAAGCACTCGAAAAAATATACTTAAAACCGTGAACCTGTTTCTGCATGGATTTGCTCTGGGATCGGCAGCCTGCGTTTGAACACACACAAGACACAGACATAGACCCCCCCCCGTATAGCCTTACCAGGCTCGCGGGCAAGTGCTGTTTAGCGAGCACACGGCACACGAGGGTGTGGGTGGCCAGCACCAGGCCGGGCTGCCTTTGTGTCTCTCGTGGTGATCTTTCCACTCCAAGCACTCACTTGTATGCATGTATGTTGAGCTTCTTTCGCACCGTACGTAGCAAATCGTGCTAATCTGAAGCCAAGCACCGGTTCAGATAATTGTCATGGTTGGTGAGATGTTAGCTACCTCGCCTGGTATGCAGGAGATTGTGGGTTCGATCCCGACCCTGACGCCTGCTGTGTATTTAGAGTTTGCATGTTCTACCGTGGTCGTGCGAATTTGTTTTCTCCGGGTCCTCCAATTATTTTTCCTGCAGCTTTAGAAACACGCGTTTAGAGTAGTTGGCTGCGTTAAATGTCCACGTGATAAGCCACTTCGTTGAGCTAACATTTGTGGCCAGGTGGCTTCCAAACAAAGACTTGTATAGCGCAGTGGGCTCTAAAAAAATGTTTAACTTCATAGTTTAGTCACTGGTGTTGGCTGTGAACCGCGGCGATACACAAACACACACACAAATCTTGACACACACAAGCCTAGGCCAGAAACACGCAGAAGAAAGCTCTATTGCGTGGCATTTGATGCGTTGATTCTAGCCGGACACGCTGTCCTGTCGCGTCGAATTGAAGGCAACTGGCAGAACTTTCCAACCCTGAGCTCCACGACTCCCAAATGGAATTCGCTGTGCGAGACAAATCTTTTCGCATACGATACTCCTATCGCACACATCTGAAAATTGGCTAACACGCAGGACGGCCGTCCCCGCCATGCGCTGTGCGCTCTGCGGAGTGTGGGTCACCCCTGTGTGACTTTGCGCGTCTCACAGAGAACACTTAAGGCAGCCGTGTCGGAATTGTCGCGAACGCACATTTAGAGCACCTTGTCAATCCACTGCTGGGATGACGGCATCCATGCGCCGGTTGGGACGGGGATGTCTTTCGGATCACGCTTTAACATCCCGCTGATTAGTGCGGGGAGCATAGACGTAGTGCAGTGTTCTTTGGTAATTCTCAGAGGAGGGACACTTTTGCCGATACGACATCATCAGTGGTGATGGCCGCCACACGTTTGAAACCATTGTTGGGTTTGACAGCAGCACGATGATGATGATGGGAGTGTGTGGTGTGTTCACGTGTTGTGTGTTGTCGGGGGCCTCACTTCAGGGGCCGCACTAAAGGCCACCAGGGGCGGCCAGGTGCCCGCGGGCCTCGCAATGAAGAACACTTCCGTAGAGAAACAGGAGTACAGTACAACACAACAATGTATTTTTTTTTCCAGCAACGCCCTCGACTGCACGGCACCGCAGCCCGATGGCAACCTGTTTGTTCATTGTGGCCACGAACTGGAACACTATGCCAGACTCAACCCCGCTTAGCATCAGAGATCTCACGCGAGGGTCGGGCCTACTGCAAGTGATGTGGTGAAATGCAGTGATGCCACCGGGCGAACGTCACACCTGTTCACCACATGCGTGGAAAAAAAAACAGATTTTTCCTGCGGCAGGCATCGGGTTTTTTCTTTAATACAATTAAACCCGATTTTGGGGAATAAAAACCCGGTTTAATGAATACGAAACTCTGATCCAAGGCTTAGGTTGCTTCCTCGTCGGTGCTGCTATCGTACGCGGGGGGCCCGTCGGGCACGGGGTAGTCGTAGAATGCGGCGGGCAGGTTGGTCTTGATGGACACGAGCTTCTCCTCCACAATCGTGGGCGCCAGTGAGTTCCTTCGCTTGGAATGGATGAAGCCCATCGTTGAGAAGTTGGCGAAGTGCGGTTCTGCAATTAGAACCAATAGCACCGGATTTCTCCCAATCTCAGATGATCGGGTTTAATATAAGAATACATTTAAACCCGATTGTAAAAAACCCGACTGTGCCCCGCTTGGTTCACCACCTTCCTCGCCGATGAGCATAACCCATCATCACGCGAACTCTCGACATCCTCGCAGCAACAGCGGCGGCTTTTGGTCATCCATCGAACAAAGACGGTGGTGACCGCATCGCGTGCTTCCGGATGCGCTTATGCGGCCGTCTGGAATGCTCCTCCTTCCGATATTAGGAAGTCGCTGGGGCTATGCACTTTACATTCGAGATTGGAAACTAACTCCGTGCAAATAGCTTTGTTGTGTTTAGTCTGTTGCCCTTCTGCCGCGCCTCCGATTAGCACGGTTGGCTACGTACGGCGCGAAAGAAGTTCAACCGACCTCGAGTGTGACCTGGCAGAGAAAGAGATCGGTTCCGAATGACTCAGCCTCCCTTCTGTCTCTGAGTCACACCGACTTTAAGTGACGTCACACGTGCATGGGCATGCACAGCCCCCACTGTACCAATGCACTGCCGCATGAAGGTTTCCGGTGCAGTTTCGGTTCCTGGAGTAGTGTGACCATATTTCACCAAACTGATCAGCACATACTCTTGGGTTTTTTCGGTAAAGTTTTCGGTAAAGTCACGAAAAAGCTAAGAGTGTGAATCCTTGCAGTCACGCAAGCTTCAAATCTTGAATTGATCAGCACATGCTTGTGAAAGGGATAAAGGGGGTGGGGGTCCGGTGACTGATCGAAATAGCACGCTCCGTTGACGTTAACCATTGCCGGGAGTCGAACTCAACATTGCCGGGTTCATTGCGCAACAACAGCGTGACGCGCTAACTGCTGCGCCACCAGTCAACCGCACTCCACCCGTAGCGCGCTCAGCAGTGGAGAATGATGGACGGACATACACGAAGGCATTCTAGATTGGAAGCTTTCGTGACTGCAAGGATTCATATTCTTAGATTTTGTCGGTAAAGTCACGTAGGTAAAAAATATAAATTAATGAAAGTAAAATAAAAATAAAATAAAAATCACGACGTTTCGGAGGCAACACAAGCTTCCGTCTTCAGGTGGAAGACGTAAGCTTGTGTTGCCTCCGAAACGTCGTGATTTTTATTTCATTTTTATTTTACTTTTATTAATTTTAATTTAAAATTTTACCTACGTGACTTTACCGAAAAAAAATCCAAGAATATACACTAAGGCAGTCGAGGGCAGTGAGCAGGTTGGAATTGTGCTGTCGTCAATTCGGGTTTGCCGTGCGCTCGCGTTAACGTGACTCGCACCTGTGAGTGCGAGTCACGGACACGCGTCGCGTTAACGTTTAGGTGTATACACAGCAACGTGCAGAGCGTCTCTGCCCTCTCTTCATCAGCAACCGTGCCACACGCGGATGTGGGAAACGCATGCGAGCTTCACGTCGGGATCATGGGGTCACCCCACCTGTCCAAGGGGGCCCGCCGTGGGTGCTGGATGAGCCCCAAAAGAGGAGAGCGAACCCACTTTGCGCGGGGCGATACATCAAGCGGATTCTTATTTCCTGCAAATGTCAGCCACGTCACAAAAGGCGCTTCTCGGGGGGGGGGGGGGGGGCGAGGGGTGGAGGGCATTGTCCGATATTCATCAACCAGGATCGAGGACGAGATCCCAACCAGCGGACATCGCCGTGACCTTCCACCCAGCCGGGAAGAAAAACTCACGCAGGAAATTAGAAGAGAGCGGTTAACGGGCGCGCGGGCCTGCACCACCACCCACGAACATTCACGCTACACTCTACGCAGCCGTGCTGACACGTGGACTTTAATAATACTACTGCACACGCATACATGAATTGATCTAGAAATGTCGATTACAACAAGCGATGTGGCGCGCTCGCACACAGCCCACATACGAAACCGGTCGTCTTGCGTCGTTGATAAATACTCGACGGCAGAATGAAGCCACGAATGGGCGCTGCGAAGGTGGCGAGCATTTTACAGGAAATTATTGCGATTGACCAACCAAAAATGTCTGTCATTGTCTAGGGTTTTTTTAATTTTATTTCACCGAAGAATGTTTTCTATGTTGTCGTAGCCCCTCCTGTTGTGACACTGGGGAGCCGGTAATGTGACAAATAAAACAAAATTGAAGTGGCACGTGAATTCATGAACTCAATTGCACCGGGTTTTCAAACTTGGGCAGACACAAGGGAGGTGGGAGCGGTTGGGGAGTGTTGAGCGCGCGCACTGATGCGTAGAAAGGACGGCAAAAATCCGCGCTTCCATCCTGACACCGGCCCGGGTGTTACCGTCGGATTGGTTGAGTCTACCTTTAATGAAATTATCCACATGGACGCGCCGTCGTATTAATTAAGCCGCGCACTGAGCGGATGTTGTCAGCGGGGAGCGAGCCGTTTTCCGCGCAGACTCTCACGGGGGGGGGGGGGGGCATTGCACACCCGCACGACACGAATGGCGCCTCGATTAGCATTCACTGCGGCGATATTAAAAACAAAACTTAGAATAGGTTAAAAACGTGCATTTATTTTAGTTAGTTATCTGATGCCTCGCAATTGCAGGAATATTGGCAAGTTTATGTTTTTCTTTTAGACCGGACGCATTAATTGGCGCTGTGCTAAGCGCATATGACGAGCACTCACCACATTCGTGACGCAGTAATAACACTGCTTGCATAACAGGGTCCTTTTCATTGCACATTTTTAAGAATGTCTTACTAATAATGGTCTCACACCCACATTTCTCCACCGTCATAATAGAGTAATTACCAAGTTGCACCATTATTCACACAGTATTTAAATCCCCTGTATTCATGCTGGACGGAGTATGGGTGGTGGTGGTGGGGGGGGGGGGGTAGACAGCAGGGGGCGGGGGGTTTTGGAGCACAGAGGTTACGAGCCGTGGCTCGACGTTTCACGCGTTGCCCTGTGAACGCATCCTCTCGTACAAAAACAAAAATTCTGATTCTGACCTCAAGACCATGGCGAACGCCAGCTCGAGGGGAGCGCACGTGGCACGCGGGCAGGCCCGAGGCGTCCCCACGTTCGACGAGACGCGCAGCGAGCAGCGAATTATCATCCAACACCGTGCACGGTGCGAGAAAGCCTCCACCCAATAATGGGGTTGACAGAGGCCAGTGAATCATTATTAGTATCTTCATACTCTTAGTTTTTTCGGTAAAGTCACGTAGGTAAAAAATGAAATAAAAATTAATAAAAATAAAATAATAAAAAATCACGACGTTTCGGAGGCAACGCAAGTCTCCGTCTGTATCAGCAGCAAATCTGGCTGTGACGGTCCCATCCTGATGACGGAGACTTGTGTTGCCTCCGAAACGTCGTGATTTTTTATTCTTCTATTTTTATTAATTTTCATTTTATTTTTTACCTACGTGACTTTACCGAAAAAAACTAAGAGTATGAATCCTTGCAGTCACGAAAACTTCAAATCTAGAAATAATATCTTCACCGATAATAGCGACGCTCACGTACTTTCCCAGGCGTCTGCGTGGTGATATGCAGAGTGAGAACGCCACATTCGTATCGGTGCTCGTGGGTTCGCTTGCCCCATCACTCACGCGGTCTGGAGAGGCTGCTGCCTTTACGCATTAAGCTCCACGGCTCGTGATTTACCCCCCAAAAGACTCGCGCGGTGCGTGATGCAATTATCGGCGTCTCGGTATCGAGCGTCTGCCAACATCGGCCGTTCAGGCCCCGGTGGTTTATGCACTGCGTAAATTGCGGGCTGCTCCAAGTGAGCCGGAGGACGCCGGGACGGAAGTCGGGAGGATTGGTTGGGTCTGGGTTGGGGGGCATTGTGGGTGTGAGCTGGGGCGCATTGGTGGGTGTGATTTGAGGGCATGGTGGGTGTGAGCTGGGGGAATGGTGGGTGTGAGTTTGGGGCATGGTGGGTGTGAGTTTGGGGCATGGTGGGTGTGAGTTTGGGGCATGGTGGGTGTGAGCTGGGGGTATTGTGGGTGTGAGCTGGGGCGCATTGGTGCGTGTGAGTTGAGGGCATGGTGGGTGTGAGTTTGGGGCATGGTGGGTGTGAGTTTGGGGCATGGTGGGTGTGAGTTTGGGGCATGGTGGGTGTGAGTTTGGGGCATGGTGGGTGTGAGCTGGGGGCATTGTGGGTGTGAGCTGGGGCGCATTGGTGCGTGTGAGTTGAGGGCACGGTGGGTGTGAGTTTGGGGCATGGTGGGTGTGAGTTTGGGGCATGGTGGGTGTGAGCTGGGGGCATGGTGGGTGTGAGCTGGGGGCATGGTGGGTGTGAGCTGGGGGCATGGTGGGTGTGAGTTTGGGGCATGGTGGGTGTGAGTTTGGGGCATGGTGGGTGTGAGTTTGGGGCATGGTGGGTGTGAGCTGGGGGCATTGTGGGTGTGAGCTGGGGCGCATTGGTGGGTGTGAGTTGAGGGCATGGTGGGTGTGAGTTTGGGGCATGGTGGGTGTGAGTTTGGGGCATGGTGGGTGTGAGCTGGGGGCATGGTGGGTGTGAGTTTGGGGCATGGTGGGTGTGAGCTGGGGGCATGGTGGGTGTGAGCTGGGGGCATGGTGGGTGTGAGCTGGGGGCATGGTGGGTGTGAGTTTGGGGCATTGTGAGTGTGAGATGGGGACATTGTGGATGTGAGCTGGGGCGCATTGGTGGGTGTGAGTTGAGGGCATGGTGGGTGTGAGCTGGGGCCATGGTGGGTGTGAGATGGGAATATGGTGGGTGTCCATATGAAGCAATACAGCAATTAGGTGAATTCAATATACGTACATCTTTTGCGGGTATACTGAAATTTTTAACAACGCACAAAATGTGTGCTGCTCACACACAGCAGGATGGCACGACTCCCATGACGCCTTGCATGCAAGTGTCATGTGAAGTCACGTAGGTAAAAAACATTAAAAAGTAAAATAAAATAAAAATCACGACGTTTCGGAGGCAACACCAGCTTCCGCCTCCGAAACGTCGTGATTTTTATTTTATTTTGCTTTTTAATGTACGTGACTTTACCAAAAAAACCTAAGAATATGAATCATTGCAGTCACGAAAGCTTCAAATCTAGAATTAAGTGTCATGTGGTCACCACATTGCATATACAACTTTCTCATCCTTGTCTAGACCACCAGCTCGACAGAGCTGAATATCGCACCATGTTATTGTATAGGCCAGCAGCTCAAGAATAAGTTGACAATGCGGTCATACCCACAATGCAACCGTGGAACAGAGCCACCCGTAGACCGTCCTCATTAGGACTCATCAGTACGGCACAGCCATCCGTGTCCCCCGCCCCCTGGCACCTTTCCACACCAACAGGAACAACAACAACAACAACTACGAATGTCTTTGTTTTCAACTGAAACTCGAGTGCGTTCTCTGGACCTCATCCACTCGTGGCAACGACACCTCGAGCTCGGTTACACAGAGAAAGTGGGCGCCACGGTGGCGAGATGTTAACTACCTCGCCTGGTATGCAGGAGGCCGCGGTTTCGATCCCCACCCCGATGCCTGCTGGTTATTTCGAATTTTCGTGTCTCCGTGGTGGCGTGGAATTTTGTCCGGGTCCGCGAATTATTTTCCATCAACATGCGTTTAAAGTGTTCAGCTGCTGAAATGTTCCACACTATGATAAACCATTTCGTTAAGCTGTCATTTGTGCCCAGGTCGCTTCTGAAAGAGAGCTACATAGCTCAGTGGGTATTGCCTGGTAAAATAAAAACTACAGGTTGCTTGAAAACGATGGACCCGATTTGAAATCGCTATATCTCTGCAACCACGAACCGCCCATGAATGAAACTCTTACCACTTGAAAGGGCGGGGCATAGAGAGGGCGGGGCATAGAGAGGGCGGGGCATAGCGAGGGCGGGGCATAGAGAGGGCGGGGCATAGAGTTTCAAATGATGACCGCTAGATGCCTCTCCCAGCGCACAAACAGCCCCTAGCCTCAGTCATTCGCAAGATGGCGACCCCGAAACACAAGGGGCGTTTTGCGTTCTGCAGTTCAGCAAGACTGAATTCGTAATTGCGGTGCAGCGTGCGTTTCAACGGCGTTTTGGCATTGATCCGCCAATGTCAAAGAGCATTGCCATTGGTACTGACAATTTGAGGAAACAGGCTGTTTATGTAAGGGGAATAGCACAGGGCGACCATGCACCTCAGAGGAAAACGTGAGAAGAGATGCGTTTGGGACGAATTCACCTATCGTCTCGATGTCCGTACAGCAGATGGAGTGCACATATAACATTTATATAATAGTTAGTAGAACTTGATAACTCATTAAACCGATTGTAACTTTTTGTGTAATTGTAAAATGTTGCCATCGTGAAATATTCTGCTTTGAAATTTGGTCCATCTTTTTCAAACACCCTGTAGTTTGGTTTAGTTCAGATATTATGCATTCCTGTGGCGTGAATGAGCTACGATTGGTTCAACGTGCACCTGCAGAGAAGTGGATGCCCACTCACAGAACGGCAGACTCGCCGCCTTGCTCGCCATTGCTCAGTTTTGCATGCTTAGCAAATCAATCTGCTCTGGAGCAATGAGGCAAGGCAGCCAGGTGTGATGGCTTCGGATGGAGCTGCTCTCCCATTGGCACGGGGTGGTAAACGGAGAGCTCGGAGAAGGCTGATGACTGGGGAGGCATCAGCGTGCTGCGCTAGTTCAAGTTCAAGTTCATTTATTAGGTATAGCCCTGTGAGCCATTCGGCTCTTGAATCGGGTGCAACCGCAACAAACAAAAAACAAAAACATAAACAAAAAAACATCTTAAAGTAAATATGTGACTGAGTGCAAACAGAAAATCCAAGAAAAGACAGCAAAATGTTGCAGAAAAAACACCGTACACCAACGCTGTGTGCAAAAATCCCAGTGGGATGCAAGTCAAACAACCAAACAACCAACAACAACACCGCGAGAAGAGCCGACTCCACAGCCCTCTCTGGCAGCTGCCGTGCGTTACGCTGAGCGAAGATCCGCGCTACTCTGTGTGGCGTGAGACGCTCTCCGCCAGGGTCCTCGTGTGCATCGGTGGCGGTCAGGAGCAGAGTCGAGACCGGAGTACGGTCCAGGCGATGGCCGATGGGGTTTAAGTGCGAGGTGCCGCAGAGGCTGCCCAGAGCGACACCCGCTGGGAAGGGGGAATATGTGCGCTATCGAACTGGGGAAGCAGAGCTCCTCTGCGTGCGGACTGGGGGCGAAGCAGTAATAGGTGGACTACTGATGGCAAAATATAGTGATAGGTTTTGACCCTTTCAACTGGTACAAAAACTGACAGCTTTATACGAGGCGTCATGATTGCAATAACCACAACACAAGCGGTCAAAATGCAAACAAAAAGAAACAACTCTGATGATGTTAAAGATATGCACTGTCCTTGAAGTTGATTGGTTCACACCCGAGACAGCTTTTCTTAGAGCCTAGTCTCTATTGGTGTTGGACCAGATGACGCAAAAAGGCGTAGGCCTTTTGGCGTCATCTGGTCCAACACCAATGTGCATATCATTATCATCATCAGAGTTGCTTCTTTTTGTTTGCATTTTGACCGCTTGTGTTGTGGTTATTGCAAACATGATGCCTCGTATAAAGGTGTCAGTTTTTGTACCAGTTGAAAGGGTAACAGGACCCTGCGGGGTGGGCTGGTAGGAACGAATAACCAAATAATATAAACATAATGTATTATTACACTTGTTAAGCCAGGAAAGCCCCACTGAGTCAAAAGGTTTTTGTAGGGTCCTGCCAAGTGTTTGCAGTAGGGGTCGATGTTGATACACGGACGGACGGACGGACGGACGGACGATATAATCTATTGGTGGTCTGGTCCACTTCGTTCCTACCAGTAAAACCTATCACTATAGATGGACTACTGCTTGCATTGCCTTTCTACTGTTCGCCTTCTAGCGTTCTATGGCCTAACACTGGTGGGATTAGGCCATCAAGAAGGATGTCTCTAGTGTAGGCCACTCGGTTTATAAAAAAAACAATGCATATATAAAAATCGGAGAATGTCTGCGTGTTTTTGCCACAAGTACGTGAAGTTAATTAAGACTTGTTGATGCGTTACAAGACGGTATCTGTGTGGTGTTTTGGCATCTTCACACCGATACTCTTTGGTTCTTTCGGTGAAATCACGTTGGTATAAAATAAAATTGATAACGACGTTTCGGGCGCAACACAAGCGCCCGTCATCAGGTGGGAAAGCGTGCTTTCTATTTTATTTTATACCTACGTGACTTTACCGAAAGAACCAAAAAGTATGGATTCCTGCAGTCACGAAAGCTTCAAATCAAGATCTTCACATCTCGATTTAAAGCTTTCGTGACTGCAGGGATTAATCTTCTTGGTTCTTTCGGTAAAGTCACGTAGAAGGGAAATAATAAAATAATAATAATAAAACATAATAAAATAATTCTCACGACGTTTCGGCCACAACGCAAGCAGCCGTCCTCAGGTGAAGAACAGGTCTGTCGGGAAGACAGCGTCTGAGAATTATTTTATTATGTTTTATTATTTTATTATTTCCCTTCTACGTGACTTTACCGAAAGAACCAAGAAGATCTTCACATATGTTTTATTTCCAGAAAGGAGAAAGCGTATCATTGGTACTGCTGCGTGGTCGGATTTGGTGTGGGGTGGTGTTGAGTTGCCGTGGTATCTGTCGGAGGTTGCCGAGTCGGGGCGGAGGTGGCGTGTGGGGCGCCACGTGGTGGGTGGTGGAGGTGTAATATCTTCAATAATGGTGGGAGACGAGTTGACGGGGCAGCACTCTTTATTCACAACGGTTGCACACGTAACAGTCCCAACCGAGATAACACCTATGTCACACGTGCCTGACTCGGCCACGTACTCCGTCTTCCCCGTGGGGTACGCGCACCTATCTCTGCCTCGACTCAGGCTCTCCGGCTACGCTCTCCCCACGGGGAGCTATCAGACCCCTACGCACACTCGGCTCGGGTCGTACTCAGTCTCTCCCGTAGGGTACGCTTGCCTACCTCTGCCTAGACTCAGGCTCTCCGGCTACGCTCTCCCTACGGGGAGCTATCAGACCCCTCTTGTCAGACTACGGGTCTCGACCACTGGGCTACACAGCCCGAGCCCTTACAAGGGCGTCGGACCGTGAATCCCAAGGCCTCGCCTCTGAGCCTCTCAGAACCCCGGCCCTTACAAGGGCAGCGGGGCTAGGGGTCCCAGGGTCTATCTCTTCCTCCGTCTTCTGTCTTCACCGGTTACCAACTCCCCGAGTGCCCGCGCGCATCGCCTTACATAGCCCTGCGCTCCCGAGGGGGCGGAGCCTATGCGGACCGCGATGTGAGCACCCACTCGATGTAACCAATCACCACGCGCTGCCTCACGATCCCTCCTGCCAGCGCGTATCACCACTACAGAGGTGGCACGCGAGGTCGCCTCGGGATGATGCCGTGTACGTTGTGCGGTGGGGGGTTGAGTAGTGGACCCTGGGCTCCACGCTGACCTCCAAACGCGAAAGTATAACCAAGGTCGGGGTAAAATCGTATGAACGGTGAAATACGAAGTACTGTGGGGGAGTCGGAAGATTTTCTCGACCCCCCCCCCCTCCATATCCGGAAGGTGGTCCAACACGGCCCGGTACCTAGCGGTGATTGAGGCAGCAGTGTTCCACAGTGCGCGTGAGTTGTGGGGCGAGCTTGGGCCCGAGTATGCGCACTCGGTTGTCAATTCTTGTGAATTTTTTTTGGATGAATTCCACCTCCCTGATCTCGTCAAGGAGCACAAACTATTATGCGAACTCCGGTCATCCTCGCAGCAGCGGTGTTTTAGCAAACCATCGAACAAAGAGCGGCACAACATCGCGCACTTTCAGATGCGCTTCTACGGCCGTCTGGAACGCTCTTCCTTCCGATGTTACGAAGCCACTGCAGCTACGCACTCTGAAATCACCTACATTGAAACACACATTTCTATAGGACTGCTTTTTGTGTTTACTTCGTTGACCTTCCTTCGCATCTCCGATTACAACGGTTGGCTACGTACGGTGCGAAAGAAGCTCGATATACTATATACTGTGCATCCATAGTCATGACTTGGCTACGAAACGGAGACGAACCACCCGTACCGAGCGAGTCTCGCGTGCCCCGTGCGACCCCGACCATCACGCAATGCATGGGTGACCTGGCTGAATGATGGACCTCATGGTGACGGGGGGGGGGGGGCAATAGAACCCCTCGTCGCAGGTATTAAGGGTTTCGGAGTTGTGCAGTTGCCAATTCAAGGGTTGGTGGCTGGGAATTGGAGGTTGGCGTTGAGGGTAGCGGTTGTGGTGTTGGCGGTTGGGGCTGGAGGTGAGTGGTTGGAGGCGAGGGTCTGGCTGGCTTGGGGGGGGGGCTGGAAATTGGGTGGCGTTGAGCTCGAACAGAGGGGGAAGGGGCGCGCCCGTGGCAGAGGAGAGTGGAGAAGGCGCTCGCCGGGAAGAAGGCGAGGAGACAGCTGATGGGCGATGTTGACGGCAACTGGCGAAGGATTACCGCGCTCGATCCAAAAATCCTTGCGATCGAAGATGGGATGTGGAGCCGGTGGGAGGGGGGGGGGGGTGCGAGGCAGAAGGCTGGCGAGCGGCGGACATAATCCCGACAGTGCATGCCCCGTCATAGCCTTTACCTACACTCCCCCTCGCAGCCTCCTCCGTCTCACTCAAATCCTTCCTCGCTCGCCCATGCCTTCAACCCCACCACCACCTTGTACTCCCCCCCCACCACCAACCCACCGGCTGCCTCCCTCCTTCTCAGCGCTGTTCCCCCCCATCCCTGTCCCCCAAATCTCGCTCCCCGTGCCTCGTGTCACCTTGTCTGGGCCGACATCTCGGCGGCCAAATCCTTCGCGGGGGGTCCCACGTGGCACCTCCTGGCGAGGAGAGATAGCGCCTGGGGGTGTGCGGTCGGTCGGCTCCGGGTGGGGGGGGTGTGGGAGGTGGTGGGGGGATAGGGGTGTGGTGGGGTGTGGGGGTGTGGTGGGGTGTGGGGGTGTGGGGGGTGGTGGGGTTAGGAAGGGTTTAGCGACCTGTCCCGCAGCAGACGTGCTCACGCGCGCGCGCGCGCAATGAAGCCTACACGGGCAAAGAGCTCCCCCCCCCCGCTCCGTGTAGACTTGCAGGGGCCAATGCTGTGATCGAGCACCTATTCAGGTCGGCACGGCATGCGAGTTGGTTGGTGCGGCCAAAGACCACGTTCGCGGCCGCCCTTTTTTTTCTCCCGAGTGCTGATGTTTTTTTTTTTTACACGCCGTACCGTATACTTATTATAAGGCTAAGTCGACCTAGGGGATGTTCGCACGGGTACGGATACCACCCACTACTGATGTTAGCCGTGGACGGGAAGCGAATGTAGGTAGTTGCGGATTCGTAGAGTAGTGCGCTGACCACTGCACTAACGCTCCCCACACGCGCACAAAAACTAATTCACGCAAATGCGCGGACACCTATAAAGACTAAGATCCCCCGTGTAGCCTTAACAGACTGTAGGGGCAAGTGCTGTTAGCGAGCACCGCCTATAAAGGCCGGCACGGCACACGAGGGGGTGGGTGGCCAACACCACGCCCGGCCGCCTTTGTCTCCCTAGCGGCGATGTTTACACATCGCGCCAGGTACTCATTTGAGGCTGAGTCGACCTAGGGGAGGCCCAGGACCGGTTAAGATAATCGTCACTAGTGTTGGCCGTGAGCGGGAATCGAACCCGGGTCGCTAGGTTCGTAGCGCAACGCGCTAACCACTACACTACCGCTCCCCACCCACACACACTCTCTCTCACACACTCACCCCACCCAACTACCCACCACAGTGGGCAAAGATCCCCCGTGTAGTCTGTATCGCACTGTTGGAGCAAGTGCTGTTCACGAGCAAATACGAAATCCGGCAGGGCGCTGGCCGCCTTTGTCTCCCCAACGCTGGTTGTTTACAAATATAACCACTTACGCCATATGAGGCTGAGCCGATAGGTGAGATGCCCGGAACCGGCTGATATATTTGTCACAGATGTTACCCGCGTGAGCGGGACTCGAATTCGGGTAGCTGGTTATCGTAGCGCAGTGCGCTACCCACAACGCTACGGCTCATCCCTCCCACAAAACCCCACACGCACGCCGGAGCACGCGATTCAATGTTTTGTTGTCCAAATAATAAGAAACGCTTCGCGTGAAGAAATCTTTGCAAATGTCGCGCGCGTCTCGGCGAGAACCTCCCATCGATCGTCGGGTTCTCCCGAAGCTGAAACTGTCCGTCACGAGTCGTATAGGGAGGGGTAGGGCGCGCTATCGTGAAACGAGTGTGGTGGAAAATCGGCTCCCTCCAGCCGACTTTGTATCCATGTTTATCTCGTAGCGATCTGTTGCGAGGAGTAAGGGAAGGGGGGGGGGTGCGACGTGCAGCCGTGTCCACGTTAATTCATGAATTCGGGACCTTTGAGAAAAAAAAAAACTCGCTCCGACCGATAGATACCGTTTGAATCGAGAAACCTCTCCCAAGTTTAACACGCGGTAGGGTTTCGCGTCCAATCTTAGCCGTAATAAAAGTGTTTTTGGCTAATCGCCCGATGAAGCCGGTTGTAATCACCATCGAAACGTCGTAATCAACTTGTGAATGTCGTGGGTTGACTCTCCAATACACTGGTGTGCTGTACTAGCAACTGATTGACACGTTTTGTTTACGTGACAAACCTTAATAATTGTCTGTGTCGGGTGGTGAACAAGCCCGCAATGAAGCAGCGGATCGACCAAGGCTGACTGATTGTGATGGTGGTGGTGTTCATGATGATGATTGCAGGCCTGTAATGATTTGTTACAGTCTCGTCCTGATTATAGGTGTCTGTGATTGGATGGAATCCGTTCTGTGTTGCTGCTCCATTTAGCCAGGTGTGACAGCACCAATTCAGATACCACTCGCTATTGATGATAGCCGTTGCAGGGAATCAAACGAAGGTCGCGGCCAGTTGTACAGCGCAGTGGTCTAACCTTTGCGCCACCTCTCTACCCCCCGCTCCTCCTCCCCACTCTGTCCCGTGCCCCACGCCGCGTGCGTTTCACGCTACGCACGCTGTCAACTGGAACATACATTCTCATTAAAACAAAAAAATAGAAAGATGAAAAAAAAACACATCGCCGCAAATAATATTAATAACACACAAAACAATCCCCACCAATTTCGGAATTCCTATCCCATCTCATTTTGTTATTTGTTAATATTTCAAAGCGCGCGCGAGAGAGAAAGAACAAGAGAGAGAGAGAGTGAGAGGACACGTGGGGCACAAATGAAAGCTCTGGAGGAGTCACGCGGTCTGCACCGCCGGCGCCACCAGACCTTGTTGCAAGCCAGTGGCAGTGTCTGCCTTAATTATACAGCAAAGCGTGTCTAAACGGGTTCTCGGGACTGGCCCTCAGCTCGTTTGCCAGACCATTACCCTGGGCTCGGCACACTCGTTGGAATATTTATGTGCAAGCCAACTCCAACAGACGCCGCTGCGTACCGTATATATGTGTGCACGTACGTGTCCCTGTGTGTGTGTGTGTAGGGGAGCGGTAGTGCAGTGGTTAGGGCACTGCACTATGAAAATCAGAATGTGTATTTATTCTGGAGAAATCCCATGAGCAATTGCAATGTTTTTTTTGCACATGTCCAGTAGGCGCGGGTCATAAAGTTACAACAACAAACAATACAACACAGAATAGAAGTACAGAAGTATAGGAATGGTAAGCAAATCGCTCAGCGTAAATAAACTAAACTATATTTTCTTCCCAGGTATATCCCACTGAGCTATTAGTTTTCTTTCAGAAGCGACCTGGCCACGAACGATAGCTCGACGAAGCGGAAATGTATCGCAGCCAAAGAAGTTAAACGGTCACGGCTAAGATCACTGACGATTACTTCAACCGGTCCCAGGCCTCCCCTAGATCTATCAACTCGGCGTCAAATGAGAATCTGATGCGGTGTGTAAACATCGCCACCATGGAGACAAATGCAGCCCGGCGTGGTGCTGGCCACCAACCTCCCTGGTGTGACGTGCCGGCCTTCATAGGTGCGCCTCGCGAACAGCACTTGCCCCTACAGTCTGTTGAGGCTATACGGGGGCTCTTTGTCTTTGTTTTCTTATGGAGGAGCAGCATGGGGCACGTGTAAATAATGGGGCACTTCAATTTAACACGCGGGCTTTGACGACCAATATTATTCATAATAAAGGGTTGTGGCTTAGATCACGTAAATATCTCGATGTGTCGTTAACCCTCCACCACCCGACACAGTCGACAAGACGTCATTTTGCTCTTTTTAAGACCGGAAGCAGGAAGATTTCTCAACAATTCTGGCTAATCGCCTGATGAAGCTGGATCTAACCTCCAATTGTGCATGTTGTGGGCTTACTCGCCACCACACCGATGTATGTGCCGAAGTAATAGCTAATTGGCGCGTTTCGTTCACGTGACAAACTTACTTAATTGGCTGTATCGGGTGGTGATTTAACGACAGATTTATATTTCGATTTAAAGCTTTCGTGACTGCAGGGATTTATTTTCTTGATTCTTTCGGTAAAGTCACGTAGAAGGGAAATAATAAAATAATAAAACATAAAATAATTCTCAGACGCTGTCTTCCCGACAGACCTGTTCTTCACCTGAGGACGGCTGCTTGCGTTGTGGCCGAAACGTCGTGAGAATTATTTTATGTTTTATTATTATTATTTTATTATTTCCCTTCTACGTGACTTTACCGAAAGAACCAATAAGACAGATTTATATTTACGCGATCTAACCCAGAACCACCTTTATTACAAACTAGGGGTTGTTCGGGGGCGACTGTGGCGCCCCTCACAAACATTTACGGCCTTTGGGCAGGAAAGTCACGAAAAAAATTGCACACGAACGACACATTCATGCAAGCACCCGATGGTCCGTTTTGAAGTTTTAAAATGAAACAACTTTGAATTGTATCATGTTTTGAATTAGATAATTGTATTTCTTCATTAAAAGCTTAAATCATTTTACATCTGGAAGACTTAATTGAAAAGGACATTTCGTGTGCATTTTCTCTCGCCGTTAAGTCGACGGCCTTGCTGGAGGATCGGTTCGATGCGGACGTTCACCTATTTGGGATTTCGGGATCGAGATAAGGCGACACAGAGCTGGCCGTGCGAGAAGACCGCCGTCTGCAGATCGATTCCAACGTGATCAAACGTCTGTCCCTGCGCCTCCGTCGTTCATGCAGGGGGCGCGTAGGTTTGCAGCGCCCCCTGCATGAAAACGACGGAAAGTGCAGCGTTCATCACAGATAGATAAAGTTGTGCGCTTATATTTATTCATTACAAATGGGGCAAGTTCGTAGCGCAACGCGCTAACCACTACACTACCGCTCCCCACCCACACACACACTCTCTCACACACTCACCCCACCCAACTACCCACCTCAGTGGGCTAAGATCCACCGTTCATTACAAATGGGGCACGTGCATTGTAATCCACCCCGCCTCGGTCCACCCAGCCAGTAGTTAGTCGATCGACAGATTTGCCTGTTTTGGTGGGGTAAAGCGTGGGCACGCCGAACTCTTGTCCGATCAAAGTGGAAGAGAAGCCTCAATATGAGCCGAGCGCGGCTCTTATCTTGTAGCTACACGCCGAGGCGGCGCGTTCAGAGCTGTCAGACACGAGTTTGAAGTTGAAACGCACGTGCATGGCATTAAATTAAAAAAAGTTTTATATAATAATGATGAGGTCCGCCAACATTTTAGCGTTGTGGTGACGTCTGATATTCGTTTCTTCTCTCTCACTCTCTCTCATTAAACGAAGCTTCAAGCTCGTGCAGGACAGCCCACGACACATCTCAGGTGTGTAGCTACAAGATAAGAGCTGTTTGATCTTCGGGTTGCGTCTAGCTATAAATATTCGCTTCACTCTGCCTCTCTGCGTGGGCCGCGTGTTGACTCTGCGGAAGAGGGGGGCCTTCGCTGCTGCAGCCGGAGGTGGGGTGGGGGGAGTGATAGTGGGCGAGGGGGGGGTGTAGAGGGATCCCACCCACACACATCGAAGGGGTAGGAGCATTACTAATGCACGTCCAAACACAGAGGTGCAATATCGTTTGAACAGGAATTTGATCTGTGTGATGTGGTGTATTGCTACAGTCTGTGCTCGGTGTTCATGTTTCTGAGATACGTCTGTATATCCTGTATATATATACACACATACTGATACATTACATCAACAGCCCAGTGTCAATTCGCCCGTGGATAAACCCTCCCAGTGTCGCGGTATTGTTCGGCCATGCATCGCCACACTGGCCCAGTGTGGGTTTGTGAAGGAGGGGTGGGGGCGAGAGGGGTTGGAGATGGTTTCAGATATCAGTCGTCACTGATGTTTTCCTTGGCTAGGAATCGAACTCGGGTTTTCGGGTGTCTGCAGCGCACTGCGCTAACCGCCCTGTGGATTGCTGAGCAGTTCCGTCTCGAGCTATCGCCACGCACTACAGCAGCGGGGGGCATTCCTCGGGAGTTGACTGCAACCCGCACTCCGAATGGGTGAATGACAGGAGGCGGTTTGCCTGGCGGATTAGTGGTGAATGGGCCACCTCAGTCCGTGTCCTTGGGAGTAAGGTCACTCCCCCCCCCCACCCACAGGCTCCTTCCCTCCCTCCCTCCACCCACCCCCCCTCTTAACCACGACCTCCCCCACCCCCACGTCCGTCCTTCCTCCGCCAGGACGCACCCTCATCACCGGAGCCGCGGCCTTTGTGCGCAAGCAATTACCGCTGCAATTAACGGGACGGAGTGACGTGGTCACGGTGTCGAGGGAGACGCGCGGCTCCCACGCGCGCAACGCGCCACCCTTGCGGTGTGCGCCGCGACGCCATCTCGACCTTGCCCAGGAACGACCCAAGTCGCTCTGAGCGCGCCCCGTGTCGTCGGATTCTCGTCGGGAGCTATGCAGGAATTTGCGCCTTGTCGCTGCTGGTATGGGTGAGCGCACGGTTGCGTGGGTGCTACGGTAGAGATGATGTTAACTCGCTCGCCTGTTGTGCAGGAGGGAGCGTGGGTTCGATCCCGACCCCGACCCTGACGATGTCTGCTGCATATTTGGAGAGTCTCTCTCTTACCGTGGTCGCGTGGATATTTCTCCTCCAGTTCATCTCCCCACATTTAGAAACGTGCTTTTAGAGGATTTGCCTGCGATACATTTCCACGTGATAAGCCACTTCGTTGAGCTATCATTTGTGACCAGGTCGCTTCTGAAAAAAGAGACATTAGCTCAGTGAGCCTTACCTGGTAAAAAAAAAGTTTAATAGTTTAAACAACGTAGCTATCGAGTATGCAGGTGGAGCAGCTCTTCTAGGGGGTCTAGCGCAGTTGTACCGCCTGCGCACCGCCACCTCTACCCCCATCACGAATGTTCGAGGAGCCCTGTTATTGCGAGCCGTACAGATTACGTCCCTACGTCGCCTACAGCACCCTGTGACGCATGATGGTGACTCCCGATCCAAAGCAACTGCACAGGTCTAGGCCTGCTTGGCTTGCGTTTTCTGACGGGGCTACGCGGTGGACAGCAGAGAACAGCAACAATGCAGCAACACCCAAATTACGCTCCCACGTCGATACACAGCCTGCCTTAGCAACGCCCCACTAATCAGCGTGGTGGTGAAGAAGTATGGTTGAATAACCCCCCTACCGCCCGCGTCCCTTAACTGCGTGGGGAGGCTCTCATCCAGCAGTGGATCGACAAAGGGGCTGGGGTGTGCGCGTCGTGTTAACGGCAGACGAGGCACGCTGTAGCCGGCACCGGAGGCGTGGAGGCCGAACCCGAAGCAGGCGGCGTCTCTTGGTGACCGCGTGGACAGAACCCGCGGCTTCATTGCACGCGGTAAGCAGGCACATTGAGGCATACACCACTTCGGAAACGGAGTTTACATCCATCACTGGGTAGATGTAGGAGGGACAACAACAGAGGAATGAAATGTGTGTTCGGGGCACAATGGAAGGAACCGGCGAGTGAAGAAGATCTCATAGAGAATGGCTTGACGACGACGACGACGATATAAGAGATCGGCGGCAAAAAGATGTTGCACTACTTGAGCATATCGACACAAGACAGAGGGAAGTGGGAACACAGAGCGAAATTTGCAGCAGATGCCTACGGGGCTATCTGCCCATGGATCGTGATGAAGATGATGATGATACTGTGTGCGACCATCCTAGCGGCACTAATTGGGCACTAGCCGGCGATATGTAAACACAAACAGCAACATCGCTTCGTGTCCTCCGCGCGTTCTTACGCATGTGATGCCACCGAATTGGCTCATGGGTTCTAATGGTGGCAACCAAAGTATTTGACAATCCTACGCGGGGAAAGGTTTCTCGTACGCCCAAGCTGAGCGCGGGTGGCTTCCTTAGTTGGGGCATGAAGAGTGGAGACCCGGTCCCGGCGACAATCCACACGCGGCACCTGGCAGCCACGCGGTTCCCAGGCGCCCCGCGTCAGTCGCGCCTAATTCGAGTAATTGAATAATTGATGGAATTTTAATGCCATTCGCGTCCGTTCTGCGGTCACACCTGTCGCGACAAATTATCGCGGATGCGCGAGGCTGGGTGGCTGACGCGCGGCAACTCAGCATCGCCGAGTCTCACCACACCGCAGCACACACACACACCCCGCGCCACCCCTCCTGTGAATTGACAGTCGCGCGATTCACAATGAGATGTTTTGCTCGAAGAGCAGCTGTTTATTTCAGTGAATAGTGCTGGGGGTACAGTTTTGATGACACGCATTATGCACGATATGAAACTTGTTACCCGTGGCACCACCGCGGGGATGGGAGTACCGTCGAGGATGTAATAATGGATGCAAAAAAATTTAAAAAAGCGGAAGGGAATGGTAAAAGACGACGGGGGATGAGAAATGCGAGGAAAAGGATGGGAAATGAAACGGAGAAACGGGAGCACAGGTCGTGGCGAGACCAGCAAAGGTTGGGAGAGGCTCCGTTAGGGCCTCGACGCTGCTGCACAGAGGAATAGCGTCTGTCTTCACAGCAGGGGATGAGGGGGGGGCGCACACACAAGTCACGTGACTTACGGGAAGCTTTAGCTGATTCAGATGTAGGTGCAATGTTGAACTTATTTCGCGCCGTGCTAATCGGAGGTGCGGGCGAAGGACAACCGACCAAAAACAAAAGGCAGTTGTAAACTAAATGAGTTTTGATACGGATTGTTTAATCCCGCTCGAATGTTCGCGCATAGCTTCTCACCCGCGTTTCAGATTTCGTTCCATTTCATCCACCTCCGTCTTTGTCTACTCTCGTGCTCTTCATTCCCAATCGTCTCGGTGTCTCTCTCTCTCTCTGTCCATTTTGCTTAGCTTGTACCCAATTCCACTGCTGGTCATTCACCCTCCTTGCACCCCTGTATTGGAATTAACGTTCCTTGTACCTGAAGAATTTCCATTTCCTTAACTTTCTTCCGTTCCTCTCTTGAAGCCTCACCTCTCTTCTATTGCCCATTCTCTTCCTCTTTCCTCGCCTCGCCCCTCCACTTCTTCCCTCCCCTCCCCTACCCTTTCTTGACTCGAAAGTCCCCCCTATCGCGGTCAATCATTCCTCAACCCTTGCGCTCGGCTTCGATCTAAATCATTCTATTTTGTCGCGGTTTTATTTTACTTCGTTTATAGGTGACTTTGAGTGGAGGCGCCTCGTAAATATACAATAAGATGAAGGAGTACTCGGTTTGTGTGCCCCACAGCGTGCAGTGTAAGCGGATTAACAGCGGTATTCTTCCATGTCCATTGGTCGGCTCCTTTTCAAGATTATGGCGAGTATTTTTAAATCCTTTATATTAAGTTCACCTTGCTTGCTTGCATGCGCGCTTACGACCGTGCAAATCTTTCGGTCGTTTTTTAACCCACTTTTCCGTGATCCAATCGAGCTGACATTTTGCACACAGACTCGTTGTGCGTGACAATTTATTTTCGTGAAAAAAAAAATTCCCAAAATTTTCCACTTTTTAGGAAAAAAAAAAATTTCATCTTTAATTTAAAATACCAATGTGATAAAAATGAAACTCTTACTCAAGAAAAACTGAAATGAATAATAAAATAAAACCGATGCCACGCATATAAAGGATTTATAGTGAAAAACTTTGTTTTTACGGGTTAATTTTTTTGTATTGTTATTGTTGTGAAACACTCCAAGCGGAACAAGTCGTCACGCGGGGGGGGGGGGGCAGGCGCGTTGTCGTTTCTACGGCAGTGGCGAAGGTCGCGTGAAGGGGACGGGGGTTTCGGTGGATCGCTCCGCGTCGCAAGGCTCCGATGGACGCTCACCGCTTGGGAGAACGCCTTCGCCCAGCAGCAAGGGTTGATCGTGATTAGGGGCCGTGATAGAGTTGCACATTGATTTTTGTTTAACCAGGCGAGCGCTCAGGGAGATCTGGATAGGGAGGCTCTTTTGCAAGAGTGATCCGGGTCACAAGAATTACAAAAAATGAAAACAAACAAAACGAGGTCGACTAATGAAACTTAAAATAATGACCAGATAAGGCCCACGAAGCTATATAGCTATTTTTCAGAAGCGACCTGGTCACAAACTATAGCTCAACGAAGTTGCTTATCGCGTGAGAATTTTTTTAGCAGTGAAATATATCTAAACGCATACTATTTCTAAATGTGGAGGGATAAACTGGAGGACCCGGAGCAAAAATCCACGCGATCAGTGAGATAGAGACACGCAAACTCCCAATATACAGCAGGCGTCAGGGTCGGGAACGATCCCACGACCTCCTGTACACCAGGCGAGGTAGTTAACATCTCCTAGCCACTGTGATGATGAAGAGAGACAGAGACACGCAAACTCCAAATACACAGCAGGCGTCAGAGTCGGGATCGAACCCACGCCCTCCTGTATACCAGGCGAGGTAGTTAACATCTCGCAGTCGGAATGAAACAGAATCGCTGTATCGCACGAGGAGTCGAATGCATCGCAAGACGATAAATCAAAGCTGAATGTTACATTCCAGGCAGCGCAGATCAGCTGGGGGAAATGTTACCTCCGGATCACGGCACAAATTACAAAACTAATCTCCAGAGACATCGACTGCAGTACTCACCAAATAACAAATACGGGGTGATGGGTGTTTAGGTCAGGTTTGGTCCTGTAGTTGGGGTGTAATTGGCGTGTTAATCCGTGGTTAGGCTTGACGTAGAGAGACCAGTCTCTGATTAAAAACCGATCCCGAGTTTGCTTGCTTAAACATTGGTCTGGGCGACCGAGAGGCCGATGGACTGACGCGTAATTCCTCTTTAGATGTGCAGAGACAGAATGGAGCTCTTCTTGTGTTTGACTCTAACCTACGATGGTCGCACGCTTAATTCGTCTGTAGCTGCCACACAGTGTGCATACCTCTGTATGCCACATTATGACCCCCCCCCCCCTCATATCGCTGCTAATTCCGTGCCACGCGGATGTTCACGGCGCGTTCACAGCGAGGGCGCCTATCTTGCTCGCCTCCTACCGGGCGCGCTGTCGAGTTTCGGACTCGGACCAACTGACGGGGCCTTCGGAGTCCCGTCGGCGGGCGTCTCGTGGTAAACGGCGATGAGCGAGAGATTCGCGAAGGTGCCACAAGGTGCCCCATATCCGTGCCCTGGCGGGCAGACTGCACGGGTCTCGGGCCACGTTTTCTCGGTTCGCAGCCACCGTTTGTTTTTTGCCTGCGAACAATTTACCCGCAGCGCGCGACATCTCCGTCACATGTCGGGAGCCAAGCAGGTTTTTTGTGCCTGGCGTGTACTTGGATGAGCGACTACCGTGCACACACAGGGTGTCATAGGGCCCGCTGCGGGGCTACGTGGTGGCCAGGAGGGGAACGTGCAGCAATGTGTGTAAGACTGTACTTCTATGCCCCCGTGTCTATGCTTCACATCTTCTTAGGTTTTTTCGGTAAAGTCACGTAGGTAAAACAATTAATTGATACAGCTATCGTGCTGTGACTGTTCCACCTGAAGACGGAAGCTTGTGTTACTTCCGAAACGTCGTGATTTTTATTTTTACTTTACTTTTATTAATTTTTATTTTTTACCTACGTGACTTTTTTCGGTAAAGTCACGTAGGTAAAAACAATTAATCGATACAGCTATCGTGCTGTGACTGTTCCACCTGAAGACGGAAGCTTGTGTTACTTCCGAAACGTCGTGATTTGTATTTTTACTTTACTTTTATTAATTTTTATTTTTTACCTTACGTGACTTTACCGAAAAAAACCTAAGAATATGAATCCTTGCAGTCACGAAAGCTTCAAAACTATGCTTCACATCCTCACAAACCCGCACTAACCAGCCGCGGTGGTGAAGTATGGTCAAATGACTCCCACGACCGGCACAGACAGTGGGGAGATGCGCTCATCGAGCAGTGGATTGAAAAAAAGGACTCCGCGTGCACATGCAGACCAAGACACTCACACAGAGACCCACAGAATCCCATAGCGACCCTTACTAGGACTGGACCCGACAGAGCAGAGATTGGCTGGCATGGTGGAGGTCTCGTTGCAGAGCGGAGTGCCTTCAAAACGATGCAATGCGGTGCTTAGAATATGTCAAAGCACCCACCTGCGACTTCCACGTATAAGGCAGATCATATTTATAGCGTCTCTCTGCTCTGAAGAAGGGGCATTGCTCGAAACGTCAGCCTGTATCATGTACTGTTGCAAGGCAGTATTGATGAGGAACCTGGCATTCTTGGAATGAGTGTGGTGAATTATGCAGCGCACGATGATGATGATGATTATCATCAGTACAAAAGACGATGATGATCATGATGATGCACTCTTAGTCGCTTTACGACAGGGGTCAACAGGTGGTGGGGCTGTGCAGACGTGACCGTGCACACGCACGCAGGTAGTCTCTGATGCGAAGTGACAGGACATGACGACACGCGGCGAGATATCGGCGCCCTCTGGCCGAGCTTTCAACTCGCGCGATAAAAAAAAAACAAAGTCAGGCGGTAGAAAGAGCGTGAGGCTGGGTGTGGAGAGACGGGAAGGAGCGAGGGTCAGGCCGAGTGTGGAGAGTGGGCGGTAGGAGAAGGTGGTGCCAGAGGATGAAAGAACCGTGCTCGAAGAAACACTTTCTTGATTGCAGATTGCGGCTTCGCTGATTGCGTCTCGCGGCCGCGTGCGTGATTGCGTCTCGCGGCCGCGTGCGTGATTGCCTCCGTGTGCGCTGCGGGACGGTGGGTGGTGGAGATTCTTGAGAACTGCTGGGGGTTGTTTTCTGGGAGTGTGTGTGTGCTTGTGTGTGTGTGTACGTGCTTGAGTGTGTACTTGTATGCGTGTGTTTGCGCGGTAGTGTAGCAGGGAGCGCGCTGCGATACGAACCTGGTAAATCGAGTTCGGTTCCCAGTCGATCCTGGGGCTGCTCTAGCTTGACTCAGCCTAAAAATTAGTACCCATTGCGGTGTGTAAACATCCCCGCTAGGGAAACAAAGGTGGGTGGTGCTGGCCACCCATCCCCTCGTGTGCCGTGCCGGCCTTCATAGGTGCTCGCTAACAGCACTTGCCCCAATAGTCGGTGAAAGCTATACGGGGGATCTTTGTTGTTGCGCATGAAAATAAAATCATGATTACAGCAGTGGTTAAACTGCATTGATGTCCGTAATATATGCGCGGCTAAACGTCTCTCGTTGTGTGCACGTGGTTTAGTCCAAACAGTACCGGGACACCCATCCATCCCACAGACACACCTGCACGTAGAATTGTAGGGATATAGGATACACTAATATATGGTTTCTCAGGATAGGCCTAACCTGCACTCCAGTTGGAGAGACTTGCACCAAATGGTCACTACTCTGGCCGCGGTCTGGAAGGCGTCGAGTCTGCAGCGGCAATGGCATCGTGGCAGTAATTCTCTAGAGCTCAGAAGCTCATCATCTTAAAGTGACTGTCACTATGTGCAAACAGAAAATTCAGTAAAAGACAGCAAAATATTCCAGATAACGCACCGTACACCAACGCTGTGTGCAAAAATCCCAGTGGGACGCAAGTCAAACAACAACAACAACCACAAGACAACTTAGATTAAGGCCATCGGTCTAACTCCGTACTACAACAAACAAACATGCCCAAACCAAAAAACTTTTCGAAATCACCAAAATAAAGCGATAAAAGCAATGTAACAGTGATCATAGGAACTTTGACCGAAATTTCACAATAAACGACAGAAAGAAGCACATTTTATATCAGTGATGATAATTGATAAAAATATTAATTTAAAGAATAAGCAATTCAATTGTTCCAATGGCAGTGTTAAAATAAATGAAGTGTCCACGTGTGTGTCCTGACCTCTGGACCACCCTGTGCATCACGCACGTGCGTTTTCTTCTTCTTCCAATGATCCAGATGCAACTGATTTTGTGAACGCGCAATTTCCTGAAGTTGAAAGTTGCAATCAGCGTTTAATTGACCTTCAATCGCCTCGACCGAGTTTCTCTCATTGTTGGTCGTATTTATTATTTATTTATTTATTACGGGGGGGGCGGCGGTGCGGGGGGGGGGCAATCAGTGTTCTGATGAGGCGAGGTGCATTTCGGGGTACGCACACAATACGCGCTGATTGAAACTCTCGCCTCCTTGGGGTTCCGCGCACTCCTTGTCATCATCATAATCGCCACCACCATCAGTAGTAGCACTTTAGACGCACGTCGCATGTGCAAAGACAAATGTCCCCCGTATAGCCTTCAACAGACTGGAGGGGCAAGTGCTGTGAGCGAGCACCTCTGAAGGCCAGCACGATTGGGTTGGGTGGCCAGCACCACGCCCGGCCGCCTCTATCCCCGCAGTGGCGATGTTTACACATCTCACGGGGTACTCATTTAAAGCTGAGTCGACCTAGGTGAGGGTCCCGAATCGAAGAATGAAGGGATACTCGGCTTTTCGAGGCGTGGGCTTGGAATTACAGGAAGAGGAACACGTGGACTCGAGAACACACAACCTTAAGTGGAGCTCGTGCAGAAGGCGGCCCGTGGTCGAGACGAACCACGGAGTGGCAACCAAACGAGAGAGCAGCACGCCCGAGAAAACGTCCACTGCAGAGCTGAATCGATGAGACTGCTCACGTCTCGCGAGCAGGAGCTCGATGGATCGTCGCGGCGCAACCGGCGAACAGATACGACTTGGAGAAGAGATATTCTTAGGTTTTTTCGGTAAAGTCACGTAGGTAAAAAATTTAAAATTACAGCTATCGTACTGTGACGGTTCCACCTGAAGACGGAAGCTTGTGTTGCCTCCGAAACGTCGTGATTTTTATTTTATTTTACTTTTATTAATTTTAATTTTGTACCTACGTGACTTTACCGAAAAAACCTAAGAATATGAATCCTTGCAGTCACGAAAGCTTCAAATCTAGAATTGGATAGGAGACCTTCATCTGGCTGATCATGCTTGTTAATAATGACCATAACATATTCCGGAACATCTATGAGACGCTTTTTTTTGTGCCAGCACCACGACGGGCATCCCACTCCAACAACAGCCTCGAGGTCTCCTACAGGGGCCCCTTCTTACACTGTCACGTGGCCTGGCTCCGCCCCCGGCCACGCCCCCTTTCTGGAACCTACCGGCGGGTTCCTGGTGGGCCCCTTCTGTGACCTTTCCCCCCTAGATCCCCCTCTCGTGTGTCACGTGGCCTGCTGACGCCAGGGATGCCGTACGCCTCAGATCCCCTTTCCTGCCAGCAGCCAGTGCTCCGCTACTACACTATACCAGTAGACATGTTTAAACTCGCACGCAAACGCATACTCATCCAAATGTACACATGCACGCACGCACTGGTACACGAGGAAAAAGATCCCCCGTATAGCCTGTAACAAACTGTTTGAGGCAAGTGCTGTTAGCAAGCACCTTTAAACGCCGGAATGGCACGCGAGGGAGTGGTGGGTGGCCAGCACCACAGCAGACCGCCTTTGTTTCCCTAATGCGGATGTTGACACACCTCAACAGGTAATTGGCGTATGGGGAGGTGCAGGATCCGGTTCGTATATTTGTAGTGAGTCCAAACTGAGTCGCAGACGTTATTCCTTTTAGAGGCAACACATTTATTGTAACACCGTAACACAAATGGGTAACGGCCCCTTCACCCGATACAGCCTTGGGTGGTGACCACCCAGCTAACAACGCTACACAGAGGGGTTACTGCTACGAAGTGTCGGACCTTCACTCGGGTCTCCGACCACGTGGTTGCCTCGTAAGACGAAGAGCTTCTAGTTTGAGACGTAGAGCTTTCCGCTTGTAGGTGTTGAGCTTCCAGCTTATAGATGTTGAGCTTCCAGCTTGTAGATGTTGAGCTTCCCGCTTGTAGGTGTTGAGCTTCCAGCTTGTAAATGTTGAGCTTCCCACTTGTAGGTGCTGAGCTTCCAGCTTGTAGATGTTGAGCTTCCTGCTTGTAGATGTTGAGCTTCCCGCTTGTAGATGTTGAGCTTCCAGCTTGTAGGTGTTGAGCTTCCAGCTTGTAGATGTTGAACTTCCAGCTTGTAGCTGTTGAGCTTCCAGCTTGTAGCTGTTGAGCTTCCAGCTTGTAGGTGTTGAGCTTCCCACTTGTAGGTGTTGAGCTTCCAGCTTGTAGCTGTTGAGCTTCCAGCTTGTAGGTGTTAAGCTTCCCACTTGTAGGTGCTGAGCTTCCAGCTTGTAGACGTTGAGCTTCCAGCTTGTAGATGTTGAGCTTCCAGCTTGTAGACGTTGAGCTTCCAGCTTGTAGACGTTGAGCTTCCAGCTTGTAGACGTTGAGCTTCCAGCTTGTAGACGTTGAGTTTCCAGCTTGTAGACGTTGAGCTTCCAGCTTGTAGATGTTGAGCTTCCAGCTTGTAGCTGTTGAGCTTCCAGCTTGTAGGTGCTGAGCTTCCAGCTTGTAGATGTTGAACTTCCAGCTTGTAGCTGTTGAGCTTCCAGCTTGTAGCTGTTGAGCTTCCAGCTTGTAGGTGCTGAGCTTCCAGCTTGTAGATGTTGAGCTTCCAGCTTGTAGCTGTTGAGCTTCCAGCTTGTAGATGTTGAACTTCCAGCTTGTAGCTGTTGAGCTTCCAGCTTGTAGACGTTGAGCTTCCAGCTTGTAGGTGCTGAGCTTCCAGCTTGTAGATGTTGAGCTTCCTGCTTGTAGATGTTGAGCTTCCCGCTTGTAGATGTTGAGCTTCCAGCTTGTAGGTGTTGAGCTTCCCGCTTGTAGATGTTGAGCTTCCAGCTTGTAGGTGTTGAGCTTCCCGCTTGTAGACGTTGAGCTTCCAGCTTGTAGGTGTTGAGCTTCCCGCTTAAAGACGTTGAGCTTCCAGCTTGTAGATGTTGAGCTTCCAGCTTGTAGATGTTGAGCTTCCAGCTTGTAGACGTTGAGCTTCCAGCTTGTAGATGTTGAGCTTCCAGCGTGTAGGTGTTGAGCTTCCCGCTTGAAGACGTTGAGCTTCCAGCTTGTAGATGTTGAGCTTCCAGCTTGAAGACGTTGAGCTTCCAGCTTGTAGATGTTGAGCTTCCCGCTTGAAGACGTTGAGCTTCCAGCTTGTAGGTGCTGAGCTTCCAGCTTGTAGATGTTGAGCTTCCAGCTTGTAGACGTTGAGCTTCCAGCTTGTAGATGTTGAGCTTCCAGCTTGTAGATGTTGAGCTTCCAGCTTGTAGGTGTTGAGCTTCCCGCTTGAAGACGTTGAGCTTCCAGCTTGTAGATGTTGAGCTTCCCGCTTGTAGATGTTGAGCTTCCAGCTTGTAGATGTTGAGCTTCCCGCTTGAAGACGTTGAGCTTCCAGCTTGTAGGTGTTGAGCTTCCCGCTTGTAGATGTTGAGCTTCCAGCTTGTAGATGTTGAGCTTCCCGCTTGTAGATGTTGAGCTTCCCGCTTGTAGATGTTGAGCTTCCAGCTTGTAGATGTTGAGCTTCCAGCTTGTAGATGTTGAGCTTCCAGCTTGTAGATGTTGAGCTTCCCGCTTGAAGACGTTGAGCTTCCAGCTTGTAGATGTTGAGCTTCCCGCTTGTAGATGTTGAGCTTCCAGCTTGTAGATGTTGAGCTTCCCGCTTGTAGATGTTGAGCTTCCAGCTTGTAGGTGTTGAGCTTCCCGCTTGAAGACGTTGAGCTTCCAGCTTGTAGACGTTGAGCTTCCCGCTTGTAGATGTTGAGCTTCCAGCTTGTAGATGTTGAGCTTCCAGCTTGTAGGTGTTGAGCTTCCCGCTTGAAGACGTTGAGCTTCCAGCTTGTAGATGTTGAGCTTCCCGCTTGTAGATGTTGAGCTTCCAGCTTGTAGACGTAGAGCTTCCAGCTTGTAGATGTTGAGCTTCCAGCTTGTAGATGTTGAGCTTCCAGCTTGTAGACGTTGAGCTTCCCGCTTGAAGACGTTGAGCTTCCCGCTTGAAGACGTTGAGCTTCCAGCTTGTAGATGTTGAGCTTCCAGCTTGTAGATGTTGAGCTTCCCGCTTGAAGACGTTGAGCTTCCAGCTTGTAGATGTTGAGTTTCCAGCTTGTAGATGTTGAGCTTCCCGCTTGAAGACGTTGAGCTTCCAGTTTGTAGACGTTGAGCTTCCAGCTTGTAGATGTTGAGCTTCCCGCTTGTAGATGTTGAGCTTCCCGCTTGAAGACGTTGAGTTTCCAGCTTGTAGATGTTGAGCTTCCAGCTTGTAGATGTTGAGCTTCCAGCTTGTAGATGTTGAGCTTCCAGCTTGTAGGTGTTGAGCTTCCAGCTTGTAGATGTTGAGCTTCCAGCTTGTAGATGTTGAGCTTCCAGCTTGTAGATGTTGAGCTTCCAGCTTGTAGATGTTGAGCTTCCAGCTTGTAGGTGTTGAGCTTCCAGCTTGTAGGTGTTGAGCTTCCAGCTTGTAGATGTTGAGCTTCCAGCTTGTAGGTGTTGAGCTTCCAGCTTGTAGGTGTTGAGCTTCCAGCTTGTAGATGTTGAGCTTCCAGCTTGTAGATGTTGAGCTTCCCGCTTGAAGACGTAGAGCTTCCCGCGTGTAGATGTTGAGCTTCCAGCTTGTAGATGTTGAGCTTCCAGCTTGTAGATGTTGAGCTTCCCGCTTGAAGACGTAGAGCTTCCCGCGTGTAGATGTTGAGCTTCCAGCTTGTAGATGTTGAGCTTCCCGCTTGAAGACGTAGAGCTTCCCGCGTGTAGACGTGGAGCTTCCAGCTTGTAGATGTTGAGCTTCCAGCTTGTAGGTGTTGAGCTTCCAGCTTGTAGGTGTTGAGCTTCCAGCTTGTAGATGTTGAGCTTCCAGCTTGTAGGTGTTGAGCTTCCAGCTTGTAGATGTTGAGCTTCCAGCTTGTAGATGTTGAGCTTCCAGCTTGTAGGTGTTGAGCTTCCAGCTTGTAGATGTTGAGCTTCCAGCTTGTAGATGTTGAGCTTCCAGCTTGTAGGTGTTGAGCTTCCAGCTTGTAGATGTTGAGCTTCCAGCTTGTAGATGTTGAGCTTCCAGCTTGTAGGTGTTGAGCTTCCAGCTTGTAGGTGTTGAGCTTCCAGCTTGTAGGTGTTGAGCTTCCAGCTTGTAGATGTTGAGCTTCCAGCTTGTAGGTGTTGAGCTTCCAGCTTGTAGCTGTTGAGCTTCCAGCTTGTAGATGTTGAGCTTCCAGCTTGTAGATGTTGAGCTTCCCGCTTGTAGATGTTGAGCTTCCCGCTTGTAGATGTTGAGCTTCCAGCTTGTAGATGTTGAGCTTCCAGCTTGTAGATGTTGAGCTTCCCGCTTGTAGATGTTGAGCTTCCCGCTTGTAGATGTTGAGCTTCCAGCTTGTAGATGTTGAGCTTCCAGCTTGTAGATGTTGAGCTTCCCGCTTGAGATGTTGAGCTTCCCGCTTGTAGATGTTGAGCTTCCAGCTTGTAGGTGTTGAGCTTCCAGCTTGTAGGTGTTGAGCTTCCAGCTTGTAGATGTTGAGCTTCCCGCTTGTAGATGTTGAGCTTCCCGCTTGTAGATGTTGAGCTTCCCGCTTGTAGATGTTGAGCTTCCCGCTTGTAGATGTTGAGCTTCCAGCTTGTAGATGTTGAGCTTCCCGCTTGAGATGTTGAGCTTCCCGCTTGTAGAAGTTGAGCTTCCAGCTTGTAGGTGTTGAGCTTCCAGCTTGTAGGTGTTGAGCTTCCAGCTTGTAGATGTTGAGCTTCCCGCTTGTAGGTGCTGAGCTTCCAGCTTGTAGGTGTTGAGCTTCCAGCTTGTAGGTGTTGAGCTTCCCGCTTGTAGATGTTGAGCTTCCAGCTTGTAGATGTTGAGCTTCCAGCTTGTAGATGTTGAGCTTCCAGCTTGTAGATGTTGAGCTTCCCGCTTGAAGACGTTGAGCTTCCAGCTTGTAGATGTTGAGCTTCCCGCTTGTAGATGTTGAGCTTCCAGCGTGTAGATGTTGAGCTTCCCGCTTGTAGATGTTGAGCTTCCAGCTTGTAGGTGTTGAGCTTCCCGCTTGAAGACGTTGAGCTTCCAGCTTGTAGACGTTGAGCTTCCCGCTTGTAGATGTTGAGCTTCCAGCTTGTAGATGTTGAGCTTCCAGCTTGTAGGTGTTGAGCTTCCCGCTTGAAGACGTTGAGCTTCCAGCTTGTAGATGTTGAGCTTCCCGCTTGTAGATGTTGAGCTTCCAGCTTGTAGACGTAGAGCTTCCAGCTTGTAGATGTTGAGCTTCCAGCTTGTAGATGTTGAGCTTCCAGCTTGTAGACGTTGAGCTTCCCGCTTGAAGACGTTGAGCTTCCCGCTTGAAGACGTTGAGCTTCCAGCTTGTAGATGTTGAGCTTCCAGCTTGTAGATGTTGAGCTTCCCGCTTGAAGACGTTGAGCTTCCAGCTTGTAGATGTTGAGCTTCCAGCTTGTAGATGTTGAGCTTCCCGCTTGAAGACGTTGAGCTTCCAGTTTGTAGACGTTGAGCTTCCAGCTTGTAGATGTTGAGCTTCCCGCTTGTAGATGTTGAGCTTCCCGCTTGAAGACGTTGAGTTTCCAGCTTGTAGATGTTGAGCTTCCAGCTTGTAGATGTTGAGCTTCCAGCTTGTAGATGTTGAGCTTCCAGCTTGTAGGTGTTGAGCTTCCAGCTTGTAGATGTTGAGCTTCCAGCTTGTAGATGTTGAGCTTCCAGCTTGTAGGTGTTGAGCTTCCAGCTTGTAGATGTTGAGCTTCCAGCTTGTAGATGTTGAGCTTCCAGCTTGTAGATGTTGAGCTTCCAGCTTGTAGGTGTTGAGCTTCCAGCTTGTAGGTGTTGAGCTTCCAGCTTGTAGATGTTGAGCTTCCAGCTTGTAGGTGTTGAGCTTCCAGCTTGTAGGTGTTGAGCTTCCAGCTTGTAGATGTTGAGCTTCCAGCTTGTAGATGTTGAGCTTCCCGCTTGAAGACGTAGAGCTTCCCGCGTGTAGATGTTGAGCTTCCAGCTTGTAGATGTTGAGCTTCCAGCTTGTAGATGTTGAGCTTCCCGCTTGAAGACGTAGAGCTTCCCGCGTGTAGATGTTGAGCTTCCAGCTTGTAGATGTTGAGCTTCCCGCTTGAAGACGTAGAGCTTCCCGCGTGTAGACGTGGAGCTTCCAGCTTGTAGATGTTGAGCTTCCAGCTTGTAGGTGTTGAGCTTCCAGCTTGTAGGTGTTGAGCTTCCAGCTTGTAGATGTTGAGCTTCCAGCTTGTAGGTGTTGAGCTTCCAGCTTGTAGATGTTGAGCTTCCAGCTTGTAGATGTTGAGCTTCCAGCTTGTAGGTGTTGAGCTTCCAGCTTGTAGATGTTGAGCTTCCAGCTTGTAGATGTTGAGCTTCCAGCTTGTAGGTGTTGAGCTTCCAGCTTGTAGATGTTGAGCTTCCAGCTTGTAGATGTTGAGCTTCCAGCTTGTAGGTGTTGAGCTTCCAGCTTGTAGGTGTTGAGCTTCCAGCTTGTAGGTGTTGAGCTTCCAGCTTGTAGATGTTGAGCTTCCAGCTTGTAGGTGTTGAGCTTCCAGCTTGTAGCTGTTGAGCTTCCAGCTTGTAGATGTTGAGCTTCCAGCTTGTAGATGTTGAGCTTCCCGCTTGTAGATGTTGACCTTCCCGCTTGTAGATGTTGAGCTTCCAGCTTGTAGATGTTGAGCTTCCAGCTTGTAGATGTTGAGCTTCCCGCTTGTAGATGTTGAGCTTCCCGCTTGTAGATGTTGAGCTTCCAGCTTGTAGATGTTGAGCTTCCAGCTTGTAGATGTTGAGCTTCCCGCTTGAGATGTTGAGCTTCCCGCTTGTAGATGTTGAGCTTCCAGCTTGTAGGTGTTGAGCTTCCAGCTTGTAGGTGTTGAGCTTCCAGCTTGTAGATGTTGAGCTTCCCGCTTGTAGATGTTGAGCTTCCCGCTTGTAGATGTTGAGCTTCCCGCTTGTAGATGTTGAGCTTCCCGCTTGTAGATGTTGAGCTTCCAGCTTGTAGATGTTGAGCTTCCCGCTTGAGATGTTGAGCTTCCCGCTTGTAGAAGTTGAGCTTCCAGCTTGTAGGTGTTGAGCTTCCAGCTTGTAGGTGTTGAGCTTCCAGCTTGTAGATGTTGAGCTTCCCGCTTGTAGGTGCTGAGCTTCCAGCTTGTAGGTGTTGAGCTTCCAGCTTGTAGGTGTTGAGCTTCCAGCTTGTAGGTGTTGAGCTTCCAGCTTGTAGATGTTGAGCTTCCAGCTTGTAGGTGCTGAGCTTCCAGCTTGTAGGTGTTGAGCTTCCAGCTTGTAGGTGTTGAGCTTCCAGCTTGTAGCTGTTGAGCTTCCAGCTTGTAGCTGTTGAGCTTCCAGCTTGTAGCTGTTGAGCTTCCAGCTTGTAGAATGCAGCGACCCCGGTCCCTCTCAGGGACCCGCCTTATATCCCCCTACAGTCGGGGCCGCTCCGCCCTCGGCCCCGCCCACCTTCTCGAGCATTCTCGTTCCCTCTCGATCCTTCTCAAGAGCTCTCCCCGGACACGTGATCACCCATTAGCCCCCCACCACCTGGGGCCCCTTGTGTGGACTCTCCGGATCACGTGTCTACGGGGTCAACCAGAGTGCCATGGCCCGGGGCAACCCTGCCCCTGGGCTGACGCTCACCCCATCACCCCTCGTGGGAGCCCCCACCACACGCTGTGCGTGGTGCCCGCACTATCCCAGTGCTCACCAAGTCCCGCTAGGGCTGGTATTACACACAGCCACCCACACGGTGCCCTTCTGGGCCGGCACCATACAGTGACATCCCTGATGTCACTACATATTCATCACCGATGTTCGCAGCACAGCGCACATAATCGCTACACCATCGTTCCCCGCGCACACGCGCAGGGAACTTGCGCGCGTGCACACACACAACAACAACAACCGCCATTCGCCACTAAGTGGTGGTGACGTCACCACGACGCTTGTGCCAGGCCAAGTGCACCTTGAGGCCTGTCAGCGGGCGTTCGACACTTCACGTGGCCACACACACACGCACACACACACACACACGTGTGCACACGTGGACACACACACGTGTGGACACACACACACGTGTGCACACGGGGGGCGGGGCGGGGCTACGGGCGACGCCACGTGAGCAATGTTGTAAGCGTAGGAGTCGCCTCGCTTGGCTCTGTCCTGGCCGCGCAAATGGATGTTAGTTTTTTTTTCAATGCGCACTTAAATACAGATAAAAGCGTTCTTTATTGTGGTTACCATGGCAGCATCGGGCCGTGAGAAAGGTACTGGTTAAGCACGAGCGAGGCATCGGCGGCTGCTGCTGCTGCGTCTGCCGTTGCTGCTGCTGCGGCAGCGGCTCCAGATTAATGAGATCGGAATTGGCGGGCAGATTTACGACGCGAGCGGGAACCTCGCTGAGTTAAATGGAAGTGACAGCCCTGTACGCACGCGTGGACACGGACGCGGCGGCGTGACTGGGTGCGAGTGTGTGTGTGTGTGTCTATAAGTGGATGGGTGTGTGTTTGTCGTGGTGTATGTGGTGCGAGCGGTAGTGTGGCGGCTAGCGTTCAGCGCTACGAACCCGGCGACCCGCGTTCGATCCTCGCTCACGGCGAACACCAGTGACGGTTATTTGAACCTGCTCTGGGCTTCCTCCCTTAGGTCGACTCAGCCTCAAATGAGTACCTGGTGCGGTGTGTAAACATCGCCACTCGGGAGACAACGGCGACCGGCCGTTGTTATTGGCCACCCACTGCCTCGCGTGCCGAGCTGGCCTTCATAGGTGCTCGCTAAGAACATTTGCCCCTAAAGTCCATTAAAGGCTACACTGGGGGTTCTTTGTCTTTGTTACTCCAAATAATCCATTGATATACGCGCAGTTTGATGTATCTTGGGAGTAAAATGTAAATATAATTCAAACACGACTTCATAGTCAAATTAAAACACGAAAAATATATCGCGTGTTAAGGTTTCGGGCTACTTTTTCTTTTGTCAATTTTTCTTATTTTATCTTTTCGAACGTTGACTTCAGACATTGAAATGGATTGGGATTGCGGGGGCCTCATCCAGCAGTCGATTGATTATGGATGATGATGGTGAAATGTTCTCCATAAAAAAATCAATAAACCACGTGTTGTGTCCGTCGAACGGTCAGGGGCACCATTATGACGTCATGTGGTCGTGCATCCGCCCTTGTGCACTATCAACCGGAGTTCACATCACATTTCTTCCTCCCCGGTCTCTTCCCAAATAATCGCCGTCTCTCCACAGGCCGTTCCGATCACCACCACGGGCCCAAGCCGGATGGGCCACTTCTCCGTTGTGGACAGACCGCATAGGCCCACAATATGGGGGGCGTCGTGGTGGCGAGATGTTCACTACTTCGTCTGGTATGCAACAGGTTGTGGGTTAGAACCCGACCCTGACCCCTGCATATTTGGAGTTTGCATGTCCTCCCCGTGGTCTCGTGGATTTTTCTCCAGGTCTTCCGGGTTTTCCTCCACATTTAGAAACATGCGTTTTGAGTATTGGTCAGATGATAAGGTGGTCAGGTCGCTTCTGAAAATAGATATAGAGCTCAGTGGGATTTACCTGGGAAGACCCTCTATGCGTTCGTCTTTTGTTGTCCGTCCAGCTCATTCGGATCGTCCTGTTCCTTAGAGTAACAACGAGGTTAAGAGCCATACCAGGAATCTTTAGCTCACACGATCTGCACACGACGGGGGGCCTTGGATGTTTAATGCCCAATTCTCGGCAACTGGCTGGACCCACAGCGACCCACCCACGTCCTCCCCGTACCTTGATCCGCCAATTACTACAATAATGAGCCCAGCATGTCTGTTCGTGTGTAACGCGCGTGACGTCACTTCACATGCCGCATCCGCACCCGCCCCCCCCCGTTATTAATATTCATGAGCGGGTGGATTTTTACGCTCACGCAGAAGAAGGTCGAGTGGAAATAATTGTTTTTCGCAAATTCGCTTTGAGTTTGACGTTTCGTTATTGAAAGCGAATCTAATAAATAATTATACGCAGCAACAAAAGTGGATTTGGTGTCTTTATTTATTTCTTCAGCACTTGAGACAAAAGGTAAGTCTAATTTATGCTTCTACATTTTGGTCAGATAGACATTTCTCGGTGATTTTCCAGATATTGTATCGAATTCCAATTTATTTCAACCCCAGTTGACCGAAAGCAGAAGAGACTAAAGTATCAGAGAAGTGAATTTTAACAAATTGAAGGTCAGTTATATGCAGTGCTACAGTGCCATGAAGTTAGGTGTTTTATGACATAGTTTTCTCAAGAATCTCTGCCATTAATACTGTGCAACAGTGAACTGCAGTGCAGTGTTTTATGACTTCGTTTTGTGCCAGATTCATTGCCATTAATACAGTGCTACAGTGAAATGCAGTGAAGTGTTTGATGACATACTTTAGTGCAAGATTCACCGCCATTAAATTTACACAAGCTACAATAAAACTCTGCTCAAATTTTTTTCGTAAATATTACAGCTTCCGCACCAGGACGGGCAAAGAAGCTAGTCAGTTCATGACAGCAAACGTCTGCAAGAGATTAGCTTCTGCACATTTATTGTAGTCGTTTTGTGTTGTTTATATGCTGGTTTTGTTGTGCTTGTTTTTGTGTCTGCCCTATGAAGCTGGCCACTTGTGTTCGATTCCCGGCAATGAGTGAACATTGGGGAATAGAGTTATTTAACTCGGTCGATCATTCAAATGCATTTTTGTCATTAACGATGCTTCAGAATTGCGTGGGACAGCAAGGGGCGCGATCATGACACTAATAATAATAATACAATGTGCATTCATATGGCGCCCATGACGTAACGAAACGTTTCGGAGTGCAGGGGTTTTATTTGAGCTGAGGGACCCCCCACACCGAGGAACCCCCTCTCCACCACCCCCTTATATGGAAGCTGGTCCACCTACATAATCTCGGTGTGTATCTGCACGATAAGAGCTGTTCTCTTTCTGGATAGGGGGGGGTGGCGAGAGTGCTGCGTCTTTAGGCGGAACAGGACGGGTTCGCCCGCAACCCTTTAAAGGAGGTCACGGGTCCCGGATCCCTTTAAGGAACCGTGCACGGGACCAGGGTCTCTTTAAGGAGATGGGCACGGGACCAGGGCACGGGTCCCGGGTCCCTTTAAGGAGCTGGGATAGGGGCCTCGGTCTTTTTAAAGAACCTGCGTTCGGGTCCCGGGTCCCTTTAAGGACATGTGCTCGGTTTACCGGGTCCCTTTAAGGTGCTGGGCTAGAGGCCCTGGTCCCTTTAAGGATTCGGACACTGTAACAGAGAGTCCCTTAAAGGGCGCGCGCCTGGTGGTGGTGCCGTCTCTTGCTCGCGCGCTGCGCGGAGCCCTCCCGCGTTACCCGCGGTGACAAAGAAGATCGGCGCGTGGGTAGAAGGCGGCTGTGTCTGTGTGTTAGCGGTCGTGTAGCGCTGCGCTACGAACCTGGCGACGCGAGTTAGATTCCCGCTCATGGCCAGTAACAATGATCTAAACCGGTCCTGGGCCTCCCCCTAGGTCGACTCAGCCTCAAATAATCACCTGCCCCAGTGTGTATGAAGATCGCCAATGGGGAGACAAAGGCGACTACGCGAGGGCCCACCCACCCCTTCGTGTGTCGTGTTGGCCTTCATAGGTGTTTCCTAAACATCACTTGCCCCAACAGTCTGTTTAAGCTAAGGGAAATATTTGTATTTGTCGTCATCACGTATGTACAGTGTGTCCTTTGACCCCTTGCTAGCAAGCCTTCGACACTTATAGTGACTTCATTGTGCCCCTAGCCTGTCACAAGCTCCGTGGTGACATCACCGCCACTTCGTGGTAAGTGCCTGATATTCTTGTAGCATGTGTAGTGACATCGCGGACTCCACGTGGTGTGGGTGCAGTACCGGCCCTAGAGGGGCCCGGTGAGCGCTGGTTGACAGCACTGGGTGGCACCACGCTTGGCGTGCAGAGCCAGCCCCTACAGGACAGGGTGTGGGAGTGCCGGCCGTATGGATGAGGTTACTAAAGGCCATGGCACTCTGGTTGACCCGAGCAGACACGTGACCGGTTAAGCCTACAAAGGGGCCAAGTGGGGGCTAGGGGTGGTCACGTGGTTGGGATCCAAATCCTTCCCGAGGATTCTGGAAGGTGGGCGTGGCCAAGGGCGGAGCCAGCCACGCCGCAGAGAATATAAGCCGGGTCTCGAGAGGGACCAGAGTTGTTGTTGTTCATCCTGAAGAAACCTTCGTCTACGTTCTCCGTTCAACGAGTCTCCAACACGTGGATCTGGACCCGAGCTGTTGGTCCCGGTCCAATGTAGCAGTTACGTGGTAACTAGTGTAGCTAGCCTGGTGGTCACCACCATAGGTTGTTATAATGTTAAGGGGAAGTTACCCCTGTGTTGGAGTTAAATAAATCACGAGAAACGTAGGGGAGATGGTGCAAATGTTGTGGAAGTTTCGTGGTGTGGAAGGGTGTGGTGAGTGAGTGGTGCTGGTGAGTATAGGGGCAGGTAGAGGGGTGTGGTGAGTGAGTGGTGCGGGTGAGTATAGGGGCAGGTGGAGGGGTGTGGTGAGTGAGTGGTGCCGGTGAGTATAGGGGCAGGTAGAGGGGTGTGGTGAGTGAGTGGTGCCGGTGAGTATAGGGGCAGGTGGAGGGGTGTGGTGAGTGAGTGGTGCCGGTGAGTATAGGGGCAGGTGGAGGGGTGTGGTGAGTGAGTGGTGCTGGTGAGTATAGGGGCAGGTGGAGGGGTGTGGTGAGTGAGTGGTGCCGGTGAGTATAGGGGCAGGTAGAGGGGTGTGGTGAGTGAGTGGTGCCGGTGAGTATAGGGGCAGGTAGAGGGGTGTGGTGAGTGAGTGGTGCTGGTGAGTATAGGGGCAGGTGGAGGGGTGTGGTGAGTGAGTGGTGCCGGTGAGTATAGGGGCAGGTAGAGGGGTGTGGTGAGTGAGTGGTGCCGGTGAGTATAGGGGCAGGTGGAGGGGTGTGGTGAGTGAGTGGTGCTGGTGAGTATAGGGGCAGGTGGAGGGGTGTGGTGAGTGAGTGGTGCCGGTGAGTATATGGGCAGGTGGAGAGGTACGGTGAGTTTGTGGTGCAATTTGTCACGAGCAAGATCGCTTTTCCAGGCTGGTACCACAAATAAAGCGGCTTCACCGACATATTCCGGGCTGCTGCTTCCTCTGCCGTCTTTGTCTCTCCTCCGCAACCCCTGACATCCACCTGCATTCATACACTGCCCCCACCCCCGTCATTTCCCTCCTTCCCACTGCCCTTCCCTCCCAGTTGCCCTCTTCCACTGCCCACCCCGCCGTCTAGACACGTGGGGCGTGACGATTCGACCACCTCCCTCTCGATTCAACAAATTGGCGCGGTGCAAGGTTTCAATCCGAATGAAGAGTCGACGTATTTGTTCTTCGGGACGCCTTGGTTCATGTGGCGGCGTCGAGTGACGATGCGAATCGAAAGGTGCCGATGTTTACGGTACTACGATGAGACCCATACTTTTGCCGACCCCGCACTGACCAGCGTGGTGAAGTATGGTCACATAACACACACAACGGACATGACGCATGGAAGGTCGTCATCCAGCTGGTGGATTGACAGCCCAGTACAATTGTTATGGACAATGCTGATGATGATGAGACTGAAAATGTTAACCATTCATTGCCACCCCGAATTTAAATCCTGTCAGCTCGATGGGCATGACTGGCAGGAGGCTCCGAGTCGAAGCAAAGGAGGAATCATCAGGGATCGTAAATCCAGAACGCACGGAGAACCACGGTAGCCAGATGTTAACTCCCTCGCCTGGTATACAGGAGGTTGTGGGTTCGACCCCGACCCTGATGCCTGCTGTACATTTGTAGTTTGCACGTTCTCTCTCCCCGTGGTCGCGTGGATTTTTCTCCGGATCCTCCAGTTTTTTCTTCCACGTACACATTTGCACGTGACAATCCACTTCGTTGAGCAATCATTTGTGGCCAGGTCGTTTCTAAAAAAAAGAACTATCCGTCTCAGTTGGGCCTTACCTGGTAAAATACATTTAGAAATAGTTCATAGTAACCCGCGTGTGTCTGGCGCTCAGAGCCGCCGCAATCAGAGCCAATGGGGAAGCGTGGAAGTTGCCGGAGAACATCGCACGGCGAATTCGTCAGAGCGCAGACACCGGCGCGTCATTGCCTCCCACTGCTCCTTCTTCCCGTAGACGCTCTGGAAATGAATGGATCCTTTGACAAAGCACGGGGAGGCGGTAGGGCTTTGTCGGCCATAATACGCGGCCTGTTCGGCGGTTGGTGAAATGCGTAAAGACTTAAACTGGGTTGGGGGGTGTGGGTGGAGGAGCATGCTGCCAAGCAAGTCTGTTAAGGGAGACTCCGTGTAGTTGCTAAGAGAATTCGCGAACGCACTTTTTTTCATCTGTATGGAAACGCAGGTGCTGTTCGTGTGTGTGTGTTAGAAAGAGAGAGGCGAGCGGTCGTGTAGTGGTGAGCACATTGCGCTGTGAACCCGGCGACTCGAGTTCGATTCCTGCTCATGGTCAACACCATGAACGATTATCTCTGAACCAGTCCTGGACCTCCCCTAGGGCGACTCAGCTTTACATTAGTAGCTTGTGCGGTGTGGCAACGTCAATATTTTGGAGACAAAGGCGGCGTAGTGCTGGCCAAACAATCTCTCGTGTGCCAGGCTGACCTTAATAGGTGCTCGATGACAGCATTTTCGATAACACTCCAACAACAGTCCCGAGGTCCCCTACAGGGGCCCCTCTTATACTGGAGCGTGGCCTGGCTCCGCCCCCGACCACGCCCCATTTCTAGAACCTACCAGCGGGTTCTCGGTGTGCCCCTTCAGTGACCTTTTGTGTGTCACGTGGCCTGCTGACGTCAGGGCTGCCGTAAGCCGCAGATTCCCTTCCCTGCCAGCAGCCAGTGCTATCTTACTACCCAATGCCACTACACTACTCTTCTATGCCACTACACATACATTAGCAGTCCATTCCGCCAGACTGGAACATCTGTTTTTCGCTGCGATTATTGTAACCGTGCCACGAGGGTCATAAGCTGAATGACATCACAGGCCCCCCGCACCACGGGATTGGCATTGGTCGGGGACTGACCATGTGATCCCGTCCTGCAACACGAGGAGGTGTGGGGGTGGTTTTACAAAACACCTTCGGAGGGGAGTGGAGGGGAAGCCACGACCCCTGGTGTAGATATAGAGGCCTCTAGTGGCTGCAAATGTCACGGGAATCCTTTCATAGGAGTCAAATTAATTGGAAGCATAAATACTGTTGCAATATATATATATTTTTAAGCTAAAGCATACGGAGTACAACATTCCATGCCCGTTACGAATTGCTCATGCGGAAATTTAATAAAAAGTCGAGTAAAAGAACATGAGTTCGTGAACCACTATGTGTGGACCTGTGATATTTTACTCGATGAATGCGGAAAATAACGTCGAGTAGAGTGGGGCTGGGGGGAGGATAAGAGGATGGGAGGTGGTGAGGGTGGGTTAGGGGTTGAAGTGGTGATGTGTTTGTGTGGGATGCCACGGTGGCGAGATGTTAACTACCTCGCCAGGTACACCTAGAGGTTATGAGTTCGATCCCGGCCCTGATGTCTGTATATATGGAGTTTAGATGTTCTCCCCTAGTCGCGTGGAATTTTCTTCGGGTCCCCCGGTTTTTTTTCCGCTCAACATTTATAATCAACATGCATTTACAGTATTTGACTGCGATAAATGTCCACGTGATAAACCATTTCGTTGAGCCATATCGTTTGTGGCCAGGTCACGTCGGAGATAGATCTATATAGCTCAGTGGGCCTTACCTGTAAAATATTTAAATAGTTTCACGTGAATGGAGGCAGAGGTGAGGGGGTGCAGGGGAGAGACAAAGGCGGCAGGGGAAGCGACAGCCCGGGATATATGTCCGTGATGTCGTTTTATTAGCGCTTCCAGCCTGGAGAAGCGGTTTCACGTGACAAATTCAATCACTCACTCACCATACCAATCCACCTGCCTCTATGCTCACCGGTATAACTCACCGCAACCCCTCCAGCCTTCCCCCACCACAACGTTGACCTCCGATGACACCACCAACAATACCACACCTCTCAGCATCACCACCAACTGTCCACTTCAGCATTACATGGTGCGTGAGGCATACCCATTAAGCTGGAGAGAGAAACTTGGAAAGAGCACCTAACGCTACTGGAAGCAGTGTAAGCAGTGGAAGCATTTGAAGCAGTGGAAGCAGTTGAAGCAGTGGAAGCAGTGGAGGTACTGGAAGCAGTGGAAGCAGTGGAAGCAGTGGAAGCAGTGGAGGTACTGGAAGCAGTGGAAGCAGAGGAAGCAGTGGAGGTACTGGAAGCAGTGGAAGCAGAGGAAGCAGTGGAGGTACTGGAAGCAGTGGAAGCAGTGAAGCAGTGGAAGCAGTGGAAGCAGTGAAGCAGTGGAAGCAGTGGAGGTCAGAGGTGTGGACTCGAGTCATGTGACTTGGACTCGAGTCAGACTCGAGTCATGAATTTGATGACTTGCGACTCGACTTGGACTTGCATAACAATGACTTTGTCCCACCTATGAGATGTGGACTCGAGTCATGTGACTTGGACTCGAGTCAGACTCGAGTCATGAATTTGATGACTTGCGACTCGACTTGGACTTGCATAACAATGACTTTGTCCCACCTATGAGATGTGGACTCGAGTCATGTGACTTGGACTCGAGTCAGACTCGAGTCATGAATTTGATGACTTGCGACTCGACTTGGACTTGCATAACAATGACTTTGTCCCACCTCTGGTGGAGGTACTGGAAGCAGTGGAAGCAGTGAAGCAGTGGAAGCAGTGGAAGCAGTGGAAGCAGTGGAGGTACTGGAAGCAGTGGAAGCAGTGAAGCAGTGGAAGCAGTGGAAGCAGTGGAAGCAGTGCTTTGAGCGTTTGAAGAACAGCCACCTGATGGCCCAACCGACAGTGTGAAGTTGGTAATATGGCTATTGATTGCCTTAGACATTGGGAGGGTGAAGGGAACATTCAGCCTCAGGAGGCTAAAGTCCAAAAGATTGCGGAAGACAAAGTTACGGGCATGAAAAGGGAACTGCTGTTCGTTTTTAGGATTGGTTTGGTTTTACCGCAAGTTTATCCCAAATTTTGCTGAAGTGGCTAAACTTTTGACGGATAGAACTCGCAACGGAGAATCGAACCACATAACGTTGAATGAAGAGGCAAAGCAGAGTTTTGAAGGGCTACGGAAAGCCTTGACCCATGAACCAATTCTGAAGCTGACAGATGTGGACAAAGCATTTGTCCTCCGCACAGACGCATCGGAAAACGGGCTGGATGCAGTGCTACTCCAGGAATGTGAGAGTTGTTTCCAGCACTCTATGCGAGTCGAAAACTGCTAGCCAGGGAGCACAACTATTCCACAATTGAGCGGGAGTGCCTAGCTCTGGTATGGGCGGTACAGAAGTTGCCAATGTATCTATATGGAAGGGAGTTGATATTAGAGACTGATCACAAACCCATCTCCTACCTGCATTGAGCTAAAATGGAGAATGGCAGGGTAATGCGTTGGGCCTTGTCACTACAGCCATAACATTACAGGGTGAGGATTCTCAAAGGATTTGAGAACGTAGGGGTGGATTTCCTGAGTCGAAGCGAGACTGGGTCCCCAACAGTTTGAGGATGCTTCAGCGCGCTACGCAAGGGAGTGTTGAGGGAGCCTCAACTTCCGAAGAGGGGAGGCAATGTGGCGTAGTGCGTGAGGCATACCCATCAAGCTGGAGAGAGAAACTCGTGTTTTTGGGCGCTGTCCTTTGTGTGGAGCCAGGAGCCACCACAGCGTGGTCAGACCGGCGTGGAAATAGGTTTTGAGTGGAACAGGCTAACCAGGGGGAGTGAATCTCAGACAATTTACAGTCACCCCTCTCACGTGATTGGCCCAGGGGCTAAACAATGGGCTGAGAGTAGCACGATGACAGGAGCACCCAAATCGACAGTGTGTGGTTGGGCTGCTGATCTCAACGCAGAAGCAGTGGCGGTGGCGGCAGCGGCAGCATTTCTCCACCACCACCCCACCAGGAGTGGCTGGGCGAGCTCGCACCCTCAAGCAGCGACGCGAGTGAGGACCGGGAGATTGAACCAGGGCAGGTGGGACTTGTAGAATGGAGCAAGGGCATGACAGGAGCGGCAGGAGCAGGGAACCAAGCCGGCTGCAGTGCAGCCTGGCACTGCCCAAGCGTGGAGACTGTGGCCATCTGGTTCCTTGCTGGCTGTGGACATCTCCCACTGATCGAAGAGGGGATAAGCACGAGGCACGAGCTGCCCACTGCGAGGGGTGGAAACCCCTGAGGACGAACACGGGGCCATCTGTGTGGGAGAGTAGGGGAGGTGTATGACCCCCCCCCTACCCCACCCTAGAAGCTTCTGTGTGAGTCTCAGGAAGGTATTCGGAACACTAGTTGTGATTGGATGTGTTTGGGTGGTTTTCTGCTAATTCTTATTCGTTTGATTTTCTTTGTGGTAGCCTGCTACCAGGCTGTAACTCCTCTGCTTGGGGTGGTTGGTGTCAGCTCGTGTAGAAATCAAAGCTGACATCCCTAACAGCCAGGTCTCTGAGTGTTCTAACACCAGCTCGAAGCAATACACCCCAACCGTCAGCCCTCTTTGGATAGGCAACGTGACAAGCATTACATTTCTGTTTGCCGAACGAATACAAAGGTCGCACTCATTACACACACACACACAATGCTTTCCAGAAATGAACCACAATATCTTGCTGATTCCGTCATGGAGCATCAACCATAACTCGACCTCCGATTTTTCTCACATCGCGTGCTTTTAGATGCGCTTCTGCGGCCGTCTGGAACGCTCGTCCTTCCGATATTAGGAAGCCACTGGAGCTATGCACTTTCAAATCTGGATTGCAAACTTACAAACGTGTTTATTCAGAACTGCTTTTTGTGTTTAGTTTGTTGTCTTTCCCTGTGCAACCTCGTTTAACATGTTTGGCTACATACGGTACAAAGGAAGTTCAACATACATACGATCAACCTCATTACTACCACCAGATCAACATCCTCCATACCACCAACACCACCATTATCTACTTAACAACTGAAATTGCGTGTGAACTTACACATTGCTGATAGACGTGGAACAGCGGAGCACGAAGTGTCATGAGATTACTGCGAATGTGTGCGGGGGGGGGGGCGTCAGTCGTTTGTAGGCTACAAGGAGGCAGAAAGGGTCGCGTTAAGAAGGGGAGACGCGAGTGAGACTGCGTCAAGACTAGCAAGGGAGGGAGAGCGCATGGCCGTGTTTGAGCGGTTTGTACCGAGCTTCCGAGCGCCAACGTGAGCTCACAAAAGGGCGACCCGGAGAGTCGGTGCTCTAAATCAACCTGTCGGCTATAGAAGTGAGCTTTCAGCCGTGACATTTTAGGAGCAAAAAAAAAAGAGAGAGAATTGCGCAGCTGGGATGGTATGGAAATTGGAGGCCTTTCTTCTACCCCGCATTTCCACCCCCCCCCCCGCACCACCACACCACCGCAAGCACCTGATCTGTACCAAATTTGATTACCGAGTGTCATTTCATGGTCTTTAACTGCCCACGTGTAGCAATTTGAATCGCCAGGCATGGCGGTTTGGCTCACGCGTGGTGCCAGCGAGATGTGTGTGTGGTAGCGTGGAGGAGGGGGCGAGGAGGGGGGGTTTACGCGATCCATGTGTAAACAATGCAGTGCTTACGCATTAACTCGAGATTCTTGGGACACGATGCCCTCGGACGGGCAGAGTAAAGATGCACTGATGTTAGTCGTGGCCGGGGAATTGACGCCCGGTGATCCAGTTTCAAAGGGCACTGCACCAACCACTGCTACACCCCGTCATGCGCGTCTTAAGCTCACAATTATATCGTAATATAATAAAGACAAAGATATCCCGCGTAGCCTTAGCGAACTTTTGGGGCAAGTGCCGTAAGCGAGGACCTACGTAAGCCAGCACGGCGCAACCACACATCACACACACACACCATGCACACATCACATAAACGGCGCACACACACATCACACACACACACCATGCACACATCACACAAACGGTGCACACACACATCACACACACACTATGCACACATCACACAAACGGCGCACACACACATCACACACACACACCATGCACACATCACACAAACGGCGCACACACACATCACACACACACACCATGCACACATCACACAAACGGCGCACACACACACATCACACACGAAGACAAATATCACCCGTATAACCTCAACATACTGTCGGAGCAAGTCCTGTTAGCAAGCACACACATCACACACACATCACACACACACACCATGCAAACATCACACAAACGGCACACACACACACCACACACACACTATGCACACATCACACAAACGGCGCACACACACATCACACACACTATGCACACATCACACAAACGGCGCACACACCCATCACACACACACACCATGCACACATCACACAAACGGCGCACACACACATCACACACACACACCATGCACACATCACACAAACGGCGCACACACACACATCACACACGAAGACAAATATCACCCGTATAACCTCAACATACTGTCGGAGCAAGTCCTGTTAGCAAGCACACACATCACACACACCATCACACGCCACAACTTACGATAGTATTATCAACCGGCGTGAACGACGCTCATACAAAATTGGCAGTTGTCATTGATGGATTAAAAGAGAACACAGATGGAGATGGAAATTTCTCGGCGCTGTGTTCGCATTATTTTTCGCAGAGATTTCATTCAGAAGAAGGGATTTAGTAAAACTCTACAATTTCAGCTCGGCGTTGTAATCGCTGGCGGAAAACGGAATACGCCGCCCCCCTGCCCACACCATGTGAAGCGACACTTATCGCCCAAGGAGCATCTGTCTCGCGTCCCACCGTGGGTTTAATGGCAGTTTTGTTATGACTGAGTGTGCGTATTGTGTGTGTGCGTGCGTCCTTATGTGTGTGTATGTAACAGGAGCGGGTAGTGTAGCGGTTAGCGCGCTGTGCAATGAACACAGCGACCGATTACAGCTCATTCTCGCTTACGACCAACACCGGTGACGATTACCTGAACTGGTTCTGGGCCTCCCGTAGGTCGACTAAGCCTCAAATGAGTACCTGGTTTTGGTGTGTAAACATCATCATTGGGGAGACAATGACGGCCGCGCGTGGTGCTGGCCACCCACCCCCTCGTGTGCCGTGCTGGCCTTCATAGGTGCTCGCTAACAGTACTTGCCCCAACAGTCTGTTAAGGCGATACGGGGGATCGTTTTTTTTGCATTCATATATCACGTACGACCGCGTGTGTGGTCTCGTTCAGCAGTCCGGTCAATAATTATGCTGTATTCCAAAACCAGCGCAAGTAATATATTACTTGGACGACTTATAAGACAGGCGATGCGTACCTAAAGCGTGGTCTGCAGTTGTTATGTTGATAATTCAACCTCTTTCTGCCATCTCTCGACCTCAAGGGACCATCGTCCGCAACAGTCATCCGATATGCACGCAAAAATGAGCGGCGATTGTTATCTTAACCAATCGTGCTCCATCACCCGCCCGGCTACGGATCAGCAGGAAAGGGGGCACCGATCCTCCGGAATCACGAGCCGAGGATGGGTGGCGCAAGGTGGTTGGCCGCCTCGACCTGCTCCACGTGACCGTCGACCAGCTGGTCGCGAAGCTCTTCACGTCCGCACCTGTGGTGCAGGAGACGGCGAATGGGCCGCGGGGCTCGCCGGTGTCTCCTATAAACTTTGTCTCGGAATCGTTGACACTCCATATGTATGTTGAACTTCTTTCCCACCGTACGAAGCCAACCGCGCCAAATCGGATGTGTGGGGTAAGGACAAAGTAATTCACGGGCGTACGCAACGAATTCGGATTGCGCTGCAGCCGAGGAGAGCGGACGAGGCCACCGCGGCCACAGTCGAACGAGCGAATGCCGCCGACTCAAAACGTCGGCCGCGCGATGCCGCTTTGCCACGCAAACTCGTGTACGGTCCAGGACTCGTTCAACGCTCCTATCCACGCTTGCATTGCGCATGTGTAATGAGCGACTTCCTCGACACGTCGTGTCGAGGGTCAAGGGTACTCTCTTGTTTATTCACATTCGGGCACACCACAGGCCAACCTTATCCTCTTCCATCTCCGAGCACACACGGAGATATTAGCAGCCCTACAGGCTACACGCGGTCGATCCCACAGCGTGGTTCCGTCCGTCCACTCCCGGCATCGCCGCTGGTTGACGGCGTGCCGGCGAGGGTGGTGGGACTTGGCGGGAGATCCGCCACATGGCTGAACGACGGGGAGAGATGATGGCGAGCAGCGACGCAGTCCGGACCCAAGGCTCCGCACAACGACCACGAGTCCTCCTCCGCTTATGTTGCCGCAGGCGCGGCTAGGCTCCGCCTCCGGCCACGCCCTCTCGTAGAACCTTCTAGCCGGTTCCCGGAGCATCTCGGTCAGCGCCGCCCTTTACCTTTGGCCCAGATACCTCTCCCATTGGGATTGGATAATGTTTATAGTGGTGTTTCGATTTAAACCTTTCGTGACTGCAGGGATTCATCTTCTTGGTTCTTTCGGTAAAGTCACGTAGAAGGGAAGTAATAAAATAATAAAATAAAACATAATACAATAATATTTTATTTTATAATATTTTATTTTATTATGTTTTATTTTTATTATTTTATTACTTCCCTTCTACGTGACTTTACCGAAAGAACCAAGAAGATTTATAGTTGTGCCTGTGCCCGCGCTTCCCTTTTCCAACCAGTAGATGTCACCATGTCATTACACATGTATGATGGGCACATTTGACCCTCAATATTAAATCAATTGCCTCCAGGTTAGTTTCAGTTCCGCGGGGATGGTGCAAAGTCGATTGTTCGCGACTAAAGTTGGCCAAAGCTGTGGCGAAGCCGGTGGGGGTAGGAGGGAGGGAGGTGGGAGGGGAGGCTATGCCCCACCCCCCTCTCCCCACCGCCACCTTTTCCATGCAGCACCGCCTACGAGTGATGGAAGACGCGGTGCTATGGGCTCGTGTGCTGGCGCTCGGATTATAAAGGAGCTCGTGAGGTAGCGGTGGTGGCTGCTCGGTGGCGAGGGCAGGGAGGAGATTGGGGAAGGGAGAGCGACAGGGAGGGAGGGATAGGGGACGAGAGAGGGGGGGGGAGAGGGGAGTTGCTGACAGGGGAACGCTCCCTGCCGGCCTCTCGCTTATCAGCAAATTACATACCTGTCCCCGTGACAGCGGCTCGCTCGGCCGACTCAAAACGGAGCTGAAATTACAGGCAGCTCGCACGGCAATCGGCGTGCGCTTGGATTACTTAATAAAAAAAATAACTTTTCCGAGCCGTTTTTTATTTCTCCCTCCCCTGTCAGTTTAAAGGCAGGGTGTCACGAAAGTGAAATGTTGTACAACTGCACGGTGCTGCCAGAGCATTAACCAAACTCGCCGTAGCCAGGCTCCGCCCGCCGTGTGATGTGTGCGCCTTGTGAAGCCCACACAATGGGATCGTGCTATTAACTCGCCATGTGCTTGCGCACACACACACACGCGCGCGCGCATATATAATGCGCGCATACACAACAACAACAGCAACCACAGCAGCCGCCAATCGCCGCTCAGTGGCGATGACATCACCACGCCGATTGTGCCAGGCTCGGTGCACCTTCAGGCTATCACGTGAAGTGTCGAATGTTCACTGTTTGACAGGGTTGACTGACTGTGCTGACCGACAGATGCACCACCTGTGTCCCCTCATGTGATCAACTTGCTGTGTTTTAGCTCTACCTGTTGTCTGCGCTCCGCTGTTGTTGGAGGGCGACTGAGGGTGACTGCCTCCAACAACACGCGTACACACTTACGTACATATGCACACATATACATACACACACTGACACGTGCACCCACAGTATGCATTAAAACGTAAGTATTAAACACCACACACACATTCCAACTGCCCCATGCGCTTACGTCTTCTCGCTGAAGCCGCCCGTCCGTCTTATCGCCCCGTGCGTTAGCGATGGATGTGTAGAATGCAATTCTCATTTGCAGTTGTGTGTAGGAGACATTCTACATTTGAAGCTTTCGTGACTGCAATGATTCATACTCTTAGGTTGTTTCGGTAAAGTCACGTAGGTAAAAAATTAAATAAAAATGAATAAAAGTAATAATAGAAATAAAATAACATAATAAATCACGACGTTTCGGAGGCAACACAAGTCTCCGTCATCAGGTGGGACCGTCACAGCTAGAGACATTCCTACACTTGAGTGAATAAAAAGCACACGTGCGGTGCTATCCGCGCCCCCCCCCCCCCCGTTGGCGGTTCCTGATGCAAATGGATTGAATTTGTATCCCTCCGAGAGAATTGCCTGCCAACGGAATGCGTCCGCTCTGGTCGCATCTCGCAGGAATAATCAGGTAGCGAGCCTGGATAGTGCTTGGACGTGAGACCATCGAGGCAGCTACAGAGCTACGTGGTGGTCACCAGAGGGCACTGCAGCAGAACCCACTGTTGTACCGATATTCTATGCTCCCCACCAACCCGCAGAGGACAGAGCGGTGAAGTATTAGTTTATATTTTTTTCACCAGGTAAGGCCCACTGAGCTATATAGCAATTTTTTTTCAGATGGCATCTGCCCACAAATGATAGCTCAACGCAGTGGCTTGTCATCACGTGGGGATGTCCAGCAGCCAAATGCTCTAAACGCGCGTTTCTAAATGTGGAGGGGAAAAACCGGAGGACCCCCGAGAAAAATCTACGCGACCACGGGAAAGGAGACACACAAGCTGCAAATATATAGCAGGTTAAATTTCGATTTAAAGCTTTCGTGACTGCAGGGATTCATCTTCTTGGTTCTTTCGGTAAAATCACGTAAAATGGAAATAATAAAAGAATAAAAAATAAAACATGACAAAATAACAGTTCTGTCGACAGACCTGTTCTCCACCTGAGGACGGCTGCTTGCGTTGTGGCCGAAACGTCGTGAGAATTATTTTATTATGTTTAATTTCTTATTATTTTATTATTTCCATTCTACGTGACTTTACCGAAAGAACCAAGAAGAAGATATACAGCAGGTGTCAGGGTGCGAATCGCACCCACGATCTCCTGCATACCAGGCGAGGGAGTTAACATCTCGCCACCGCGGCACCCTTCCACCCGCAGCACGGCATGGGGAAGTCCTCATCCAGCAGCGGATGGATGGCTCGCGGCTCAGTCCATGTACGCGTGCATGGACTGTCCACTGAATTTCCAAACTCGTGTGACCTCAATAGACCACTCATTGATATGCTAATTTTTTTCTCTAACCCCCCTCCCTCTCTCTGCCTCCGCCCCCCCCTCTGTCTATTTAAGGCCACCCCACAGAGACGATCACCCCTCTCTGTTACCTGTGTTGCTCTCGCTATGTATGTATCTTGGTGATATCTGTCTGCTAATATGTCTGTCTATAGTTTTCTGGTTAGATATTATGTCGCTATTTCATTATACCTGATGATGATTGCTTGTGTTGCAATCGAAACGTCGTATTCTATTATTTATTTTAATTTATTATTTTATCTTTAGACGTGACTTAACCGAAAGAACCAAATAATAATTCCTGCAGTCACGAAAGTTCTAAAATTAAGATTAGACACCTGCTCTTTGAGCAAAACCGCTCAGTGGAAAATGCGATCGGCAAACTCTCCTTGGCAGTAAGCGTTGCCAGTGCCAATTATTTCCTCCCAGCAATTAGGCTGGAAGACTCCTAGATAATTACCGCGAGTGTTGTAGCCCTCTGCGTGCCCTAATACCACAATCGCAGCCATATACATTACACCCGAGGTATAATCATCAGCGGAGGCGGGCCTCCCACCATCAAATTTCCAATGGCACGGCCCCCCCTCCACCGATGAACAGGTTCCCTATGCCGACCGCGTCTCGCGCCGATGCCTCGCGTGCTCGAATCTTGGCTTGAATTGCGGTGAGAATGAGGGATCGTGGCTGGTGGTCGAGACTAACAAAGGACAAGGCGGCCAGAGGAAGGAAACGAGCAGTGAGAGAGCTGACGGCTTGTAGGCCATGCGATAGGTGCAAAAACAGGTTTCCTGCGAGAAAAATTAAACAGCTGCTCATTTAGAAAGGTTATCGTGTATTATTTTACTTCTGTTAGTGTAACAAGTACAATGACACCATTGAAGTTTTGCCACCTTGTTTGGTACCGATATCAGGTCTGGGCCAAGGACTATTGGGGGAGGGAGGAGCGGGGCTTCATTCAGAAGTAGGTTTCTGTGTGAGTCTATAAGTCCGTTTGTTGTGTTTCCGTACGCGCATTTCCACACGGAGTCGAATCATCTAACAGCCGTAGGCTCCCTTGGTGGGTTAGCTTGGTGGATTGTTTGTAATTCTTAGCTGGGTGGCGGTGATGGTTGCACTGCTGCACGTGGCTTGCTGGCTGTTATCTGGCACTGGGGGAGGCAGCAGCGAGTGTTCTGCCACACGGTAGATATGGGGGTATGTTTACACAGGAACTTCCTGATATGACGGTATTGAGTTAGGTCACGTGACCAGGAAGTTCCGCGTTAAGGGTCTCTAAGTCGCGAGGCCAGGAGGGGGTGTCAGCCATTACACAGAGTACAAAATGGAGGCACAATTAGTGTCTCAGTGAAGACGGGTACATCTGTTCAAGATGAAGACTTATCTCATCCACATTTCAGTGTTATATGCAGCACTGTACTTTTAGGCTGCAGTATGGTGATTACATAAAGTGATCTTATATGACACAGTAGCTTATTCTCTTGTATCGCTATTCAGTGCTAATGTAGGTGCCTGGTCCATCCAGGACCAATAGTTGAGATTCATGTCATCTAAGGGGCCGTCCATAAATGACGTCACGCGATTTTGGACGATTTTTTACCCCCCCCCCCCCCTCGTCACACGGCGTAACAAAAAGTCTGACCCCCCCTGAAATATGACGTCACAAAGTTCTGCCCCCCCTCCCCGAAACCATGTTTCCATTTTAAGAAGAAAACATGCTTCAAATCGCTTTAAACTATTGCCATTGTAGTGCGTATTTAATGTGGCGCTGCACTCTGAAGTTGTAGGAGAAAACATTTATTAAAAAGTGTGTTTAATTAAGTAGAACGTGCTGTCTTTATTTATTTAAAGTTGCGCATTTTGATGTGACGTCACATTTCTCAACCCCCACCCCCCCCCTCGTCACACATCGTCACAAATGGCTGACGCCCCCCCCCCCCCCCCAAGGTGCGTGACGTCATTTATGGATGGCCTCTAAGACAATGTTATGATGCTGCAGTGTTCATTCATTGTATTGCTATTGCAAGTATTAACGGATGCTGTATTTTGTGCTGTTTTTCCACGTATGAAATGAACGTGATGCGACCGCAGCCCTGCAATGCACTTCCCACGCCACTGTTGACGGAACGTCCTGCACGAGAGGGTGCCCTTAGACACAATGTATTTCACTTACTCTTCCACGTGGTCCAGGCATATTGAAAGAGGTGCGAGTAGCCACATATTTATGATATATATATGTAGTGACTAACTCGGAGACACTAAGATTTGGTAGGCAATATTTTATTGACAAGCCCCATCGGGGTCAACACTTTTATAATATCTCAGTCAGGAAAGTCGGTAGGCTGCCTGACTGGTGACGCCCCGAGATGGTGAAGACGGAGACGACGTCGAGAAGAATGGTGAAGACGACGAGAAGAACGGTGACGAAGACTTCAGCAGCACGACGGGGATCCCACTCCAACAACAGCCCCAAGGTGCCCTACAGGGGCCCCTCTTATACTGTCAGCGTGGCCTGGCTCCGCCCCCGGCGTTATTCCGGATTAACAAAGGTGAGTAATACATTCATGAGTACGGACGGAGAGACAATGGGTCGCATAAGCACCAGTGCAACGCTCCATATAAGGGCAAAAAAATGGAAAAACTGGCGGTAATCACCGGTAGGCACACAATTGGCCACGCGGTACAACGCGACCCCGGGCTTTTGAAGTCAGGAGGATTAAACGGGGAGCGTGGGGCCGTTCAAGAGAGACTCTTCTAGATCATCTTGGTGGCCAAGACCCCCCCCGCCCTGCCGTCTTGCCTTCTCGAGCCGCTCGCAGCATCCGTGTGATGCCAGCGAGTGCTGCTACGAGGCAGTGATAGGCGAGGTGTTTTTCTTCCTCTTCCCTCCGCCTCTCACAGCGTTCGTGCGACGCCGTGAGTACAGCTTCGAGGTACGTGGTAGGACGTTTGAGTGACTGGGGACTTAGGCAGCAGTAGGCTAGGCTCTTCTCGCAAGATATTCCCCCAGGCAGTGCGTAGTTGCGCCGAGAATAAACGTTAGCACAGAGCATCGGTGTGGTGTCTGTGATGTCTGTGTGTGGAGCGACTGCGTGGGGGAACGGCGTGCGCGTGTTTAGAGGTAATCGCCCGCAGGTGCGAGCGCGTTCGTGCCCCTTGTGTTAGTGATAGCTGCGGTGTGCACCGGCGGGTGGTATAACTCCGTGTGATGTCCCTCAGAGAGGGTGCTAGTGCAGGGAGCCCCGTCACTTGGTCGGCGGGGGCACAGCGGGAGCCAACCGACGCGGTGGAGGAGGAAGCAGAAGGGGCGAACGTCGCTCCCCACCTGCCTAGATGGGTGGACGTCCGGCCCCACAAGCCACCATTTTGCGAAATGTCATTTTTTATTATTATTTTATTCTTGTGTGCGAGCGCGCCCCGTGTCGCAATCAGCGCTGCTGTTACCTGCGAGCGAGCACCGTGCACGGGGTCTGCCATCTGATCTGCATATAGATGGGATATGCCCACAGCGAGTCCGCGAACGAGGCGTGATTAGTGTGGTCATTAACCACGTGTACATTGCGGTACCCGCCAGCCAGCGCTGTAATAGCTCTATTAATAACATCTCATAACGCCGCACTGTCGCCACCGCCCCGGTATTTAGGCAGGACAGCCTGCGGTTTCGGAGATAAAGGCGACGGAAATATTGGCTTTTTTTTACACAAGGCAATTCATCTCCTTTTGGCATCGGTGGGCAAACCATGCAACACGTGCCCCCCCCTCCACCTCCACCTCGTGCCCCCAACCTCACCCTCCCCTCCATTGCCTTGGTAACTTTGTCCCGGTCACGCGGTGATTTGGGGGGGGGGGGCGGCAGGGCGAGGGGGGGTGTAGGGTTTGCAGGTGGCGAAAATGGACAAATTGTGACCGAGGCAGGTGGACGTCGTAGGAGGGCGATACAACAGAAAGGCGTGCGGGAGTGGGTGGGTAAAGGGGGAGAGGGAGGGGACGGGAGGGAGAGAGTTGAACTCGCGCGAGAGAGGTAAAATGTGGGAGGGAGATGAGGGAGGCAGTTGAAACGGAGAGAGGTGAAGGAGCGGGGACAGGGAGGGATGTAAACGGTGGGAGGGAGGCTGAGACGTGGGGAGGTGGGTAGTGGTGGGTGGGTGGTTAGTGGTGGGTGGTTAGTGGTGGGTGGGTGGTGGAGGGTGGGTAGATAGGGGTGGGCGGGTAGTGGCTAGTGGTTAGTGGTGGATGGGTAGTGGTTAGTGGTGACTGGCTGGGTGGGTTGTGGTGGGTTTGATAGTGATGGCTGGGTGGGTGGGTAGAGGTGGGTGGCTGGGTGGGTAGTGGTGGGTGTGTAGTGATGACTGGGTCGTGGTGGGTGGGTAGAGGTGGGTGGCTGGGTGGGTAGTGGTGGGTGGGTAGTGATGGCTGGGTGGCTAGTGATGGCTGGGTTGGTAGCGGTGGGTGTGTAATGGTGGGTGGGTAGAGGTGAGTGGCTGGGTGGGTCGTGGTGGGTGTGTAGTGATGGGTGGGTATTGATGGCTGGGTTGGTAGTGGTGGGTGTGTAGTGATGGGTGGGTAGTGATGGGTGGGTAGAGGTGAGTGGCTGGGTGGGTAGTGGTGGGTGTGTAGTGATGGGTGGGTAGTGATGGCTGGGTGGGTAGAGGTGAGTGGCTGGGTGGGTAGTGGTGGGTGTGTAGTGATGGGTGGGTAGAGGTGAGTGGCTGGGTGGGTCGTGGTGGGTGTGTAGTGGTGGGTGGGTAGTGATGGCTGGGTTGGTAGCGGTGGGTGGGTAGTGGTGGGTGTGTAGTGATGGGTGGGTAGTGATGGGTGGGTAGAGGTGAGTGGCTGGGTGGGTCGTGGTGGATGTGTAGTGATGGGTGGGTAGTGATGGCTGGGTTGGTAGCGGTGGGTGGGTAGTGGTGGGTGTGTGGGTGTACCCAGTTCTGAAGGTGATGCCACGAAAATTGCCGCTCCTTATTGACGGGAAGGGGGGCGGGGCTAAGGGGGAGGGGCGGGGTAGTCACCCCACTGGAAATAACATTGCCGAGCCGCTCTGGGCGGGTAACGCAGGCGCTATCTCATTGGCTGATAAGGCACACTGTATTGTGCGCTTTGCAGAGCGTATGTCACGTATTGTTGTGGTGAACACACGTGGCTATTTAAGTATTTTGATATGTTTGCGTCTGTAAGCGCGGCGTAATATAGCGCGCCTCCGCGCCGAATAGCAAAGGGAAGAAAGGCTACCGAGGGATTGTGGAATTCAAAGAGAAATTGTGCACGATGGCAGACATGGATGTCTGTGTCTCTCGCTGTGTCTTGTCTTCGTGTGTGTCTCTCTCTGTGTGGGGAGCAGTCGCGTGGCGGTTAGCGCCCTGTGCTACGAACCAAGTGACGATTATCTGCACCGATCATGGGCCTCCCTTAGGTCGACTCGGCCTCAAATGAGTAGCCCACGGCTGTGTGTAAACATCGCCAATGGGGAGACAAAGGCGGCCGGGGGTGGTATTGGTCACCCACCCCCCTCGTGTGCCGTGCCGGCTTTCATTGGGTGCTCGCTCACAGCACCTGACCCGACAACAGTCTGTTCCAAGCTATACGGGGGATCTTTGTCTTTGTGTGTGTGCTCGCGTGCGTACGTACGCGCGCGCGTGCATGCAGTACATCTATTAAGAAGCGACGTGCTGAACGGATGCGTTTAACTTACAACGGGCAATAAAAAGCACTCTGCGCCACGCAAAACATTCATCGCCGTCTCTCGCCAGCAGCGGGTATATCGCGTCTCGCCGGACCTAAATCCCATTATCCTCCTCGTAAATCCCCGCCTCACCGTACGGACGCAGCAATTCTCCACGCAGACAAATTCCCCCTCGCCCCCTTTATTTTAGAACACTTACTTAGGGCCAAGTGATTTGTAAGCGATTGTGGGTTGTTTTTTCTTCTTCCACGCGGTCGTGGATACCCTGAAAGCACCCGAACACGTGCGACCCCCTTGGCTTTGACGACATTCCGGCGGGACTCGAGCAGAGGGAAGGAAGCGAAGGCGAGGCGTGGTGGAACCGAGCAAGTTGGTCGTCGTGTTCTTTAAAAAATTGGCCTAATCAACTTGTGGAATGTAATAGGAGAAGTGGGAGTGGGATGGGTGGGAATCTCTCGAAGGGTACACGGCTTGCGAGATCAGCAACCGTTGATTTGAAGAAGTCCATAACTAACCGTAGAAATAACAGCTGATAATATCCGTGTCTCTTCTCTTTCGCTCTCTCTTCGCGTCGTTACGTTGACACCCAAATCGCTCTCACATTGCCCACGCATTGATACTAAACCGTCCCTTCTCATGAACCTGGTTTTAAAGGAGCGTTCTAAACTCTAAAGCATTGATTTGTCCGAGCCGCGAAAATGCAGTGGTGTAAATGGGCAAGGCGTCATTTCAGGCACTCGCCAAATTATCTTCGATGATTCATGGCAATTAGATTGTGATTATTAAAATGTGCATCTGATTATCTAGTGAATCCAAGACGTGGGTATGAATTGAACTCGTGCCGCTGTAAGATGCTTTGATATTATTAAATTGTTCATTCATGTCGTACGGACCCGCTGTTTGTTTTATCTTTAAACTCAAAATTTAAACCCAACTGTCCAACCAGCCTAGAGTACTAACCCCCCTGACCCAACGGAAAGGTGCTTCCGAATTACGAAACCGGGGTCCAGAGTTATTGCTTGTGTGGCCCACGGGATGTGTACAGCATAACCGTATGCAATACTTGGTCATCATTGTGTATCGCAGGGACAGATGTGCAGAGATACGCGGATTGGCCGCGTTCTTTACATTCTCACCCCTCTACAGCCGCGTCTGTGTAACCTCTCACTCTGGTTTTTGAGGTTCACTGCTCATCATGGGTTGCATCTGTAGTGTGCTAATTCACAGACACTAGTAGAAGGTACTCTGTCTTTTATTCCGGCCTTCACAGCCAGAGGGGATAACCACACACCGGGTCGGGATATCCAACATGCTGCCAGTCCCACAGCTTGCAGAGAGCGAGGATCACAACATCACAACGACGCCGGCAGCACGACGCATTCCACTCCAAACCGCAGCCGCCCCGACTGTGAGTCGGAGCTCGCCTTTTATCCTCCCCAGCGTGGCCAGGCTCCGCCCTCGTCCCCGCACCTCTCCGGATCCCTCAGATTGCTCCGTGCTTTGCCCACAATGTGCAACTGGTAGAACGAGCTGTTACCCCTAAATCTATTGTCTACAAATCTCCCAGCGGCCGCGCTACAGTGACACATTTAATGTCACTACATATACAAACACACACACTGGTCACGTGGGGGCGAGGTGGGTGGGGTAGGTTTGGAGATGAAGGGGGATGATTGGGGATGGGTGAGGTGGTGTTTGGGAGAGGGGTTTCGGCTGGGTTAGTTTCCCCAAATCGCACCGCACCAGGTATTTGCTTGAGGCCGAGTCAACCTAGGGGGCGGCCCAGAGTAGGTTAAGCGATCACGTATCACTGGTGGCCAGGAATTGAACCCAGGTGCCCGGGTTTGTAGCGCATTTATTATTTCACCGACCGTGACGCAAACACGGAGATGAATGCACAGAGACTGCATATCTATGCACACAATGCAAAGAAATACAAAGACCCACCGTATAGCCTTTAACACACTATCGGGGCAAGTGCCGTTAGCGGGACACAAGGAGGCGGGTGGCCAATACCACGCCCCAGTCGCCTTTGTCTTCCTAGTGGCGATGTTTAGGCTGAGCCGACCTAGCTTTAGGGCCCAGGACCGGTTCACATAATCGTCACTAGTGGTGGTCGTGAGTTGTAATCACAATTCGGGTCGCTGGGTCCGTATCGCTGCAGCGCGCTCACCACCACACCACCGCTCCCCACGCAACACGTGCAACACACCAACAAGAAGCGGTCGCCACTAATTGGCGTCGCGTGATTTCAGATGCGCTTCTGCGGCCGTCTGGAACGCTCTTCCGATATTAGGAATCCACTGGAGCTATGCACTTTTACATCTAAATTGAAAGCTTATAACTAATTTTTCTCACGCACCTCCAATTAGCACGGCTGGCTACGTACGGTGCGAAATAAGTTCAACATACAGGTGAAAGTGAGAAAGATAGCACGTTAACTCGTTTCCCAAAACAGAGTGAGAACGCACTTCACGTGCCAACTCAGCAGCACTTCCTTTCCGTGATGCTTCCTCAACACCAGGCGCAACAAACGCACCCTCCCTCCACCTCCCTGACATTTGCTGGCCGATGTGGCAGTAGGCACGCACGCGTGTGGTGTTTTGCGTGTTGTTTTGTGTGTGTGGGTTGTGCGGTGTGTGCGCGCGATTTGATTTAGCAGCGGGTCGCTGCGTAAAGAGGGCGGCTCGCCTCCCCGAAGCCTCAAATGTATACCCAGCGGTTGGAGACTCATTACGATGCATTCAGGCTCCCTGCGCTAGGTATGGACAATGGGAAGTAATTGCACGGAAGCTTTCAAGTCGTGCCTTTTACAATACAGAGCAAAAGACCTCCCTCTAACGCCCACACCTCGCACGAATAACACTGCGCGCCACGTTGGCGTGTTACCGGAACCAGCATATGCCTCGCTACATGTTAGTTGCTACAGTGATCGATGTCTCCTCTGCTGCGTATCTCAAAAAGAACATCATCATTCGCTTCGTTGTGGAGAATATGAACAGAAATGTAAACAAGCAGACGATGTCTCCTTCGCGTGCCCGTCTCTAAACGCAACATAAAATAACGTAACGATGGAATTCGTTACGCAACCCCCGTGGCTTTCTGCGAATCAATCATTTCAGTGGCATTGATTCCGTCCAAGTTAACTATGGACCGGTTTCGAAGCAGTGTCTCATGAGCAGAGTCGTCGGTCTTGCTTGAATCGGTGCCGATGAATTCGCCAGATGTTAGAGGCAAGGACCCTCTCTTTAAAGATCAAGCTCCTCGGTCGACCGCAACACGACGCAAAGTGTCAATTGTACAATGCGTACAAATGTAGCGACGTTGTCGCCCCGTTGAATGATATCTGTGTATGTTTGCAAATGTCCAAATGAATATTTCACCCGCTGTGAAATGCAATTGCGATGGTGTCCGCGGTGTTGTTAATCGTCAGACAGCAATCATGTGACGGCGCGGAAACAAATATTTACAGTTGAACACGTAGGCTTTCGCGACCAATATTATTCATAATAAACGTTTTTGGGTTAGATCGCGTTATTTATAAATGTGTCGTAACCCTCCACCACCCGACACGGCCAATCAGTAAAAGAAAATGTCACGATGACAAAAGATAAAATAGTTCACTACTTTAGCTCACCGCTCTGTTGAAGAGTGAATTCACAACATTTACAATTTTTGAGTACGACGTTTCGCTGGTAATTACATCCAGCATCATCGGGCAATTTGTCATGCGATGAGACAATACAATCACATGCTGGATGCAATTACCAGCGAAACGTCGTACTCAAAAATTGTAAATTTTGTTTATTCACTCTTCAACACACCGGTGGGCTAAAGTAGTGAAATCTTCACAATCGGTAACGTGCACAGCTCGCATTTACGCAAAGAATACCAACACCGGGTTAAAAAACACGTAAAATAACGCATACACTGTTAACGAAAAAAAAAACCCACTATTACTCCGCCGGTGGAAATGTGATTGTATTCTGTCATCGCGTGACAAGTATTCCACCCGCGATAACTTTACCCTGGATTGCATGTGACATGTCAGTGAATTGATAATAACAGTAGCAACTTCGAAGATAAACGTGGTACTCGGATTGTAAATGTTGGGGATTTGCTCTCCAACACACCGGTGTGCTGTACTCGTAACGAATTGGCACGTTCTGTTTACGTGACAAACCTTACTAATTGGCTGTGTCGGGTGGTGGATGGTTTAACGACACATTTATATTCATGCGATCTAACACAAAAAAGTCTATTGTTTATATTGGTCGCGAAAGCCTACGTGTTAAAATGACTTAGGAAAGCCTCACTGAATCTCAACATTCTTTCAGAGGCGTCCTGCGTTGGGATGTTGGTCAGTCCCATTGACGTGTGTGTGTGTGGAGCGGTAGCATAGCGGTTAGCACGCTGTACTACCAGACCCGGCGACCAGAGTTCGATTCCCCTCGGTTGATTGATCCTCAAATGATGAGTACCTGGTGCTGTGAGAAAACATCGCCACAGGGAGGATGAAGGTAGTCGGGCGTGGTACCGACCACCCACCCCCTCGTGTGCCGTGGCGGCCTTCATAGGTGCTAGCTAACAGCACTTGCCCAAAAAATATGTTAAGGCTATAAGGCGGATCTTTGACTTGTGTACATGTGGAGGCGTGGCGATAGAGTCCTGCACTGCGAACCCGACGAGATGAGTACAATTCCAGGCCAGGCTATCATCATCATCATCATCCTTCCACTTCACCAACCCGCACTGACCAGCGTGGTGAAGTATGGTCAAACAACCCCCAAGACGGATAGAGTGCCGTACGAGACGCACACACACCGCATTAACTCACAACCACAAAGATACCCCTTACAGCCTCGACAAATTGTTGGTGTCAAGTTTGGTAAGCGAACACCTATAAAGGTGGACACGGCACACGAGGGAGTTGTCGGCCAGTACCACACCCAGCCCCCTTTGTCTCCCCAATGCTGATGTTCATTCCACGCATCCAATAGCTCATTTAAGGTCGCCGGGTCTATAGCGCAATGCGATAACCACCGCGCCACCGCTTCCCATTCACATCTCCGCACGCCCCCCCACCACCACCACCACCGCTACCCCGCACCACCCATATCTCGCTCGCAAAGTAAACAGCGAGCACATCGCGAATCTCAACCCCGAGCGAGCTCGGCCTCAAACAATTACCGCGAGGTGACCACCTCGCCACCGCTTTGCGCACACGGGCGCCCACCCATGGTGAAACGACTTCATATGCTTGACGCAAGCCCGTACCACCCCCACCCCATCTCTCCCCCCCCCACCCCCCTTCATATATCCAGTCATGGGCCCCCACACAGTCTTTTTGACTTTACGGTTGATCCATTTCGGCAATGCCCGCATCACAGGCGATGAAATGCGGTCGCAGCGCCCCGGTAATTACTGCTCGCCGTCGTTTTTTTTTCCGCGCGGAGATAAGGCATTCCCTTCCGCTTCGCCGCGGACCTCAAATACGTTTCGGAGAATTATTATAAACACTCACGTGTGTGTGGGCGTGTATCTGGTGTGCGTGTGTGTCTCTTTCTACGTGTGTTGTTTGGGAGTGGTCTTGCAGTGGGGTTTAAAGCGCTGCGCTACGAACCCGGCATCCTGAGTCCGATTCGCGCTCACGGTCGACACAGTGGCGATTAGTTGAACCGGTCCTGGACCTCCCCTAGCTCGGCTCAGCCTCAAATGAGTACCTGGTGCGGTGTGTAAAAACATCGCCACTGGGGAGACAAAGGGGGCCGAGCGTGGTGCTGGCCACCCACCCCGTCATGTGCCATGACATACTTCGAAGGTGCTCGCTAGCAGCAATTGCCCCAGAAGTCTGTAAAAGCTTTGTGGGGGATCTTGGCCTTTATTTGTGGAGAGGTAGTGCATCTGTTCGTGCTCCGCGCTACGAACCCGGCGACGCGAGTTCTAAACCCGCTCACCGCCAAACATCGGTGACGAATACTGAATCTGAAGCGCTCCTGAGCTTCTCCTAGGTCGACTCAGCCTCGAAGGGGCATCTGGGGCCGTGTGTAAAGATCGCCAATGGGGAGACAAAGGCGACCATCCACCACCTTCGTGTATCAGGGCTTCATAGGTGCTCGCTAACAGCAGTGTTAAGGTTCTGTGGGGGATCTTTGTCTTTGTGTGCGAGTGCGAGCGTGCTCACGGGGCAAATCACGAACACGAGTCGAGTGCTGTAACTCGACGGGTACGCGTGTCCGATATTAGCATTCCCCTTTCATTATTTAACCTCGCGATGATGTTTCACCCCCCCCCCCACCCCACTTTGCCCACACCACGACCACCGCCGACAAATCACCCCCCCCCCCCCGTGTCTTTAATGAAAAGCCAAGCAGGCAGACACTTATCAGTTAATTTCTTCTGGGGTAATTTTCTGCTCCACAGCGCCGACTGTGCGTTGCTCGGCGCGTGTATTTGTCGTTTGTTGTTTGTGTGCAGGGGGTAGACGAGGGAGGGGTAAAGAGGAGGGGGGGGTAAAGATGGGGGGGGGAGTTTTGTGTTCCTTCCAGATTTTGCGAATAATATCCAATTGAGCGGAATGGAAATGTAATGGCGAAGTCAAGCACGTGCTGCTCTGTGAGGGGTCACGTGACGGCACGCACGTCATAAGCCCTGACCAATCAGCTGCTCGATGATGCCTTAACCCGCGAACCGCGTCTCTCTCTCTCAAGCTCTTTGCCGCAGGCCGCGTTTCACAGCGTGGAGATCACCGGGGGTGGTGGTCGACTCGGCCTCAAATGAGTATCTGGTGCGCCGTGTAAACATTTGCACTGGGAAGACAAAGGCGGATGGGTGTGGTTCTGGCCACCGACCGCCTCGTGTGCACGGTCGGCCTTCATGGGTGCTCGCGAGCAGGACTTGCCCAAAAAGTCTGTTAAGGGATCTTTGTCTTGGCAGCGATGTCCGTGGTCACGGTGGCAGTCGTCTTGGTAGTGATGGTGCTGTTCGTGGCGCTGGGAGCTGCAATATCGACGACGGCGAATAGTGGTTTTGGTGGTGATGCCGTTAGCGATAGTGGTGATGCTAGTGTTTTGTGGTAACGAGGTTAGTGGTGACTGTGGGAGTAGTGTCGATGGTGGTGATGGTGGTGTCAATAGTGATCGTGGTGGTGGTTCTGGTAACTGTGGTAGTGATGACGGTGGCTGGCCACGTTGGTGGTGAGGGTAGTCGTGGCAGGGTTTGGCGGTGAATGTGGTTTGGTGTGTTGAGGCAGACAGACGTATTGTTTAAGATGGAACTCCATAGCCTGCTTCCTTCTACGTACTAAATAACACCACTGCTAGTTTCGTGACAGCGGTGAAAGGAAATCAGCCTCCCAACGACGATCGTCATCCCTAACGGCCAGCAAGGTCCCTCACATTGATCTCCTCGCTCCATCTCCACGGCGGTCGTTTTCTCGAACACATTCGCGCTCCTTTCATTTTGACTACCATTCCATTCCGTCGCCCCAGTCTCGTCCATGGGCCAGCGTCATCCCCATATCTCGCGGCGTCAATCCGCCGAAGTCCCCCACGTGGACTGACTGAGGCTGCGATGATTTCACAATCGGAAAGAGTCGTGCCGCCACCTGGCGGACCCTCACGGGACAACGAACGCACGGGGCGTGATTGGCAACGTCTGATTGGAAGCTCGCCGCTCGCGTTGTTCAAAACTCCAGGGGGAGTTTAAATCCACAATAAAACAAGTATAAACTATCTTCTTGGTTATTTCGGTAAAGTCACGTAGAAGGGAAATAATACAATAATAAAAATACAACATAATAAAATACAATTCTCACGACGTTTCGGCCACAACGCAAGCAGCCGTCCTCAGGCGAAGAACAGGGCTGTCGGAAAGACAGCGTCCGACAGTCACTCATTCGGACGCTGTCTTTCCGACAGCCCTTTTTTTCACCTGAGGAGTTAGTCACTGCACATACACCACAGAGTCTCCTGCCAAAAATACCCCCCCCCACCCCCTCGTTGGCTGTTGGTGCCCATGCTATGGGCCACATGAGCCTGGGAACTTTGGCCACAGTGTTTTTTTTTTATTTGCGCGTTTTAGACCGCGGCGAGTGCGGCCACGAGCGAGGAGCTGACGCGCCAGGGGAGTTTTAATTTAGTTTTTTGAAACCGGGAAATACATCCCAATGAATAATCCGACGCTAAACAGGCAGGCCAATGCGATGACGTCACACGACGGTGGGCGCCGCGCCTCGTGACGTCATCGCACGTGACGTCACCCCACGACCCCACGTCAACTTAGTTTTGAGGCCCAGATAATTGGTATTAACATTGCTCATGAAATACATCCGAGAATAAATGATTTTTTTAAGCGTTGCATGATCCATGCAGCTGTGAGCATCGTTCTTCCCTGGATAGTGCATCAATAATCAGGCTCGTCCAGTGTGTAACGCCGTATTCTGTGTTAAGGTCGAGAAATGTGTTAAACAAAGCCAAGGTAGTGAAGCCGTGGGGACTGGAGGCGCTCAGAGTCAATCGGTTTTGCCCTTTCTGGCAACAACACGAGGTGTAAAGATGTTCAAACACCAAATGGATATCTTTTGAAAGGCATCAAGTCCGCATTAATCACATGTCCTTGTGACAAAACATGCATATAAACAGGTTTTGATGATATGCATCGTCTTTAATACCGAGTGGCCTTCTTTAGAAGGCCGTCTCTAGTGTACAAGCGTTTCTCACACAAACCATCAGCCGCAGGGCCTTCTGGGGAGTGCGTAATTTCCGCATCATCGATTCAAGACAAGCAACGCTCTGAACCGGTTTCGATATACATAGATTATCATCAGCGTTGAGGCTTGCTTCAATCAATGTTTGCATGGCGAGCTGCCGATCTTGTATGCAAGTGCACTTCTCCATAAATGGAGTGTTTTTTGTGTGTGTATGTCTTTACAATTACACGATATAACAAAACAACCAATTAGTATTGATACCAGAGGTGGGACAAAGTCATTGTTATGCAAGTCCAAGTCGAGTCGCAAGTCATCAAATTCATGACTCGAGTCTGACTCCAGTCCAAGTCACATGACTCGAGTCCACATCTCATAGGTGGGACAAAGTCATTGTTATGCAAGTCCAAGTCGAGTCGCAAGTCATCAAATTCATGACTCGAGTCTGACTCGAGTCCAAGTCACATGACTCGAGTCCACACCTCTGATTGATACTATTGGTCACGAAAGCCTCCGTGTTAAAAATGACACCTCTCGACGAGATATTTAGCGGCAAGCGAGACGTTGAGAAAGCCTTTTTTTGCGTAACCTTAAGTCGTGCACATACCGGGAAACCTGACGAGAATCACCTCGATGCTATAGTGCACAGCGTGCCCTCCACCACTGGCAGAGTTCGCAGTCGGCTTCATCATCCCTCGCAGCTCATGCCGGCGGGAGTTATTTCTCGATCGGGTTTTCTCGTTTTGTTTTGCGCCGGCTGGTCTCGCTTTCCCTCCCTGCTAGGAGGGTCATTAAGCGCAGTTGTCGCCGATTTATCGTTATTACTGTGATAACTACTATAATAATGATTGCGATAAATCCCGCCAACTGAACAAGTAGCTGGTGGGTGCGGGGGTCCGTGTTACAGAACAGCGGGCGGAGGAGACTTTTGACTTTGAAACAACTTTTATTGCAGCCAGCAGCAAATGCACTGGAGGCGATTGCGATATGAAACACACAAAGTCACCAGCAAACAAATGAAAATAAACGGTACAAATCCACGCGCTGTGGGCGCTAGAAGCACCGCGCACAACACGAAAGAAAAGTCACGTGATGGTGGTTGTGGTGGTCATCGCGCACGCGACGGTGACGAGCGAGCGCTTCAGAAGGTGAACACGAGGGTGGGGAAGAGAGAGACTTTTGACTTTTAAACTACTTTTATTGCCGCCAGCAGCAAAAGCACTGGAGGCAATTTCGATATGAAAATTACCTACCGGACACAACATGGTCTCTCCATTTTGTGTCCCGTAGGTCGGCCAGGTCCCGGGAAGTCAGCGCCTTCACGCAGCACGTGTAGAGCGCCTTGACACAGCACGTGTAGAGCGCCTTGACACAGCACGTGTAGAGCGCTGTGTTTGGGGCACTCTTGAGGGGCACGTTCCTGCAGCCTCGGAGCTTCAGTAGCTTGCCGGAGGAGAGAGCGGCATGCGACGGTTACCTTAATCTTTTGCGAAATTTACGTGGAATTTCTGGACCTCTTGAGCGTTCAGACATAAGATTAATCGGCAATTATGAACATGTACATCGACATTCAAGAAATAATAATCATGATGATTGTGACGATTCCAACTTGTAGCGCTGTGCCGTGCGATGTTCGCTCGCCTCTCTCAGAGAGAGAGGACGACTCAGCGGCACCGTGATGATGCGAGAGAAGGCGATGAGCGGGGAGGTAGCCACGCGATGAGGAGCCAGTGCCACTAACCTCTGTTGTCCTCTATATATTAAGGCGCTTTCGGCAAATAAATAAGTTTTTGTTTAAATAAATAACTCTTGCCCCGCGGATTTTTTTACTTGGAGAAATGCACGCAGGCGTTACGTCTGTCCGCGTTTACCCAATTCACTCCGCATTCAAATACTCATCGATTGTACGCTACACGCACCTGATGATTGTTAAACAGGTGCCACGTGCCCTGCTAAGCAATCAACGCTGTCTGCGGCACGTGGGACACGTGTACACGCACGTGTGGAACACGCGCGCACACACGTGTGGAACACACGCGCACACGCACATGTGGGACACGCGTGCACGCACATGTGGAACACGCGCGCACACGCACATGTCGGACACACGCGCACACACACACGTGGGACACGTGTACATCTCCCGCACACTTTAATCTCCATCGTAATTGATGGATGTGTAATTAAGGCAGGCATCGTCAAATGTTGAGCGCGTCACGTCGGACGTGGTTGCCAATCGTCGTGTGTGTGGAGCGTGGATCGAGTTAATTTGTATTTGAACGAGAGGAGTGAATTTATGTACGCGGAAATACGTAACGTCATTCTAGATTTGAAGCTTTCGTGACTGCAAGGATTCATACTCTTAGTTCTTTCGGTAAAGTCACGTAGGTAAGAAATGAAATTCAAATTAATAAAAATAAAACAATAAAATCACGACGTTTCGGAGGCAACACAAGCTTCCGTCTTCAGGTAAAACGGTCATGGCAAAATATCTGTTTCACCTGAAGACGGAAGCTTGTGTTGCCTCCGAAACGTCGTGATTTTATTGTTTTATTTTTATTAATTTTAATTTCATTTTTTACCTACGTGACTTTACCGAAATAACTAAGAGTACGTAACGTGATGGCGGGGGTGGGGGGGGGGGTCGCGAGGCTCGGAGTGTTGGAACCTCTACTCATCTTGCTGACCCGCCCATACTGGGGCTTCATAGCTCATCGGATTTATCCTGCAGTCGTCCTGCGAGTCCTCTAACGCGACCCCAACTCCACGGCTCTGTTGCAGCTGTCGGGTGCCGTGAGCGTGGACGGTGGAAACAGATGGCCACGTTGCAAGGACGCGAACGTTGCGGTTCAAAATCAATACAAGAAAAAGAAACAATCACAATACAGGCTCAAGTGATCAGTCACGTGTTATCAATTATGCCGCGTGTCAAAAAAATTTAATTGGTAAAATTTTTTGTTAAAAATGATTCATCGTAAATAGATTTGGGTTCGGCAAATGACAGGAACGAGACGTTGTCGGTGACGCGAGCGAATCTCAAGTAATGATCAGATAATGTATCTACCGCCGCTAGACCAATGTAATCAATAATCTACATCTTAAACGTAATCAACCAGTTAGGGTGTTGACTGTTATGTTAGCCGACTCTCTGTGTTGTATTGCATCATATTTCTAAGTTCACTCGGTTTGTTTTCTGTTTCATTCGTACCTGATGACGGTTGCTTGTGTTGCAATCGAAACGTCGTGTGCTAATATTTAATTTATTTTAATTTCTACGTGACTTTACCGAAAAAACCAAAGAGTAATCCCCGCAGTCACGAAAGCTCCAAATCAAATATACGTCTCTTTGTGGAACTACTTTTGCACAGGAGATGGAACGGCGGCGGTTGCAGTGATTAGCGCACGTTTAGCAGCACATCTCACGACCCGAGTTCGATCCCCAGCCAGAGCGTGCGCCAATGGGGTGGAGGATCGTCACCTGTTCCTATTTTGAACGGGGCCACCTGGGACTTGGCTTCTGTGTTCGGGTGGCCACGAGCGAGAGTTGTAATGTCTGGGTTCACAGAGGCCTGCACGGCTCAGAGCAGTGGTTCTCAACTTTGTTTTTTATTGGATACTAACTCTACCCCCGCATTGTTGAATTTTGTTGCAATCGAGTACAGTACCCCCCCACCCCGCCTTGCCTAACCCAACATGCTTCTGAGAAATAAATGTACGATTAATGAACCATCGATATTTTAATCAACTGTCCATTTTGTGATGTATCTTAACAAGCTAGTAACTGCAAGCGAATAAAACATTTTCAACGGAAGCTCTGCACGCGTGACGTAAGTTATTCGCGCTCGCTGGTCACTCTTGGAAACCTGCATCGCTTACGATCAATGAGTTTAGAGAGATATTCTATATCGTGCGAGGTTACCATATGGGTTTTATTTTATCGTAGTTATTTTATCTTGGCAGATTCATACATTGTTATTTACCAATGACTCTCATATATGATAAAAACACATTCCTGCAGACGGAGCTGGTAGGAACGTTGGGTTGCTCGGTCAATGGCCAGGGTCAACGGCGGCGTGGTGTATTCCGCAAATATGGCCGACTGTGAGGGCGGGTACAATCCGACGTGAGTAGGTTAAACGTTGAGTTTTATAAGGGCACCACGGGGTGACCAGCCCCTCCCCACCCAGCCCCACCCCTGAAACCCCCCACCCAGCCCGACCCTCCCCACCCAGCCCCTCCCCACCCTGCCCTCTCCACCCAGTCCGACCCCTCCCATTTTTGGATGCACGACGGACGGACGGACACAATAATCCCCTGTGGGCTGGTGGAAGCAGGTGTTTCCTACCAGTATCACCTTAAGTAACCACCTGCGACATTGCCACATAACCCCAGGGGGTCTGCGTACCCCCGGTAGAGAACCACTGTGGAAAAGGTGGCGTGCCTAGTCGGGTGCGATATCTGAATAAGAGCATTTTCCTTCACGTGCATGGACCAGCGTGGTGGAGAATGGTCAACCAACCCTCATTACTGAGCGTGGGGAGCCCTTCATCCAGCAGTGGATTTAGAGTATTTGTCTGCTATAAATGTCCACATGATGAGCCAACTTCGTTGAGTTATCATTTGTGGCCAGGTCGCTTCTGCAAAAGAGCTATATAGCCCGGTGGTTCTTAATTGATACGATATAAATAGTTTAGTATGTATGTTGAACTTCTTTCGCACCGTATTTTATCAAGCGTGCTGTTCGGAGGTGCGGGGGGAAGGAAACAAACTAAACACAAGAAGCAGTTTTAATAAATTATTTTCCAATGTTTCATGATACAGTTTTTTTTTGGGGGGGGGGGGGGGGGGTTAGATCGCGTAAAAATAAATGTGTCGTTAAACCCGCCACCACCCGACACAGCCAATTAGTAAGGTTTGTCACGTAAACATAACGTTGCCAATTCGTTACTAGTCCAGCGCACGGTGTGTCGGAGAGCAAATTGACAATTTTGACATTTACATATTCTTAGGTTTTTTTCGGTAAAGTCACGTAGGTAAAACATCAAAATTAATGAAAATAAAATAAAAACAAAAATCAAGACTCGGTTGTGACGGTCCCACCTGATGACGGAGACTTGTGTTGCCTCCTTGTGTTGCCTCCGAAACATCGTGATTTTTGTTTTTATTTTATTTTATTTTCATTAATTTTGATGTTTTATCCACGTGACTTTACCGAAAAAACCTAAGAATATGATTCCTTGCAGTCACGAAAGCTTCAAATCTAGAATTGACATTTACAGTTTGCAACTTAGATGTAAAAGCGCATAGCTTCAGTGGCTTCCTAATCTCGGAAGAAAGGGCGTTCCATGCGACGTGCAGAAGCGCATCTGAAAGCGCGCGAAGCAGTGACCGTCGTTGTTAGATGGCCAGCCAAAAACAATTGACAAACGGCTATAAATGAAATCATCTAAGACAGCTGTGACCACGTGCGAGTGTGATAAATACCGAGACAGCTTCTTCTGGGTGTAAAGAAGGGTTTGTGTTAATGGTAATATACATATATATATATCTCAATTGAAATGTTGCTGTAAAATTACCTTTGAATAAGATTATTACATCAATTATACATTTACCCAACGCATAATTTCCTTTATTGAATGTTATTCAGTCAGGCACTAATGTATAATTTCTGTAATTGACATCAAGGTAATGCATTTTCTAATCCCTGAATGACCTCGCTCTGATTGAAATATGAATTCACTAATTGCATAATTGTGTTTGCCCGACATATCTTCCGCAATGATTAATTACAGAGTTGTTACGTAATTGCTTGCATTCGGAAGAAATGCAATTTAACAAATTACGTAAAAGACATCATCATCGTCATCATCAAAATCCATATCCCGAATGCGCCCTACCAGGATCGATTTGTATACGATTTTAAATCAGTCATTGAACTGCTTCATCTCCAAGGGAACTAACAAAGGAATTGCATAACCAGATTGTGCCTTTGTTATTGCAGCCGGTGAGACCCGCACTCAGCTGAGCAAATCTCTGTTACGAGGACGACCACAGCCCAAAGACCGTGAGCAGTGGTGGCAGTGAGAGGACACTGCAGGCGGGAGGAGGGAACGCACAACTCACCAAGGCAATAACAACAACAGGCGTGAATTACACGACACTTAAAGAGTCAGTCGCACGATTCCGCACGCACATTTGCAGACGTTTTAACGACGTGGGTGATAAATCGTTGAAATCTCGAAGTGCCAATTTGACTCGGGTGTGTGTCGACCAAAGATAGGGGACAGAGATAGTCCACCTCTCTTGGTGGTCTGGGTAAATGGTTGACGCCGGTCCGGAGAATGTCGTCAGTGGATCAAACTTTCTCACCCACGCTGGGCACTTTTACTCGCCACAGTGTTCCAACTGCCGCGCCTGGAGAACGAACCGGTGTCCCTCTGGATTGCAAGGGCAGTGAACCAACCACTGCACCACCGCGGTAACATCTTCATGATAATTGTATCGTGACCAACATCTTCGTGTACGGTAAGTACTCGCTTAGCACGTATTCACACTAGAGCGCGTTTCTGCTATAATGCGATTTTCCATTAGGGAACACTTTTCACACAATGCAGAACGCACTTTTCATAACGCGGAACGCGCCTCGTTATAACGTGGAACTCGTCTCGTTATAACGCGGAACGCACACCGCTATGACGCGGTTTCTGAGCTGTGCGGTACGATTCAGTACGCAGCATAATACAGGAACGCGGCGTCGTGCCCTGAGCTATTTGTCCCGCCACGTTACCGTGTGTGCGTACATCGTATCTCGCTAAAACATTGCCATTACGTTATTTGTGGGGAAATTGCTCTCGCAGAACGCGTGTTTCGCTTAACACGGAACTTTCCGAGAACGCATGATCCCGCGCCAAACGAGATTTGCCGCACTGTAGTTCCTAAAGTGGAGTCACTTTGTACGTACGTCTGTTGAAATTTCCCCCAGCACGTGGCCAATGGCCAACCTCGCTCATCGGAGGTGCGGGGGGGAAAGACAGCAAGCTGCAGACAAAAAAAATCAGTTCTAAAGAAACGAGATTTCAATGTAGACGATGCAAAAGTGCCACGGTTCACCAGTGGCGTCTTCATAGCGGACGTAAGAGCGTTCCCTTACGCGCCACAGAAGCGCATCGCGTGAAAACGCGCCGTGCCGCCGTTGGGGCCCCTTCATCGCGAAGTCGGTCACTCTCATCGCGACCCGCAGAGGGCGACAGAGACGCGCGTGTGAATCAAACGAGACCTCCCCCACCCCGCACCCCCGGGACCTTAGCTGCGCGCACAGAACGTCGAGAGAGGGCAACAGGGAGTGCGGCAGAGGCCGTTTGTTGTGCCGCCGCTGAAGGGGGAACGCCTTTTGGGGCCGTCTATAAATGACGCCACGCGATTTTGGACGATTTTTGACCCCCCCCTCGCGCTTCGTCACACGGCGTCACAAATGGTCAGACCCCCCTTCAAATATGACGTCACAAAACTCTACCCCCCCCCCCAAAAAAAAAAAACATGCTTCAAATGGCTTTAAACTATTGTCATTGTAGTGCGTGTTTAATGTGGCGCTGCACTCTAATGTTGTAGGAGAAAACATGTATTTAGACATCTATTTAATTAAGTAGAACGTGTTGTCTATTTTTATTTAAAATTGCGCATTTTGATGTGACGTCACATTTCTCAAACCCCTCCCCCCCCCCATCGTCACCCATCGTCACAAATGTCTGACCCCCCCCACCCCCCCTAGGTGCGTGACGTCATTTATGGACGGCCCCTTGGCTTCCGGCGCGTTCGAAAAACCGCGGGACTGACCAGGACACACGCGCAATCGAAGTACGGTTCAAAGGGCCCCGCGCTACTGTGGGGAGGAGGCCGTCATCCAGCAGTGGATTTGTGTGTGGCGATCCAAACTTCATTGATATCCGTGGCAAATATGTTAACCCGCCTTAGGCCTCCTCCAAGGTCAACTTGTGCCTGGTGCAGTGTGTGGACATTAGCGTTCGGGAGACAAAGGCAGCCGGGCGTGCTGGTGGCCACACCACCCCATCGTGCACCGTTCCGGCCTTCATTGGTTCACGCTAGCACCACTTGCCTCAGCAATCAGTGTAGGCGAAACGGCGGGTGTACGTAGGTGTGAATGTGGTGGAGCGGTGGCGCAGTGGTTAGCGCACTGCGCTACGAACCCAGCGACCCGAGTTAGATTCACGCTGACAGCCAACATCGGTGACGATTATCTGAACCGGTTCCTGCGCCTTTCCTAAGTCGACTCAACCTCAAATTAGTTCCTAGTGCGATGGGTAACATCGCCACTTGGTGAGACAAATTCTATTCTAGATTTGAAGTTTTCGTGACTGCAAGGATAAATAAAATAAAAATAAAGTTATTTTTAAAGTCACGTACGTAGGTGAAAATAAGTTATTTTGAGTTTTATTTATATTTATTTATTTTTCACCTACGTGACTTTACCGAAAGAACCAAAGAGTATGAGACAAAGTCTGTTGGTGGTGGTACCGGCCATCCGCCCCCTCGTGTATCGTGCCGGCCTTCATAGATGCTCGCTAACAGCATTTGTCTGAACAGTCTGCCAAGGCTATACTCGTGATCTTTACCTCGTCTCTTTGTGGGGAGAGGCGGTCGATTGCCGGTTAGCGCCCTGCGCCACGAACCCAGCGACCCGAGTTCGATTCCCGCTCACGGCCAACACCAGTGATGATTATTTGGTCGACTCATCAGCACTGGGGAGGCAAAGGCGGCCGAGCGTGGTGCTAGCCACCCCCACCCTTACGTGCGCCGTGCTGGCCTTCATAGGTGCTCGCCAACAGTCTGTTAAGGCTATACGGGGTGCCTTTGTCTTTGCTATGCATGTGTGGGCGCAGTGCGGCACGCACGACATTTAACAGACGCAGTGCGGGGGAGCCGCGTGTATCCCATTATCTGATATCACGAAAATTGGCCGGAATGGCCCGTAACGCTGCTGTAGCTGCTGCTTGGGTTTGTCTTGGCGAGGAAAAAACAAACTTCCACGCACTCCCAATTAGAACCGCCGCACAACGATGATGATGATGATGATGCAGGCGCCTCGAGTCTGCAGCTGACACGCGGCAGGTGCGAGCAGACAGACCTAATTAATCTCCGGAGTAATGCGCGTCGGGGGCGAGGGGCGGGTGGAGGGAGGGTGTCACTAATTGTTTGTAAAAGTCCACGAAGAAGCGCGGAGAGATGCGCGGTGTAACATGAATCACCTTTGAGACAGACGTTGCCCATGATAACAGACGGGTTCAAAAGGAAGTGCGTGGAGAAAAGATCGTGTTATACCCCCCCCTCCCTCCTCCTCCTCGGCTCTGGAACATAGTTCGGACCAGGGGCGGTTTCTTCATTAGGGCGATTGGGCGACGCACCACCAATGTCATTCAACCACAGAGTCACGCTAGCCGTCACTGTGCCTCTGGATATAGTCCAATCAGCGTCATGTCACGTTCTGTGGAGTACCGCCTCTTTTTGGGCGATTTCACTCCAGCTGAGAATCGCCCCGAGTGGCCCCATAGACTTACATTCAAAGATGTTTTTTTTCGAACGGGGGGCGCTGCAATGCATTCTCTATGGCTTCCGGGAGGGCTCGCACTAACGTGCTTACGTCATCATACGTAAGCACGTTTCATCCAACAATGTTATTTGTCGCCACCTAGTGGAATCTTTAATAAAAGAAACTTGAGTGGATTGTATTAATAGTGAGATAGAAACAAACAAGATGTATTGTAAGAGTCACTTTATTTTTCATTAATATTAAAGAAGTGAAGTTGCCTTTACATGCTTAAGCTGTTAATTTATCCATTGCATGGGTGGACCTTATCCTTATCAATCATCCAGACATTTGCCCCCCCTGAGAGATTTTGCAGGAGCCGCCACTGGTTCGGACTACTAAGTGGAGGTAAAGCTCACTACTGGATCTATTTCAGAAGCGATCTGGCCACACATGCTAGCCCGACGAAGTGGCGTATCATTTGAAATGTATAACGCCTACATACTCGAAGCGTTTGTTTCTAAGTGTGGCGGTAAACACCGAAGGAACAGGAGAAAAATCCACGCGACCGCGGGGAGAACTCGCAATCTACAAATGTACAGCAGCAGGCGTCAGGGTCGGGATCGAACCTACGACCTCCTGTATACCAGGCGCGGTAGTTAACATCTCCTAGCCACCGAGGCTATAATGCGGTTTTCAATGTGGAGGGGGGACGGGGGGGGGCAGAACACGGAGGACAATTCACGTGCCCATCAAGCAGAGAGAGAACACGCGGAATCAAAACATTACAGCGTTGTCAAGATGTCTTGTGAGTCCCATTTAAAGTATCTAAAACGTAATATTTGTTTAAAAAGTAAGGCGTCTTTAAAACAGGTATGAATATGCAAAGGAAACACAAGCTCGGGGTCAATTAAGTGGGGGTCATAATCTGGACCACCCTGTACAACAGGCATCCCCAGGGTGCGAGATCGAATTCACGAGCTCCTTCCGAACCAGGCAAGGAAGAGGACATCTCGCTACCGAGGTCGCTGGAAGGAATGACGGCCGATGGTCAAGTATAGTAAGAGTGGCAAGCCAGGGTAAGGGCACGCGCCCAAAAGAGACGTCAATGAAGGAGATGCAGCAATTAAATCGACTCGTGTGCAGGTGCGCAGTGGGTCGTTGCATCGCAGAACCATGCGAGATGGTGACGGCTTGGGTGGGGGGCAGCAGTGGTGCCATCGGTGGATCGCGCATCGATCCTGGCCGGTTGAGGATGATGCGGATAATGATGCGGGGAAGGCCAAATGGTGAAATTTGGCAGGAGACCGACTGATTTGTCAAGGGCAAACGGGAGACAGAGCCGTTTCAGTCCTCAACATATTCAGCACAGTTCGCGGACTGTATGTTTACGCGCAACATACGTACGTGTATTTACATATGCGAGTATCTTAAAACACAACGCAAGCTTTGAGCATGCTTTGAGGACCGATGTACATGTATGTAAAACTTCTTTCGCAACGTACGTATAGCCAGGCGCCCTCATAGGAGTTGCGGTAGAGAAAGACAACAAACTAAACACACGCAAAAACTGTTCTAAAGAAATTCGTTTTCAATATCGTACAAGATGAATGTGTTGACAGTTAGACCCATATTCACTATAAAGCATTGTTAGGGAAGGAAACAATGAATATTGCCATTGGATATCTGCAGGGATGTCCTGGGCTGAGCGGGGTGCGTGAAATCCCCAGCCCCGTTCCCCCAGACCCCATTCTCAAAGCCAGAACCCGCACACGATTTGTGACTTATCAGCTGCTGGTATATGCATCGTCAATCAGGCGTCCCAATCACTCGTTTATGGAATTGTCGACAGACATCTTAACGCAAGGAACCTCCTGCAAATATGAGACCACAGGCCAAAGTTGTGACAATGCTTAGCTGGATAAATAGAATTGTTATCAATATCGATGGAGAACGCGATCGTTAATTGCGCATGCATTGCATAGGTATCTTCTTTGGCTCTACATGCAAATGTTGACACGTACTCCCACGTCTATGCTTCCCGCCTTCACAAACCCGCACTGACCAGGGCGGTGAAGCGTGTTTAAACAACTTCAGTTGCGTATAGAGAAGCCTTTATCCAGCAGTGAATTGACCTTGACTGATGCTAATGGCATCTAGTGCCGGAGTGACGTTCAATAAACTCTCGTGCCACCCCCTGCGATAACTGCTCAACGACTTCGAACACAATGCGAGTCTCCAGTGTTTGTTTTTATTTACAATTAGTAAAAAAAAAACACTAATTTCATTTCAATTATCTCCATCTGCATGCGATTAATTAAAAAAGCTCTTTAATTTCAGTTGCTAATGGAATTCCATACTTAGAAGACAGCGCTTGGTGTTATGTTGTACCCCGGTGGCGAGATGTTAACTCCCTCGCCTGGCATTCAAGAGGTCGTGGGTTCGACCCACACCCTGACGCCTGCTGCTGTATTTTTGGAGATTGCATGTTCTCCCCGTGGCCGCGTGGATTTTTCTCCGGGTCCCTCCGGTCTTTTCCCTCCACATTTAGAAACAACATCACGCGTTTCGGGAAAGTTATGGAAATGCGTGCGAGGTTCCTGCTGTGTGTGTGCTGCGCGTTTGCGTCTTCTAGGGCGAGAGGGGTGCGGTAGTGACGCTACAAACCTCGACATCCGAGTTCGATTCCCGCTCACTGCCAACACCAATGACCGTTATCTGAAGCGATTATGGGCCTCCCCCAGGTCGACTCAGCCTCTGTAAATGAGTAACCTGGTGCGGTGTGTAGTGAACATCGCCACTGGGGAGACAAAGGCAGCCGGGCGTGGTTCTGCCCACCCGCCCGCTCGTGTGCCGTGCCGGCCTTCATAGGCTCTCCCAAACAGTACTTTTCCCACCCGCCTGGTAATTCAAAACGGTCGTTTCCCCGTCGCATGCCGTGGTTTTAAATGACTCGCTTCGCCTCGCCCGCGAGCGGCAGTGATTCACATCCCACGTGGCGGCCCGCGCCCCCCCGCCCATTTGACGCGGGCGCCCGCGGGCGCCATGCACACGGACTCCAGTAATGGTCCCGTGACTGACAAGGATATTCTTAGGTTTTTTCGGTAAAGTCACGTAGGTAAAACATCAACATTAATGAAAATAAAATAAAAACAAAAATCACGACGTTTCGGAGGCAACACAAGTCTCCGTCATCAGGTGGGACCGTGACTTTACCGAAAAAACCTAAGAATATGATGCCTTGCAGTCACGAAAGCTTCAAATCTAGACCTGACAAGGATCTCCGTTCCGTGCGTGCGTGCGGAAACTAATGAAAGAATGCCCTCCTTGTGTGTAAGCTGTCTCGTTCAATATGGGGCCTTGCTTGCCAGTATTAAAATATAACAATGTGTCTTACCCTTTCTGGCAATGAAACAGGTGGCAAGATGTTAAAACGCCAAACAGAGAATGGGCTTTCTCTGGTGTGGACCAATCAGTTTCAAAGACAATGCATAGATTACCGGAGCGTGTTTTTTGTTTGCATGTTCACCACAAGTGCGTGTGGTTAATGCAGGCAGGATTCCTTGAATAAGGATTCTGTTTGGTGATTTAACATCGTAACAACTGTTTTATTTCCAGAAAGTGTGTAAAGCCTATTGTTTTACGGTCTTGTTCAACAGGATCAAAGGTAATTTAAATGTCCAAGATCCCAAGTAGACTTCGTGTGATGATGATGATGATGCTGATGATCATTGTATCTCGGTGATGCTGCGGTTGGCTGTGTTGCACACAAACAATTAACAATTAACTTAGCACGTTCGTCAATAACAAGTGTGACCTTTAAAGAAAAAAACATATGTCCTTTTTTCTTCATAGCACATATGTAATGTGAGACGCCACGGTGGCGAGATGTTAACTACCTCGCCTGGTATACAAGAGGTCGTGGGTTCGATCCCGACACTGACGCCTGCTGCAGTATATTTGGAGTTTGCGTGTCTCTCTCACCGTGGCCGCGTGGAATTTTTCTCCGGGTCCTCCGGTTTTTTCCCTACACATTTAGAAACATGCATTTCTAATGTTTGCCTGCTATACATTTCCACGTGACGAGCCACTTCGTGGAGTTATCATTTGTGCCCAGATCGCTTCTGAAAAAGAGCTATATAGCTCAGTGGGCCTTACCTGGTAAAACAACAAAAAAGTATAATCGATTGTATCCTGATGATGCTGTGCGGGTGGCAGTGGTGCACACGAACAATTAACAATGAACTTTTAACACCATTGGAACCTCATTTGCCAGTAAAAATATGATAATTGGTGTTTTACCCTTCTATCTGGCAACAAAACTGACACATTTTTTTACAAGGAGTCATGTTTACATAGACCACAATACCTGCAGTCATAATGCAAACAACCATCATTAGAGTTATGTTTTTTGTTTGCATTATGACTGCAGGTATTGTGGTCTATGTAAACATGACTCCTTGTAAAAAAGGTGTCAGTTTTGTTGCCAGATAGAAGGGTAAAAAACCAATTTTCAACTTTTAACACGTCCGTCAATAACAGGACTGTGGCCTCAAAATAAATATATATATATTCTTGGTTCGTTCGGTAAAGTCACGTAGAAGGAAAACAATAAAATAAGAAAAATATAAAACAATACAATTCTCACGACGAAAATTTTCTTGCTGTAGATTTCACACCTGATGATGATTGCTTGTGTTGCAGTCGAAACGTCGTGAGCATTTTATTGTTTTATATTTTTATTATTTAATTGTTTCCCTTCTACGTGACTACCGAAAGAACCAAGAATATGAATCCCTGCAGTCACGAAAGCTTTCAATAAGAAAATTCAATATTTTACGGGATGTTTCGGGCAATGACCATTTTTCATAGCACACATTTGATGTTTTTCACGATTGTTGAGTTTTTTTTTCACGGTGATCTCCTTAGTTCGCGTGACCCTTGCAGCCATTCGAGGCGTGAAAAAAAAGCTCCGCGCTTCTGACTCGAGTTCGCTACTCTGCACGCGCTATCATCGGACCGCCACTACAAAGAATGCGTTACAATCTGTACCACAAGACCCCCCACACAATAATAAATGTATTGCATTGCATCAAATCGCGATACCGAATCGTAAGAACCCATCGAGTCATCACGAAGGCGGGATTTGTATGCGTGTCTGTGGTGTGTGCTGGCGTGGTGCTGGCCACCCCACCACTTCGTGTGCCGTTCTGATCTTCATAGATACTACTCGCTAACAGCACTTGCTCCTATATTCTGTAAAGACTATACGGGGGATCTTGGTCTTTGGGGTGAGGGGTGCAGATGAATTGTCACCCCCCCCCACTACCACTTGTCCACAGTCGCCGTTCCTCGCTCCAGACGCTGCCGCATTAATTCTGTCGCCATTCGCGGGTCACATCTTCGCCGACCTTTTCATTTTCTTTACGGAATCATCCTGACACCGTGCGCCACGTGTAATTGGGATTATAATGCCACGGCCTTTCCCAAAAACACTTAGAGCTCGCCATATATATGCTCTGTATACATATTTCTATACAAACGCACATACATTGACGGTTGTATGGCCGAGAGCAGCATCTTCATCATACATTTTCAATCCACTACTGGATTTCGGCGACTGCTCGTCAAACCTACGTGCCGTTTGCGCATTCAGGAAAGCATCAACGTCTCCTGCATTGGGTTGTTTTTCCGCCTCCTTTTGAATACTGTTGGGAGGTTTTCGTAGTGGAATGAAATCCGTGTTCGTGGAGAAAACCCACAAAGCATGCGAGGGGATAACGCAGAGTTTCACAATCTCCGCTCATTCACGATCCCCCACAGACGAGCGGGAAGGCAGCAGCAGCAGCCACGCAGCGAGGAACCGGCGCTACTAACAATTGCCCAAGTTCTGCGGTCCTCTATAGATGAAGCTGTTATTTGCCGATTAATTAATGTTTACAAAAACAACTTTTACCCCTCAAATTGATTGACTTGGAGAGGGGCACGCAGGCTTTACGCCTGTACGCGTTTTCCAATTTTCTCCCCAATCAAATACAAATGACCTCATTCCATGCTGCACGCGCCAGATAATTGTTAAACGCGTCCCACGTGAAGCGTTCAGCCATTGACGACGTCTACGTCACGTTGAACACGTGCACATCCACACACGGAATATGTATACACGCACACAGGGAACACGTGTACACACACTGAACACTACACACCAGAGATGTGGACTCGAGTCATGTGACTTGGACTCGAGTCAGACTCGAGTCATGAATTTGATGACTTGCGACTCGACTTGGACTTGCATAACAATGACTTTGTCCCACCTCTGCTACACACACACACGACACGTACACACACATACGGAGCACGTGTATACACATTGAACAAATGTACACACGGAACACGTATACACGCACACAGAGAACACGTGTGGAAGCACACGCTGAACACGTATACACCCGCACACTGAGATCCCTATCTTAATTTGAATCGGCTCTTTTGAACGCAAGCGGCGTTAATTGCTCGGCGCGTCACGTGGGTGCTGCGCGTCACGTGGGACGTGTTTGACAACCATCGGGCGCGTGCAGCGTGGCACGAGGTAATTTGTATTTGAATGGAGGAGGACCGGAGTTTGGGAAACCCCGAGGTAAAGCGAATAGGCGTACGCATGTATGTCTACCTGCACGCGTGCTCGTTTGCTTCTCGTATCTGTCTGCGCATGAGTTTATAACAGGTGGTCGATGTGCTCTCGGAAACCAGAGTGTCCGGAGAAAAGCCACCATTCGCACGCGGGGAAGGGACGGTGAGGGGTGGCCGTGTGTATTTAACTGGCCTACTGAGGTGTGCAGGCGAGGAACGCCCGACACGGGGGGGGGGGGGAGCGCGATGCGAAGGAGCGTTGCGCGGGTGAATGGTGGTGGTGACGGTGATTAAGGGGGCACGGGGCGATGGGCGTTGCGGTGGCTGGCTTTTGTTGTATTGTATGTGGGTGGTGCCCGCGGATGGGACGAAGATCGGAAGGGACCTGTCGAGACGCCCGGGATGGAATGTTACTCCAAGTGTTGCTTTCTTTGGGTTTCTTTGTTATTTCCGCTGAGAAGTGAATAAAAAAACTTAAAATCGCGAGGATGACAATGGAAACGTTCGCACAGACGTGCTTCGCAAATTCACGCAACCGCGGTGCTGTACTGTCATCTCCTGGCCATCTCGTAGCCCAGATGATGTGTGAGTTTCACAGGCGTCTCGACGCGATCCACCAACCCCTGGTCTCCAAAGTGCTGGATCACCGACGTGCATCGACAACGGTGAAAAACAAAACAACGACCGGACGACTCCTGAGCGGCACAAGGCTGCCTCGTTACGGCCCTGAAAAATCTCGCTTGCACAATGGAAACCAAAAAAAACAATTACATTAGCGCCATTCCCCTCCGTGGAACCAGGCGTCTCATTGTGCTCAGCCCCGCCGGGACTGCCCCGTGGGCATCACGGGGTTTGCAGAGCCCAGTCCAGTGTGAGCACAGACCAAGCCCCGCTTGACATTTGGCCGTGGAAACGTGGCTTTGGAAGTGCCCGAGGCGCCTTGTCCCTCTCCGATTGTGTGTGCGCGCGCAGTAGGGCGCGCATTAGGGTCGCTCGCGAACGCGAGGGTAATTTGTTTAACCAATAACGATGTTCTCTTGGGGAAGGGCCATGAGGTCGGAGGGTGGATCGGTGGGGGTTTGGGGGCAGGGATGCCTTCCTGCCAATTAGGGGCTGAATCAGCTCGGCGGGCGTGAAGGAGGGGACGCGGGGTGGGGGTGGGAGGTCGTGCGCAATTGTCCGGCCTGTGACTCCGGCACATGCGCGGGCGTTACAATTAATTCGATGTTGCGGGAATCATTTGTCTCTGCAGCGTCGGTGCGGGCAGGGTAGGAAGAGGAGATGGATGCCGCCTCCGTGCGCTACCGCGGCGTGTCCCCCCGCGGGCTCGGTCCGTCGCGACCCATGTGCCAATTCACCTCCCGTTCAGGTTATGGACTCATTCATGAAATGTAGACGCCTAATGGGGGTTCAGTTGATATTGTTTATGATTAACACAGAGTAGTCGCGCGCTGCATGCGCCCAATGGTTGCTAAACTCTTGCCGCGTAAGCGAGGAAGGAGGAAGCTCGCGTCAAACGCGAGTTCGCGGTTTCGCGTGAGATGTGGAACGGCGGGACGCGCACCCCGCGGCGTTTCAAGGATTGGCGTCCGCACAATGTCCCCTGTGTTTCAATCGGCACGCGTCCGGCATTGACGTGGTACGTGTCTACCCACCAGTCGAATTGAGCCCGTTACGACTCCATTGGTAATTTGAAAGGAGAGTGATTCGATAAAGTCGAGGAGCGAAGTGTCTGGCAAGCCAGACTTTCTAGATTTTAAGCTTTCGTGACTGCAAGGATTCATACTCTTAGGTTTTTTTCGGTAAAGTCACGTCGGTAAAGTCACGTAGAAGGGAAATAAAAAATAAAATACAGAATAAAATAATAAAATAATAAAATAACAAAAAATAATCAAATAAAATACTAAAATAATATAATTACATAATATTTTTTTTTATTTCCCTTCTACGTGACTTTACCGAAAGAAACAAGAATCCCTGCAGTCACGAAAGCTTTAAATCGAAATTTAGTCTGGCCTGTTGAGTTTTCATCATCACCGGACAACGCGTGTGTCGTGGACTCGTGACCTATCTGAGGCTGTAATGGGCCGCATTGAAACAAGGAGGTGGGGGGGGGGGTAAAGGAGGACTTAGGCGGGGGGGGGGCAAAGGGGGGGTAGGGAGTGGAGGAGACGCGACGGGGCTGTGATGGGACGCAGCCGACCAAAAGAAACGTGGCGTCGATCGATGTCCCATTTAGCGACATATTAATTAACATGGAAATAGGTGTCTCATTCGTTAACATTGGCATCGATCCATAATCGCGGCGCATGCAGGGTTCCTGTATGGAAATGCAGGGCTAGAAGCGGTGGGGGGGGGGGGGCTGGGGTTACTATCACGGTGGTGTGTTTGGGTTCGCGTTCGGGGTGGGTGGTCAATTCGTTGTTAATGACGCACAAGAAACCCGCCCTGCGCTTACCGACGAAACACAGCGAACTAATTTCGATGTCCGGTCACGACGAAGAGGCCGTCCATAAATGACGTCACGCACCTATGGGGGAGGGGGGCGGTCAGACATTTATGACGATGTGTGACGAGGGGGGCAGGGGGGTGAGAAATGTGACGTCACTTCAAAATGCGCAACTTTAAATAAATATAGACGACACGTTATCCTTAATAAAATATACTTTTGATAAATGTTTTCTCCTACAACATCAGAGCGCAGCGGCACATTAAATACGCACTACAATGACAATAGTTTTATGCGATTTGAAGCATGTTTTATTTTGGGGGGGGGTGAGGGGCAAAGCTTTGTGACGTCATATTTGAGGGGGGTCTGACTTTTTGTGACGCCATGTGACGAGGGGGGGGGGGGGGTTAAAAATCGTCCAAAATCGCGTGACGTTATTTATGGACGGCCCCTAACGTCAGTCCGGAGTGATATATCTGGACCCGCTTTGGACTTCTCCTAGGTCGACTCAGCCTTGCACGAGTTCTCCGGCGGGGTGTGCCATCGTCCTTACTGGGGTGAGACAAAGACGGCCAGGCGTGTGCCATCACGGCCAGAGCAAGGTGCTCGCAAACAGTACTTCCCCCGACAGTCTGTGTCGACGAAACGTAGGGTCCGCGTCTTTGCTTCGTGGAACAGATTCATTGCCACGACGGAGGCTCGTGACAACACACACACGTCGGGTTAAATATTAAACAAAATCGTAGTGACCAGCGCGGCGAGGTATGGTCAATCTCCCCCCCCCCCCACCCCCCGTGGCCGACACGGCTGTCGGGAGGCCTTCATTTATCAGGGCTGTCTGTGGGGTGGCCCTGCAGGTTGGGATGTGAGGGACGAGTGGAGAGGGCGCTGTTACTCCCCCCTCCACCACTTCCCCACTAAAATCAATGTGGTCGACGACAGTTCGGATGATAGGAATAACGTGCTCTGGTTTAAACAGTGAGACGTGCGTGGTGTTGTTATTCTTATGAACACATTTATTGCCGTTTAAAAAAAAAACAATCAATAACGCATTAAAATAATGTACTACACTCTATAGATTAAAGTTGGGATTAGTGGCATCTCAAACCAGCGTCTGCCTCGCCGTTAGACGCGACGCATCCTCTAATGCAATTCATCATCATCATCATCGAGGCCTCGGAGATTGATTCGGTGACAGCTGCTCATTTTGACGTCCTTACGCTTTGAGCTCGAGCAGTGGAAGTGGGACAGGTATGAGCAGGATGTGCCAGATATCAAAATAAAAAATAAATCTTACTTTAGAAACTACGGGGTTGCTTCCACTTGATGGCCTGAGATCAGCACTGCATGTATTTTGAACTTCTTTGTACCGTACGTAGCCAACCGTACTAATCGCAAGTGCGGAGTATTGGGGAGACAAAGGCGGTCCGGCGTGGTTCTCGCCACACGAGCCACTCGTGGTGCTGCGCAGACCTTAATAGGCGCTCGCTAATCGCACTTGCGATAAAAGTTTAGTCAAGGCTGCACGCGGGAGCTTCGTGTTCGTGTGTTCATGAGTCAAACCAAAATAACATCTCTCGTCTCAGCGCTAAAGAACTGGCGGCGATGTGAAACACAAAACTGGAGGAGCGATCGAGCATGGACGGGAGACGCGCCACACGTGGCGTCAGGGTTGGCAAAATGTTGGAAATGTTGGGGTGAGCACCTGGTTGGTTATTGTGAGTGGCAGGGCTAGTACTGGTGAGTGATTTTCTGGCTAGGGTGAGTGGCAGGGTTAGTACTGATAATAGGTGTTCCCCCTTTTTTCTGGCAACAAAGCAGGTATTCATATTCTTGGTTCTTTCGGTAAAGTCACGTAGAAGGGAAATAATAAAATAATATAAATATTAAACAATACAATTATTACGACGTTTTCACTGCAACACAAGCGTGACTTTACCGAAAGAACCAAGAATATGAATCCCTGCAGTCATGAAAGCTTTAAATCAAAACAAAGCAGGTGTTAAGATGTTTAAACACCAAACTGAAACCTTTTTACAAGGAATCGTGTCTGCATTAACCACAATGCTTGTGGTCAGAATGCAAACAAAAAACAAACTCTGATAATATATGCATTGTCTTTGAAACTGATTGGTCCACACCAGAGACAGCTTTCTTTTGAGCCTCGTCTCAAACGGTGTTAGACCATAGGACGCCGAAAGGCTAAATATTATCAGAGTATGTTTTTTGTTTGCATTCTGACCACAAGAATTGCGGTTAATGCAGACACGATTCCTTGTAAAAAGGTTTCAGTTTGGTGTTTTAACATCTTAACACAACTGTTTTGTTGCCAGAAAAAACAGGGAAAAACCTGTTATCATATTTAGGTATTGGAAAAGGAGATCCCACGATGTAGGGTTAGTACTGTTGGTTGGTTCGGGAGGGTGAGTAGCAGAGTTAGTTATCGCGGTTGAGCAGGGTGAGTGGCAGGGCCTAGTTATAGTGGTTGTGTATGGTGATTGGTCGTTATTTTGAGAGTCGCTTCTCTGTCTCCACACACACATACGTACACAGACAGGCACGCGCTTTAGGCATCACACAATTTGCATGAAGTTCTTTATCTGAGACGTCCCTCTGCACAGCTCTTAATTGCTTTCTCTTGTCTTCGTTGCTTATCGTTCCTCGTGGCGAGCACCTTGTGAGCGAATAACGGGGTGCAATCGGTTCCCGATGAAAGTTACTGACGATGGGAACACGGAGCCCCCAGAGCCACAACGCCAGCATCCACTCCTCTTACAGCACGTGATCACCACCACCCCCACCCCCACCCACCTCCCATTCCCCCCTCCCCCATTCCCCCCCTCCCCCATTCCCCCCTCCCATTCCCCCCACCCACCTCCCTCCCATTCCCCCTCCCATTCCCCCCACCCATTCCCCCCTCCCCCATTCCCCCCTCCCCCATTCCCCCCTCCCATCCCCCCCCCTATTCCCCCCTCCCCCATTCCCCCCTCCCATCCCCCCCCCCTATTCCCCCCTCCCATTCCCCCCTCCCATTCCCCCCACCCACCTCCCTCCCATTCCCCCTCCCATTCCCCCCACCCATTCCCCCCTCCCCCATTCCCCCCTCCCCCATTCCCCCCTCCCATTCCCCCCACCCACCTCCCTCCCATTCCCCCTCCCATTCCCCCCACCCATTCCCCCCTCCCCCATTCCCCCCTCCCCCATTCCCCCCTCCCATCCCCCCCCCTATTCCCCCCTCCCCCATTCCCCCCTCCCATCCCCCCCCCCTATTCCCCCCTCCCATTCCCCCCTCCCATTCCCCCCACCCACCTCCCTCCCATTCCCCCCTCCCATTCCCCCCACCCACCTCCCTCCCATTCCCCCCTCCCATTCCCCCCTCCCATTCCCCCCACCCACCTCCCTCCCATTCCCCCTCCCATTCCCCCCTCCCCCATTCCCCCCTCCCATCCCCCCCCCTATTCCCCCCTCCCATTCCCCCCTCCCATTCCCCCCTCCCATTCCCCCCACCCATTCCCCCCACCCATCCCCCCCACCCATCCCCCCCACCCATCCCCCCCCCCTATTCCCCCCTCCCATTCCCTTCTCCCCCCCCAATATCATCCGCAGTGCCCTGCTGACATCTGCGCAGGGGCACCGATGGTTTACGGCAGATCACAATCATCAACGGCTTCATCTCCACCGCGCATCGCTCTCACCGTCCTCGTCATCGTCGTCAGAATATTCATCAGCATCGAAATCATCATAACCAGTCGGCATCGTCTTAGTCGTCATTGATGATGTCACCTTCATCAACGTCCATCATCGTAATCCAATGAATGGACGGGCGACTGTGTCATTCACGAGCCACCCACCCACCACCACCACCGTGACCCAGTGAGTCACGTCGCGTGCACTCTGTGCACTGCGCGCAGCAGATGCGGATTGACGGCTTCCCGGCTGCGTTAATTTAAGCAGCGGCGGCGGCTGTGTCCCCGTTAATTCGTCCCCGTTGCGCTCAGTCATCGGCGCACATCAATTCTGCGGCGCGCGCAAAAGAGCCACGGGGGATCGTGGGATAATTCCGAGTCAAATTGCGCCTCGCTTCGCGCGCTGGCCTTCGATCATAAATAGATCGCTTAAGCGGAAGTCATTGGCCAATTAAACCGGTTAACTAATTGAATTTTAAAACTCGCAAGTATGTACTTTCCATAACGTACGGCCTTATTAGTGAAACGCGTTTGATTTGTTTAAATGGTTTATTCTGCAGTACAAGGAGGAGCAAAACGTAGCACATTTATCGAGAACAATTGTCGCATCCCGATTGCGGATGTGTTATTATTGTTGTTGTTGTTTTCAGAGTGCGTGGCTTGACCTGGGGAGCTAGGAAAAGCCCGTGTTTAACGGAGCGATTGTCTGGTTCTGATTGCTCACCAGAAACACCTATTGATGGATCGCTGCATTCCAATACTTCTCAATTCACCATCACAACTGCACGGTCGGCTGCATACGGTACGAAAGAAGTTTGACACATACATAGATTGCAAGAGGTACGTTTGTCCATCGCCCCACCTTTAATTCCACATTCAACAATGGCAGGAGGGTGAGCAGAGGCGTAGCGTGGTTGGCATGGCCTCTGGCGCAAGGAATTAAAATTGGGTGACCTTTCCACGTTGCACACCCCCTCTCCTACCCCTTCTTCGTATCCCCTCCGGCCCGTGGGTTCTCGTGCAGTTGCAGCGCCTGCACACTCGATCGCTACTCCACTGAGACACGCTAGCCATGCCATCGTCATCATAATTGTTTAACAATAACATCCGAGAGCAATACATGCCCCTCTCGCAGCAGAGCACTTCTAGGGACCACGGGATTTTTCAAAAGCTGCACTCGAACGTACGCTCTCATCATTGTCGCGCTCTGTGAGTGGGGGTGGGGTGGGGTGGGGTGGGGTGGGGCGATGTTCAGTAGATTGCGAGGCTTCCTTTTAGAATTTATTCCGCTCATGCAAAGCACTACGTGCTTAATTAATCATGAAAACAAGTTGTTAACGATCCTGTACTGCATGGTTAATGCATCTCAACTCCACGACCACAACACTATTGCCAACGCGCGAGTTATATTAGCGGCGGGGGGGGGGGTGGTGGGGGTCATCGGTCATCCACCAGAACCGTATCACTCGCACCGGTTCACGTGATCGAATCACTCCTGAACTGATGCCAGCACTTGTAACAGGGTACTCCTCTCAGGTTCGGTCCGGTCTCTTTCTGTGGTCCCATAAATCCCAAAGGCGATAGTGCGTGGATGAGCCACCGGCACGTATACAACTCGTGTCACGTGGCTGCTGGGCCACGTAATGGGCAGCAGAGGGCATTGCAAGCAAATCCATTATTGTACCCTACTACGCTCCCACATCTGTGCTCCCCACATTCGCCCGTGCCGATGACCCCATAATCACCAAGAAAGGGGCACGTGAACTCTGGCGAGGAGTCACGGCCGTTCCGTCAGGCCGTGAAATCCGACCCCTTGACCTCTTAACTTGACCAGGTACATTCGCAATTATTTGTATTCCAGGGCGCCACGGTGGCGAAATGTTAACTACCTCGCCTGATATAAAGGATGTCGTGGGTTCGACCCTGACACTGGTGCCTGTATATTTGGAGTTTGCGGTGTCTCTCTCCCCGTGGTCACGTGGGTTCACCGGGTTTTCCATCCAATTTAGAAACATGCGTTTATTATTTGGTTCTTTCGGTTAAGTCACGTCTAAAGATAAAATAATGCACGTCTAAAGATAAAATAATAATAAACATGCGTTTATAGTATTTAGCTGCTATAGATTTCCACATTATGAAAAGCCACTTCGTTGATTTATTATTTGTGGACAGGCCGTTTCTCAAAAGAGCTATATAGCTCAATATCCCTTACCTGGTAAAATAAAATAAAAACATTTCAATAATATAAATGTGTAAGTGCGAGTCGCTGTGTCGTTGCATTCAAGTGATACATAACTGCCCAATCCTTACCAATGAATGCATTCATTCACCAAAGTGAAAAGCGAAACATCCACACTTGGCAAGGAGACGTGGCGAGTTCCCTGATGGTTGGCCACGGGTGAGGATTGGTAGGGGGGGGGAGCTCCTGCTCCTCTGCTCCTCGCCCCAGGAAGCCAGCCAAGCGTGGCGCCACTTCCATTCACAACGATACCAAAGCAGCGCTATCCATCTGTGGGCCGTAGTGCACGCACTCGTGGTCGCCTCGCCTGCAGACCTCGCTAACGAATACACAACGAGGCTCTCTGTGTTTCAAGTTCAAGTTAATTTATTAGGTATAGCCCTTTGAGCCATTCGGCTCTTGAATCGGGTGCAACCGCAACAAACAAAAAACTAAAACATGAACAAAAAACATCTTAAAGTGAATAGGTGACTAAGTGCAAACAGAAAATCCAAGAAAAGACAGCAAAATATTGCAGAAAAAAACACCGTACACCAACGCTGTGTGCAAAAATCCCAGTGGGATGCAAGTCAAACAACAACAACAAGCATAAGACAACTTAACTCGCGTCTGCAGTGACCCGACTCGCTCCATCCTCCCGCCGGCCCATCGTGTCTCGAACTCGTGTTCCCCACATCCCTTACGCTTCCACCCCCCCACCCTTCCCCACATTTCTCGTCTCGCCAATCTATTTCTCTTTTTGGTGATTTCCCAGGAGAGGTCGGTCAATCGTCGCTCATTAAAGCCCTAAAAATCTCATCACCTGCATCGTCCCCGCCTCCTGCTCCTCCTCCGCTCCTCGTGACGCCCCCACAGCTTCGCGCGGCGATCGGACACTGGCGCGTTTATCAGCGCAGCCGGGATCAGGGCTCCTTAAGGCTCCATCAGTTTTCTCCTCCTCGACTCCTAATCCTTTTCCTCCTCTTAAGCCCGTACAATGTTAACCCCCCCTCCCCACTATTCCCGATTCCACCCACACCACCCCCTTCTCTACTCCTATTATTCTAAAAGCCTATCAAGGCTTATTCCCAGTTGTCGTTAGATCTCGAAAGCTAAGCAGGAGTGAGCGTGAACAGTGACTCCGACTCGGCTTTTTTTATTTCAACCGGTAGTGCCCCCATTGAGCCAAGCAGCTCTGCGACAAGGACGGCCACGGCCGAAGACCGTCAACAGTGGTGGCAGCTACACAACTTCGTCGTCACGGGACATTGCAGGGAGGAAATGCGGAAGCTGACAGCAGCAAAACCAACGAGCAATTAAATTTGGATTTAAAGCTTTCGTGACTGCAGGGATTCATGAATATAAAATAAAAAAAATTCCCTTCTACGTGACTTTACCGAAAGAACCAAGAATGCAACGACCAATTATTTACTTCGAGACGTGCTTTTCATGGGCCATCACCGCCCATCAGCAGATCGCTACGATGGGCCGCTGGGAGGGCAGTGCTGAGTTGAGGGCAGCAGGGAGGGCAGTGCTGCAAACGTCAATTGTCCCACTCGACCCGCGCTGAGCAGCGTGCTGAAGTGTGGCCGAATAACCCTCGCCACGCATCGCCAGGCAGTGGCTCGCCAAGAAGGACATGTCCCACGAATTGCGTTGTAGGTAAACTCAGCCTCAAACGCGTACCTGGCGCGGTGCGTAAACACCGCCAGTTGGAAGACAAAGGGGGCCTGGTACAGTGGTGGCCACCCACCCCCTCATGTGCCGTCCGGCCTTCATACGTGATCGCGAACAGCACTTGCCCCAACAGTATGTCAAGGCTATACTGTGGGAGGGGGGGTGTTTGTCTTTATAGTCGGGTGTTGTGGTGGTGGGTGCTACTCTCAAGGCTGATGGTCGACGGCTGACCTCACTCTGTCCCTCGGCCGATCTTCCTGCGCTCACACGCAGCAGCTGCTGCTGATGCTGCTGCCGCCCGCCCTCAACGTCAATCGCAGAGCCCTCGAGAGTGAACAGGACAGCCACCAGTGGCGCTCCCAGCTAGCGGGTTTATTGCCGATTGTAATTAATTAACAACTGAGATTTGTAAATTGGTACTACCCCAGAGTCGCGGCATCTCTTCAGAAAGGTGAGGGACTCGATCAGTTGAGCCGTCTTATCCCGGAGTTTGTTGACTATGGGGTAATACCAATGACGTTAGGAAAAACCGCCACTTTAAAAAAAAAAATTGCTGTGGATGTCACACCTGTTGATGATTGCTTGTGTTGCAGTCGAAACGTCGTGATAATTTGTATTGTTTTATATTTTTATTATTTCCCTTCTACGTGACTTTACCGAAAGAACCAAGAATATGAATCCCTGCAGTCACGAAAGCTTTAAATCTAAATTCAAAATAGTTTAGTTTGATCGTTGAACTAACGCTGGGACGCAGTCGTGCGCCAACCGTCGATGGATTCGTTGAAGCTGTGCCCCGCTGCGTGAGCGCTCCTCTCTCTCTCTCTGTGTGTGTGTCTCGGTGTGTCTCGTGTTTGTTGATCGTTCGGTGTTGTCACCTCTCCATGGGAACTACGATCGTTAGAATTCCGCGTCGCGATCGCCGTGCGCCGTGAAGCTTCCGGCAGACGTGGACGGTTTCAAGGCGTGCGGCTTGTTGGTAATTTGCACGCGCCGTGTTATGACTTTGGCGCCCCGTGGTTTACTCTCGAGCGATGCAGAGGTCACGGGGCCTTGAGAGTTTGTCACACTGGAGGCGAACTGTTACTTATACACAGCACCGCTTTCACCACCACCACCACCATCATCATCATCATTCATCATCAGCATCATACATCCTCTACTTGTCATCTGCATCACTTGCTATTTTTTTTTACTTTTTGGTTTATTTTGTTTACCAGGTAAGATCCACTGGAGCTATGCGGCTCTTTTCAGAACCGATCTGGTCATAAATGAAAGCTCAACAAAGTGACTTATCACGTGGACATTTAGAGCAGCCACATACTCGAAACGCATGTTTGTAAATGTGGAGGGGAAAACCGGCGGACCCGGAGAAAAATCCACGCAACCACGGGGTGAACATGCAAACTCCAAATATGCAGCAGGCGTCAGGGTCGGGATCGAACCCACGGACTCGCCACCACTGCCACCATCGTCACCACGACCATCGCTGTCTCCACTATCACCGCCGCCGTCATCAACGTCATCATCACCACTGCCACGATGTTGTAATCACCATCATCACCATTATCTTCGTTTCTATCACTACCACAACTATACCTACCATCATTATTCAACAATAGATGTGTTCATCTTCTTGGTTCTTCACCTGAGGACGGCTGCTTGCGTTGTGGCCGAAACGTCGTGAGAATTATTTTATTATGTTTTATGTTTATTATTTTATTATTTCCCTTCTACGTGACTTTACCGAATGAACCAACCAGATGAATCCCTGCAGTCAAGAAAGCTTTAAATCGAAATTTAATAGATGTGTTTTTACATTGTGGTGAAAATAGCGGCATCTAGTGGTTGCAGGGGTGTCACGTAAACCCATTGCATGCTCGAAACAACATATCTTCTTGCACAGGCGCTCACATTGATGGGTCTTGGCCCAGCGAAGGAGAGATGATGGCTCATGATAATGAGCTTAGGGAATCGATATTAAATCATTTATGAATCGTTACACCTGCTCCTTCCCGTAACACAGGGCAGAGGTCATCCCACTGATAATTATATTGCTGTTCTTTACCCAGTTGAACCTCCCCGTGTCTCAAGACACATTTTTATGAGGATCATGTGACGTTGAAACGTTTGGCAGATTTCACCCGAGGAACCGGGATGTAAACCCCACCACGTGCACGAACGCACAACGAAAACTCCGCACAGATGGAATCAACAATCTGGTGCTGTACTGGCCATCTCGTGGGCCTCCCGCCATAGGAATGCGGAAATTCCGCAGCCTGGCTCAGGGTCACCAACAGAGACGATCACCACTGCATCACTGCTCCCACGATGGCCCGAACGGAGATTCTGAGAGGGTGGGGTGGCCAGCACCTCGCCAAGGTCAGTGGCGAGTGAGATCTAAAAAAAAAAACTAAAGCTATTTTTTACATTATCAGTTAAGGCCCAAAGAGCAGAAGTGACCTGGCCACAAATGATAGCTCGACGAAGTGGCTTATCACGTGGACATTTATAGCAGCCAAACGCGTGTTGATTCCAAATGTGGAGGGAAAACCCGGTGGGCCCGGATAAAAATCCACGCGACCACGTGGAGAAGAACACGCAAACTCCAAATATGCAGGCGCCAGGGTCGGCATCGAACCGATGACTTTGCATATCAAGGCGAGGTGATAACATCTTGCTACCGTGGTGACCTTGAACCAGTCCTGCCCTCCCCTCCCCCTCCTGTCCCCCTCCCCCTCACCAACCCGCACTGACCAGCGTGATTTTTTCATGTCTTTTTTTTTTCATTTTCATTCATTTGTGTTAGCCCTGTGAGCCATTCGGCTCTTGAATCGGGTGCAACCGCAACAAACAAAAAAACTAAAACATGAACAAGAAAACATCTTAAAGTGACTTTGCGCAAACAGAAAAATCCGTGAAGCATGGTCAAACGCACGTGACCGACGCGGCGTGGAGACGTGGATCGAGAATTGGTAAATGATTTATTTTAGTTCATTCGGAACGCGGGGTCAGTGAAAACCTGCCGCGCTTTTCTAATATCGTTGCAAACCTACGTGGGAAGCCAAACACACACCTAGCGGACTGTGTGTGTGTGTGCATAGGTGCTCATGGGGAGCGGTGGTGCAGCGGTTAGCGCGCTGCGCTATAAACCCGGCGACCCGAGTTCGATTCCCGCTCACGGCCAACACCAGTGACGATTATCTCAACCGGTCCTGGGCCTCCCCTCGGTCGACTCAGCCTCAAATGAGTACCTGGTGACGGTGTGTAAACATCGCCACTGGGGAGACCAAGGCGGCCTGGCGTGGTGTTGGCCCACCCACCCCTTCATGTGCCGTGCCGGCCTTCACAGGTGCTCGCTAACAGCACTTGCCCCTACAGTCTATTAAGGCTATACGGGGGATCTTTGTCTTTGTATTTTTGTGTGCATGGGTGCTCGCTGTGTGGAGCTGCAGTGTAGCGGTTAGCGCGCATACAAAACTCCAAATACACAGTAGGCATCAGAGTCGGGTTCAAACTCACGACCTTCTGTATACCACGCGAGGTAGTTAACATCTCGCCACCGGCTGTGTGTGCCACCCCCTTCAGCAAACGAATTGACCCTAACCCGGTGCGGTCACGCATTGCCAATAACACCTCCACGACCGACATAACCTTCACGCAACCCTGTATTGACAAACCGCTGTAAATTATTATTATCATCATCATTATTGCACGTTGTTACGTACGTGCTGTCGGGGATCGAATTATGCTCATACAGCGCTCGCGGGGACGCGGTTGGCCCCGAATGCACGGCGCTGCCTGCCCAGTCGGGAGTGCCTCAATCACAGCCCGTGCACCATCCTCGCATCGCCACGTGGCTAGTGGCAGATGGATGACATATTCGTCCGTCTGTTTATCTGCGTGTGCGTCTCTTTGTGCACGGTGTGTTTTAGTTTCGCGGATAGCGCGCTGCGCTGAGAACCCGGTGACCCGACATCGATTCCCATCAACGCCAGCGACTATTATCTGAACCGTTCCTGGGCCTCCCCAAGGTGGACTCAGCCTCACATGCGTACCTGGTGCGATGTGTAAACATCGCCACTGGGGGAGACAAAGGCGGCCGGGCCTGGTGCTGGCCACGCACCCCCTCTTGTACCACGCCGGCCTTCATAGGTGCTCGCTAACAGCACTTGCCCCCAACATCCTTTGGGGCTTTCAGTGGAATAAATGTCATCTCTTTTTATGGGAGCGGTGGTCCATTCCGGGTTCGCACGCTGCGCTACGAACCCAGCGGCCCGAGTTCGATTCCCGCTCGCGGCCAACACCAGCTGCGGTGCGTAAACATCGCCACTGATGAGACAAAGTCGGTCGGTCGTGGTGCGGGCCATCCACCCCCTCGTGTGTCATGACGATGCTCGATCACAGAGTTGCCCCAAAAAGTCTGTTACGACTACACGGGGGATCTTTGTATTATTTTTTTTGTCTACGGGCGGATCTTTGTGTGCTTGGTGGTCCGTAGGCTGGTCTGTCTGTCTGATCGCCTGCCTGTTTAAGAATATCAGTTATTCTTAGAGTATGAATCCTTGCAGTCACGAAAGCTTCAAATCTAGAATTATCAGTTATTCTGTCGACCTGCATGTCGCTGTCCGTCCGCGCCGTCTCTAAGTATATGTCCGTCTCCGGCACGTTTGTCTGCGGGGTAAACTGTTTGCTGCATGTATACCGGCCTGCTTGTTCTCTCTCTCAGTCTACATTCATGTCCTTGATTGCATGACGTAGGGAAGCAAAGTACCCGAATAGAAAGGACCACGCTTTCAAGGCGATGACACGATACGACCTACTTGCTGTACTGTAATCTCTTGGTCATCAACTCGTAGCCCCAGTGGGCTTTTTGGAAGTTTCACAAATAGTTACGCGATACACCAACCCCGAGCTCTAAAACACTGGGTCAGTCACAGGCGTGAGCCACCATGCCGATAACGACGATGATGATGATGGTGGTGGTGGTGGTGGCGATGATGGTGACCATGATGATGACGATGGAATCCGTTACTGGATTAAAGGCACACACGGAGTTGAGGAGTGGGAGAGAGAATGGAGTTCTGAGCGTCTCCGCAAGACGAACACACACGGCGGGCGTGAGCGCGCACTCACTCGCTCGCTCGCTCATGCGCGGCTTCCCAATTAGAAGCACAGGACTCGAGATATTCAAATCGAGACCATCTCTTCTCGTTATCGCGTCTGGCCTCATAAGCAACATTCATATGAAAACAACAACAACAACAACAAACAAGGACGAATATCCATGCATGTGCTCTGTAACTCTTTCCAACACGCGTTTGTCCTCGGAAGTGGGGTTTTTTGTTTTTTTTAGAACGTACGCGGTTTAAAGATGTCACACGACATGGTCAGGACGTGTCGCTGGAAGGGAGGATGCCCAATGGTCGAGAATGAAGACGGAGCGTCAAGGATTCCATGAACAACATTAACCATTATAAAGGATTCATATTCTTAGGTTTTTTCGGTAAAGTCACGTAGGTAAAAAACATTAAAAAGTAAAATAAAATAAAAAATAAAAAAAATCACGTTTCGGACGCAACACAAGCTTCCGTCTTCAGGTGGTACCGTCACAGCCACGACAGCTGTATCAAGTGAATGAGAGATTGCAGTAGCTACCACTCCGTTTATATAATGGTTGGAGAAGATCGTGGTGCAAGGGGCGCATACTTATTATAAAGGATGTTTTGGGTCAGATCGAGGAAATATAAATGCGTCGTTAAACCTGCAGCGAACCGACTCAGCCAATTAGTGAGTTTTGTTACGTAAATAAAACGTTGCCAGTTAGTTACTGGATGATCGACAGATGAAACTGGTTGAAATCACCAGCGAAACCTCGTACTCGATTTGTACATGTTTCGTGTTTGCTCTCCAGCACACCGGTGTGCTGAAGTAGCAACTAATTGGCACGTGTTTTTTTTTAAGTGGCAAACCTCGCTAATTGGCGGTGTCAGGTGGTTGCGGGATTAACGACGCATTTATATTTACACGCTCTAACCCAACACACAAAAAACACCTTCATTATGCAAAGACACGAGCGGCAGCCGAGGGATGGAACTCATCCGAGAGCACGTGAAGCGAGGCCGTAAAAGCGAATGCTTTTACGCGTTACGTTTACACAGTCAGAGCACCAGATACACAAAGATACACGACGCAAAATAACGTCATATAGACACGCGTGTGTCGATGTCAGGTGTGAGTGGACGTTAGCCCCGTGTTTCGGTTCAGTTTCAGTTTATGTCAAAGCCCCTTGTGAGTTCAGAAGCTCTTGAATCTCTCAAGCTTTTGCACCGTGCCACTCACCGTGCCACTCATTGACATGCTAATATCTCTAACCCCTCGGTAAAGTCACGTAGAATGGAAATAATGAAATAATAAAAATAAAACATAATAAAATAATTCTCACGACGTTTCGGCCACAACGCAAGCAGCCGTCCTCATGTGTAGAACAGGTCTGTCGAGAAGACAGAGTCAGACAGAGTCTTCTCGACAGACCTGTTCTACACCTGAGGACGGCTGCTTGCGTTGTGGCCGAAACGTCGTGAGAATTATTTTATTATGTTTTATTTTTATTATTTTATTATTTCCATTCTACGTGACTTTACCGAAAAAACCAAGAAGATGAATCCCTGCAGTCACGAAAGCTTTAAATCGAAATTTAACCCTCCCTCTCTCTCTGCCCCCGCCCCCTCTCTCTATTTAAGGCCTCGACACAGAGTCGTGGTTTCTCTGTGTGCCTATGTTTGTCTCTCTCTATGTATCTCTGTGATATCTGTCTGCTTATATGTCTGTCTATATGTCTCTGGTTCTGTGTTTTATCTCTCTCTCAAATTTAGCATTATCAGGAAAAACGTAATCAACCAAACGTAATCAACCAGGTAGGGTGTTGACTGCTATGATATCCGACTCTCTGTTGTATTACATTACAATTTCTAAGTGTATTAGATTTGTGTTTCTATTTCATTTATACCTGATGATGATTGCTTGTGTTGCAATCGAAACGTCGTATGCTAGTATTTAATTTATTATTTTATCTTTATAAGTGACTTTACCGAAAGAACCAAAGAGTCATTCCTGCAGTCACGAAAGCTCCAAATTAAGTTTTTAAATCCTTTATATTAAGTTCACTTGCTTGCTTGCTTGCGCGCTTACGACCGTGCAAATCTTTCGGTCGTTTTTTAACCCACTTCCCGTGATCCAATCGAGCTGACATTTTGCACACAAACTCGTTGTGCGTGACAATTTATTTTCGTGAAAATTTTTGTTCCAAAATGTTACACTTTTTAGGAAAAAATAAATTATATTTAATTACCAATTGCTTAATGGTGGCAGACAATCATCTGACCCATAGGTGGCGGCCATCTCAAGCCAGAGGACGAGAGGACTCTAGCCGCCACGCATATGAAGGATTTATAGTGAAAAACTTTGTTTTTACGGGTTAATTTTTTTTCTCTTTAATCGGGTTTCATCCCTGGCACATCGCCACAGAGCTACGTGACGGCCTCCTACTCCTTCCTCGAGCACGCGCAGGGCAACAACCAGCACCGGCAACGCCCTGACGCACCTCGCAGCCGACGACGATGTGCACCCCCATGAAAACCCATTTCTTTTACGTCTCCGTAGAGGATCCCATTCGTAACGTGCAATTTTATTGAAGGACCGTGTGTTGTCTTGGTGTGGAGTTGTTGTTGTTGTTTTGCTTCCTTGCCCAAGCTTGCATTTAGTGTTGGGTAATTCGGTCGAAATGTATGTATTTGTAGCTATTATTTTACGTATTTCTAGTGAGTTATTTTTCGTGACTTGCTTATCTGTTCTCTACTTTGCACTCCGATCGTGGTTTTTTTCGTTTTTGTCGCTTCATGATCCGCCCCTTACTGGACATCTGCGAAAGAGTTCGGTCGATCATGGGATTCCTCCTCCAGTCTCAATAACGATTCCACTGCTGAAATTAAGTGGGGAAATCTCGCACACCCAGCACACAATTCTTCCAACTCTCGAGGGAGTCACTCTCGTCTTGACGATTGGGTTTTAGTCTCGCGATTTCCATTGGACGCTTTATTACAGCTCCCATAAGTTTTCAACTAAACTGAACTCAAATATTTAAAGTTTATGAGGAATGGCCCACTGAAAAATTTATGTAACTCTTTCTCAGAAGCGAGTGGCCACAAATGGTAGATTAAGGGAGTGGAAATGTATAGCAGCCAAATAATCTAAACGTTTCTAAATGTGAAAGGAAAAACTGGAAGACCCGGATACATATCCACGCAACCACGTGGAGACCGTGCACACAACAAATATTATGGGTGTCAGAGTCGGGATCGAACCCAACACCTGTATAGCAGGCGAGGTAGTTAACATCTCGCCACCGTGTTCCATGTTCCGAGTCCGTGTTTGGTGGCAACGGAGACGGTTCCACGATTTGATACGATTTTAGTTTTTTTTCTGCAGAGATTTGGTATAAAAATAAATCCGACGAAAGATCAAAATGATGGCAGCCTCAGTGTCTGTGGTGATGGTGATGACGTCAGCCTCATTGTCTGTCGTGATGGTGATGACGTCAGCCTCATTGTTTGTGGTGATGGTGATGACGTCAGCCTCAGTGTCTGTAGTGATGGTGATGACGTCAGCCTCAGTGTCTATGGTGATGGTGATAATTATGGGCCACGATCCACTCCTCTCGAAGCGCGAGGGAGACACAGAGCCCATGGCGGGCGCACTGAGCGCACGGCGGGTTTCGTTATTTTCCCCGTGACGCTGCTTCGTGACTTTGGCGCACTCCTGCTCGTCACGAGAGCGTCACGCCGTCATGGCGCCTCGTGTGTCTCGTGCTGTCAGAGACACGCCCGCCATCCATCACCAAAAAATGCAAATGGCAGATTTCAGCTGTATTCATGAACCCATTTTTTTAAGATATTTTTCATAAATGCGACATCGCAATGTAGTAACAAATACGCGGAAAAGTCTCGCTCCGCAGATTTAACTCTGGCTGCGCTCCTATTATGAAAAGGTACAAGCGCAGCCTTGCAACTGGTTGCAGGGCCTCCACGAGAGGGGGGGAGTTGTATAGAGGGCATTTGGACCACGCTTGCAAGCTGGCCATGTATCTTGGAGGAGGTAGGCGAACCCGCACTTTTACCCCACCGCGCACGACTTGCCAACAGACGATCGGTAGCTATCCGAACGGTTAAAGTTATTTGATTTCTTTCAATTTCGATAAATTATCTAATTAGTCTTGGCCAGTAGTAGCTAGTTTTGCACGAAACTTCAACATTATCCAAATCAATTGAGTGTCTTTGTTGGCACACGTGTTCTGCTACTGCTGACAGTTGCATTTGGGAGAATTTAATATTTCTCTGATGTTATTTTAGTCTCATGCTGATCATTCGTCCTGTTTGCCCAATATAACATTTACCAGAAGTGGAGTTAATCCTGTACACACCTTCTGTTGATAGCTTCGGTAATACATCTTTTGTACCAGATATTAAATTCTGTATTTTATGTACCGTGCCAAATCTGACTCGGATGTTTGTTTTTCCAAACATCTGGCTCGTTTATCAGTTACTCCCGCAATGTACGGTCTTTTGATCGTTTTAATTACTTGGGCAGTGTCAATTGCTCTTGTCATTTGATTTGGTTTTGGTATTCAATGCCGTGTTGATTTGTTCATCATTGTAACCGTTCATTTGCATCGCTTCTTTAACATGAAGAATTTCACTTTTCAGACTGTCAGCCCATCTGACACTTTCTTAGCTCGATGAATGAGCGTCTTGATAAGAGCAGATTTCTGTGCGGGGTGATGGTGTGACTGCATTCAGATAGGTTGTTTCCCCAGAAACCATTCGCATACCACACGTCACTGGCGTTACCGTCATTGGCAATACCCGTCTGCATTGCTAACAAATAACAATCGCCTCAATGCGCAGTGATTCGTAAACACGCGTACACAAGGAACACACTCTCGAACGCACCACGGCTCGGCTTCTGTTCATCGTGGAAACGTGGCACAGTTTTGAGTAATAATCACCAATCACGCGTTGCACCGTGGGGGATGTGGCAGAAGCCCCTTGCTTTCTCATGGCATCGGGTGGACGTATCCAGTTCTGGCTATGGCTTGATGAAGATGGTTGTAATTCCCAGCGAAACGTCGAAACTCGAATTGTAAATGTTTTTGGGTTTACTCTCCAACATATCGGTGTGCTGAACTGGTAACTAATTGGCACATTTTGTTTTAAGTGATAAACCTTAATATTGATTTGAAGCTTTCGTGACTGCAGGAATCCATACTCTTTGTTTTTTTTTGTAAAGTAACGTAGGTAGAAAAATAAAATAAAAAATAACATATCACGACGTTTCGATCCAGCAGTGGAACTGCTGAACCTGGAAGAAACACAGCGAGAGAGCTGTTACAACAAGAGGTTATATACGTGGCGATGGGCAAGCAGGCGGGGTCTGAGCTGGAAAGGAATTTCATCCCCGCACGCAAGCACGTCAGTTGTGTTAATGGGGAGATTAGGGAGAGAGAGATTAAGGGAGAGAGATTAGCATGAAAGAACCAAAGAGTATGATAAATCTTACTAATTGGCTTCGTCGGGTTGTGGGGGGTTGAACGAAACACCCAAAACTTATTTTACGGATATTAAGGATGTATGCAGCCCCTTGATAATCTTCAACCCGTGTATCATCCATGCTGAGGCCTTGCATGCTGTTGGGAAAAATGTTTTTTAGCGAGCGCCTATGAAGGCCCATGTGGTGCACGAGAGGGTGGGGTGACGAGAAACGAAGAGGGTACGGTCGTCTTTGTCCCTGATGTTTAACACGCTGCAGCGGGTACTCGTTTAAGGTTGGGTAGCTCTACGGGAAGGCACCTGCACCGAACCTAGGACAGTCTCTGAAACAGTACCGCTTGCCTCTGATGGTCAACCGTGGCCAGGAATATAGTTCAAGTCCAGTGGCGTAACGACATTGTCAGCTCAGCGGGGCGACGATCGATCAGGTGGAGCTCCCAATTCTGCTCTAATTCAATTAAACTGATACGTGGAACGTCAATAAAAGCATTTTGATGAAACTAAATAAACTCGTTTTAAATCACTGCTTTGTTCCTTGACACTGTTGTTGAAAACACATCTCATGGTGGTCGTCATGGGGGGGGGGGGGGGGCACCAACTCGTAGCTTTGGCCACCAGAGCGGTGAACAAGGTACCTGCCCCACGCTACTCGTTACACTCCTGTTCAGGTCGCTTTGTTCACAGCGCATTGCGCTCCACACAGAGACAACTTTCCCCCGTTTGTCATTTAACTGACCTGGGGCAAGAATTTGTTATCGAGCGACTTTTTAACGCGGGCACGAATCACGAGGGGGTGGGTGGCCAGCACCACCACCGGGCGTCTTTATCTTCCCAACTGCGGTGTTTACACACCGCACGAGGTACAGTATTAATTTCAGGCTGAGTCAACCTAGGGGCAGGCTCAGCACCGGTTTAGATAATCGTTGCTGGTCTTGTGACCGGCAGCGTAACCACGCGAACCACTGCGCCACGGCTCCACATGGGCAACACAACAACCGTGACGCAAGCCACTCGCCAGTAAAGTGGCTGCGACGTCACCACGTCTCCGGTGCCGAGGCTGCACTTTGAATCCACGTGTCCCCGTGGCTGGCGACAGCTCGCTGGTATGAGATCAAGGAAAAGACCCCAGGTGTTTTGGGTTAACCCAGGCTGGCGGACTGACAGACAGACACACTCAAACATCGTGGTGGGAGGCGTGGTGGGAGGGGTGGGGGTGGGGCTTGATTGTTTTATGGAGTTCTAGGTTTGGATTTAAGATTGTTTTACGAGTTCTTGCCGGAGCCATCTGGCATCCTCGACCCTGTTCAAGTGCGGGACGGCGCGAGACTCGGCCGTGGCTGGACCCAGCTGCCAGTGGCGATTTCCCAACGACTTCTACAGTGGCATAATTCCGTGGGAGGAGGAGGATGAGGAGGAGGAGGATGAGGAGGAGGAGAGGTGGCTCGGAGAGAGGTCTGAGCGCTGAGCCGGCATCCGATTAGATCCAGGGTCGCACTCTTGGTTTCTGATGCCGACCTGTGATGAAACCAGCAATGAGTTGATGGTCTCAGTCCGGTCACCAATAACTGCACAGAAATTCCACTACACTCAATTTGGCTTTGCACTTGATTTGGTTACATTCCAGCTGAAGTGCGGCCTCATAGTATTTATATATGGAGCCACTTGAAAACACGATTTTTATTTTTTTATATTACTAGTTATGGTCAACTGAGCTGTATAACTCTTTTTTCAAAAGCAGTCTGGCCATAATTGATAGCTCAACGATGTGGCTTCTAGGGATATGTATAGCAGAACAATACTCAAAACGCATGTTTTTAAATGTGGAGGGAAATACCGGAGGACTTCGCAGAAAATCCACGCGACAACGGAGAGAGAGACACACAAACTCTAAATATACAGGCATCAGGGTTGGGATCGAACCCATGGCCTCCTGTACACGAGGCGAGGTAGTTAGCATCTCGCACCACGGCGACCTTCTGTGATAGCTCCTTCCGCGCACCGTTCTCCAACACGAGCTTCCGAATAAATGATGAATCACGTGACGTGACGCCGATAGCGGACACAATTGTACAGCAACCAAGAGGTGCGGAAAGAAGCGTTGTGAGATGCGCGCTCGGAAATGCATTGAGAGACATAAGGAGGGACACGTCGATCAGAGAGCATACCTAGGTTGATGATGACATCCTGCACACTTTCGATGTAAAGCTTTCGTGACTGCAGGGATTCATCTTCTTGGTTCTTTCGGTGAAGTCATGTAGAAGGGAAATAATACAATAATTAAAAAATAATAATTCTCACGACGTTTTGGCCACAACGCAAGCAGCCGTCCTCAGGTGAAGAAGAGGTCTGTCGGGAAGACAGCGTCTGAAGAACAGGCCTGTTCTTCACCTTAGGACGGCTGCTTGCGTTGTGGCCGAAACGTCGTAATAATTTTTTTAATATTATATTTTATTATTTTATTATTTCCCTTCTACGTGACTTTACCGAAAGAACCAAGAAGATCGTGTACACTGTTCATAAAAGTGAGCGTGGGGCTCGGGCAGGACGCGTCGCTACAAGGGACGATGGAGGATCGCCAAGGAGTGGTACGCGTCCAAGAGCACGTCGCTCTTGGGAGATGGAGCAATTCAATCGATGTGCAAGGTACACATGATCGTGAGTGGGTGGCGGCGACGGCGGCTTGGGGAGGTCGTCATCCAGCAGTGGATTGCTCATGGCTCATGATGATCATGAAATAGTCGTCTTGGTTCTTTCGGTAAAGTCACGTAGAAGGGAAATAATTAAATAATCTATATATATATAAAATCGCAAATCTGTCTGTCTGTCTGTGTGTGTGTCTGTCTGTCTGTGTGTGGCCGGACCATACACAGTTTCATTGGACGAAATGTGAGGGATTTGCGAGACACGATTGGTCCGTTTGGTTTACCACGGCGGTTGCTCCTGGCAACGGGTAGCGACGCATTCGCTGCGGGGTGGACGCCATTTTTAATTCCCGTTAAAAATATGCGCACGCAATAACACGCGACTCTGAGGTAAATTCATCAAAGTTTCACGTCCTCTTCACTCCCCCCCCCCACCCCAATGTGTGCAATTACTATTATAGGGTCGGTAGATAATAAAATTATAGCGATTAGACAGTATTATTGTAGCGCGGGGGGGGGGGGGGTAACGGCCCCAGTACCCAGCCTCAGCCGGGTGGGCAATCTAGGCGAGGCCGGAGGCTCTGCACGGTACTAGGCCTCGACACCCCACCCGTGTCAAGCGACGACTTTGTGGTATAAACTCGATATACCCAGCGTTGCCGGGGGGAAAATACATTTAAAATCTTCTGAAAACTTTCAAACATTACATACCAATGAAAAAACAACTGTGTAATTACTTTTAAACCCGACGCGCCAAGAATCGATTCTTTAAATGTTGACTGTACAAATAGTCATTATGCTGGGTGAGCGTACTGGCAGTCTATAATGTAGACTGTAGCCTGGTTATTAAGCTGGGTGGGTGTACTGCCAGTCTATAATGTAGACTGTAGCCTGGTTATTAAGTAAAGTGAGTCAATTTGTAACACGTAGGCTTTCGCGACCATTATTCATAAACAACGTTATTGGGTTTAGATCGCCTTATTTATTAATGTGTTGTAACCCTCCACCACCCGACACGGCCAATCAGTAAAAAAGTGTCACGTTGATAAAAGACTAATAGTTGGTAGTGAGGGGAACATTTTATTTTGCGTTAAAAATGCTTTAAAAATACACTAAACGCTCAGGTAAATTCTTCACTGCGTGATGTCCCCCCCACCCCGATGCGTGCAGTGATTACTACTATACATTTGCTAGATGCTACCACTATAGGCCGTACATATTACTGCACAGCGGCCGAGGAGATCGTGGCTGGGGGGGGGGCAGGGGTAGCAGGCCATCTGTGTATATATGTAAGGTTATTAAGAAATATATTTTTCACCCGGGCAACGCCGGGTACTTCTGCTAGTACCAATATAAAACAATAAAAATGCTCACGACGTTTCGACTGCAACACAAGCAATCATCATCATGTGTGAAATCCACAGCAAGAAAATTTGGAAAAAAAAGAATATTGCTGTTGATTTCACACCTGATGACGATTGCTTGTGTTGCAGTCGAAACGTCGTGAAATTTTTTATTGTTTAATATTGGTATTAATTTATTATTTCCCTTCTACGTGACTTTACCGAAAGAACCAAAAATATGAATCCCTGCAGTCACGAAAGCTTTAAATCAAAACATGAAATAGTAATTAAAAAAATATATGTAAACATCTATTGAAGGACGCTCTCCGCTTTAAGCAACATTTGTTTGCAATGTATTGCATTGACAGCCCATAGTTCTTCGAGGGTCGCTAAAACAGGTACCACGTTGCAATGACCCAGCAGTGGTTGCCCTCTGGAGTGGCTGACTCCCACTGGGATTTTTGCACACAGCGTTGGTGTACGGTGTTTTTTTCTGCAATAATTTGCTGTCTTTTCTTGGATTTTCTGTTTGCACTCAGTCACATATTCACTTTAAGATGTTTTATTGTTCATGTTTTTTTTGTTTGATGCGGTTTGCAGCAGATTCAAGAGCCGAATGGCTCACGGGGCTATACCTAATAAATGAACTTGAACTTGTAACAGCGTGGATTTTGAAACCTCTCCGAGGCACTCAAATGCTGGCATCCCTAACTCCCCCCCACCTCCACTTCCTCCCCCACCACGTGCGCGCGTTCCACGGACGAGTTGAAAAGTGCAAGAAAATAAAATTTTCAGACACGCTTCAAACGAGCCATACATAATGGGAACAAGCGACACTTCTCAGTGTGTGTGTGTAAGTGCATCCAGGCAGACACACTGCGAGCTCTCTGCTGAGCTCATGAATATGCCACGCACGGTGCTGTTTTCGTCAGCGTCTTTCTTTTTTAGCCGGGGGAATATATTTCATTATTATTTTTATTCAACGAAGGGAGAAAACAAACGTGGCACGCCAATTGTTCAACGGTGCCAATGACTCCACCCAGGAAAGCTTCGCTGAGTCTCGTGACTCAATTTTAGGCTGTCTTTCCACATTTCGATTTAAAGCTTTCGTGACTGCAGGGATTAATCTTCTTGGTTCTTTCGGTAAAGTAACGTAGAATGGAAATAATAAAATAATAAAAATTAAACATAATAAAATAATTCTCACGACATTTCGGCCACAACGCAAGCAGCCGTCCTCAGGTGAAGAATAGGTCTGTCGAGAAGACAGAGTCTGAATGACGCTCCAAGCCTGGGGTTGTTTCATTCTGACGCTGTCTTCTCGACAGATCTATTCTTCACCTGAGGACGGCTGCTTGCGTTGTGGCCGAAACGTCGTGAGAATAATTTTATAATGTTCTATTTTTATTATTTTATTATTTCCATTCTACGTGACTTTACCGAAAGAACCAAGAAGATCTTTCCACATTGTTAATCGATTGACCAATCACCATTGGCGAGTGTTTGGCTTCGTGCGGGGGGGGGGGGCGGAATTGCCAAGGACCCGGAGAAAATCTCCAGGCGATGAATTTCGTGAGCGGCTCGTGGCCGAGGGGAGTGATAGCGCCACGATCTCCTGGCCACCTCGCAGCCTCAAGGGTACATCGTGAACGTCAGCACGGTGGGCCATGGCGAGCGCTGAGTGTTAAACTTCATTCTCTCGTGTTTTGAACCCCAAAAAAATCTAACGATTATTGTGTCCACAACAAGTGCAATAATTTCGATTTAAAGCTTTCGTGACTGCAGGGATTCATCTTCTTGGTTCTTTCGGTAAAGTCACGGTGACTTTACCGAAAGAACCAAGAAGAAGTGCAATAATCATAACAAAGTCATAATCTACAGCTCTTTCCTTACTCGATCTAATGCTGCAACCGGTGGAGGCCTCCCCCATCGCGTGGGGGTTGTTTGACCATACTTCGCCACGCTGGTCAGTGCAAGGTCGGACGGAGAGAAGGGGTTGGGTGTGTGGCAGCTGTCGCTCGCCGCCGCCTCGGGTGCTAGCAGAGCATTGGGTGAAGACGTGTACAAGTCTCCGCGTTTGGTGGTGGTGGTGGTGGTGGTGACGGCGACTGACTGTGAGCCCCCACCACGTGCCAGGACGCCGTGACGAATGCGCGCGCAATGCGTTAGTGGCAGACGGAGGCGTCGCGAGAGTGAGCAGGGGGCAAGATTTATCGCGCCGCTCGCTCAATAATTCAACCCCAGTTCGGATGATTACGGACGGATGATGGATTATTGTTTTTGATGGGAGTGGTTCGACGAGAGAGGGGAGCTGTGTGGAATGTGGGATGTGGGCTGTGTGGTTCCTCCGCTTGGGACGGAGATGTTCGATGAGAGACCCGCTCCACGCCACGAGTCGTGGAGGGTTATTTGACCGAAAGTTTTGCACGCAGTGGGGAGTGCGCGCTGCTGCAGGTTGCGGGGTGGGTGTCAGCAGTGGAGCGGAGCGGTGGTGCAGCTGTTAGCGCGCTGCGTTACGAAGATGAGCGAGGCAAATGAGCGAACCTTTAGAGTTGCCCGTGATATGTGGAACTCGAGGCCTGGTACTGGGCCTCCTCTAGGTTGACTCAGCCTCAAGTGAGTACGTGGTGCGTTGTGTAAACATCTTCACTGGAGGAGATCAAGGCGGTCGGGCGTAATTGCTGGTCACCCACCCCCACTTGTGCCGAGCCGGCCTTAACAGGTGCTCGCTAACAACACTTCTCTTTATAGACTAGTAAGGTTATGCGGGGCATCTTTGTCTTTGGGGCAGCATAGCCATTGGAGCATAGAGTTACTGTACAGCACTATCATGGATTTTTCCACACGTCCCTTTGCTGCCCATCACGTACTCAGAGCCTATACCAATCTTCTGTGCATGGCTGTAGCCAATCCAAGGACCATCACGCCTCAACTCTGCTTAGCTTCGGAAATCTGACGAGATAGGGCACATTCCGAGTGCTTTGCTCATAAGCTTGAACCTCCTCTTAGAGGTACATTTTTGGCTTCACCCCAAATATCCACGAGCCGCTTTTGAAAATCCCTGGGCTATGGAAGAGAAGAAAAAAAAAACCTCTTTCTTTGCCCAGACCCGCGTGTGCACGCGTGTGCGCTGTGACTAAATGTGGCAATATTGCACCGCTTCCGCTCTCTCTCTGCGGGGCCATGCCTCTATCCGCGAACTGCTGCCACGTCGCTTGACATTGCCCAAGCTCTGCTCTGTCGTGGCAGCTATAGACGATCGTAAAATAAGTATAACCCGTAAAAACAACGTTTTTCACTATAAATCCTTTATACGCGTGGCGGCTAGAGTCCTCTCGTCCTCTGGCTTGAGATGGCTGCCACCTATGGGTCAGATGATTGCATTGCACCATTAAGCAATTGGTAATTAAATATAATATTTTTGTCCTAAAAAGTGTAAAATTTTGGATTTTTTTTTCACAAACATTAATTGTCACGCACAACGAGTCTGTGTGGAAAATGTCAGCTCGATTGGATCACGGGAAGTGGGTTAAAAAACGACCCAAAGATTTGCACGGTCCTAAGCAAGCAAGCGAACTTAATATGAAGGATTTAAAAAAAAAAAAAAAACCCATTTAGGCTCCTCGCCAACCCGAAGATTCCTCTTCCTGCTGCCTCTCTCCCATTCTCCCAGAGGGCAAGTGATCAGAGCGACATCTCCGGAGACACTGAAATGCCCTCCGCGTGCCTCTCGACGCGTCCATCAACACGGTGGCGTCATTTGTCACTCGATACTTTCCCTACTCACAAGGCTGTCTCCGAGTAGGTCTTGTCGGCGTAAGGTACTACAACTAGAGTACAAGGTGCGCACATCCTTAATAAGCCTCATATGCCTGATACACAACCCTATGATCGCGCAGTATGACGAGGCCCGAGGCGAGATGGATGATGCGTGCCAAGATAATTCACCCGAGTATCGTTTCCGGACTGTGCCACGCTGCCTCGGCCTTAATGAGGCACTGCACATGAGCACACACGCGTCTGCGACTATAGGGCAGCGCCATGTGACCTCTCTGCCCTTTCTGTCCCTTGCTTTGCACTGCGCTTGCAAGGTCGTCCACGACTGCGGTGGTCAAACCAGCCCCGGACCCCTCATTACTCATCGGTACCGTGGAGGGCGGCAAATGATGACCAGGATTTTCTCACGGCATTTCACCTCCGAGTCGCAAATGTATACGATAGCAAGGTCAGCGTGTTGGCTTTCCGTGACAAAACGGTCATTAAATGGGTGCCATGGTATATTTGATAGAGGTTATAGTTTTTAAAGGGAAAAACAGTGAATTGTGGTGAAACATCTATGGGACTTTTTGTTTAACCGGTATGAAAATAATAAAAAACGAAGAAAAAATCTGTAGCCTTTCTGGCAATCAAACGGGTGTTCAGATGCAATATACGAAGATAATTAAACCCGATACGGGGGAGTGTAGGAACGAATCCGCATCCACGCTGAGGATTCTGGGGCGACAAATGGCGTCATTTTCTTTTTTCAAAATTTCTTACTGTGGATTTCACACCTGATGATGATTGCTTGTGCTGCAGTCGAAACGCCGTGAGAATTGTATTGTTTAATATTTGTATTATGTTATTGTTTCCCTTCTACGTGACTTTACCGAAAGAACCAATAATATGAATCCCTGCAGTCATGAAAGCTTTAAATCAAAATTTAGCGTACTTTATTTATTATTCGGTGAATGTGTTTCGGCCTCGAGCAGCTGCTGAGGTTTCGCGGCCTGGACGACGAGCACGAATGGGGTAAATAACACTGGTCAACAAAAAAAAACATTTTTTTCTGGCCTGGACTTTTGCAGCTGTTTTAGACTAATTTCAGGGTGCTGATTCCAAATCTGATCTCAGATTTGCTCCATCACATCTCATTTTATGCTATCGGCATACCCCATTTTCATTGATTTTACCCGAAATTAACTCTGTCACTTATGATTGCAAGTTGTTGCGAGTCCGTGACTGCTTTAGTGTTAAAATATGGTGCTGTATTTTTAGGATAGTGTGTTTATAATATTATTTTATGTAGATATCCACATTTATTTAATATTTTTCTTCTGCAGTTTTTATTGAAAATGCTATATTTGATATCTCAAAAACCTGATGTGATAGACAAAAAACTGATGCCAGATTTGGAATCAGCACCCCAAAATTACCTTCACACCGTTGGAATATTTTATGCCAGAAAAAGTGTGTTGACCAGTGTATAATAAATCGACGATCACAAGCGCGTGATTCGGATGCCCGTGCCGTGAGGTTTGTTGCAATCGCCGGATCGATGCGGCTGCTGGGGCGAGAAGCCGCGTCCGTCGTGACCCCACGCGGCCCTTGAGCGCACGGCCCTGAGTAGAACCGGCGGTGACCCGAGGTGACCCGCGCTCCGAGCCCCGACTGACAATGCCGCGTTCTGCGATGCACTGCTAAAAGGCACGAACACTGGCGTTCACTAGCCTGCACTACCACGCACTACTCACTGCACTACCACTCTCATTCACTCACCTGCACTACCACGCACCGCTCACTCTCAGGTGAGCTGGCGTCACACTGTCGATTCGCGTGAATGAAAACAAATGACACGCAACGGATCGGCAACGAAATGCCCCGTAAAGAAGGGAAGTTCTGCAAAGGGTTCTTGAATCCCATCCGTGCAAAGCCCTTGAGCGTTGTTCGGCTTGTCCACCTAACGAGACGCAAAACAATGGGATTTGCCACCTGCTTTGGGATCCCAAAGCAGTAGGACCCTGTTGGAAATTATCCTTGAGTCGCAGCGAGATCTGAGGCGGGCAAATAAGTGGATCGTTACTACTATTATGGTCATAATAAAATCAATGCGCCGCGACTGAACAAGTGACATTTACTGAGCAGCGCAGACGCTATCCTTATAATTAGAGTTCACGCTGTAATCTCTCGTGGGGGTGACTGCTATCATCCGGTCATTTCTGCGTGACCCCCCCACCCCCCCCCCCCCCCCCCATAACCTCCACTCTCATCTCTGCACTCTCATCTCTCCACTTTCTTCCATGCCAATAGACAAAGCGCTGGCTCCAAGCTTCCACGCGTGCCCCCCCCCCCAATTCCAACCCCCCCCCCCATATGCCCCCCCCCCCCTCGGGCACGCGATGTGCCGTCGGAGAGAGACGTTATTGGGGAGAACATCTGTCGCTCCGCGTTGCTCCCCTCCGTGATTGGGAGCCGGGGACGGTTCGTGCCAAACCCGGGGGAGCCACTGCACGTTCCTCGATGTGTTCTCTGTGCGCGCGCAGAGGGGGGGGGGGGGGGTTAGCGCGCTGCCCTACGAACCCGGCGGGCCAGGGTTCGATTCCCGCTCACGGCCAACACCAGTGACGATAGGTCGACTCGCCCTCAAACGAGTACCTGGTGCGGTGTTTAAACATTGCCACTCGGGAGACAAAGGAGGCCGGGCGTGGTGTTGGCCACCCACTCCCTCGTGTGCCGTGCCAGGGCTTCATCGGTGTTCGCTAACAGCACTTGCCCCTACAGTTTAAGGCGCTATGGGGGGATTGCTGTCTTTGCGTTTTTTTTAATTGTCTACACGGATTGAATCCCGACTGCGCTATCGCAGTGCGATCGATGCTCCGTTAACGTCGTTAGTTCGGTGCACAATGACGTGGGATACTGTAGAAGGGACAATGCGAACCCGTCCCGCCAGGCATACCTCATACACCGCACCAGATCTCCCACCACCCAGATTTTTGGTCCGGACTAAGTGTCCCAGATTTAATCCCGATTTCGCCGTCGGCGTCACTACAAAAGACGAATAACACTGGTCAACAAAAAAAAAATATTGCCTGGACTTTTGCAGCTGTTTTAAACTAATTTCAGGATGCTGATTCCAAATCTGATCTCAGATTTGCTCTATCACATCTCATTTTTATATATCGTCATACCCCATTTTCATTGACTTTACCCGAAATTAACTCTGTCACTTATGATTGCAAGTTGTTGCGAGTCAGTGACTGCTTTAGTGTTAAAATATGGTGCTGTATTTTTAGGATAGTGTGTTTCTAACATCATTTTATGTAGATATCCACATTTATTTAATATTTTTCTTCTGCAGTTTTTATTGAAAATGTAATATTTGATATCTCAAAAACCTGATGCGATAGACAAAAACTGATGCCAGATTTGGAATCAGCACCCCAAAACTACTTTAAATCCGTTGGAATACTTTATGCCACAAAAAGTGTGTTGACCAGTGTAATCCACTGGGAACGCTCGCAGAGAACGGACTCGTGGAAGTGGATATTACCGAGCTACCTCTGAGATCCCTTCAGGTGACGTCTGGTCGGCACAGGAGAGGGGGGGGAGCACTTCACCGCTCTGCCACTGAGAGTCGTCATCATCACCGAAAAGCAGTCAAACCGATGTTTTTAATTCTCAGTGGTTGAACTCAGCCAGATTTATTCGAGAACAGGAATTTTGTCAATGTGTTTTTTTTTTGCGTCTGAATCATCGGTGACTGGGCTGAGGCCATGAACTCGCTAAGGTTAATGAGCCGGTTTTCATCACCGGCAGATACCTGTATTTCGAACAATGTTCTCAGCGGTTCCAGCCCAGAGCTGTGAACTTTGCTCCACCTGATCACCCTCTGCTTGACCTGATTTGTCTAGGAATGCAACGTTACACGTGGGTGCAAATGATCCACAAAGAAAAACGATCGATATACATGTCAGCAGAGTATAGAAATGCAGTTAGTTCTAGGTTAACGAAACGAGGGATGCATAAACAAGACAAACACAAATAGACAAAAAATCATCGATTCTGGTTGAGACTTTCTTGGCCTCCTGCGTTCTCAGCTGGTTAAATAAAATAGACTGGAGTCGTGATCCCTGAATTGTTACACAGTTGCTCATTTATTGGACCGTGAGTGTGAAACGACCCGCACAATCAGTGGTCAGATACTCACCCATCCCGGTGTGTAGAGTTAAAGCCATGCATTATAGCCTGCATTAATCCACTGTTGGATGATGGTCTCTCTCCGTGTCGTGTTCCCCTTCACGTTTCACCACGCTGATCAATGGGAGGGGGGTGGGGTGCAGGATCGACCAAGATATCACTCAACAGGCCAGCTGTGACCAGGAATCAACTCAAGTGGTACGGTTTGCAGTGCAGTGCGCTAACCACTGCCCCACCGCTCACAACAATTTTTTTGTTGTTGTAAATTTGCATAAATGTGCAAATGATACCTTTACTCAGTTTTGTAATACTATTTAAAGATTAACAGTGTGTGCACTTGTTTTGCCAATGTCAGGCGGGTAGCAGGTGGCTGCGCTGCACCACGTGGCAGCTGCATGCAGTGATTAGCAACCGTGGATATGTAGTGGTGTTAACTACTCGCTGTTCGCAAACTGTGAGAGAGCGGATCGTAAACAAGGTTTTCCCGCTCAATCAAACGGTCAGGGTCAAATGGGGTGAGGTAGGATCCAAACGCCAGATTGGGAAGGACCAATCGGAGGGTTCCACAAGGTGGCCGGGGATTGGACAACCCGGCCACGAACAGGTATAAAAGCCAGAGCGCTGAGAGCTCCTGGCCAGTTCTGCTACACGAAGACCCAAGTCGGCCGAAGACATCCAGGACCCTGGACCAAGCCCTCCAGCCCTTATCAGGGCTAGGGCTCAGAGTAACCAGTGGTCGGGGAGAGATCCCCTAGGTCCAGCCAGAGGCCGCTGGGATAGCAGGGAGATTAGATAGCCTGCAAGGTCAGGAGGCTGTACCTTCTGAGGGTAACGGGTGAGGGGACCATATGCCCCTTTGTGTGATAGGGACTGTGTATTAAGATAATAAACAGTGTGAGCCATGAAGAAGTTTAGAAGTCCGTCCTTTACAACACTAAAGATAGATCACCGTACTGATGGTGTGAAACCGCCTTCTTCCCACAGGCGTCGAGGAGGAGCCGTACCCTGACTCGCCAGGAGAAGGCGGTACAGCGAGTGGACTAGTCGCCATCGGTTTCCATCTGTAAGGGGATATAGTGTTGCTCCCTCGCACAAGGCGTGGCTTTTTTCCAGTTGCTCCGGTTTCCTCCCACGTGTATAACAAACACTCATCATCATTAAATATCTTAAACGTATCTTCACATAAACACCCAATGTAGCAGGAGTACCCTCCTACAAAAGACTCCTACTACTCAGGGTGACTCTCCTGGATTAACACGTGAATTATAATAATTATTATCGTGGTGAGATTTCGGGACGCTCCAATCAACTTGCATGTCGTTCTCGGGCCTTCAATCACTCGTTCGGGCGCCTTCTGCCGCGCGACCGTTGCATCGGAGGGGGGGGGGCAGAAAACTCTGCAGTGGCCCCCTAACCTCTTAGTGCATTGTTCTGGTCTCGCACTGCGCGCCGTTCTTAATCCACTCAGCAAGGGCAGGATGGTGCCCGGATGACCCGTGGGGAATGCGGCGCTCCGAGCACAGCAATAAATGTGAGAGCTGTTTGGTCCGAGCCACGCGTAATTACATAATTCTCATTGTTCAGTTGAGAACTCCACGGGGGACGGGAGATGAGAAAGGAGGTGGTCTTTGCTATTGATTGGCCGCGTGGGTTTAACATTTTACCAGCACATCTAAAGGATGAATAGTCAATGAGGAATTTCTCTTTATAAATGGTAACTACAAAAAACATCAACGCGTTCATCAAGAGTGCATGTTGTATGTGTATGTGTAGTCAGCAACTACCGACTTCGTAGTCAGGAAACGCCTTTATTCATAGGGAGCCATGTGCCCACGCTCAATCAGTCGAAGTCCCCATTCCGGAAGCCCCAAATATTCCACCCCTGCGCCTTATCAACCCTCCGTGGCCACGCTCCTAGCACTGTGCCCACGCCCCTTTTCTTGATCCTTCTCGTAGACATTAGTCCACCCGTATTCTTAGGTTTTTTTTTTCGGTAAAGTCACGTAGGTAAATTTTTTTTTTTATAAAAGTAAAATAAAAATAAAACAAAATAAATCACGACGTTTCGGAGGCAACACAAGCTTCCGTCTTCAGGTGGAACCGTCACAACACGCTTGCTGTATCAAGTACTTGATACAGCTATCGTGCTGATGATTACGAATCCGTGCAATCGCGAGAGAATATGAACAGGATAAATATAATCAAAGTGGAACTCGAGAATCTCCGCAGTGACCAAGCTATTCTCCTGTACAAAAAATCCAGACTTCCATTCCACAACCCCTCTCCTTATAGGGAGATAATCCTGACTAGGCTGGTCAAATCCCAGCGGAACCGAACACGCATTGCTTCTATATGCAGTAAAAAAGCCCCCTCTTATATAAGTCCAAGGAAATTAATGAATGCTTCAAATATCTGGGAATAAGTATCCCTTCGTCCATGATTTCCCTCTTCTCGAAAAGTGTACCCCCCATACTACAAGAGATGTTTACCTCACTAGAGGCATGGGCAGGTATTTCCCTTTATAACAGGGCTAACCTAGTAAAGATGATGCTCTTCATCTTCTTGGTTCTTTCGGTAAAGTCACGTAGAAGGGAAGTAATAAAATAATAAAAATAAAACATAATAAAACAATTCTCACGACGTTTCGGCCACAACGCAAGCAGCCATCCTCAGGCGAAGAATGAAACACCCCAAGCTTGGAGCGTATATTTAAGCTGGGTTAGAGGGGGGGGAGGTGGGAAGAAGAGCGCCTAAACAAAATAATTTGCATATCAAGAGGAATTCAGCATATGGAAAATGCGTAGGAGGTGGGCGGGGGGGGTTCCAAATCAATACTATGCCCGTGCATTATGCAGGATTAGCAGCATCAAAGGGGGGGGGGAAGGGGGGGAGCATTAACAAAGGAAAGGAATGTTAATAGTATGTAGCTGTAGTTACTAAACAACCACGTAAAAAACTACAGTATAAACTGCATGACAAACTAAAGTATAAACTACATAGCATCATCAGTAAACTTACTATACTCTACAATAAGCTGAGTTACTAACAGTAAGTAATACATGAAAAATTCTACGTTGTAAAAAATTATATAATATGCTTCCATCTAAACTTTATTCTCTTACATCACACGCGTCTATACCGTACTATATACTTCCATAGGCAAAACCAACATTAAATTACATACTGTATTGCTATAAACCACCCTATACCTTATACATTTTTAATATAACACTATGTATTATTCTACCCACCCTAATGTGTATCAAAATGGTTTATTACGTCCTTCCAGTGATTGCTAAGCCAGAATCCATCTTCTCGGTTAAAATTGTCTCTGTGTTTGTAAATGTGGATCGCCTCATGTACGAATCTCTCATGATAGCCAGATGGCTTGCAGAGAACCTCTGTCTTGGAGAAGTCAATGTCATGTGAGCCCACTGAGTTGTAACAGTGATCTGCCACGGCTGAGGTGTTTGTCCTACAGTGTTTCAGGTCAGCTTTATGTTCACGGATGCGGTCCGAGACATGTCGTTTGGTTTCCCCAATGTAACTGCTACCACAGAGGCAACTTAGTTTGTAGACACCAGGGTACTGTATGTCTGGAACCACATCTTTTACAGACGGTACCAGATCACGGATTTTATGTACTGTGTTGAATCGGACCTGGATCTTGTGTTTAATCAGGATTTTGGAGATCTTTTTTGTGACCCCAGCAATGTAGGGTAAGGTGATGGTCTTGAAAGGCTCCTCAACAGGATCTTTCTTGGTGGTTGGAGTGATGCTCTTCCCGAAGCTCCCGTACCATATACGAATGGCCCCCAACCATATCCCAAAGGACGTTTTTAAGAAACTCCATTCGCGAATTGCGTCGTTCATACGGAACCGTAAGGTAACTCCCTTCACTTTAACAAAGGAGAGAGGGGGATTTGACCATGTCCAATTTCCTGAAATACCATAAAACGATCGCTCTCCAGCACGTTAGGCATTGCACTAACTCAAAGGAATGAGGGATATGGGAGGAAGGCTCTGTGAGCCCCTGGTCACTTATCAAGATTACCTTTATTCCTACCAAGGATATATCCCAGGACCTCAAACCACTATGGACAATTTCAAGCATCTTGGGAATATGCAGAGACAGGCACAGGTCCTTCCCCTCCGTTCTACACAGACAATCCTCTTCATGGGGCAACCCTTCATTCAGCGGCAGGCCTGGAAATAGTGGGGATTTTCTGACCGAGGAAGGGAAGGTGAAGTCATTTGAACAATGTTGTGCACATCACGTTATCCCGTCGGCGCACGTTTTTGATACCTGCAGATCAGAGACGCAATTATTAAACTCCAGACTAGGATTTTGACCTTCGCGCCCATCCTATGTATATTCGCTGAACAGTAAAAAAGTAAAATACACATTGGTGGACGAATACCACCTAATTGATGGAGAGGGTAACAGTAAGATCCAAAACTAGATAGCTGTGGGAAAAGCTGCTGGGACAGGAGATTCCTTAACAGAAATGGACGCACATATGGCGCGCCATGACAGCAGGGTCCCAGGAGGGTCAAATTCACCAACTCATCTCCAGATTGCCCTAGATGCACGCAGGGCGCAGTGCATGCATAACGTGCATTCATGTTGAACGTGCCCAGTTACCTCGAAATGTTATGGAGACACGATGAATTATTTTAACCAGATTTGTGGCACGGAATTGGGCACCATAAATGGATGACATTTTGTGGGGATTGAAGCCAAGAGGAGTAACAATGCACCAACACACACTACTCCAAACCTTCTACATTGTAGCAATGAAAACTGCCCTGGCAAATTGGAAAGATTATGAATCCCATTCTTCGGACTCTGGCAGAGAACTCTGAACGAGTCGTACACTTCAAGGGAACGAGTTAGAATATGAGGTTATGTCCTCCCCGTGTTTTTTGCTGAATCCTGCTTGAATTGTTGGATGACATCTGTTGCTCCTCGAGGGAATTTAATTTGACAAGCTCGGATATCTCGTGTATGTTATTTTATCTTTGGTTTTGTTTGGTTACATCATCTCCCTCCCCTCCCCTGCAAATACAGCTACTCCCAATCATCATCCCTACGATGGAAGGGCGGTGAGCCATAAGTGTTTCCAGCAGGTACCTTTTTTGAGGTTGGCATCGCCCCGAAATGTTAGGCGTTCATGAGCTGCGTTTCCCTCGCGAGGGTTTGTATGTTGGGTTCTTGAACCATGGAACAAAATAAAAACTACCTATCCTCCCCTGTCTGCGGGGTTTGTAAGTGAAGCTTCAGCCGCACCAACCTTACCATCATAATAAAAAAAAACTCCTATCCAGGGGCCTGCCCTGGCTCCTCCCCCCTCAACCAGTATATATACGGGGTCGGATCTCTTGGAATGTCTCATTTACTTGATACAGCGAGCGTGCTGTGATGGTTCCACCTGAAGACGGAGGCTTGTGTTGCCTCCGAAACGTCGTGATTTTTATTTTATTTTTTATTTTACTTTTATTAATTTAAAATTTTTACCTACGTGACTTTACCGAAAAAATCCAAGAATATGAAAAAGTGAAGAGAGCTCTAATAACTGTCTGCCACGCAATGGTGGGCAAGAGGTATAACTCTCGTGCCCCCCACCTTGTTCAGTCCACACCCTGCTGCTCCTCCCTTGAGCGCAGCCCCCACCTCCTCGCATAGCGCGAGCGGTGGCTGCAACCGCTGTGCTCACGATCCCCTTGTGCCTCTCTTTGCTTGGGAATTCCCACGCGGTCCCTCGCCCGATTCGTCTCGGTGACGTCACAACGACACGAGGCACAATGGGCGGGGGGGGGGTGGAAACCGCGACATTTTATTTCCCTACAGAAAAGCACGTTGAGGAAGAGTGGGAACAAGAAACGCATTAAAGTTCTGCCAGCTTAAATTATTGAGGTGGCTTGCAGCGGCAGGAACTGCAGCCGCAGCCTGCCTGCCTGCCTGCTTGAACGAGCTCACCTTCCACACTGCCGACCACGCATCGCCTGGCAGTCATCAAAGTTAAACTCACATTGGTGTGGAACTAGGGGGCATCTACACGGAGAGCTCATTCCATTTACCCCTCACGCCCATCCACCCCCCAACTTTGTTGTTGTTGTTGTTGTTGTTTAAATACGGGTTAGTACAGCCCATTGAGGCTGCCACAGTATAATCGGTCAGCTTACTAGACTTGCAATCCAGAGGCCGCCAGTTGGATCTTCTGGCATGGCAGTTTAAACAATGGGAAAGCGCCGTAAATCCACCGCCTCTGTCATCACGCAGCGTGTGTAAATGTGTTGTGAGGTATGTTCAGCCACTTGTCAATTCCACTGTCGGACGAAGGCCTCTCTCTCATACTGTGGCGGCCGTCGTAGGTTGTTCAAGCGTACGTCAACCACGCTGGCCAGCGCGTGTTGGTGAAGAGGTTGAACCAGGACCGTATCAGATGTCACTCACCACTGATGTGAACCGAGGCCGGGACTCAAACTCAGGTGGACGGGTTTATAATATCAGTGCGCACACCGCCGCATAATCGCTCCACCATCGCTCCATCACCACGTAATTTTCATACAGAACATTTAAGTTCACTACTTGACAACGCTGTTGTAACTCTCAACCCCAAGAGCGACATCTGTGCACTACGTGCTGCGGTCCCTTAAATGCCACGGCGTTAATGCGACCCAGTATTTGCCTTTCGCTTGACCCGTCACTCTGTCCGTGCGCGCGGCCCGTTCACTGTGCGCCAATTCGCAAAGCCCGCTTTCTGAGAAGAGCCGCTGACGCCAGGACTTCCCACCCCCCCCCACCCACCTCAACCTCTGCAACCTGTACAGCGATCACGTTCGGAAACATTTCATCCTCCGGTCTGAAACGTTTCACGGTCAGATGCGTGCCTTCTGTGGTCCGGAGCACGAGGTGTTTGGGTAAACGCATTTATGGCGCGGGAGTGATTCTTTTTTTTTTCCATTTTGTAATACAAGCCTGCCATCGGTGTCGTGTTAAGATGCATATGAGAGTTCGACCCTTACTCGGTGCTGCCCGAAATCAGTCAAACGAGAGTGCATTGCTGCCAGTGGTGCCAATCTCGCATCGTTCCTCTCCCCGCCGTTCTAACCGCCGCATGATTCAGCTAATGCATCTGTTGGGAAGTCCCATTGACCGGAGTTATTGATTGCGCGGCACATTTACCGTCTCACCGTAATTTTATTTCCGCCTTTTTTATTTACCGAATCGAGCGCCACCGCAATACATTTTGTTTTGCAAATGCGTTTCTCGCTGCGAGTTACGAAGCTGCTATTTTGTTTCCTAAGTAGTAAAAAAAAACCGGCGTGTTTATATACGAAACCGAATATAGAAGAGAGATTATTTTTTTAGCTGTTGTATTCGACAGGACATCATACATGCAATAAGGATAATAAGCATATGTGTCTGTATAGATATACATATATTTAGGGGGGCGGTAGCGTGGTGGTTAGTCCACTGCGCTACAAACCCGCCGACCCGAGTTCGATTCCCGCTCACGGCCAACACCAGTGACCGGTTCTGGGCCTCCCCTAGGTCGACTCAGCCTCAAATGAGTACCTGGTGGGATGTGTGCACATCGTCACTGGGGAGACAAAGACGGCCGCGCGTGGTGCTGGCCACCCACTCCGTCGTGTGCCGTGCCGGCCTTCATAGGTGCCGCTCGCTAACAGCACTTGCCCCAACAGTCTGTTAAGGCTATACGGGGGGATATTTGTAGATTATACATGATTATATATGTACAATGCATTGCGTTTTGCATGGTCTATATGTGGGTGTTTGCATATAAGCTATGCTCATCTTCTTGGTTCTTTCGGTAAAGTCACGTAGAATGGAAATAATAAAATAATAAAAATAAAACATAATAAAATAATTCTCACAACGTTTCGGCTACAACGCAAGCAACCAAGAAGATGAATCCCTGCAGTAACAAAAGCTTTAAATCGAAATTTAAGCTATGCTCAGTGATCAAAACCGTTTTCCACATTGGTGTTTGGGCCGGGCCACGTGGCAACCGGCATTTTTATTTTATTTTTATTCAACGTTTATTAATTTAAATTTTTTACCTACGTGACTTTACCGAAAAAACCTAAGAATAGCAACCGGCTTTGTTTATAGTCGCATGAGTCTGGCCTTTAAACTGCCACGTGGCCTCACATACAAACTCACGAAATCCTTCCCTCTAAGCTGAAGTTATTTCCTCTTATTCGTCAGCAAATACAAAAAAAGAAGGGTGAGCGAGGGGGGGGGGGCGCGGAAAAGTGGGGGTGTTTTAGGGGAGGGGGTTCTTGGGTATTTGCATGAGGAAGAATAAGATCTGTTTATGAAATAGAGATTATTCAAAGCTCGCATTGTGAGTAGCTTAGGCCGGACTACGTCGCCCTAAATCTCATTCTATGCAACCCGTTGCGTTTTGTATTCTGTATCAAACAAAATATTGTAATCCCCCGTCAACAAAAATCAATGTACTATCTCCTCGAGTGCGTCCCAAGTGCAAATCCCTATTCACCCCTCGTGCATGATGCAGAACATTGTAATGGCCGTATCAGCAGCGCAGTGGGTTCGCGCGCGAGGGAGACGGTGGAAAATGCTCGTTGCATTGGAATTACTACAAAGCTGGCGCTCCTCATATCCCACTCGATTTATCTAATCCCACTGCAGCGACAGCAATAGTTGGACGGGAATATAGATGGCGATACTTATGAACGCGTACGGCTCGGGCTCGGTGTGTACGCGCGTGCATGATGAGTGTTATACTCACCGCATACAGCGAATGAACTCGCAATGAGCGAGCGTGTTGTCTGCGAGCCGCATTTGCGTGCGCTGCGAACCCGACGACCCGTGTTGGATTCCGACTCTCAGCCAACGGCTGTGAACAATAAGTGATCCGGATCCTGGGCCTCCCCTAGGTCTACTGGGCATTAAATTAGTACCTGCTCTGGTGTGTAAACAATAACAACAACGGTGGCTGTGTATTGTGCCGGCCACCCACCCCCTCATGTGCCGTGCGAACCTTAATAGGTTTTCGCCAGCAGCGCTTGTCCCAACAGTCTGTACAGGCTATACGGGGGATCTTTATCTTTTTAAGAGTGCTGTGTGTGGATGTAATTTAGCCATGGGCGGTCGTTGCACAGATGCCACATTCTCTGCCGTCTGCTACGGCAAAATGAGTAGGGGATATTAACAGGACCTTCTTCTCTGCTCTATGGGCCCATCAAGACCGATAATACCATCACGAGGCCGGGACGTTCGGCTGTTTTCGGCGCTTTCATGGTCTCTGACCTTCTGCCCACGATCATTATGGACTGGTCCAGGTAAAGCTGCATGGTTGGGGAGTCGGAAGCCATTCCCTGTTCACCTTGGGGTGCGACAGGGTTGGTCTCTGGCTCAGATAATATTTAATACTTTTTTGATGAAGAAAAAAATATTTTGAGTTAACCGTTGGTTGTAGCAGTTGAATTGGCATCTGATACAGTTTCAATTAGAAGCGAATGAGCCTGGTGCTTGATTCAAAGACGTTATTCTAAAAACTATCAACTATTTTTTTTTACCAGGTAAGGCCCACTGACTTATACAGCTTTTTATCAGAACGACCTGGGCACAAACGATATCACGTGGGAATTCATAGCAACCAAATGCTCTTAACGCATGTTTCTAAATGTGGAGATGAAAAACGGAGGAAAAATCCACGCGACTACGGGGAAAAAAATACAAACTCCAAATATACAGCAGGCGTCAAGGTCGGGATCGCTCCACGCAAAAAGTCACCTGAGCCACAGTAATTCCCTCCCTTCTCTATGGTTACAAAAGTGGACCATTATACATGAGTATATGTGCTGGCTTCGAACATTTAGGCTGGCCTGCCTACAATCCATCCTGGGCGTAACCAGGCTTGACTGTGAGACGAGCTTAGAGGGCCTTACTTGTTTGTTACATTGCTCCATCAGCGAGCTCCTTCATCCGACGAGGATGCGTTATTGGCTGGGTCATGTAGCCCGCATGCCCAGCCAACGCATGCCAAAGCAGTTTGTTTGGCCGGATACACGGGTCTAAATGGGCGCGCCATATGCTACGTAACAGATTGGTAAATTTGGAATAGGAAGGAATTGGAGCTGCGTGGACTTCCCTATGACTCGTACCAACGTTGTTAAGATCAGTCTCTGCATAGAGGGTCAACGAAATACACTATCGGGCATTTGGAGGCACCCAGCCTCCATCCATGGGAAATGGAGAAGCGATGCTCACAACTATGAGCAGAATACCACGTGACTTGAATACGGCACATTGGCATTGTTGGGGGATGAAAGGCGGTGTATCTGCCAGTCATCTCATTCAGTTGTTCTGGGTCTGTTCTGTGACCTCCTGCCAGCAGCGAGCCTTTCACACTTCACGTGGCCTCAAATTGCACTTAGCCTTACGCAAGCACTGGTGACGTCACCACCACTTAGGAAACCATCACGACTGTTGTGCTATTGAGTGTGTGAACGTGGTTGTGGTGAGCGGTAGTGCAGTGGTTAGCGAGCTGCGCTACTAACCCGACGAGCAGAATTCGATTCCCGCTCACGGCCAACATCAGTGATCAATATCTCAACCTGTCTTGGGCCTCCCCTAAGTGGACTCGGCCTCGAATGAGAACCTGGTGCAGTTGAGTAAATATCGCGACTGGGGAGACAAACACGGCCGGGCGTGGTGCTGTCAACCTACCCCCTCGTGTGCCGTTCCGGCCTTCCTAGGTGCTACTCGTTAACAGCACTTGCCCCAACAGTCTGTTTAGGCTATACGGGGGGATCTTTGTCTTGGGGAACAGTGGTTAGCGCATTTCGCTACGAGGCTGGCGTCCTGAGTCAGTTCCCAGCCACGGATAAGATCAGTGACGACTGATATCTTAACCGGACGTGGGCCTCCCTCACATGATCTGGCAATGCATCCATCCACCTCGCCACCAGCACATTAGCGGAGTTCTTCACTCTATTTCCGCGTGGACGCCCTCTCGCGAGCATTCCATTCTTTGGTGATGATGCCGTTGCTGGTCTCAATCACCGGCCATTCTAGCGACGTTCCTTGCCCATGCCCAAATATGAATTATTGTAAAAGTAAAATGTCTCTGTTCGCTAATCCACTTGGCTCCTCTTCCTGTCTCTTCGGGCAATTGAAAATCGTGCGCCTCCCCATGGTTCTTTGGACACCTTTTATCCCTTTTTGTCGACGATGTCCGTGTTTTGTGATTTTTATCTCAGAGCATGATCAGACTCCGCATCTTGACGAAACGGCCAGAGCGCATCATCGTCGTCGCCATGGCGATTTCGGCTCATTGTTTGCAATGGAAACATTGGGGCCTTTTTTGTTGCTAAAAGTCAGACGGAGAGAGACGTTTACCGGCAGCGCGACAGTCCGGCATCAATGTAGACGTGGCCCCTGTGCCAATAATGTTTACAAAGGAAACATATTGCGCAGCATTTTTGTGCATATGTATATACACATGTTTAAACAAAAAAAAACACTTTTCAAACGTTGTTACATTTTCCACGACAGAAATTCCAATTGGCTTTTAACGATTACTGTTGGAAAAATAACTTAAAATTTGTCCAATTCCAGAATGTCACCATTGATCAACTTCCTTATTGAATTGTGATGTATTCAAAATCCCTGCGTGTTTTAAAATAACGCACTGTGCTGGCTCTGTTCCACTCGTCCCGTCGTCATTGATCGCGGAAAGCGCAGCGGTGCACTTGTTTATATACCCCACTACGAACTCAGTGACCTAAGTTCTCAGTGACCTAAGTTCAATACCCAGCCAGGGCTAACATCTGAATCGCGTCCTGGGTTCACGCCACCAATCACCAAGCAGCACCAACCGGCATTGACCGGCGTGGTGAAGCATGCAGGACCGTAATCCATTACTGACAGGGCTCGTGTAGGCCTTCATCCAGCAGTGGATTGACACGGGGCTGGTTGCAGCAGTAATTACGGGAAGAGCTTGTATAATTGAGACGTGCTCTTAGTTCTTTCGGTAAAGTCACGTGGGTAAAAAAATTAATCAAAATTAATAATATAAAATAAAAATCACGACGTTTCGGAGGCAACACAAGTCTCCGTCATCAGGTGGGACCGTCACAGCCAGATTTGCTGCATCAAGTGAGACAGGGATTCAAGATGCAAGCTCTTAAATACAAGTTAAGGGGGAGGAGAGGGGGGGGGGCTTATCAGAATGTGGTAGCCAATGAATGGAACGTAATTTTATTAATTTTAATTTCATTTTTTACCTACGTGACTTTACCCAAAGAACTAAGAGTATGAATCCTTGCAGTCACGAAAGCTTCAAATCTAGAATTGAGACGTGGTTAGCCAGGCTAGAGACATGATCGACCGCCGTTTGAGTCGTTGCCAGAGCACCGTGTTTGACACCGCTGCTCTCTTGCAAAGAGTGGCTCACGAGTTCTGTGCACCGTTCTGTGCCCGGCGGCCGTGGCAGTAGTGGTGGCTGCTGCCTGTAGGTGATCAACCGATGCGGAGGCGGCAGCGAGGATTGGGGGAATCACCGCACTGATGGCGTAAAACTCCCTTCTACCCATGGGCGTCGAAGAGGTGCCGTACCCTGGACTAGCAAGGAGAAGTCGGTACAGCGAGTGCGGACTCATCGCCATCTGTTTCCATTTGTACGGGGATTGAGTGTTGCGAGGTGTGGGTTTTTTTTTCCGGGTGCTTCTGTTTCCTCTGACACGTGTAAACAATACTCACCGTTAGTTGGCTGAAAACATCTTGCAGTTTTTCGATTTAAAGCTGTCGTGACTGCAGGGATTCATCTTCTTGGTTCTTTCGGTAAAGTCACGTAGAAGGGAAATAAAAAAATAATACAAATAAAAAATAATAAAATAACGTCGTGAGAATGATTTTATTATGTTTTATTTTTATCATTTTATTATTTCCCTTCTACGTGACTTTACCGAAAGAACCAAGAAGATCTTGCAGTTTTCTTTTTTTTAAACCCAATGCAGGACCCTTGCTGAAAAAATTGCTCTAAACTAGAGACTCGGGATTTATGGTAGTAAACACACGTAGTAATAATAATAATACGACTACTAATAACGAAATAATAAACACGAGCCTAGCGCAGGTTGGGTGAGCCTTCGTTGGTGAGCTTCCCGGATAGAAAAAGAGGAGACAGATCCCTGGGGAAGTCTGAAGAGAGGCAGAACCTGCCTTTCCCCTCTCTCCTGGGACGGTGTGATAGAGCCATCGCATCGCAAATTGGCGCCGCGTGACCAATTGGATCCCAAATTCTGAGGAGCCGGCGTCATTAGGCGACCAAATAAGACACTTGGTTTCATATGCAAGTGGAACGACCCCCTCCAACACGATTGAGGGGCTTAATGTAGGGACATCGGAAATGTTGTGTTGATGGGGAAGTGGGCCGTAGATCATGGGGCAGTCTGGGGATGCGTTTTTCATAATATCCTATATATATTAATATACATGTATTCAGAATACATCTAATAACTCAGCCTTTGAAGCGAAAGTCTCCAAACGCCGGCAATTATTTCTAGAGGCTCACAACAAAGCATAATTTCCACAGATCACCGCGATCGCAAAGAGCGCGCGCACACACACGCGCGCACACACACGCGCACACACGCGCGCGCACACACACACGCGCGCACACACACACGCGCGCACACACGCGCGCGCACACACACACGCGCGCACACACACACGCGCGCACACGCGCGCGCACACACGCGCGCACACACACGCGCGCACACACGCACGCACACACACGCGCACACACACACACACGCGCACACACACGCGCGCACACACACGCGCACACACACACGCGCACACACACACACGCGCGCACACACGCGCACACACACACGCACACACACACACACAAGTCGCACACACAATGAGCGGTTGGAAATACACAGACTGAACTTGTGATGGTAACCACAAAGACAAAAATCCCCCGTATATCCTCAACAGACTGTCGAGGCAAGTGCTGTTTGCGAGCACCAATGAGCGCCGGCATGGCACACGAGGGGGTGGGTGGCCAGCACCACGCCCGGCCGCCTTTATCTCCCCAGAGGCGATGTTTACACACACCGCACCGTGTACTCATTTGAGTACCTGGTCCCGGTGTGTGTAAACATCGATTCAGATAATCGCCACTGGTGTTGACCGTGAGCGAGAATCGAACCCTGGTGGCCGGGTTCGTGGCGCAGCGGGCGAACTTCTACACTACCGCTCCTGCCAATAACGGTAACCACACTCAGCCGCACACGGTACGAGCCCGTGATGAGAATCGTGTAATAGCATACACATTTTTTATTGCGAGTGATTGCGTGATAGCTCTTTAGGTGGGGGGAGGTGGGATGGTGGTGCATTGGTTATCGTGCTGTGTTCTTAACCCAGTGGCTTGAGCTCGACTCACAGCTTCCGTCAGTGGCGAGTGATATCAGAACCAGTCCTTGGTCTCCTCGAGGTCGACTCATCACCGGGTAGAGAAAAGAGGCCGGGGTGTGGAGGTGACCACACCACCTTCTAGTGACGCCGTTCCGACCTGAGTGTGTGAGTGTGAACGTGGTTGTGGTGAGCGGTAGTGCAGTGGTTAGCGCGCATCGCTACTAACCCGGCGAGCAGAGTTCGATTCCCGCTCACGGCCAACATCAGTGATCATTATCTGAACCGGTCCTGGGCCTCCCCTAAGTGGACTCGGCCTCGAATGAGTACCTGGAGCAGTTGTGTAAATATCGCGACTGGGGAGACAAACGCGGCCGGGCGTGGTGCTGTCAACCGACCCCCTCGTGTGCCGTGCCGGCCTTCCTAGGTACTACTCGCTAACAGCACTTGCCCCAACAGTCTGTCATCGGCTTTACAGGAGATCTTTGTATGTTGTACGTACGTACTGGGCAGACAAAAAGTTCAACCCCCATGAACCCAACCAACATGAGTACGATTTAGATTTGAAGCAGTATTTTCTTGCCGTGGTTGTTCCGCCTGATGACGATTGCTTGTGTTAAGATCGAAACGTTGTAATCTATTATTTTTCCACCTACGTGACTTTGCCGAAAAAACCAAAGAGTTTGAGTACGACTCCCCGTCATCGCAAACATCAGTGGTGGGTGAAGGGCCAGTGTCTGAAACGTTGTCAGTGACATACATACAGTGAGGGGAAAAAAGTATTTGATCCCCTGCTGATTTTGTACGTTTGCCCACTGACAAAGAAATGATCAGTCTATAGTTTTAATGGTAGGTTTATTTGAACAGTGAGAGACAGAATAACAACAAAATGCAGACAAACGCATGTCAAAAATGTTATAAATTGATTTGCATTTTAAAGAGGGAAATAAGTATTTGACCCCTCTGCAAAACCTGACTTAGTACTTTGTGGCAAAACCCTTGTTGGCAATCACAGAGGTCAGACGTTTCTTGTATTTGGCCACCAGGTTTGCACACATCTCAGGAGGGATTTTATCCCACTCCTCTTTGCAGATCTTCTACAAGTCATTAAGGTTTCGAGGCTGACGTTTGGCAACTCGAACCTTCAGCTCCCTCCACAGATTTTCTATGCGATTAAGGTCTGGAGACTGGCTAGGCCACTCCAGGACCTAAATGTGCTTCCTTTTAGGGCAGTCTTCTTGAGTAATGTCGTGAGAGAGCGCGCCACGGTGGTGATATATGAACCTGGTGTACAGGAGGTCGTGAATTCGTCCCCGACCCTGATGCATGCTCCATATTTGGAATTTGCATGCTCTCCCGTGGTCGTGTGGATTTGTCTCCGAGTACTCCGTCTTTTTTTTTTCTCATCCACATTTAGAATCAACTTCACGCCTTTAGAGTATTTGGCTACGATACATGACCACGTGGACATGCCACGTGGTCGAACTTTCATTTGCGATACCCACGTCGCTTGTGAAAGTAATAGCTCTATAGCTCAGTGGGCATTACCTGGTGAAATCAAAAATAGTTCATCATGGCACCTCCTTGGCCAGTACCAAAATATGATAATAAGTTTTTCCCCTTTTATCTGGCAACAAAACAGCTGTGTTAAGTTGGTAAAACACCAAACTGAAACCTTTAACAAGGAATCGTGTCTGCATTAACCGCAAATACTTGTGGTCAAAACGCAAACAAGAAACACGCTCTGATAACATGTGCATTGTCTTTGAAAGTGATTGGTGTGGACCAATCTAATATAGTTCAGTTTAATCGTTGAAGAACCGGGGCCATGCCGGAGTGGAGGACGCGGTCTCGGCGCAGAGACCGCGGGACTCGTTGCGTGTGGCAGGGCCCGTGTGTGTGGTCCGCACCCAGCGAAACACAACAAGCGGTGTTCAGCGTTAATCCCACAAAGACGTCGAGGACGACGACGACTGGGGCAGCCGGGAAACCCCGTGAACCCCACGAGGATACACGATAGACGCCGTACATCACCCCCTCGCCAGCACAGGTACACACACACATACATACACGCAGTACACACACGCAGTACACACAGTACACACACAGTACACACACGGTACACACGTAACACATACACACAGTAGATACAGTACGCACACAGTACACACACAGAGCACACAAACAGTACACACAGTACACAAACACAGTACACACACAGTACACACACGCATAATACGCACACAGTACACACACAGTGTTGTCCCTTACACGTCCCACCGCATAGCCGCATCTGAGTGAATTCAAACCGCATATAACGAATTTTGGGTTGAAATAGGTCAGCCGCATGTACAACGGAACCCGCATAAAGCGAGCGTATATGTTAGCAGCACGTTAAAAAAAAACAATATAATGTTTTTAATCGAATCGCGCGTGTAAGTTGTGACAATTGTATCGAATTGCCACGGGCAGGGGTGGTGGGCCATAGGGCTTGGGGAGTTTGTTCCACCTTAACTTTACAAAGTTTCTCATTTAAGACTAAGTCGACCTCGGGGTGGACACGGAACGAGTCCGGACGCACCGACACGCTCACATACACCGCGCTCTGCACGGCTCATGCCATGATGTACGCATGAATGAATTAAGCATATAAATTGGTCGGTTTAATTATTTATCACTCCCTTGATGGGCTCGGTGATGGTAGGCGCGCGTTTTTAAAGGTCAGTCTTTAATCGCGTCATTATCCAGTGAATCCACGCACAGAGACTCATGCACACACAGAGACACGTCTGCGCACGTAGAGACAAAGACCCCCCGTATTGGCTAAATAGACTGTTAGGGCAAGTGCTGTTAGCGAGCACCTATGGTGGCCGGCACGGCACCATGAGGGGGTGGGTAGCCAGTAGCACGCCCGGCCGCCTTTGTCTCCCCAGTGGCGATGTGTTTGCACACCGCACCACGTACTCAATATGAGGCTGAGTCGCACTTGGGAATGCCCAGTACCGGTTCAAATAATCGTCACTGGTGTCGGTCGTGAGGGGAAATCAAACTCGGGTAGCCGAGTTCGTAGTGCAGCGCGCTAACCACTATGCCACCGCTCCCCTCACACGCTTCAGAGACAAACATCCCACGTATATCTATACCCTTGTGACTGCTGTGCCCAGGTTAATTTAGCAGGCATTATCTCACGGAAGATTTCAAACACCGTAGCCCCCATTACACAAATATACACAGACACCCTGCTTAAATATTCATAAAAATACAACGCGAGCAAAGATTCCCCATATAGCCTCACAAAATGTCTGGGCAAGCGCTATCAGCGAGCACCTATTAAGGGCTGGCACAGTAAGTGCACTCATTGCTGCGCAACCGCTCCTTCCTCCTACAAAGACAACGATCCCCCGTATAGTCTGAGAAGGCTTTCGGGCAAGTGCTGTTAACGAGCACCTATGAAGGCCGGCACGGCACACGAGGGAGTGGGTGGCCAGCACAGGCCCGGCCGCCTTTGTCTCCCATGTGGCGATGTTTACACATCGCACCAGGTACTCATTTGAGGCTGAGTCGACCTAGGGGAAAGCCAGGACAGGTTCAAATAATCGTTACTGGTGTCGGCCTATACACACCTGACGCCTGTATATTTGAAATTTGCATGTTCTCCCCGTGGTCGCGTAGATGTTTCTCCGTGTCCTCCGCTTTTTAAATCCTTTATATTAAGTTCACTTGCTTGCTTGCTTGCGCGCTTACGACCGTGCAAATCTTTCGGTCGTTTTTTAACCCACTTCCCGTGATCCAATTGAGCTGACATTTTGCACACAGACTCGTTGTGCGTGACCATTTATTTTCGTGAAATTTTTTTTCCATAACTTTACACTTTTTAGGAATTTTTTTTTATATTTAATTACCAATTGCTTAATGGTTGCAGGCAATCATCTGACCCATAGGTGGCAGCCATCTCAAGCCAGACGACGAGAGGACTCTAGCCGCCACGCATATAAAGCATTTATAGTGAAAAACTTTGTTTTTACGTTTAAATTTTTTTCCCTCCATATTTAGAATCAACACACGTTTAGAATATTTGGCTGCTATGCATTTCCACATACGCCACGTCGTTGAGCTATCATTTGTGGCCAGGTCGATTCTGAAAAAAAGCAGCTGCATAGCTCAGTGAGTCTTACCTGGTAAAATAAAAAAAATAGTTTCGTTTAAATTTTACTCACCACTGATGTGAGCCATCGTCAGGAATCGAACTCGTTTCTCCAGCTTCATCGCCCAGTGCGCTCACTACTGCGTCACCGCTCTGTTGTCCCTGTCAATCCCACTTCCTTCAATTTAATGTGCCCGCCGATGTAATGTGATTCCTCGCAAGAGAATGCATGCAGAGCCATCGCAATGCGGCGGAGTGGCGTGATTTATTCGTGCTCGTAGATGCCACCGCGCGCATTACGTATCGCGGTGTCGATGGCATGTTTAACTTTCTTAGCGTTTACAGTTGTGTAGTTGGAGTCAACGTCTGACGTTTAGGGCTCAGGGTGGCGTGTACCCAGCAGATGGAAGTACTGCAGTGGATTGTTGAATCTATCCGTACGGAGCTTTTGAACGTTATCCCCTTGTAAATGTTCACTTTCACCGGTTGCTGCCGTTACCTCCCGTCCACCATACACTCATTATTGATATTGGCCAAACATTCAGCAATGGATTGACTATATCTGAAGATCATCATCATAATCGTTCATATTAACCCTATACTCATTGCGTCACGAGATATAACATATCAAAACAACTATGAACAATATGTAAACAACATCGCATCGGATAAATGAGCCGATACCACTGAGAGCCTAGGTTCGAACCCGAGTTTCAACCCACCGGTGATGCTTCTCAAAAATAGCCAGCCCAGGTCACTGATGACCACCCCAGACAAAAAAAAACGTGGAATTGTTGATTATTTTTTTAATCCTTTATATTAAGTTCACTTGCTTGCTTGCTTGCGTGCTTACGACCGTGCAAATCTTTCGGTCGTGTTTTAACCCACTTCCCGTGATCCAATCGAGCTGATATTTTGCACACAGAGTCGTTGTGCGTGACAATTTATTTTCGTGAAAATTTTTTTTCCAAAATTTTACACTGTTTAGGAAAAAATAAATTATATTTAATTACCAATTGCTTAATGGTGGCAGGCAATCATCTGACCCATAGGTGGCAGCCATCTCAAGCCAGAGGACGAGAGGACTCTAGCCGCCACGCATATAAAGGATTTACAGTGAAAAACTTTGTTTTTTACGGGTTAATTTTTTTTCTCACTCAATTGGGCTCAGTGGCCCTGCGGACACGAAGAGCGTCGCTCTCGGTGACACGTGACGCGTACTATTTTGCCGGGCACGTGAGCAGTGGTAGGTGAGAGGAGGCAATTCAGAATGAGTTCTGACATCGTCTTCAGGCGCAAGGTGATACACCATTCGTATTGAGGGTTCCGAATGGAGTGGACATTGGTTCATCTCACGACGACGTCATTTTATGACAATCGGACATTACGGTGTTATAATAATAGCAACAACGGCAAACACATATTTGAGAATTAAAAAGGCAAAAACTAAATCAACCCAAATGGCACAAAATATAAACAATGCAGGTGTGTGTGACGCATGGCTCGTGATGCGATCCCCACGTGCCCCACATCTCCACACTCCGAGAGATCCGGACTCCGCACTGCACCGAGCACAAGACATCGTCACCAAGCACTCACATCCCTCCGCGGGATTCCAATCCACTCTCGGATCAGTATCAAGATGGCACTCACCATCTCTAAGATGGACTAAGCCGCTGTCAACCTCTCCTCTCATCGCACTCTACTCCCCTCCACGCAATCTCCTACCTCTCCCCTCTCATCGCACTCTACTCCCCTCCACGAAATCTCCTACCTCTCTCCTCTCATCTCACTCTACTCCCATCCACGCACTCTCCTACCTCTCTCCTCTCATCTCACTCTACTCCCCTCCACGCAATCTCCTACCTCTCCCCTCTCATCGCACTCTACTCCCCTCCACGCAATCTCCTACCTCTCTCCTCTCATCTCACTCTACTCCTGAGAGCCCGTAGTCCCAGTGATAGGGCACGTCAGCCCGGAGCCCATACCTCCCCAGGTAGCGGGGAAAAGGGCCTTGTGTTACGGTTATTTAATAAAAACGTGTTGCCTCTCAGCTACGTCTCCGGTCTCCGTGGGAACCCACTACAATATTACGGCTTGAAGCTTAATGCCGAAAAAATGAACACGCCGGTGTATGTGTGCGTGTGAATTGGGCCGATTGCGCATTGCTGGGATGTTCTTATTCACGTGGGGGGGCAGGGGGGGGCGTGGGGGGTGGAGTGAGTCGTGGAGGCACCGAGAGAAAGGGCGAGACGGTTGAGTCTTCGTGATTAATCCTCGCGATGGCCCCCTGCAGAGGTACGGGAGAGGCTACACCTGCCCGTTGCCGCGTTGTTTATCCCGCAGGAAACATCTCCTTGGCTACATCACTCTCGTCCGTCTTCAATTCTGGGTCTCCAATCTTGGTCGCGTGCGGCCAGTCTGTCGTGGCTGCATGGTTTTGCGCATTGCAAAGCACGCTCTCGTATATATATATTTACGTTTGTGTGTGCGTGTGTGTGCAATGTGTCTCGTGATGACACAAAGACAAAAACAATCCCCCATATAGCATCAACAGATTGTTGGGGCACATGTTGTTTCGTGAGCCCCTATTGGCGATGTTTACACAACACACCAGGTTGTATACTTATTTTAAGGCCGAGTAGTCCTAGTGGAGGCCTATGACTGGTTCAGATACTCGTCACTAATGTTAGTCGTGAGCGGGAATTAAACTCAGGTCGCCAGGCTCGCAGCACACTGCGCTAATTACTATATGCGACCACTACCCATACACGTACAAACACAGCCATATGCGTAGACACAACCGCTACTAAGGGCTGTGTCGTCTTTCCGGCGCTTGTACCAGGTTAGGTGCACCTTCAGGACACGTGAAGTGTCGAAGGCTCGCTGTTGGCAGGTGATAACGGGCAGACCCATGCGCCATGGCTTGACTGACTAAAATCGCTGGCCGAAGCACCACCTGTGCCTCTACTGTGCCAACCTGCCGTGTTTTAGGCGTCGCTCCGATCCTTGTGGAGGAGCGTCGCTCCTCTGACCCCCGTTGTTGTTGGAGGGCCACTGCCTCCAACTGCACAGCAGCGTCCTTCACGAGCCTCCTCCTCCACAGAGGCCGATCTTGACACCGCTGGTACCAGTCTTGTATCGCATCAGTCAGTCTCTTCTTCAGCCCGTGCCGTGCCCGTTCAGTCCCCTCTATCCGGCCAAACAAACGCTGTTTGGGCAAGCGGTGGCCGGGCATGCGGGCTAGATGACCCAGCAACGCAGCCTCGCCTGCCAGAGGACTTTGTTCACAATGGGGACTGTGTCCAAATCCCCTTAGGATATGTCTAGAACCAACAAGAAACCAGACACACACACACAAACTCCCACGCGTACACACGTACACGGACACTCTAAACAAACGCACACCCACACTTAAAACACAGCTACCACGTGCGCCCACGATCGAACGCCTTCCTATACAGCTCCGGGAACCGCGCATCTAATTGCCGTGGCGCAGAAAGGAAAGCGACACAAAAAAAAACCCGCGCCACAATACACGAGGAATGTCACGCGCGTGAAGTCAATCAGTCAAAAAAAGAGAGAGAGAGAGTCGCGTTTGGCGTTGATTCGTTGATTCGGGTGGAATGTTGATTGGGATGCGGAGCCGCTAGCAGCGGAGGCGCTCGCACGGCTGATGGAGATCGCCGCTAATGGCAACAAAAAATCCAATTAATTTTCACGATGAACAAATGGAGAAACGTAAATTAATCGGACGAGCGGAATTAATAGACGGAACCGCATGCGCTGTGCGCGGCGTCACATCAAAGGACGCATCGTTGACGGTCAAGTGTGACGTCGTTCCCCGTTACGTCACCGCATCATCACCACCACGCCGTGACGTCGCGCTCAAATCTCGTCACTCCGAGTAGCGCGAGTGTTGTCGACCTTGCGTGCACACCCATATCGACCCAGGTCCCTCCTGGCAATGAGACTCGTCATGCTCCCCTGACTTCTCATCCCGTTAAACGAAATTGACGCGTGACGTCATGACATAGTAACGTCGTCGTAAGCAGCTCAACCGCGTCACGATGCGCAAGGTGACGTCATCATATCATCTTAGTATCACCACCCTCCTCTTCGCTTCGCTTGGCATAACGTGGCGTCGTGACATCATAACATCATCGTACTGTTCACATTGCGTAAAGGCGACGTTATATCATCATATCGCCACGCGCCTTCCCATGACGTCATCGCACCGTAACATCCACCACACCTGTATGCATGTTGAACTTCCTTCGCGCCGTACGTAGCCAACCGTGCGAATCGGGACCTCTTCGGGGTGGGGGGGAAGGGTTGCATGGAGCTGTCAACCTCTGTAGTATTAACCTGGGGGGGGGGTTAATACATCGCCAACTCACCCCCTCTCCACTGGCATAGCCTGGTTAGACTTTTCCTTTGTAAGGCACATTATCGTTGAATGCGTTGAGTTATCGAGTGCGCTTCTGCGCCTGGTAGAATGAATGCAATGGGCGCTGGGGAGGATGGGGGGAGCTGTCACATTCCTTTCACCCCCCCCTCCTATACCCCCCCCCCCCCCGGGCATGCCCTTCTCCTGGACACGTGGCCGAGAGAGAGAGAGAAGGACACAGACGTACAGGTGTGCCTGGCTGCCACCGTGGCGTGAGTTGCCTCGTTGGGGGAGGGGGGGGGACCGGAAGAAATGTCCCAGCCGCGTCGTCGCCGGGCTGAGTGATGGTGGCGTTTCCACGCTGAATCCACAGCCACTGAGAGGCTTGGACTCGGGCAGCTACGTGGAGCGTAAACAGCACGACGACGCGGGGAAGCTGCCAGTGGAGATCGCTGTCGGACATAGGTCACTCGGCCAAAGATAGCAGTAGTCGGGTAGCGATGGATACGACCCACTCACGAGTCGTAAAGAGGATGAAACCGGCCTCGAGTTGCCGAAGGAATGTCAAGGCTCGCTCGAGCCGGTTGGTATCACACCAGAGGACTGTGTGCAGAACATCAGCACGATTTGCGATATTTAATCCCCGGCATGCAAAGCATGCTGTGCCGAGACACCTTTATTGCGCGTCACGTGATTTTTAGTGGTGGACTGTGTCTCGACTTGACGCCTCTCTCCTCCCTAACCCGTCCGATACCTCCCCCCCCCACCACCATACTTCTCCTTTACTACTCTCCATCCTCCTACTTCTCCAACGCATCACCCCCATCCCGTGGCCGCAGCTCTCGGCCGTGTCGACGTCGCGTCTGGGTGGCGTTCCATCCCCGCGGCGTGAGATGCAGGGACGGCCGCGCAGTAGACCCGGCATACGAGTGTTGTCGGGAAGTTTTTCTATATATATAAAAAAAAGAGAAATTTGTGAATGTGTCTGTTCAAAATATTTAGCATACTTCCCTACATGCAACAAACTTGAAATTTGGCATGTGGGTAGCTTCCAGGCTGTACACAATATAAACAGTATAAAAATAGACTTTTATATTTGGGGGGGGCGGGGGCAGGGGGCGCAGTAATGGTTATATTTTGTACGGCAAGTGAGCGGTGACGTCACATCTGTGATGTCACCCGCATGCGGCAGCGTCACGCAGTATGCCTACTGACGTCACGCAGTATGCCTACTGACGTCACGCAGTGTGCCTACTGACGTCACGCAGTGTGCCTGCTGACGTCACGCACCCCCCACCCCCACCCTCCGCGTAGGCCGTGTATTAATCCAAGACAAGAATCCAAGTCTCGGGCGAAGCCGGGTAGTAAAGCTTGTTGCTTAAATAAAGAACACAGCCGTTACAGCAGCACTCGTCCCCCTCGGCAAATCGTCACGACGACAGGGTCCGGAGACTCGGGTTGAATATGCTTGGATCTTTCGGTTAAGTCACGTAGAAGGGAAATAATAAAAAGAATCCCTGCAGTCACGAAAGCATTAAATCGAAACTTGGGTTGAAGTTCAATTGGGATTCGCTCACTTCGCCACGAAACCCAACCGCGTGAGTTCGATTTCCAGCCACGGCTAGCCATGTAATTATACTCCCGATCTTCACCGGCCTGCATCGACCAGTTTGGTGAAGTATGGTCAAACAACCTCCCACTGTTGATACGGTGTGTGCGGATATGCCTTCATCCAGCAGCTGACTGACAAAGGGTTGCAAACTATAATGACTGTGATACGTATTTATATCGGCGAGTAGACGCACATTTTGACGCCTCTGTGGTAAACGTTTAAATGTATTCATGAATCGTTAATCGCTACTCGTGAACCCCATTGCCATTGACTCCGCCTGAAAGCCAATTAGTGTTGGCATGGTTACGGCACAAGTACAACCAACAGGATCATCACACTCATCGCCATCAGCTATCCTTTATCTACTGATGGATGAAGAAGGCATCCCCAAAGGGGCCCCAATCCCTCACGGCCTCTGGCACTGCAACCCAGCTCCCATCTTTCACTTCTCTTATCTTTGCACTTCTTTTCCAAATGACGACGGTGACCATCGCGAGCCACGTGGCGTGAACAATCAATCCTTACCGACGTGCTCCCGATCCCAAGGGTGTCTCATTGTTCGGCAATCCCTCACAGTCATCGAGGACGATTGTTCTCCATCTGGGTCTTATTTGTGGGTGCGGAGATGACTGCTGGGGTAACGATGATCCTGGGATCGACAGACTCTGTGTGGTCGCAGTTTAGGTACCTCGCGTGCTTCCGAGAACCACGCGTGGTCCTGCGTTGATGATTCAATCCGCGACCACGTTGTTGTGTCTGCCGTGTCCGCGATTCCTTCTTCTGTAAACTAAAACTACGTATTTTGTTTTACCAGCTAAGGCCCACTGAGCTATATCGCTATTTCTCAGAAGCGACCTGGCCACAGATAATATCTCCACGAAATGGCGTATCGCCACGTGGAAATTGTATCGCATCCAAACTCTCAACGCGTGACGTTGATTCTAAACGTGGGGGGAAAACCCCGGAGAACCCGGGGGAAAATCCACGCGACCACGAGGAGAGAGATACATGACAACTCAAAATATACAACAGGCATCACGCTGGGGATCGAACCCACCACCTCCTGTATACCAGGCGAGGTCGTCAACATCTCCAAACCAACCGTCGCATCCGAGGATATCCAAGTGTTGAGATGGTTGCAGCACGCTGCTTCATCCGTCTGGGACGATCCTAGGCAAGAGATCTCCCACGAGTTGGTGTCGATCTCAGTCTTCAACCCGTGCATGTCCAGTGATCCATGCACGTATTTATCTATCATCTGTCTGGTCTCTTAATATATTTGCAACATTTAATGTAATTTCACAGTCCTCGAATCTCACCCAGATCTCAAATAACGTTGGCAAAAACAGAGCCGAAGAAACACGGACATCGAGAATAAACACCGCATGCGGGACCCAAGCATCGAACCTCATTAGGCTTTGACATTCCTCCTCCTCCTCAAAGAAACTCGCGGTGTAACCATCAACCGCAACAGGACATCACAGTATGTATCAACAGGCTGATCCGACATATCCTTCATTAATGGAAAAATAAGGACACAAGCCACAGTCGTACGATTGTGGTCACGCAATCCGCAATGTAGACCACACAGTAAACCACTGTAGCCTGCGCTCCTTCAATGTGTAGAGGAGTAAAATTGGGACGTGACGTCAGGTGTGCCGTTCAGTGCGATGACGTCACGTCTCCTAGGGTACTTAAGGGAGACCCCGTGACGTAAGCGGGGTCACTGTGGGAACGGGTAGAGTAAGAAGGGTGAAGAGGGAACCAGGGGTAGAGAGAGGGGTCGAATAGGGAGTCTGGGGAGAAGCTGGTGGTAGCCGTAGAGGTGCTTCTCTCTCCGCTCGGTGGAGTCGGCAGAGTCCACGATCCGACACGAGAGAGAGAGACCGGAGCTAGCCGGCAGGGACCGGGACTCAGAGTAGGACCCCTAGCCCCTGGGAGTTGTTTGTGTACCCTGCTGTGTAATATTGATAAGCTTTAATAAACCCTGGCGAAAGCCCTTAACTTACCTCCGTCTCCGAGTGCGTCCGTCGGATCTTCTCTACAAATGGAAGAGCAACAGCAAAACGACACGAACTCTCTCTCTTTCTCTCTCTCTCTCTCACTGCTGAAGCTACTTTCGCGGCTGGCCGACCTCGACATTGGCATTTAAGCAACTGAACATATTGCCCGGCGAAAAAATTGAGTAGAATGTAATTGCGGCCATGGTGCACCTCTCCACGCTTCTCCGCGCACCGCTTCAGCCGCGTTGGGTTTGTTTGCAGGCAGTAACCGCCGCTGTGTCCGCGTGCCCTCGAATGCAAAATGCGGGGGGGGGGGGCTTTAACCAGCGCGCCTTGGCGCCCGCTCCGTTGCGTTTTGGGAAGAGAGATACTTTTTGACTTTTAAACAACTTTTATTGCCGCCAGCAGCAAAAGCACTGGAGGCGATTTCAATATGAAATACAGTCACCAGCAAACAAAAGAAAACAAACGTTACAAATCGACGCGCTGTGGCGCTGAAAGCACCGCGCACAATACAAATGAAAAGTCACGTGGTTGTGGTGTCATCGCGCACGCCACGGTGACGAGCGAGCGCTTCAGAAGGTGAACACGAGGGTGCCGTCCACGCTGGTGCAGAGAGGGCCTTTCCGCCTCCCCAGCGTTCGAAGAAGACGTGCACATCACCAACGAGAGAGAGCGAGCCAAGGGAAAGTAAACGCGAGCACAAGGGGTGTTTGGAAGAGCGGACAGTGCTTGATGGTCTTCCTAGCGAACGTGTGCCCGATGCTAGGTATTGTTACACTGCGTAATATATGTTTGAGCTCATAAAAAAAAAAAACATTACAATCATGAGGACGAATAAAAGTGATAGACTGAATTTCATCACAAAATTAGGATTAATATCGTGTGCAATTATAAACAAAGACAAAGATTCTCCGCATAGCTCTAACAGACTGTTGGGGCAAGTGATGTTAACGAGCATCTAGAGAGGATGAGTGGTCAACTACCACGCCCGGCCGCCTTTGTCTCCCCAGTGGCAATGTTTACACACCAGGTACTCATTTGAGGCGGAGACGACCTAGGGGAGGCGCGGGACCGGTTCAGATATCCGTCACTGATGTTGACCGTGAGCAGGATTCGAACTGGGGCCGCTGGATTCGCAGCACCGCGCGCTAACCGCTACACTACCGTTCCCCATCAATTACAAACACACATTATCTTAACTTTAACGTCATACAAACCAGCGCTGGATTGGCGCAGTTGGAACTGAGAGAGGAGAGGAGAGAGACAGAGTGAGACGGAGAGAGCGCGAGACACGGACATATCTCGGAAGTTAAGCAGGCTGGAGCCTGGACAGCTGATGAGTGACCACCAGGCATAACGAAGGTGCCGTCGGCTGTCATGGGCAACAGAGGAGAGTGCGACGTACTCCATTATTGCACTGTACTAATATGCTCCCGTGTCTATGCGCCCCGTGCGTCAGCAATTTTGCGCTGACCAGCGTGGTGATGTATGGTCGAATAACTCCGCACGATCGACACGGCGTGCGGACGCTCTTGGCCATGATGAGGATGATGAGGTTTTTTTCCAGTCTTAAAAAATATCTAACCAAAATAAAAATAAAAAATTCTCGAGCGATATTTGAAGCACACCGTGTTGTCATTGTGGCTACGGCCACCGGCCTCCCGAAGGTTCTCTCCTCTGTGCGACGGCGCGAGGCAAAAAATGCAGCTTTGTGTGGAATGTAAAATGTGACGGATTAATGGCCGTCGTCACACGTGTGTGTGTGTGTGTGTGATTCAGGAGCAGAATTAGAATATGAATTTATACTGGAGTAATCCGATAAGCTACAAGGCTAATTTTCACAGATGTCCAGTACCGTTGTGAGGCAATGATAAGCGAGGCAATGAATTCACCTTCAGAGTTAGTGACACAATGATGAGGGAGGCATTGAATTCACCTTCAGAGTCAGTGACGCAATGATGAGCGAGGCAATGAATTCACCTTCAGAGTTAGTGACGCAATGATGAGCGAGGCAATGAATTCACCTTCAGAGTTAGTGACGCAATGATGAGCGAGGCAATGAATTCACCTTCAGAGTTAGTGACACAATGATGAGGGAGGCATTGAATTCACCTTCAGAGTCAGTGACGCAATGATGAGCGAGGCAATGAATTCACCTTTAGAGTTAGTGACGCAATGATCAACGAGGCAATGAATTCACCTTTAGAGTCAGTGACGCAATGATGAGCGAGGCAATGAATTCACCTTCAGAGTTAGTGAGGCAATGATGAGCGAGGCAATGAATTCACCTTTAGAGTTAGTGAAGCAATGATGAGCGAGGCAATGAATTCACCTTCAGAGTTAGTGAGGCAATGATGAGCGAGGCAATGAATTCACCTTTATAGTTAGTGAGGCAATGATGAGCGAGGCAATGAATTCACCTTTAGAGTTAGGGACGCAATGATAAGCGAGGCATTGAATTCACCTTCAGAGTTAGTGACGCAATGATGATTGAGGCAATGAATTCACCTTCAGAGTTAGTGAGGCAATGATGAGCGAGGCATTGAATTCACCTTTAGAGTTAGTGAGACAATGATGAGCGAGGCAATGAATTCACCTCTAGAGTTAGTGAGGCAATGACGAGCGAGGCAATTCATTCACCTTCAGAGTTGGTGAGGCAATGATGAGCGAGGCAATGAATTCACCTTTAGAGTTAGTGAGGCAATGAATTCACCTTTAGAGTTAGTGAGGCAATGATGAGCGAGGCAATGAATTCACCTTTAGAGTTAGTGAGGCAATGATGAGCGAGACAATTCACCTTTAGAGTTAGTGAGGCAATTATTAGTGGGGCAATGAATTCACCTTTAGAGTTAGTGAGGCAATGATGAGGGAGGCAATGAATTCACCTTCAGAGTTAGTGAGGAAATGATGAGCGGGGAAATGAATTCACCTTTAGAGTTAGTGAGGCAATGGTGAGCGGGGCAATGAATTCACCTTTCGAGTTAGTGACGCAATGATGAGCGATGCAATGAATTCACCTTTAGAGTTAGTGAGGCAATGATGAGCGAGGCAATGAATTCACCTCTAGAGTTAGTGAGGCAATGATGAGCGAGGCAATTCATTCACCTTCAGAGTTAGTGAAGCAATGATGAGCGAGGCAATGAATTCACCTTCAGAGTTAGTGAGGCAATGATGAGCGGGGCAATGAATTCACCTTCAGAGTTAGTGAGGCAATGATGAGCGAGGCAATGAATTCACCTTTAGAGTTAGTGACGCAATGATAAGCGAGGCATTGAATTCACCTTTAGAGTTAGTGAGGCAATGATTAGTGGGGCAATGAATTCACCTTTAGAGTTAATGAGGCAATGATCAGCGAGGCAATGAATACCCCCTTTAGAGTTAGTGATGCAATGATGAGCGAGGCAATGAATTCACCTTCAGAGTTAGTGACGCAATGATAAGCGAGGCATTGAATTCACCTTTAGAGTTAGTGAGGCAATGATTAGTGGGGCAATGAATTCACCTTTAGAGTTAATGAGGCAATGATCAGCGAGGCAATGAATACCCCCTTTAGAGTTAGTGATGCAATGATGAGCGAGGCAATGAATTCACCTTTAGAGTTAGTGACGCAATGATCAGCGAGGCAATGAATACCCCCTTTAGAGTTAGTGATGCAATGATGAGCGAGGCAATGAAGTCACCTTCAGAGTTAGTGACGCAATGATGATTGAGGCAATGAATTCACCTTCAGAGTTAGTGAGGCAATGATGAGCGAGGCACTGAATTCACCTTTAGAGTTAGTGAGGCAATGATGAGCGAGGCAATGAATTCACCTCTAGAGTTAGTGAGGCAATGACGAGCGATGCAATTCATTCACCTTCAGAGTTTGTGAGGCAATGATGAGCGAGGCAATGAATTCACATTTAGAGTTAGTGAGGCAATGAATTCACCTTAAGAGTTAGTGAGGCAATGATGAGCGAGGCAATGAATTCACCTTTAGAGTTAGTGAGGCAATGATGAGCAAGACAATTCACCTTTAGAGTTAGTGAGGCAATGATGAGCGAGGCAATGAATTCACCTCTAGAGTTAGTGAGGCAATGACGAGCGAGGCAATTCATTCACCTTTAGAGTTAGTGAAGCAATGATGAGCGAGGCAATGAATTCACCTTCAGAGTTAGTGAGGCAATGATGAGCGGGGCAATGAATTCACCTTTAGAGTTAGTGAGGCAATGATGAGCGAGGCAATGAATTCACCTTTAGAGTTAGTGAGGCAATGATTAGTGGGGCAATGAATTCACCTTTAGAGTTAATTAGGCAATGATCAGCGAGGCAATGAATACCCCCTTTAGAGTTAGTGATGCAATGATGAGCGAGGCAATGAATTCACCTTCAGAGTTAGTGACGCAATGATGAGCGAGGCAATGAATTCACCTTCAGAGTTAGTGAGGCAATGATGAGCGAGGCAATGAATTCACCTTTAGAGTTAGTGACGCAATGATAAGCGAGGCATTGAATTCACCTTTAGAGTTAGTGAGGCAATGATTAGTGGGGCAATGAATTCACCTTTAGAGTTAATGAGGCAATGATCAGCGAGGCAATGAATACCCCCTTTAGAGTTAGTGATGCAATGATGAGCGAGGCAATGAATTCACCTTTAGAGTTAGTGACGCAATGATCAGCGAGGCAATGAATTCACCTTTAGAGTTAGTGAGGCAATGACGAGCGAGGCAATTCATTCACCTTCAGAGTTAGTGACGCAATGATAAGCGAGGCATTGAATTCACCTTTAGAGTTAGTGAGGCAATGATTAGTGGGGCAATGAATTCACCTTTAGAGTTAATGAGGCAATGATCAGCGAGGCAATGAATACCCCCTTTAGAGTTAGTGACGCAATGATCAGCGAGGCAATGAATTCACCTTTAGAGTTAGTGAGGCAATGATGAGCGAGGCAATGACGTCACCTTCAGAGTTAGTGACGCAATGATGATTGAGGCAATGAATTCACCTTCAGAGTTAGTGAGGCAATGATGAGCGAGGCATTGAATTCACCTTTAGAGTTAGTGAGGCAATGATGAGCGAGGCAATGAATTCACCTCTAAAGTTAGTGAGGCAATGACGAGCGAGGCAATTCATTCACCTTCAGAGTTAGTGAGGCAATGATGAGCGAGGCAATGAATTCACCTTTAGAGTTAGTGAGGCAATGAATTCACCTTTAGAGTTAGTGAGGCAATGATGAGCGAGGCAATTAATTCACCTTTAGAGTTAGTGAGGCAATGATGAGCGAGACAATTCACCTTTAGAGTTAGTGAGGCAATGATTAGTGGGGCAATGAATTCACCTTTAGAGTTAGTGAGGCAATGATGAGGGAGGCAATGAATTCACCTTCAGAGTTAGTGAGGCAATGATGAGCGGGGAAATGAATTCACCTTTAGAGTTAGTGAGGCAATGGTGAGCGGGGCAATGAATTCACCTTTCGAGTTAGTGACGCAATGATGAGCGATGCAATGAATTCACCTTTAGAGTTAGTGAGGCAATGATGAGCGAGGCAATGAATTCACCTCTAGAGTTAGTGAGGCAATGACGAACGAGGCAATTCATTCACCTTTAGAGTTAGTGAAGCAATGATGAGCGAGGCAATGAATTCACCTTCAGAGTTAGTGAGGCAATGATGAGCGGGGTAATGAATTCACCTTCAGAGTTAGTGAGGCAATGATGAGCGAGGCAATGAATTCACCTTTAGAGTTAGTGACGCAATGATAAGCGAGGCATTGAATTCACCTTTAGAGTTAGTGAGGCAATGATTAGTGGGGCAATGAATTCACCTTTAGAGTTAATGAGGCAATGATCAGCGAGGCAATGAATACCCCCTTTAGAGTTAGTGATGCAATGATGAGCGAGGCAATGAATTCACCTTCAGAGTTAGTGAGGCAATGATGAGCGGGGCAATGAATTCACTTTTAGAGTTAGTGAGGCAATGATGAGCGAGGCAATGAATTCACCTTCAGAGTTAGTGACGCAATGATAAGCGAGGCATTGAATTCACCTTTAGAGTTAGTGAGGCAATGATTAGTGGGGCAATGAATTCACCTTTAGAGTTAATGAGGCAATGATCAGCGAGGCAATGAATACCCCCTTTAGAGTTAGTGATGCAATGATGAGCGAGGCAATGAATTCACCTTTAGAGTTAGTGACGCAATGATCAGCGAGGCAATGAATTCACCTTTAGAGTTAGTGAGGCAATGATGAGCGAGGCAATGAAGTCACCTTCAGAGTTAGTGACGCAATGATGATTGAGGCAATGAATTCACCTTCAGAGTTAGTGAGGCAATGATGAGCGAGGCACTGAATTCACCTTCAGAGTTAGTGAGGCAATGATGAGCGAGGCAATGAATTCACCTCTAGAGTTAGTGAGGAAATGACGAGCGAGGCAATTCATTCACCTTCAGAGTTAGTGAGGCAATGATGAGCGAGGCAATGAATTCACCTTTAGAGTTAGTGAGGCAATGAATTCACCTTAAGAGTTAGTGAGGCAATGATGAGCGAGGCAATGAATTCACCTTTAGAGTTAGTAAGGCAATGATGAGCGAGACAATTCACCTTTAGAGTTAGTGAGGCAATGGTGAGCGGGGCAATGAATTCACCTTTCGAGTTAGTGACGCAATGATGAGCGATGCAATGAATTCACCTTTAGAGTTAGTGAGGCAATGATGAGCGAGGCAATGAATTCACCTCTAGAGTTAGTGAGGCAATGATGAGCGAGGCAATTAATTCACCTTTAGAGTTAGCTATGCAATGATGAGCGAGGCAATGAATTCACCTTCAGAGTTAGTGACGCAATGATGAGCGAGGCAATTAATTCACCTTTAGAGTTAGTGACGCAATGATGAGCGAGGCAATGAATTCACCTTCAGAGTTAGTGACGCAATGATTAGCGAGGCAATGAATTCACCTTTAGAGTTAGTGGGGCAATGATGAGCGAGGCATTAAATTCACCTTTAGAGTTAGTGACGCAATGATGAGCGAGGCATTAAATTCACCTTAAGAGTTAGTGACGCAATGATGAGCGAGGCATTACATTCACCTTTAGAGTTAGTGAGGCAATGACGAGCGAGATTAATAATGTACGACGAAGTTGGCGAGGTAAGGCGACGAAAAGAGACCTGCACAGAATTAATGTCGAAGTGGTTCGCGCGCTTTGCTACGAGCCCGACGACCCGGGTTCGATTCCCCTTCACGATCACCACCAGAGACGATTATCTGTAGAGGTCATGGGCCTCCACCTACGTCGACTAAGTCTCAAATTAGTACCTGGTGCGGTGTGTAAACATCGCCACGAGGGAGACAAAGGTAGCCAGACGTGGTTCTGGCTACCCACCCCTTCGTGTCCAATGCGGGCCTTCATAGTTGCTAACGGCACTTGCTATCACAAGAGCCGACAACCTACTTACAGCAGCAAGCAGTGCGGGGCAAGTGAGGAATGCAAGTTGTTTCCTTGATCACCAGCGATGAATCACGCACACACAGTATTACAATCACTCACAGTAATCCAATTATGCACAGCATTCCAATTACACGGCAATCCAATCGCACACAGTGTTACGTTCACTCACAGTAATGTAATGACACACAGCATTCCAATCACACACGGCATTCAAATCACACGCAGCATTTCAATCACTCACAGCATTCCAATCACTCAGCATTCCAATCACACAGCATTCCAATCACTCAGCATTCCAATCACTCAGCATTCCAATCACACAGCATTCCAATCACTCAGCATTCCAATCACTCAGCATTCCAATCACTCGCAGCATTCAGATCACTCACAACATTCCAATCAATCCCACGGCATTCCAATCCCACGGCATTCCAATCCCACGGCATTCCAATCACACACAGCCTACCGATCACTCACAGCATTCCGATCACTCACACATTGGCATTCCAATACCACGGCATTCCGATCACATCATTCCCAATCACGCGACATTTGACTCACGAATGAACCACAATACTTCGCTGATCTCGTCAAGGAGCATTTACCGTTACGCGAACTCCGATCATCCTCGCGAGCCATCGAACACCGCATTCCGCGCTTTCAGATGCCCTTCTGAGGCTATCTGGAACGTTCTTCCTCCCGATATTAGGAAACCACTGCAGCTTTGTACTTTTACATATAAATTGAAATCGTATTTCTTTAAGAACGGCCTGTTTAGTTTGTTGTCCTTCAATCCACGCCTCCGATCAGCACGGTTGGCTGCGTACGGTGCGAAAGAAGTTCAACATACATACATACACGGCACCATATGGGCAATTGTGCGGTTTACACGGCCGTGGTGGAGGGTGGGTGGGTGTGGGGGAGACGTGACGTCAGCACGCACCAAGCCGGCTCAACGCCGTGCGATGCGGGTGACGCCATCACGCACACGTGCGCGGTGACGTCACCACCGCGCACTTGCCCGCCCACGCGCCAGACGAGAAGCCACTCAGAAAATAAGTATAACCCGTAATAAGTATAACCCGTAAAAACAAAGTTTTTCACTATAGATCCTTTATATGCGTGGCAGCGAACTTAATATGAAGGATTAAAAAATATTTTCGCCTGTGGAGTACGCGGGGATCGATCCCGCGACCTTTGGCATGGGAAGCGAGGGCGCTACCAACTGCGCTACTCCGCCACGGCCGGTGGAGGGGTTACGCTCTGGGCTCTTACACTGTGACGTTCAGCCAAAGCCATGAATGAGTTCTATTTGAATATATGTTAAATACATTTTTTTTGCCTAAAAAGTGTAAAATTTAGGGAATTTTTTTTTCACGAACATTAATTGTCTCGCACAACGAGTCTGTGTGGAAAATGTCAGCTCGATTGGATCACGGGAAGTGGGTTAAAAAACGACCGAAAGATTTGCACGGTCGTAAGCAAGCAAGCAAGCACGCAAGCAAGCAAGCAAGCACGCAAGCAAGCAAGCAAGCACGCAAGCAAGCAAGCACGCAAGCAAGCAAGCAAGCACGCAAGCAAGCAAGCACGCAAGCAAGCAAGCAAGCGAACTTAATATAAAGGATTTAAAAACTTTGAATCCACATGTGGTGTGATGGTGTCAATTAAAAATGTTGAGATCTCTGCTACGACGCCCTACAATCAATATCCACCACCAATCTTGATTTGAAGCTTTCGTGACTGCAGCAATCCATACTCTTTGGTTCTTTCGGTAAAGTCACGTTGGTAGAAATAAAATGAAATAAATCACGACGTTTCGATCGCAACACAAGCAATCCTCATTAGGTGGAACGACCACAGCAAGAAAATGCTTAAATAGGCCTACTTCAGATTGCTTGTGTGGCGATCGAAACGTCGTGATTTGTTTAATTTTGTTTTATTTCTACCTACGTGACTTTACCGAAAGATCCACTACCGTTCGTCGTACTGACCAGCGTGGTGAAGTGTGGTTAAACACCACCCATGACCGATAACGGCATGGGAAGGCCTTCTTGCATTAGTGGATTGACAGCGGATGGGCTGTGAGTACCCGGCCACCCACACCCACACCTACGACCGAGCATTGCTCCACGCGAGTGGTAATTGTGACGGTCACTGCATTTTCTTGGCTCTTTCGGTAAAGTCACGTAGAAGGAAAACAACAAAATAATAAAAATAAAACATAATAAAATACAATTCTCACGACGTTTCGGCCACAACGCAAGCAGCCGTCCTCAGGTGAAGAACAGGGCTGTCGGAAAGACAGCATCTGAATGACAGCCCTATTCTTCACCTGAGGACGGCTGCTTGCGTTGTGGCCGAAACGTCGTGAGAATTGTATTTTATTAGGTTTTATTTTTATTATTTTATTATTTCCCTTCTACGTGTCTTTACCGAAAGAACCAAGAAGATGAATCCCTGCAGTCACGAAAAAAGCTTTAAATCGAAGGTTACTGCATTGTCCTCCCCACTTGTCTATTTCTCCACCTTCCCCGTGGGGCTGGCTGCTGAGCATGCTCCGCCTGCTGACTCCACTCATTCCTGTCGAGAGTTGTTCAAATAGCCGCTTCGTTCGTGGCTAACTCGCACGTAGAAAACTGCTAAGGGGCCGTTCATTAATGACGTCACGCGCTTTTGGACGATTTTTTATACCCCCCCTCGTCACACGACGTCACAAAAAGTCATACCCCCCTCAAATATGACGTCACAAAGCTCTCCCCCTTCCCCCCCCCAAAAAAAAAACATGCTTCAAATCGCTTTAAACTATTGCCATTGTAGTGGCTGACATGGGCACCGTGAAGCCCCGAACCCGAACTGATGTGTCCCACGAGCCGTCGGAGTCGACTTCCTTTCAGCCTCACTGAGATGAAGCGCCACCACGTTTTGCCTTCTTCGTCGTCTCTTCGTTTTTGATCCGAGCGAGTCTGCAGTGGCGAGATGTTAACTATCTCGCCTGGCATACAGGAGGTCGTGGCTTCGTGGGTTCGATCCCGACCGTGTCGCCCATATATTTTAAGTCTTTAGTTTCTCCCCGTGGTCGCGTGGATTTGTCTCCGGGCACTCCGGTTTCAACCTCCTCATTAGAAACGTGCATTTAGAGTATTTGGCTGCTGTAAATGTCTCCCATGATACGCTATTTTGTTGAGCTATCACTTGTGGCCAGGTCGCTTCTGAAAAAGAGCTCATAGCTCAGTGGGACTTACCCGGTAAAATAAAATAAAACATAGTTTAGTTTAGTCATGTAATCTCGCCGAGATTCATCTCCCTCCTCGTCATCTTCATGTCTGTAATTTTGGAAACTCCGTGACACGGGCACCTCCCTACCTAGCTGTTGTAAAACATCCCCAGGCTTGATTGACAGCGAGTGCGCGAGTTGTTCCGTGCAGTGACACTTTATAGGGCACGCGGAGATGATGAATGCTGTGCAGATACGCTGCTATAATTCCACGTTCACGAGGCATCGTTTTTAAAGTGTTTATGGCTCCTGGATTTTACGGGCGCCGTGTCAGGCACGGCGATGGCTGCTCATCCTCATTCGTGAGCGCGTTGATTCATGGGAAATGTCCCAGACACTCCAGAAAGTTTGGTTCAGGCATGTGTTTGTGCGCGCGAGTGTGTGCCGTGGGGTCGCTAACGAGTAGCGCTATGAACCCGCTGACCCAAGTTGGATGGATTCCCTCTCGCGGCCAAAATCGGTTGCGAATACATAAACCGCTCTTGAGCCACCACAAGGCCAACCAAGTCTAAAACGAGTCGCTCGGTGCTGTGTGTGAACATCACCACGAGAGAGAGACAGACAAAAGGCGGCCGCGCGTGTTGCTTGCCAGACCACCCGGGCGTGCGCCAAGCTGGTCTCGATAAGTGTTCGCGAACGGAACTCTTCCCGACAGTCTGTGCGGGCTGTACGTGGCGAGCTAGAGATCAATGCTCGAGTCGGCAAACGGAGCCCGCTATGGCTGTATTTATTCTAATATAAAGCAGAACCCGTGCAAGTGCTAATTGCTCCACCGTTCATTTTTCCATTTCACAGATTTGGGGGGGGGGGGGGGGGGTTAACGCAATTTGAGCCTTGCTCACGGCTCTTTCACACTCACCGAGCCTTTGCTCGGTGTCAAAGTGCAATCAGGCCTCTCCCTCTTGCAACAAGTGCGGCGGTAGCGAGACATCGCCTCCGATCACGCACACCACTCATCCTCATAATGTAGGTTTTTGGGTCAGATCGCGTTATTTATGAATGTGTCGTAACCCTCCACCACCCGACACGGCCAAACAGTAAAAAAATGTGTCACGTTTTTCAAAGGACAAAATAATTCACTTCATTAGCCCACCGGTGTGCTGAAGAGAGAATCAACAGCATTTTAAAATTTGAGTAGTACGACGTTTCGCTGATAATTACAATCAGCTTCATCGGGCAAGACTTTTTAAATGCTGTTGATTCTCTCTTCAGCACACCGGTGGGCTAAATAAGTGAATGATTTTGTCCTTTGAAAAACATGACACATTTTTTACTGATTGGCCGTGTCGGGTGGTGGAGGGTTACGACGCATTTATAAATAACGCGATCTGACCCAAAAAACTATATTATTAATAATATTGGTCGCGAAAGCCTACGTGTTAAATTGACCACTCATCCTGCCCACTGGCCTCCTCTCTGCAGATGGTCTTCATTACAATATAATAATAATTAACTATAAATCAGCCACTTATCAATCCACTGCCTTAAAGGTCCCCAGCGCGTCGTGCCGCTACTCATGCGGCGGTTGTTTGTCCGACCATACTTCATCACGCTTAACAATGTGTGTATGTTTAACTTCTTTCGCACCGTACATAACCAACCGCGGTAATCGAAGTTGCGCGCGGGGCAGGACAGCGAACACTAAAACACGAATGCGGGTTGGTGAAAAGCGGGCGGTGCCCAGGATCGGTTGGGATTTCAGTCCCCACTGATGTTAGCGTGGTCGGGAATCACTCTGTTAATGAGCGCATCATGAAAGGACATGGGGAGAGCCCGTTTCTGTACACAACGTAGAATGTACGCTTTGTCCATCGGCCTATGAAGCTATCCGACCATAGCCTCCGGCGCTATGCGTTGAAGCGGGCAAACTCTGGGCCGGTTTCGGCTTTCGGAATATAATCAGCAGGTGCACGCCTACGAGGCAAAATGAGGATGGGTCATCAGATGTTCTTACGACGAGATGACTACCTTCACGGTGGCGCCCCGAAAGCGAATTAAACAAATCGATCTCTCTAGGCACGCGATTCGATAAACGTATCAGGAGCATTAACAAATAAAGCCATGTTAATCGATTATGATGTTACTCATGTAGTAGCCACCCTAATCATCATCATCAGCTCTGATCAATCCACTGCTGGATGGAGACCTCCACAGGCCGTCGCCGCCTTTCACTATCCTGCAGTGTAATCAATCCAGGATGAGCTGATTTCATTGCTCCATCTCCCGCGGTGGACGTATTCTCGGGCGCATTCCATCCATTGGCTGTCACTCCGTTGTTAGTCTCGACCACTGGTCATCGCCACTTCCTAGAATAGCAGTGCGCACGGAAGCTGCCTTCTGGACACAGAACGGAGCTGACATGTCCACGAATCGCTTTCTTGCTGTCCACACAAATCAAGTTTGCGTGTGCCGTCTGTTCTCTCTGTTCAACGATTTTCCCCGTCGTTTTACAGGAAGCGTTAGAATTCGTCTATCATCCTTTACAGCGCAAATCAAACCCAGGGAAGGGTGGGGGGACGCTTTGAGGCCCCTCTTTCTCTGTCGGACATCTCTCTTCTTATTCTTAGGTTTTTTCGGTAAAGTCACGTAGGTAAAACATTAAAATTAATGAAAGTAAAATAAAATAAATGAAAAAATAAATAAATCACTTGATGCAACAAATCTGGCTGTGACGGTCCCACCTGATGACGGAGACTTGTGTTGCCTCCGAAACGTCGTGATTTTTTTTTTTACTTTCATTAATTTTAATGTTTTACCTACGTGACTTTACCGAAAAAAACCTAAGAATATGAATCTTTGCAGTCACGAAAGCTTCAAATCTAGAATCTCTCTTCTTGCATAATCTCGCCCAGGCCGTGAGATCAAACCCAGCTGGACATCGTCCCCTCTCACCCCAACAGCGCCAGCCTCCGCTTGACTCATGCCTCCACCCCCCCCACCCCCCCAACAGACAGCGCCCTCCATCCATTTCACCACCGCGCGCATGTCTTTCTCCCTGCCTCCCTCTCTCGGCATCTTCAGCGTGGATCGCCGAGCTCGTAAACTCGTCGACAGCAGCCAAGGGGAGGATGCATTAGGATGTCTGGCGTGGGCTGCGCTTGAATTCCATGCACAGATGCCGAAACCGCCAGCAGCCACCCATCCACATCACGCCCATTCATTGACTTCGATCCCGGTCTCTATTCCCCTAACCCTACCCCACACGGACATTCCGCCATCCCAATCACGGCTTCTAAAGCGAAGGGGGCGGGCGGGCGGGCGGGGGTGATATAGACAGAGCCCATTTATATTGAGACATGAGGTCCTATCGGTGTCATTTAATGGGGAGCCGTCGCCGCTGCCGCGTGGTGAATGTATCTGCTGCGGGTCTGGAAGATATTTACGGGTCGCAAGATCTCGCTAAGTAAACGGGGCAATGGGAGAGAAGCTGCCCCTACCCCCCCCCCCCCACTTCTACCTCCCACCCCTCCCCCACGTTGCCCCCAACCGCCCCCCTCAACCCCACCGACCAACTTTCTCGACCCATCCCGACCCCTTGCTTAGGGACGCCGCGGTGGCGAGATGTTATCTCTCTCGCCTGGTCTGACGCCTGTTTATTTGGAGTTTGCCTGTTCTCCCCGTGGTCGTGTGGATTTCTGCCCTTGTACTCCGGTTTTTCCTTCCGCATTTATAAACGTTCGTTGAGAGTATTTGGCTGCTATAAATGTCCACACGATAAGCCACTTCGTTGACCTATCATTTATGACCAGGTCGTTTTTACAAAAGAGCTAAATAGTTCAGTGGACCTTACCTGGTAAAATTAAATATATATTTTTTAGCTTATTGTCATCAACTCACTTTGGCGACAGAGGGAGACCACGATAAGCAGGATTGCATTTAAGCTGGAGCTGCCTGGGGCTGATCTACGCAAATATCCTTGCTCCCTCCTCGCTATCGGTGGGCAGCGTGTGCCACCAACAGTGGGACCGAGTCGGTGAGCAGCAGACAACCGTTTAAATGTAATCAGCTGAACATTCAATACGCGGAAACGATTGACACAGCCAGATCGATTCAGGGTCACGTCGCCGTAATAATCATTAATCACTTGCCTCTGTGATGATGATGTGTAGAAGAATGGCAACATGGTGCAGTGTCCTGTTGAGTTTCGAAACGAATCCAAAATTTGGCATTTGCGGAGTAATTTTAAGAAAAAATGCAATTACAAGAGACCCATAGACTCACATCGAGCCCCATAGGCTCGCATATGATGATGATGATGATGTCTGGCGGAATGAGCAGGGTTTAACACCATGATGGCCCGTTCTGATGTCCAGGCTCAGGATTGGCTCAGGCCCAAAGTTAGCCGGCTCTGAACCACGGTCCCAGACACGCTCTGGATCGGTTCCCAAATCAGCTGAATATGAGCCCAGCCACGTTCGAGTCGCTCACGTCCTTCTTAGAAAGGAGTTGAACGGCTCGAGGCCAAGCCAGAGTGATGAATACGGTGCCAGAAGCATTCGCAGCGAGCATTCGACACGTCGGCTTTAGCGACAAATATGATTAACAATTGGGTTTTGTTTGTGGGGTCATACGATCGCGTTAGTAAAATGTGTGTTGCAAACCCTCCTCCAACCGACACCTTTATTAACTGGCGACATCAGGTGGCTGGGGGGGGGGGTGTGTACGACGCACATGTTTACTGATACGCGATTTGATTCAGAAATCAATAATGAGTGGCGATGACGATGCCGTGCTTATTGCATTTTCTGACGCGAATGGAAACCTCTTCAGACAAAAAAAGCGTACGTGCAGGCTGGAAACAAATGAGCAGTGATCATCTTACAGGCGCACCGTGATCTCAGCGTACGGAAGGAGCGATAGTGACCACGTGGATCGCTCGCTCCTCCCAGCATGCATTGCGAGAACATTACCAAGCTGCAGAGCGTACAAAACCTGCACGTGTCATGACGGGTACTGCAAGATCCAATCATGTCCGTTCAATGCTTGCCGAGCTGCATTGGCTTCCGGTGGCTGAAAGAATACATTATAAGGTCGCACTCATTACATACAAAAGGTTTGCGGAAAATGAACCACAATACCTTTTTGATCTCGTCAAGGAGCATAAACCATCAGGCGAACCATCATCCTCGCAGACGCTTTTGGTTAACCATCAAACAAAGAGGGTCACCGTATCGCGCACTTTCTGATGCACCTCTGCGGCCGTCTGGAAAGTTCTTCTTTTCGATAATCGGAAGCCACTGGAGCTATGCACTTTTAAATCTCGTTTGAAAACTATTTTATTTTAAACTTATTTTTGTGTTGAGTTTGTTGCCCCACGCAACTCTGATTTGCACGGTTGGCTACGTCCGGTGCGAAATAATGTCATTGTACGTGCGTGCATTGAACTTCACTCGACTTCAACCAAACACTGCGCTCATACCACCGACTCCACTGAGTCGAAATCGTGACCGTCATTTGTGTGGCACGAAGGCGACTACACGGCTGCGTCAAGCAGTGTAACCCCTGTCAAGGATAATTAACAAGGCATAGCCACCATTGACTGCTGCCGCTTCGTGCCTCCGGGACTTCATGTGGACGTAGCTAATTATTGTGGTCAGCGGAAGTAGTTTTTGTGAAAATGCAACTCACACACGGATACAACAACGTCCATTGGCGTAATGTTTTCACAGCGACGCGGTTGGGAAGGAGTCCTTAATGGGGTTTGACAATCAGTTATTGCAAATGTCACGCAGCGTCACGTCGAGTTCATTGCGCGAGTAACATTTTAGTGAGTGTCATATGGTGTCCGCTCCATGTGTCTGCACCTGGATTATGGGCACGCGGTTTGACTACTCCTGGGATCTATCTCTTCGTATCCACGACCCTCGGTTTTCTCACGTAATGGAGTGTGTGTGGCAGGTGTAACTAAAAGTATTTAAACTACTTTTAGTATGTTACGAGGTAAGGCCCACCGGGCTGTATAGCTGCGGTCGCAAATGAATGCCCAATGAAGTGACTTATGTGGAAATTATAGCCGCCAAATGCTCTAAATGCGTGTTTCTAAATGTGAAGGGAAAACATCCGGAGGACTCAGGGAAAAATCCGCGCGACCACGAGGAGAGAAACATGCAAACTCCAAATATACAGGCGTCATGGTCGGAATCGAACCCACGACCTCCATGTATGCCAGGCGAGGTAGTTAACATCTCGCCATCGTGGCGCCCCAACTGCCGAGTGCATGGCAATTTAACAAAGTGACGTATTCTCATGTTGTGTCTTTCCCCACAGTGTATGCCTATTGTTCTCTCAGTATCACGAGAGCAATAATCAATGTATAACTCTCCGAGAGAGAGAGAATGTGTGTCTAATGACGGTCATATCAGGTGCTGAACTTCAATTTAAAGCGCTTGGTTTTTTGGTGCAGTCATTGGTGACCAAGCTGAGACCATTAACCCACTGCACTTGAGAACCCGGCTTAATCACAGGCCGGTGCCTGGATTCGAACCCAGGGAATTCAGCTCAGCGCTCTGCCGTCCGAGCCAGCCGGTCACCTCCAAAACCAAGCTCACTGCTGGATAAAGGTCCCTTCACGCCATATCGGCCATGGGGTTGGTTGACCATACTTCACCACACTGGTCGGTGCAAGTCGATAAGGCGGGGTGGAGAGCGGCGAGAGTCCCAATATCGCTCGCCACTGGTGTCGCTAATCGTTTTGCAGGATTCACACAGCAGTGCGCTAACCACTGCGCCACCGCTCCACCCCATATTTGACAACAACACTGCAGGCATTTGCATGGCAAATGCCATCTAATGAAGAGTGAGGGCTCGCGACTCCGAACGTCTCCTTTTATTCGAAGGTGCGCATCAGCACGAGAGGGAGGTGGGTGCCTTGCTGCATTCACGCGGCTTCGTATCGCGGTTCGCAGATCTGCTGCGCCCAGCACACCCATCGGCTGCCTCTACCTCCCGCCCCTGTTGGGAATTAGCCATCTTCATAATGACAACGAGTCTTAAAGACACAAGCCACAGTGGTGGGAATGTGGGGCCATGCCAGAGGTCGCAAACGGCTTTTGATTCCTTACCCGTAACCAGCCGCACCAGGGTCGCAAACGGGCACCCGTACCCGGCCGTACCCGTACCCTACCCGTACCCGGCCGGGTACGGGTAGGGTACGGGTTTCGGGTACCTGATTGCGACCTCTGGGATGAAGCCATGTTGCAGGCGCGGGTGGGTTGATTCTAGGAACTTGAATTGTGAGAAGAGACAAGACGTTGGGAAATGAGTGACAAACAGTTACTCACCAGTGACTCACGGCCTACCCGTACCCGTACCCGGCCGCACCAGGGTCGCAAACGGGTACCCGTACCCGGCCGGGTACGGGTAGCCGGGTATCGGGTAGGGTACGGGTATCGGGTACCCGGTTGCGACCTCTGGGCCATGCACCACAAACCTATGGGCTACGGAGGATACCGCTGTAGTCCGCGCTCCTTCAACGGAGGAGGAAGCATATCAACACGACACGAACTCTCTCCTGCAGCCCTCTCCTCGCGGCCAGCAGCAGACCTCGACATTTATCTTCTGGACATATTGCTAATGCCATCATTCGCAAGATTAGAATAGCAACACTCTCTGTATCGTCCGTAACATGGACATATATTAAAAGGGCAGCATCATTATCGTGAACAGCAGCAGCCATGGTCAATCCACTGCTGGATCAAGCAAGGCCTCTCAAAGCCGCCGCTACTTCTCACGATCATGCCATCTAACAATCCACCTTGCACCTGTACGCGAATTGATGCCATCGCTCCATCTCCCCGGTTGACGTCCTATCGTATGCGTTCCATTCAAGTGTCGTGCATAATGTCTTCATCATCATCACTATTATTATTTTCATTATCGTTCTCGTATGCCGTTTGAAGAGTGACTGACAAAATTTAGCGAGGTCTAGAGATTATCTGGTGTACGGCGTCCGTACCCTCTTGCGCGAGCGTGCAATGAGCGGGTGGTCGCCAATGCGATGGGCGGATTGCAGCTCGCCGCACGCACAACGGGGAGACCGTGTCATTCTCCGACTGCGAGGGAGACCGCGGGGCAGATCCCGCCGTGCGCTGTACAAACGCGATTACGCGGCTCATGAATGCATCAGACGGGGCTGACTCTCGTGACCATGCCAGCCGCCCACTCGTACGAACGAACGAGGCACGCGCGCGTCAGCGGACCACTCTCAATGCGCACTCGTGTTCGCGCTTCCTCAACTCGAGTGTGGGCTCCGGTTCCCTCGGCTCTTTATTCGCTTGTGTTTAGTCGTGAGCACCGCGTCGTTTGGAAGTGGACAGCGGTTATTGTCCTATGGATGAACTCGCCCACCAATCACCCCCCCCCCTCACCCCGCAACCCAGCCGTCATAGCAATGTGGAATTTACAACGCTGGATCAGGGTTTCCAAAATTGACACGTGCACCGTTTCAATGCTCATTCGGGCAAGGATTCGCTCGGACTTGTTTGAGTTGCTTGAGTCAACTCGACTTGGTTACCTCGCTCGTCGGACTGAAGCCTCCAATTATCTCGGCCGATGTCGCCTCACGGCCTCGGCCTGGCCTAGCGGCGTAGAGGCGTTTGTGACGGATCAATTGAACCACTCCTGCGATTCCAGCCAACGCGGATGCAACGGCAAAACCAAAAAAAAGGCACCGCACGCGGCAGCTGAACAACATTTGGATGCACGCTCGTGTGCGCGCTTCCTGTAAAAGCTCCCCCCCTCCTACCCCCCCCGCCCCAGCACGAGAAGTAAAAAACTTTGGACACCATTGCAGTACAACTTGAAAACACACCAGCGGTGTAATTCGCACCATTCCTCATCCGAGTTTAGGGTGACAGATTGTTCGGCGATGCTGCGTTGGCAGCGGTGCAACAAGCACAATTATCTAGAACGCAACACATTCGTCAATAACACTGTGGTGTTTTATCTATCTAGAAGGCAGCCCGTCCCTCAACGCCCCTCTCCTTGCTGATTGCTCCACCATCGGCTCCACCACGTCTCTGTTGGTGATTCTAGAGCACTCAGCAGACACCACTGGCACTGCACACCCGATGACACCGTGACCAGCTACTCACCACTCGCCAGAAAACCACTCGGCAGTCATCCACCTGACCCTCACCAGACACACGTGACACACTCACCACTCCGGTAGACACTCACCAGAGACACGTGACACCCTCACCACTCGGTAGACACTCACCAGAGACACGTGACACCCTCACCACTCGGTAGACACTCACCAGAGACACGTGACACACTCACCACTCGGTAGACACTCACCAGAGACACGTGACACACTCACCACTCCGGTAGACACTCACCAGAGACACGTGACACCCTCACCACTCGGTAGACACTCACCAGAGACACGTGACACACTCACCACTCCGGTAGACACTCACCAGAGACACGTGACACCCTCACCACTCGGTAGACACTCACCAGAGACACGTGACACACTCACCACTCCGGTAGACACTCACCAGAGACACGTGACACCCTCACCACTCGGTAGACACTCACCAGAGACACGTGACACACTCACCACTCCGGTAGACACTCACCAGAGACACGTGACACCCTCACCACTCGGTAGACACTCACCAGAGACACGTGACACCCTCACCACTCGGTAGACACTCACCAGAGACACGTGACACACTCACCACTCCGGTAGACACTCACCAGAGACACGTGACACACTCACCACTCCGGTAGACACTCACCAGAGACACGTGACACACTCACCACTCCGGTAGACACTCACCAGAGACACGTGACACACTCACCACTCCGGTAGACACTCACCAGAGACACGTGACACACTCACCACTCGGTAGACACTCACCAGACACACGTGACACACTCACCACTCGGTAGACACTCACCAGAGACACGTGACACACTCACCACTCCGGTAGACACTCACCAGACACACGTGACACCCTCACCACTCGGTAGACACTCACCAGAGACACGGGACACACTCACCACTCCGGTAGACACTCACCAGACACACGTGACACCCTCACCACTCGGTAGACACTCACCAGAGACACGTGACACACTCACCACTCCGGTAGACACTCACCAGAGACACGGGACACACCACTCCGGTAGACACTCACAAGACACACGTGACACCCTCACCACTCCGGTAGACACTCACCAGAGACACGTGACACACTCACCACTCGGTAGACACTCACCAGAGACACGAGACGCTCCTGAAACTCAGCAGTTGCACTCCACCGCACCACAACCCGACATGCATTGTACCACTGCACTACTGCACGACTACATCACACCGCTACATGGAATAAAACCACTACAGCACACCCCTGCACTGCACTATACCACTAACCACTGCACCTCTACACCAAACCACTACACTACAACACTTGTGTACACTTTCACCTTATTTCTTTACACCACTCAACACGATACCACGCAACTCCATCACACCACTAAGCTTCACCGTCACTTGCTCACTTATGTCTCCCTTAATAGCTCATTCATTCATTTACTCACGCATTTATCATTCACTCATTCATTCACTCATTTATCCTTCACAGACCCACTAATTTTCTCATGTACACACGTTTTGTTCTGGCGAACATACAAACTTTGGGTTTTTCAAAGCACACCGTGATTTAAGTTCCAGTTGTTGAATTTCACAATGCATGCAATGAAAAGTGAGTTTGAAAAACATTTTTTAGGTAAAATGTTTTAATTCCTCCCTCATTCAATAATTTTAACCTCAAATCAATCTTTATTCTAAAGTCATTCAAGCACCTATTCCCGTAATTAATTCTCATCTTACCTCAATCGTTCTCGTTGTACTCCCATCCAATCACTCCTTCCTGTTATTCAGTCTCAGTCTGGCATCGATCACTGATTTCTTCCGGTACCAACCCTATGGCTTCCTGGCCCCATCCGTTGCTCAGCGACACTGTTGCTGTAGATACCTGTTGCTAGGCTGATGGTTGCCCCTCGCGACCAGGAGATAAACTCGTCGCGTGCTTTTTCTATGTTGTGGTCCACAGAGCGAGAGAGTTTGTTTTTGTTGTTTGTTTTTCGCTCATAACTCGGCAACGTGTATGGTCGTAGAATAATTTTTGCGCACCCTCAGTCGAAGGGCTTTCGAACGATACCAAATGTTTGCCCGTAGCTTTACAAAAAAAATGAATAATGTTGACTTGTTTAAAGTTATAATTTTTTTTTAAGTTCGTACAGACAGACAAACAAACAAACCATCAAACAAACAGAGCGTGGGATTGGAACCTCATTTGCCTGTAAAAAATATGATAATTGGTTTTTTACCCTTTTATCTGGCAACAAAACTGACACCTTTTTTTGCGTAAATGCTTACCCCGAGCTCTCATACTCTGATGGTGCATTGTCTTTGAGTTGTGCGCCTTTTGGCGCCATCTGGTCCAACACCATGTGAGATTAGGCTCTAAGGAAAGCTGTCTCGGGTGTGGACCAATCAACTTCAAGGACAGTGCATACATTATCAGAGTTATGTTTTTGTTTGCATTATGACTGCAGGTATTGTGGTCTATGCAAACATGACTCCTTGTAAAAAAGGTGTCAGTTTTGTTGCCAGATAAAAAAAAACCAATTATCAATTATCAGAGCGTGGGATATTATATATTGTATATATTTAGATCGGTGACGTTTCAGGTAAAGGTCCTTCTTCACAGCACATGTTTTGATTCGTAATGCTATGAAGTTCAAGTTCAAGTTCATTTATTCGGTATAGCCCTGTGAGCCATTCGGCTCTTGAATCGGGTGCAACCGCAACAAACAAAAAACTAAAACATGAACAAGAATACATCTTATAGTGACTATGTGCAAACAGAAAATCCAAGAAAAGACAGCAAAATATTGCAGAAAAAGCACCGTACACCAACACTGTGTGCAAAAATCCCAGTGGGATGCAAGTCAAACAACAACAACAACCACAAGACAACTTAGATTAAGGCCATCAGTCTAACTTTGTACTACAACAAACAAACATGGCCAAACCAAAAAACTTTTATACTGTATATATTTAGATCGATGAAAAAGGGCCTTTGCTGGAAACGTCGTCTATTAGATGTTTTTTTTATGTTTCCCTTGAAAGCCGCCGGGTGACACGGCGCGTGAATGGGGGCCCAGTAGTGTCTCTGCAATGTGGTCAACGGGAAGAGGCGCATTCCACGATGAGGGAGAAGCATGGATGTTGAACTTCTTTCGCACCGTACTTAGCCAACCGTGCTAATAAAGAGCCACTTTGGGCTTTATTCCATATACATTCAATTATTTTTATGTAGCTCTTATTCGGGAGCGATCTGGCCACAAATGATAATTCAACGAAGTGGCTCATCATCGTGCGGAAACTATCAGTGGCCAAACACTCTAATAAACGCACGCTGATTGTAAATGTGGAAGAACAAAAAACCGGAGGACCCCGATAAATATTCACGCGACCACGTGGAAAGAGACGCGCAAAGTCAAAATCTACAGCAGGCATCGTCAGGGTCGGGATCGAATCCACGACCTCCTGTGTACCAGGCGAGGTAGCTAACATCTCCTAGCTACCGCAGCGCTCAATTAATTCCTGCCGATGACCCTCACTCCGTTCGTTGTTGTCCGGGAAGCGAGGCTGAGTGTGGAGAAGAGATGAGGGTGCCACTGCAGAGTGGGGAGAGATGCAGCCATGGGCGATGGACACACCTGGCCGGAGACAGACGGAGACACGGTGGCGGAAATTGTCGCGAGGGCTGCTCTCTCTCTCTCATCGAGGCTTCAAACACGACACTTGAAGGTGCTGCTATCCATTGATTTTGGATTCATCGCTGAAGTGTGCTTTTCTCGCCTCCTCTATCACTGCCCCCTCTACCGCGTCTCCGTAAATACTCCCCTCAATCTCCACATGCAGTGTGTCGCTCTCTCCTCCCCTCTACCGCTAACAATTCACCCTCCGATTAGCATGGTTGGCTACATCTGGCTCGAAATGAGTTCAACAAGCGTGTACACTCCCCTCTCGACTGCTCACCTGCATTCAGCATCTCACTGCTACGAAGAAAGGACGTTACCCAATATGCCGCCTGTTATATTAGTCTTCGTTAAATTACATGAATGCGGTCACCTGTGACTGCTTCCCCTTCAAAAAAGACATAAGATCCCCGTGTAGCCTAAACAGACACGTGCTGTTAGCGAGCACCTATTAAGGCGAGCGCGGGGCACGACGGGATGGGCGATGTTTACACATCACGCCGGGCACTGATTTGAGGCTGAGTCGACCTGTGCCAGGCCCAGGAACGGTTCAGACATTCGCCACCGACGTTGACCGTGAGCGGGAATGGACCCCGACTCGCCGGGGTTCGTAGCGCAGTGCGCTGACCGCTTCGCCACTGTTCCATCCACGCACCCTGAAACCGCGTTCAGACAGAGGCACTGTCCGTGCCGGGGGGGAAAGCCACTCGGGCATTATTTAGAGGAGCCCCTGTTTCCTATCCAGCTTGAGCTCTTCTCGAAAGGGACCCAACGTGCGCAAGAACGTTTGTCTCGTAGGAGACGTTTACTTCAACATCGGAGTGCAACAATTCACCCACCCCCACACCGGCCCCCCTCACTCGCTGTTTCTGTTTGCACATAGTCACTTTAAGATGTTTTCTTTTTCATGATTTTGTTTTTAGTTTTTTTGCGGTTGCACCCGATTCAAGAGCCGAATGGCTCACAGGGCTATACCTAATAAATGAACTTTGAACTTTGAACTCGCGAGCCAGCAATGCGTTGTGGCGGTTTCATTGCAAAAGGCGGTCATCATCTGGTCGGCGTTGTTGGTGGCGGTGCACGCAACGGGCACCGCGTTTCACCTCGACCCTTGCAGCCACTGGAGGCGCTAGAACGCGACACAAAAGCGATAAAATATCGAATACGCTGGAGGGAGTCCGGGCAGCTCTGTCCGCTTGACATTGTTTAAATCGGGGGAGGGGGGGGGGGCTTACACCTATTTGGGGGGGGGCGGGCACGACACAGTCAACACTAAACAGAATGAGTAACATACTGTTAGGTTTTTTCGGTAAAGTCACGTAGGTAAAAAAATATAATTAAAAGTTAATAAAAGTAATAATGGAAATAAAATAAAATAATAAATCACGACGTTTCGGAGGCAACACAAGTCGCCGTCATCAGGTGGGACCGTGATTTATTATTTTATTTCCATTATTACTTTTGTTAACTTTTAATTTTATTTTTTTACCTACGTGACTTTACCGAAAAATCCTAACAGTATGAATCCTTGCAAGTCACGAAAGCTTCAAATCTAGAAAGAATGAGTAACGACGCGATCTGTTTTAGTCTCTGTCCTGCATTCTGCTCGAGCGTGACTCATCCGTACGTGCGCCTTCGAGCAACACGTGTTGACTCGGCTGCTTGCATTTAGGAGGGGGGCTCGGGTATTCAGCCAGGGAGGCGTTGGAGGGGGGGTCAGCCCTCCACCCCCCGAAGCTTTGGGATTGAAGTGGGGGTGGGGAGATGGGTGGTGAATGGTCGCGGGCGCACGGACGCGTTCAGAAGACATACATTAGATCATTCGTTACCGCGGTGACATCTAAGGACGCTTCCTTCCTTCCTCCTCCTAGGCCAGGGGTCGGCAACCAAAATAACAAGAAGAGCCATTTCTTTCCAATTCGGTACAAAATTCAGTATTTCAAGAGCCGCAATGCATCTATGTACATACGTACATATGGTCAAGAAGCAGCCCGTAAAGAGCCGCATGCGGCTCCGGAGCCGTAGGTTGCCGACCCCTGTCCTAGGCCTACCTAACCCCCGTCTCGGCGCGGGGCTCCCTCTCGCTCCTCCCTGTCTCTCGTCGCTCCGTATCCCACCCCCCTGACATACTCATCTCGCTCCTACTTTGATCACGTAATCTGCCCGACCCCTCCATTCGCTTCAGCTGATTATTGGGCTGACACAAATAGGCCAGATTCGTCTCACCTGTAACTACATATCAGCGGTGTCTATGGGCGCGCGCGCGCGCGCGTGCGTGCGTGTGTGTGTTTGTTGGGGAGCGGTAGTGCAGTGGTTAGCGCGCTGCGCTATGAATCCGGCGACCCGGGTTCGATTCCCGCTCACGGCCAACACCAATGACAATTATCTGAAGCGGTCTCGGGCCTCTCCTAGGTCGACTCAGCCTCAAATGAGTACCTGGTGCGATGCGTAAACATGGTGTAGCGGTGTAGCAGTGTAGTGTTGTCAAAATCTCCACTGGGGAGACAAAGGCGGTCGGGCGTGGTGCTGGCCACCCACCCCCTCGTGTACCGTTCCGGCCTTCATAGGTGCTCGCTAACAGCACTTGCCCCTGCAATATGTTAAGGCTACACGGGGGAACTTTGTTAACACACACAGGGGCGCGCACGCGTCATTGTAGGGCTCAATTTTTACTCGTTTTTTTTCTTTCCGGAACGCTGCGAGGCCGCCTTGGAGTCAGATTTAGCGGCATAAGACAATCCCACTAGAGTACGAGGCACGCTTCTACATAATAAAACTGCTAACAAAACGAAATGCAGACAATATGCCCGATTATAATATCTTTCGCTCAACGCAATATAAAAAAAAACAATTACACGTGCCATTAGACACGCGGTCTTCTGAGAGCTCATGATTTTAGCAGCATTGGTTTTATACAGGCTCGCTTGAACTAATGTAAACTAAAAACTAAACAACATTTTTTTATTTATTTTACTAGGCAAGGACCCACTGAACTATATCGCTCATTTTCAGAAGCGACCTGGCTATCACCAAATAACAGCTCAGCGAAGTGGCTTATCAGCACGTGGGATTGAATAGCAGCGGAATACGGTAAACGCTCGTTTACAAATGTGTAGGGAAAGACCGCAGGGAACCAAAGAAAACTCCACACTACCACAAAGAGAACGTGAAAATTACAATTGAACCTTTTTCGATTTAAAGCTTTCGTGACTGCAGAGATTCATCTTCTTGGTTCTTTCGGAAAAGTCACGTAGAATGGAAATAATAAAATAATAACAATAAAACATAATAAAATAATTCTCACGACTCTATGGGAACCTCATTTGCCAGTAAAAATATGATAATTGGTTCTTTACCCTTCTATCTGGCAACAAAACTGACACCTTTTTACAAGGAGTCATGTTTGCATAGACCGCAATACCTGCAGTCATAATACAAACAAAGAACATACCTCTGATAATGTGCACTGTCCTTAAAGTTGATTGACAGCTGTCTTGGGTGTGGATCAATCAACTTTAAGGACAGTGCACATTATCAGAGTTATGTTCGTTTGTTTGTATTATGACTGCAGGTATTGCGGTCTATGCAAACATGACTCCTTGTAAAAAGGTGTCAGTTTTGTTGCCAGATAGAAGGGTAAAGAACCAATTATCAATTCTCACGACGTTTCGGCAACAACGCAAGTAGAGTCTGACTCTGTCTCCTCGACAGACCTGTTCTCCACCTGAGGACGGCTACTTGCGTTGTGGCCGAAACGTCGTGATAATTATTTTATGATGTTTTATTGTTATTATTTTATTATTTCCATGCTACGTGGCTTCACCGAAAGAACCAAGAAGATACAATTAAACCGTCGACATCAGGTGGGGATCGAACCCACGGCCTCCTGCATTCAAGGCGAGGTAGTTAACATCTCGCCACCGCCGCACCCCAATGTCGCTTCAATGCAGTAAGTGTGTTGGCAATGACCCTCTCGCTTAGAAATGGGCTCCATTACGCGGCACAAAATCGATAATCAACGTCGAGAATATGGGCACGCATAGTGATATTGACGACATAAGAGATTGGTGCACGAAATACGTGGCACTATACCTGAGCATGTTGGCCTAAGACAGAGGAAAGTGAAAACAGATGACGAAATGTGCAGTGGTCACCTATACGGGCTCTCTGCCCATGGATCGTGATAATGATTAATTATATATTAATACTTTGAATTATACCCGACATCTCAGTGCTCCTACGTGCCAAAACCAGTATCACGATAGCCATTATAATTCACTGCATACCCCCCTGTGAGCGCTGTCCCGGTGCTTGCTGTGATCGTAATTTCATCCGCATGTGAATTTGCACCCGCGAATGCATCGCTGTTCGGATGGGCGCGATGTACAAAAGCAACGGCGTTGATAATGGGTCGCAGACCAGCCACCTCTCCTATTGCATTATTATTAGAGGATGGCCCGAAATTCAGGACACATGTAATGTTATTCTATTTGCTTTAACAAATCATTTGAGTTTGTGTAATTGATTCCGCGTCCCATAGTTAGCACGGAGTGCTCTTGCTCGTCCATCAGCAGCGTTTGTTTTGAGCAAGGCTGCTCATGCTGATGAGACCCAGAATGTCGACACCGCTGCTGAGTTAATAATAATAATAATAGTTCAATTTGTAACGCGCGCAAATTTGCAGACGTAGTGGCCGCAACTCAGAGGCGCGGAGCCAAGCTCAGAGTCGCTCGAAAGCGTGATTGTAGAGGTGAGTTTTTAAGTCTCTCTTGAAGGAGGCGATTGAGGTGATGCTGCGAATGTGCAGAGGGATATCGTGCTTGCTTCAACCCAATGCTGCTTCTGGCTAACATTGGTGCGGCAATTCAAGATGGCGGACGGACCGCACTCGGTCTGCACTTGGCCCCAGCGCCGAGTCGTTCCGCCCGGTAATTCAGGTCACCGAAGCCGCGGCTTTAACCCGTTCACGGCACCTGCTGAACGGTGAACAATGAAGAAAGACGAGCGCGGGGGTGAGGGGGGGGGGGTGCGATTGTTTCCTGCACCTGTGTGCGATTCGAGTCACAAAGACCTCCAGTAAAGTCGCTCTTGGCAAACACAGCGGCTCTCCGCGCCTCCCGTTGTTGTCTGTGTGGCAGCGTGGCGCCATCATCATCATCAGCTGCTGCTCTTTATTCGTCGTGGTGCGAGATGGCGGTGGTGGTGGCGGTGGTGAAGGAGGGAGGGAGGGAAGGATATTTTTGGTGACCTCATATGATTTAAAAAAAGAATAAGTGAGCAATTTGCCTCGTTTCCAAATCTGTCCCTCCACATACAAAACAAAAGTACAGTTGTTTACATCCTACCAGTCACATGGCTTTCGGGGAGTGCTTTTTTTCGGCAGCGTTGGTATCATACTCGCAGACTCTGGACCGGTTTTGACATTCAGTGTGTTATTAGCATTACGCTGGTTAATGAAACACCACTTACCACTGAATTGCACCGGTAATTATTATTATCATCATCATCAGCCATGTCATATCGACTGCACATTGACGGCCTTCTCACGCTGTCGTCATCTCTTACTGCCTTGCAATGCATTAACCCACCCAGGTCGCTCCTACTTTAGAAATTATTCAATCGCTGCGGTAATTGCCACTTGATCCTGAATATTGTGTTGTATCTTATTTGTTACAAAGGTCTCTCCAATTCCAGTTTCCGTCATGGAAGTTGTCTGACCATACCTCACCACTCTGGTCAATGCGAGTTGGAGAAGGATCAGGGAAGAGGAAATAATGTGGGAACAGGGCCTTTGTAACTATCTCACGCCACTGATATTAGCCGTGGCCTGGAATAAAACCGAGGTGGCTAGGTTCATAGCCATCGCTCCACCCCATACATAGGTGTTTAGACACCGGTAAATCCGAGCAATTTAATTTCAGCCGGCTCGGTCCACATCCGGCACACCACATCAAGTATACATATTGCTATGGGCTGTGCGCTGAACATATTTCGCACCGTACGTAGCCAACCGTGCGAGTCGGAGGTGCGAGAGAAGGACAACGAACTAAATACAAAAAGCAGTCCTAAATAAATGAGTATTCAATCTAAATTTAGAAGTTGATGATCATAGGACACACATGATAGCAAATGAAGATAACAGCTATGATGAGTTTTTTCATTTAGATTCAAAAGTGCAAAGCTCTAGTGGCTTACTAATATCTGAAGGAAGAACCTTGTGGCTGCGATGGCTGTGGCTGATAGTCACATGCCAACTCCAATCCTACCAAAGACCTTGAGCATATGCAGTAAGCAAACCCTGGTACCAATGCCAAACCAACAAATGTCGATTATAGCATTGGCAGCCACAGCTGCCGTGTGTATTTTGTGTGTTTGTAACATGGGGCCGCTCTATCACGATGTAATTAGCTGAGAAAACTGAACAACAACAACGCACATTTGACAGCTGACATCCCAAGCTTACACCGAAGTTAAGAATCTTACAGCCGCAGTGCGGGTAATGTTTAACAAATTTTGAACTGTATCGCGGGAGAAGGTGTAAGTTCCCCCAGCTAATTGGCTCAGCGATCGAGCGAGCAGCTCGCAGTTGGAATATCGCGAATTCAAATCCTCGTCCGGGGTTGACTCGCACCATCATCCCAGCTGGGTCGATAGCAACATGAACTCATTTGTGGGAAAGCCAACAGGGGTTGTTGTCCTATGGATAGACTTGCCCACGTCATAGGAATGATGCATTTCCTCCACTGGCTCAAGGATGAGCACCGCCTCATCGTTTAGCTGAGCAGGAAACCACCATTAAATTTTTAACATGTTTACTTTGAACTCTTAGGGACACACAACTGTTAGGTGAAATAATTTCTGATACAAAGATCCCCACCCCACCCGAGGAGGCCTTCATCCAGCAGCGGCTTGACAAAGGGTGGGGCGCGCTTTCGACAGATCAATGGGAGACAAATCGCATTGCACGCACGACCCACGTGCTCGCGCTCGCGCGCAGGTCGTGCCATCGCGGTGGAAGCGGCGGCGGTGGTGGGTCCCTTGCGGTCTTCTTCACAGGGCCCGCGTGGAATGCGATGCGCCGTCGAGACGTCGTCAAACTTCAATGCAGCAGTCCAATAACGCAGCAGTCACCCTTTGATGTCCCTCTCTCTCTCTGTGTGTGTGTGTGGCGTACCATAAAGACAAAGGTGCCCCGTGTAGCCTTTATTTGACTGTCGGGGCAGGAGCAGCTGCCGAGCACCTATGAAGGCCAACACGGCATACGGGAGGAGGTGGTGTGGCCGAGAAAACCATGCCTGGGAGACGCCCAAAACCGGTTCAGATATTAATCGAACTCGGATCGCCGGTTGCGTAGTGCAGTGCGCTAACCACTGAGCCATCGCTCCTCACGATAAAAACAAAGATCCGCCATAACAAACGGTTGGGGGCAAGTGCTGTTAGCGAGCACCTATGAAGGCCGGCATGGCACACGACGGGGTGGGTGGCCAGCATCACGCGATGTTTGCGCATCGCACCAGGTACTCATGTGAGGCTGAGTCGACCTAGGGGAGGTCCAGGACCGGTTCAGATAGTCGTCACTGGTGTTTGCCGTGGACGGGTTTCGCCGGGTTCGTATACGCAGCGCACTCACCGTCACACTACCGCTCCTCGCTATATGCACATACATACACACACAGACACGCGGACACACACAATACAAGCACACAATACACGCACACAAAACTCGCCAGTCTCTTGCGGAAATTATGCAGCCTCTGTTCCACTCGCCTCGCATATTCAGCACAATAGCGCCGTGCTGCACACGGGGATTTGAGAAAAAAAATCACGGATGATAACCTCATTGGCTGAGTAATTATTATTAGAAACTCTCTTTCGAAACCACCAAATATAACGGAATGTGGAATTACCGAGCGGCTAAGGCAGAGAGGAAGGAAATGCGATAAGAGAGGGCATCGCTATGATTCGCGATTCAAAGCAAAGCTGGGGATGAACCTCTTCCTCGCTGAGGAGCGAATCTGATTTAAAGCTTTCGTGACTGCAGGGATTCATCTTCTTGGTTCTTTCGGTAAAGTCACGTAGAAGGGAAATAATAAAATAATAAAAATAAAACATAATAAAATACAATTCTCACGACGTTTCGGCCACAACGCAAGCAGCCGTCTTCAGGTGAAGACGCTGTCTTTCTGACAGCCCTGTTCTTCACCTGAGGACGGCTGCTTGCGTTGTGGCCGAAACGTCGTGAGAATTGTATTTTATTATGTTTTATTTTTATTATTTTATTATTTCCCTTCTACGTGACTTTACCAAAAGAACCAAGAAGGAGCGAATCTGAGTTAAAAAAAAATGTTTGCAGGGCCCACGGATTAACAACACAGCTCAGAGATTTCGGGCCCTTTCCGTGACAGCGCTGACTGGAATGAGCAACGCGGTGTCGCAATGTTCGAAACATATGCCTCTCTAGTGCCCGATTAGTGCGGCTGAGATGCTCGGATTAAGAGGTGCATTTTTAGTGGTAGGGCGTGGGGAAATTAGTATAATAATGGGCCCACGGGCCCTATATTATACTATTTGGTATGTTACCAGATACGGCCCACTGAGCTATGTAGCTCTTTTTCAAAAGCGACCTGGCCACAGATGATAGCTCAACGAAGTGGCTTACAGTATCATGTGGAAATGTATAGCAGCCAATAAACTCTACACGCATGTTTCTAAATGTGGAGGGGAAAACCAGAGGACCCGGAGGAAAATCCACGCAATCACTCCAAATATACAGCAGCAGTAGCAGCAGCCGTCAGGGTCGGGATCGAACCGCCGACCTCCTGTGTACCAGGCGAGGGAGTGAACATCTCGCCACAATGCTCGTCTCCTGACACCTCGCGTCTCAAGACGCTGTCGAGAAATAGGGCGAGAGAATGGGGGTTGAGTGCAGTGGCGGCTCCTGCAAAATCTCTCAGGGGGGGCAAATGTCTGGATGATTGATAAGGATAAGGTCCACCCATGCAATGGATAAATTAACAGGTTAAGCATGTAAAGGCAACTTCACTTCTTTAATATTAATGAAAAATAAAGTGACTCTTACAATACATCTCGTTTGTTTCTATACTCACTATTAATACAATCCACTCAGTTTCTTTTATTAAAGATTCCACTAGGTGGCGACAAATAACATTGTTGGATGAAACGTGCTTACGTATGATGACGTAAGCACGTTAGGGCGAGCCCTCCCGGAAGCCATAGAGAATGCATTGCAGCGCCCGCCGTTCGAAAAAAAACATATTTGAATGTAAGTCTATGGGGCCACTCGGGGCGATTCTCAGCCGGAGTGAAATCGCCCAAAAAGAGGCGGTACTCCACAGAACGTGACATGACGCTGATTGGACTATATCCAGAGGCACAGTGACGGCTAGCGTGACTCTGTGGTTGAATGACATTGGTGGTGCGTCGCCCAATCGCCCTAATGAAGAAACCGCCCCTGGTTGAGTGGAGTCACGGGGGATGTACGGGGACGGAGAATAATTCACAGTCCCCGTCCTGAGCCTGAACTTGAAGAAGACGAAGGAAGGGTCTCAGCTTGGGGGCCGTCGTCCATAAATGACGTCACGCGATTTTGGACGATTTTGACCCCCCCCCCCCCTTCGTCACACGGCGTTACAAAAAGTCAGACCCCCCCCCCCCTCAAATATGACGTCACAAAGCTCTGCCCCCCACCCTAAAAAAAATCAAACATGCTTCAAATCGCTTTCAACTATTGTCATTGTAGTGCGTATTTAATGTGCCGCTGCACTGTGATGTTGTAGGAAAAAACGTTTATTTAAAAGTCTATTTAATTAAGTAGAACGTGTTGTCTATATTTATTTAAAGTTGCGCATTTTGACGTGACGTCACATTTCTCAACCCCCCCCCCCCCTAGATGCGTGACGTCATTTATGGGGCGGCCCCTTGCGTATAGCCGCGGAGATGCGATTTCAGACCAATGGGACCAGCAGAAGACAAGGAGCGCCCCCCCTCCCCGCTCCCATTGAGCAGGTGCTTAAAATTAAGGGGAAACAATTAGGCCCAAAACACTAGGCACGTGACCACGATTCGATTACGCAATCGATTATCTTCGTGGTGAATACAGCGGCCTCCAGTGGGCTGGAGGGATGACATGAACTCATGACATACAAGTCATCTCAGCGTTCTTCATGTGCGAAGCCCGCAGGCCACTGATGGCCTCTGGGTGGCCTTTAGTGCGGCCCCCCAACAACACACGACGCGTGAACACCACACCCCCCCCCCCATCATCATCGTCATCATCGTGCCGCTGTCAAACCCCCCGTGGATTCAAATGTGTGGCGGCCCTCACCACTGATGATGTCTTATCGGCGAAAGTGGCCCCCCTCTGAAATATAGTGAAGGTCGCTGCGTTGTACGAATCTCGCTCGGCAATTCTTACGCGTTCGCTGTTGCGCATTTCCAGTCTAAGAAATCGACACTGAAGGACGAATCTATGCTTTCGTTACACTCCCAACGCTATTGGCAAAGGCATACTCTGAGGTTTTTTCGGTAAAGTCACGTAGGTACATTTTTTAATAATAAAAATAATAATAAAATGAAAATAGCTAAATTAGTTTAAAATGTATAATAATAAAAATTTACCTACGTGACTTTACGGAAAAAACCTAAGAGTATGAATCCTTGCAGTCACGACAGCTTCAAATCTACGGCAGAGGCATCTTTATTACTGGAATATCCCTTCGACACATATACATTTTACAGCATCGTAAGGAGGTCGACGGTTAATAGGCGCACTGACCAGTGTGGTGAAGTATGGTCAAACAACCCACCACGACACCGACACGGCGAGTTGAGGCTTGCATTCATCCAGCAGTGGATTGGGGAAACGGGCTATGAGTGCACTATACGCTCGATAGCCTTTTTATGAATGCATTGTCATACATGTGTGTGTATATGTACAGAGAGAGAGAGAGACATTTAAATGGCTCGTGCGTCTTGGCTGGGCCAAGCGCTTAAAATAATAGGAGCCACCTATCAATAATGGGAGAGCTCATTAAGATGCCGCGCGCATTCGCACTAATACACCTGGGCATGCAGCGGTAATTGAATGAAGGGGGAGTGTGGCCACTGAAACCCAGTGCACATACAAAAAAAAATTGGATGAGCGAGCCCTGGGTCCCTCTGGGCGTTTTGACCTCTTGCAACCCCGAGCGTGCGTTATCTTTCCCCCCCCCCATCTACCATTACCCCCCACCCCTCCCCCACCCTCCAACCCCACCTCCCCATCGAAAAGAAACCAGGCGCTTCTGCTGCATCCATGTGCGCCGAGATGTGGTCGATAATGTTTTTAAAGCAAATGCCGAGACCTATCCTGTGAGAGGCTGTGCTCAGATTTCCCCCCTGTACCAGTATTTATGTTTTCGGCTGTGCTACTTAATTTCTTTTGGGGGGGGGGGGGGTAGGGGTGGAGAGGAAAAAGAGAGAGAGAGGGAGAAGACAAATTCACCACCACTGCAACCACCACGGCCAGCAGCATCATCATCATCAACGGCACACGCCGAGAATTGCTGAGAAGGGGGCTGAACCCTGTTGCTACTGGGGTGGGAGGTGAAAGATCGAGAGCGACGCACGTGTTAGTGCACAGAAGGTGGGGGCCTCACGGTGTGCAGAGAGAGGGAAGCGAAGGTTGAGTCTCAAGTTACACAGACAGCGGACGAATCGCCATAATGCGTCGAGCAGGTGTGAGCCTGTTTTTCAGCATAGATGGGAGATTTACAGGGTGTCCCAGGTGCTGTATGCTTGGGCTGCCGGATGCAGAGGATGGCAGGATAGCAATGGATTCTTGAATCTGTCTGGGTTGGCGATGCTTTTTTTAGTGTTTCCCACTCGTATTCGTGGTGGGTTTCCTCGGGGCCCCGTACGTAGCCAATTATGGAATTGGAAAAAATAACAATGCGAAAGCGTGTTGAGACTCAGCGAGGCTGTTCTGGATACATCAACGTTTTTATTATGACCACTTCCATTTATCTATGGGCTTACCGGTGCATTCTCACTTCCAGAGATAGGTCCAATCAGCATCCATTATTTACCCATTAAACTCTCACCACATCAATCAGTGGCAAAGCTCTATAATGGAAACAAACTGATAATTATCTTTGGAAAGATACGGTAGGCCGACGTTACAGCCCACTGTCCTTTTTCATAGCATAGGTGCCTTAACATCTGCAGGGATTTTACGTGTCATCATCACGGTCCATGGGCAGATCGTGATGATGATGATGACAGCTGCATTGTATTAAACGTGCTCTTCAAACTCCAGTCGGCCAGTCTTACTGTCCCATCTCTGCGCTCCGCTTTAATTGAAAAAAATATATCAATACGTGAATTTAAATTTTGGCCGATAGCCATGTCACCAGTTAGAAATAAAATGAAATAAAATTTAAATAAAACATTATTTCTAACTACGTGACTTTACCGAAAGAACCAAAAAGTATGGATTAGTCACGAAAGCTTCAAATCAAGATGTAATGCCACCAGTTCTATGTTCGTCGTCTCACGCAGTCACAATTCAGCCCCAAACACGAGCCTCCAATTTCATAAATCTTTTTATCAGCACGCATTGTCAAAGTGGCCGCGTGCTTCGGCCTTGACGCAGGAGTTTCCTCATAAACCAGAGGCGTCTAAACCACCAGCGCCGCTCCGACCGTTCTGCAGGAGATGTCACTCGACTCCACGTCCGCTCTCGTCGTCTCCTCTACAACAGCAGGACCGGAATCTGTATTTATCCTGGAGAAATCCGATGAGTTATGAAGCTCTTTTTCATAGATGTCGAGTCGGGGCAGGTGAAAATGTTAGAACAACAAACAAAACAAAAACGATCGGAGTGCAAAGTATAGGACGTGAAAGTAAATCACTAACAAAAAAGAAATAAAATAGAAAAAGCGTATAAGTTCAACGTGCACAAGTACACCAATTCCGCAGACCACACTAAGGCAACAACACATTGACCACAATAAAATTGCAGGTACATTTTTTACCATCGATACACGGGTAAGGATGAAAGTTACAAGTCACATTGGAAATGCAGTTGCATCCAGAACTAATACTCTGCTTCGTGATATTTTGTTGAAGGAATATTTACTATGCTAAGAGAGGGAAACAAGACTGTTTCAAAACGTTGGTGCTGCAACACCAAAGGCTTATGTCACCTATTCTTGTTCTTGGGCTAATCTTGATTTGAAGCTTTCGTGACTGCAGGAATCCATACTCTTCATAGTTCTTTCGGTAAAGTCACGTAGAAAAAAAAACGTCGTGATCTATTATTTTTTTTGTTCTTTGGCTAGTTTAAAAAAATCAATTACATGGACGTTTTGAGTTTACAAAGACCACAAAATACCACCACGAGGCATCGGAAAGCGGCCGAGAGATGACGTGCCCCCACGCGGGAGATGGAGCGATGACATCAGTTCACGTGCACGCGCTGGGCAGATCGTGACAAGGCAAGATCGCGAGATGTGGTGGCGTCTTTGGGGAGAGGCCTTCATTCGATGGTGATGGTGATGAACGAGACCTTAACCAGCAACACGACAACAAACGGCGAACGCGACTTCGTATACATGCAACGGACGCATCGTGAGCACCCGAGAGACGGCTTGATGCATTAACTAGAGCACAGTGAAGGAGAGACAACAACCCGTGTGTTGGTGGGAGGGTGCCTATAACTCGTGGCCCATTGCTTGACCCCACTCTTGGTGCCTTTTCAGACCTCGCCCGTCAAAGCTGAAAACTTGATTTGGCTTCTGCGCAGGATAAACGCTGATATCGTGCTGGCTTTACAGTTGTCTTTCTTTCCCTTTTTACCAATCGGAGGGGTGGAGGGGGGGTGTTTATTTCTCGCGGTTGCCGTCGTGACGGACTACACGCTTGCGATACCGTCACCATCGCGGCTTCGCGCAGCGGGAACAATGGTGACTTGGAATGACGTGCGGATTGGCGTTAGATTTTGAGTACGGGTTGGTGTGTGCGTATTGATGTTCGTGTGTGTATGTGTGTGAATCCGGCTCACGGCCAACACCAGTGACGATTATCTGAACCGGTCCCGTGCCTCCCCTAGGTCTACTCAGCCTCAAATGAGTACCACTGGGGATACAAAGGCGGCCGGGCGTGGTTCTGGCCACCCACCCGCTTGTGTTCTGTGCCGGCCTTCATAGGTGCTACTCGCTAACAGCACTTGTAACAACAGTCTGTTATGGCTATACAGGGGATCGTTGGCTTTGTGTAACGTGTGTTGTGTGTTAATGTGTCTGTGTGCATTAGTGCGATTGTATTTTGTGTGCGTTTGATGTGTATTTTAAGTGGATGTGTGTGGATGTGTGTATGAGTGGGGAGTGGTAGCATAGCGGTTAGCGCGCTGCGCTATAAACCCGGCGACCCGAGTTCGACTCCCACTGGCCACCAACACGAGTACCGATTATCTGAACCGGTCCTCCGCTTAGTTGACTCAGCCTAAAATGGGTAACCTGGTGCGATGCATACAGATCGCCACTTAGGAGACAAAGGCGGCCGGGCGTGGTGCTGGCCACCCACCCCCTCGTGTGTCGTGTCGGCCTTCATAGGCGCTCGCTAACAGCACTTGCCCCTACAGTCTGTTGCAGGCTATACGGGTGCCGGCGTAGTGGTCAGCGCACTGCGCTACAGATGTGGTGGAGCGCTGGAACAGTGGCGTGTGTGTGTGTGTCGTGTGGGATTGTGATATATTATTTGTTGGGGGGAGGGGGTTGAGTGTGGCGACTATTAATTGGGAGGGAGAAACGAGAGCAAACATCGAGGAGGAATCTTAATGTTTCGTGGCTCTTTTTATCTTCACTCGGCATCGCTGATGAGAAGGCTGACAAAGTGCATGAAAATGCTGAACATTTCCATCTCCTCCTGAATTGATTCATTTATCCGAACCGCCACCCCCCACAATTTACATTCCGATGCGTGCTCTCCATCCACATCAGAGCCCGTCCAACATTAATGTGTCATGTGCCGTTTTATTGCTTATGATTGCAAACCAATTTCACGAGCTCTCGTGTTTATTTTTCTATTTGTATTGATGCATACTTTGTTTAATGATGCAGTCAATCGACTGCTGCTTAAAGGCCTCCCCAGACATCGCATAGGATCAAAGTGAAACTGGGAGACTCCTTGACAACAACAAAAACACCTGGCAGGTCACCAGAATTGGTCCAAGAAATCCTGATTCTGCTGATGAGACGATGCATGTCGAAACCGCTCCGCTCCAAGAGTGTGCTTCTGCTGAAGCAATGCTGCTGAAATGGCTGATGGAATGTGTAAACAAATAAATCTATAAAAAATATTCACATGAAGAAACAGCTTCGTGAAAGATGCGAGGTGAAGAACAGGTCTGTCGGGAAGACAGCGTCTGAATGAAACACCCCAGGCTTGGAGCGTACTGCTTGCGTTGTGGCCGAAACGTCGTGAGAATTATTTTATAATGTTTTATTTTTATTATTTTATTATTTCCCTTCTACGTGACTTTACCGACAGAACCAAGAAGATGAAAGCACTGCGCGATGCGGTGGCCGTCTTTGTTATCGCTCCATTTTGTTATCGCGTTTCCCTTCTTTGTAATTCTTCTTGATCATCGACCATCATCCCTCCTCGCGACACGTCCAGACCAAGCCCACTCACTATCTTAGCAGTCCGACCAATGCCCCTAAACTACGTGCGTTCTCTTATGCAACGTGCTCCATTCTGCTTCTTAGACATCGCTCACTCGGTATATGTTGTTGCCTTTGCTTGAAGTGATATCGATAATAATAATAATGCACTTTGTTTATAACATAGTAAAGTATTGCATGCGACCGTGCGTGTGTGTACTTGTACATGTGTAGTGACATGGAATGGGTCACTATGGCGCGTAGCGCTGATTGCTGGCAGAGAAGGGAATCTGCTGTTGTATAACAGCCCTGTCTGTCAGCGGCTCATGTGATAAGCCGGAGAGAGGGTAGTGGGACAAAGGTTTCAGTTCAGTTTCAGTTTCATTTATTAGGAATAACCCTGTGAGCCATGCGTCTCTTGACTTGGGTGCAACCGCAACAAACAAAAATATGAACAACAAAATCCAGGAAAAAGCAGAAAAGTCTTCCAGAAAAAAACACCGTATTTCAACAGTGTGTGCAAAAATCCCAGTGGGATGCAAGTCAAACAATAACACCCATAAGACAACTTAGATTCAAGTTATCAGGCGAACTCTGTACTACAACAAACAAACATGGCTAAACCAAGGTGACAGAGGGGGCACGTGGGGTAGAGCCGAGAACCTTCGGGTAGGTCCTGGAAGGGGGGCGTGGCCGAGGGCGGAGCGATAAAAGGGGGACCCCCAGCAAGGTTCGCGGCTGTTGTTTGGAGTGGAACTCGTCGTGCTGCAGGAGTCTTCGTCATCGTTGGTCAGGCAGCCTGTTGACTGTCCTGACCAGAGTGTCGTTACTCCCTGTGCCACTGAAGGCGATAATTAATTGAGTGCCTCCTACTATTAGTGTCTCACGACACATGGGTAGCCCGGTAGGACGGCGGTTAGCGCACTGCGCTCCGAACCTGGCGATCCCAGTTCGATTCCCGCTCACGGCCAACACCAGTGACGAACATTTGCATCTGTCTTGGGCCTCCCTAAGGTCGACTCAGCATCAATTGAGTACCTGGTGCGATGTGTAAACATCGCCACTGGGGAGACAAAGGCGGCCGAGCGTGGTGCTGGCCACCCACCCCGTCGTGTGCCATAACGGACTTCGTAGGTGCTCGCTCGGAGCAATTGCCCCAGAAGTCTGTAAACGCTTTGTGGGGGATCTTGGCCTTTATTTGTGGAGATGTAGTGCATCTGTTCGTGCTCTGCACTACGAACCCGGCGACGCGAGTTCGAATCCCGCCCACGTGGTGTTGACCACCCATCCCCTCGTATGCCGTGCCGTCCTTCATTTAAGTGATGCTCGCTAACAGCTCCAACAATATGCTGAGACTATACGTGCACGTTTGTCTTTGCCCTTGCGCGAGAGTATGCAGCGCATGGTAAATATGACCGTCGCTGTGGAGTTGAGGCTGTGTAGTTGAGGCTGTGTAGTTGAGGCTGTGTAGTTGAAGCTGTGGAGTTGAGGTTGTTTAGTTGAGGCTGTGTAGTTGAGGCTGTGTAGTTGAGGCTGTGTAGTTGAGGCTGTGTAGTTGAGGCTGTGGAGTTGAGGCTGTGTAGTTGAGGCTGTGGAGTTGAGGCTGTGGAGTTGAGGCTGTGGAGTTGAGGCTGTGTAGTTGAGGCTGTGTAGTTGAGGCTGTGGAGTCGAGGCTGTGGAGTCGAGGCTGTGTAGTCGAGGCTGTGTAGTCGAGGCTGTGTAGTCGAGGCTGTGTAGTCGAGGCTGTGGAGTCGAGGCTGTGTAGTCGAGGCTGTGTAGTCGAGGCTGTGGAGTCGAGGCTGTGTAGTCGAGGCTGTGTAGTCGAGGCTGTGTAGTCGAGGCTGTGGAGTCGAGGCTGTGGAGTCGAGGCTGTGTAGTCGAGGCTGTGGAGTCGAGGCTGTGGAGTCGAGGCTGTGGAGTTGAGGTAGCGGCGACCGACTAGGTAAATCGGGGAAGTGACCTTGGTGTATGTGTAATACCGTTGAGGACTCTTGGACACCCGGGGTTGAGGCACACGTATTTATTCCGCAACAGTTGTCACAACCGCGGACATACAATACTGGAGGGGGTATCGGCCCCCTCACCCGGCTAGCTGGGAATACACTGCTAGCTATCTCTGACCTACCTCCTAGTCCTCCACTAACGGGCTAGGGGAGGCTGTCTGGCCCGACACTGGTAAGTCGGGCTACGGTACCCGGAGTCCCAGAGCACTAGCTCTGGTTCTCGGGACCACGCCGCTGGCTCGGTCCTGTGCGGCCCTGACAAGGGCGGCGTCCCAGGGGAGTCCAGGGCTCTAGCTAGACGATCTTCGCTCTTCACTGGTTTAGCTTTAACCTTCTGCCCCGAGCCCTCTGACACATCCCCCTTTATACTCAACCCCCGCTGAGGGGTGGGGCCCCGGGCTGCCTGGTGCGGACGTCGTTGAGAGCACCCCCCCCCCGTGCACTCACGTAGCCCCGCCCACTGTGTTTGTTTCCCATAAGCTGCCATGCATAACGGCTCTCTCTCTAACACCCCTACATATGTATTATGTATGTGCGTGTTTGTACACATACATACATATACGTGTATGGGTATGTACATACACGTGTGTGTGTGTGTGTGATTATGTGGAGCGGTGTTGTACCGGTTAGTGCAATGCACTACGAATCCGGCAACCTGAGTTCAATTCCCGCTCACGGCCAACACCAGTGACGATTATTTAAACCGGTCCTGGGCCTCCATTAGGACGACTCAGCCTCAAATGAGTACCTAGTGCGGTGTGTAAACATCGCCACTAGGGAGACAAAGGCGGTCGAGCGTGGTGCTGGCCACCCACCCCCTCGTGTACCGTTCCGGCCTTCATAGGTGCTCGCGACCAGCACTTGCCCCAACAGTCTGTTAAGGCTATACGGGGGACCTTTGCCTTTGTCTTGTGAACCCGACAACGCAATGTCTCATCCCGATTACGTCGAACGTCGGCGGCGAAAGATACTGGAACAAATTGTCATCGTCCCAACTCTTGAGCCACCAGCGTGGTGACATATGGGTCAAAAGAATCCCCACCACTGAAACGGCGTGGGGAGGGGGCCCTTCATCTACGAGTGGATCAACGAAGAACTCATCATCATCATCTTTGATGTAGTTTTTATTATTGTCGCCTACTTGCAAGTTCGTTTTTTTTTTTAATATCTGTATCGTTCCCGGTGGCTGTTATTGCAGATCTGGTATTACCTTCCGCTCGCATTCCTAATTCTATATTCGTAATTCAATATTCGTAATTCTATATTCCTGATTCTATATTCCTAATTTTATATTTCTAATTCTATACTCCAAATTTTATATTCCTAATTCTATATTCCTTATTCTATGTCCTTAATTCTATGCTCCTAATTATATATAGCTAATTCTATATTCCTAATTTGATATTCTCAATTCTATTCTCATAAATGTATATTCCTAATTTCATATTCCTAATTCTACATGCAATAAAAAGTAGCGCGAACACCGTCTATCTCAGGTTTCTATACCTACAGGATACACGTGACATCGATGAATTCGGATTCTTCCACGCTCGCTATGGGTACGTGTTGCTTAAGGTTAACCAGCAGCCACTAGTGGCCGCTGCATTCACCCTGATGTCACAAAGTAGCTGTGTCTTGTATCGTTCCGCAACCTCGGATCGCCAGCGTTCAGTGAATTGCCAGGGGAGCGAATCATCGTGCAAACCCTTAGGCGCAAACCTTGTGTACAAACGCCACCACAAAGAGAGCAATTATTGTTCACTTACAGGTCAAGGATGATGGGGTTTTTTTTTATCAGCTGACCGAGCTGGCCTTCTACACAATAGCATACTTACCAAGCTGCCAGCCCGGTCAATTAAGGGAGCCTCCATAGAGTCTATGGTGTAACGGGAATGCGCTGCGGAATGACTTGTGTACATGGAAATGCGGGCACACACACAGGCGCGCTTCAACTCCCACGCGCTGTAACAACCACTCATGAGCGTGATAATAAATAATGCTTTTTATCAGTGTATCATTTCATGTGCTCCGTGGATCTGAAGCATGCCCAATGAGAATGTAACAAAGACAACACTGACAAAGTTATTTGTCGTTTTTTTTTGCGTTTTTGTACTACGAGCCTTTTGGCAGCCTCTGGAATAGCACTGGGGAGAGAAAGCCATAAAAGAAGCTGGCTCTGGTTGTTAGGGCAATTAGTTTGAGAGACAAAACATTCATTATGTAAGCATATTTTGCTTACATGTTTTGCCACAAGTATGTGTGGTCATTGCAGACTTAACACCTCCAATTAGCACAATTTGTTATTATTTTTTTATTTCCCCCGGTATGGTCCATTGAGCTAGCTAACTATTTTTCAGAAGCGACCTGGCCACAAGTGATAGCTCAACGAAGTGGCTTATCATTTGGCAATTTCTATCAGGCAAATTCTCGAAACGAATGTTGATGCTAAATGTGGAGGGAATAACCAGAGGACCCGGAGAAAAAAATCCATAGGACCACGGGGGAGAGAGACTTGCAAACTCCAAATATACACAGGCGTTAAGGTCGCGATCGAACCCACGACCTCCTGTTCATCAGACGAGATAGTTACCATCTCGCCACCGTGGCGCCCCAGGTTCAAGTTCAAAGAGCGCAATTAAAGCATGGAGACACGCACGCTTAGAATCACACTGTGACACGGGGATGAGAACGCGTGGATTCGAAAACAAACCGCAAGTTAGAGATTTCGTCATGTCGTCCACTGTCAATAATAAAAGCGAGTGGGGCTTGCACATCCCAGGATTGAATGCGCATAATACATTTTAATTATTATTTTGGGCAGTCAACGCCGCCTTAGGGGGTGGTGGCCGGTGATTGAGACTCAACGACGCAGTGGCAGCCCAAATGACGGAAAAGGCGCCCGAAAGGACATCCGCCTTTGAGTGACTAAATAATCTCAGGTGCAGGCGCTACATTCATTGTTACATCGCAGGCACTGGCAGATACGGCTCGGGAAGCCGTTCTTTTTGCTGCGAATTGGATAATTCTAGATTTGAAGCTTTCGTGACTGCAAGGATTCATACTCTTTGGATTTTTCGGTAAAGTCACGTAGGTAATTTTCTTTTTTAAATAAAATAAATTAAAACAACTAAGTTAAATTACGACGTTTCGGGCGCAACACAAGCGTCCTTCTTCAGGTGGGGACAACGTAGCGAAAGCACAACCTCTGACTAGAAGGACGCTTGTTTTGTTCCCGAAACGTAATTTAATTTAGTTTTTTTCATTTATTTGATTAAAAATAAAAATTACCTACGTGACTTTACCGAAAAAAACAAAGAGTATTGGAGAATTGCTCAATTAAATCAGATGCAAGTAAATCAACGGCAAAACTACAACGGAATATGTTCAACACGTAGGCTTTCGCGACCAATATCATTCATCCATAATAGAGGTTTTTTGGGTTAAATCGCGTAAATATATAAATGTGTTGTTTAAACCCGCCACCACCCGACACGGCCAAATAATAAGGGTTGATTGAGCGTCTTTTTCTGTGCGGGGTGATGTGTGGTTACCACATCTACGCCTCTTTATAAGGAACGAAACAGTTAGACTTCTCCACAAATCTGGCTGTCACATGATGAAGCTAATTGTAATTACTGGCGAAACGTCGTGCTCAGATTGTAAATGTTGTGGCTTGGCTCTCCAACACACCGGTTAGTGCTGTACTAGTGACGAATTGGCCACGTTCTGTTACCGTGACAACCCTTACTAGTTGGCTGTGTCGGGTGGTGGCGGGTTTAACGACACATTTATATATTTACGCGATCTAACCCAAAAAAACTCTACTATGGATGCTACAAAATAAGTTTAAGTCTTCGGTGTATTCCCAAAATCGGACCACATGTGGGCATTGGTGTTGCGGTGCTGTGCGGCAAGTTCCGTAACGATTGGGTGGACCTTGGTGGGTTTTGTAGCTGTCGAAAAAAATGCATGACAAAAGCCCTCGGTACATGGCGAGTGAACGCACAGAATATTTCCCGGGAACAGCAACAGGTGGGTAAGTCTATGGGTTCCTTTGACAGAAGCAATATCTGATCGGAACACCGAACGTTTGTCTGGTCAGAAGTGGTCTCGGCGTTAGAGCCAGCAAGAGGAAATGGTAATGGAGTTCATGTGAATAATAATTGTGTACATTTGGTGTACAATGACCTACTTTTCCTTTCGAAACAATAAATGCATCAGGGGGGCTTTTTGCATCCATACAATGGATCAGAGGGTGGCCTCGATTTAATGCCCCCTTCCACATAATACGGGGGTGGCGAGATTGGTTTTGAATTGTTGAGTCATGGAACCAAAAAAGCAATAAATACGCGCGCGCGCTCACACACACACACAAGCACAGGGGGCGGTTTGTTTGGGGAGTCTCAAATATATGATAAGGTTAGAGGAATAAACAGCTAATGTATGGCTTTACAAAACACAACTACGTGAGCCAAGAGAGGGCTGGTGGTTTCATTTCCACGGGAATGGCTTATTTCTACCCCGCGCCTCCCCGAAAAAAAACCATTTGAGAAATAGCGAGAAACTGATAAGAGCACAACGAGCAGTGCGAGATAGGGGATGGGAGCGCATGGGCTAAGACGTGGAGAGGGGCGAGGTGGAACGGTGGGGGAGGGGGAGGGGGGCACGTGTGGTGACACCGAGGGAAAAGTTCTCATAAATAGAACGGTTCGTTCGGAATGACGAGGCTCATTCGAGGCACTCGCACGGGATGGAGGAGGAGGCGGAGGAGAACGAGGAGGAGGAGGGGGGAGGAGGTTGTGCCTGCGATGACTGGTGCGCGCTTTTCTGCCGTTGGATCAACCTCTGTGGACACAAAGTGACTGCACCATCATTTCCTGTGATCTGCACAAACGGTGCGATTTTCTTCTTTCTTTACTTTATAGTTTTGCATTCCGCTCCCCCCCCAATCCTCCTACTCTTTGGCTGCGCTACGAATCCGGCGACTCGAGTTCGAATCTCGTTCACGGCCACCATCAATGACGATTAGTTTAAACAGTCTTGGGTCTTCCCTAGGTCGATTCAGCCTCAAATGAGTACATGGTGCGGTGTGTAAAGATCGCCAATAGGGAGACAAAGGCAGCCGGGCGTTATTGCTGGCTACCCACCCCTTCGTCTGTTGTGTCGGCATTCATAGGTGCTCGCTAACAGCACTTGCCCCAAAAGTCTGGTAAGGCTATGCGGGGGATATATTTGTCTTCACGTGAACTCTATTCAGGGAAGCGAATGAGGCTGGCGGGCTGGAGAGAGCTCCTCTCTGAAGCGGCTACATTAGAAATAATTCAATTAGATCAATTTCACTGGCGTAACGGTTAGCTGATTGACCTGCAATCCAAAGGATGAGGGTTCCAACTCCGGGCGCAGCAGATTAAACCATTCCTCCGCGTCTGTGCGTGCAACAGCAGTATCAATAGGTACAACACAGTGTGCCAATGGACATGTTGCGTGTGGTGGGGCAGAGTGGGGGTATTCATACGACGATCCAGGACGTAAGTACAGAGGTGAGCAGGAAGCCGCACCCTCCTCAAGGAGCTATGGAGCGCTTCCTCCACAGAAGGCTCCGTAGCCAGCAGTGGCACGAACAAGAAATTGTAGGGCTGCGCTTTGAATAGCACGGAGTGGGAGCCTTGACATGTGAAAGCCTGGGCAGGTGAGAGCCTGGGCAGGTGAGAGCCTGGGCAGGTGAGACGTTGGACAGGTGAGAGACTGGACAGGTGAGAGGCTGGACAGGTGAGAGGCTGGACAGGTGAGAGGCTGGACAGGTGAGAGCCTGGGCAGGTGAGAGGCTGGACAGGTGAGAGCCTGGGCAGGTGAGAGACTGGACAGGTGAGAGCCTGGGCAGGTGAGAGCCTGGGCAGGTGAGAGGCTGGACAGGTGAGAGCCTGGGCAGGTGAGAGCCTGGACAGGTGAGAGGCTGGACAGGTGAGAGCCTGGGCAGGTGAGAGCCTGGACAGGTGAGAGGCTGGACAGGTGAGAGACTGGACAGGTGAGAGCCTGGGCAGGTGAGAGGCTGGACAGGTGAGACGTTGGACAGGTGAGAGCCTGGGCAGGTGAGAGGCTGGACAGGTGAGAGGCTGGACAGGTGAGAGGCTGGACAGGTAAGAACCTGGGCAGATGAGAGCCTGGGCAGGTGAGAGGCTGGACAGGTGAGAGCCTGGGCAGGTGAGAGCCTGGACAGGTGAGAGGCTGGACAGGTGAGAGACTGGACAGGTGAGAGCCTGGGCAGGTGAGAGGCTGGACAGGTGAGACGTTGGACAGGTGAGAGCCTGGGCAGGTGAGAGGCTGGACAGGTGAGAGGCTGGACAGGTGAGAGGCTGGATAGGTAAGAACCTGGGCAGATGAGAGCCTGGGCAGGTGAGAGGCTGGGCAGGTGAGAGCCTGGACAGATGAGAGCCTGGACAGGTGAGAGGCTGGGCAGGTGAGAGGCTGGGCAGGTGAGAGCCTGGACAGATGAGAGCCTGGACAGGTGAGAGCCTGGGCAGGTGAGAGGCTGGGCAGGTGAGAGCCTGGACAGATGAGAGCCTGGACAGGTGAGAGGCTGGATAGATGAGAGCCTGGGAGAGAGCAGAGCACAGAGGGTTGGTATCCCCCTGGTGCCATGCATCTCATGGTCTCACAGCGCGCATTCCACCCATAAGCCACCCTTAGCTATCCGAATGCGTTTTCTGCCTGTACCGCGTGATGTCCGACGTTTCGCTCCACGTACTTCGCAAACTGAACTGATTGATGCTCCCCGGCACATGGAAGCGGTAAGTTGGACACCGTGCGCGCAACTCGAAAGCGCATGGGAGAGCCGTAACAGAGCGCGACGATAGGCCCAGCTGGAAGCCACCTTTAACCACTGACACAATCACACCCAACATAAAGAGGCGGTCGTTGATTATGTTTCCCCTCCCCCCACGTCACAATTCCCTGGACGCACATGTGATCGGGTAAATATGACGCGGAACACGCGTGCCGCACGTGACAGCGTTCGTTGGGGGGCTACCTTGCCCCCACCACCACCACCACATCATCTCTCACGGCGCAGATTGATGGCTCTTGAACGTGGAGCAACATTGCGTCTGCGATTTGGTTCAAAAGTAATTTGCCCGTCTCAGATTTGAATCGGCTATTCGGCGATTGCGAGCGGGGTTTGCCGTGCCACGTAATGCAGTGCGCTAACCGCTCCACCTTTTGGTTATTATTGAGTAGGCTGTTTTCTACATATAAACGTGATATGATATCATCATACACAGGATGAGAGAGTATCGTTTATATGCGCCAATATTACATTTGTTAACCTTTTTGGCCTTTAATTGGGTGGCCCTGAGAACCGGAATTGTATGTACTTTATGTACGTCAACTTCTTTCGCACCGTACATAACCAATCGTGCTTATCAGAATTTAAGTATTGGCCAATGTCCTCTCACTCTCTCGTTGTATTTGTTTTCGAAATCGCTCCAATCTATCCGTCATGAACGACAAGTGTGAATTGTCAAGGCGAGGCGTCACGGAATTCAGCCTCTGTGAGCCTTCCACAAACCCTCGTGACAATCCACTGCTGGATGGATGTGGCCACACACCCAGGAAGGGAGAGAGCAAGGAAGGAAGGGAGCAGCAAGGTAGCCCAGGAAGGATCAGTTCCAACATCGCTTGCCACGAATGTTAGACATGGCCTGGAATCGAACTCGGGTCTCCCTATTCGGAGCGCAATTACTTCCACTGCTGTGCACGCTTCACAACACCCCCCCCCCCCCACCACCTCCCAACCCCCCCCCCCCGCCCCCGGTGCTTATCCCACGGAGGCCTCCAGGAGCGCATGAACGGGGGCGGTGGGTGACTGATCACCGCGAGTGGCCGCCGGGGACAGGCGCGGGTCCTCGTGAGATGAACAGCGGCAATAATAGAATACGATGGCGCGCTTATGGGCTTGGGCCGAGAGGATTTTCTAGGGGCTAGAACAAAAATCAGCGGCTTCTCGATGCCCCACGGCCAGGTGGAGGTGGCGGGGGTTGTCTCTAACGTTCCAGCAACAGCCACCTTGTCTGTGGAGAGTGCTGGCTGTCTCCTGCACAGCGATGAAGCACTAAGGATATCTATATTATTTGGGTCTTTCCTACATCAAACGACTAAACTACATTAATTTACCAGGTAAGGCCCACTGAGCTATATTGCTCAATTTTCTCAGAAGCGATCTGCCCACAGATGATAGCTCAACAAAGTTGGCTAATCACGTGGAAATGTATAGCAGCCACATACTCTAAACGCGTGATGTTGATTCTGAATGTGGAGGGAAAAACCGGAGGACCCGGAGAAAAATAATTCACACGACCATGTGGGAGAGGGAACATTCAAACTCCAAATACGTAGCAGGCGTCAGGGTCTGGATCGAACCCACAACCTCCTGTATACCAGGCGAGGTAGTTTAAATCTCCCCCAGCGCTGACGTTTACACACCGCACCAGGTACTCGGTGGCTGTATGCAGATGAGGCGTGTTCATCCCCACAGAGCCACAGGTGTTGCCCTAGGGTCATCATCTTCAACATCGCGTGTTCATGCAAATAGCAAGTGGGTGGGCTGTAGAGTCCCGCTGCTCGTGTCGAGTGCCTCGTGACTTGGCAGGCAAGCAGTGGAGGACACTCTGCATGCTGATCTGTGACTGGACGGGTGAGAGCCTGAACAAGCGAGAGACGTCTTGGTTCTTTCGGTAAAGTCATCACGTAGAATGCAAATAATAAAATAATAAAAATAAAACATACTAAAATAATTCTCACGACGTTTCGGCCACAACGCAAGAAGCCGTCCTCAGGTGAAGAACAGGTCTGTCGGAAAGACAGCGTCTGAATGAGTTTCATTATAATGTTTAATTTTTATTATTTTATAATTTCCCTCCTACGTGACTTCACCGACAGAACCAAGAATATGAATCCCTGCAGTCACGAAAGCTTTAAGAATCTAAGAGTATTTAAATTTCGATTTAAAGCTTTCGTGACTGCAGGAATTCATCTTCTTGGTTCATTCGGTAAAGTCATCACGTAGAATGCAAATAATAAAATAATAAAAATAAAACATACTAAAATAATTCTCACGACGTTTCGGCCACAACGCAAGCAGCCGTCCTCAGGTGAAGAACAGGTCTGTCGATAAGACAGAGTCTGAATGACACGTCCTCGGCTTGAAGCGTCTATTTAAGCTGGGAGGGAGGAGGAAGAGCGCCTTGACAAAATAATTTGCTATATCAAGAGGAATTTTAGCATATTTATGTAATATTACACTATGTATTATTCTACCCACCCTACTGCACACCACACTGCTGCATATTCACCATACAACTACGAATTTTAGCATATTTATGGGAAATGCAGATATGCGACTAGTACTACTTGTGATTACTATACACCACCCTATACCTTATATATAGTAATCACAAGTAGTACTAGTCGCATATCTGCATTTCCCATAAATAGGTGAGAGCCTGAACCGGCGGTAGTCCGGACGGGCGTCAGCCTGAACAGGTGAGAGACTTTTTTCGATTTAAAGCTTCTTTCGTGACTGCAGGGATTCATCTTCTTGGTTCATTCGGTAAAGTCACGTAGAATGTGACTTTACCGAAAGAACCGAGAAGGTGAGAGACTGCACACGTCAGAACCTGAACGGGTTAGAGGCTGAGCAAGTTCTAGCCTGAACAGGAAGGAGCCTTCGACGGTTGAAAGCCGGATGCGAGTGCTTGAATGCTGCCTTTGCGTGCAGCGGCAGAGTACTCCAGATGATCGGTGCAGCTGCGGAGAAAAACGCGGCTCAGTCAGTCCGGTCCTGGTTGTGGGTGCGAAGAGGCATAAATGTTGGACGTTCTCCGTAGGACGCGGCGGTGTTTATGTTGTTTTTTTATTGCTGTGGTCACGGGGAGGGGACCGAGGGGGAAATGGGAGACCTGAAATAGATGTCAGTGACGCTGGATAGCGATTGTGTCCACGAGTTTTTGTTGAGTTGACGGGGAGGCGAGCGCGTGACCGGGCACGTTTCCGAGGTAGGGCGCGGGACGGGTTGCGTTGTAGTCGCTGCAAGTTGCTCGTTTAAATGTTCGCCAGATGTCCGGATAAGAATGGGTGACAGCGGTCCAAGCGAGGAGCCCATGACGCAGCAGGCCTGCACCGTGTGTGTGCTTGCGGTGACTGCAGCGGTGGATGAAAAAAATTAACCAGTAAAAACAAAGTTTTTCAATATAAATCCTTTATATGCGTGGCATCGGTTTTATTTTATTCTTCATTTCTGTTTTTCTTGAGTAAGAGTTTCATTTTTATCACATCGGTGTTTTAAATTAAATATAATTAATTTTTTTCTAAAAAGTGGAAAATTTTGGAAAAAAAATTTCACGAAAATAAATTGTCACGCACAACTAGTCTGTGTGCAAAATGTCAGCTCGATTGGATCACGGGAAGTGGGTTAAAAAACGACCGAAAGATTTGCACGGTCCTAAGCGCGCAAGCAAGCAAGCAAGTGCACTTAATATAAAGGATTTAAAACGAACGCCGATCGACTGATTCGAAGTGATACGGAATCAGAAACGGAGTTGTATTTCCCCTAGTAAAGCCCAATGAGCGTGCAAGCTCTTTTTTTAAGGGCGATTCAGCCGGCAGATAAACTGGAGCTGGTTATAAGCAGAGTGCTCCTATGGGTATGGGAACTCCACCACTCATTAATTGGCTGAAAACATCTTAAAATAAAAAACACTCAGCCTACGTGTTAAACCAAAAAAAAAACTCAATATAGCAGCAGCAGCAGGATACCCGTAAAAGGTGGTCATCCGATTCCGTGTGATCGATAAATATCTATCCAAGAGACCCCAGGTTCTATTGGATATCTAATTAAGTACGTTATAATACGTATTATTATTATTATGATTTCAAGGCGCCTGCGCTTACGGGTGAATAACTCGACTCGCGACATGAATAACGCATTCCTGATGCACTCCATTGAGATTTCAACAGCTCCGCGGCGCGACTCGGAGCTTCCGCGCTCTGTAAGTGCATCACAAGGAGCCCCGTAACACGATCACGTGAGTGAAGGGTGCGCTTATTTACGTATTATCTCGAGTGATGGGTGGAGGGGGTGTCAATGCCAGCGCAATGATGGATGAGAGAGAGAGAGAGTTTGTTCCCGTCCCTGCCTTCCCATATTGGGCCGTCCATAAATGACGTCATGCGATTTTGGACGATTTTTGACCCCCACCCCCCGTCGTCACACGGCGTCACGAAAAGTCAGACCCCCCCCCATTCAAATTTTACGTCACGAAGCTCTGCCCCCCCACCCCAAAACCATATTTCTATTTTGAAAATAAAACGTGCTTCAAATCGCTTTAAACTATTGTCATTGTTGTGCGTATTTAATGTGGCGCTGCACTCTGATGTTGTCGGAGAAAACATTTATTAAAAAGTCGATTTAATTAAGTAGAACGTGTTGTCTATAGTAATTTAAAGTTGCGCATTTTGATGTGACGTCACATTTCTCAAACCCCCACTCCTCCTCATCACACATCGTCACAAATGTCTGACCCCCCCCCCCCCTCCAGGTGCGTGACGTCATTTATGGACGGCACCTATGGTTCCTTGAGTCAACGATCAACATTGGCTGATGGGTACCAACACCCAGGCATGGCAAAACGCTCCCGATTGCTTTCCTTGACGCGTCCCATCTCTCGATCGCAAACGTGGACCACAGTAAAGTCTCCCTGGTAGCGGGGTGGTTTTTTTTGGAGCGGTAAGTCGGACACCGTGCGCGCAACTCGAAGCGCATGGGAGAGCCGTAACAGAGCGCGACAATAGGCCCAGCTGGAAGCCACCTTTAACTTACTGACACAATCACACCCAACATGAAGAGGCGGTCGCTGATTATGTTTCCGCAAACAGGCCGTACCACCTCCCCCCCCTTCCACCCCCCACGTCACAATTCCCTGGACGCACATGTGATCGGGTAAATATGACGCGGAACACGCGTGCCGTACGTGACAACGTTCGTTGGGGGGCTACCTTGCCCCCACCACCACCACCACCACGAACGGAGAATGTTTTGCTTGGGTACATTAACAGGCAATGAACGTGATTGGAAACGTACGCGGATTGTGGGAATAAACCGATAGAAGTTGCGCCTGTGTATATGCACTAGGAGATCCGCGTATACGTGGACACTGCTCACGGTGGAGAATATAACTCATCTTCGGGGATTCATCTTCTTGGTTCTTTCGGTAAAGTCACGTAGAAGGGAAGTGAATATAACTGTTTCCCTCCCCAAGGTTGGCAAACCGACTCCACCGACTGTACCGGTCCACTGCACAACGCAATCACGTTCAGTCTCAGCACAGAGTGAGAGAGAGAGGGAGAGAGCGAGTGATTATGAAAGCCTTGGGGCCGTCCATAAATGACGTCACGCACCTAGGGGGTGGGGGGGGGGGATCAGACATTTGTGACGATGTGTGACGAGGAGGGGAGGGGGTTGAGAAATGTGACGTCACATCAAAATGCGTAACTTTAAATAAATATAGACAACACGTTCTACTTAATTAAATATACTTTTTAATAAATGTTTTCTCCTACAACATCAGCGGCACATTAAATACGCACTACAATGACAATCGTTTAAAGCGATTCGAAACATGTTTTATTTCTTTTTTTTGGGGGGGGGGGGGGGAGCAGAGCTTTGTGACGTCATATTTGAGGGGGGTCTGCCTTTTTGTGACGCCGTGTCACGATGGGGGGGGGGGTCAAAATCGTCCAAAATCGCGTGACGTCATTTATGGACGGCCCCTTAAGCGCTTGGGTGAACAGACAGTCCACCTCCGGACTATCTAACTCATTTGAAGGCCAATATAGACACATTATTATCGAGGCTTCACCCTCCCCCCCACGTTTCCTATGCATACATTGTCAGTAGACCCCCCATACGCAAGCGTACGCATTTTGGTCAACTCCCCCTCCCCCCTCCATGCGTACGTACTAAATGGATGGCCCCTAAGAGGAGGGAGGATGAGGGGGGGGGGGGACTGGGAGATGGGAGAGCGGATGAGAGGGTGCAGAAGGGGGGTGGGGGTGGTGGTTAGCGCACTTGGAGAGTGTGATGAGCTGTGAGTGTGGCTGGAGTTGAACGGAATATGGTGACGGCGTTGAAGAAGAGCTCGGAGGTGATGAGAGCGAGCTTTGCGGAGAGGGGTGCCAGGCTAGGCGAGATGGTGAAAGCTAAATGGGTGAAAGTGAGAAGATAAGAGAGAGGGAGGCAGAATTGGGGAAGCGTAAGAGAATAAACGAGAGAGAGAGAGAGGTTGATAGGTGGAAGGGTAGGAAAAAGAGGGGAGAGGATAAGAGAGTGCGATTGACTGGGATAAGTGGGAGGATGAGAGGAGATGAGCGAGGGTGAGAGGGTAGGAGCGAGCGTATGTGAGAGAGGAGAAGGTTGAATATTAGAGAGGAGAGCGCGTGTGTGTTAGAGAGAGCGTGTGAGAGATGTGAGCGTGCGTGTGAGAGATGCAAGCGTGCGTGTGAGAGAGGAGAGAGAGAGAGAGGGTATGTGAGAGAAAGGAATAGTCAAAGAGACTTCGCCTAAATCCCCGAGTCAATAATTGCACCCCTGGCTGGCACTTGGCTCCAGAGACGTTCATGAATAAAATGATGAGCAGGCCAACAGACGAGGAAGGAGCGCAACACACACAGCGACGGGTGGACGCGCCCAGGACATCACAATCCCCTCGCGCTCGCATCGGTGGAGCTCTGCGTGTAACGGATCGGTGGAGCTCTGCGTGTAACGGATCGGTGGAGCTCTGCGCGTAACGGGATTGGTGGAGCTCTGCGCGTCACGGGTCGGTGGAGCTCTGCGCGTAACGGGATTGGTAGAGCTCTGCGCGTAACGTGATTGGTGCAGCTCTGCGTGTAACGGATCGGTGGAGCTCTGCGCGTAACGGGATCGGTAGAGCTCTGCGCGTAACGGGATTGGTGGGGCTCTGCGCGTAACGGGATTGGTGGAGCTCTGCGCGTAACGGGATCGGTGGAGCTCTGCGCGTAACGGGATTGGTAGAGCTCTGCGCGTAACGGGATCGGTGGAGCTCTGCGCGTAACGGGATTGGTGGAGCTCTGCGTGTCACGGATCGGTGAAGCTCTGCGCGTAACGGGATTGGTGGAGCTCTGCGCGTCACCGGTCGAATGACCGAACGAACGGATCGCGTGCGCGTGCTCAACTCGACGTCTGCGCCACGTGGCGCAGACTCTGATTGGCTGAGGTTAATCGCCCGCCGCGTTCCGGAAAGGTGAGGAAGCTGCATGGCATTTTGGGAAAAACAGAGTCGAGTGTATGATTTTCCTTTGTCAATCTCGTGCTGGATGAAGGTCTCCTCACGCTGTGTCGGCCATGGGGGGCTGAGGGGGGGGGGTTATTTGACCATACTTCACCATGCTGGTCAGCGCCTGTTGGTGAAGGTAGCGTAGCAGTGGTGCATTGCTCTGGAATTTTCTTCCTACTTTTAGATTGTAGTTTTTTGTATAACTTATTTTTAGGCAGGGATGAATGTCACCTTGGTCTGCACGGTAATTTGGGGCCCCGCCGTGGTGAGATGTTAACTCCCTCGCCTGGTGTGCAGGAGGGCATGGGTTTGATCCCGACCCTGACGCCTTAATATTTGGAGTTTGCATGCCTCTCTCCCAGTGGTCGCGTGGATTTTTTTTCCAGGTCCTCCGGTTTTTTTCCCTCCATATTTAGAATGAACACGCGTTTAGAGTATTTGGCTGCTATAAATGTGCATGTGATCATAAGCCACTTTGTTGAGTTATTATTTGTGGCCAGGTCGCTTCTGATAAAAAAAAATCTGAATGGTTCAGTGATCATTACCTGGCAAAACGAAACCAATTGAGTGTCGGTTTCGTTCATTTTCCCGCCCGGGACACCACATCAGGTAGACCTCTCGCAATGGAATGTGGCTAATAGAGGCACGTGCCTCTACCAACGACTCGGAAACTGTTAACATTGCTATGACTATGACAAATGTTTTGATGTCGCTACTGGGAAACACCGGAGCAGAAGACACGGCTCATTTTCTGTCGGACCTAAAGAGAGTTTAATTTGTAATCAATAATGTATCCCTTCGCATTGCTCACAACCCGCCACGCATTCTGTTCCCTGCTGCTGGTACTGCTCGGCACGGAGCTCCGTTCTAGTCGTGGAATCCTCGAGCCGACGACGTCTGTCGATGAGACTATGCACATCGAACTCGATCTGGAGGGTTGTGCATGCTTAACACGCGCTGTTGGAAATGCTCCTCCAGAAGATCCATCGGCTGATGGACTAAGCCGTTCAGTTATTGTCCATGCGGTGACACAGACGATGATTTATGCTGTTGCCGACAATAACGCCGGAGAAACTAAATTTCAGAGCAACAAACTGAGATAATTTTATCGAATGAGAATTCGATGATGATGATGATGATGTGGACGACCTTAATGACGGCGACGGTGGTGGTGATGGTGGTGGTGGTTTTGATGATGATGATGATGATGATAGGAATGATGAGAACGATCGTGATGAAGACGATGATGGAATTTGGTGATATGGACGATGACGACAACGACGATGATTGTGACGACGTTCACCCCTCGCGCACAGCGGCGATGCCGTGAGCCGAGTCGAGCGTGTCACGAGTGAATGGTGATAATGTTGTCTGTTGGATGCCTTGACACACATCAGCTACGTCGGCGATTATTAATCAACCACGACGAGTAATTACCCGCGCTCCGTGAGAGTCGTACGCAAGACGGTAAACAGACAGCGCTGTCTCCCGTCTGCGCACTTGCCTCCGAGTCCGATCCCGTGCCTGCTCGCTCGCATGCTAAGAGGCATCGCATGACAAACGAGCGCCTCCTTTTCGATGGAGATATAATACATATCCAATGCGGCTTAAACGCGCAAAAAAGATTTGGACAAAAACCGCAGCTTGATGCATTCGTGGTTCGCAAGGGCCCGTCGTGGGACAGCCGAGTCTCGTAATGCGAGGAGACAGACAGAGCTTCAGAGAGTGGGGTCAGGGGGGGTGGCCGGGGAGAGGGTCTGGAATGCGGGGGAGGGGGTTAGGGGCTTGTATGGGATGGATGAGGGGGGGGGGTTGGGGATATGGTTGGGGTAGAGATGTGGGGATGCGAAGTGGGTGGCTGAGAGGGTGGCATAGGGGAATAGTGGATTTCAGTTTAGGTGACTGTGTGAGTATTTGTGACTGTGTGTTTGGGTGGCTGTGAGAGTATGTGTCACTGTGTGTGTGTGGGTGACTGTGTGAGTATGTGTCACTGTGTGTTTGGGTGACTGTGTGAGTATGTGTCACTGTGTGTGTTTGGGTGGCTGTGAGAGTATGTGTCACTGTGTGTGTGTGGGTGACTGTGTGAGTATGTGTCACTGTGTGTGTGTGTGACTGTGTGAGTATGTGTCACTCTGTGTGTGTGGGTGACTGTGTGAGTATGTGTCACTGTGTGTGTGTGTGGGTGACTGTGTGAGTATGTGTCACTGTGTGTGTGTGGGTGACTGGGTGAGTATGTGTCACTGTGTGTGTGTGTGACTGTGTGAGTATGTGTCACTGTGTGTGTGTGGGTGACTGAGTGAGTATGTGTCACTGTGTGTGTGTGGGTGACTGGATGAGTATGTGTCACTGTGTGTGTGTGGGTGACTGGGTGAGTATGTGTCACTGTGTGTGTTTGGGTGACTGTGTGAGTATGTGTCACTGTGTGTGTGTGGGTGACTGTGTGAGTATGTGTCACTGTGTGTGTGTGTGACTGTGTGAGTATGTGTCACTGTGTGTGTGTGGGTGACCGTGTGACTATGTGTCACTGTGTGTGTGTGGGTGACTGTGTTAGTATGTGTCACTGTGTGTGTGTGCGTGACTGTGAGTATGTGTCACTGTGTGTGTGTGGGTGACTGTGAGTATGTGTCACTGTGTGTGTGTGGGTGACTGTGTGAGTATGTGTCACTGTGTGTGTGTGTGACTGTGTGAGTATGTGTCACTGTGTGTGTGTGGGTGACTGTGTGAGTATGTGTCACTGTGTGTGTTTGGGTGGCTGTGAGAGTATGTGTCACTGTGTGTGTGTGGGTGACTGGGTGAGTATGTGTCACTGTGTGTGTGTGGGTGACTGTGTGAGTATGTGTCACTGTGTGTGTTTGGGTGACTGTGTGAGTATGTGTCACTGTGTGTGTGTGGGTGACTGAGTGAGTATGTGTCACTGTGTGTGTGTGGGTGACTGGATGAGTATGTGTCACTGTGTGTGTGTGGGTGACTGGGTGAGTATGTGTCACTGTGTGTGTGTGGGTGACTGTGTGAGTATGTGTCACTGTGTGTGTGTGGGTGACTGGGTGAGTATGTGTCACTGTGTGTGTGGGTGACTGGGTGAGTATGTGTCACTGTGTGTGTGTGGGTGACTGTGTGAGTATGTGTCACTGTGTGTATGTGGGTGACTGGGTGAGTATGTGTCACTGTGTGTGTGTGGGTGACTGTGTGAGTATGTGTCACTGTGTGTGTTTGGGTGACTGTGTGAGCATGTGTCACTGTGTGTGTGTGGGTGACTGGGTGAGTATGTGTCACTGTGTGTGTGTGGGTGACTGTGTGAGTATGTGTCACTGTGTGTGTTTGGGTGACTGTGTGAGTATGTGTCACTGTGTGTGTGTGGGTGACTGAGTGAGTATGTGTCACTGTGTGTGTGTGTGTGTGACCGTGTGAGTATGTGTCACTGTGTGTGTGTGGGTGACTGAGTGAGTATGTGTCACTGTGTGTGTGTGGGTGACTGTGAGTATGTGTCACTGTGTGTGTGTGGGTGACTGTGTGAGTATTTGTGACTGTGTGTTTTGATGAATGTGGGGAACGATAATGCATCAGTTAGCGTGTGGCACTATGAACCCGGCGTCTCGAGTTCGATTCCATGCTTACGGCCAACACTGCTAACGAATATTTGAACGGGACCTGGGCTTCTCCTAGGGTGACTCAGCCTCAAATGAGTACCTAATGCGGTGTGTAAGCGTCAGTACTTGGGAGACAAAGGCTGCCCGGTGTGGTGCTGGCCATCCACATCCTCGTGGGCTTCGTATGTGCTCGCGAACAGCACTTACCGCAACAGTCAGTTAAGGCTATACGGGGGGGGGGGGGGGTTATCTTTGTCTAGCTTCGTTAGGGTTGATACAAAGTACGAGTTTAGTCTGCGGATGAGTATGTTTGTTCTGTCTATCGCGGTGTAGATGTTGAGATGATCTCGGCCGTGAGTTTACGCGAGCTGCGTGCGTGATGGAGGGGGGTTTTGTGGAGCAGCACTGCGCCACTGCCAGGAAGCCCACGCGCCTGCGTTCGACTCCCAGTCACGACAAGCGACTCTTCATATTTGTCAAAAAACACATTCCTGATGGAGGGAGCTGCTGGTAGGAACGTTGGGTTGCTCGGTCAATGGCCAGGGTCAACGGCGGCGTGGTGTATTCCGCAAATATGGCCGACTGTGAGGGCGGGCACAAGCCAGCGTGAGTAGGTTAAACGTTGAGTTTTATAAGGGCACCACGGGGTGACCAGCCCCTCCCCACCCAGCCCCATTCCTCCTACCCCCCACCCAGCCCCTCCCTCTTTACCCAGCCCCTCCCTGCACGACGAACACAATAATCCCCTGTGGGCTGGTGTAACCAGGAGGTTCCTACCAGTATAACACTCCTGTGATCTCGAAATAATTAAATAAATACATGCACGTGTATCTATTGCGGATGACGTGTTGGTCCAATGGTCATTGTGCCATGAAAATGAGCCATTGCGCCGAAACGTCGCCCGCTATATTTTGTTTTCCTTTTTAAAAATGCCACGTGGTGTTATTGTCGAACGTTCGGTAAAGTCACGTAGGTAAAAAATAAAAATTAATAAAATAAAAATAAAATTAAAATAAAAATCACGACGTTTCGGAGGCAACACAAGCTTCCGTCTTCAGGTGGAACCGTCACAACACGACAGCTGTGACGGTTCCACCTGAAGACGGAAGCTTGTGTTGCCTCCGAAACGTCGTGATTTTTATTTTTATTTTATTTTTATTTTACTTTTATTAATTTTAATGTTTTACCTACGTGACTTTACCGAAAAAACCTAAGAATATGAATCCTTGCAGTCACGAAAGCTTCAAATCTAGAATTGTCGAACGTGTTGAGTGGCATTGTTGGCTGTGCTTGTGCACTCCTTCCAACGCAGCAGCAGCAGCATTCGACGGAAGAAAAACAATCCTCGCGCGATGTGTTAACGTTAGCACCGGAAAGACAAAGGCGGCCGTGTGTGAGCGATTTTCACCACACCCTTTTGTAGTGTGCCATGCTCACTGAATTTTTTGGTACATCATGTTCGCTTTCAGAATCATACTCGTTCTTTATATTGGCGGAATCCGATGAGCTATGAAGCTATTTTTCAATGATGTGCAGTAGTGTTCATAGAAGTCCAATATCCTTACAATAGGTGCTCGCTAACACCGATTGACACGGTTATCGATGCAATTTCCATTGCGCGTTCAGTGTCGACCACACACACAGATCATTGCTCGTATGGCTCGCTAGATCGATTTACAAGCTCATGGCTACGAGCACTGAAACACGCACGAGTTCAAGCACAGGGCCAAGGTCAATTGCCGTTCAGATCAGCTCATCATCCCTCTCCGGGGCCGATAAAATGGGCACCGCTTCTTGGCAAGTCACAGCGTGGTTGTGTCGCTTAGGGAGGAAACTGCCTCCACCGCCCCCACTCCCCCCGCCCCCTACCCCTAGCTCCCGATTTCTCGCCCACCCCAACCCCACCTATGTAAACGTGGCATTTCCAGCAGCCGCTCAGGAACGCCCACCGCTCGTTCACGGATCATGGGGACAATTTAACGTGACATTTGTATCTAATACATATAGACGATCGTTACTGGCTGGCGTGATGTGAAATCCAATGATGTTCTAGAAGGGCTAGAGAGCCTGCAATGTTTGCACAGACGTAGCCCGAGCCCAGACTCGCAGCTCGACAAAAATAAATATCGAAACAAACGTGGGAATGTGGGAACCCACGGATTTTCTGCTGTTGGGAAAATGGTTGGCTTCACTCTACCACGATGGCGAGATGTTAAATATTTCGCCTGGTAAACTGGAGATCGTGGGTTGGATCCCAACCACGACGCCTGCTGTATACTTAGAGTTTGCATGTCTCTCTCTCTCTCCCTGTGGTCGCGTGGAATTTTCTCCAGGTCCTCCAATTTTTTTCCCCTCCAAATTTGGAATGAACATCGTTCGTTGAAGAGCATTTGGCTCCTCGACATTTCCACGTGATGATAAGCAACTTCGTTAAGCCATCATTTTTGGCCAGGTCGTTTCTGGGAAAGAGCTACATAGCTCAGTGAGCCTTACCTGGTCAAAAAAAAGTCAACAGTTGGAGTTGCGAGGCCCGAATCTCTGCTGCGTCGATTTGAGATTTGTGTTCATATTCTTAGGTTTTTTTTCGGTAAAGTCACGTAGATAAAAAATTAAAAATAAAATAAAAATAACATAAAAATCACGACGTTTCGGACGCAACACAAGCTTTCGTCTTCAGGTGGAACCGTCACAGCGTATGACATACAGCTATCGTGCTGTGACGGTTCCACCTGAAGACGGAAGCTTGTGTTGCCTCCGAAACGTCGTGATTTTTATTTTATTTTTTATTTTATTTAAAATTTTAATTTTTTCATCTACGTGACATTACCGAAAAAACCTAAAAATATGAATCCTTGCAGTCACGAAAGCTTCAAATCTAGAATTTTTGTTCATCGCAAACAAAATTGACAATCCCCATCTCTGGTGAACCAAGTAACTTGCTTCATGTTGCTTTGCCCAAGTTGTTAAAACGTCGGCAGGAATTTGTGTAATAATGTGATATTTACATCTATAGCTCATTTTTAATGTTTAGTGACTTGCTTGCTCCTTCTACTTTTCACTCCTATCGGTTTTTATTGTTTGCTGGAAGAGTCTGAAAAATAGCTTCATAGCTAATCAGATTCCTCCAGGATGAGTCAATATTTTGATGTAGGGCCTGACGCTCGAGTCGATGGAAAGCGGACAAAAAAAACTATGACCGTATCTTAGTTTGCATGAATATTAATGTACGTGCATGTTTGTTTCTGATTATGCAGGCCAAGTCGAGAACTATCACGTGGCCACTTAGAGGGGCAAAATGAATGAACTGCGCGGATGGGGTTACCGGCAAAAAAGCTGTGTAGTGCCCATTGGGATATGTGGATGAAATGCGACTTACAAATGTGAATTATGAGCGTGGAGATGTGAGCCTGCTTGTAATCACCCGGGAGAGGGGAGCAGGTGGAGCAGAGTGGTTACAGAACACACGTCGGCATCAGAATTGAAATCTTTATTTAGACTGGAGGAATCCCGAGAGCTGTGAAGCGATTTTCCACAGACGTCCAGTAGAGGCGGTGGTCGAGACGAACGATGGAGTAGCAGCCAAGCGAGAAGGAACGCGCCCGAGAGGACGTTCATCCAGGAGATGGAGCGAAGATATCAGCTCGTGGGCAGCACCGAGATGGATTGTTGTATCACGTGACCCCGATGGATGGCAACCGATCGGGGAGGTCTTCATGAAGCAGTGGATGGATCGCGGTTGTAGATTATAATGATTCTCGGAGCTGCTAGGGAATCAAGGACTTACAGATTTGCAGACAGTCATCGACTTACGAACACCATGAAATATAAACAAAATAACGTTGACAAAAAATGCGAACTCGTAATTGCAAACTGAACCGCGGAACTATTTTGTTCAGAGGAGCGATTGTCCGCGAGATGAGTGGGCCTCGCGCTGGGAATGAGTGAGTGCGTGTGTTTGTGCACGCGCACACGTGTGTGTGTGTAAGGGAGTTAGTGGGGAGCGGTAGTGCAGCGTTCAGAGCGCTGGGCTATGAAAGCGGCAACCCGAGTTGGATTCTTGCTCAGGGCCAACACCCGTGCCTGGTGTGGTGTGTAAACCTCACCGCTGGGGAGACAAAGGCGGCCGGGCGTGGTGTTGGCTACCCACGCCCTCGTGTGCCGTACCGGCCTTCATAAGTACGACTCGCGAACACCACTTGCTTCTACAGTCTGTTAAGGCTATACGAGAGATCTTTGTCTTTGCAACGTGTGTGTTATCAGGGGTCAAGGTAAGTGAAAATAAAACCGTGTTTTTCTATTTATGTTTCGTTATTTTACGTTGTATTTTCTATACGGTATTTTTCTTACAGTATTACATGCAAAAGTACAATATTTATTCTTATTTCATGAGTTTATCAATGCTTCCATATTTATTGAACTGTGACACATTTCATAGCACTGACCGAATGGGCATTTAAATACAGTGCATTGTTGTGTTCCGACTTACGAACCGGTCGACTTACGAACGGGTCTCAGGAACGAATTAGGTCCGTAAGACGAGGACTGCGCGTAAGACGAGGACTGCGCGTAAGACGAGGACTGCGCGTAACACGAGGACTGCGCGTAACACGAGGACTGCGCGTAACACGAGGACTGCGCGTAACACGAGGACTGCGCGTAACACGAGGACTGTGCATAATACGAGGACTGCGCGTAAAACAAAGTAAGCTGACACCTTGATTCGAACCCATGTCGCAGTGTTGCCAGTTCAAAGTCTCTCACACGCCCATCCTCACGAGCCCCGTTATAAATAAATTCCCTTAAAATTAAATCAATGTATCGATTAATTTAAACTCCCCCCTAGGGTGTGCCTGACACTCGCTGTCTACTGATGTCCATTCTCGTAATTTCAATTGTCAACGTCACTGACGCAGCAGAGGAGAATGAGCGACCTCCGAAGGCTTTGATAGAAAGCCTTGGTGAGTGGAGTAGAGAGTGCGTGGAGGGGAGTAGAGTGAGATGAGAGGGGAGAGGCGGGAGAGTGCGTGGAGGGGAGTAGAGTGAGATGAGAGGGGAGAGGTAGGAGAGTTCGTGGAGGGGAGTAGAGTGAGATGAGAGGGGAGAGGTAGGAGAGTGCGTGGAGGGGAGTAGAGTGAGATGAGAGAGGCGGGAGAGTGCGTGGAGGGGAGTAGAGTGAGATGAGAGGGGAGAGGTAGGAGAGTTCGTGGAGGGGAGTAGAGTGAGATGAGAGGGGAGATGTAGGAGAGTGCGTGGAGGGGAGTAGAGTGGAGAGGTAGGAGAGTGCGTGGAGGGGAGTAGAGTGAGATGAGAGGGGAGAGGCGGGAGAGTGCGTGGAGGGGAGTAGAGTGAGATGAGAGGGGAGAGGCGGGAGAGTGCGTGGAGGGGAGTAGAGTGAGATGAGAGGGGAGAGGTAGGAGAGTTCGTGGAGGGGAGTAGAGTGAGATGAGAGGGGAGAGGTAGGAGAGTGCGTGGAGGGGAGTAGAGTGAGATGAGAGGGGAGAGGCGGGAGAGTGCGTGGAGGGGAATAGAGTGAGATGAGAGGGGGTAGGAGATTGATGTCTCTCAAGTAGTGATGTTTACACACCGCAGCAGGTACTTATTTCAGGCTGAGTGGACCTAGGAGAACTAGGGATCGCCGAGTTCGTAGCACAGTGCGCTAATCACTGCTCACGGACACACACACAAAGACAAAGATCCCCCGTATAGCCTTAACAGACTGTAGGGGCAAGTGCTGTTAGCGAGCACCTATGAAGGCTGGAACGGTACACGAGGGGGTGGGTGGCCAGCACCACGCCCGACCGCCTTTGTCTCTGCAGTGGCGATGTTTACACACCGCACCAGGTACACATTTGAGGCTGATTCGACCTAGGGGAGGCCCAGGACCGGTTCAAATAATCGTCACTGGTGTTGGCCGTGAGCGGGAATCGAACCCGTGTCGCCGGGTTCATAGCGCAGCGCGCTAACCGCTACACTACAGCTCCCCATTACACACACACAGACGCACAGACACACATAGACGCACACACACTATTCATATGTGCACACAGAATCCTACAGATACCTCATCCCTCAGACAAAAGCCACTCTTTATGGCCCACGTGGGGGCTCGAAGTTTTGCGAATGTGACAGCCATTATGAATCACTGGGCGTGCGTGTGTGGGCATGCATACGAGGGCGCATTTGCGAGCGAGATGAATACAAAGACAAAGATACCGCGATAGCCTCGACAAACCTTTGGGGCAAGTGCTGTTAGCGAGCACCTATGAAGACCGGCAGTGTGGTGGGTTGGAGAGCACCACGCCCGGCCGCCTTTGTCTCCCTCCGTGGCGAATTTTCCACATCGCACTAAGTACTCACTTGAGGTTAAATCGACCCCGGGGAGGCTCAGGGCCGGTTGAGACAATCGTCACTCCGATTGGCCATGAGTGGACATCGAACTCGGGTCGCCGGGTAACGGAGCGCAGCGCGCAAACCACTACACTACCGCTCCCCCACGAGCCCTCGCTCACACACACGCACAGTCTGTCTGTGTGTGCGTGCGCGCGCGTGTGTCTGTACGCACGCTGCTATTGATTTAAAAAAAATCCATCCCGTGTTTTTTTAGTATTTTATATATATACGGGGCGATTTACTCCGCACTGCACCACGCGATTAAATAGACGGCTTTGTTGAAAGTGAGATCCAGCGGTTGCCTCCCCGCAATCGTTTTTGTTGGTCAAGTTTTGTAAAAGGGGTTTTATACACAGAAAATAATAACACAAGAAGTAAGCCTCTTAAACCTGCTCTAATTCAATTGGATTGTGGGGGGGGGGGGCTTTGGCGTTGCCCCAGCAAGTCTGGCCTCGCTCTGTTATCAAGCGAGAAGAGCTGCCAGATGGGGTTTCTGATTGTTTAGGATAGGGGCGAGGATAGGAGGCGAGTTAACACATTCTTCCTGCGGAGGGAGCTGCTGGTAGGAACGTTGGGTTGCTCGGTCAATGGCCAGGGTCAACGGCGGCGTGGTGTATTCCGCAAATATGCCCGACTGTGAGGGCGGGCACAAGCCGGCGTGAGTAGGTTAAACGTTGAGTTTTATAAGGGCACCACGGGGTGACCAGCCCCACCCTCCCCACCCACCCCCTCCCCACCCTCCCCTCTCCACCCAGCCCCACCCCTCCCATTTTTGGATGCACGACGGACGGACGGACACAATAATCCCCTGTGGGCTGGTGTAACCAGGAGGTTCCTACCAGTATTATGTACCTCCTTCGTCTAGAGCGTGAAACAATAATATTAATAGTCCTAATAATAATAATGTTGATAATTACGATTATAATGATTTTAATAATGACAAGATTGATGATGATGATAATAATACTACGAATAATGATACGAATAACAATGATGCCAATAATGATTATGGTAGTTATACTCTTAATAATGATGATGATTATTATGCGGGAAGAGATCGGAGCACCCGGAGAAAAACCCACGCCTCGTGCGAGGGAGCAACACTCAATCCCCGTACAGATGGCAACAGATGGCGATGAGTCCACACTCGCTGTACCGCCTTCTCCTGGCGAGCCCAGGGTTTATGACGCCTCCTCGAGGCCCACGGGAAGAATGGGGAGTTGCACAACATCAGTGTGCGGTGATCCAGCAACCCTCGCTGCTGCCTCCACAGCGCTGGGTCACAAGCAGCGCAGCCGCCATGCGGCGATGTTTTTGCGATAATTCACGCCGTGAGTATTGAGAAGCGTTTCAGGCTGCGTGGGTGATGGGAAACAGAGGTGGGGGTGGGGGTGGGGGGGACGCAACACACGCTCAGTGATAACCACTCAGAGATCCTCACAAACAAACCCAAAAAAAATAATCGCAAGACATCCAACGTCTTGCATTATCGTTGTTATTATTAAGAGGGATGATGAAGCAATCGTTGATAACCACTCAGAGATCCTCACAAACAAACCCCCAAAAACTTATCGCAAGACATCCAACGTCTTGCATTATCGTTGTTAGTATTAAGAGGGATGATGAAGCAATCGTTGATAACCACTCAGAGATCCTCAACAAACAAACCCCAAACAAATCATGATGAAGCAATTGATGTTGTTGGTAAATGTACGTGATTGGTGGGACGGGTCTCCAAGACTCCACACTAGGATGGACAACAGCAGTGTCGAGTATTTAACGGCTGCAATCCGGGGGCTTAAATACCAGAGGTGTGGACTCGAGTCATGTGACTTGGACTCGAGTCAGACTCGAGTCATGAATTTGATGACTTGCGACTCGACTTGGACTTGCATAACAATGACTTTGTCCCACCTCTGAGATGTGGACTCGAGTCATGTGACTTGGACTCGAGTCAGACTCGAGTCATGAATTTGATGACTTGCGACTCGACTTGGACTTGCATAACAATGACTTTGTCCCACCTCTGTTAAATACCGTCTCAGGGTTTCCAGCATTGCTGATACGAAGGGACGTTCTCGACGTGTCAGTTGACTGACCTTCTCGACGAAGGCATTTGCACAATAACAAGATGCCTCCAAGATCTATGGCCAAGTTCCAATGTACATCTTCCTTAGACACGCACCAGTCTGTTCTTACTTAAACAGTTGCTGCTGGATAACATCGCTCTGGAAAGCCTGATATCCTAAAATATATGACAGAGTTCTACTTTCGAATGCATGTCTGATATTGTATTGTGTCATTCTCATTTTCTCTGGTGCCCATAACGCTCCAGTGACAAGGCACAATGGACGGGGTCCCGTGCGTAGCGCGGAGCGCTCTCGCCAATACAATTAGCACGGTTGGGTACGTACGGTGCGAAAGAAGTCCAACATACATGTATCTGGTAGCCTAGCAGCAGCAGAAGCGTTTGTTTGAGCAATGCTGCCTCTGCTGGTGACACCCAGAATGTCGACACCGGGGCAGAGTTGTGCTTCCTTTAACGCAATGCTGCTTCTGGCTAACATTGGTGCGGCAACTCAGGAGTCGTTCCGCCCGGTAGTTAAGTTCACCGAAGCCGCTCACGGCACCTGCTGATTGGTGAACAATGGCGAAAGATGAGCGCGGATGCGTCGCTATTGTTCCGTGGCCCTGTGTGCGGTTCGGTGAACGATGGCGAAAGATGAGCGCGGATGCGTCGCTATTGTTCCGTGGCCCTGTGTGCGGTTCGGTGAACGATGGCGAAAGATGAGCGCGGATGCGTCGCTATTGTTCCGTGGCCCTGTGCGCGGTTCGGTGAACGATGGCGAAAGATGAGCGCGGATGCGTCGCTATTGTTCCGTGGCCCTGTGCGCGGTTCGGTGAACGATGGCGAAAGATGAGCGCGGATGCGTCGCTATTGTTCCGTGGCCCTGTGCGCGGTTCGGTGAACGATGGCGAAAGATGAGCGCGGATGCGTCGCTATTGTTCCGTGGCCCTGTGTGCGGTTCGGTGAACGATGGCGAAAGATGAGCGCGGATGCGTCGCTATTGTTCCGTGGCCCTGTGTGCGGTTCGGTGAACGATGGCGAAAGATGAGCGCGGATGCGTCGCTATTGTTCCGTGGCCCTGTGCGCGGTTCGGTGAACGATGGCGAAAGATGAGCGCGGATGCGTCGCTATTGTTCCGTGGCCCTGTGCGCGGTTCGGTGAACGATGGCGAAAGATGAGCGCGGATGCGTCGCTATTGTTCCGTGGCCCTGTGTGCGGTTCGGTGAACGATGGCGAAAGATGAGCGCGGATGCGTCGCTATTGTTCCGTGGCCCTGTGTGCGGTTCGGTGAACGATGGCGAAAGATGAGCGCGGATGCGTCGCTATTGTTCCGTGGCCCTGTGTGCGGTTCGGTGAACGATGGCGAAAGATGAGCGCGGATGCGTCGCTATTGTTCCGTGGCCCTGTTTGCGGTTCGGTGAACGATGGCGAAAGATGAGCGCGGATGCGTCGCTATTGTTCCGTGGCCCTGTGTGCGGTTCGGTGAACGATGGCGAAAGATGAGCGCGGATGCGTCGCTATTGTTCCGTGGCCCTGTGTGCGGTTCGGTGAACAATGGCGAAAGATGAGCGCGGATGCGTCGCTATTGTTCCGTGGCCCTGTGTGCGGTTCGGTGAACGATGGCGAAAGATGAGCGCGGATGCGTCGCTATTGTTCCGTGGCCCTGTGTGCGGTTCGAATCAACAAATCTCTCGCGTTAACCGACGCGCTCTTGGCAAACACAGTGGCTCTCCGCGCCTCGCGTTTGTGAGCGCCACGCTCTTGTCCCAGACTTCGCTCTTGTTTTGTACAGCTGGTGAGACCCCCCCCCCCGCCGCCACTGACTGAGCCGAGTAAATCTCTGCGGCGAGGACGAACACGGGCCAAGACCGTCGGCAGCGGCGGCAGTTACAGAACACTGCAGCGTGGAGGGGAACGCACAAACTCATCGGAGCATGAAGAACAGCAGCAGCAAAACGGAGGCCAGAACTTCAGCGGTGTAAAAACATTTTTTTTGCACAGATGTTCAAAGTTAGAGCCTTCCTCAACAACAACAACAAAAACCCCCGTGCGACTTTAAAACAAAAGGTGAAGATAAAACAAAGGTGAAGATGAAGAAAGTTAATTGAAGCGCAGTGGGGTCAAGGCGGGACGACCTGCACTGCCCCACGTGACTGTTAGGCGTTGTGCGCGACAGTGGATACTGCAGAACAATGCAGCGAGTCGCAAACATGCATGACGAGAGAAACGCCATCGTCAGCAAAAACATGCAGGCCGGATCCATTCGCTTAAAACAACAACAATGACCCACGTAAACGTATACCAAACGCACTCAGCTTCTGTGCATGATGAAAAAAAAGCAGCAGTTCCATAAAGTAGTACTGGTTTTTAACAACCCCGAAAGTCTGGTTTGAATTTACGTCCGATCTAAATATTGAATTTGACAACCATTTTAAACTCAATTAAAAGCCCTTTGTTAATCCTCTGTTGGATGAAGGCAATTTTGACACCATTCCTCATGGGTTTGTTCAGGTTCAGTACCGGTTCATGTGAAGCATCACTCGCCACCGATGTTAACCATGGCTGGGAATCAAATTCAAACTGGCCGCGTTCGCATGTACGTATGTGTGATGAACTTCTTTCGCGCCGTACGTAGCCGACCACTCTAATCGGAGGTGCGGGGGGTGGACAGCGGACTAGAGGACCGCAACACAGTCCTTAAGGAATGGCCGATTGAAAGCGATGGGCGCGGTGCGCCATTCCAGATGGACCAGTCCCGGACGCTTTTCTCGGGAATGATTTCGCACCTCGCGTCCATATCGACTATTTTGTCCTCACTGCACCCGAGTTCCCTGCTGAGCTGGTTAGAGGATTACTGGAATACAGGGTTCCGAAATGTCTAGGATTCTTATAGATCGGCGTGCCGTGTCGTGCTAGTGCCTTACGGCGGGAATCCCTACTCCACGCCAGCCAATCGTCGTTCTAGGAAATATTGCGGGATAAATTAAGACCTCGGTGTAAATGGGTACTTCATGCGGTGTGGTCAACATCAGGACTGGGGAGAGAACGGCGGCCGGGCGTGGTGTTGGCCAGCAACGCCCTCGTGTTCCGTGCCTGCAATCATAGACGGTCGCGCAACAGAACTTACCCCAACAATCTGTTAGAGGCTATACGGGATGTCTTTGCATTTGTGTGCTGAGTGAGCATCACCCCACGTGTGCTCACCCACAGCAACCGGGCGACCGGAGTTCCATTCCCGCTCACGACCAATTTCGGTGACGAATATTTGAACCCGTCTTCGGCCTCCCCTAGGTCAACTAGGCCTTAATTCGGCACCCGGCGTGATGTGTAAATGTCACCACTAGAGAGACAAACGCGGCCGTGCGTGGTGCTGGCCACCCAGCCAACTTGTGTGCCTTGTAGGCCTTCATAGGTGCTACTCGCTAACAGCACTTGCCCCAACGGTCTTAAAGGATATAGGGGGATCTTTGTCTTTTTGTGTGGAGCGAAAGTCTCTCCATGACAGGTACGGCAGAGCACAGCCTACACATCGGGTGGATGCACGCGCGCACGCGCGCGCGCACTCTCACATGGTGCTTATTTATCATCTTGAGGACTTTCTGCGCGCCCCGTGTCACCTCATTATTGTGCAGAATTCAAAACGCACACACAGGCGCGTGCCTGGGATATAACGTGTGCGTGTGCGAAAGTGTGTGTATACGTGTGTGTGTGTGCGCGCATATGTGTACACGTGTGTGTGTGCGCGCGCGCATGTGTGTACACGTGTGTGTGTGTGCGCACAAGTTCTAGAAACGCAACGAGTTGGTAGAGTGGGGACCACAGTCATATTTATTGGCACATGCATCCGTCAGTCATCTCAGGTAGTCAGCCTATGACACCTCGGTCTGCCCCTTGACCTCCTGCCAGCAGCGAGCCTTCCACCACTAAACAAATTGCACCTAGCCTGGCACAAGGGCTGTGGTGACATCACCGCCACTTGGTGGCGAATGGCCACTTCTTGTTGTTGTGTGCGCGTATATGCAGTGAAGCGATTCGCGCGCTGCGCTACGAACCCGGCGACCCGAGTTCGATTCCTCCTGAAGGCCGACACCAGTGGCGATTATCTAAACCAGTCCTGGGCCTCCCCTAGGTCGACTCAGCCTCAATTGGTTACCTGGTGCGGTGTGTAAAAACATCGCCACTGGGGAGACAAAGGCGGTCGGGCGTGGTGCTGGCCAACCACCCCCTCGTGTGCCGTGCCTGTAAAAACATCGCCACTGGGGAGACAAAGGCGGTCGGGCGTGGTGCTGGCCAACCACTCCCTCGTGTGCCGTGCCTGTAAAAACATCGCCACTGGGGAGACAAAGGCGGTCGGGCGTGGTGCTGGCCAACCACCCCCTCGTGTGCCGTGCCTGTAAAAACATCGCCACTGGGGAGACAAAGGCGGTCGGGCGTGGTGCTGGCCAACCACCCCCTCGTGTGCCGTGCCGTCCTTCATAGATGCTCGAGAACAGCACTTGCCCCAAAAGTATGGTGAGGCTATATGGGGGATCTTTTTGTTTGCGTGTGTATTCATTTAAATAAAAAAAACGCGCTTAATGAATTGCATTGCTTGCGCGAGATTGGCATTGATGATAAAGTGAGTGTTGTTACGCGTTATTACGTAGAGAACTGCATAATTACTGGGTGTTCAGGGTAAACAAAATTGATTTAAACGTCTTTCGCATGCGCAGTGCCTTGTCACGTGCATCATCCCCACTCTTGTTATCGTCGATATCGCCCGCATCAGTAACAGCGGACAGCTTCTCATTATAAGCCACGAGAAAATTGCTCCTCATGTGACCGTGCTGGAGCGCATGCGTGCAGTAGTGTAGCGGTTGGCTTCGATTCCCGGCAAACATCGGTGATGAAAATCTGAACCGGTCCTGGGCCTCCCCTAGGTCGACTCAGCCTCAAATGTGTAGCTGGCGAGATGTGTAAACATCGCCACTAGGGAGACAACGGTGGCTGGGCGTGGTGTTGGCCACAAACCCCCTCGTGTGCCGTGCCGGCCTTCATAGGTGCTCGCTAACAGCACTTGCACCGACAGTCTGTTGGGGCTAATCTTTGTTGTGGTGTAAAATAATGGCATCAGCAATTCTCACTCAAATCGTTACTAACAAGCGAGCACCCCCCCCCCCTCCGTCGCCCTCATCCCACTACACCCCCGATGAACGTGATTAGTCGTTGTTTAAAAATGCAAAAGCGTGGGGGTTGCACGTGTTTTGTCCCGTTGTCTCGTTAGCGTGCCTGCTCTCGGCTTGTCACCGGGAATCATAGTAAGTAGCACAACTGTGTGTGTGTGTGAGAGAAAGAGAGAGAGAGTTCGTGTGTGTGTGTGCGCGCATCTGCCTGTGTGTGTGATCTTTGTTTCTTGCGCGCGCGTGTGTGCGGCATTGTGACTGCGCGCGCGTGTGCGGCAGGGTGCCTGTGATCGCTTGCGGAGCGGTAGGGCAGCGGACAGCAGCAGCGTGTTGAGTTAGGGACCCGGACACCCCGGGTTCGATTCCCGCTCAAGGCCAATTATGACGACTATCTGAACCGGTCCTGGGCCGCCCCCCCCCCCCCCCCCCGATTTCGAATCAACCACAAATAAGTACCTGGTGCGGTGTGCAAATAATGGCAAGAGGGAGAGAAAAGCGGCCGGGCGTGGATACTGCCCATCACACAGCCCCTCCCCCAGCCTCGCTAAGAGCCCTTGCTACAAGCAGTCTGTGTATAGGTCATGCTGAGGATCTGTGTTATTGTGTGTTGCGTGTGTGTCTGTGTGTGTCCGTGCACCCACAAGTCCTTGGCGCGCGCAGGGTGGATGCTGTCAACCCCACACACGCGCCTTGATCTCAAAGTGAATCCGCTGACGGCACAGACCCCCACCTCCACCCACCCACACACCACCACCCCCCACCCACACACAAACATCCTCCCTATAGAGCTTATGGCAAGCTGCGGGAGCAAATGCTCTTAGCGAGCACCAATGAAGGACAGCACGAGATACGAGTAGGTGGGTGGCCAGCACCGCGCTCGACCGCCTTTGTGTACCCAGTGACGATGCTCTTAGGTTTTTTCGGTAAAGTCACGTAGGTGAAAAAAATTAAATAAAAAATTACTAATTTTAGCTGTGACGGTCTCACCTGATGACGGAGACTTGTGTTGCCTCCGAAACGTCGTGATTTATTATTTTATTTTATTTCTATTATTACTTTTAGTAATTTTTTCTTTCATTTTTTTTACCTACGTGACTTTACCGAGAAAACCTAAGAGTATGAATCCTTGCAGTCACGAAAGCTTCAAACCCAAGTGACGATGTTTGCACGCTGCACCAGATAAGCAATTGAGGCTGAGTCGACCTTTCGGAGGCCCAGGACCGGTTCAGATAATCGTCACCGGCGTTGTACCGTCAGTGAGCTGGAATCGAACTCGGTTCGCCGGGTTCGCAGCGCAGCGCGCTAACCACTGCACCACCGCTCCCCGCACACACCACCCCCACACCAACCCCCTCACCCCGACAGCCCCCAGCCGCCACCATTCTGACTGCCAGCCTTCTACCTTAGGTGGTTGCTAACAGCACTTGCCACACAAGTCTGGTGAGGCTAAACGGGGTATCTTTGTCTTTGGTTGATTTTTTTCGTGCTCAATTAGCGGTCATGGGTATTCGGTTTCGTTCGGCTCCCTCTAGGCGCATGTCTTAATGGGGAGATAGATGTCTAACGAAGAAGCAGCTTAGCTTATAATCTCGTTGTGTCTCTCTGTCTCTCTCTCTCTCCCTCCGTCTCGGTGTTGCTCTTGACGCAGCCACGTACCCCCCCCCCCCGCGCGCCCTCTCTGTTCACCACGGATTGGTCAATTACCGGAACATTAATAACACAGGGCGATTAGAACAACCAGGCACGGATACACACATCGAATGAGAGGGCTTTGGTCTAATTCCCGACCTCGTCGTCCTCTCTGTAGCCAGATACCTCCAGCTACTGTTGAAGGTTCGTGCCCCCCATGTTCATTCAACTAATGTCATTACTCTGCTTAAAGCGCAGCAGCTTCCTCCAGTACAAATGCATAATGCGACCTCCTTTGCCAGTACCAAAATATGAGAATAGGTTTTCCCATTTTTTTCTGGCAACAAAACAGTTGTGTTAAGATGTTCAAACACCAAACTGAAACCTTTGACAAGGAATCATGTCTGCATTAACCACAATACTTGTGGTCAGAATGCAAACTAAAAAAGCGTACTCTGATAATATATGCATTGTCTTTGAAACGGATTGGTCCACACCAGAGACAGCTTTCTTTTGAGCCTAGTCTCAAAACGGTGTCAGTCCAGAGGACGCCAAAATGCGTACTACAAATACATATTCTGATTCCGATTTCTATGGCATCATCATCATCATTAGCAGACATAATCATCATCATTATTATTATCAATGATCGATCCACTTCTGGATGAACGCATTCCTCATCCAGTAGTGGATGTGTGAGGGGGAGTGTGAGCGAGAGATAATGAGAGAGATTGTGTGAGCGAGAGATAATAAAGAGAGATTGTGTGAGCGAGAGAGTGAGAGAGATTGTGTGGGCGAGAGAGTGTGTGAGAGACTGTGTGAGCGAGAGAGTGTGAGAGAGAGTGTGAGCGAGAGAGTGTGAGAGAGATTGTGAGAGAGTTGCCCAGATATTGTGTTTGCCTTCACAGCCCTTATTGTCAATCCACTTATTTTTGAGGACATCTCCCCATCGACACCGAATGAGTCGTGTGGTCTATTTGGCCATACTTGAACGCGCGGTTTGGTGCAGGCAGGGGGGCACAGACGTGGACGCACCGTAGCACAGTGGAACAATCACTGGCTGTTGTTCGCCTGTGCTGGCCTTCCCAGAATATCCCCACTGCCACCAAGCCGATAGCAACCGGCTGTGCAATGGCTGTTACCATCCGCACCAATCCATCCGTAGTGCAAATGAGTCGAATCGACTATTCGAATATATTCAATTCTTGTGCCCACGGGACACGCGTCGAATCGTGCGCGCAATAATCCGAGCATTCGTCTTGAATGGCAAATTGCGGCGCTGTGATGTTGAAGCGTGGGCTTTGGGCGGCCAGGGAACGTGCGGGAGGGGAACGAGACGGACAATGTTTGTGGGACAAGACAAACGAGACGATGACTCTTCGTCTGTCTGCCTCTCTCCGCGTGTCTCTCGCTTCGCAGAGGTCTCTCCGAGTCCCCCGCGAGCGGACACCCCCCAGAGGGAGAAGCGGCTCTCTGCGGCAGAAACCAGACGCGAAAAGGTCACGGGAGGTCACGGGATGTTTGCCCGAAAGACAGAACACATTCAGCCGTGATGAGCTCCTCCCGCCCTCCGCGGCATGGCGAGCGAGGACCCTGGGCCCTGGTGCTAGGGCGGGAGTGGAGGGGCGGCTCTCTCTCAAATTGCTCCCTCGGCGCCTGGATCTCGTCTCCCGGACCGTGGGACGTGGGACCCCGCGCAGTTGCACCGCCTGCGCGCTCGGGAGCTGCTACGCCGTCCCTCTCTCCCTCTAGCCAGCCAGCAAAATTTGTTTAAATAATATAGCACGAATTCGAGGCTCAGTCAACCGGCTGGTTTCTCACCTCCTTACAATTACCCGCATGCGCAAGTGTCAGCGTTGTGTGGCGGGCTCGCTGTCCAGCTTGGGCTCTGTTCCTCGTGGAGGCATTTAAAGGAAATCCGACGCGAGCCCTGGGATCGGTAGGGAGACGCCAACTTCAGCACAGCGGCGATGGAATTTCACCGCGCGGCGGTCCACACCGCACGCCGACGGAACCCCGAGAGCAATTCATACACACGACGCGCACGAGAGCTCACGCCGAGTCGAGCGAAGGCAGCCGCGCGTTCACGCCGCCTTCACGCATGAGTGTGTGTCTCTGTCTTTGTGTGTGTTTGTGTGTGCGGCGAGCGGTGGCGCAGCGGTTGGCGACCCGGGTTCAATTCCCGCTCGCGGACAACACCAGTGACGATTATATGAGCCGGTGCTGGGCCTCCACTAGGTCGACTCAGCCTCAAATTAGTGTCTGGTGCGGTGCGTAAACATCGCCGAGAGGGAGATAAAGGTGGCTAGGCGTGGTGCTGGCCACACACCCCCTTCACGTGCCGTGCCGGCCTTTATCGGTGCTTGCTAACAGCACTTGCCCCAACAGTCTGGTCAGGTTATACGTGGGATATTTTGTTTGCGGCTTTATCTTTGCTTGCGCGTGTACATTTAGCGGTGCCGTAGTGATGAGCGCGCCGTGCGACGAGCCCGACCACCCGATTTCAATTCCCGCTCATGACCAATACGAGTTTCCAAATATTAGAGCTGGTTCTGGGCCTCCCCCAGGTCGACTCAGCATTTCACGAGTCATCCGGCGCAGTGTTTCAACATCGGTACGGTGGAGTGTGCTGTGACGGCCTCCATAGGTGTTCGCTAATAGCGCTTGCGCAAACAGCCTGCTAGGGCTATGCGGGGGGTCTTTGTTTAAATACGTGGAGCGATCGGAAGTGGGGGTGGTGAAGACTGTGCTGCATGACGCGCCATTCCCGATGCGCGTGTTCACCACTTGCGCCCTTTATTGCACCAGACGTGAACCCGACTTTAATCCTACGCGTGCCGGTGGCTACAGATACGTGGAATGACATCGGCACACAGCGGCTGACGCGGACGCATTCGAAATCGCAATCGGGAGTTCAGTGCAAGGCGGCCTGACCCACCTTGGACTCGGCGGCACGAACTCACCCCCAAGGGCAACACGAAGCCGTAGTGGGAATGAGTTACCGGCCCGAGATGCGACGGTGCGCATTGGGTCGAGACGGCCGGCCGTGGTGCTGGCCACCCACACCCTCTCTAGGTGTGCGTAAACGTCAGCGCTGGGGAGACAAAGCCAACTACGATTAACACGGTTGGCTAAGTACGGTGCGAAAGAGGTTCAACATAAACGCATGTAATTGCCCCCCCCCCCCCATCTCGTGTGCCGTGCCGGCCTTCATATATCGCTCGCTAATAGCACTTGCCCCAACAGTCCGCTAAGGTTACAGTGGGGGTGGGGGGGTCTTTGTCTTTGGTTGAGTCGCGTCCGCCTTCGATAGAAACTCGCCCGCCATGGACAGGGATGCCGCTGACACATTTGTGAATGGTCTGGACCCGGTTGGTCCCTGCCTCGGCAAACAGTTACAGTAAATTACCGGTAAATATTGTGCTACGGCGCCATATTGATGGTGACCTCAAAGAAGAGGACTGCATTATGAGTTGTTTGGGAACTGTTGGTGGTGGTTGTCGCATAATGTGCACGGCCGACTGCTTTCTTGTCCACGTTCCTGCGTTGCTGATATCGATGGTGTTCCGGCATGCACCGGTGTAAATGTGTACTTATATACTTTATTTAATTTGCATTGATATTTAGTGACTTGCTTAGCTTTCCAATACTTTGGACTCGTATCCGGGTTATTTTTTTGCCCGTATTCTTATTTTTTCATATTTACTGTTTGAGTCTTTCGGTAGAGTCACGTAGAAGACGATTGCCTGTGTTGCGATCGAAACGTCGTGATCTATTCTTGTTTTTACCTACGTGACCCAAAAGTATGAATTCCTGCAGTCACGAAAGCTTTGAATCAACTTTTCATACTTTCTGACCCGCCCCCTACTGGACATCTGTGAAAATGAGCTTGATAGCTCATCTGATTCTTCAAGTCGAAATAAAGATTCTGATTTACAGGTTTGAACGTTTATGTCTGCAGTCAGGGCCAGCCAGCAAAAAACTTCAACAGTCCACAACGCTGTCACCACTCGCCTTATTTTGTCCTCATTGTACCCTACGCCCTTATAAACTCGTTTCTATGATCATGGGAATATAGGGCACAATGTTGTCGTTAGGCGAACGTCGTACTCGAATGGTAGTGCCTTATGCCGATAGTCCCTACTCCAAGCGTGCTGGAAATATCGAGTGAGAAATTAATTCTAGATTTGAAGTTTTCGTGACTGCAAGGATTCATAGTCTTTGGTTAATTCGGTAAAGTCACGTAGGTAAACATATAAAATAAATGAAGAAATAAATGAAAAAACAACTAAATTAAATTTAGAAATTTAATTAAAATTTTATATTAATTTAGTTGATTTTTCGGTAAAGTCACGTAGGCAAAAATAAAAACAAATTAATGAAACAATAAATGAAAAAACAACTAAATTAAAATTTCAAATTTAATGAAACTTTTATATTTAATTTCGTTGTTTTTTTATTTTTTTTTATTACCTACGTGACTTTACCGAAAAAACCAAAGAGTATGAGAAATTAATCTCTGTTTAACGTAATTTAGTGGCACAGTGGTTCGCTCTGAACCTGGCGACCGGGAGTGCGACCCCCGTCCACGGCTATCATCAGTGGCCAAACAACCACCTCTACCCATCATCAACCAAAACCTCAGCAATGTTCCTCGTCGCCGACTCAAGTCTCAAAACCCCCTTCCCGTGATCGCGCTGCTGCTGTCACCATCCCAGAATCCCGTCCAGATCCAGAAGGAAACGCTGGCGAACAAACTGGAACAATGCGGACGTACGGAACAAAAACGCCTCATTCGGGTCGACAAACATGATCACACCTCGATTTAAAGCTTTCGGGACTGCAGGGATTCGTCTTCTTGGTTCTTTTGGTAAAGTCACGTAGAATGGAAATAAGAAAATAATAAAAAAATTTACATAATAAAATAATTCTCACGACATTTCGGCCACAACGCAAGCAGCCGTCCTCAGGTGAAGAACAGGTCTGTCGAGAAGACAGAGTCTGAATGAGTTTCAGACTCTGTCTTCTCGACAGACCTGTTCTGAGGACGGCTGCTTGCGTTGTGGCCGAAACATCGTGAGAATTGTATTTTATTGTGTTTTATTTTTATTATTATATTATTTCCCTTCTACGTGACTTTACCGAAAGAACCAAGAAGATGATCACACCTCCTCATGGCATTCCCTCTCCTCCTCCTCCCTCCCTCCTCCTCGGCGGAAGCTAGCTTCTCCAATTCAACGATAACTGTTTAGATCGCACGAAATAGAACTCAATTTGTATCGTGTCCCCGTAAACAATGACGATGAGCTGCATTGCTCGTGAGTGTGATACGAGAATTCCGTCGCCGACTTTGCTCTCTGGCCGATTAGTTTAACAAAGATCGAGAGCGCGCTGTGATGCTGATTCACGAGCTTCCCTGTCGTGACCACAATGAACCGGATATGCGCACCGACTTGAACAAGTAGCGGAGTAGCGAAGGATGGTGGGGTTTTTTACAGGGGTAGAAAATATTGCGTTTGTCTGGAGTGAATCAGACGTGGTAATGTGATCAATGCTCACAAGCTTTTATTATTTTTATTTTTTTTAATTGCAATTTTTATTGTGTTTTTTTTTGCTTTTATTATTTTCTATTTATAATTGTATTATTATTTTTATTTGTATATTCGTATTTTGTCGTTTTCTATCTACGTAACTTCACCAAAAGAACCAACAATATTAATTCCTACAGTCTTAAGTCAAAATTTAAGCGGGAGGAGGTTTCCCAGGGTCCCGCCGAGTCAAGGGAGAAGGCTTTGCCACTTCTTGTCTTAAGATCTCACTCCGTGCGACACATACCAGGTGATGCAATAAATACACGCGTGTGGACCACCCGCTTTGTATCTCCACGTATACGCAATGTTATTGGGGGACTGTGTCGTTGTCTTGGTGTGGTCTGAGACTGTTTTTGCTATTGTTTTTCTGCCTTTCCCAAGGTTGAGAATTGGTATACTTATGCAATTTGAACGCATTTACTTCATGTATTTCACGTAATAATTTTCAGTGATTGTATTACCTTTCCTGGACGTTGTATTACGATAGATTGTGTTTTGCTTGTTGTCGTATCCTCTACTAGACATGTATGAAAAAAAGCTTTATAGCTCATCAGATTTCTTCAGGATAACTAAAGATTCTGACGTATACAGTGTACATTTGCATAGTCCAATCAGCATTTTACCCTTCTAGACCCAGGTTAACCTGTTTGTTTGTCTTAGTTTGTACATTTTGCAGATGTGTTTTGAATTGACTGTATTGTCAAAAAAAATATTTGGTGGTGGCGATGGTGGTGGCGGTGACGGTGGTGGTGGTGGTGATAGTGGTGGATGTGGTGGTGATGGTGGTGATAGTGATGATAGTGGTGGTTGTGGTGGTGATGGTGTTGGTAGTGATGCTGGTGGTGCTGCTGCTGCTACGGCGGCAGTGGTGCACAATCAACAACAACAACAACAACCCAACACGCTCCCCAATAACACCGTGGCCTTAAAATAATAATTTTATGAAGAAGAGCTCTTGCCCGAAACGTCGCCGATAATATGCAACGCATTTTAAGGCAGTGTTATTAATTAATGTGTCGAGGTTTTAGTTTTTGTTGGCATTGATGTGATCTTTACATTAAAGCACTGCAGAAATAATAATAATGATGAAGATGACAAGAACGGCGATGACTGTGTCGTCTGTCAGAAGAATGTGATGATAAAAATGATTATGACTGTGTGGTCTGCAAGGTAATGTATGCCCATACATGCTTCGCATTTCCATTATTTATAAACTGTGATAAAATTAAATAAGACTTTCGATCGACGCCCCAACATGAAAACGAAATGTTTAATCCATGAGCTCTACGGGGCCTTCCGGACCAATGTTAGCCAACGACTTTTATTTCAAAAAGCGGTTGGGAGGCGTTTAACCTTCTGGGTTTAATCAACAGAGCCAGGTTAGCTTGGCAAATTCCGCCGCGTTGCCAGATGGTATTGGCAGGAGCCATCCCTTTCCATATCGCGGGGGTCCGTGCCCAACGCAGAAGATAACACATAATTATATTTATATTTTTTTAAAATCATTCCGCTTTCGTCGTGGATCACTGCAAATAACGACATAAACAAGATATTTAAGACGTATCTGAAGATACTCTTTAGTTCTTTCGGTAAAGTCACGTAGATATAAAACAAAATAAATTAAATCACGACGTTTCGGGCGCAACACAAGCGCCCGTCATCAGGTGGGACAACCACAGCACGAAACAACTGACCACCACTCTTCGCCTCTGGTTGAGACAAAAGTAGCCTGGGGCTTAAAACTTCCCACATCTTTCCGCCACGCTCCCACGGCCCCTTCATTATTTTGTTCAGAAGAGGAGCCACTCCCTGTTCTGGTGGCAGGAGCGAGAGCCGGTCCACCAGACATCCTAAATACCACAAAGATCCAGGTGGTACCGGACCAGCTTCCGATAGAGGAGTGGCAGCGTTTGAACATTCCACGTGGCCACCCGCAGTGGCTTTTTGCTGTTTCTGGAGGAACTCCTAGGGCAAGGATTCAATCTCTCAGCTCCGCCAAATGGGGTTTGGCCAGATTACGTCATCGATGCCTGTCCCACCGGGGCATCCGGTACAAGCTTAGTAGGATATTTTTCACGTGGTTTAATTGTAATTAATTGAAGGTGGAGGGGTTACCAGGCCCTCGCACCCATCCAGAGCCCCCATTTGGCTGCTGTGGTGGCTAATAGACATTGGCCCTCTCCCCATGGCACGGCTCACCATAGCGTTACCGTCCGGCACCAACGAGGCGGTAGGGGGTTGTTTTGCCACGCACACCCTACACATATTCACACACCACAACCCCAACTCACACTGGACACACACCGCACATCAACCAGCCTTTTGTTTGGGCAAGTGCTGTGAGCGAGCACCTATGAATGCCGATATGGCACACGAGGGGTAGGTGGCCAGCACCACGCCCGGCCGCCTTTGTCTCCCCAGTGGCCATGTTTACACACCTCAGCAGGTACTCATTTGAGGCTGAGTAGACCTAGGGGAGGCCCAGGACCGGTTCAGATAATCGTCACTGGTGTTGACCGTGAGCGAGAATCGTACCCGGGCCACCAGGTTCGTAGCGCAGCGCGCTAACCACTACACCACCGCACCACATACGCACATACACACGCACACATACACCGAAATCCCACACGCACACGACACAAACATTTCAGACCACACACCATTGATACACCACGATCACCGGCAGCGATACAATGACACACATACGTGCAATGACTCAGACACTCACCACGAACACATATACAAGCCCACATGAAATGCGGCAACACAAACTGAAGAATCTACACCCCCCCCACCCCCTACCATCCTTCACCCCCCACATTCCCCTCCTCGTTCCCATCGCCCCTGCACGGCGTCCCTCCACATACCAAGTCCCCATTCCACGTGACAAGCGATGGAAGAGTCATTTACAGCTGTCCGTGCGCCGGGCTGTAATTAGTGCTGATGGACCGCGTGCTAAGTTCGCCAAAACGTGAGTCCCGCTTTTTCAGAAACGAGTCTGCCTCGTCGTGCGCACTGAATCCCACGGACCCCCCCCGCTATCCGTGCAGACACATACCCCTGTTCCCGTGAGACTAAGTCGTATGCTTATCCCAGACCCCCTTTTTCGCTTTCGACAGACCCGTCATCCCGATCGGACAGAACCCCTTATCGGTACAGAAAGATCCATGTTCTCCATCAGACAAATCTCTGGTCTCATCAGATCGAAGACCCCGTCATACAGACACCGTATCGCTTCTGACAGACCCCCTTATCCGTTCCATACAGACCCCTTGTCTGGAGGGATAATGACTCGGCTGAGTGAGGGAGATTGGGGTGAGAGGGGAGAGCGCGGGGAGTGCGGGGAGTCGGGCGGGGAGTGAGACTCGCACTGAGCTCCAATTCTCTTTGCCCAGTGCTCACATCATCCCGTGCACCGAGACGTACACACAATGCACATAGACGCACACACACACAAAGACAAAGACCCCCCGTATAGTCCTAACAGACTGTTGGGGACAAGTGCTGTTAGTGAGCACCTATGAAGGCCGGCACGTCACACCTCAAGGGAGTGGATGACCAGCACCACTTTGTCTACCAGTGCCGATATTTAGAACACCGCACCAGGTACCCATTTAAGGGCTGAGTCTACCCAGGGGATGCCCAGGACCGGTTCAGATAATCGTCACTCGTGTTCGCCGTGAGCGGGAATCTAACTCGGGTCGCCGGGTTCGTAGCGCAGTGAAATGCATAATACTGCACACACATACAGAACTAAATAGCACTCGCACTGAATTAACAGACTTGTGGGGCAAGTGCTGCGAGCAAGGACCCATGAATGTCAAACGCGACACAAGACGGGGTGGGTGGCGAGCACAACGCCCGGCCGCCTTTGCCTCTCGAATGGTGATGTGTACACAACGCATTCATTCGAGGCTGAGTTAGAACTCAAGTCTACAGCAATAGAAGGGGAGGATGTATTAACTAAACAATTCACCCGTAAAAACAAAGTTTTTCACTATAAATCCTTTATATGCGTGGCGGCTAGAGTCCTCTCGTCCTCTGGCTTGAGATGGCTGCCACCTATGAGTCAGATGATTGCCTGCCACCATTAAGCAATTGGTAATTAAATATAAAAAAAATTGTCCTAAAATGTTGAAAATTTTAGGAAAAATTTTTCACGAAAATAAATTGTCACGCAACAACGAGTCTGTGTGCAAAATGTCAGCTCGATTGGATCACGGGAAGTGGGTTAAAAAACGACCGAAAGATTTGCACGGTCGTAAGCGCGCAAGCAAGCAAGCGAGTGAACTTAATATAAAGGATTTAATAAGTGAGAGACGAAGGTGCCAGACTGAAGATTGAATACACGTGGTTGCGAGTTCGATTCCCGGCTACGGCTCGCATCAGTAGCGAGTCATACCTGGGTTGGTCATTGCCACCCGAACCCCGAGGCCCTGTCACTATCCCAGCGTGGTGAAATATGCTCAAACAGACACCTGCAATGCCAGGGCAGGGGGTGCCGTCATCTAGCAGTGGAATGTAACCATGTGTGTTTTAAACTTCTTTAGCTCCGTACGTATCCAACCGTGCTCGTCGGAGCTGCTGGAAATGGCAAGGAGCCGTACGTTAAGGTGAAGAAAAAAAAGGCGCGGCCTTGCAATTTCTCGCTCATGCCGCTGCTGGTGGAATGGCCTTCACTCGAGGGAGGTCACGAGATCACCGGTAGAGGGTATTTCGCCTAGTTTTCCACGCTGGCCAGATGTCTTGGGATAGGTTGGAGTGAGCACACTTCCCCCATGCACCAAACGCGTGTGACCTGTGCTAAACGGCGAAGTTAACTGAATGTGAAATATGAAGTCCGAAAGCGGCTCTCCTCTTCTTCCCCACCCACACACAGAGACTGTGATCAATGATCTCCCAGCTATGTGTGAAGGGGTGGGGTGTGGGAAAGCGCATTTCCTTTACACATCCTGACCCCCGAAAAAGGAGATGTTTGCAGTTCCACTTGATAACCGTGACTCACAGGTTTGCACACAAAATCCAAAGATCCCCCCGTATCGCCTTAACAGACTGTTGGGGCAAGTGCTGTTAGCGAGCACCTATGAAGGTCGGAACGGCGCATGAGGGGGTTAGGTGACCAATACCACACTCGGCCGCCTTTATCTCCCGAGTGGCGATATATTTAAACATCGTAGCTGATACTAATTTGAGGCTGAGTCGACCTAGGGGAGGCCCACGACCGCTTCAAATAATCGTCACTGGTGTTGGGCCACGAGCGAGATTCGAACTCGGGTCGGAGCGCGCTAACCACTGCGCCACCACTCCCCACGAACAAACACACACACACACCGCACAGCCTCGATTCCTTTCATCATCACCACCACCACCACCGACAACAACAACGCGACTAACATTTTCAGCGCTTGGTGAATCCGCTGCTGGATCAAGACCTCCCTACATGCCATGTCGGTCATGGGGAATGTTTGACCATATTTCACCACGCACACACTCATACGCAGCCACATTAAAACGAGCACCCCCGCCCCCGATATACCCTACACACATGTTCATTGCAAATCCGGCGGGTAACTGGCGGTCACTGGTGGCCTTTAGTGCAAACTCTAACGTGCGGCCCCCGACAATACACAACATGTGAACACACCCGCCATCATCATCATCATCGTGCTGCCATCAAAACCCCAATGGTTTCAAATGTGCGGCGGCCATCACCATTGAAAGTGGCCCCCTCTGAAAATGAGTGAAGAACACTGCCTACATAGACTACTTGGGCAAGCGCTGTTCGTGAACACCTATTGATGTCTCAAGGTCTCTGCCAGGGTTGGTGAGTTCATGAGCAAGGGTGAATGTTACGGAGACTGTCACCCCCCCCCCACCCCTCCCTTCTCGAGGCGCCTGCATCATAGAGGAGGGCCGCGCGAGCCTTGGACGGCCAGATGATCGATACCTAAGTCCGGGAGCAGAGTGGATTGTTGTTGGTGTTGTTGAGATCGCTGTTCGCTGGACGTTTGAAGGGGCATTTTGAATGGCCTGGTAAGGGGAAAGGGTTAACCCTTTCCGGTTCAGAGACGTCTGCAAGTTGCAGGGTGGGTCCCGTTCACTGCTGAATCTCGAAACGTGCAAGTGGTTCAGCGTTAATTGTATTTAAAGAGGCGTAGCGTCATTGTGTTTTTTTTAATACATTGTACTTCCTGTAGCGACACGACCGCTCTCTGTGATAGCTGGCGCCAAAATGTGCCAGATTCCCTCCCGGTGATGATAACGCAAGTGGACGTGGAGTGTGATTATGATGATGATGGTGTTGATAATAGAGGTGGTGGTGATGATGATGATGTTGATAATGTAGGTGGACGTGGTGGTGGTGGTGATGATTTTGCTGATAACAGAGTTGGACGTGGTGAGAATGATGATGATGATGCTGCTGCTGGTATTGATAACGCAGGTGGATGTGGTGGTGACGCGTTCCAGCGAGTCTACGACTCTCTGCGTAAGTCTTTGGGTCTCCGCGTGAATTCACGGATGTCCGTTTGAGTCGGTGGTGGCTCTCTCTCTGAGAGAGCCTTCTGTATGAAGCCACTGCCTCATCAACTCCCAGGAGCTCACGATTCGACCCCGACGGTGACGGGTAACGGCGGCTGACGCAGGCCCCCAACTTGCGCACACATCGCGGGCGTTGAGGCTCGGCTCGGGTGGAGTTCGACAAAGTGAGGGTGTCGTGGCGTCGGCATTCGGAGCGACGGTGACGAATGTCAACGAGGTCTCTGGAAGCGCCTCTCAAGCGCGACCCCCCCCCCCCCCCGTGCTTCGTTCTGTCGCGTTAGCCGCAGGGATAATAGACGCGCAAAGGCATTGTGTGCTCAACGTCATCTCGACAACGCATTTCTTCCTTCCGAAAACTAGCGCCCCCGGTCACGTGTGCCTCACTTCGCCTCGGTCGCTCAGTGCCTCGGTAGAAACTGAACTCCTACAATCGCGTTAGAGTGCGGATGGACATCGCCTATCACCCCCCCCCACCCCCTTCTCTCCACTCGGCCGCACTCGCACGCGCGCGGCTCCATGCTGTCATCCCGGCACTCACCCGTCGGTGTTCGAGATGCAGGCGACAAGCGGAACGCGGACATCTGTCGCCAGCTGTGTCCACACACGCACACAAGTTCCACCTTCAGCTCACCCCTCACCGCCACCAGCAACCATCGCATCCACACCCCTCCCCCCCCCCTCCTCCACCACCCCCATCACCACCAAATACAACAGCAGCAGATTCTGTGCTACTTCGTGCACATCGACATTGAGTCGATGGATATTCTGTACAGTTTTGCATCAATGCATTGCTGAATGTACGTATGTTGAACTTCTTTAGTACCGTACGCAGCCAAACGTGCTAATCGGAGGAGCGAAATTCAAGTGAATGCTCTCGTGTGTGAACGAAAGTGAATGGATGCTTCACCACGCCGTGTCGGGCATGAGAGTTGTTTGACCATACTTCACCAGGCTGGTGAATGTGGGTTATTGAAGCTGGCGGAAACCCCAGGTCTGCTGCAGATATCGATCGCACTTCACCGCTGCTGCTCGCCGTGGCCGGGAATTGAGCTCAGATCACCGAGTTCATAGCACAGCGCACTGACCTCCCCCACTCCACTTCACAAAGTTCTCGCGACCCACCGGGGTCCAAATGATCACGTGTTTGCAGTCGCTTCCCCATATGAACGGTAAATAGTTATTAGTTCATCGGTCCAATTGTATTGCCAGAAAGATATCACTCAGCAGTAATCGTTGCTGAGTCTCATCATCATGAGCCATTTGCCTCTTCACTTCCTCATTCCGTCACTCCGCCACCACATCCAGAACTAATTCTCCCAGCACATTCATTCGATCTCCACGCCACTAACGATTCATCTTGTCTGCCTCCGTCTCCCCAAAGAGAACCCCACCATCTCTGTCACGACGCCATCCGCCCCCAAGCACAGATAGCGCCTCACCTCCGTCTCCTCTCCACCGCAAATTACCAACATCAACCCTTGCCTCGGTGTGTACCCCAAACAGCAGCCCTCCCGTCACTCCACTACACGCACCCACACGACCCCACGCCCTGCGGTCCGTGTGTGTACGTACGTTGAACTTCTTTTGCACCATACATAGCCAACCGTGCTAATCGGAAGTGCGGGGGAAGGACAACAACACAAAACCCAAAAAGCAGTTCTAAGGAAATGAGTTTTCAAACTCCGCTGAAGAGTGCATAGCTCCAGTGGCTTCCGAATCTCGAAAGGAAGAGCGTTCCAGACGGCCGAAGAAGCGCATCTGATGGTTAGCCAAAATCCGCCGCTCTCAGGATAACCGGAGATCGCGTGATGGTTCATACTGCTTGACGAGATCAGCGAGGTATTGTGGTTCACTTGTGTGTGTGTAATAAGTACGACCTTAGTATGTGTCATTATTCGCCTTTGGCAGCCTATTCGTGCACGGTGTACACCGATGACAGCTCTCACCAGGCTCAACCCCTCGCCTGGCTTCGGAAATCTGTTAAGCGCATTGCGGGCGATCTGATCAAGAGGATGCGGTGGCCCGGTGCGCCCTTCGCTTGGAAGGTTTGAGGCACCGCATAGCCCTGCTTAAACAAACGCACACCCCGGCTTGGACGTCGTAACAAAACAGAAAGCACGAGCTAAAATCCACCCGTCTAGGGCCCTGCAGAATGTTTGGGCAAGTGCTATTTGCGAGCACCTATTAAGGCCGAAAAGAGACGCTGTGGACAGCGCCACCCCCGCCTGCCATGGTCTCCGAAGTGGCGATGTTCATCACAGCGATCATCATTTAATGCGGAGTCGACCCCAATGGAGGCTCAGGACCGCTTCTGGTATCGCTCGCCATTGATATTGGCCGTGCCTGGGAATCGATCTCAAGCGGATGGTTTCGTGCCACACAGTGCGCTAACCACTACGCCACCGCTCCCCCTCGCCCACATTCATATACGCAGTCAGGTATTTGCGACACACGCAGTCTTTCGCTCACGCACATAGTTATATATATAACGAAAATATACAGCTACACACGCAACCGCAGACACATACGCAGATCACACACAAAGACAGTCTCACAACGACAAAGATCCCACGTATAGCCTTAATAGACTTCTAGGGAAAGTTATGTTAGCGAGTACCTATAAAGGCCGGTACGGTACGCATGGGGGTGAGGGGCCAGCATCAGGCCCGACCGCCTTTGTCTCCCCAGTGGCGATGTGAATTTGAGGCTGAGTCGACCTAGGGGAGGCCCAGTACTGGTTCAGCTAAACGCTGCACGACCGTTCCCCACACACACATCCAGAGGTTCACACATTGGTCGCGTACACACCGACACAATTAACGACGCATGCACAGAGGTCACGGCACACACCGACACACAATTAACGACATGCACACAGGTCACGGCACGCACACAAATGCAAGGTCACCTCCGATTCCTTCCCCCGCACCTCCGATTAGCTCGGTTGGCTACGCACGGTGTAAACATTTTTGGACAGACAACACACATACACAGAGGTGACAAACACAAATGACACAATATATACAAAGAGAGATAGCTCCCCGTGTAGCCTTTCGCAGACTATATTCTTAGGTTTTTTCGGTAAGGTCACGTAGGTAAAAAATTAAAATTAATAAAAGTAAAATAAAAATAAAATAAAAATCACGACGTTTCGGAGGCAACACAAGCTTCCGTCTTCAGGTGGAACCGTCACAGCACGATTGCTGTATCAAGTGTATCTCACTTGCTAACTGGAGTCTCACTTGATACAGCTATCGTGCTGTGACGGTTCCACCTGAAGACGGAAGCTTGTGTTGCCTCCGAAACGTCGTGATTTTTATTTTATTTTTATTTTACTTTTATTAATTTAAATTTTTTACCTACGTGACTTTACAGAAAAAACCTAAGAATATGAATCCTTGCAGTCACGAAAGCTTAAAATATTTCGCAGACTGTTGAGGCTTTTGAGGCAGGTGCTGTTAGGGAGCACTTGTGAAGGCCGGCACTGTCCACGAGGAGGTGGATGGGGGTGGTCAAAACCATGCGCGGACGCCTTTGTCTTCCCAGCGGTAATGTCTCATACACACCGCACCAGTGGTCATCGTAGTGGGAGTAACCAGGGTCGCTTCTGATATCACTCGTCGCTGATGTTAAGCCATGACTGGGAATCAAACTCTGATCGACGCAGTTTTTTTTTGTTTCCAGTGCAATCCGCTAACCATTGCGCCACCGCTCCACCGACCCCCCCCCCCCCCGCCCCCCATCCCCGCACCCCCTCCATACCCCCACGCACACACTCCGAGGTGAGACACCAGGGCGTGCAGACGCGCGCGGCCCTCTCCCGTGATGGGTGCATCACCCAGCCCCCTCGTGTCGCGATGCGCGCGCGGGGCTCGTAACGGCTCGCGTCTTCCGGAGCGCTCCCTATGATTGACTCCAGTTAGCGGCGAGGCTGATTGGTCACCTTCGCGCACTCACTTCATTACCTCGCTATTTCAAACATGAAATAATGGCCCTGTTGAACCCGCCCATGCGGCAACCCCATTAGGCGGCGTGCGAGGCTGTTTGACACAGTGCTCGACCTCGACAACGTTGTGCTGGTTTGATTTGTGTTTGTTTTGGTTGTTGTTCGGGGGTTGTGGGTTTGTTTTGTTGTTGTTCTCGCTCTCTCTAACCGGCGACAGTGAACGACCGTAATCACCTCGCCACCGCTCTTCATTATCCGCACCTTATAATCGCACGAGCCGGCAAAGCAGTCGGATCAATAGAGTCGCTGGCGCGTTGTAAGGCTTGACAGCGCACAGATATGGGCACACGAGTACGCTTAAACACGCGTATAAACGGTCTTGCACTGCCGTAATCACGGAGATCCAGAGACTCGCAAAGACCCATCGACTCACACGGATACCCAGAGACTCACCCAGAGACTCGCATTGACACACAGACTTACACGGACAGCCAGAAACTCGCATGGACGCAAATGTTTATACGGAGACCCAGATACACGCTTGGACCCATAGACTTACACGGATACTCAGAGACTATTTCAGAGACTCGCATTGACACACAGACTTACACGGAGATGCGAAGACTCACAGAGACCCACGGACTTACACGGAGACCCAGAGACTCGCATGGACACACAGACTTACACATATAAACCAATAGGCCAATCGCAATTGCAGAAGCCGTGTACGCACTCGTGATAGTGATCGCACAACCAAACATGATCCATGCTAAAGCTTGCTTATCTTGCGACATCGGGCACGTTCCATGCAATTTGGTCAAATACGCGTATTTGCTCAGTGCCCGTGCTGGTGTTAGGTTGTCTACTTATTACAGGCAGACTCGAATTAGCAGTAGCTTTGACACCGATGGGTAATGACGTGGCATATCTAACGCGCTGTCAAATTATGTGAGCGTGAATAACAGCTTATTCAGCCTCTTAGCGCCAGCGTTGGTGACCTGATCGCCATGCGTGTCCGCCCCCCGCACCTCCGATTAGCACGGCTGGCTACGTACGGTGTGAAAGAAGTTCAACATTAGCCCGGTGATTCCTTCTCCCTCGCCTCCTTCCCTTTCCTACTTGGCGATTACTCATTCTTCCAGCAGCTCATCTTGAGTCGTGCCCTCCTCGTATTTGTCCGTTTCGGGGACTTCCGTCACGGCCTCCCTTCCATTTCCCCTGTAATCTTGCTCCCCCCCCCCCCCACCAATCACTCTGTCTGCTGCCCTTTTGCGTAACTGACTCGACTTCTCTTCCCGTGATGTGGGACCACATGGTGTCGCCTCCCCGCACCTCCCAGCCGTGTAAAGTGATGGTTCCACGTGGACAGGTACTGGCTGTACCTGTGTAATCATGCGTTGCATCCCGTACCCAGCCAGATAGCGTCGACCCGAGGCTACGAGACGGAACTGACACTCCATCATTACAGCCGCAGCTGTAGAATGAATGGGCATTTGTTTAAATTATAGCGTGAAACGTGAGTTCGGCGGGGGGGGGGGGGGGAAGTAGTGCTCGCTATTATGGGGTGGTTTTTTTTCCCTTCCACGCTCCGGAAAGAATATTGAAAGCTCAAGGTGAGGGGGGTGGGATGAATGGTTGACTTGATAGATGGCTACGTTCAGACGTTCCATGCAAATTAGGCTTCTGCAAAAGATTCCGCCGGAACCATTTGGAGGTGTTCTTATCATGCTCAGCATTGCAGGCTTCGCTACTGTGTCAAACACAGTCCGTGCCGTCCTCGTCACGGGTTCCTTGCTTCCTACCCAGTGCTACGTGACAGTTAAGAGACGTACAATCAAGCAAAAACAAAGATCCCCCATATAGCCTTAAGAGAGTTGAGGTGCAAGTGCTGATAAGCGAGCACCTATGAAGGCCGGCACGGCTCACGAGACGTTGGTGGATGGTCAACACGTGGGGGTTGACAGCCCATCATCCCTCTGGGATCGATGGAAGGAGTACCACCTTTTGAGAGAAAAACAAGTGTTGTTTTAACCTAATGGATAGACTCGCTGCCGCCATGTGAATGTGGAATCTGCACCGCTGACTCAGGCCTGTAAACGGGAGATGAATCACGGCCTCGACGCTTTTTCAATAAAAAAAATAAAACGTCACTAAGACTTTGGTTTCGGCTGTTCGCCCTGGCTGGGAATCGAACTCGTCACATTGCCGGCTTCGTAGCGCAGCGCACGCGCTTTGTATGTTTTCTATGTTGAACTTCTTTCACACCGTACGTAGCCAACCGTGCCCATCGTGCGTGCGGGAAAGGACAACAGGACAAAACCCCAAAAAGCAGTTGTAAAGAAATGGGTTTTCAATCTTGATTTAGAAGTGCATCGCTCCAGTGGCTTTCTAATACGGGAAGAAAGAGCGATCCGCACAGCCACAAGAGGCGCATCTGAAAGCGCTCGACGCAGTGAAAGGGGTGCGCCGCAGATCGGATGTGTTGGGGGGGTAAAGTGTGGCAGCTTCACATCTTTTCAAGACATCCAGCCAGGATACACAAGGAGGCCCAATACCCTTTATAATCAAAACAAATCTTCGTCGCACTTTGTTTTTTTGCGTCCGCATCACCCAGCGACGCGTGCACCGGCGCCGCGTGTTTGTGATGCCACGTCGAAAACAAATTGCCCCGAGCAGGAGACTTTACGGGTTAGGGCGGAGGCAGTGCGGACAATGAATGAATAAGCGCCGCGGCAGATGACAGAGGAACGAGAGCAGTAAACAGAGAGAGAGAGCGAGCGATCGAGAGCCGAGCCCATTTCTGAATCAATTGCGGGACCTGCATGTCGCTCCACTCGTTGCCACGCGCAAACATGAGCCGCGGTTTGCTCTGCCTCTGTTAATAGTGACACTCGCAATAAACACGACGGGCAGGTTGGAATTATCTCTCTCTATCTCTCTCTCTCTTTATAAAAATAAGATAGGCCCAGCGATGCTCTGTTGCTTCATTTGAGACCTGAGTATTTGATTAAGAGTGACGTCGCGCCGTTATGGGTTTGTTTCGGAGGCACGGCTGCGTCTGTGTGTGTGCGCGCGTAGCCCCGGAACGGCCGAATCTAAACGGTCGACAGGGGAAAAGGTGCAGCCCCGCAACAACAGAGCCTCTTCTAGCATCTCACCCACGATGATCATTACGTCTTGGAAGACGTGGGAGTTACCCACGCTTTGCCCCACCACACGTGACCTGCCGATACGACGGAGCTGCGGTGTGCCCATTCATGCTGCCGGGTGGACAGCTGGGAGGAGATTTAAAAGGAACGTGCCGCATTGTTTCAACTAGCGCGCCAGGCGTGATCGAACCGGCGACCAACGAGACTGCGAGTCCATTGTGCCATAACCATGGCTCACTCCGCAGCAGCATTATTGAAATGTCAGAATCAGAATGAGAATCTGTATTAATCCTGGAAAAATCCGATCAGCTATAAAGCTGTTTTTTCACAGATGTCCAGTCAGGGTGGGTCAGAAGTTATAACAACAAACAATACAAAGCACGGTAGGAGTGGAAAGTATAGGGGAGGTAAGAAAATCGCTAACAATAAATATGCAAAATAGATCAAGTATCTCATTCTTTGGGTCTTTCGGTAAAGTCACGTAGATAGGTTCAAATAAAAAAATAATAAACAAAAACTACCAAAAAAAAACTATCTACGTAGTTAGGTTCTCTGAACCATTGAACTTATCTACGTGACTTTACCAAAAGACCCAAATAATAATATGAATTCCTGCATATTATTTGCCTAAGTAAATTTTCTATTCAATTATTGTATCTTCACCTTGCCTTACATAGCAGGGAAAACCAAAAATATTTCCAAAATATTGAACAAAACATACGATTCAGGTCCGATTTAACACAGTGCATGAAATTCGTGACCTGATCCCATCTGTGAAGGGCAATATTCCTGACATGCAAACTAAGCTGTATCTGCGGCAGCAGTTACATTGGGGTAACCTTGGACCGTGATCGTGAACACAAGGCAGATCTGAAACACGGCAGGACCAATACTTCTGCCGTGGCTGATCATTACTTTAATGCGGCTGGCTCACATTAAATTGATTTCTCTAAGACGATGGTACTTTGCAAGCCGACTGGCTATCAACAAAGATTCGCTCACGAAACCATCCATATGTACAGACACAGACACAATTTAAACCGAGACAACGGTTTTAAACTCAGCAATCATTGGAAAGATGTCATCAACCACTTTGGGTGATGACTTGTTGTGCGTTTTCTTGTCCACCTCCACCGTCAGCAGTGTGGGTGTGTGGAGCGAGGTGCAATGCTTTGATTGGTGTAGACCAACTGCCTGTGTCGCAGCCTTCTCCTACATTAACATTTGCCCCGCCCATCTCTAAACCTTTATAAACAGCTTGCCCTCAGACGCTAACCTCCCAGTTCCTGATGACGACCGCTTGTGTTACGATCGAAACGTTATGATATTTTTTAATTAACTTTTAATAATTATTTTATTGTTATTCTTTTTTCTATCTCCGTGACTTTACCGAAAGAACCATAGCATATGAATTCCTGCAGTCACGAAAGTTTTAAGTCAAAATGTATCTAAGTAACAATCGGGATGAGTACATTACCAAGCTTTGACCAGGGCATCAAAACAACAGCAAGAACAGTCCCAGACCACACCAACACAATAAACACAGTCCCTTTATATAATTATCCATTCACATTGTCTGTAGTGCACTTTCTATACAGACAATAGGCCGGTGAAGAATTCTGGCAGACTATTCTCATTTGCAGGCAAACTGAATGGTTGCTGCCTGAATTTTTTAGGACCCTTGCCAATGAGCATTTTCACACCGCGCCAATGAATCTCTAGACCGGGTTCTTCGCTTGGATTCGCATCAATTCCCTAAACAGCCGAATGCATTTCCAAGCAATTTGTCTGTTTTATGTTTCGCCTCCCTTTTCCTTCAGAGTATTAACGCTTAATCTGAGTCTCCGACAGTGTCCGTCCTTAAATGAAACACCTCCACAAATATGAAGACCAAGAATTATAGACAAGTCAGCGATTCGGTAAAAGCTCATTCCAGCCTCTTCTGATTTAAATTTTGAAATTGAAAACAAAAGCCAAGCGCCACGACTTTCTGTGATAGATAAAAAATAAAATAACACTGGAATATAATTTTCGATTTAAATATTTTGGATCTAGTGCCACAAAAAATCCACGGTACACTCACATGAGTGACACGTATACTCTTTGGGTTTTTCGGTAAAGTCACGTAGATATAAAAATAATATAATAAAAAATCATGACGTTTCGATCGCAACACAAGCAACCGTCTTCTGGTGAAAGAATACAGCATGCGGACTGCTGAGGCAGGAAGAAATGTAGCGAGAGAGCTACTGCAGCCAAAGGTTATCAAGGTTTGAGATGGGTACAACCCAAGGGTAAGTGGGCGGGGCTAGAGATGGAATTTTCAAGTAAATGTAGGATCGCAGAGCTCGGTATAACTCGGCCATTGTATTGCTAGAGATTAGCACGTCAATCTGTCAATGTAACCCCACGGCTACGGTGCTGAAGAAGCCATTGTATTGCTCGAGATTAGAGATGACAGTGTCAATGTGAGACGGCTCCCGCAGCAGCGGCTGTGTTAATGAGAGACATTCAGCCTAAATTTCGATTTAAAGCTTTCGTGACTGCAGGGATTCATCTTATTGGTTCTTTCGGTAAAGTCACGTAGAATGGAAATAATAAAATAATAAAAATAAAACATAATAAAATAATTCTCACGACGTTTCGGCGTTGTGGCCGAAACGTCGTGAGAATTATTTTATTATGTTGAATTTTTATTATTTTATTATTTACATTCAGCCTATTCAACAACGAGCGCCACAGCCGCATCGAGGAACAGCAGCTATGTTAGTGAGACATTTAGCCTGTTAATGTAAATACATTTAACAAGGTAATGTAACTCAGAGAGTCGGAAATAACTGCTAACATAGGCAGGTAGGATGGAAGCATCACAGCCAGTTATGACTTCACTTGGTTAATGACGTCCTTCCAATGATTGCTCAGTTTGTACCCATCTTCTAGGTTGAAATTGTGTCTGTGTTTATATCACTGGATGGCTTCATTAACACATCTTTGTTACTACCCAGTGGGTTTGCATAGTACCTTCGTCTTGGAAAAATCTATTTCGTGTGTGCCCACAGCGTTAAAACAATGATCAGCTACGGCAGAGGTGTTGGTCCTACTGTGTTTCAGATCCGCCTTGTGTTCGCGAACACTGTCCGAGACATGTCGCTAAGTCTCCCAATGTAACTACTGCCGCAGCCACAGCTTAGTTTGTAGACGCCGGGGTATTGCAAGTCAGGGATCAAATCCTTCACGGATGGGATCAGATCACGAATTGTATGTACTGTGTTGAATCGGACCTGGATCTTGTTTGCTCATGATTTTGAAAATCTTAATGTTGACCCCTGCGATGTATGGCAAGGTGATGGTTTTGATTGGGTCCTCAGGTGGTTCTCTCCCAACGATTGGGGTGACGGCTTTTCGGATTGTGCAATCCGACAATCCATTCATCTTGAGGGCTTGGTGTACGTGCTCCAGTTCACTGGCTAGGTGGTGATGGTCGGAAATGCAACGAGCCCTATGGTGAGTTTTAAATGAGGGAAATCTTCTGGGCTGGATGGTGGTGGGAGTCAGGTTTTAGCAAGGCATTCGTGTGTGTGGCTTTCCTGTAGACAGAGTGTCCCAATGAGCCATCTGGTCTCTATTCGATTAAAACATCCAAGAATGGTAACTTGCCATCCTTTTCCACCTCCATGATGAATTTGATGGCTGGGTGTATGGAATTGAAAAGTGGTTGAAGAATTGGTTTAGAGCTGGCAGGCCATGTGGCCAGATGACGAACGTGTCATCTACGTATCTCTTCCACAAGGAAGGACGTAGGATGGATGTCTGGATGGCATCTGTCTCAATTTTTTCCATGAAAACATTGTCTACCACATCACGCCCGGTCGCCTAGGGGCTGGCTCGAGTTGCCGGGTTCATAGCGCAGTCCGCTAACCACCGCACCACCGCTCCGAACACTCTGTCACAGTTGTCGGGGTTGTCTGACCATACATTACCACGCTGGTCAGTGCGGATTGGTGAAAAGCGTACACTACACGCGGCATCCTTTCATATATCACTGATGTTAGCCATGGCCGAGATTCCAACTCACGGCTCTGGGTTTACAATGCATAGTGCAGTGTGCTAACCACAGCGCCACCTATCCACCCCCGCCATGCCGTAAGACAGTTTCTAATCACAAATCCAATAACTGAGGCTGTAATTGGTGGACGTGCCGTTCCTAGGACCACTGATGCGAATCTCTTAATTGCACAATGAAGACACAGCCTACTCCTCCACATTAATTCACTTCGTTCAGAACACAATTTAATTATTGCACGGGACTGAGAATCTTGTGCAACGGCCCCTTTCATGTCCCCGAGGGCTTAAACATCGGAGGGAAGGAAGGGAGCGTGTGACACATCGCCGCGATGTGATTTGCGTCTGCTTTTAAGTTTGATGTGCCACTTTTAAGCACCGGAGTTAAGCATTGTTTATTTATTTACGATACAGGCAAGTGCATCCAATCACGCGGGTTTTTGTTTTGTTTACGCCCGAGTCCGTGAAGGGAGATGGGGAATAGGATTGGAGCTAACTACGCCATTGATTGTGACATCCTCGTCACCGAAACTGCGGCTCGTGCTCGAGGCGTGATGGGCTCGCATGACGTCGCGCGCACGCTCTCGCTCGCCTGCTGACATCTCTTCACGGACCCCGTAATTCTGTGGGGGGGAAAAAACATTCGGAATATTTGAAAAAAAAAGTTTTGCTGGCTGGCTGGCTGGCTGGTCGTCACGTCCGGATGGAGGGACGGACGGATAATAACATAGCGCGACTGCGCTTGACAGTATCAGTTTAACACGTAGCAGGCTTTCGCGACCAATATTATTCATAATCAACGTTTTTGGTTTAGATCGCGTTATTTATAAATGTGTCGTAACCCTCCACCACCCAACACGGCCAATCAGCAAAAAAAGTGTCACGTTGACAAAAGACAAATAGTTCGGGACAAATAGTTCGGGAAATTCGCCAGAATGGCTGGATGCAATCAGCAGCGAAACGTCGTACTCAAAAATTGTCAATGTTGTGGTTTTACGCTTCAACACACCGGTGGGCTAAAGCAGTGAACTAGTTGTCTTTTGTCAACGTGACACTTTTTTTTGCTGATTGGCCGTGTCCGGTGGTGGAGGGTTACGACACATTTATAAATAACGCGATCTAACCCAAAAACGTTGATTATGAATTGACAGTATCACACCGCACAGCAGTATGTATGCATATAAGCCGAACTTCTTTCGCACCGTATGCAGTCAACCGTGATAATCGGTTGTGGCAAAAGTGGGTGGGTTGCATCCCCTCCCGGCGCTCGTGACGACGTTTCTTTTTTGAGTGCTGCATAATGTTGTTGTTGTTGTTGTTTCTTCGTCTCCTGGTCGATTCGGATTCATCCGGTGTTGCGGCTGGGGCCGTGTCCACGACGCGCGTCAATCCATTCGGAAGTTGCACGAAATAAGTAATATTTTTAAAAACTTTTTTTAAAAACACGCTTTTATGAAATGTACCGAACTATGGGAACCTCATTTGCCAGTAGAAATAGTAGTAATGGCAAAACTCCACGACTCCAGGAAGTGGTCCCGAAGCTTGCCATAATGTAAGGGACCATGGGCAATTACAGCCAACGTCAGTTGACCGTGGACAATTAGACCAAAGCCTAAACATAACATATAAAAAAGAATGTTTAAAAAGTATAGATTGTATTTTTATGATAAAATATAGTATTGTCATCAGTATGACATAAGTATACCAAGTTTGCAGTCGATACCGCATTGGGAAGTGTGTTAAAATTGAGTTACAAGATTTGAGGATACAACGGCAATAACGACAACAACGACAACAACAACAACAGACAAAGTGAGTTAAATGAAAGCGTGTGATAAAAAATATCTCACGCGGCAAGCGTGGATCGTGTGCGTCCGAGAACGGCCTTAAAATCATATTTCAAAAAATACAACCTTCGAGCAGCCGTTCCAACTTGTCACCAGTTGGCATTATTCGTATTATTATTATGATGCGTTTGACTACAAAGCAAAACACGAGAGCGGATAAACAAATGACCGCAAAGGAGCAGTGATTCTATCGCTTTCACTCCTCGGCGTCTCGCAAAGCAGATTATCTCGCTCGCTCCTCCGAGTTTGAGCACAGCACAAACTCCCCCCCCTCTCTCTCTCTCACGGCGCATGCGAGGTGCTGGGTGGGGGGGGGGAGAACGGTGGGGAGGGGGGGGGCGAGAAGGGTGGGGTGGGGAGAAAGGTAGGGTGAGGGGGCGAGAAGGGGGGGGGGGAGAAAGGTGGGGAGAGGGGGCGAGAAGGGTGGGGTGGGGAGAAAGGTGGGGAGAGGGGGCGAGAAGGGGGGGGGGAGAAAGGTAGGGTGAGGGGGCGAGAAGGGGGGGGGGGAGAAAGGTGGGGAGAGGGGGCGAGAAGGGTGGGGTGGGGAGAAAGGTGGGGAGAGGGGGCGAGAAGGGGGGGGGGAGAAAGGTAGGGTGAGGGGGCGAGAAGGGGGGGGGGGAGAAAGGTGGGGAGAGGGGGCGAGAAGGGTGGGGTGGGGAGAAAGGTGGGGATAGGGGGCGAGAAGGGGGGGGGGGCGAAATAAGGGGAGGGGGAGAGGCCAGAAGGGGTTTGTGGTACGAGAAAGGTGGGAGAAGGGGGGGGGGCGAGAAAGGTGGGAGAGAGGGGGGGGCGAGAAAGCTGGGGAGGAGGCAGGCAAGAAGGGGGGGGGGCAAGGAAGAGGGGGGGGCGAGAAAGAGGGGGGGGGGGCGAGCAGTGGGGGAAAGTATTTGTGTGAAAGCTTAGCAAAAGACTGTAGGGAGCGCGATGGCATTTGTGAATTTACAATCTCGGCTTGAACACACCTATTGGGCTTCATTTCTCACGTGTACTTTCGCGAACGCAGCTCGGCTGGCTTAGCGTAAGTAAGTGGGTATTATCGGCGGAAAGCACTCGCACGAGGGTGTAAGGCACGACTTTCCTTATTACTCCTACGGTTGTGTATCTTCACGTACGTCTTGAATGCAAGGCCGTCGCCATGGAGTCAACATGGGGGGGACCACATCTTCCAGGGGGTCTGGGGGTCCCCCACCCCAGAAAAAAATACAAATTTCTACCATTTCCTGCCTAAAATATTAAAAAAAATGCACTAACACATAGGGTGGACTTTGTAGTTATGTTTTACAATAATGTCTGATAGTGAATTGTATTACATCGCTCTGTTTTTTTCTTTTGTACCTTTTCTTGTTTCATGGTACGTAATGGCAGAGATTCGGGATTAATAAAGTACAACCATAACCACAATCATATAAACAGAAATCTATTTTATAGCAATATATTGGGGGGGGACATTTTGAACATAATTGAACATGGGGGGGGGGGATGTGTCCCCCCCAATATATATTAGAATTACGGCCTTGCTAGAATCGTAAACGCAGTTTTATATGGACTCGCGTGTGTTGTCGGTCTAGTTTTGGTTCAAGGAGTAAGGTGAGATTGACGTGGCTGGATGCCTAAGATAATTGACGGATCGGCGTTCCGGTCTGCCCCGATCTGTTCCTGCTGAAGTTAAGCATTGAAATCACCCAAGGCCCAATATTCAAATATGCTCAAAATGTCCCCCCCCCCCCCTCCAATATATTGCTATAAAATAGATTTCTGTTTATATGATTGTGGTTATGGTTGTACTTTATGAATCCCTAATCTCCATTACATATGTAATAAAAGACTTGACGACGATCTCTGGCTCAGTGTCCTTTATTTGGTCCGTACTGTATTACCCACACGGCTGTCTCCTCTTTGCTCAGTCCCCACAGTGCTGACTCCGATGTCTCTCCAGACTCCACCAGCAGCCCCTCTGTTGGTCTCTGTCGCTCTTGTAGCCCCCACAGCAGCTCCGCTGCTGTTACTCACTCTCAGCCCCCTTGGCTGTAATCGCTGCTGCTCACTCCGCAGCGCTGACAGCCTCGTGCTGTCTCTCTCTCTCTTCGTCGCTCCTGCGACTCTCTGCAGCCACACCGCTGCCTCTAACACACAGCCTTCCTGGCTGTACTCTCCTCTCTCTTCGTCGCTCCTGCGACTCTCTGCAGCCACACCGCTGCCTCTAACACACAGCCTTCCTGGCTGTACTCTGGGGTCGGCTCCCGCTCGCCGGCGGTGCCCCCCTCCTCCCATTCGCCCTCGTGGCCTCACCCTTTTCCATTCACAATCCGACTCCTTCTCTTTCCGGTTTACCCGCTTAAGGACCCCAACCTTTCACCCACGTCACCTGGCTCCGCCTCCTCGTGACGTCACATCCGGAAGGTCGCTTACGCCCGCATTACACCACCCTCCCCCATAGAAAAAACCCAGCCGACCTCGGCTGAACAATACCAAAGCGTAATGCGGTGAACCGACCTTCCCCCTTAAAGGACACTAAGCATGTAATATAACAACAAGAACAACAACAGCACAAAGCACAACAACGCACATCCGCATGTCGTACACGACAGCCACCCGGCCCCAGGGTAGTGGAGATGATGTAATTCCGGGCCGCTTAAGAAAACCCGAATAATTACCAAAATAACCGCGATGGACGCCCCAGTATTTACATTTTAACAACAATATTATTTACACGTGAAAACAACAACAACAAAAAAAAATTTCTGCTCTTACCCACCAGCAGTCCTCCCTTGAGGACCAACACAGACCTCAGACGTACACAGCATGTACCCACAGTCACTCTCAACAAACCAACAAAACCCCTAATCGCACACCCTCGCGTGGAGAGAGGCACGCTCCCCAGCGGTAACGTTAAATTCGCCGTAACCCTCACCGTGGTCGTCAACCCACGGCAACATCCATTTACCATACTCTCAGCTAGTGCCATTTCGGGGATGAGCAGCACTCGGCCATGCTCCTCCCTTACTATCCCATCAGCGATGGACACACACCAGCCTTGCCAAAAATAATGACGTTGCAACGTCAACAAAGTCTTCTGCACCCCTAAATGCAATAGTGTCACAATGGAGAGTTCTAATCAACTCGAATCGCAAGGACGTTGGTAGCACCACACGCCAGCTTTCCTGGAACCCTTCTCGCCACATAAGCAGACCATCTCGGAGAGCGGTTCGCGGCCCCACAGCCGTACTCGGACTCCCATTGTCCCTCATAGACCGCTTCCGCATGGACAACAACAACTCATCCATCATTTGTTCCCGAATCCAGACAGACCGCGGCAGATTCAAAACCCCGTCAGTCGGTCCCGGTTCCATCGGAGTATCCGACTTCTCGACGGCCAACGTAAGCGGCTGAGGGGGGTTTAGAATCGGCGAACACCTATGCGTCCCCGACGCACATTTACAAGGGGCGCGCCCTGGTAATCTGGAAAGTGCGTGAGCGTTCGCATGGCGCACTCCCTTCCGATGTTGAATTTGGAAGGAAAATGCCTGTAGCGTGTCCAACCAACGTGCCCACTGTCCCGATGGCTGGTCCATTTTAAGTGCATATTGCAAGGCCGCATGATCCGTACGCACAATAAAAGAACGACCGTAAAGGTACGGTCGAAATTGCCGTAGGAAAAACCAACCGCCAAAAGTTCTCTACGAGTGACACAGTGGGCGTGTTTCCGCAGGCGACAAGACTCGGCTACCATACGCCACGACGCGCTCTACGCCCCCTTTAGACTGTGATAATACCGCCCCATTACCTGTGTCACTCGCGTCCGTATCAAGAATGAAAGGGCGATCAAAATCGGGATAATCCAATGTCGGAGCCGTAGCCAATAGATCACGCAGACTCCGAAAGGCCGCCTCTTCCGGCTGTCCCCAAACAAATTTCCGTCCTTTACCCGTAAGGAGATGCAAGGGCCTCGCAATCGTCGCAAAACCCGGCACAAATCTTCGGTAATACGAGGCAAATCCCAAAAACCGCCGAACATCCCCCACGGTGGCCGGAGTCGGCCAATCCCGGACGCACGCCGTCTTTTCCGGATCCGTGGACACCCCCTCAGCACTCACAATGTGCCCCAGATAACGGACGGACCGTTGCAGTAGGTGGCATGTCTTTGGTTTAAATTTTAAATTCGCAGAGCGCATCCTCGTGAACACTGTCTCCAGCCGTGTTAAATGTTCCTCAAATGTGCGGCTGAAGACAATGATATCGTCCAAATATATAAGACACGTCTGCCACTGCAACCCCGTCAACGAGCTCCATCAATCTTTGAAATGCGCTTCATAGCCAAGGGAAGATCAATCCCTCGGCAAGGCCAGATGTCAACGACCCCCCCTACGGGGTAATGTTCTCTTATAGAGACAATAACGCCCTAACCCAAAACCCGTGAGCCCCCGGCACACCAGGTTCAGTCTGCCTCCGCACAACTGAACCATGACTCCCCGAGCCATATGAGCACACGGCCCATTAGTTTAAGACATACCACGGAGGTCTCGCCTCCTGGCTGTCAGGTCAGCCATCAGCCATAGGCCGACGTGACCACCACTCGTGCATCACCCAATCAACAATGGCAGGCATAACAGATGGAATATTTGCCCCACCGAGGTTTTTCCCACGCGCTCAAAATGGCGGCCCCCTTCGCCCAGCGCGTTCGCGCAATATCTCGCGCGCACTCAAAATGGCGGCCCTTTCCGCAAAGCGCATCGACGCCATACCCCGCGTGTGCGCAAAATGGCGGCCCAGCGTGCGAACACGTGGCCAGTTTTCTCCATTCGAGCACCCCAGCTTCCCTTTGCTGGGGGTCACAAATTGCTTCCCCCGTCTTACTGTAACAATCCCAACAACGATAGACGCACAGCCCCAGCTTGCTGCGCGCAGCAGTCATATCGGGGAATTTTTAACCAATATTTTACCAACCACATTGGTTACACAACCCAACTCGCAAAGCAACTCGTGGCTGCATGCGACCAACCGAATACGCGACGCAACTTGGCGCCAATTTACGGTCCCATTAGCATTAACCTTTGAGACACCCACAACGGCGTCATCACGCACCCTCAAAGCGCGCTCTCTCTCTCACAAAGCGCCGTTACCCATAATATACACAAAATCGCGTGTACATAACATCCATACGACCAATATAATAGGGTCCCCCTCGAATTTGTTACCAATTTCCAACAGGTACGCACAATTAATAACATCCCAACCCCAATAGTCAATCAATGCATCGCACCCCATAACCGTACAGAACGGTGTAACAGCACATACAGTCAGCATATCGCGATCACACGCGCACATTTAAGCACAATAGCAAGCCGATCTGCAGGTAACCAACACACCATTAATCCAGTCGTAACATTGCAGCAACAACACAAATATTCTCTCTCTTGCAACAACCACATCGCACATAGCACCTCGCAGCACAATAGACCAAAAAAATATATATATATTTTCCAATTAAGCCCATCGCACAAGGTAACCCACGAGATGATACAGCGCAAGATACCCGACGCTCCCGAGTTAATAATTAACTTCGCCATCAATATAACAACTCCACACCGCAGCGCACACACACAATTTAACACTCAGCAAGCACAGCATACTCTCCGTCCATTCTCAACACACGTACACACTTTAATTGACACCGAGCAACAAGCAGATAGCGCGTTCATCGTTATTACACACACATACCCACAGTCCGAACCGCGCTCCGCACAATCGAGTCATGAGAGAACAAAATCGCCCCCACCCGGCCCTCGAAAGATGGGTGAGGTGTGTGTAAAGGCCGGGTGCGTATCGTTACGACCCGCCCGGGGCTGCAGCAAGAAGAGGACGGCAGGGCGGCAACTTGAGTCGTCTAGCAGAACTCGTTCGGCGACTTGACTGCTCCGTTGTCACGCACCCGAGCCAGGACGGGAGAGCTCCCGCCCCAGCAGCTGTAGCGTCGTCGTCCTCTCCTCGCAGCTCCCCCTCGCAAAACAGCAGCTCACAGCAGGCTGCTCTCCCCGCGGCACCTCCAGATGGCAGCGCAAGGCTGCCTCTCCGCCGCGATGTTGAAGATGGCGGCGTCTCCCCGCCGCGGTGAAGACAAGATGGCGGCTTCCCGCCGTTTCTCCCCTGCCACGCCCAAGATGGCGTCTTCGTGCAGCGTGGCAGATGGCGCTGGCAGCGCAGGCAAGGCGTCGGCCTGCAGACCACCATCGGCTCTCCCCACTGCCGTCGTCGGCGTGGTGAGCTCACACGGTTTCGCCAGCACGATTTTCCAGGTCTCCAGCTGCGCCATCTGTCTCAATCGTAAGTCGGATGATGTAGCAGATGATGGCACAGGAATATTCTTTCTTCCGAGCCGTCTTGACAAGCCGTTTCACTTCTGACACCAGTGTAATAAAAGACTTGACCACGATCTCTGGCTCAGTGTCCTTTATTTGGTCCGTACTGTATTACCCACACGGCTGTCTCCTCTTTGCTCAGTCCCCACAGTGCTGACTCCGATGTCTCTCCAGACTCCACCAGCAGCCCCTCTGTTGGTCTCTGTCGCTCTTGTAGCCCCCACAGCAGCTCCGCTGCTGTTACTCACTCTCAGCCCCCTTGGCTGTAATCGCTGCTGCTCACTCCGCAGCGCTGACAGCCTCGTGCTGTCTCTCTCTCTCTTCGTCGCTCCTGCGACTCTCTGCAGCCACACCGCTGCCTCTAACACACAGCCTTCCTGGCTGTACTCTCCTCTCTCTTCGTCGCTCCTGCGACTCTCTGCAGCCACACCGCTGCCTCTAACACACAGCCTTCCTGGCTGTACTCTGGGGTCGGCTCCCGCTCGCCGGCGGTGCCCCCCTCCTCCCATTCGCCCTCGTGGCCTCACCCTTTTCCATTCACAATCCGACTCCTTCTCTTTCCGGTTTACCCGCTTAAGGACCCCAACCTTTCACCCACGTCACCTGGCTCCGCCTCCTCGTGACGTCACATCCGGAAGGTCGCTTACGCCCGCATTACACATACAATGAAACAAGAAATGGTAAAAAAGAAAAAACAGAGCAATGTAATACAATACACTATGAGACATTACTGTTGAAAATAAATTAAAAGTCCATGCTATGTGTTCGTGAATTTTTTAAATTTTAGGCAGGAAATGTCAGGAAATTCGTTTTCAAATTTTAATATTTTTTTGTGGGGGGGGGACCCCCAGACCCCCTGGAAAATTTGGTCCCCCTCCAATGTTGACTCCATAACTTACGGCCTTGAATTCACCACACAGCCATCGTCGTCATCATCACCACGTAACACAGCGTTATGCGCGCACAAGTAGACGCACAGACCCGTTGTAAATCAACTCCTGGACGAGGGCCTCCCCACTCCTGGAACATGGGGGTTTATTTGACCATACTTCTCACGCTGGTCATTCTGCGCTGGTGAAGGCCGGGAGCATAGACGTGGATGCATACGAGTACAGTACAACCACGGAAGAACCGTTTCTGCAATGAACCACACTGCACACTAAGCAATGCAACACAACTATGCATTTAGGGGAACGTGTATGGTGTATATTGCTCTGATGGTGGACCATTGGCCGAAACGTTACACCATCGTGTAGATGTGTCTCATCAGCCAAAGGTACAGTGATCAGACAAGAGGTGAGTGAGAGTTTTATCTGTGCCAGACGATAGATGGAGTCAAACAAGCGGCCTTGGGGTGCTGACGCACGTCATCCGTCAATCATGCATTCAATTGCTCAATCGATGAATCATTCACACAATAGATCATTCACTCAATCAGTCGACCATTCACTCAGTCGATCATTTCCTCAATCGATCAGTCATTCACTCAATCGATGCATAATTTACTCAATCAATTGATCATTCACTCAGTGCATCGATCATCCACTCAATCTATTGAGTCATTATTATCAAGTGAGAGCTCACTGAGACTCTCCAGGAATAGATTCGCACCCTCTCGGTAAAAAAAACTTTCAATCGGTAAATGGGAATTCGCAATCGTTCACGCGGTGGTCGCGTTGTCGGCACGAAGGTTGACGGTGAAGAGGCATCTCACGCCCTCCACCACAGGGAGCTCTCGGATAACCATCCGGAGGGCATCTCGCCGCCTCTTCCGCGCTCGTCGGACTACTTGGAAGAGATGGGAGATGGGAGTACCCACACTTTACCCCACCACACCAAGGCATCTGATCGACACCGACTCACCCGTTTGTACCGCCGAGTGAACACAGAAGCCGTGGGAATTCGGTTGCCGGGTCACAGGCTCCGAGCACGAATGGCGTCGCACAAGGGGCGGGTGTTTCTATCGAGTGTGCAGGCGATGTAACTGCGCCGGTGGTTTCTATCGAGTGTGCAGGCGGTGTAACTGCGCCTGTGGCCAGTAGGCCAAAGGGGGCCCTAGGCGCTGATCCACGGGTAGTGGAGAGGGCGGGAGAAATTGGGCAATGGCCCCCACTTACACTAACAATTTAAACTTGTTTTTATTATTTTGCCAGTTAAGGCCCAGTAGCTATTTTCAAAAGCGACCTGGCAATAACAAATGGTAGGAGAATAGGTTTTCCCCCTTTTTTCTGGCAACAAAACAGGTGTTAAATTGTTAAAACACCAAACTGAAACTTTTTTTACAAGGAATCATGTCTGCATTAACCACGATACTTGTGGTCAGAATGCAAAAAAAAACACATACTCTGATAATAGATGCATTGTCTTTGAAACTGATTGGTCCACACCAGAGACAGCTTTCTTTTGAGCCTCGTCTCAAAACGGTGTTAGACCAGAGGACGCCAAAAGGCACCGAAGAAAAATCCACGCGACCACAGGGAGAGAGACGCGCAAACTCCAAACATGCAACAGGCGTCGTCAGGGTAGGGATCGAACCCACGGCCTCCTGTATAACAGGCGAGGGAGTTAACGTCACACGACCGTGGATCCACTTCACCCCCTTGCGCCAGGGTGCGGGCCAACCTCTCCACGCCACGATCTCGCGATGAGCGCGGGCAAACAGCTGCTGTAGGAGGGGATTCCCATAGCCTTCATTGCCCTGACGACGAGAAATCTCAGCCACTCGGCGAAGGCGGCGGCGGCGTCGAGGGCACTCGGCATCACAGCCACTCTCTTCTCAAAATCGAGCAATATCGCCACTCCACTCCAGAACGACAACAACAACAATAATAACACAGCCATCACTCTGTTGTCAGACAAGATATGTCCACACCCCCCCCCCCCTAATAGCTGTGTGTTGCCCAAGTATGAATTTTCTTTCCTCATCCCCTAGGAACCAATGTTTGCAATATTGCTTCCCTCTAACCCACCCCCCTCACTACCTTATTCATTTTATGAGTCACCCCCAGGTTGGCAGATGCGTAGCGCAGTGCGCTCACCATTGCGCCACCACTCCTTCCCAACAGTCCTGATCAAGGGGCGCCACGGTGGCTAGGAGATGTCGACTACCTCGCCTGGTATACAGCAGGGCGTGGGTTCGATCCCGACCCTGACGCCTGCTGTATATTTGAAGGTTGCATGCCATCCCCGTGGTAGCGTGGATTTTTCTCCGGGTCCTCCGCTTGTCCACTCCACATTTAGAATCAACGTCACGCGTTGAGGGTATTTGGCTGCGATACATTCCCACGTGATAAGCCACTTCGTGGAGGGATTATTTGTGATTGCCAGGTCGCTTCTGAAAAAGAGCTTGACAGCTCAATGGACAATTGTTTTGTTTGCATTATGGCTGCAGGTATTGTGGTCTATGCAAACAAGACTCCTCGTAAAAAAAAGTGTCAGTTTTGTTGTAAAAAATCAATTATCATATTTTTTACTGGCAAATGAGGTTCCAATGGAGCTCAATGGACGTTTACCTCGTAAAATAAAAAAATAAAAAAAATTTAAATGCGATACATAGTCGCTCGCAATATTTGCTAATTATTTTGGGTGATCATTGAAATCGTAACCGCGCGCCTGATCTGCATTTATTTGTGCAACGGCAATCTCAAAGCGCGTTGAGTTTCAATCGACAACTGCTCGTAACGCAGACGGGTGACGTTGGTGGCGGCACTGCTGCACGTGGCTGCGGTTTCCAATCCGCAAGCTGTATCGAGAGGTAGCAGCGAGGGTTCGTGGATCAGCGCACTGGTGCTATGAAACTCCCTTCCCGTGGACGGCGAGGAGGAGCCGTAGCCTGGCTCGCCAAGGGAAAGGCCGTACAGCGAGTGGACTAATCGCCAACTGTTTCCATCTGCGCGGGGATATAGTGTTGCCCCTCGCGCTAGGCGTAGGTTTTCTCCGGGTGCTTCGGTTTCCTCACAATGCGTGTATGATAACCACAACTCGTCATCGTTCGTTGTCTTCAGACATCTTCCAATTAAAACCCCAAATGTTCCAGCAGCAGGACCCTCGTGAAAAATACCCCTAGACGACTTAAAGTGGCTCTCCGAAATAAAAACGTACAGTTTCAAACGGTCAAATACGCAAGAGAACGCCAGGGAAATTACACTTTTATTGTCTCGTTCTCACATCATAAGCTGAAAGGTACAGGCTTGCAATTACCTGCTCACGCCGTTTGTATTGACGAATGTGCCGCGCTGTTAACATAAGAGAGCGTGTGAATTGTACTTTTATCAGCTTTTATTAAACTACGGGAACGCATGAATACTTTTAAGAGGCGGCGTTCGTGAAGTCCCAAGGCTAACCTCAACTGCGGTGTATTTTAAAACTATGAACTATGAATTCTATGAATTCGTAAATAGTGAAAGGGAAAAGAGACATCACAAGCACCCACACTCCACCCACCCACACACGGACCCACACTCCACCCACCCACACACCGACCCACACACCGACTCACACTCCACCCACCCACACACCCACCCACACACCGACCCACACTCCACCCACCCACACACCCACCCACACACCGACTCACACTCCACCCACCCACACACCCACCCACACACCGACTCACACTCCACCCACCCACACACCGACTCACACTCCACCCACCCACACACCGACTCACACTCCACCCACCCACACACCGACTCACACTCCACCAACCCACACACCGACTCACACTCCACCCACCCACACACCTACCCACACTCCACCCACCCACACACCCACCCACACACCGACTCACACTCCACCCACCCACACACCGACTCACACTCCACCCACCCACACACCGACTCACACTCCACCCACCCACACACCGACTCACACTCCACCAACCCACACACCGACCCACACTCCACCCACCCACACACCGACTCACACTCCACCCACCCACACACCGACCCACACTCCACCCACCCACACACCCACCCACACTCCACCCACCCACACACCCACCCACACACCGACTCACACTCCACCCACCCACACACCGACTCACACTCCACACACCCACCCACACTCCACCCACCCACACACCGACTCACACTCCACCCACCCACACACCCACCCACACTCCACCCACCCACACACCGACCCACACACCGACTCACACTCCACCCACCCACACACCCACCCACACTCCACCCACCCACACACCGACCCACACTCCACCCACCCACACACCGACTCACACTCCACCCACCCACACACCGACCCACACTCCACCCACCCACACACCGACCCACACTCCACCCACCCACACACCGACTCACACTCCACCCACCCACACTCCACCCACCCACACACCGACCCACACACCGACTCACACTCCACCCACCCACACACCCACCCACACTCCACCCACCCACACACCGACCCACACTCCACCCACCCACACACCGACTCACACTCCACCCACCCACACACCGACCCACACTCCACCCACCCACACACCGACCCACACTCCACCCACCCACACACCGACTCACACTCCACCCACCCACACACCGACTCACACTCCACCCACCCACACACCGACCCACACTCCACCCACCCACACACCGACCCACACTCCACCCACCCACACACCGACCCACACTCCACCCACCCACACACCGACTCACACTCCACCCACCCACACACCGACTCACACTCCACCCACCCACACACCGACCCACACTCCACCCACCCACACACCGACCCACACTCCACCCACCCACACACCGACCCACACTCCACCCACCCACACACCGACTCACACTCCACCCACCCACACACCGACCCACACTCCACCCACCCACACACCGACCCACACTCCACCCACCCACACACCGACTCACACTCCACCCACCCACACACCGACCCACACCCCACCCACCCACACACCGACTCACACTCCACCACAATCCAACCCACGTATCAACCCATCAACCACACTAACGACCCCTTAACCACAGACCCTCCAACCCACCCACCCACTCCAACCCGCTCACACGTCTCAAGGGTCACTGCATCGCTTCACTTATCTCCCTCTCTGCGCCTTCGCCACTATCGTGAGAGTATTAATGATTCATTTTAGGCCGAGTCGATCTAGGGGCGGGGGGAGGTGGGGTGCAATGTATCTCTCGTCTCTTCCTTACCCCCCCCAATCCCTTGGGTAAGCTACAGCCAGGTAAGCTTTGGGTAGTTAGGTGAGATGTGTCCTGGCAGATGATCCCAGTAGAATTGGGGGGGGGGGGGGTCGCAGTGGCTGGGCCGGAGTGGGGGGGGGCACTGAGGCTTTGGGGTCGGAAGGGCGGGTGTTGTCCCCCAGGGTAATTCGTGCTTTTATTTCAGAGCGGAGGGGGGAAGGAGCCGGGGGATATACCCCCTCCCTCCCCCACCGAGTCACTGCTACACGATGTGAAGGTGGCGTTGGCCCTTGGGTGGAATTCCGCTGGGACGCTTCTTCTTGTAGCGAAACAATCGGAATGTTATTCTCGTGATAACCTCATATCGTGTGGTGTGTTGTGTGTGTGTGCGCATGTGATTGTGTGTGATCGTGGGGAGCGGTAGTGTAAGTGGTGAGCGCACTGCGCTACGAACCCGGCGACACGGGTTCGATTCCCGCTCACGGCCAACGCCAGTGACGATTATCTGAACCGGTCCCGGTCCTCCCCTAGGTCGACTCAGCCTCAAGTGAGTACCTGGTGCGGTGTGTAAACATTGCCACTAGGGAGACAAAGGCGGTCGGGCGTGGTGCTGGCCACCCACCCCCTCGTGTACCGTTCCGGCCTTCATAGGTGCTCGCTAACAGCACTTGCCCCTACAGTCTGTTAAGGCTATATGGGGGATCTTTATCTTTGTGTGTGCTCGTGGGGAGTGGTAGTGTAAGTGCTGAGCGCACTGCCCTACGAACACCGCGACCCGAGTTCGATTCCCGCTCACGGCCAACGCCAGCGACGATTATAAATGATCAGAATCGGTCCTGAGCCTCCCCTACGTCGACTCAGCCTCAAAAGAGTACCCGGTTTGATGCGTAAATATCGCCATTTGGGAGACAAAGGTGGCCGGGAGTAGTACTGGCAAGCAACCCCCCCTCGTGTGCCGTGCCGGCCTTCATAGGCGCTCGCTAACAACACTTATCCCAACAGTCTAGTCAAGGGAGATAATATAAATCATCTCTCACAGACGCAGCACTTCGGATTTCCTTTCCCATGTAAGTGCAACTGATCACTCTGCTTCGCAGACTTTGCGTACGCGATTCGTTCTGCAAGCCTCGTGTTGTTTCGTGCAGCTTGTACCATGTTGATGATGCGCTACCTTGCCATTCGCAACTTGTTGTTATAAAATTATTTCGCAGATGTAATTTTTTTTCTGTAGTGCACAAGTTTTTTTCTTATTGTGTAACCAGGTCGCCATCGCAAACAATAGCACTGGTCAACACACTTTTTCTGGCATAAGGTATTCCAACGATTTTAAGGTAATTTTGGTGTGCTGATTCCAAATCTGCAATCAGTTTTTGTCTTTCACATCAGGTTTTTGAGATATCAAATATTGCATTTTCAATAAAAACTGCGGAATAAAAATATTAAATAAATGTGGATATCTACATAAAATTATATTATAAACACACTATCCTAAAAATATAGCACCATATTTTAACACTAAAGCAGTCACTGACTCGCAACAACTTGCAATCATAAGTGACAGAGTTAATTTCGGGTCAAATCAATGAAAATGGGGTATGCCGATAGCAGAAAAATGAGATGTGATAGAGCAAATCTGAGATCGGATTTGGAATCAGCACCCTGAAATTAGTCTAAAACAGCTGCAAAAGTCCAGGCAAGAAAAACATGATTTTTTTGTTGACCAGTGTAATTGATGACCCAATGGGTCTTGCCAGTGCCACAATAAACCCGAATAAAACCCTCACCCCAGGTGGTGGTGGTGTGAGCCATGCGGGTGAAATTCACCCAACACCTTGCGCCTGACGCCGCACACGTCGGGCAGCTGCGTGGATCAGCGGAGATGACCTCGAGCAAAGAGGGGGGGGGGGGTGGTTACTTGAGCCTACCTTTGACTATACTCTTTGGTTCTTTCGGTAAAGTCACGTAGGTAGAAATAAAACAAAATAAGTCACGACGTTTCGGACGCAACACAAGCGCCGCCCGTCTTCAGGTGGAAATCGCGATAGCCGCGACGTCTGCTGCCTTGTGAAGAGAAGTTGTTTCCAGCAAGAATTTACGTAAGTTTTTGAGAACAAAGGTAGCCAAAGTAGTGTTAATGGGGTATCATAGTGTAAAGGTAATAAATAACGTGGCATGTTAAAGTAAATGACCTTAGATTAGCATGTTGGATTACCTTTGACTTGTTATTTTTTGGTGCAAAATTTTCTCAAAACTTAGAATAGCTCCAATGTAAGAAAAACAAACTCTGTTCCGTCTCTCCACGTATAAATACAAAAAATATTTTAGGAGCTCCCATATATGTTTTCTTGATGATGACACTGTGATGTCAAGATGACACGTTGACGTCAAGATGACACCGTGACGTCAAATGTAACGGTGACGTCAAGATGACACGGTGACGTCAAGATGACACTGTCATGTCAAGATAACACGGTGACGTCACGATGAAACGCTGATGTCAAGATAACCCGTTGACGTCAAGATGACACTGTGACGTAGAAATGACACGTCAAAATTACACTGTGACATCAAGACGACACTGACGTCAAGATAACATGGTGACGTCATGATAATACGGTGATGTCAAGATGGCACTGTGACGTCAAGATAACATGGTGACGTCAGTGTCATCTTGATGTCCCAGTGATGTCAAGATGGCACTGTGACGTCAAGATGGCACGGTGACGTCAAGGTGATGCGGTGACGTCAATGTGACGTGGGAAGATCGCATCACCGTTCTTGCACGTACTCGTTGAGAGGAGCCGCCGTCACAGACGCGTCGATATCCAACAGGAAACGTTTCTGAAGTATCATTCTGATCAGCCTTAGAGTGCAATATCCAACTCTGTCGCTCTCTCTGGCCTCTCTATGCAGTATAGAGAAGGGTCATTACCAGAAACGTATCCTGATATGTTTTGCTTATAGAAGGCAACAGTAGTGTTATTGTCGACCGTGTTGGGTTTGTTGAGATTGCAGTGGACGGCTACACAAGCAGTTAGAGTTGTTTTCTGTTGTTCTTATTTGTGTCACGTCTCCCATTAAGGTCGGCGACACTTGCGCACGACACGGCAGATGAACAAATGTAGTTCATACTCTTTGGTTCTTTCGGTAAAGTCACGTGGGTATAAAATAACATAAATCACGACGTTTCGATCGTAACACAAGCGGTCGTCCTCAGGCGGATAAAATATAATCCAGCAGTGGAACGGCTGAACCAGCGAGAGAGCTGTTACAACAACAGGTTATATACGTGGCGATGGGCAAGCAGGCGGGGTCTGAGCTGGAAAGGAATTCCATCCACGGACGCAAGCACGTCAGTTGTGTTAATGGGAGAGATTAGGTAGAGAGAGATTAGGGAGGGAGTGCAATTCAAAGGAAATGTGAGCATGAGAGTGCAATCCAAAGGACATGTGAGAGATCTAACTTAGATCATCTAAGAGAGAGTCATAGAGAGCGAGAGACACAGAGAGTCGGAAATAACAGCTGACATAGGCAGGTAGGATGGAAACATCACAGTCAGTTAAGACTTTACCTGGTCAATAACGTCCTTCCAATTATTGCTCAGTTTGTACCCATCTTCTCGGTTGAAGTTGTGTCTGTGTTTTTCTATCTGGATTGCTTCATGAACAGATCTCTGAAGGTAGCCGGTAGGTTTTCAGAGTACCTCCGTCTTGGAAAAATCTATTTCGTATGAGCCCACAGCGTTAAAACAATGATCAGCAACGGCAGAGGTATTGGTCCTCCCGTGTTTCAGATCTGCCTTGTGTTCACGAACGCGGTCCGAGACATGTCGTTTCGTTTCCCCAATGTAACTGCTGCCACAACCACAGCTCAGTTTGTAGACACCAGGGTATTGCTTGTCAGGAATCACATCCTTCACAGATGCGATTAAATCACGGATTTTGTGTACTGTGTTGAAACGAACCTGGATCTTGTGTTTGTTTAAAAATTGGAAATATTTTTGGTAACCCCTGCTATGCATGGTAAAGTGATGGTTTTGGTTGGATCCTCAAATGTAAGACAGCAGCAGCAGCAGTAGGGTGTCAGGAGGTTGTGTAAGGATAGGGCATTTATTAGCAGCAGCAGCAGCAGCAGAGAGACGCGGAAAACTTCAGAGAACCACAGAGTGCGAGCCAGTGAGTGAGCGCGCGCGCGCGCTGGGCCGAATGCGCGCGCACGAGGCCACGCAGCCAGGGGGACATTTGATGGCTCACAAAGCTGACAGAAGCAGACGGGTGAGTGCGGACGGTAGCTTTGGTGTTGATACATGGAATATTGACGAGGCGGTCTGGGTGGCTCAGAGGGTCGGAGTGCTGAGACGGCACCACTGAGATCCTCATCTGGGTTCGAATTCAGGTTTCAGCCACTGTCTGGATTCCTCCGGTATAAATAGATATTCTGATTCTGATCACTTGGGTTCTCGAGTGGAGCCAGGGCAGTTTCTCAGTGAGCTACGAGCACGTGGAGCCAAACTTAACGAAAACTAACCAACTCATTTGTATTTAAACAGATAAAGCCCACTGAGAGATGAGCTCTTTTTCAGAGGCGACCTGGCCACACATGATAGCTCATCGAAGTGGCTGATATGATCATCACTCGTGCGATCTTATAGTGGCAGCCAAATAATTTAAACGCGTGTTAATTCTCAATGTGGAGGGGCGGGGGGCAGAACCAGATGAATCCGGCGAACAATCCACGCGACCACCACGGGCAGAGAGAAAACTCCAAATAGACAGCAGGCATTGTCGAGGTCCGTGATCGAAATTAAATCGTGCCAAACATTTTTTGCGATACGACCGGGAGAACTGCACAGTGCAGCCGGGAAGAGCAGTGCCCTAGCCTAACGATGTATGGAGAATGTTCGTGGTTCGCATATTTCGAATTCCATGAGTACCCAACTCCCAGTCAGTGGTCTACTCATCCCATCAGCTCTCTGGAGTCGCTAAAATAGGTACCATTTTGCCGAGTATCAACTGAGTTAGTCGCATGGGCAGACTGTCTCCTAGTTCAGATATCACTCTTTTTTTAGGCACTTTTAGGGCACCACGGAGGCGAGATGTTAACTACCTCGCCTGGCATGCAGGAAGTCGTGGGTTCAATCCCGACTCTGACGCCTGCTGTATATTTGGAGATTGAGTATTCTCCCCGTGGTCGCGTGGATTTTTCTCAGGATCCTCCGGGTTTTCCCTCCACAATTAGAATCAATATGCGTTTAGGATATTTGGCTGCTATACATTTCCACGTGATGATAAACGACTTCATTGGGCTATCATTTGTGATAGTCAGGTAGCTTCTGGAAATAGCTATAGAGCTCAGTGAGCCTTACCTGGTAAAATAAAAACATTGCTTCGATAGATCAGTTAAAGGTGGTGACGGGGATGGTATGACCACCAACACGCCTGGCCGTCGTTGTCTCCCCGTCTCATGTACTCAGTGGGGTTTAGTTAACCTCGTGTGTCCAAGCATTAGGTCATACATCAGGCACCACCGACGTTAACCGTGGCCAGGAATCGAAAATCAGGTTGCTGAATTCATGGCGCGGTGGCGCGCTCACCACTGCGCCACGGCCCCCAGCCGTTGCTTGTACATTTGTAGAGGAGTAAAATGGGGACGTGACGTCAGGTGTGCCGTTCAGTGCGATGACGTCACGTCTCCTAGGGTACTTAAGGGAGACCCCGTGACGTAAGCGGGGTCACTGTGGGAACGGGTAGAGTAAGCAGGGTGAAGAGGGAACCAGTGGGTAGAGAGAGGGGTCGAATAGGGAGTCTGGGGAGAAGCCGGTGGTAGCCGTAGAGGTGCTTCTCTCTCCGGTCGGTGGAGTCGGCAGAGTCCACGATCCGAAACGAGAGAGAGACCGGAGCTAGCCAGCAGGGACCCGGACTCAGAGTAGGACCCCTAGCCCCTGGGAGTTGTGTACCCTGTGTAATATTGTAACAGCTTTAATAAACCCTGGCGAAAGCCTTTAACTTACCTCCGTCTCCAAGTGCGTCCGTGGCAGCTTTTCTACACATTTGCTGAGTGAAAGTGGCCAACGTTCCCGATTGTTTGTTGGTAGGTAGCTGCGTGTTTGTTTGTTTAACTTTCGCTGTAAAAACATACGTCGCATTCTCCACTCAAACCCCGCAGCGATCGCCGATCGACGCTTATCCGAGGCGTGTGGCGCGTGGGGACCCGTCCCGGCCACGCTTGCCACGATGGGCGGCAGCACCGAGGGAGCAATGAAGGGGGGCTTACGCGTCAATGAGGATGACACACGGGGGGACTCGAGGAGAAGAGCCGGCAGCAGGCTTCAGCGCTCGTTTCTAGGCGAGCACTAAAACTAAACGATTTTTTTTATTGTACCAGGTAAGGGCCCCACTGAGCTATATAGTTTTCATCTTCTTGGTTCTTTCGGTAAAGTCATGTAGAATGGAAATAATAAAATAATAAAAATAAACATAATAAAATAAAATAAATTTTAATAAAATAAAATAATTTTTATTTTATTTTATTATATTATTTCATTATGTTTTATTTTTATTATTTTATTATTTCCATTCTACGTGACTTTACCGAAAGAACCAAGAAGATGGATCCTTTCAGTCATGAAAGCTTTAAATCGAAATTTATATAGTATTCTTTTTGTTTCAGAAGCGACCTGGCTATCACGAACGATCGCTCAGCGAAGTGGGGCCTATCATCACGTGGACATGTATAGCAGCCTAATACTCTAAACGCCTGATGGTGATTCTAAATATGGAGAGGAAAAAGGGGAGGACCCGGAAAAAAATCCACGCGACCACGGGAAGAGAGAGACACGCAAACTCCAAATATACAGCAGCAGGCGTCAGGGTCGGGATCGAGCCCACGACCTCCTGTGTACCAGGCGAGGTAATTAACATCGTGTCACCATTGCACCCAAAGTCACTAAAAGTCCCGGCCACATGGGTTCGATCCCCGGATACACAGCCATCAAGTCCCGGATAACCTGAGTTCGATACCCGATCGTGGATAATAACATCGGTGGTAACATTGTGTCTGAACATGATCGGGGATTTGCCTCCCCGTAGGTACACTCAGCCTAAAATGAGTACTGTGTCTGACGTACCTGATGCCTGCCAAGTGATCACGTATAGTGCTGCCCAGGCCTTAATAGGTGCTCGCTGACTGACGGCGCTCGCCCCTGACCGTCTTTCACACGTGCTCGCGTGTGAATGCGTGTATAATAAAGCTCGTTGAGACGACTTCTGGAATCCGTCTTTTATTCAACTTATGTTACAGTTAGTTCACGCTGCTGATAGGCAGCGTGCGAGGGACAGATAGAGAGACGCACTGCCACGTGGCAACTCGGAGCCCCGCTCCCGCGTCGCCCCCTTCCTCTGTTCGTTCCCGTTCTGACCACGTGTCGTTCGTCTCCACCCCTATTTAATACCCGGGTCACGTGGTACGTTTCCGCCAATCCTCGTTAGCCTGCATCGAATCTTCCAGGCTCCCTCGTCAGCTCCCGGGACCACGCCCCTGACTAATCTCCCCATTGGCTGTGGCCAAAGCCAGCAGAACCAATCCTTATAGCTGTCACCTTTCCATCACGTCAGGGCCATGCCCCCAGGCTTCCCCCCATTGGCTGTTAACCAGGACCGGCAGAGCCAATCACCATGACGAGTTGTGATACGTCAGTGAGCCGGATATATCCTCATATTACACGTGCATGGGGGAGCGGTGATGCAGTGGTTAGCGCACTGCACTACGAGCCCGGCGACTCCCGGCCAACGGATAACACGAGTGGCGAGTGACATCTTAACATTAGTCGTGGGCCTCCTCTAAGTCGACTCAGCCTTACACGAGTACTCAGAGCGATGTGTGAGCATCAGCACTGGGGAGATAATGTTCACCGTGCTGCAAATATTACCGCCGCGTGCGCCATTCCGGATGTAATAGGCGCTCGCTAACAGCACGTGTCCTTGTGTACATATACGCACATCTATAATAGAGGGGGTGTGGGTTGGGTTAGATAATATTGGTCGCGAAAGCCTACGTGTTAAACTGACTAACCTCTGCGGGCGCGATACTTTTCTTCAAACGAGAATATTGGAGAAACTCTGAATCAAGCGGATGAAGCTGATGTCTTCGCTGGCAATTCGTCAAAAGATGCAGAGATTCGTATGGATATTATTGGTCGCGAAAGCCTATGTGGTATATACGCTCGTGTTTGTCGTTACGTGTATCTGTTCACGCGAATATCTTATACAGAATCCTTGCGTATAAACCACGCTTGGTTTTTATTAGATGTTTTTTTGGCGATGCTATATAAATTCAAATGACAGCGCGCTAAAGTTATTGCACCTCCCGCCCCAGACTTGCATCTCCACTGTGATCTAATTAAGCTTGGCGGCGGTCTGTGAGGACGATTCCCCATTGATTGAACAAAAGCTATCTTCCTGCTGCTGCTGCTGCTGCCGCTCCACCTGCTCCTCCTCACTCTCATTCACACGGGGGTTCAATCGGATGCCATCCCATTCTCACCTCCGGTTATACTGGTAGGAACCTCCTGGTTACACCAGCCCACAGGGGGTGATTGTGTCCGTTCGTCCGTCGTGCATCCAAAAATGGGAGGGGTGGGGCTGGGTGGAGAAGGGAGGGTGGGGAGGGGCTGGGTGGGGAGGGGAGGGGCTGGGTGGGGAGGGTGGGGCTGGGTGGGGAAGGGAGGGTGGGGAGGGGCTGGTGGGGAGGGTGGGGAGGGGCTGGGTGGGGGATGGGAGGGGTGGGGCTGGGTGGGGAGGGGCTGGTCACCCCGTGGTGCCCTTATAAAACTCAACGTTTATCCTACTCCTGTGCAAATACCCCACTGGGATATTTGCACAGGGTTGGTGTACGGTGATTTTTCTGCAATATTTTGCTGTCTTTTTTTGGATTTTCTGTTTGCGCATAGTCACTTTAAGATGATTTCAAGTTCATGTTTTTGTTTGTTGCGGTTGCGCCCGATTCAAGAGCCGAATGACTCACAGGGCTATACCTAATAAATGAACTTTGAACTTTGAACGCCGGCTTGTGCCCGCCCTCACAGTCGGGCATATTTGCGCAATACACCACGCCGCCGTTGACCCTGGCCATTGACCGAGCAACCCAACGTTCCTACCAGCTCCCTCCGCAGGAATGTGTTTTCCACAGCTATCTGTGGGGAGAAAAAAAGGAAACTGCCGGCCGTCCGTCGCGTGCAACGCGCGAGGTCACGAGGAACATTTCGGATTTTCTGAATTTTTTTTTCTTTTGTTTCAATGCCAATTTGTGATCTTGATTTTCAGATGAAATTCCCCCATCGCGCAATTGTACACGTGAACGCCACCTTCGTGCTGACAAAAGTGACGTCACTCGACGTCGTGTGACTTCCGTCGAAGAAAGAGGAAGTTGCGCAACAATCTTAATAAGTGACTTTCCTAAAGCGCCCTCAAACAATCGTTGTCAGGGCGCTACGCATGTAGAGGCGGGAATGGTTTAACGTCGACCAAGGATAGAAGAAGTGAGAAAGATGTTTGAAAAGAACTCGACAGAGAGAAATCTATTTTAAGCAGATACACGTTTTTTTGTTACACCCCTCCCCCCCCATTCCTGGTGACGTCATTGCTTTCCGAAACAAACCAAAATTTATTCGCCAAGCATCTCGTTTCGTGCCGATGCCCGACTCTCGGGTTTCTGCAGATCCATTCGTAAATCGCGCCATCCGTTGATGTGCATGGTCACATGAACCCCCCCACTCCCCATCTCCGATTAGCACGTTTGGCTACGTACGGTGCAAAAGAAGTTCAACATACATGCATTATCCGTCAATCAACCGCTGAATGATTCCATTCCACAACTGCACTCCCAGCGCCTCTGCATCTCACGGGCGTTACGTGAGAGAGCGGTGGCGCAGTGGTTAGCCCGCGACCTGCGCTCACGAACCCTGGCACCGCGAGTTCGATTCCCGCTCACGGCCAACAGTGGTTGACGAATATCCAGACCGGTCCCGCGCCTCGCCTAGGTCCACTCAGCATTATGTGGGATGCAAGTGTGATGCGTTAAGCATCGCTAATGGGGGAAACAGCGGCGGCGGCGGCGGTGGTGGGAGGGGTGGACTACGCCCAGATCACTTCCCGCGTGCGCTGCTCTCCGGCCTTCAGCGGTGCTCGCTCGCAGTCCGTGTAAGGCGACACGGGGAGTGGATCTTTGTGCTGCGTGCGTAAAGGGTAGGAAAATGAGACGTGTAGGAGGGTCTATTTCTCGTCTCCTGTGATGTCTCGGTGAGGCATTGGCCACCTAAATCCTGGTCGACTGGGTCCGTGTACCCCCTGCCTGGCACGCTTCTTTTTCTCTTTACGACGAGTGAGATTTGCGGTTATTCCTCGGCGAGATTAATCCCGCGCGGATGAATGATGCCTCTTTGTGAGTCATGCCCAGGGTGTGAGTCGTGGAGAAGGCCATGAAGAAGACGCATAAACTCCTTCACCCCCCTTAACTCCCCCCCCCACCCTATCGCCCCATATCCTCTGGAGTTTACGACGCTCCGGAGAGGACACATTGTTGCTCGGTGTCGATAAAGTCATCCTCATATGGGCGCAACCCCAACCTGATTGTAAGACGCACCACCTTGAAATTAGTTTCAAAACTGCAGGAGAAAGCTGCGTCTCTTATTATGGAAAAGACGGTCACCCTGCCTCAGAGGTCGCAACCGGGTACCCGATACCCGTACCCTACCCGATACTCGGCTACCTGTACCCGGCCGGGTACGGGTACGGGTACCCATTTTGCGACCCTGGTGCGGCCGGGTACGGGTACGGGTAAGGAATCAAAACCCGTTTGCGACCTCTGCCCTGCCTCCCCTGCCCCCCCCCCCCCACGCACCCGACTCGCCCGAACCACTCCTCGTCCACGCACGGTTGGTCACACCCGCTCATCCAGCGCTTAGGAGGCGAGGGTTGGTGGATCACGTACAGATACGGGAGACTGCAAAACGCGCTTGGCTGCGAGGTGGTGGCCAGCAGATAGCAGCGCCGCAATTGGGTGTCGTGAACCTGTATGTGCGGACACTTTGTGAGTGTCAGTTGAACACGAAGGCTTTCGCGACTAATAGTGTCCGTAATCAAGTTTTTTTTGGGGTTAGATCGTGTACATATAAATGTGTGGTTAAACCCGCCGCCACCCGACACAGCCAATTAGTGAGGTTTGTCACGTAAACAGAAAAATCAAGGGTTGCCACGTAAACAAAACATGCCCATGTTTTAGTAAGTAACTAATTGGCATTTTTTATTTAAGTGACAAACCTTACTAATTAGCTGTGTCGGGTGATACTGGGTTTTTTTAGTGTTATCCCATCATTTGCGTGGTCAGTTTTCTCGGGATTTCCGGTTTCCTCCTACATGTAAACACTCATTCATTGGCCGATGACACCTTCATGTACAGAGGCCCGCAGAGCTTGAGCAATTGTTGGTAGCGCCGACTCACCAAGTGCTCGTCTGTGGTCCCTCCTCGCGCCTCTGAGTCGTCCTCTCGACGAGAGTGAGCGAACACCGTGCACGTTATACATTGGAATAATTATTATTCCACTTATGCCACATGATCTCGCCCTGGTTACTTTCTTTTTGCCAGATCCTCTCGTTGTGGACACTGACTCGTCACCACCACTGGCTTAAGGTCTTCCCATCGTTTTTTGCAGTTGATAAGTCCTACAAAGAAACATATTTTTTGGTCTCATCAACACCTTGTTACGAAGTTGACACGTCTATTAAGGGACATCGTTACATTCTGATCATCGTCATCACCATCTCATTTCTGGGTGCCACTCACGTCCCGTGTCAGTCATCTGCCCTCTTCCATCCTGGCCACGAGTCCCACCTATCGCACCCTCCTCATTCTGAAGGCATCTACGAAAGTTATTTGCCATGTTAGGTTCAAAACTTTAAAATAATTTGCCCCTTTCATTCCAGGAAATTCCTATCATCCATCGCATGCTATATATTCAAAGATCATATGCTTTCAGTTAGATGCTTGAGTGGCGTGAATTTCACGTTATGTAATATTCAGACAATTTTTTTTTACATTCATGATGCTGTGGGACACATCGTTAAATGACGGCGGTGTTAAAATATTTTCGGCTCATGTTTATCCGCCTCTGCCAAGAACAGCCACGGCAGATTTACCGTCGCTTGTGTTTTGGGGGCTCTATTCCTTCCTCGTCTTGATTTATTCGTCGAAATGTGTTTTGGCCATTGCGTCAAGGGTGGAATGCGGACCCCGAAAAGTGAAACGTCCTCTTGAGCCCTTCGTCTTTGGAGAGCCGTGTAAGCTAAAACGCGACACAACGCCGATGCAATGGGCGGCCCCTTTGGCACTCTGCTGGATGAAGCCGACCGGAAGTGGTCGAAATTAATAATTTCGGTCGGATCGCCCACATCGGGGAATTAAATTAGAAAACAAATAAACGTTTCATCAATCAACCCCGCGGGGAGACCTTCCCGAACAGCAGCAGCAGCAATTTTAAAATCGAACAAAACTCTGCACTCGTTTCTAGATTCTGGGTCTCATCAGAAGCGTCAGGTTTGTGTTGCAAATGCTGCTGTTGCTGCCGTTGCAGTGTTGGCCAGAACACTCCACCTCAACGCCCGGGCCCCCACTTCATGAAAAATAAAGCTATTTGATATAAAAATAAACATAACTCAATCTACGCTGTTGTGGAAAATTACGGGTAATTGACTTTGTTAATCATTATTGTCTGCATTCGTCGCTGCCAGACTGATCAGTTTGTTTTTTCACGAAAGCGACTGCTATTGACACGTGCGTTCTGTGTGTAAAATGCAAAACACAAAACACCCGTTTTGTTTGATCGTGTGGACTCCCACTGCTGCATTTCGTCACTAAGAGGAAGCCAACGGGGGGCCGGCCTCTTGCTATTGCATGGAGCATAGGTCACTTGCGGAGAGCTCAGATGTTGCCCAGTGATATCTTGTATCAGCAGCAAGGGTTTCACAATGCCCTGCCGCGTGGACTATTTGTCTCCTCGTGAAACCGATAACACAATCAGGATAAACTTGGGAGGGAGGGGGTAATGACGCAAATAACATCACAATCTGGCAGCCCCGTCAACAGCAACCCTCTTCATAGCAGACCTCATCATAGCAGCCCCGTTCCCCAACAGCTCCCTCCACAACAGTCCCCTCCACAACAGCCCCCTCCACAGGTGTTTAAACGTGAACCCCCTCCTCCCCACTACAACCCCTACCCTCAACCCCCACCCACCCCACGCCCCAGTCACGCATTCTCACGGATCAATTCGCTACCAATGCAGCCCCCGACCCTCGCCCTTTTCGCAGAAACGTCTCTCTTTTATCCGCCGGCTCGATAACTCGTTTCGCAACCGCCTGCTTAACCTCCTCCTCGTAGTGCTACCTACTATGGGAGAGAGAGGGAGGTTCCGATTGGCTCTCTCACAGGCGAGTTATTCCCCACGGTGGCTAGGAGATGTTAACTACCTCGCCTGGCATACAAGAGGTCGTGGGTCCGATCCCGACCCTGACGCCTGCTGCTGTATATTTGGAGTTTGCGTGTCTCTCTCGCTGTGGTCGCGTGGATCATTCTCCGGATCCTCTGGTCTTTGCCTCCACAGTTAGAATCAACATCACGCGTTTAGAGTATCTGGCTCCTGATTTCCATTTCCACGTGATACGCCACTTGGCTGAGCTCTCATTTGTGGTCGGGTTGCTTCTGAAAAAGAGCTGTTTAGCATATTGGGCCTCATCTGGTAAAACACGACAGCGCGCTGCCAATTAAAAAAAAAACAGCGAATGGGGACGCGACAATCGGCGGCGTTGCGGGCAGGAGGTGTAATTGCGATGTCACTTAATTGAATATTTCCATTTTTTCTGCCTAATTGGCCGGGCGAGTAGAGTAGTGATGTAATGCAAGCCAATTATGTAATCGCCCCTTTCCTCGACGCTCAATGTCCCCAACTCCTGATTAACCTTGGAGCCCGGCTTCGAGGAGGAAGAGGAGGCGACTGGCCGCCTCGATCCCAGCGCCACGAACGAGAGACGACCTGCAACTGAACGAGAACGGATGAGGAGGGGGGAGGTGAGTGAGGTGGTGGTGGGAGGGGTGGGTGGGTGGAGTGGTGGGGGAGGTGAGTGAGGTGGTGGGAGGGGTGGGTGAGGTGATGGGAGGGGTGGTGGGAGGGGTGGGTGGGACGGGTGGTGGGACGGGTGGAGGAGTGGTGGGAGGGGTGGAGGGATGGTGGGAGGGGTAGGAGTGGTGGGTGGGTGGGGGATCGCACTGAAAAACAAACACCAGCTCTAGATTTGAAGCTTTCGTGACTGCAAGGATTCATACTCTTTGTTTTTTTCGGTAAATTCACGTAGGTATAAAATTTAAATTAAATTAATGAAAACAACTAAATTAAATCACGACGTTTCGGGCGCAACACAAGCGTCCTTCTTCAGGTGAAGACAAGGTAGCGAAAGCACAACCGCTTAAGTGTGAGTATAAACACCAACTCCACAAATCGTGTGATGATGCTGCTGCTGCGGTGGAAGAAGTGGTGGTGCAAACGCACACGTGACAACACATTCGTCAATAACACTGCCGCCGCGAATAGGGGCAACGTGTCATAGGTAACGTTTCGGGAAACGACCCTTCTTCAGCAGCGCCAATCATCGCCTCGGCACTCCGCATCTGCCCCCGCCCCGCCCTCTATCCCCCCACCTCCCATCCCCCCTCCACCCCCTTAGGGTCGCGTTGGGCTTAAGTGGGCAGAGAACCCATGGAGAGCAGGAGGGGGATACTCTCGATTCGACCTCACCGCGATTGTTGCATTGTGACAATTCGCTGTTGCTGATCCTTTCAATAATACAACAATAATAGACTGCAGCAGCTGAGTTTTAGGATTCCGATATTAGGAATCCGCTGGAGCTATGCACTTGCAAATCTAAATTGTAAAACGCATTTCTTTAGAACGGATTGTTTGGCGTTTGGTTTGTTGGCCTTCCCCCGTAACCGCCGATTAGCACCGTTGGCTGCGTACGGTGCGATGAAAGTTCGACGTGCAGACGGAACATGCAATAGCTGCCATCGTGGCTGCGACATATTTGAGCCCCGCACTCAGCGGTGAGAGGGAGGGAGAATCGCAGGACGGTGGGGGTAGAGCGGGTGGACGGAGGGAGGGATGTGAAGATACAGGTGGAAGAGATGAATGGGAGGGAGGGATGACGAGAGGGGGGATGGAGGGATGACGAGAGGAGGGAGGGAGGGATGTGAAGATACAGGTGGAAGAGATGAATGGGAAGGAGGGATTACGAGAGGGGGGAGGGAGGGATGACAAGAGGAGGGAGGGAGGGATGTGAAGATACAGGTGGAAGAGATGAATGGGAGGGAGGGATGACGAGAGGAGCGAGGGAGGGATGTGAAGATACAGGTGGAAGAGATGAATGGGAGGAAGGGATGACGAGAGGGGGGAGGGAGGGATGACGAGAGGGGGGAGGGAGGGATGACGAGAGGAGGGAGTGAGGGATGACGAGAGGGGGAGGGAGGGATGGCGAGAGGGGGGAGGGATGACGAGAGGGGGGAGGGGGGATGACGAGAGGGGGGAGGGGGATGACGAGAGGGGGGAGGGAGGGATGGCGAGAGGGGGAGGGAGGATGACGAGAGGGGGAGGGAGGGATGGCGAGAGGGGGAGGGAGGGATGGCGAGAGGGGGAGGGAGGGATGACGAGAGGGGGAGGGAGGGATGGCGAGAGGGGGAGGGAGGGATGGCGAGAGGGGGAGGGGGGATGACGAGAGGGGGAAGGGGGGATGGCGAGAGGGGGAGGGAGGGATGACGAGAGGGGGAGGGAGGGATGACGAGAGGGGGAGGGAGGGATGGCGAGAGGGGGAGGGAGGGATGGCGAGAGGGGGAGGGAGGGATGACGAGAGGGGGAGGGAGGGATGGCGAGAGGGGGGAGGGGGGATGACGAGAGGGGGAGGGAGGGATGGCGAGAGGGGGGAGGGGGGATGACGAGAGGGGGAGGGAGGGATGGCTAGAGGGGGGAGGGGGGATGGCGAGAGGGGGAGGGAGGGATGGCGAGAGGGGGAGGGAGGGATGGCGAGAGGGGGGAGGGAGGGATGACGGGAGGGGGGAGGGAGGATGACGAGAGGGCGGAGGGGGGATGGCGAGAGGGGGAGGGATGACGGGAGGGGGGAGGGAGGATGACGAGAGGGCGGAGGGGGGATGGCGAGAGGGGGGAGGGAGGGATGACGAGAGGGGGGAGGGAGGGATGACGAGAGGGGGGAGGGGGGATGATGAGAGGGGGGATGACGAGAGGGGGAGGGAGGGATGGCGAGAGGGGGAAGGAGGATGACGAGAGGGGGGATGACGAGCGGGGGGAGGGGGAGAGTGGGGAGGGTGACCGATGGATTTGACGCAGCTGACCGCTCTGTAAACCTCGCACTCCCTCGGGGTCCGGGGTTCCCGCTCCCCTCGCCTTGTCTCCCTGAGAATCTTGAAAACGCAACCGAGGTCGTGAGCGCCAGGGACGTGCGGTTGCTCGCTGCTCACCGCGTGTTTCTCTCCATACATATACTTCAGTGCACCGATCTCTCTCCCTCTGTATCGATTTGTGCTTCCCCGTGTGTGTATCTATGCATATATGTGTGTGTGCCCGTGTGTTTCTCTTCCCGCCTGTCTCTGCGTATCTCTCTCCATCTGTGCGTCTCTCTGCTCACGAAGACTACATCGAGCGCTCTCGGTCCACGCTCCCTTCTCTGTCGTTCACTCAACCACGTCCCCACCGCTCTCCAACTTCTCCCCACGTCTCCATCATAATTCTCATCGTCATTCAGTCCCCTTCATTTCATCATTATAATTCTCCATTCGTATTCCTCTTGCATTTCATCTCGATCCCTCCCCCGTCTCCTTCGCCCTCCCCCTACACCACCACCACCACCACCCCACCTCTCTCCTCGGGAAAGTCGAGCGCGCTCAGAACGGTCTCCGGTGTACACGTGTGTGTGTCCTGCACACCGCTCGTGAGATCAGCCGGGCCGAGTCGCTCCCCCTGGCGGACGGACTGTGAACCCCGGCGGGCTGGCTGGCTGGCTGGCGTGCTCGCGTGCGTGCGGGAGGAGAGTGAGCGTCATTCGAGAGAGAGTGGCACTCGAGTAGAGCGGTGAACGTGGAGGGGAAGTGGTGTTCGGGGAGAGAGAGCGAGCGAGCGCGGTGGAGAGAGAGAGAGTGTGGGGGAGGGTGAATTAGGATCGTGGTGTTTACTGAGAGTGGTGGCGCGCGTCGATCGAGTGGTGTCGGGGGAGTTGTGGTGGTGGACGTGAGCAGTGGAACACGTGGAGGGGGAGCGGCGCGCGCGTGGAGAGAGACGGAGTTGTGCTGACGGGTAGTGATGAACTAGGGGGCGGAGGGGGGGGGTAGTGGTGGACCAGGTGGGGAGTGATGCGGAGTGGTGAGCGGCAAACTCGCATCCGTGGTGTTTAAAGGGAGTGGCGCGCGAGCGTCTGGGGGGGGTAGTGGTAATCGGGCTGAGATATGGAGAGTGGGGAGCGTTGAAGGAAGGGCGCAGTTGAAATCGGATCGTGATGAACTAGGGGAGTGGTGCACGGGGTGGTGAACTCGGTTAGCTGTGTACACGGGGGAGCGATACGCGTGGAGACGAAAGATAGACGCGAGAAAAGTGGTACCCGTGGAGAGAAGAGGTACCCGTGGAGAAGAGCGAGACGCGGAGAGAGCCGAGTGCACTGCAGAGGTGAGCGTTTTCTTGCGATATGGCGATACGATCATTGTCACCGTCACCGTGACGGCTATTGTCATCGTCACCATGACCATGCGTGTTCTCTAATGTGTACTGCCTTCTCGTGCGTACTGCGTGCCCCCCCCCCACGGTCATGCCGTTGGTCTGTGCGCTCTCTGCTTATCTGTACTGACATGCGTCGCGCTGCTGCTCATCATCATCATCAGCTGTTCCGCGTACTTTGAACTTCATCGTCGTGGTCATCATCGTGGTCATATGATAACTACCGTGATCATCATCTGCTGTTATGTCTGCTCAACATGATCATCATTTCATCATTCTTTCTCACCATCATCTGCTGCTCTCTCTCTCATTTCCTTCTGAGCTGACGAAATTTCATTCGTACCGTTTGTATATGGGCACTATTAGGAATGACGCGACAACCTTTTCCATGGATCAAACTCATCATAATCGTCTGCTATGCCGCGTGCTACTGTCAAATTTATCATCATCCGTGTTATCATCTGTCGACTCAAGTATTATTAGCAAAAGCATCAATTGCGTCTGCCCGTAGCGCTGCACAACCCATAGATGGCAACACGTAGCATTATTTACATGGCGAATAAAGATGATTATGATAACCTTTTAAAAGATCATCATCACCATCTACTATTTGGCGAAACCATCCTCAAATCGAGTCGTGAGTCTCCGCGAGGCTTTCCTGGTTAAATACGCGTAATAATAGTAGTAATTAATGTAATTGTGTGTTCAGTATCACAGCTGCTATCTTCATCTGAGCTTCTGTGTGCCCTATGATCATCATCTTTTACATCTGGATTGAAAACTTCCCCTGCACCTCCGATTAGCACGGTTGGTGGCTACGTAGGGGTGCGAAAAGAGTCGACACACGTGCATCGTTATCATCGTAGCCAGGCTGCTGGGCCACAACCCTGGACCGCCGCATCCACTGCACAAACCATGGCAGAAGCAGCAGATGCGGATGCCTGATTATGATGTGGATACTTGATGATGATGATGAAGATACTGGATGATGATGATGATGATACTTGGTGATGATAATGTAGATATTTGGTGATGATGATGCAAATACTTGTTGCTGATGAGGATACCTGGTGATGATGATGATGCGGATACTTATTGATAATGATGCTGCTGCTGCAATAATTGATAATTTAAAACTGTCCTGCATGCGACTGTGTTCACCGACACAACTGCGAATGAGGCATCGTCACAGCGAGGATTCACAACTCCGCTACCCCTGACGCAATCATCCGGCTCAACTCCCTCCCTCCATGTAAATTACATCTGTTGCTCATCCATCACACGACAGAGAAAGACGGAGATCCATAGAGTCACACTGAGACTCGTAGACTCGCACAAAGCGACACGTAGACTAACGTAGATATCTACATGAAGGAGGCATCATCACAGCGATGCATTCCTCTATTCCGGACGCAATCGTCTGGTTGAACCACCTCCATGCAAAACTACAGTTGTTGCTTAACATCAACATCAGCCGTAAGAAGATCACATTATCATCATCATCGTCGCTGTCATCGCTAACATCGGCGATTGCTTGTGCTCTCTGCTCCTTCTCACGATCATCATCATCATCATCATTATCTGCGTTCCTGAGTGCTATCTGCTGTGAGTTTTCTGAGCCGTAAAAAGATCACATCATCACCATCGCCATCATCTGTGGTCCCTAGTGCTCTCTGCTCCTTCTCACAATCATCATCATTATCTGCGCTCCTGAGTGCTATATGCTTTGAGTTTTCTGAGCCGTTAAAAGATCACATCATCATCATCATCACCATCGCCTGCGGTTACATTGTTTTCTCTGCCCCGTCTCACGACTATCATCATAAAAATCAGCATTTATGACCACCACCACCATCATCATCGCCACCATCATCCGTTGTCCGCACTGCCCGCTCAGCTATTCCGCGCCGCGCTCCGTTCACCATCCCGGTAGCGGTAGCGGTGTCTCCCCACAGAAGCAGTCGCCATGTACCCCGAGTGCGAGACGAAATTGATGCTGGAGCTGGCCATGGAGTCGTGCCTCCAGCAGCTGCGCCACGAGTGGAACGCCACTCGAGGGCACGGTACGGACACGCGCTCAACAAACACTCGGCTCGATCAAGTAATTTCGGTGCTTGTTACATGAAAAAGACTTCACTGTGTGTGTGCTTGTTTGTGTTTTTGTATCGTTTGTTGTTGTAACGTTCTGACCTGCCCCGACTGGACACCTGTGGAAAAAGAGCTTCATAGCTCATCGGATTTCTGCAGCATAAATAACTATTCTGATTCTGAACAGATCACGTGCTATTGCTGTTGCTGCTGCTGCTGCTAACGCGGTGTGATCGATAGCACATCGGTCACCGGTTCGATTTGATCTCTTGGCGCGGCAGGTGAAACAATAATGCGAGTATCTTGAACGCCCCCTCCCTCCCTCCCCTCCCCCGCACCCCGCTCCCTCCGCCTTTATAAATGAGTTCACCACAGTTAGTGGGCAAATCGGCGAGTTACGTGTGATCGGGGTTACGTGTTGGCTACCTACGGTACGAAATAAGTTCAACATACACGCACACCTAGTCCAAGCTCTTGCAAGAGGTTTGCCCATTGTGGAAGATTATGGCAAAGTACAGTCGAGAGGAAGCTCTCCAGAGCCCTCGACTGGAGGACTCTTCTGCTAGCAGGGGTGTGAGCGAGACATTGCAGGGCCTGCTCCTTTACCCTTTGTTCCGCAACACAAACGGACACCGTGCTGCGCGTCCTTGTCACTCTTTTATCGCTGCCGTTCTCATCGATTTCACGTCTCGACGCCATCGCAAACGCCGTGGACATTGACCCACTTGCCCCCCCCCCCCACCTGGTCAATGCCGGCTCAAGTAGCGTTGTCTCTCTCGCAAAGTCGCCTCCCCCTTAATTCTAGATTTGTCACAGGCTATACGGGGGATCTTTGTCTTTTTCTTGCCGGTCATCTTAGTCAAGTCAACTCATTGGCACATGGCCAGCGAGCCTTCGACAGACACTTCACGTGGCCTCGAAGTGCACCTTGCCTGGCACAAGCGCCGTGGTGGCGTCCGCGCCACTTAGCGGCGAACGGGACCCTGTAGTTGTTTGTGACCTGTGTCTGTGCTACGATGTCTTTGCTGTGCGCCTGCTGCGCCGTGTCTGCTGTGCTGTTCCTCGTGCTGTCCGTGCCGCTATCGCTTTGCCTTATTTGGCTGCAAGCCCGGCGCTTCGCAACTGAACCGAGATCGAAAACTCGACAGGATTCGTTGCCGGTGATTCACTCTTCCGGTAATTAGCTGAATTGGTAAGATTTTGGGTCACGATTAAAGAATCGATTAATGTGATTTCTATCGGACTCTGATAACTATGCTAACGTAACGTAAGGCGCCGTGGTGGCAATGAGATGTCACCTCCCTCGCCTGGTATGCAGGAGGTCGTGGGTTCAATCCCGACTCTGACGCCTGCTGCTGTATATTTTGAGTTTGCTTGTCTCTCTCTCCTCGTGGTCGTGTGGTTTTTTCTCCGGGTCCTCCGCTTTTTAAATCCTTTATATTAAGATCACTTGCTTGCGCGCTTACGACCGTGCAAATTTTCGGTCGTTTTTTAACCCACTTCCCGTGATCCAATCGAGCTGACATTTTGCACACAGACTCGTTGTGCGTGACGATTTATTTTCGTGAAAATTTTTTTTCCAAAATGTTACACTTTTTAGGATTTTTTTTTAATATTCAATTACCAATTGCTTAATGGTGGCAGGCAATCATCTGACCCATAGGTGGCAGCCATCTCAAGCCAGAGGACGAGAGGACTCTAGCCGCCCGTTTCAAAGACCAATGTGGGCTGGGTTGTGGCCCATTGAACACGCATATAAAGGATTTATAGTGAAAATCTTTGTTTTTACGGGTTAATTTTTTTCCCTCCACATTTAGAATCAACATCACGCGTTAAGAGTATTTGGCTGCTATAAGTTTCCACGTGATAAAAAAACCGTTTCGTTGAGCAATAATTTCGGATGGCCGGTTCGCTTCTGAAAGAGAGCTATAGAGGTCAATCGGCTTTACCCGTTCAAATAAAAATCGTCGAGTTCATAGTTTATTATACATCAGGAGCTCACAACTGAGTCTCACGACTTTTCCCATGGAGGATCTCGCTCGCGTCCTTCTGTGGGAAGTCGACACGCGGGCGCGATCTGGACGGGGGAACGTCTGTGCCCTGCAGTGGGAGTTTTTGATATCGCACGCTTGGAGGCGAAAGGGTTGGTGAATCGCGGACGGATTTGTTAAAATTCGCAAACCCCCGTGGGCCGCTGCTACGCGGCCACGTGACGGCAGCGGAATCGCATTGTGGACCGCGAACCCGTCTGCGCGGACCTCGTGTGAGTCACGGCATTATTGGGGTCATCCAGTTTCCTGCCACGTGGAGCAAACCGGCATTGTCTCAAACATCCCAGTGCCGGACCGTCCCGAGAATGAGCCACGCGATTGAGTGAAACTCTCCTGAATCAATATCACCATTGGCAGTAGGGGTCGGCACGGTTTGGCTCAAACCACCAAACCGCGGTTTGAACCGAACCAAATCGGTTTGGTTTGGCTCTGTTTGAACTGGTTCGGTTTGGTTTGGGGCTACGAAAACCGACTCGGTTTAGCTCGGACAGGGTGGAACCGGCTCAAACTAGTTTGGTTCAAGCCAACTTAAGAGGTTTGGTTTAGCTTAGTTTGGTTTGGTTTTGGTTTGGTTTGGTTCAGTCGTCGCTGGTTTGGTTTGGATTGCTCAATTTGAAACCAGTTTGAGTCGGTTCAAACCGTGCCGACCCCTAATTGGCAGTACTCACTGACATTATTTGCGTACGGTCGAGAGGGTGTTTGGTCTACTCTTCTACGCAGGCCAACGCGAGACCTGCCGATCGACTCTGCCGTGGTGCACCCATTAACACGACCGTCGTGACACCAACAGGGCAGTTTCGCGCACGTGTAAATGTTCGCGCGCAAGGCGAAGCGCGCTTTGGAGAGAGAGCGAGAGAGAGCGAGAGAGATGGGGAGCATAATGAAGGCGATGACGCCGTCAGACGCCTTCTCGCCTCCCCTCGCCACCCCAAATAGGAATTCTCTGGACTCGACTCTCGACTTTGAGAAGTCCCAGACGCCAGGGATGTTTGCGTATCGCGTCTCGCCCACCAGCTTCCCGTCTGCGCTGCGCTCTGCAGCAACGCGTGGCGATCTCTAGCGTGGGCACGCCCTGCGATCACGGCCTCGCTCCTCCTCCTCCTCCTCTCTCTCTTTTTTTACGATCAGTGGAAACAAGAAGATGCTCGGTGTATTCGGCACTTTGTTTCGTTCATCATTTCGTCATTTTTTTTACTTAGCTTTATGTAAACCCCCACCTCTCGCTCACTCTCTCGCTCACTCTCTCGGTCACTCTCTCGCTCACTCTCTCGGTCACTCTCTCGCTCACTCTCTCGGTCACTCTCTCTCTCTCTCTCGCTCTCTCTCTCTCTCGCTCGCTCGCGTCAGTGTCAGCCCTGTTCATATTTGCTGGGCTCGTGAACAGCGTCGGCTCGTCTGAGACTTTATTTGACATTCGCATTCCATTTGGACCGCGCCTGTTCGAGGCTAAACTCGTAATTTCTCCCTCCGCTGTCGCCAGAGTGGCGAGCTGCCTTCCACCTGCTGTTAAATACCACGCTCAATGCCTCCAGCCCTCCTCCCCTGCCCCCACACCTCTGCCTGTAACCCAACCGCCTCGTTCTTAAGACAGGTATAGTATATTGACACGAGGTTTTGGCTGGCTGCCGAACTGCCTGGCTGACTGGATGCTTGGAGAGAGGGAGGGAGGGACACGTCCAGAGGACATGCGCGTTGTTCGTCTCTCTTATATATATCTTCTCGCGATTTCTGCGCAGTGTCTTGTTACGCAGTCGCGTCTATTCGCTATGTAAATCCACATCGTGTTGCGCGTACAGGTCTGTGCATGCCGTTGTTTGTGTATTTAGGCAGTGCCTGTTATAATCCGCTGTTGAACCTCGGGTGTCCGTGGAAAGCAGAGGCTTATGGGTAGAAATCGGCGACACAGAGCGACCCGCACGCTCAAAGGCTCGCCCCTTCCTCGTGCCCTGGATCTTCCCGTCCGTGGGAGGCTCCTCGATTCCCAGACTCGGCTTGGTGACGAGTGGCCGCGTGAACTACCAATTGCCCTTGCCGTTTTAGCCCAGGCACGGTGCGATGGCGATGTGGTTAGAGCACTGCACGATGAACCCAGCTTTTCCGGGAGTTCAATTCCTGGTCGAGGCCAACTAACTAAACTAGCATCAGTGTGCAAGTGACAATAATCGTGAAATCTGAGCCCGTGCTGATGTATGATCAAATGAAGTACGGTCAAACGACACCGCGTGGGGCAATGCCTTCATCAAGCCGTGGTTCGATCGAGGGGCTGTATTGCAGTGCGGGTTGTGTGTGTGTGTTAATTTGCGCGTGTTAGTAGCAGTCGTGTAACTGTTAGCGCACTGCACTACGACCCCGGCAGTACGAGTTAGATTGCCGCTCAACGCCAATAAGAGCGACGATAATCTGAATCGGTAATGGGCATCCCCTAGGTCGACTCAGCCTCAAATGAGTACCTGATGCGGTGTGTAAATATCACCGCGTGGCGTTGGCCACCTTGTGCGCCGTGCCGGCCTTCATAGGTGCTACTCGCTAACAGCACTTGCCCCAATAGTCTGTGTCGGGCTATACGGGGGATCTTTGTCTTTCCTCAAATTTAGCATTCTCAGGAAGAACGTAATCAACCAGATAGGGTGTTGACTGTTATGTTATCCGACTCTCTGTTGTATTACATTACATTTCTAAGTATACTAGATTTGTGTTTCTATTTAATTTATACCTGATGATGATTTCTTGTGTTGCAATAGAAACGTCGTATGCTAGTATTTAATCTAATTTATTATTTTATCTTTATACGTGACTTTACCGAAAGAACCAAATAATAATTCCTGCAGTCACGAAAGCTCCAAATTGAATCTTTGTCTTTGTTTGAAGCACTAAGTGTAATTGGCTCGCAACGCTGTGCTACGAACCCGGGGAACCGCGAGCTCAGTGCCCATCAGCGTTGAATATCTGAACCGGTCCTGGGCTTTCACGAAGGTCGACTCAGCCTTAAACGAATACCTGGTGTGGTCGGTGTGCGTAAACATTACAACAGCGGTCGGCCCGAGCGTGACATCTTCTACTTGCCCCCCTCCCCTCCTCGTGTATCGTGCCCAGCCTTCACAGATGCTCGCTCAAGGCAACTTGCTCCAACAAGTCTGTGAAGGCTATAGGGTGGTGGTTATGGTGGTTATGGTGGTGGTGGGCGGGGGAGGTCTTTACCTTTGTCTTTGTGCATTGCGCAATGCACGTTTATTCCTCCAATAATACATAAAGCATCGAAGGAAACCGAGAAGCGACTTTCACGATCGAGCACGCCACCACTCTCTGCCACCGACCATTTGGTCTCCCACGAAGCTCATGGTCCACCCTAAACCACACGCTTGTCGCCGATATTCAAATATGCTCAAAATGCCCCCCCCCCCAATATATTGCTATAAAAAATTGCGATACTATGTAAATAAAAACAATAATTTGCTAAACCTTGGCCACAATATCTGGACTTGTCTTCATATAAATCAATGCATAGATTTATGTTTATATGATTGTGGTTGTGGTTGTACTTTATTAATCCCTAATCTCTGCCATTACATACAATAAAACAAGAAATGGTAAAAAAAAAACAGAGCAATCTAATACAATACACTATTAGACATTATTGTAAAAAATAAAAAATAAAAGTCCATCCAATGTGTTAGTGAATTTTTTGATATTTTAGACAGAAAAATTTTCAATTTTGCTATTTTTACGGGTTGGGACCCCCAGACACCCTGGAAGATTTGGTCCCCCCCCAATGTTGACTCCATGGCTACGGCTACGGCCTTGCTTGTCGCACAAACCGAACATGTAAAACCCTCCAGTCGTGTCCTACTGCCGTCACCCAGAGCAGAGACCGTGCAACGCGTGACGACGCAATGCCCCGATCCACAAACACCGAGGAGGTGACGTCACAGCGACGATACACTCCTCCTGCTACAACTCGTGACGCGGCCGTCGTTTGGCTTGAGACTGACTACCTGCACGTGACAGTGCAAGTCGTTTGTTCTGCATCTAACAGCAGCAGCAGCAGCAGTACGTAAGAAGAAGACGAAGGAGAGCGATCGTCCACGCTTCGCCGCACACCGGTGTCGCCATCGGGCGTCTTCGATTGGGAGCGGGAAGATTGTGGAGGGGGGGGGGCTGGAGATGGGGGGGGGGGTGGTGGGAGAGGGGGGGGGGGTGGTGGGAGAGGGGGGTGGTGGGAGGGGGGGGAGAGGGGGGGGGGTGGTGGGAGAGGGGGGGTGGTGGGAGGGGGGGGGAGAGGTGGGGTGGTGGGAGAGGGGGGGTGGCGGGAGAGGGGGGTTAGTGAGAGAGGGGGGGTGGGAGAGGGGGGTGGTGGGAGAGGGGGGTGGTGGGAGGGGGGGGAGAGGGGGGGGAGAGGGGGTGGCTGGAGACGGGGGTAGGAGAGGGGCGGGGTGGCTGGAGGGGTAGTGGAAAGAGTGGGGAGTGGGACGAGGGGGGAGTGGGAAAGGAGGGGGGGGTCGTTAGTTCCGTTTAGCACACAAAGAAGAAGAATGAGACACTTTTTCGTGTTTTGTCTTTCACCGAAGTAGTTTCGAGAGCCGCATCACACACGCAGAGAGGGCTACGTGTGCACAAACAAAGCAGGTATACAGCAGGTTACAAACAAATTAGGACTTCCATAATATAGGGGGGGTTTTTTTTGGGAGTTAGATCGCGTAAAAATGAATGTGTCGTTAAACCCGCCACCACCCGACGCAGCCAATTAGTAAGGTTCGTCGCGTAAACTGAACATACCAATTGGGAACTACGTCAGTACTTCCGGTGTGTGTTTGGACGGTAAACACACAACATGAACAACTCGAGTACTGTGACGTTTCGCTCGTGATGACAACAACCAGCTTCATCAGGCGACGAGCTGCAATGTGAAGAAGACCTCCTCTTCCGGTCTTTAATCGAACAATGGTGATGTATTTACACCATTGGATCCGCATTTGCCAGTAAAAAAATTATGATAATTGTTTTTTTTTTACCCTTCCATCTGGCAACAAAACTGACGCATTTTTTTGCATTATGGCTGCAGGTATTGTGGTCTATGCAAACATGACTCCATGTAAAAAAAGGCGTCAGTTTTGTTGCCAGATAGAAGGGTAAAAAAACAATTATCATATTTTTTTACTGGCAAATGAGGTTCCAATGGTGTAAATGCTTACCCCGAGCTCTCATACTCTGATGGTGCATTGTCTTTGAGTTGTGCGCCTTTTAGCATCATCTGGTCCAACCCATGTGAGAATAGGCTCTAAGGAAAGCTGTCTCGGGTGTGGACCAATCAACTTCAATGACAGTGCATACATTATCAGAGTTATGTTTTTTGTTTGCATTATGGCTGCAGGTATTGTGGTCTATGCAAACATGACTCCTTGTAAAAAAGGTGTCAGTTTTGTTGCCAGATAGAAGGGTAAAAAAACAATAATCAATGGTGATGTAATCAATGTTAGCCATGCAGGTGCGAAGACCAGAGGGGGGAGGTTAATGTAGTTATAATTTAGCTGCGTTTTGCTAATTGCCTTTGAATCTCTGCATCTTTTTAAATCCTTTATATTAAGTTAACTTGCTTGCTTGCTTGCGTGCTTACGACCGTGCAAATCTTTCGGTCATGTTTTAACCCACTTCCCGTGATCCAATCGAGCTGACATTTTGCACACAGACTCGTTGTGCGTGACAATTTATTTTCGTAAAAAAATGTTCCAAAATTTTCAACATTTTAGGAATTTTTTTTTATATTTAATTACCAATTGCTTAATGGTGGCAGGCAATCATCTGACCCATAGGTGGCAGCCATCTCAAGCCAGAGGACGAGAGGACTCTAGCCGCCCGTTTCAAAGACCAATGTGGGCTGGGTTGTGGCCCATATAAAGGATTTATAGTGAAAAACTTTGTTTTTACGGGTTAATTTTTTTTTGTTTCGTTTAATTTAACCTATCGTGAACGAAACTACATCACCAGCAATGCTGTTGTTGTTCTCTGCGCTTTGTTGCACCACGAACGACGGCGTCATCGAGCGGGCAGAGCGGTTTAGTCTTAAAAGGCGCGGAGGATCGAGTGTGATCTCGGAAGCTAAGCAAGCTGAGCCTGGTTAGTGGCTGCATGATTGACCACTGGGGCTTGCCAGGCGTTGTAGATGTGGGTTGGGCGCCGAGGTGTTGCCAAGAGATGGCGGCGGTGGTGGTGGTGGTGGGATTAGCCGTGGCTGGGAATCGAACTTAGGTTGCCCTGTTCATAACATGGTTTGCTAACCACTGCGCCACCGCTCCACTCCAAATTAGCAATGGCGATGATGATTATCACAGTGGCCTAATCGCCCTGCCTGTGCGCAAATGCGTTTTATCTCAGAAATCTAAGTGGGTTTTGAGCCTGGTTAGTGGCTGAATGGGTGACTACCGCGGCTTGCCAGGTGTTGTAGGCGTGGGGTGTCCAGGTATGGCCGGAACACGGTAGTGTTTAGGGTCACTCCTCTCGTATCCATGGGGGGTTTTCCCCAGGGATCTTCGGTTTCCTGCCACGGTGGCGAGATGTTAACTACCTCGCCTGGTATACAGGATGTTGTGGGTTCGATCCCGACCCTAACGTCTTTATATTTGGAGTTTGCATGTTCTCCCCGTGGTCGTGTGGATTCCTTTCACATTTAGAGGCATGCGTTTAGAGTATTTGGTTGTTATAAGTGTCCACACGTGCTTGCGAAAAAATAATAAACTAACGGAAATTGACCTTTGGGAGGCCGGATATTGATTACGTGATCATAACTCTCCAAAAGGCAGGCGCAGCATTAACATTCGACATAAGCTGACACGGACACGTTAATACGGACACGGTACTGCTGTACACGCGTTTACGTAATGCATTGCCTCAGCTAGAGAATCAAGTCAACGTTAAACATTGACGGTGACAAGTGCAGTCGAGAATCAATCATGAGCTATGACACCGAGACGCCGCCCCGGATTTTCCCGTATCGGGTGATGCGTGTGTGCGATTCACCGCTAATTTGAATTTCAAGCCAATATTTGATGATGATGACGACGACGATGATGCTACTGGTGACGATGCTGGAAATGCAAATGATGATGCCGGTGATGATAATGGACTGTGGGTTGTATGAGTCTATGGGTTTAAGTGTGAGTTTATGGGTTTGTGTGTGATTATATCAGTTGATGTGTGAGTCCATGAGTGTATGTGTAAATGTATGGATTTATGTGTGAGTCTATGGGTTTATATTTGAGTCTATGGGTCCATGTTTGAGTCTATGATTTTATGTGTGAGTATATGGCTCTGTGTGTGTTTGTACGGATCTCTATATGAGTTTGTGCGTATATGGGTCTCCGTGTGAGTATGTGGGTTTATATGTGAGTGTGTAACTCTGTGAGTCTGCGGGTCTTTATGTGAGCGTATGGGTGCGAGTGTGTGTGTCTCTGTGTGGGAGTGCGTGGGTCTCCGTGTGAGAAAGCGCTGATGATGAAGCCACTGCGTGTGCATTCCACGACTCGTTGAACCCACAGGGAACGCGTTGCTATCACCCGGGGGAGCAGAAACGCCGGCGTGGACTTTGTAGCCGCTTCTCTGGCCGTGTCTCGTTGCCCCGCGCCCTTGCTCCCACGTACAGCACACGTCCAAGCCCCTTTGCCAATCCACTGCTGGGGCAGTTCGACTTCCAACGCCGTGCGGGACGTGGAGGGTCATATGACCATACTTCACCACGCTGGTCAATGGGAGTCTTGGGGGTTCCCGTCGCACCTCTCGTCACACCCCCCCCCCCTTCCACCCCCCCGCGAGGAGCAAATCATCCAATCAGCGGAGAGCTCCAACTCTTCGGAGTCCCCGGCCTCAAGCACGGAACTCAATAAATAAATGCGGGTTTTGCGAACTTGGAGAGCGTAGAGTCACATTATAGCAATGGGGGCAAGCTGCACGGCACTCTGCTGCCCAGAGCGTCGGCCCGCAGCGTTGTGCCAATGAGAGCGGTGCTCTTCATTGCAAGACCCCCGGGGGTCACTGTCGCGGCCCCTGGTGGTATCTCGTGCGGCTCCCAAACATCATCGTGCTGCTGTCAAACCCCCAATGGTGTCAAATGTGCGGCGGCCCTCACCAACGATCAGAGGTGTGGACTCGAGTCATGTGACTTGGACTCGAGTCAGACTCGAGTCATGAATTTGATGACTTGCGACTCGACTTGGACTTGCATAACAATGACTTTGTCCCACCTATGAGATGTGGACTCGAGTCATGTGACTTGGACTCGAGTCAGACTCGAGTCATGAATTTGATGACTTGCGACTCGACTTGGACTTGCATAACAATGACTTTGTCCCACCTATGAGATGTGGACTCGAGTCATGTGACTTGGACTCGAGTCAGACTCGAGTCATGAATTTGATGACTTGCGACTCGACTTGGACTTGCATAACAATGACTTTGTCCCACCTATGAGATGTGGACTCGAGTCATGTGACTTGGACTCGAGTCAGACTCGAGTCATGAATTTGATGACTTGCGACTCGACTTGGACTTGCATAACAATGACTTTGTCCCACCTATGAGATGTGGACTCGAGTCATGTGACTTGGACTCGAGTCAGACTCGAGTCATGAATTTGATGACTTGCGACTCGACTTGGACTTGCATAACAATGACTTTGTCCCACCTATGAGATGTGGACTCGAGTCATGTGACTTGGACTCGAGTCAGACTCGAGTCATGAATTTGATGACTTGCGACTCGACTTGGACTTGCATAACAATGACTTTGTCCCACCTATGAGATGTGGACTCGAGTCATGTGACTTGGACTCGAGTCAGACTCGAGTCATGAATTTGATGACTTGCGACTCGACTTGGACTTGCATAACAATGACTTTGTCCCACCTATGAGATGTGGACTCGAGTCATGTGACTTGGACTCGAGTCAGACTCGAGTCATGAATTTGATGACTTGCGACTCGACTTGGACTTGCATAACAATGACTTTGTCCCACCTCTGCCAACGATGATGTCTCATTGCCGAAAGTGGGCCCCCCCCCCCCCTCTGAAAACTAGTGAACAACACCGCATTAGTAGAGACTCGCGTTTGTCAAGTGAAGTTTCATTCGCATGGGAACTTTGAATTAATTGGACATGGTTGATGCTTGCTTGATGTACTGGACAAGTTAGCAAATTAAGTCCTGCACCCTATGCGTCTTTCGGGAAGAATCGGGTGCACTCGCCCACGCTCAGTAATGGATCTGGCCAAACATTCCTAATGCAGGACCCTCCTGAACAGTGTCTTTCCAGCAGGCGTCTTCACTCAGTGGGACGTCATTGGTTCTCGTCTGCTGCCCCTATTGCTCGCCCCCCCCCACCCTCTGCGTCTCCCAGTCACCGTTAAACTCCGGGCTCAAGACCCGCATCATCTCCTCTGCCTACAGCAGTGCCTGACCCTCTCTAAAAAAGTCAAAAAGCCTGCCCACTGTTTTCGTACAGGGTCTTGAGATGCAGTGTCATTTATACGCTACATACATCCACAGTTTGATTTGTAACTGAAAATTGCAGCTTTTACATTAGTATCAAGCCCGTGAATGACACATATCAACACATATCAACAGAATCGTTTTTTTAGACTGCAGGAATCCAATGAGCCTTGAACCTCTTACTCACAGATGTCACGTCACTCATACGCTGTGTTTGCCAGCTGCTGTTATTGGGAAGGCCTGTGATCACAATGCCTGCAATGCGCCCGATCTCTTCAGATGTCGGAAGCTAAGCTGGTTTGAGCCTGGTGATCGCCATACATTATGAACACGTGGTGTAGGCGGTGATGGCTGACTGCCTGTGATCCAGCACTGTGGAAGAAGCAGCGAGGGTTAGTGGATCACCGCGCTGATGGTGTGAAACTCCCTTCCCGTGGGCATCGAGGAGGAGCCGTACCCAGGCTCTCCAGGAGAAGGCCGTACAGCGAGTGGACTAATCGCCATATGTTTCCATCTGTACGGGGATAGAGTTTTGCTCCGTCGCGCGCACATGCTTTTTCTCCAGGTGCTCTGGTTTCATCCCCCACGTGTATAACAAACACTCATCATCGTTATTTGGGTGAAAACATATTTCATTAAAAAAAAAAAACAATTTGGCAGCAGGACCCTTTTTGAAATAATAGTCCTACGACCAAGTGTGGCTCTCCTGGATAAATAAGTAAAACCAATAAAAATGCTCCAACGTCTACGCTACCAGACTTCACCAACCCACGCGGAGCAAAGTGGTGAAGTATGGTCAAACATCCCCCGCGAGCCGCACGGCGTGGCGAGGCCCCGGACAAAGGCGCTGCGTACATTGGAGGGGACCGCTCCGTGAGTTGCAGGATTGCCGTGAAAACGGGCTCGCAATTTAGACTCCCTCGATATCAACGCAAATCGCCATCGTAAAACGCCGAGTGTAAATCACGCACTCGGTTCTGCTGAACACATCGCCGTCCGCCTGGCAGCTGCTGTTCTTCGGGAAGATTTGCGCGGTTGGCTACGTACGGTGCGAAAGAAGTTTGACGTGCATACACACGGGGGGGGGGGCGGAATGGGGGGTGCCTGGAGGCGGTGACCATGTGTGCTGTTACAAGCTTCCAATAATAACTCCTAACAACCACGACTGCACATTTCGACTTAAAGCTTTCGTGACTGCAGGGATTCATCTTCTTGGTTCTTTCGGTAAAGTCACGTATAAGGGAAGTAATACAATAATAAAAATAAAACATAATTAAATAATTCTCACGACGTTTCGGCCACAACGCAACCAAGAAGATACGACTGCACATTTAATGATGGCGCTGTGTGTTGCTGGCCGCTTGACGTTTTCCCCCCACCCCCTCCGCCCCCCCCCCTCCGCCTCCTCCACACCCCCTCCGCCCCCTCCTCCCCCCCGCCACCCCCTCCGCCCCCTCCGCCCCCCCCCCCTCCGCCCCCTTTGCCCCACAGGCTGCCCTGGAGAGTGGGACCGATTGATATGCCTCCCGCCAGCAGCGCTGGGGGAGTCGGTGAACCTCACTTGCCCCGACATCCCCATCTTCACAAAGAGGGGTGCGGCGCGCATGAGGTTACCACTACGTCCCGGTTCGTCCGGGACAGTCCCCCCCGGTGGTTTCAGAAAGACTGCTTGCTACCTTCCCCCGACGAAGATCTGTTTTGAAAGTCAAGATTTTATCGCCGGTTCTCATACGTCTGGCTCCATCCATAGTCGACTCTAGAAGCGGGCTAAAGGGCGGGGCTATCCGAACAGTGGGCGGAGTTACCTGGATGGGCCGGGCTACGTGGGTGGGCGGGGCTACCCGGGTAATGGGAGGGGCTACCAGGGTAATGGGCGGGGCTATCTGGGTAATGGGCGGGGCTACTTGGGTAATGGGCGGGGCTACCTGGGTAGTGGGCGGGGTTATCTGCGTAGTGGGAGGGGCTGCCCGCCCACCTTGTGATGAGCCTCCAAGAAACGTGGCGGCAGCCTTAGTTGAGCAGCCATTTCTCCTGCCTCCAGTTATTTGTGGATAACAAACTCCACCTGTACACTTCCTCCTCAGCCACCAGACACGAACCGACACTGCGAGCATGATCTGTCACCACGGTTCGATTACCTATGATGTCCTCAGACGCCCCCCCACCCACCCCTCCACCCACCCGCACCCTCCCTCATCCATCCTACCCTCCACAGCACAAAGTCAATTAATCAGACCAGAAATTGGTACCGCCCGCCTGAGGTGGCAAAACGTTAGTGCTCCTGTTTTAATATTGCCATTAAAAATGCATTACTGGATGTAATAGCCTTTTCAGTAAATCATCGGCAGCAGCAGCAGCAGTTTTGTCATCAATATTATCAGTAGCTGTTTCATCAACAACAGCATTATCAGCAGCAGCAGCAGCTACACTAAGGAAACAAATGTGGCCATGGGTGGTCCTGACCACACCAACCCTAAAGGACCTTTGTCAGCCTTAATCATCATCAGAATCATCAATCATCATCATTAGACGCTGCCTATCCACTGCTGGGTGAAGTAAGGCCTCTTCTCACGCGCTCGCCATCACTCACGGCCTCATAAAGCCACAATCCATCTCGCTCCTGCGCGCCAGCTGATCCGATTGCTCCATCTCCGCTGCTATCGTACCCTCTTGGGCATTCAGTAGCCTCCACAAGTAAATCTCATCTCGGGTTGATCATCGCGATCCATGCATGGACAGAGAGCCCGTCGGTGTCATTTGTTTCCATGTTCCTCTCTGTATTGTGACAGTGTGCTCAAGTAGTTCCACCTCGTTCTGGCAACAATCTCTTAAGTCGTCGTCGTCAAGCGATTCTCTGTTAAGTCTTCCTCTCTTTCCAGTTCCTTGTATTTTTCCGAACAGCACACGTTGAATTCTCCTGTTGTTGTCCATCACTGCCTGCATCACCAGGTCTTGTTCTGTATGCAACCTTTATTATGCTTTTACGTTGGTCACTCTTTGGGTCAAGCTTAGATGCAGTATCCTTCTGTAGCAATGCATCTAAGGTTAGAGACGTTTAAAGCAAGAAGAAGAAAAACAATACTAAGGCGCTAAGATGTGCAACATCAGTTATCAACTCAACATTGACCACCAAAGCAGAAAACTCACGAAACACTCTAACCTAACCGCTCATCCACTCCCTCTCCTAAACGTCCTCCGCCACTCGTCATTCATGACCAAGTCACCCTGGACGTGACTCTCTCACAAGCTTAGCAGGTTGGAGCCTGGTGAACACTTGGATGAGAGAAGAGACTATCAGGGAATACCACGTGTTGTAGGTCAACGCTGCCCGGTTGAAGTATAGGAAGTCGCAGCATAGCAAGGTCGGTTCGTGAGCTCCGTCCAAACAGAACTTGTTATTCAAGTGACACCCCCCCCCCCCCCCCCGAATGCGCCGTGGTTTTTTTTCCTCCCACACGAAGCCAAACCCCCTCGCTTTTTTTTACGGAACAGGCCAAACATCGCAATGCGGGAAAACTCTCCTGACAAAACGAGTCTTGAGACTTTACTGCGTATACGAAGCGCAATAGTAATTACAACGTCAAAGTCCTCTTTGAACGCGACACGTTCCGTGCGCTACTGGAATTGCGCGCTTAGCTTCCCCGTGGGATGAGTGTTTTACTCCGCTCTTCGTGAGGAATCGAATGGGGAGGCTCGTGGTTGAACGTGGGACGTTATCCCTGCGCGTTTTGGCAGCGGCTTCTGAGCATGGAATGGTCGCGCCAGAGGTCGCAAACGGGTTTTGATTCCTTACCCGTACCCGGCCGCACCAGGGTCGCAAACGGGTACCCGTACCCGGCCGTACCCGTACCCTACCCGTACCCGGCCGGGTACGGGTAGGGTACGGGTATTGGGTACCTGATTGCGACCTCTGGGATGAAGCCATGTTGCAGGCGCGGGTGGGTTGATTCTATGAACTTGAATTGTGAGAATAGACAAGACGTTGGGAAATGAGTGACAAACGGTTACTCACCAGTGACTCACGGTCTACCCGTACCCGTACCCGGCCGCACCAGGGTCGCAAACGGGTACCCTACCCGGCCGGGTACGGGTAGCCGGGTATCGGTTAGGGTACGGGTATCGGGTACCCGGTTGCGACCTCTGGGTCGCTCACATTCGAGACGATTGTCGCCAAGGTTATTCACGCGCCTCGCCACTAACGAGCGACCCACGAGAGGCTGATCTGCCCCCAGCGTCTGACAGTTCAAGCAGAGTCTGACTCTGCTGATGAGACACTGCACGCTGAAACCGGGCCTTGCTTATAAATAGCTGATCGTTCAACCGGCACTGGTTCAAACAAGCCTGGCTCTGCTGATGAGACACCGATTGTTAAATAGATGTGTAAACATACTTTTATATGGTTTATGTTGAGAGACAGATACGTGAATGAGAGATGAAGTCTGATAATTATTCATACGTAGTTACGAGTGTGTGTCTCTCCAGCGCTGCCGCGGTGGTCCACTTTCTGCCCCACCTCCTTCCCCCCCCCCTTCTCTCTCCGCCTCCCCCCTTCTGCCGAGGCCTACTATATAACCTCGTGCCACGGCAGATCTCTCGCCTACTTCAGACGTTTTTTCTTGCTGTGGTTGTCCCACCTGATGACGATTGCTTGTGTTGCGATCGAAACATCGTGATCTATTTACACTGGTCAACAAAAAAAAACATTTTTTCTGGCCTGGACTTTTGCAGCTGTTTTAGACTAATTTCAGGGTGCTGATTCCAAATCTGATCTCAGATTTGCTCTATCACATCTCATTTTATGCTATCGGCATACCCCATTTTAATTGATTTTACCCGAAATTAACTCTGTCACTTATGATTGCAAGTTGTTGCGAGTCAGTGACTGCTTTAGTGTTAAAATATGATGCTGTATTTTTAGGATAGTGTGTTTATAATATAATTTTATGTGGATATCCACATTTATTTAATATTTTTCTTCTGCAGTTTTTTATTGAAAATGCAATATTTGATATCTCAAAAACCTGATGTGATTGACAAAAACTGATGCCAGATTTGGAATCAACACCCCAAAATTACCTTAAAACCGTTGGAATACCTTATGGCAGAAAAAGTGTGTTGACCAGTGTTATTTTTCTACCTACGTGACTTTACCGAAAGAACCAAAGAGTAAGCTAATTTCTCACATTGACATCACTAGCCCTTCCCACTTCTTTTATGACCCTTGGGCTACACCCATTTTAGACCTTTAAAACAGTCTGCCTCAGCAGCGTTCCCTCTTCTTTTTCCCTCCTGATGACGATCGCTTGTGTTGTTATCAAAACGTCGTTTTTTTGGTTTATTTTATTTTTATTAATTTGAACCCATCTACGTGACTTTACCGAAAGACCCAAATAATATTGGCTACATCAAGAAATTAGAACCGCTAAATATATGCCATCTGAGGGTGGTACCGACAAGTGAAACATTTGGGCTCGTGGGAGAGAGAGGTTGGGTGAACGCGGTGTGTCTATGATCAAATGCGAAGAGCGATCGTGTAGTGAGTGAATGGTTAGCGTACTGCGCTACTAATACGGAGTTCAATTCCCTCTCACAGCTAACATAGCTGCCAAATCGAGACTGTGTCTGTGTGAGATTGTGTGCGAGTGTGGTTGTGTTTCCTGGTGTGTGTCTGTATGGCCCAGTGTGTGTGGGGGGGGTGTGTGGAGCGGTGACGCAGTGGTTAGCGTGCAGCACCACGAATCCAGCAAACCCCAGTTCGATGTACGCTCACGGCTAACTCCCAGTAACAATTATCCAAAACCGGTCCTGGGCCTCCCCTTAGGCCGACTCAGCCTGAAATGCCTACCTGATGCGGCGTGTCAACATCAGCAATGGGGGGAAAACAAAGGCGGCCGGGCGTGGTATTGGTCACGCCCACCACCCTTCTCGTGTGCCATGCGGGCCTTCATAGGTGCCGACTCGCTAAAAGCACTTGCCCCAACGGTCCGTTAAAGGCTATACACGGAGACGGGGGTCTTTGTCTTTGCTCTCCGCGCGCAGGTGTGGTGACGCACACGTGCACGCGCGACGGATGGGACGATCCGCAGCCATCCTACATCCACGCGTGCGGCTACGTCTTCCATAACGAGGAAGGGCCCGACCGGGTGAGTACCCAGACTCTCACCCCCAGGTCCCTCCGTGGCAGAGCGCGAGAGAGAAAGGGAGGGAGCGCACACAGCCTCACTGGCAACTCCTCGCGATGAATCGAAACCACGGATCCTGAATCGCCGCCGACGCCGCCGCAACGAGGACGTCGAATGTAGCTACGCAGTGCTGAGCCTGGTGGATATAATCGGATGCCAGGTGTTGTCCGTAGGGCCGTCCATTGGGTCGCTGTCATTGGGGCCGTTGAGTGGGCCCTTGGTGGGCAAGGGTGCAGTTGTTGAGTCTGTCATCCGTTGGTTGCTCCACTCCACAGCCGCAAGTGGAAGTCTGTCGTTTATACTCCACAGTGGTTTAACATCCGTCCACACGCATCGTTCTCTGCCTTCGTTATCTTTATTTAGCTCGGAGCACTCAATGTTGATGATGTTGACGATGTTGATGCTAATTGCAGATGCGCCAGTTGTTCGAGGTTTGTTGCGCCTAGTTTTAACGAGCCACGCAACTCGAGTTGAACTCGAGTTGCCACCTCGGTAGCGAAGGTCCCATATTCCCTTTTTTTATCGACCGCAACTATTTGGGCCGCGATCCAAATGAATGATCCCCCCCCCTGCACGTCGGGACTTGCGCCAAGTCAACATTTGTCAACAAAATGTGACCGTCACAGGTGCTGCAGGTGGCATGAACGTGGCATTTTACGTCTGGGTGTAAAATTGTACGTTTAATGTTGTCAGCTACGTGGTCTGGATTTATTTCCGGGCAACGCGCCCGTTGGCCCGTCTCAAAGAGTCAAACGAACCACCTACACGATCGTGGCAACGCCACGGGAATGGGTTACCAACTCGATTTGCATCTTTGCCCTTTGATTGATGGGAGACATCGAACCAAATCAGACCAACTCGAGTGGTCTCAGGTTAACTGTTCCACGAAAACGATATAGAGATGCGCCCACAAAGACAAACACTGTGAGTGAGCACCTCACGAAAACCGGCACTGTGCACGAGGGGGTGCCGTGCCAGCATCACGCCCGACCGCCTTTGTCTCCCCAGTGGCGATGTTTACACTAGGGACTAATTGAGACTGATTCGATCTAAAATAGCCCAGGGCCGGTTCAGATACTCGTTACAGGTCGCCGGGTTCGTACCGCAGCGCGCTAACCGCTGCACTACCGTTCCCCCCACACACACAGCGATACACCCAAGCAGACCTGCCGTGCGGGGAGGTGATGTGCGGTGAGGTGTGTGGCAGGGCGGTGTGGTGACGTGAGGTGTGTTTGTTTGTGTTCTTGTGTTCGCAGCAAACTGACTACATGACGCTAAAGACAGCGTACACTGTGGGCTACAGCTCATCCCTCACGTCTCTGGCCCTCGCCATGCTCATCCTCTGTCTCTTTCGGTGAGTGTCCATGAACGTTGGGCAGCCCCCATCAGTATCATCATCAGCATCACCAGCATCATCATCGTCAGTCGCATCACCAGCACCATCATCAGCATCACCAGCATCATCAGCATCCGTAGCATCACAAGCATCATCAGCAGCATCACCAGCATCATTCATGTACATCACCAGCATCATCAGCATCATCAGCATCATCAGCAGCATTAGCATCATCAGCATCATCAGCATCATCAGCAGCATCAGCATCATCAGCATCACCAGCATCATCGGCTGCTCGCTCCGGCCACAAAACACTGATAATAATTCACGCAGAAAACTTTCGTAGCCAATTCCAGTTTCCCGTCAACTCGAGTCTTGGGAGAAATGAAGCCAACTTAGGCAACAACTTCGAGTCGACTCAAGTTGGCTGTCCCGTGGAAACGCGGTGAAGAATTCTCAATGGATTGATGACGATTTGTTGATTAAATGGGGGCGGGGGGGGGTGTAGAGGCGGTTAGGGTCAGGTATCTTTGCACACGGTGCTTGTGACAGGTCAGATGCACACCGAGGCCACGTGAGGTGTCGAAGGCGCACGCCGACAGGTCACGGGACAGACCCAGGCGCCGTGAATTGACTGACTGAGATGACTGGCAGATGCATGGGCACAATGACAAAGATCCCCCGTATAGCCTGTTGGGGCAAGTGCTGTTCGCAAGCAGCACCTGTGGAGGCCGGCACGGCACACGAAGGGGGTGGGTGACCAGCACCACACCCGGCCGCCTTTGTCTCCCGAGTGGCGATGTTTACACACGGCACCAGGTACTCACAATCAAATACGAACGAGAGAGTTGGACAGTGCATGTGCCTACTTGTGCGTGCATGTGCGTGTTTGTGCGCGCGCCCAGCAAGCTGCGCTGCACGCGCAACTACATCCACATGCACCTGTTCGCCTCGTTCATGCTGCGCGCCATCTTCGTGTTCATCAAGGACAGGGTCCTCTTCACGGGCGAAGCCATCGACAACTGCGCCCCTGCGCCGGTGAGCAAACGCGCTTTCCTCTCCCCACTCTACCCTCTACCCACTCTACCCTCTACCCACTCTACCCTCTACCCACTCTACCCACTCTCCCCCCTCTCCCGGCTCTCTGCGGCTATCACGGCCCTCCGTGGTTTCTGCGCCTTGAAACCGTCGACCCGAGTTCGATTCCCAACATCCGTGGAGAGTGATGTATGAATTGTCTCGGGTCTGCCAGAAGTCTACGGAGCCTTCAATGCGTAGCACGTGGTGCGGTGCGTGAACATCGGAAATAGGGAGACAAAGGCGGCCGGGCGGGCGTAGTGCTGGCCACCCCCCCCCCTCCCTCGTGCGCCGTGCCCGGCTACTCGCGAACACCGCTTGCCCCAAAAGTCTGCTCAGGACATACGGCACTTGGAGGGGGGGGGATCTTTGTCTTGGAGACTCTGTGTGTAGGGAGCGGCGGTGCTCGTGAGCAGCGCTAGGACCGTGCGGGCCGCGCGGGAAGGGATCTGTGTCAGGCGCGGATGCGTGCAGAGCGATGTCGCCTTCTCTCGGGGGGGGGGGGGGGGGTGATTGTGTTTTGTTGAAAGCTTCCACGTGGTCGTCACGCTTTCATTAAAACGCAGCCACTGCTGCAGCCGTCTCGTTTCCCCGGGCCGAGTTGAATTCTCCCCCCAGGGCGCCCGCCTCTGCACGGGCGCTCGTTAAAGCGCATTCGTACCGCACAAACGCCGCTATTTATTCCGTGCTGCCACGGAAGACGCGATCCATTAATCCCGTGTGCAGGCAATTGCGTCGTAAATTCACTTCCATGCACTTCGGCGTGCATGTGTGTGCGTGCGTGCGTGTGTTTGTGTGTTTAATTTTCGTTCGGGTACGCGTCAGTCCTGTTTAATGTTCCGCGGGGTTTATCGTTGAATCTCAATGTGATAATTAATCCAGGGGAAAGCGCAGATTAAGACATATGTACCAGGGCGGTCCTGCATCGGGATGTTTGGTCCGTTTTTTATATTAATAAAGAATGAGCTGTTTGCTTAGCGTGTGAGGGAACCGGAGAAAACCGAAACACACGAGGAAATAACACTCACAAGATCCGCACAGATGTGTTCACGAACCCCCCAATCTGCTGTACTGCCACCTATTGACCAGCTCCTTCCAATCCCAGAGAAAATGCAATTGGCGATCCTCCGCTTAATCACACTCGGCGCACTATTCATCACGTGAGACACACACACACGCACATACACACACATCACACTCTACGTCACGTGGGACCTATTTACCAATCATCGGGCGCGTGCGGCGTGTAACGACTTAATTTGTGTTCGGACACGATTGGTAAAGGTGGAAAATCTGGGAAATTCCACTACGGCGGTCTGCTCAGGGTTTTAGCGGGTTGCGCTCCACTGTTCCGTTGAGCGAATGACGTTCCTGCAAGAGCTCCCGGCACGAGGAGAAAAACGTCGGGCCTCGTGCCGAATGACACGCGGTGTCACACGCGGAATGTGTGTGAACCACTGGAACGCGAGGAAACGTGACGCTCGGGCACGGGCGTCAGGTCGGCCCACGCCTCGTCTCGGCCTCACAGCTGTCAGTTAAAAAACAAACCCAAAAAAAACAATATTTAGATTTTACCAGGTAAGGCCCGCTGAGCTGTATAGTTATTTTTAAGCAGCGACCTGGCCACAGATTACACACAGCTCAACGAAGTGGGCTCATCGTGAACAATCCACGCGACCACGCGGAGAGAGACATGCACACTTCAAATGTTACTCGCGTCAGGGTCGGGATGAAATCCCACATCCTCCTGAATACCAGACGAGGTAGTCAACGTCTCGCCACCGCGGCGGCGAGCCGTGGCTGTCACGTCATCTGGGAAGCCGTCCAGCCGAGAGCGCATGTTGGGAAATGATCGGTCCAAGGGGTAATGAAGTTCGTTGCGAACGGAGGTTATGCTGTGTCAATATTGTATTGACATTCATAGTAAATGGTGCTGGCTGGCCCACGCGTGTGGCAATAGACGTTGTGTACACGCACGTGCGTCCGTGTGTGTGTGTGTGTAGGTGTGATTAAGGTGCTCGCTAACAGCATTTGCCCCAACAATGTGTTATGGCTATATGGGGGAAGGGGGGGGGTTGTCTTCGTATGTTGGTGTTGCCCTGATTGGATGTGTGTATGACTGCCTTGGCGCGGTGCATAAACACCAGCACTGGGGAGACAAAGGCGGTCGGGCGAACAGCACTTACCCCGCCAGTCTGTCAAGGCTATACGGAGGATATTTGTCTTTGGATTTTTTGGCGCCCCGAGTGCAGTTCCCGCTTGGACTGGCCTGCCTACAATCCATCCAGGGTCTAATCAGACTGGATTGTGCAAGGCGCTCGCAGACGCTTGATGTATCTGGACACATTTCCTCCAGTGAGCTTCTTCGACAGGCGAGGTTGCGTTGGCTGCGTCATGAAGCATGCATGCATGCCCAGGACGCTTCCATTTTGCTAAGCACTGTATGATCTGGAACATAGATGGACCGATTGATTATGGGGGGACCTCGGAATGAGTGCAGTTGCCTATGACTAGCACCAGCAATGCCAAGATCAGGCTCTGTGGAGGAGGGTGATGAAGGACATTCACTTGGCATTTGGAGGCAGCCACCGTCCAGCAACAATGGAAGGTGGAGAAGCGACGCTCACAACAACGAGCAGAGCGCCGGGCGGCTAAAACAAAGCAAGTTGGCACGGTACGGGGCACAGCTGATGCATCTGCCAGTCATCTCAGTCAGCCAACCCATGGCACCTGCTGCGTCTGTCCCGTGGCCTCGTGTCAGCGAGCCTCAGACACTTCACGTGGCCTCAAAGTGCACCTGGCCTGGCACAGGCGCCTTGATATACGTCCCCACCACTTAGTGGCGAATGGTGGCTATTGTTGTTGTGCCTGTGGGGAGCGATAGTGCAGCTGCAAGACCCTAAGCAACATGCCAGGCCACCCAAATTCGATTCCCGCTCACGGCCAAAAGCAGCGACGATTACCTGAATCGGTCCTGGACCTCCCCGAGTTCAACTCAACCTCGAATGAGCACCACGTTGACGGTGTGTAAACATCGCCACTGGGGAGACAAAGACGGCCGGGCGTGGTGCTGCCCACCCGCCCCCTCGGTGCTCGCTCACAGCACTTGCCCCAACAGTCTGTAAAGGCTATACGGGTGAAGCTTTATCTTTGTATGTTGGTGTGGCCCTGATCGCACGTGGCTATGACTGCCTTGGCGCGTTAGGTAAACACCAGCACTGGGGAGACAAAGGCGGCCGGGCGCCGTGCCGGCCTTCATAGGTGCTCGCTCACAGCACTTGCCCCAACAGTCTGTAAAGGCTACACGGGGGTTATTTGTCTTTATTTTTTAATCCTTTATATTAAGTTCGCTTGCTTGCTTGCTTGCGTGCTTGCTTGTGTAATGTAGTAACTTGACGGGAGACGACCTTACGGGTAGCACACTCTTTATTAACACCAACTTATATTACACGAGTGGCTAACTGCAGCCTAACCCACGGGGTTCCCCTGGCTACACCCACACGGGCTCTTACGCCCCGTAGCTTCTCGGAACCCACCCGGCTGGGGTGTCCGTCTCGACTCTGGGTCCCACAGCCTCGTCCCACATGGACGTCAGACCACGGGTCCCACAGTCTCGCCTCCGAGCCACACAGGGCCCAGGCCCTTACAAGGACAGCGGGACTAGGGGTCTCAGGGCCCTACCTCTTCAACTCCGTCTTCGATCTTCAACTGGTTTAACAATTCCCCGAGTGCTCCCGCGCGTCCCCCTTTATAGTCCCTCATGCGGACGTCGCTGAGTGCACCCACCCCAGTTGACCAATCACTGCGCGCTGCCCACGATCCTATTTCCCACCTTGTGTCAGCGCGCACAACCACGCACCCCGCGCCGCCCCGTGATCTCTCACTGTCGGCGCGCGTCAACACCACCACTACACTTGCTTGCGTGCTTGCTTGCTTGCTTACGACCGTGCAAATCTTTCGGTCGTTTTTTAACCCACTTCCCGTGATCCAATCGAGCTGACATTTTCCACACAGACTCGTTGTGCGAGACAATTAATGTTCGTGAAAAAAAATTCCCAAAATTTTACACTTTTTAGGCAAAAAAATGTATTTTACATATATTCAAATAGAACTCATTCATGGCTTTGGCTGAACGTCACAGTGTAGGAGACCAGAGCGTAACCCCTCCACAGGCCGTGGCAGAGTAGCGCAGTTGGTAGCGCCCTCGCTTCCCATGCCAAAGGTCGCGGGATCGATCCCCGCGTCCTCCACAGGCGAATATATTTTTAAATCCTTTATATTAAGTTCGCTGCCACGCATATAAAGGATCTATAGTGAAAAACGTTGTTTTTACGGGTTATACTTATTACGTATGTACCGAGCCTGGCGCGTAGCTTAGATTGGATAACTCGAGACAATAGCTGACGTTTGTACTTTGTTAGAACCAGAGCTGGAGAGAGAATGAGAGCGGCTGGTAAATGTGGAGGTGGCGTGACTCGATATTTCACTCAAATAGAGGGTGGAAGAGTACTAAGGGGGGGGGGGGGGGGGGTGGGAGAAACACGGCCTTTGGTCCTTTAAATTAATTACGTGTTTAATTGCTACATTTCAGCACCGCGCACGCACGAAACGAGAACGCGTCCTTGCTGCTCATGGTATTCATGGGCCCACTTGTGGTTGAGTGAGGTCCGTGCGTGTGTGTCTGGCGACGTGAGTTCGATTCCCGCTCACGGCGATTATATTTGAAACGGTGTTGGGACTCCCCCTAGTTCGACCCACCCGTAAATGAGTACCTTGGGCGTGTGTGTGCGCTGCGTAAATATCAGCGATGGGCAAACAGAGGCGGGTCGGGTGAGCGTTAGCCATTCCACCGGTGCTCGTGTATCATGCCAGCCTGCATAGGTGTTCGTCAATAGCACTTGCATCAAACTATCTGATAAAAGGCTATAGATGATGATCATTGTCTTGGTTGTGTATCTGAGCGTAGCCACCATGAATGAGGGGCCTGGTGTGGTGTGAGGGTCGGTTCTGGCACTGACAACGCTACCAACGTCACGTGGCACGAGTTGTACCAATAATCAGGCTCGTGGAGCGTTGTCGCAACTTAATTTTGTTTCGTTCATTTCATTCATTACACGGGTGATTCCGTTTAGCCACGTGTCAGGCTGATTTACACGGGAGATCCGTGGTGCCGCGGTGCACAGCAGAAACAACATCAACAAACGATTTAAAAAAAAACCCATCAACATTGCACAGGAGGAGTACGGCAGCAGGATCCTTAAGGGATATCGCACAACTCACAAACGAGGTGTTTAATGGTTATAAGCGAAACACGCGCGAACCGAAAACGTGAAATGAGCGTCAAAGGCGCCAACAAATAAGAAGTTAGGTATATGCGAAAGTAAGCGCTCTGTTTTGGTCTAAATGGGGACGCTGAGAGTTGTGCTCGTACGGAGAAGAGTCAGGCGCCGTGGTCGCCAGATGTTAACTACCTCGCCTGGTATACAAGAGGTCGTGGGTTCGATCCCGACCCTGACGCCTGCTGTTTTGTTTGTATGTTTCTCTCCCCGTGGTCGTGTTGATTGTCTTGTGGTTGTTGTTGTTGTTGTTGTTTGACTTGCATCCCACTGGGATTTTTGCACACAGCGTTGGTGTACGGTGCTTTTTCTGCAATATTTTGCTGTCTTTTCTTGGATTTTCTGTTTGCACTTAGTCACAAAGTCACTTTAAGATGTTTTCTTGTTCATTTTGTTGTTGTTGCGGTTGCACCCGATTCAAGAGCCGAATGGCTCACAGGGCTATACCTAATAAATGAACTTGAACTTGATTATTCACCGGGTTTACCGGTTTTCCCCTCCACATGCTATAAATGTTCACGTGGTGATGAAGCCACTTGGCTGAGTTATCATTTGTGACCTGGTCGCTGCTGAAAAAGAGCTATATATCTCAATGGGCCCTTACCCGGTATAATAAAAATAAAAGTAGTGCTGTTTGTGGACGTGGAGAAACTCCGAGCGTGGGGGGACGCGAGGAGTGGCGATGGCGAAACCATGGATCCTGCGTTCCGTGTCTCTCGGTCTGCTCGCCGCAGGCCACGTGCAAGGTCGTCATGGTGTTCTTCCAGTACTGCATCATGGCCAACTTCAGCTGGCTGCTGGTGGAGGGCCTCTACCTCCACACGCTCCTCCTCGTCTCCTTCTTCTCCGAGAGGAAGTACTTTTACTCGTACATCATCATCGGCTGGGGTGAGTGAGCCAGTGTGACTTCTGTAAACAAAAAAAAATGTATTTTCAGCTCACGTATATATATGGGTTTTTTTTATCTGTAAATATCAAGATGAATATTTCACAATATCTGATGAAGGGGGAACTAAATTGGTATGCAATGTCTTGGTGCATTTTTACGCAACTTACAACATCCAGGACTGCTAATGTCCAGGGAAGACTTTCAGACTCCCCAGGGACAGGTGATAACCTTAAGCCTGACCCAAACTCGTCAGATCTTGACAGATGCCTAGGGTTGAGTCTGGGCATTGCTACTCCAAAAGTGAGGACGATCCATGGAAAAGCTAGGGCACGTGGCAACCCCAGTAACACAAATAAACTATATATATAAAAAAAAAATTATTTTACCAGTTAAGGCCCACTGAGCAAGCTTTAAAGCCCTTTTTCCAAAGCAATCGGGACACAAATGAGAGTTAAATGCTCTAAACATGCGTAGATTGTTCGCCAAGAGCATGGATATTACACTTTGATTTTTGTTTTGTTTTGCTCGCTATTCGTAATGGGAGTTCGGTCATCATCATTATCATCATCATAGGCCGTGACCAATTCACAGCTGGATGATGAAGGGCACACCAAGCCGTCGTCTCCTCGCACGACCCCTCGTGATCTCACGATCCGCCTAGCAAAGTGCACGCGAGCCGATGTCATCGCTCCATCTCCGTGGTCGCCATTCCCCCCACCCCCCGCCCCCCCCCCAGGCACCATTCCCATCCGCAAATGTGTTTAGTACGAGTCCCGCCCTATCCCTCTCCAGCCAAATCTAACCCCTCCCCCCAACACCCCGCCCCCCCCGTCCCCATGCTCCCCTTCCTCCGTGCCATCCTGTCGCCTGACATCACACCTTGCCAGTATGTTCGCGAGAATATTTTCAGAGTCTTTTAAATCGTTGCAACGTGTTTTTTTTTTTTAAATCGTAGCTTTTCCCCCTCGCTCGTATTACAATTATGCTGTCACGAGATGAACGCATTCCAGTTGGACATTCTCACAGCCAGCAGCGTACCATCGCACGAGTTTAAACATTTAAATGAATAACGCCTCCCTCCCAAATGTGTCTAGCCACGTCAAGAAAAGCGGCTTATTTTCCACACGGCCTCCTGGGAGTGCGTCTTCGCAGCATTGGTTCAATATAAGAAAACTCTAGAGGTTTAGCAGCAGCATTGCTTCAATGCAAGCAAACTCTAGAAAGTTAGCAAAGTAGAGTTTGCTTGTATTGAATCGATGCTACTTTTACGATGCATTCTCAGGAGGCTATGTGCAACCATCGGGTTGTGTATATACGTATTTAAAAAAAAAACGTTAGATTTTTTTATGCGGGGAGACAGATATGGAAAGGGGACATTATGCTCTGAACTGTAATGGGCTCATCAACCACACGAGGTGTGGGCCTCTCCTTTTACAGCTTCTCATCTGCTCTTGACAGCGCGTGTGCCATTAGCCTTCCTCCCCGAGCGCCGTGAGGGGTCTCTCCTACGGGGAGTGGTGGGGGGTAAACAAGCGAAGCGGTAATTACGAATAAATAGCCATCTCAATATCGGTGTTGCTGCTGCCGTGTGCGTGGGCGGCAGGGACGCCGGCCGTGTTCGTGGTGGTGTGGACCGTCTGCCGCGTCGTCTACGAGGACACTGGGTAGGCAGCCTCACACGTCCCCACCTGCAAAGACAAACGATGCCCCCCCCCTCCCCCTCCTCCTCGTATCACCTTGAACAGACTGTTGCAAGATACGACTGTGGAACCCCGTCCCCTCCTTTCTCCCGACTCACTTTTACTAAAGTAGCTCCTCCCGATGGGGTTTTAACCCGTGTACAATGATGTGTTAGGCTATAACCACATTTGTTATATTTCGATTTAAAGCTTTCGTGACTGCAGGGATTCATCTTCTTGGTTCTTTCGGTCAAGTCACGTAGAATGGAAATAATAAAATAATGAAAATAAAACATTATAAATTATTTTATTATGCTTTATTTTTTTTATAAAATAATAAAATAAAACATAATAAAATATTTTATTATGTTTTATTTTTATTACTTTATTATTTCCATTCTACGTGACTTTACCGAAAGAACCAAGAAGACACATTTGTTATTTTAGATGCACGGTGTATTGGGTTTAGGGGAAGGCAGTCTCACAGTGACAGCATTAATACAAAACGTGTAAATGTACAATACTGACAATTAGGTTATCGTGGGGCTTTGTATCATGCCGGCCCCATCGGTCGAGGATCTCCTCAAAGGGAGTGGGATCGCAGAAACTTGCTGCTGCTCTATTGATACGATGGCCAAGATGCGTTAATCGGGATGGGTCCATGATAGACCGCAGGTTATTTTTGTTATGAATGCTTTTTTTTGCGTAACAATTTGTTGGCTTGCTCATCTGTTGATTCTGGGCCCTCTTGTGGCCGACTGGGCCCCTATGCGTCGCATAACGCTGCAGAATAACCCCCCCGCCCTCCCCCCATAGTTGCGCACGTGCTGAGCGAGTGCTGTTATAAATGAGTAGCGTCTGTGAGGACCGGCCAACACCACAGTCGGCCCGTCGCCTTTGTCTCCCCTGCGCTGGCTTTTACTCATTCAGCACAAGCTACTCAGTGAAGGCTGCGCCGACCTAGGGGAGGCACATATCCGTTTCAGATACTCGCCACTGTTATTGGTCGTCAGCGGATCACAAACTCGGGTTGCCGCGTTCGTAGCACAGCGCGCTAACCGCTGCACTGCCGCTCCCCACACACACACACGCACGTGCATCCACACAAACGCACACACATCACACATCAGTTGGATGGATGAAAAATATTTCTTATCATCCCGCTCAAGACCAGGATAAATATTTAGACGTCCCCTAATTCTTTTTTTTTTCGAATAAGTGAGAAGGAGAAGATTTATTTGTGCAAACAAGCGAAGCCACTTTACATGCTTCTTGTTGGAAATCCTGGACGGAGCGGTGGTGCAGCGGTTAGCACACTACTCTAGGGCCTGATGGGACTGAGTTTAATGCCTGCTCACGGCTAACATCATTGGCGATTGATCCTGCTCCCACCCCACTCGTCTTTACCGATCTGCAATGGCCAGCGTGGTGAAGTATGGTCAAAAATCCTCCACGAACAACAGGTCAAAGGAAGACTTTCATCCAGCAGTGGAATGAAAAAGGGCCATAGTTGATAAGACTGGTCAACAAAAAAATCTGATCTCAGATTTGCTCTATCACATCTCATTTTTATGCTATCGGCATACCCCATTTTCATTGATTTTACCCGAAATTAACTCTGTCACTTATGATTGCAAGTTGTTGCGAGTCAGTGACTGCTTTAGTGCTAAAATATGGTGCTGTATTTATAGGATAGTGTGTTTATAATATAATTTTATGTAGATATCCACATTTATTTCATATTTTTCTTCTGCAGTTTTTATTGAAAATGCAATATTTGATATCTCAAAAACCTGATGTGATAGACAAAAACTGATGCCAGATTTGGAATCAGCACCCCCAAAATTTCCTTAAAACCGTTGGAATACCTTATGCCAGAAAAAGTGTGTTGACCAATGTTATTATTGATGCACGGCTATGTCACCAGACTCACGGAGTCTCAAGATTAATTTTCAGGAGGGTCCTGGATTTGGATGTTTGGCCAATGCCATTATCGAGCTTCGTGTGAGAGCAAACCACAGCACCCAGAGAAACCCCCACTGGTATAACGGGGACAACACAACTCAACGTCTCCACGCAGATCGATTCAAGAATGCATTCATGTACAGCCACTTCACGTAATGTGCCGTCTCAGTAGAACCCGACAACACCCGGTGTGTTCCCAGGCGGTCTCCAATCAAAGCGCTCATAATCAAGCTCGACCCGGCACGAGCTTCTGAGATGCGGTGAGACGTGGGGCCATAATCCAGTTTGGTCCCTCGCCGTCCGCTCTGGCTACTTTACTTGACGGTCCTCTGTCCAGGTCGACTGCAGTCGACGCAGAAAATATTCGGCGACAAACCTAAGCCCCGCGTATGAACTGCACGTGCAGTTGTAGGCCTCGCATTGCCAGGGCACGGAAGGCCTGCACATTTTAGACGTATGTTGGGCCAATTCCGGTTTAAACGGCATTCAAGGCTCTCTTGGTCGTAGGCCCGGGCTGGCGTGAGACACGTGACCGACGGTGAAGACGCGGCAGCAGCAGCAGCGGCTTTTGGGTTTGCCATCAAACAAAGACGGTCACTGCATCGTGCGTTTTCGGATGCGCATCTGCGGGCCGTCTGGAACGCTCTTACTGCCGATAATAGGAAGTCACTGGAGCTACGCACTTTTAAATCTGGATTGAAAACTAATTTCGTTTGGAACTGCGTTTTGCATTTAGTTTGTTGTCCTCCCCCCACAACTCCGATTAGCACGGTTGTCTACGCACGGTTGCAGAAGATGTTCAACATTATACGTACGTGCAAAGGAGCCGCTGCAGGGAGCATGCGTTTGGGGTGGATTCGGAAGGCTCTCGTATTCAGGCGGGGACAACAAGAAGAAGCACAAGCCAGAATGATAACGGACTTAAAAGCAAGTATCCATCTGCGGTATGAAAGAAATAAATGCGTAAATTACAAGAGCCCTCCTTCGATGGCCGACAACTGTTTTTGCCGGCGAGAGGCTTTTTGTTCCTTCGCTCAGGTGCAGCTCGTTAATTGTGGCAGAGTGGCCGCAGCTCCTCTCGTGTCCCTCTCTGTCTCGTTCCTCTGGAGCACTCTTGTTCTCAGAGAGCCACTCTCCCGTTTCACCCAGTTCTGCACGCACGCGCGCGCGCAAAAAGACAAAGATCCCCCGTATAGATTTAACAGAATGTTGGGGCAAGTGCTGTGAGCGAGGCTGGCACGTCACACGAGGGGATGGGTGGTCAGCACCACGCCCTACCGCCTTTGTTTCCCAAGTGGCGATGTTTACACACCGCACCATGTACTCAATTAAGGCTGAGTTGACCTGGGGGGGGGGGGAGGTCAGAACTGGTTCAGATAGTCATTACTGGTGTTGGCCGTGAGCGGGAATCGAATTCGGGTCGCTGAATTCGCAGTTCGGCGCGCTAACCACTTCGGCGTACACACACACACACGCGCGTGCGCATAACTCAGGTACAAGACCGAATCACCGTGTACGTTGTTGCTTTATTTTGGCATCAGTTTGAGAATAAATTACCGGGCGGGCAGATCAAAAACAATCAGCGCGCGTTCGTATACAAAAGAGTCCCCGGGAAGAGCTGGCAAGGCGGATGGTGCTGTGGAGAGAGCGGCCACCTCGACTCCCAGCCGCCACGGCCAGCAACAAACAGCACTATTGAGGGCGTAATGTGTAACAGTTGATACGTCTATTGAATGGAGCGAGGTAATAAAAAGAACTTGGAATGAGAGACGACGCGGGAGGGAATTCCAACGCGTAGGGGGGTTGCGAGGAGAGTGACATGAAGCTCGTTGACCTGCAGCGATGCGTCGAGGAGGTTGAGAGATGAAAAAGCCCTCCACTTGCCTGAGAGAAAACCTGGCTTGCCTGACACCAACATCAGCGTAACCTTCTCAGCGTGGCGGTGATCACCGCAGCGGGCATTAGCAGCCGTTGGTTGATGCTGGGGTGGGGGGGGCAAGGCGGCTGCGGGGGGTGGGGGTGGAAGCAGCGCGTTATTGTGTCGGTGAGCGGCACGCCGTGCGGACAGCGCTAAATGTCAGCAGCGTCAGTGGCGTTCTGCCTCCCACGCGAATCTCACCCGAGCCGGGGTGACGCCGCCTGCCTGCCCGCTCGCTCGCTCGCTGCTCAGGGCGCTCCCTGTCGCTGGTGTCCAAGCGGTAGTGCCAATTAACGCGAGCGCACCGGCAGTGACGCTCTCGGACGGGAGATTGGGATTGGGGGCCGGGGGGGGGTAATCAAGGTGACCTCTGCGCGACGGCGGTAAATATCGCCACGCGGTGTCGAGTGATGACATTTATTTGGATAATAAGTTGGGGGTCGACGGTCGTGGCGGTGTGCCACAGAACGGCTGTCGGGGGGCACAAATGTGGCTCTTCGTGGTTGGGCGCGAGGAACCTGCGGGTGGAGTGATGGTACAGAGGTTCGCGTACGGGGGTTTTAAACCAGGCGGGCTCAAGTTCGATTCCCGATTCAGGGCGAACGTCGTTGGCGAGCGAAAGCAGAACCGGCTCCTACCCTCCTGTCTGATTTCCCCCTGCCAGGATTGAACGAGCGTGGTGGAAGTATGGTAACAAAAAAAGACAACACCATTGGAACCTCATTTGCCAGTAAAAAAATTATGATAATTGTTTTACCCTTCTATCTGGCAACAAAACTGACACCTTTTTTTACAACTTCAAGGACAGTGCATATATTGTCAGAGTTATGTTTTTATTTGTATTATGGCTGCAGGTATTGTGGTCTATGCAAACATGACTCCGTGTAAAAAAAGGTGTCAGTTTTGTTGCCACATAGAAGGGTAAAAAAACAATTATCAAAAAAGACAACTCCATGACCAATGCAGCGCAGGGAGGCCTTGATCTGTTTGGTGGAATTTGCTGGAATGTACTGCATTCGTATATAAGGAGAGGCAACTTTCTGCGTGTAACGATGACTGGGGCTGTATGGACACCAAGTGTTCGTTGGCGGGATGATTAAATGCGGAACGGGATCAAGGCTGTGAAATAGAGAGGCGAGAGATTTGTTTTATATGATTTAGCGAAAGCTTTAACACGTGACTGGCATACAGTTAGAGTGCCAGATACGCAATGCAAACACATTCCTGCGGAGGGAGCTGGTAGGAACGTTGGGTTGCTCGGTCAATGGCCAGGGTCAACGGCGGCGTGGTGTATTCCCCAAATATGGCCGACTGTGAGGGCGGGCACAAGCCGGCGTGAGTAGGTTAAACGTTTAAGGGCACCACGGGGTGACCAGCCCCTCTCCACCCATCCCCACCCCACCCAGCCTCACCCCTCCCACCCCCACCCAGCCCCACCCTCCCCACCCGGCCCCTCCCCATCTTCCCCACCCAGCCCCTCCCCACCCTCCCCTCTCCTCCCAGCCCCACCCCTCCCATTTTTGAATGCACAACGGACGGACGGACACAATAATCCCCTGTGGGCTGGTGGAACCAGGTGGTTCCTACGAGTACGAAACTTTGCCCCATTGTCTCAATTGCCGCGCCGGGAGCTCGAACCCCAGCGAGGACGAGACTGCAAGTACGGAGTTGCGAACCGCGACTCCGTGGCGGCAACACTGCTGAGCAATAATAATAACAACAACAACAATGCAACACAGAGCTCACAAACGGGTTTTGATTCCTTACCCGTACCCGTACCCGGCCGCACCAGGGTCGCAAACGGGTATCGGGTACCTGATTGCGACCTCTGGGATGAAGCCACGTTGCAGGCGCGGGTGGGTTGATTCTAGGAACTTGAATTGTGAGAAGAGACAAGACGTTGGGAAATGAGTGACAAACAGTTACTCATCAGTGACTCACGGCCTACCCGGCTACTCGTACCCGGCCGCACCAGGGTTGCAAACGGGTACCCGTACCCGTACCCGGCCGGGTACGGGTAGCCGGGTATCGGGTAGGGTACGGGTATCGGGTACCCGGTTGCGACCTCTGATGCAGCATCGTCCTCTGTTTATCCCGGCGAAGGTCCCTGGCTCCTGGCACGTTGGGCCAGTGCCATTAATGCGGGGCCTGTGTTAACGATCGGTTGGTTAAAAATCAATGGAAATATTTACGTGCGAGAAAATTAATTATAAGCACCGACAAAGAAAATGAGCGATGGCATTCGGAAATATTGCAACGCGAAACAAAATAGCAACAGGTAGAATTCACGGGATCGGAATCTTTATGTAGACTGGGGGAGGAATCCGATGTCCCTGTATTGGGGCAGGTCAGCAAGTTATAACAGCAAACAATACCCCCAAAAAAAACAACAGGTTTATCAAGCTTGGGCAAGGCAGAACAAAAAAACAATAACAAAGCGGTCTCAGACCACAGCAAGATAACACCACAGCAGAAGTCCCTTAATAAAACGGCAGATTAACAATGAGCTATCGATCCGCCCGAGGGCGATACGGAACAGCCAACAATAGAAGGCCGACTGGCTAATTTTGAATGGAACGGGCAATATATGTATTGCTGTGGCGAGATGTTATCTGCCTCGCCTGGTATACAGGAAGTCGTCGGTTCGATCCCGACCCCTGACGCCTGCTGTATATTTGGAGTTTGCATGTCTTCTCCGTGGTCGCGTTGATTTTTCTCCGGGTCCCACGGTTTGTTTCCTTCACATTTAGAATCAACGTGCGTTTGATATATTTGGCTGCTATAAATTCCAACATCATAGGCCACTTCGTTGAGCTATCATTTGTGGCCAGGTCGCCTCTGAAAAAGAGCTATGTAGCTGAGTGGGCTTTACCTGGTAAAATAAATAAAAAATTGTTTAGATTAGTAGTAGGTTTTTACCCTTTAAACTGGTACAAAACTGACACCTTTATACAAGGCATCATGTTTGCAATAACCACAACACAAGCAGTAAAAATGCCAACAAAAATAAACAACTCTAATAATGATAATAATATGCACTGTCCTTGAAGTTGATTAGTCCACACCCGAGACAGCTTTCCTTAGAGCCTAGTCTTTTGGCGTCATCTGGTCCAACACCAATGGAGACTAGGCTCTAAGGAAAGCTGTCTCGGGTGTGGACCAATCAACTTCAAGGACAGTGCATATTATTATCATTATCAGAGTTGTTTCTTTTTGTTTGCATTTTGACTGCTTGTGTTGTGGTTATTGCAAACATGATGCCTTGTATAAAGGTATCAGTTTTGTACCAGTTTAAAGGGTAAAAACCTACTACTATATTTTGCCAGCGGTAAAGGAGGTCTCATAGTGTTAATTGTTTAGATTAGTTGTATAGGTAATTATAAAATGACTAAAGCAGGACTGTGTAGACATCATTGAGTAGGAAACCTTCTTCGGAAGGCTCATGAAGCCCTTGGTCTTGTGCAGATCCGATGTTATTCCGCGTGATTGATTTCAAATTGGCCCCGAGGGGGTTTTGCTGTAATTTTTCAAGTTGGTTAACCCCATGCATTCGCATTCATTTTAGTTCCTCAAAAGGTTTATGGCCAATTTGTCAATGTTATTGTCATGTAACCTTTACGACCGTCTTTATGGTTCAGGCGATACCTCATTTGTCAATGTTTGCCGTTTTGCGGTGTGTTGAGGCTTGTACAGAGACACCGTATACGCAACAAAGACCCCCCCCCACTTCTCCCTCACCGTGTAGCCATGCAGACTTGGGGCAAACGTTGTCAATGAACACCTAGTAAGGCCGGAACGGTGCTTTAAGGGAGATGGTTTGGCTGTAATTGGTTCTCAAGTGCTGATGTTCACAAATCGCAATTAGGGAATAACATTTTAGGCTGAGTCGACTTAGGAGGTGGTCAAGGGCAGATTCTGATACCACGCTGCTACTGACTCGATTATTTTTGGCTTCTGTTGAATTTTGTTTCAACAGAGTACAGTACCTGACCATTGCCTGACCCAACATGTTTGCGAGAAATAAATGCATGACAAATGAACATCAATATTTTAACCAATTGTCCATTTTGTGAGGTATCCTAACCGGCAAGCGAATATAAATACAATTAACGGACGCTCTGCACGCGTGACGTAATGTGTTCGCGCTCACTGGTTACTCTTGGAAACGGCATTGTTGACGACCAATGAGTTTGGAAAGGTCTTTTATATCGTTGTAGGTTACCATGTGGTTGACATTTTATCGTAGTTTTCTTTTTATAGTGCCAAGTTCATACCTAATTATTCACCAATGACTTTCATCTACGGCATAATTTCGCACATTTATAAATCAACTCACCTAGCCCCCCCCCCGGGACATTTCCACGTAACCCCCCAGGGGGGGAGGGGGGGGTCCGCGCCCCCCCCCCCCCCCGATTGAGAACCACTGCCCTCAAGTGCGTACCCTGAATCGTAACAATCCGCGGAATCTTAGGAGCGTGGCGGTGAGCAGCTCCATGTTCACGTGACCCGTCGTCATCCTCGACGCGTCGGGTAGCCCTCTGTGGACAGCGTGATTCTGCGACCGCAGGTGCTGGGACAACAAGGGCAACCTGGTGCTGTGGTGGATCATCAAGGGGCCCATCTTGCTGTCCATCCTCGTACGTACCTCGGCTCGAGCGAACGCGCGCGCACACACTTTGCTATCCCGCGCGTGTGCACACGCACACACACACGTCTAGTCAGGAGGTCACGAATGCGTGACCTCTTGTGACAGCGTTCGCATAAACTGCTCTTGCTGCCGTACACCGGCGTCTCGAGTGATTTGTGTGATCCACGGATCATTGGGGTGGGTGGGTGGTGGAGGGGGGGAGGTTTGGCAGCGCCGTTCTTTCGTGGGTCGCAATCCACTTCGACCGTGCACGTCAACACACACACACACACGCGCGCACAGAGTATAACCATTCTTCCCCAACATCCTCTTTTCTTCTGGAGTGTTCGTTTTGTCCACTCGTGCGGAGTATGCGCTCCTCATCCTCTCTGTCTTCGCTCACTCCTGTCCTGGAACATCGTCTCCACGTCCCTTACACAACAGTCCTGCGGATGTACATCTCCGGGTTATGCACGTGCAGCCACCGCTAGCTGCCAGGCCTGATTCCCATTCCCGGTGATCCTGCTGCTGCATTCGTGTTCGCCACCTCGTTGTCCGTTGTGGTTCCCTCTCTTCCCGCGGCAAGCTCTTCATCTTCATAACGCGCATCAAGTGACCATAACGTCACGTGATCGTCGCTGCAGCGAATCTCCCACACGTTCTGAGGAGAGGGCTGCGTTGGAGATGTTTGGCCCAATTCCATTCGTAAGCCGCTGCGCTTCGCGCGGGAGACAGCAACGGAGAGCAGCCAGAGAATTTTTAACATCGCCACGCGTGCCGCCACATTTAGACACGTGCGTGTAGGGGACCCACGCCCATGGGTCTCACGCGCGCGGGTGACTAACGCGTTTGACGCGCGGGGACTGCTGTGTCGGCAGATCAACTTCATGTTCTTCATCGGCATCATCCGCATTCTGGTGAAGAAGCTTTGCTCTCCAGACGTGGGCGGCAGCAGCAGCAGCCACTACAAGTAAGCGACTCGCACAGACGAATAACACCCCGTGTCGCCTTCGACAGACCGCTGGGGCAGGTGCCGTTAGCGAGCACCGATAAAGTTCGCCACGGCGCGCACAGAGAGCTGGTGTGGTCCTAACCGCGCCCGGCTGCCTTTGTCTCCCCAGTACCAATACACAATCAAAACTGGCGTTCGTTACGCAGCAACTGTGACGTCACCACAGCGCCTGTGCCAGGCTAGGTGCACACCGAGGCTGTCACGTGAGAGTGTTGAAGGCTCACTGGCAGGAGGTCACGGGACAGACCCACGTGTTATGGGCTGACTGACTGATGACTCAGACACACGTACACGCACATACAGACATATGCACTGATACATGGCAACACGCACTCAAACATGCAAACACAACCCGCAGTTACACAACTGCATGCCAGGTAACATCACCGCCGTGTAGACTTAGCACGAGGGGGTGGGTGGCCAGCACCACGCCCGGCCGCATTTGTCTCCCTAGTGGCAATGTTTAGGGGCCGTCCATAAATGACGTCACGCACCTAGGGGGGGGGGTCAGACATTTGTGACAATGTGTGACGAAGTGGGGGGGGGGGGGTCAAAAATCGTCCAAAATCGTGTGACGTCATTTATGGACGGCCCGTTACACACCGCACCAGGTACTGAGTCGACCTAGGAGAAGCCCATGACCGATTTAGATAATCGTCACTGGTGTTGGCCATGAGCGGGGAATCGAACTCGGGTCGCCGGGTTTGTAGCGCAGTGCGCTAACCGCTGCACTACCGCTCCCCGTTGCCCCCCAAATCGCCGCCGCGTGTGTGACAGCGCCCTCACTGGCCACCAGTGGGAGCGGTGGCGCAGTGGTTAGCGCGCCGGGCTACGAACGCGGTTGACCAGAGTTCGATTGCCTCTCACAGCCAACGCCAGTAACAAATATCTGAACCGGTCATCGGTCTCCCCGAGGTCAACTCAGCCTCAAATGAGTATCCGGGTGCGGTGTGTAAACATCGCCACCGGGGAGACAAAGGCGGTCGGGCGTGGTGCTGGCCACCCACGCCCTCGAGTACCGTTCCGGCCTTAATAGGTGCTCGCTAATAGCACTTGCCCCAACAGTATGTTAAATCTATACGGGGGATATTTGCGTGGAATCTGTGTGTATGTTCACGTACAATCACGCGCGCGCGTGTGTTCACGCGTATTTTACACACGTTCACCTGAATGTTCACGTGCATGTGTGTATTGTCACATCTCCACGTGCGTGCGTGCCTGCACGTTCACTCGCGCGCAACGTGCGTGTGCTCGTACGTTCACAAATGTCCACGCGTGCGTTCACGCGTGTGCGTTCACGCATGTGCGGCGGCCTTCGTGCCGCTACTCGGCAACGTGTTGGCTACACGGCGCGGTGGGAGGGGTGGGAGATCTTTGTGATCGTTGTCCGTGGCTGCGCAGGCGCCTAGCCAAGTCGACGCTGCTGCTCATCCCGCTGTTCGGAGTCCACTACATCGTGTTCGCCTTCTTCCCGGACGAGGCGAGCGAGCTGGCGACGCGCGTGCGCCTCTACTTCGAGCTGGCGCTCGGGTCATTCCAGGTGGGGGATGGAGGGGGGGGAGCAGGGGGGGCTCGAAGTGGGGGGGCTCGAAGGGGGGGGGGGCTCGGAGCGAGCGGCCGGGGGGGGATAGCCTTGGGTCGGGAATCGAATTCCTGTTTATTGCCCGGCATGCGAACGGCTGAGCCACCGCTCCACCACAATCTGTTTAATAACAAATTAGGGCATAGATGGTGGGAGTGATGGAGGGAGGTCGGTCAGACGGATGGATGGAGGGAGAGATAGACTGATGGACAGACGAGCAGACAGACGGACAGCAGTATCGGCAGAGGAACGGAGAGCGTGCCTCAGCGCCCGTTAAGCTCACCGGCGCGAGGTGAGCTTGAACAGGTGGGAGGGAAGGTGAGAAGTGGTGAGGGTGGGTGTGTGGGAGGGAGGGGGAGGGAGGGATGGATGGAGGCAAGCGATTTGGCTAGAGGCAAATGAGTTGATCGACATTGAGTGACATTTGCTGACCTCAATTTTGGCAGAGCGCGTGTGTCTATTCGAGGGTTTTATATATTTCTTTGGAACAGCAGAAGTGTATTGGGACAGGCATTGCATTATCTTTGCCATGTGTTTTAATGGAATATAGGTATGTGGGGCGGTAGGGGGTTGTTGGTCTATGATTGCCTGTGGTAGGGTCAGAGTTCAGAAGAGATGTGAAGTTCAAAAAGTTTTCTTTTCACAAGCATGTTCAGCACGGATAGAATCATTGAAGTCGTTAAGGCAACACGAGTGTGACGATGTTAACCCCTATTCTGCAGGCCAGTCATCCCCCTTGGCTCTTTCTGCATTCTGAAGATGGGCCATTGCCCAAAACGTCGTCCTATAATAGTATCTGCACTTATGTTACATCATCATCAACAGTAACAGCAGCTATGATTTATCCACTGCTGGATGAAGGCCTCACCTGAGCAGGCACCAGAAGAACGGGAGACACAGCAGAGCCTCACCATTCTGGCGAATTGCCCGATGATGCTGGATGCAATTACCAGCGAAACGTCGTACTCAAATTGTAAATGTTGTGGTTTCACGCTTCAACACACCGGTGGGCTTAATGAACTATTTGTCTTTTGTCAACGTGACAATTTTTTTACTGATTGGCCATGTCGGGTGGTGGAGGGTTACGACACATTTATTAATAACGCGATCTAAACCCAAAAACGTTGATTATGAATAATATTGGTCGCGAAAGCCTGACACGTGTTAAACTCAGCAGGGAGCCGTCGCGCTAAATGCGCCGAGTCTGAGACGAACTGGCGAAGTTTTAACTGTGGGTCAGGCGCTCTCACACAATGCTATTGGCCCTACCAGCCAAACAGGGGAATCTTTGGCCAGGCCATTGACCACTTCTAGAGCCACTGTGAACTCTGGACATTCAACGCGAGATTGGTTATCACAAGTGGCCAAGTCGTTTCTGAAAAAGAAGCGAATAGCTCACTGGGCTTAACTTGGTAAGATTTAACGTAGTTTTTTTTTTTCTTTCGTATATATGTTTTAAGCGATTACTTTACCTTTCTTATACGTTGCACTCGTAATCATGTTTCCATTTTGTTTGTTGTTGTAACGTTCTGACCTGCCCCTACTGGACATCTGCGAAAAATTGCTTTATAGCTCAAACGGATTCCTCCAGTATGAAAAAAAATATTCTGAGATGCAATCCATCACACATCAACTGAAGCCATTTCCTGGCCAACTAATCTGAACTTAGACTTACAAGTCCTGGACAACTGGATTTGTTGTACCGGGTGAGAACTCCCAGAGACCAGGATAGAGTCTCGTTTGCAAGAGTGACATGGGCTGTCACCAACATGACAATAGCGATTGAAAGGAAAAAAAGTACAGCATCGGTGTATTGTATGGTAGTCGGGTAGAAGCAGTTCTTTAACGTCAATATGCTCAATTCCTCTGTTGATAACTCCTTTGTCAAGGTGCTCTGCTCGTCCCGCCCAGCTTAAAATGCGCTGCCAAGCTTAGCAGTGTTCATTAGGACGCTGTCTTTCCGACAGCTCTGTTCTTCACCTGAGGACGGCTGCTTGTGTTGTGGCCGAAACGTTGTGAGAATTATTTTATTATGTTTTATTTTTATTATTTTATTATTTCCCTTCTACGTGACTTTTCCGAAAGATCCAAGAATATGAATCCCTGCAGTCACGAAAGCTTTAAATCGAATAAAGTACAGAAATGAAGCAATTAGAAGTCTGAGCCAAAGCGACTGCATTTCGGGGAACAAAACATGGAAACACTACACGAGCGTGTGGATGTTAAATGGAGAAATGCCCTCGAATGAAACTTTGAAATGAGCAAATGTCTTCTTGGTTCTTTCGGTAAAGTCACGTAGAATGGAAATAATAAAATAATAAAAATAAAACATTTTAAAAAATGTCTTCTCGACAGACCTGTTCTCCACCTGAGGACGGCTGCTTGCGTTGTGGCCGAAACGTCGTGAGAATTATTTTATTATGTTTTATTTTTATTATTTTATTATTTCCATTCTACGTGACTTTACCAAAAAGAACCAAGAAGATGAATCTCTGCAGTCACGAAAGCTTTAAATCGAAATTTGAACAAATGTCGTTTGCAGCCCATGCGTAGCGCAGCGAAATTGCCCTTTGCCCCCCCACCCCCCCCCCCCCCCACGGTCTCAACGCAGCATTACGACCGAGTGACCCGTCACTGTTGTCTATCCGCAGGGGTTTGTGGTCGCGATTCTCTACTGCTTCCTCAATGGAGAGGTGAGGTGGATCGCCCCCCCCCCGCCCCCCATTCGATTGGTCCGGGCGTCCAGGCGCGGGGGCAGGAGGACGCGGGGACAAGGAGTGGGGACAGGGAGGCGCGTGGGTACAGGGGTGACGACATGCAGACACTGGGCACAACCTCTGTGCTTGCGAATTTTCTTTAGGGGGTGGGCGGGGGGGCAGGGAGAGACTGCGGAGTACACTAGCTAGTCAGGCACTGGGCCCACCCCTAAGCCCAAGGACCTATCCAATTAGACCCACAACTATCCCTCAACGAGAAACAACCAAACGCTAACCCCTAACAGACTGCCTCAGGAACCCCTATCGACAGCCCTAACCCTGACCACGTGAACCAACGACGCACCGACACCAGACCTCACGAAGTTCCCATCCACCGTCCCCAAAAACACCAGACCCTCCTAACGGAAGCCCCGCGGGAGTTCGGTCGAATCCGCGAAGTTCAATCGGCGCGGTTGAATCGGTGTCACCCAATGCCCCCCCCCCCCCCCCCACGTTGTGGCCGTGCAGGTGCAGGGCGAACTGCGGCGCAAGTGGCGGCGTTGGCACGTGCAGCGCTTCCTGGAGCGCGGCGGGCGCCACCGCCACCGCCACCAGCACCATCAGCAGCAGCGCCACCAGCAGCAGCACTCCTCCTTCATGATGAGCAACGGCACGAGCAGCGGCGGCCTCACCACCCACATGTCCCTGCTGCACAAGTCCAGCCCCGGCGGGGAGCGGGCCTCCAGCTCGCGCGACGAGTCCACCATCATCTGAGATGAGAAGTCCACCTTCATCTGAGATTAGTCCACCTTCATCTGAGATTAGTCCACTATCATCTGAGATTAGTTCACCTTCATCTGAGATTAGTCCACCATCATCTGAGACGAGAAGTCCACCATCATCTGAGATGAGAAGTCCACCTTCATCTGAGATGAGAAGTCCACCATCATCCGAGATGAGGAGTCCACCATCATCTGAGACGAGAAGTCCACCATTATCTGAGATTAGTCCACCATCATCTGAGACGAGAAGTCCACCTTCATCTGAGACGAGAAGTCCACCTTCATCTGAGACGAGAAGTCCACCTTCATCTGAGACGAGAAGTCCACCATCATCTGAGATTAGTCCACCATCATCTGAGATGAGAAATCCACCTTCATCTGAGATGAGAAATCCACCTTCACCTGAGACGAGAAGTCCACCTTCACCTGAGATGAGAAGTCCACCTTCATCTGAGACGAGAAGTCCACCATCATCTGAGACGAGAAGTCCACCATTATCTGAGATTAGTCCACCATCATCTGAGACGAGAAGTCCACCTTCATCTGAGACGAGAAGTCCACCTTCATCTGAGACGAGAAGTCCACCTTCATCTGAGACGAGAAGTCCACCATCATCTGAGATTAGTCCACCATCATCTGAGATGAGAAATCCACCTTCATCTGAGATGAGAAATCCACCTTCACCTGAGACGAGAAGTCCACCTTCACCTGAGATGAGAAGTCCACCATCATCTGAGACGAGAAGTCCACCTTCATCTGAGACGAGAAGTCCACCTTCATCTGAGACGAGAAGTCCACCATCATCTGAGATTAGTCCACAATCATCTGAGATGAGAAATCCACCTTCATCTGAGATGAGAAATCCACCTTCACCTGAGACGAGAAGTCCACCTTCACCTAAGATGAGAAGTCCACCTTCATCTGAGACGAGAAGTCCACCTTCACCTTAGATGAGAAGTCCACCTTCATCTGAGACGAGAAGTCCACCATCATCTGAGATTAGTCCACCATCATCTGAGATGAGAAATCCACCTTCATCTGAGATGAGAAATCCACCTTCACCTGAGACGAGAAGTCCACCTTCACCTGAGATGAGAAGTCCACCTTCATCTGAGACGAGAAGTCCACCTTCACCTTAGATGAGAAGTCCACCTTCATCTGAGATGAGAAGTCCACCTTCATCTGAGATGAGAAGTCCACCTTCATCTGAGATGAGAAGTCCACCTTCACCTGAGACGAGAAGTCCACCTTCATCTGAGACGAGAAGTCCACCTTCATCTGAGATGAGAATTCCACCTTCATCTGAGACGAGAAGTCCACCATTATCTGAGACGAGAAGTCCACCCTCATCTGAGATGAGAAGTCCACCTTCACCTTAGATGAGAAGTCCACCTTCATCTGAGACGAGAAGTCCACCTTCATCTGAGATGAGAAGTCCACCTTCACCTTAATTGAGAAGTCCACCTTCATCTGAGACGAGAAGTCCACCATCATCTGAGATTAGTCCACCATCATCTGAGATTAGTCCACCTTCATCTGAGACGAGAAGTCCACCTTCATCTGAGACGAGAAGTCCACCTTCATCTGAGATGAGAAGTCCACCTTCATCTGAGATGAGAAGTCCACCTTCATCTGAGACGAGAAGTCCACCATCACTTGAGACGAGAAGTCCACCATAATCTGAGATGAGAAGTCCACCTTCATCTGAGATTAGTCCACCATCATCTGAGAGAAGTCCACCATCATATGAGATTAGTCCACCTTCACCTGAGACGAGAAGTCCACCATCACATGGGACGAGGATGGGTTCACCACCATCTGAGCGGAGGTGACGAATTCACTATCGTTAAACCGTCGTCTTGAGCGAGTGGGGGCTGAGTCCACCGTCGAATGCGAACAGTCCACCCTCGTCTGAGGGATTGAGGCAAGTGTGCCACCATCCGAGCGTTTGCGATAAGTCCGCTATTGTGCTGAGTGAGCAAGACGAGTCCACCTCCATGTGAGTGAGGTCCGCTTGGAGGTCGTTCCCTCGCCGTGCCGTTGCCGGGTTGACATCCGGGCGAGGAAGTTTGAGAAGAAGGGCGCTCCTGATCTTGGGGTCGGGTCACGCACCAACCCGCCCGTATTCATGGACTTGAGTCGCAATGGCTGGAGCTGACCTGGTTGAGAGGTCAACTGGATGACAGCTCGTCTGGTGGAGTGGTCAGCTGGATGAGAGCTCATTTGGTTGAGAGATTGTCTGGATGAGAGATCGTCTGGATGAGTGCTCATCTGGATGAGTGCTCACCTGGATGAAAGATTACCTGGATGACAGAATTCCTGGTTTAGAGCTCACCTAGTTGAGATCCCATCTGGTTGAGAGATCGTCTGGATGAGATCTCACCTTGATAAGAGGTCACCCGAATTAAATATCACCTGGTTGAAAACCATGTGATACTCAACGGCGCGACATGAGTGATAGATTTCAGGTCATCACGGTCACATTTGGGCGACTTCTTAAATTCCACTATCATGGAAGAGGTGGTCGCGAAGTGCAGCCCGGTCTGTGTGTTCGAGATGAGGAGGCAGATCGTCGATCTCCCGATTGAGCTCACCTGGTGAAGACAATCGAGTCGTGTGTATTGTTGTTGTTGTTGTCTATTGCACGCTGTGTCAGGAAGTGCACCAGCAGTGGTGTTGATAGGCGCCCATGACGCTTCGGATGGCGTGACAATTCGAGCCTTTCAGCCCTCAACAGTTGGGAGTAGGGCTGAACGATTTGGGGACTATCTAATTGCGATGTTTCTGACATTGCAATTGCGATTTGATTTGCGATTACAATTTTTTTAAGTCAAGCTTCAGTTCAATATTCACTGTGTAATAGATTTAAAACATGTGATGATGGAGCATTACTACACGATACCATCGAAATATTAACTGCTCTATATATTATAATGCAATGATGAGAACTTGAAAGATATGAATTGCTTCCAACATGTATTTATTAAAATGTTTTAATTGAAACAGAACAATCACACATAGAACAATTGTTAATTTAAAAAAAAGTTACTATAATAATTCCAATAAGAAAGTAATAGGACTTTTCAAATCGCAAAAAACCTCAGCCTTTGCGATTTACTCATCGCATTGTTTCACAATTGCGATTTCGATTTGAAATCGATTCATCGTTCAGCCCGAGTTGGGAGCATCGGTCCTGTGTTGTGCTGCCCTCTGTTGGCGGGGTGCAGACAGTGGATGGGAGGTTTCGGTGGGGGGGGGGAGGGTTCAGTGGAAAATTGAGCAGTGTCTGTGGAGGAAGGAGTGGAGGTGGAGGAAGGAGCAGTGGATGAGAAGGAGGGAGGATTGGAGGTGGAGGAGGTAAAAGTGTAAGTGGAGGGAGGAGTGGTGGTGAAGAATCAGCACAATGAGAGCCGCCGTGAAGATTCAAGGCGAAGAGAACTCGGGAACAGTTCCCTCTAACGAGCCGTGCCTCGCTGGGGTTCCCATCAGCCGAGAGATGGAGACTGGAAGTCATTCGTCCACGATTCCACGGCTTGCTTAGCAGCTCAATCCGAGGGCCTCTACCACCACAGGACCAGCAGTCCCGTCTCTGCGTGTGTGTGCGTGTGTTTGATTGCTATACCCAAACAAGGGAGAAATTGTCAAACGTGAGAGAGGCTGTTTACATTCGAACTCGACCGTGTACGTTGAGGGATCTTTGCGAAGCATTTGCACTTCGAGAACGAGTTAGCGGCGGTGTTCGGACTACGACGACGAAGGTTACGCCACCGTGCGCATTGATTGGTGTTCGCATGAACACAATGTGCAGCTGCCATGATGACGATGATGGAGTGAATACGTCACGCACACTACCATGGACAGCGGTGTGCAGACGAAGGCACCTCATGCTACCCGTGTATATATATAATACATATCAAATATTATTCTCATTTTACGTTTAAAAAAAAAAAGGAATAATCCTTTGCTCGAGTTTGGATTTTTCAGAGTCGCTGACCCGGGCCTCGCATCGAGGTCGGCAAGGGTTGGTGGAACACGAGGGAGATCGCCAAACACTTGGGGCAAGTGCTGTTGGCGAGCTCCTATTAAGGCCGCAACAGAAACGTGAGAGAGTGGTGTGCGTGGTGCGTGTGTGTGTGTGGCCAAAGCGGAGCGGTTAGCGCGCTTGTGCTATGAACCTGGCGACCCGGGTTCGATTCCCGCTCACGGCTAACACCAGTGACGATTATCTGAACCGGTCCCGGGCTTCCCCTAGGTCGACTCAGCCTCAAATGAGTACCTGGTGCGGTGTGCAAACATCGCCACTAGGGAGACAAAGGCGGTCGGGCGTGGTGTTGGCCACCCACCCCCTCGTGTACCGTTCCGGCTTTCATAGGTGCTCGCTAACAGCTCTTGCCCCTACAGTATGTTAAGGCTATACGGAGGATCTTTGTGGTCAAAGCCACGCCCGATCGCCTACGTCTCAACCCACCAACGTCGTCCACGCAGCAACAGCCGCCATTGGCCACGAGGTGGCGGTGACGTCATCACGTGCCAGGCCAGGTGCACTCCGAGGCCACGTGGGAGCGTCGATGACTCGCTGCTGGCAGGGGGTCACGGGACAGACCCGGGTGCCGTGTATTGGCCGAGATGACTGGTGGATGCGCCACCAGTACACGTACACAATCACGCACAAACACACAAATACTGCAACAGGTAAACATGTTGGGCTGAGTCGACCTCGGGGAGGACCACGTTCCGCTTGGTTACCAATCGCTGCAGTGCTGTCAGTGGTTGAAGCAGTGTGCGAACCACACACACACACCTCAAGACACATACCCCCCCCCCCCCCCGTACTGTTTAGCCTTTAACATGCTCTTGGGGCAAATATTGTCAGCGAGAACATATTAAGGCCGGCACGGCGCGCGTGCTGTGACCATCACCACAGCAGACCATCTTTCTCTCCCCTGTGCTGGCTTTTCAACACCGCACCAGGTCCTCATTTAAGGCTGAGTCTACCTCGAAGAGACCCAGGACCGGTACAGTTATTACTCGCCACTGATTGTAGCCATGGCCTGGAACCGAACTCAGAGTTGATGGCGCAGAGCCCTAACCACAGTTGCCCATTCATTGACACCACACAAGTGGCGGGACGTCACCACAGCGCTCGTGCCAGGCTATGTGCACGTTAAGGCCACGTGGAGTGTCGAGCGCCCGCTGGCAGGAGGTCACTGGACAGACCCTGGTGCCATGGTTTTGACTGACTGAGATGACTGACTGGTCGATGCACCACCTGGGCCTCCTAATGTGCCAACTTGCTGTGCCAACTTGCTGCGCGCGCACAAATACGTGTGCATTATTATCGAGTGGAGTTGTACATTTGTACACGTGTAGTGCCATTGTATCGCTTCGCCTATACTCGTGTGTTTCGTGGCATGCGCCGGGTGTGAGTGCATTGTATCTCATACCCTGCCCGGTGGTGTAAGTCCGTGCTCGGTAAGAACCATTTCGTCAGGTAGCCTCAATAATGTATAATGATCATTTACTGCCCTCCCTTCGTCAAGGCACTGCACGTGTCTCGGGCAAGCAGATTGTCTGACCATACATCGCCGCGTTGGTCGGTGCCGGTTGGTGAAAGGAGGCCAGGAACCGGTGCAGATATGACTCGCCATTGATTTAAGCCGTCGGTGGGAATCGAACTCAGGTCGCGGGGTATATCATCAAGTGCGCTAACCACTGCGCCACTGGCCATTAACTTATGGGGTTTTGATGGGCTGAGAACCTGGGTGTCATCCGCCCACGATGAAACCGGGTCCTAAAATGTAGCGGAGTTGATGATCATTTATTTCAGCCTGGTCACCAACGATTGCAAAGACAAAATACAAAGATTCCCCGTATAGACTTTACAGACTGTTGGGACAAGTGCTGTTAACGAGCACCTATGAAGGCCGGCACAACAAACGAGGTTGCCAGCACCACGCCCGGCCGCCTTTGTCTCCCTAGTGGCGATGTTCACACATCACACCAGGTACTCATTTGAGGCTGAGTAGACAAAGGGTAGGGCCCAGGACCGGTTCAGATAATCGTCACTGGTGTTGGCCGTGAGCGGGAATCGAACTCGGGACGCCGGTTTCGTAGCGCAGCACGCTAACCGCTACACCACCGATCCTCTACACACACACAAAACCCACAACCATCGTGTTAAACGCGGTACAACCCAGCTATGAGGGTCATAAGGTTCTGATTTGACAGCAATACGAATTCTCTCTGTAGGGCAGGCAGATAGAAGTTGTGCCCCTGGCAAGGATTGAGCGGTCTATCCTCATCCTTCGTATGGCTGCTGTTGGTGGAGAGCAGTGTTCTTCTCTCATTTTCATAGGGGGACGGGGGCACATTCGCCTGGCCACAAATGATGGCTTTTCACGTGGAAATGTTTTGAAGCCAAATAACTCTTCACGCATATTTATAAATGTGGAGGGGAAAAAACCGGAGGACCCGGAGAAAAATCCACGCGACCATTGGGAAGAGAGAGAGAGACACGCAAACTCCAAAATATACAGGTGTCGGCGTTGGAATCGAACCCACGACGTCTTGGCATAGCAGGCGAGGTAGTTAACATCTCGCCACCGTGACCACCTTTTGTCGTGGGCCGCACGTCAGAAGAGTGAAACCACAACATGTTGTGGTTTCACTCTTCAACACTTCACTCTTCAACACACCGGTGGGCTAAAGCAGTGAACTATTTGTCTTTTGTTAACGTGAAACTTTTTTGCTGATTGGCCGTGTCGAGTGGTGGAGGGTTACGACACATTTATAAATAACGCGATCTAAACCCAAAAACGTTGATTATAAACAAAACTCAGTCTGCGCGGTCGTCAGAACATCTCACCGCATGCAGTATCAGCCTTGCCCCTGCGTCCCATGGCGATGTAAGCGAGTGACTCGAAACTACATTCACTCTACATCAGTGGCTTGTAAAGAGCAATTGCGTTGTACATATTAAATTGTAAATAGTTCAGTGGATTTGCTATTAACTTATTGAGTGTTCACTAAATGTGCTGGGTGTTGATAATGCGTGAATGTAATACCGACGTTGTAATGTTGTGTGCTCATTGGTACGGTAATAAGTGATCGGGGCTAGGTAGGGGGTGTTGACAGCCAAAGGGTTAGGGAACCACTTCTGTAACACAAGGTCGTGCACTGCTCGCTGCTGCGGGAGTCCTGAATGGAACTGTGTCCGTCTCGTGTCTCGTGACGTCGGCGGCACGTGTACAATTACATTGGAAGAGAAACTGAAACATTTTTAAACAAACAATAATAATAAAGAAAATATCAATTACTTTCGTGCGCTTCCATCGCATGTTTGGTTCGCGTCCCCGTCGCGGTTGGTACAGCCTGGCAGCTGTCGCCTCGTAAATGCATCAACGTAGCCCAACCATCTCCGGATAGGGGAACTCTGGGATGAACTCAATTTAACACGTAGCAGGCTTTCGCAAAAAAATATTATTCATAATATAGGTTTTTGGGTCAGATCGCGATATTTATAAATGTGACGTAACCCTCCACCACCCGACACGGCCAAACAGTAGAAAATGTGTCACGTTTTTCAAAGGACAAAATAATTCACATCTTTAGCCCACCGGTGTGCTGAAGAGAGGATCAACAGCATTTAAAAATTTGAGTAGTACCACGTTTCGCTGATAATTACAATCAGCTTCATCGGGCAAGAATGGTGAAGCTCTCCTGTTGCTTCCGGTCTTAAATAGAGCAGCATCATAACTTCGTGGAGAATTCAGGTTGCGTGCAAACGCCAACATCAAGAAATCGCGCCGTCATTAAATTGCGAGCGATATTTGCTGCACGTATTAATCGACGCCGAGCCTCCGTGACAAAATCACTTTGAATGCGCCCGATCTCGTCAGATCTGAGAAGCTGGATCTGGGCTGAGCCTGGAAGGGCGAGCGGCCAGCGTGTACAAACATGTTGCCGCAGGGCTTGCCGGGATCATGGCAGCGTTGTACTGCATTTCTATGCTGCCCGCCGCTTAACCCGCGGTGACCAGCGTGGTGAAGTATGGTGACAATATTTCCCCCACCACGACCCGTATGGCGTGTGGGAGCCCTTATCAAGCCCAGCAGTGGACCGCTTCGTCATGCCATTGCGAACTGTACATGGCACTTCGATAATCCTCTTACGAGGGCACGCCGCACGGCTCGCGGCGAACGCGGTCGAGAGGGCGACCACCGTCGGGGAAATGGAGCGCCCGAATCGGGAGGTAGAAACCTCTGATGTGACACTTCTCCCTTATCACGCATGCGATGGGCGCCGCGATGGCGAGAAGTTAACTACCTCGCCTGCTATAGAGGAGAGCCCTGGGTTCGATCCCGACTCTGATGCGTGTATGTTTGTTTTTTCTCTCCGGGTCATCCGGTTTTTCCCTCCACATTTATAAACATGCGTTAAGAGTATTTGGCTGATATACATTTCCGCGTGATGAGCCACATCTTTGAGCTAATGTTTGTAGCCAGGTCGCTCCTGAAAACGAGCTACATAGCTGAGTGGGCCTTAACTGGTGAAATAAAAGGGTTTTTTAGATCGACACTGACATTTCTTAACGGCTTGACTGATCAGGTGTATATTCTTGGTTCTTTCGGTAAAGTCACGTAGAAGGGAAATAATAAAATAATAAAAATATAAAACAATAAACATTTTTATAGTTTAATATTTTGTTACCGAAAGAACCAAGAATATGAATCCCTGCAGTCACGAAAGCTTTAAATCAAAATTTGATCAGGTGTAGTTTGTTTCACCGGGGTGAGGTCGCGAGAGAACAAGGGTTAGTCTCATTCGCCAGAGCCGACTGTGTTCCATACGGTTTGAGTCACTTGCCCGTGTTCTTTATTAAAAAAAAATACATAATACAGAGGAGCTCAATTCGTGTGGACCGTCTCATCTTGGGGTGCAGGCCGGACACCACGTGGTGGCCAAACTGGAGCGCCACCGACTCCTCCGCGGGACCAACGAGAGCGAATTCTGCAATAAACGTTTCAAAGTTACTTGGCTATCGCATACATACATGTGTGACGACTCCAGGAGACACTGATCTTGTGTTTAGCTTTATTGAAGACACGTTCACTTAATTCTAGATTTGAAGCTTTCGTGACTGCAAGGATTCATCCTCTTAGTTCTTTCGGTAAAGTCACGTAGGTAAAAAATTAAATTAAATTTAATAAAAAAAATTTAAAAAATCACGACGTTTCGGAGGCAACACAAGTCTCCGTCATCAGGTGGGACCGTCACAGCCAGATTTGCTGCATCAAGTGAGGCAGGGATTCAAGATGCAAGCTCTTAAATACAAGTTAAGGGGAAGGAGAGGGGTGGGGGAGCTTATCAGAATGTGGTAGCCAATGAATGGGACGTATCGGGGGGGGGCGGGGCTAAAAGAGAGCACGAGGTGCTCGTAGGCGTCGACGTGGACGTGTTTGTGCGCAAGTCCCTGTTGGTGCACATGATGACGTTTTGGAAGGGGGGGGGCTAAAGAGAGCACGGGGTGCAACGTGTACGTGGACATTCCTGTGCACAAGCACCTGTTGGTGCACATGATAGAAGAGAACGAAAATGCCCATGTTTATACCAGTGTTGGCTGACAATAAAGAGAGTACTGTTAAACGCTGGGGATGTTAACACTCGTTCACTTGACAGGCGAAGACCCCGACTCCAACAGCGTCCGCGAGCCTCTCCTCTCGACCCCTTGAATCCTCCGCGTGGCCTCTCGACCCCTTGAATCCTCCGCGTGGCCACGACCCTTCTCTAGAAGCTTCTCGATGGCCCTCGGTCCCTGATCCGCACCTGCTCCCTTCTATCACTTGGCCGCAGCCCCTATTCTCGATCCTTCTCGTAGACCCCAGGTCGTTCCCCTGTCTGTCCATTACCCCTTGTGGCCCCAAGTCTCTTCCTTTGCTAATTCCGCTGTCATTACCCCCTGTGACCGCTAGTCCCCTGTAATGTCTTTAACACAGAAAGTCCCTGTTTATCGAGCATGTACAAACATCACGAAATGTTTCACACCTCATCTCGTATAGATGTCTTTTTTATGCACATTGGTCCGCGAATTAATTTAATGATACCAAGAATTTACAAATAAAAAATCTTGCTTTCATGATGAAGGTGACGATGCGTTCTCGTCGAGTTGCTGTGGTTGTCCCAACGCAAATCGGGTCCTTACAGAGTTGCCCCCCACCCCGCCCCACCGCGTAATCTTCCACGGGAGCAATAGGAAAGGGATTGTGCATGTCAACCTAATGAGCGGTGACATCCTGCGGCCGTGTGGAGCAGCAACTGTAACATCATCAGCAGCTTAGAAGAGATTAGAACGGGCAAACCACCCAGCCCCGTGCCCTCAGCCACACACTCACCACCCCCCATCACCATCCTCGCCCTCTACCACCACCATCACCAGCACCACCACTCCATCATCAGCGGCCACGCAAATCCAGGCCACGTTGGACAGCAGGAGGAAGGGAAGAGACAGCGGTCGATCTGTCCGTCCGTCCCTCTCGCCGCACGCCTCCTGGTGTAGCTGGAGCATCGAGGGACTTTGTTCTCGTCACGAGGTTGAAGAGCGTCGCTGCGGGGTGGCCGCGTGCATGTCTGAGCAGCGCGCCATGCCACCTGGTTCTACAGAGCTGCACGCGCAGGTACACGCAAGGGCCCGCGCGCCTCCTGCGCTCACGTGCGTGGAGCCAGGGGACTCCCTCGGTGGCGTCGTCAGAGCGATTTTACAGCGTAACGCGGAGGTGTCTAAGTAGCGGTTGGGCTCTCGCGACCGAGGGGTTAGATCGCGGAGTATAAATGCGTCGGTGAAACCAGCCACCATCCGACACAGCCAAGAGGTAAGGTTTTTCACGAAAATAAAATGTTATAGGTATCTATTGTAATTTATGTGCCTACATTAACCACGCCCGCCCGCCTCGTGTCTTCGCACCTGATTGGTTCATACTGACAACATCACATTTTGTTGGTTCTTTCGTAAAGTCACGTAGAAGGGAAATAATAAAATATAAAAAATAAAATATAATAAAAAAAATAATTCTCACGACGTTTCGGCCACAACGCAAGCAGCCGTCCTCAGACCTGTTCTTCACCTGAGGACGGCTGCTTGCGTTGTGGCCGAAACGTCGTGAGAATTATTTTATTATATTATGTTTTATTTTTATTATTTTATTATTTCCCTTCTACGTGGGGAGGGCGGTGGGGGGGCGGTGGGGTGCGGTGGGGGGGGCGGTGGGGGGGCGGTGGGGGGGGCGGTGGGGGGGCGGGCAAATTTCAATTGAATAACTCGTTGTGAGATGGTGTAGGCGATACAGAGAAGAGGTCGAGATGTCGTGAGATGAGAGACATTTCTTTGACAGAAATGTCGTGAGATGAAAGGTGTAAATGAAAGATAAATATGAGGTGAGATGACAGGAGAGAGATGCAGGCGAGACAGATATGTAGTGAAGACAGTGAGGTGTGGACAACAGGTGGGCGACGTGAGGTGAGAGAGAAGCAAACACGGAGCCACATGCGGCCGTCTGGAACGCTCTTCCTTCCAATGTTAGGAATCCACTGGAGATTGACAAAAAACTCATTTCTTCAGAACTACTTTTTGTGGTTAGTTTGTTGTCCTTCCCCGCACCTCCGATTGGCACGATCGACTGCATACGGTCGCGAAAGAAATTAACCAAACATACATACCTAATATGGAGGTAATAACAAGTAAGTACTGTACATTTATAATCACGCAACACTCATAACCCGGGTTAGCACGAGTGCGCATTCCCACGGACGACGTTGATCAATTAATCGATGCGTCGTCATCATCTACCGTGTCATGTGAGGCCTTAGGGCAGGAGTGGGGAACCTTTTTTCTGCCAAGGGCCATTTGGACATTTATAACATCATTCGCGGGTCATACAAAATTATCAACTTAAAGATTAGCCTATTATATTTGGTGAAACATTTAATTAACTCACCTCTAATGTGATGGCTGGAACTGCCAATTGATTTTGCGAGCCTTTACGGCCCGCGGGCCGGACGTTCCCCACCCCTGCCTTAGGGTGTTGCCCGTGTTAACACAGCCGCTTGCAGGGAACCCGGTCGAGTTGAATCATTTTGTGATTTTCAAGATGTCTTTTTTTTTATTCCGTCTCATTTACCGTCCACTTTTGTTATCGGCGTGTCACGTGGTCATAAGACAACACGCATTTCCATTCACAAACCTCCCAGCAGAGCCGAATCGGGGCAATTGCCCCGGGCCCCGCGCTTTGGGGGGAGGGGGGGAGGTGGGAGGGGCTTGCGCTTCGACATCACGGTGTCAGATGTAATACTTTCAGTTAGTAGTAGTAGTAATAGGATTTTACCCTTTCAACTGGTACAAAAACTGACACCTTTATACAAGGCATCATGTTTGCAATAACCACAACACAAGCAGTCAAAATGCAAACAAAAAGAAACAACTCTTCTTGGTTCTTTCTTTCGGTAAAGAAGATTAATCCCTGCATTCACGAAAGCTTTAAATCGAAAAAGAAACAACTCTGATAATGATAATGATATGCACTGTCCTTGAAGTTGATTGGTCCACACCCGAGACAGCTTTTCTTAGAGCCTAGTCTCCATTGGTGTTGGACCAGATGACGCCAAAAGGCGTATAAAGGTGTCAGTTTTTGTACCAGTTGAAAGGGTAAAAACCTATCACTATATTTTGCCACTGGTAAAGGAGATGTCTCATAGTGTAAATACTTTCAGTTTAGTTTGGAAGCGTCGAGAGACCCACACAGCGTGACTTGCCCCGGGCCCCGCACCCCCTCTCTGGACGGCCCTGCCTCCCAGTGAGCAGTGCACGACCACGTGCCCCAGAACGGCTCCTGAAAGCGACGTCGTGGAACCGACATGAGGTCCCTTCAATTGCCTCCCGTCACCGCGAGGTGGTGCTGCGCATGCGCCCCAGCTGCAGAGGCGTTAGTCACCTCTGGCGATACATTTAATTTCGTGATTCGGCGACGCTGCTGCTGCTGATGCGTTAGCCAGCGGGTACACCAAGCACGCGTAGATGACTCGTTGGAACTGCCTGTAGAGGAAAACAATGTAATCGACGACGTTTCGGGCGGTGGCCCTTAGTTGTTACTCATTCTGTTTAGGGGGTTAACATTTGTCCGACGTATTATTGATTATTTCGGTAAAGTCACGTAGATAGAAAACAAAACAATGAAAATATAAATAAATAAAAAATTCATACAATTTCAATCATAAATTGAATGTAATAAAAGCTTTAATTCTTAAAAAAAAATTCTATCTACGTGACTTTACCGAAAGAACCAAAGACATGAATTCCCGCAGTCAGGAAAGTTTTAAGTAAAAATTTGTCTGACGTTTGTTAAACACTGAACGTCTATATGATGGCCCTCCCCTCGTACAATAAGCAGTCTCCATTCAGTTGCTCTCTCGAAGCCTCACCTCTTCTCTATCGCCCATTATCTCCCCTTCCCTCGCCCCTCTACTCCTTCCCGTCCCTCCCATATAGCCCATCCGTGATCCGCAAGTTCCCCTCCATCGCTGCTGTTACTCATGCCTCACTACTCGTGGCACGCCACTCTCCATCTCCATCATTCCATTCTGTGTCACACGTTTTGTAAACTATACCAAGCGCCTTGCGTGAAGGCGCTTTTCTTTTCAATGTACAGAATTAAAGAATGCATTTAGGCAGGAGGAATCCGATGGGCGATTAAGCTCGTTTTCGCAGATGTCCAGTAGGGGCAGGTCAGAACGTGGCAACAACAAACAGTACAAAAACACGATGGGAGTGCAAAGTATAGGAAAGGTAAACAATTCACTTAAAAAAATGGGAAAAAAATTAAACTAAACTTTTTTATCGTACAAGATAAAGCCAAACTGCTGTATCAACTCATTTTTCTCAGAAGCGACAGGCCACAAATGATAACTCGACGAAGTGGCTCATCACGTGAATAATGCACGGCAGCAAACCACTCTAAACGATCGACTACATGCATGTTAGAAGGCCACGTGAGAGCATTGATGGGCGTCGCTCGCGACGTTTTCATCGTCCACTCACACAGCCACGCGTGTCAATGTGTTCGTGGACTGAGTGCGTTGGATTGAGGCGCTCGTTGTCTGCGCGCAGGCGTCCGTGGACTCGTACAGCGGCCGCCAGGCGCTGCTGCTGGAGCTCGCCAAGTGCAAGGACAGATCGACCCAACAGGAAGAGGAGGAGCGCTACGCTCACGTCCAGCTCAACAACGCCAGGGTGGGTCCCAGAGTGGTGGGGAGGGTCATGTGGGTGGTGGTAGGGGGGAGGGAGATTACGGTCAAGGTCACGCGGCCAGGGCCATAGGGATCCCTGTGTGCCGTGTCGGCTTTCATAGGTGCCCGCGAACAGCACTTGCCCCAATAGTCTGTTGAACGTTATACGGGTGGTATTTGTCTTGTGTATGTGTGTGTACGTGTGTTCGTACATGGGGTAGGAAAAGCCGATCGCGTTCTCCGTGCGCACGAACCTGAGTTTTTATGGCGCCATCGTGGAGGACGTCCCCGCACCAGGACACGCGGTCTCCTTCGAGCCGCAGGACTTCCTGCACGTCACAGAGGCGAGACGCGGCACCCAGCTTTCGTCGATCTATCCACCCGCCAACCCATCCATTCATCGATCCGTTCACCTAGAAGATCTTATCCCATTCGTGCCTTCCCCTATCTCCCTGTCCATCCTTCCACCAATATTTAAACTTTTCCATCCATTCACCGATTCGCTCATCTCGACACCCATTCATCCACCCATCCATCCATCCACGTATCCATCCGTCCACTCATCCGTCTACCAATACACCTACCCACCATTACACCCAACCAGCTATCCATCCACCCATCCATCCACTCAACTATCCATTGGACTATTTTATCCATCTACCCATGCGTCCACCCATTCACCCATCCTGCCATTCACCTCTCCATCAGTGATGATGATAATATTATTTGTATGATTACACTGCAGGGGATGATGGACGTGCACGTAATTGATGACTATGTCTGTTAAACTTCTTTCACACCGTACGTAGCCAACAGTGCTAATCGGAGGTGCGAGGAAGGACGATAAACTAAAGACAAAAAAGCAGTTCTGAAGAAATGTACTTTCAATCTAGATTTAAAAGTATATAGCTCCAATGTCTTCCTAATATTGGAAGGAAGAGCGTTCCAGATGGCCGCAGAAGCGCATCTGAAAGCGCGCGATCGTCTTCATGATGATGATGATGCTGCCGAAGTTGCCAATGCTGTCGTTGTTCTTCGCTGTCCGTCGCGATGCAGAAGTACACTCACGATTGGTGGATCGGCCGCATGGTGCGGGAGGATAGCGAGCTGGGCTTCATCCCGAGCCCCGGCAAACTCGCGCAGATCAACCTGGAGCAGGAGCAGCGAGCCCGGCACGCGCGCCTCTACCCTGGGTCAGCGATCATCATCATCGTCAGCAGCAGCGATCATCATCATCAGCAGCGATCATCATCATCATCATCATCAGGCCCGGACTGGTTATAGGGCAGGCCAGGAAAACAAACTTTGGGTCGGTCCATTCCGAGGGCCGGTGGGCCGGTCTATATAGGAAAATTGCAAGTGTGATCAGAGTCAAATATATATATATATAATGACCTCTAATGTGTACGCTTCATTGCTTATTTACGCTCTCGGTGGACATTCAGTCCCCATATTCGGCAGCCCGAAAGATTCTTCCTCACTGGCCCATTTGTTTTTTGGACCCAACCCAAATGGGCCAGTGAGATCGCATGGCAATTTCGGCCGGTGTCTTTACAAATGCCTGGGCCGATTTTGCGTCCTAGTCCGTCACTGATCATCGTCATCATCGTCATCATCAAGCGCAGCTCCATCACTGACACCAGTAACAGCCCTCAGCATCACCACCACCTGCCCGATGCTTCATGCCATCGTGCCATCGACGCGCATGTGAGTCACACGTCACCTGTACGTGTGTGTGTTGACCTTATACTCTTAGGTTTTTTTCGGTAAAGTCACGTAGGTAAAAATAAATAATAATAAAAATAATAGTTACAGTAAATCTAGCTGTGACGGTCCCACCTGATGACGGAGACTTGTGTTGCCTCCGAAACGTCGTGATTTATTATTTTTATTTCTATATTTTACCTACATGACTTTAACACGTAGGCTTTCGCGATCAATATTATTCATAATCAACGTTTTTGGGTTTAGATCGCGTTATTTATAAATGTGACACATTTATAAATAACGCGATCTAAACCCAAAAACGTTGACTACGTGACTTTACCGAAATAACCTAAGAGTATGAATCCTTGCAGTCACGAAAGCTTCAAATCAAGAATGTGTTGAACTTCTCTCTTTGTGTTGCTGTGTCTCCCTTCCCCACTGAGTGGTGGACGATCACCACGTCCAACTCATCCTCTCCGTGTGTAAATGTGTCTGCCTGTGTGTCTCCATATCTCTCTCTCTCTCCATGTCTCTTCGTTCCAGCCTCTTCCACGTCTCTGCATATCTCCCCACTCAAACATTGAGATGGCTCTGTGGTCCATCTCAACCCTCCCCTACCCACTGCCCCCCATCCCTTCACAACTCCCTGTGCCCCCCCCCCCCACGCCGCACCCCCCACACAGATCTGCTGGCGCTTCCGGAGAGCCCGCACGCCCCCTACCCTTCCACAGTGAGTCCTCGGTGCTGTTGAACTTGACATTGAGTTTTCTTTCGTTCAAACAATGTTTGTCTACGTCTTGTACGATTGGTGTCAAGTTGTCGCGAGGCGAAGACATGCCCCCATTCCAGAGGTCGCAACCGGGTACCCGATACCCGTACCCTACCCGATACCCGGCTACCCGTACCCAGCCGGGTACGGGTACGGATTGCCGTTTGCGACCCTGGTGCGGCCGGGTACGGGTACGGGTAGGATGTGAGTCACTGGTGAGTAGCCGTTTGTCACTCATTTCGGGTAGCGTACGGGTACGGGTAGGGAACGGGTACTCGTATCCGGCCGGGTATGGGTACGGGTACCCATTTGCGACCCTGGTGCGGCCGGGTACGGGTAAGGAATCAAAACCCGTTTGCGACCTCTGCCCCATTTTGAACTTCGTCAGAAAGCAGCGCATCACCCCGCACGAGAGAGGCGCCTCTCCGTGCGTGTTTATAATCTGGTGAGCGCCCGTGGGGACCGAGCGTCTCTTTGCCGAGAGAACCCAGCGCAGACCGAACAACAGTGAATCACAAGCAGCTGCACAAACAAGTACGATCTCTTGCACAACGCTAGCAGCGGCTAGGGCCATCGACTCGCTGCTCTAGAGAACCCAGTTTCACAAACTCTGTCGATTCAACTCGCCTGTCGCCGACCGCGTCCCCTCGTCTCTCCCTGACCCTGTCCTCTCTCTCCTCTCTCCCTGCTCGCACAAGCGCAGTGAAGCACAAGCAGAAGCTGGTAAGCAGCGTGCAGCACCACGGCCCGAACGCGGCCTGTACCGGCAGCGCCAACCTCCGCTCCCGCCGCGGTGTTGGCAAGCCCTCATCCGGCAGTGGATTGGCAAAGGGATGATGATAATGATGAGGGTGGTGATGATCAGGGATTCATTTCTCTCAATATTTTCCGTGTCTCTTGTCGTCTAAAGTCGGCTGCACGTGTCGAGTGGGTACAGCCATAGCGAGACGTATACTGAACGTGGTGTGCCGGGTGCTGCATCTTTATTTTTTTTCTGGGGATGGCAACCTGTGTGTGTTGCGTTCCCACGCGTAACCCCCCCCACCCACCCATCCAACCCCTTCGCTTGCCCCCGTCACCGCGGCCGACAGCTCGAGGGACAGCTGGCCTACGACGTGGTGCCGTCCATGCGGCCCGTGGTGTTCGTGGGGCCGTCGCTCAAGGGCTACCAGGTGGGTTGTTGGTCCGCCGTCAATAGGCGCGACCTCTGTGACGCGGGTGGTGACGCGGGCGGTGACGTGGCCAGTGACGCGGGCAGTGACGCAGAGCGGTCAGGGCCGAGATGGGGGGGGGGATAGACGTCGACGTGGGTTTCTTTCCCGCGGCGTTCGTTTGGAAGGGGAAATGATGCTTCCGCGGAAATTTGGCAACGTACTGATGTGCACACCAGCGGGTGTACAGGTGTGTGCACACGTGTGTGCGTACACATGTGTGTTTGTAAAGGTAGGCGTGCTAGCGTGAGCGCAGGGGGTGCCTTGCCCCCCCCCCCCCCCCCCCACCTAGTTGCCAAAGCTACAAGTTGGGTGCTGCCTTGAAAACCACCACAGTGTAAAAAAAACGCTTATTCAAAACGCGGTAAAACATTTTTTACAAAAATCGTACATTTACGCCCCACTTTTATGTAATCCCAAAAACTTTCTACGGAGCCGTAGTGGCCGCATTATGCGAAGACGGAGCGCCCCATGCAGCGTTAAATGTTCGAGACCGTGAGCGTCACGATGATGCGATTAGGCGAGAGGAGCCGCGATATACAATCGCCTCTGGGCGCGACCGTGCGAGACAAATCAAATAACGCAGCCCCACCTCGACCAATCGTCGCACCGCCGTGACTTGATAATGTCGCCTCGAGATGCGACCACTGGAGCAAGCAGAGCAGCGGTCGCGTCTGAGATGGGGACAAACGTCGAGGCGAGTTTCTTCCTGTGGTCATTTAGAAGGGAATTCTACTCCCGCGGGAATTATGCTACGGTACTGATGTGTATACCAGTGCGTGTACAGGTATGTTTACAGGTGTGCGTACATGTGGGTGTACAGATGTTTTTACAGGTGTACGTGCATGTGTGTTTACGGGTAAATGGCCGAGTTCGAATTTGTCTCTCCGTGCAGGTGACGGATATGATGCAGAAAGCACTCTTCGACTTCCTGAAGCGCAGGTTTGATGGAAGGTCAGCTCCACTCGTCTGCGCGACGTTGTTACATCCTCTGATGTAGTTTTGTAAATTGAATTGTAGAAAAGTGTTAAAAAACGAGAACCCCAGCTCTTATCTTGTGGCTACACGCCGCGGCTGTGCGTCGCGGGCTGCCGACGTGAGTTGCAAACTGAATTAAGGAGATGGTCATATAAACAACAACAAAATAACAACTTTAATATGTGTATAGCATCTGCATGGCACTTTACATTCGGCTAGATTGGGGGAGCGGGGTCAGGGCAGCGAAACACGTGGGGGAGATGAGACACGAACAACACCAAAAACAAAGATCCGTCTATAAAGGCCGGCGCGGCAAACACGGACATGGGGTGGCCAACACCACACCCGGCCGCCTTTGTCTCCCCAGTGCTGATGTTTACACGCACCGCAACCAAGGCTGAGTCACCCTCGGAGAGGCTCAGATAATCGTCACTGGTGTTGGTAGCCGTGAGCGGGAATCAAACTCGTAGCGTAGCGCGCCAACAACTACACTACCGCTCCCCCCCATCCCCACCACTCCCCCACACGCATGCAGAAACTTGCACCTCCAGCTGAGATGCGTGCGTGCGTGCGCCTCCGCTTGTGCCGCCGCTGGCAGGATCAACATCACGCGCGTGACCGCCGACATCTCCCTGGCGAAGCGCTCGGTGATGAGCAACCCGAACAAGCACGCCATGCTGGTGGAGCGCTCCAACGCCAAGCCGGGCACGGGGGTGGCGCTCCAGCGTAAGAGTGTGGCTGTAGCCGATCTCAATCCTTGCTCCATCCAGAACTCACCACCCCCACCCCCCCCGGATACCCCGCCCCCTCGGACCTGATCAGTGGATCAATCAAAACATGATTTTCGTAAAGCGCCTTTCACGATCCAATTGTCACAGAGAGCTTCGGCGGATGGACGCTTTAAAAAAAAAACGTACCTAACATTACTCTTTGGTTCTTTCGGTAAAGTCACGTATAAAGATAAAATAATAAATTAAATACTAGCATACGACGTTTCGATTGCAACACAAGCAATCATCATCAGGTATAAATGAAATAGAAACACAAATCTAGTATACTTAGAAATGTAATGTAATACAACAGAGAGTCGGATAACATTACAGTCAACACTCTACCTGGTTGATTACATTACGTCAAAAGCAATGAACATTTTACACAGCGCAATACTTCGACTTAAAACAACAACAACAACAACCGATTATCAACCCCACTCCCCGACCGTCAAATAGTGGTGTCAAGTTCACAGACAGATCGACCCAGAGAAACTTGTGTCAGACCGAAGATATGGGTCTTCAGCAACCGTTTAAATGTCCACAGACTACAGGAGCAGCTTCCCTTATGGCAATGGGGAGGTCGTTCCACAGCCTTGGAGCCACACAATATATTGAGCGCCCTTCCAATTTAACGCATCTACTACGATTTTTTGACTATTTATATTTTACCAGGTAAGGACCGATAGTAGGTTTTTACCCTTTTAACTGGTACAAAACTGACACCTTTATTCAAGGCATCATGTTTGCAATGACCACAACACAAGTAGTCAAAAAAGCAAACAAAAAGAAGCAACTCTGATAAGGATGATAATATGCACTGTCCTTGAAGTTGATTGGCCCACACCCGAGACGGCTTTCTTTAGAGCCTAGTCCCCATTGGTGTAGGGCCAGATGACACCAGAAGGCGTACAACTCAAACACAGTGCAATATCAGAGTATTGAGAGCTCGGGGTAAGCATTTACACTATGAGATCTCTTTTACCAGTGGCAAAATATGATAGTAGGTTTTTACCCTTTTAACTGGTACAAAACTGACATATTATCATCCTTATCAGAGTTGCTTCTTTTTGTTTGCTTTTTTGACTACTTGTGTTGTGGTCATTGCAAACATGATGCCTTGAATAAAGGTGTCAGTTTTGTACCAGTTAAAAGGGTAAAAACCTACTATCATATTTTGCCACTGGTAAAAGAGATCTCATACAGGTAAGGGCCATTGAGCTATATAGCTCCTTTTCAGAAGCGACCTGGCTAACACAACTGACAGCTCGACGAAGTGGCTTATCACGTGGAAATGTATAGCAGCCAAATACTTACACGCGTGCTTCAAAATGTGGAGGGAAATACCCGAGGACCCGGCGGAAAAAATCACGTGACCACAGGGAGGAACGCGCACACTCCAAATATACAGCTGCAGCCGTCAGGTTCGAGATCGAACCCACCATCATCACGGTTGAAATTATGTCTGTGTTTGTATATTTGTATGGCTTCGTGTACAAATATACAAACACAGACATAATTTCAACCGTGATGATGGGTACAAACTCAGTAATCACTGGAAAGATGTTATTAACCACGCAAAAAAGACTTAATTACACTTTTTGGACCATCTTATCTGACAGGCACTATTTTAATTTACTTCACCGAGTGTTAACATCCACAGTGTTTAACAGTAATCTCTTCATTGTTCTTTGATCACCGCTCGCCACGTTTCCATTCATTGTGTTGAGCACTACGTGATGTCTTTGATCACCGCTCGCCCTCCGTCCCGGCGCGTCTCCATTCATTGTGTTGAGCACTGCGTGCAGTCTTTGATCGCCGCTCGCCCTCCGTCCCGACACGTCTCCATTCATTGTGTTGAGCACTGCGTGCAGTCTTTGATCACCGCTCCTCCTCCCTCCCGATACGTTTCCATTCATTGGCTACCACAGCCTGATAAGCTCTCCCCCCCTCTCCACCTCCCTTCAACTTGCTTATAAGGGATTACATCTTGAATCATTGCTTCACTTGATGCAGCTAATTCGGCTGTGACGGTCCCACCTGATGACGGAGACTTGTGTTGCCTCCGAAACGTCGTGAATTTTATTTTGTTTTGTTTTATTTTACTTTCATTAATTTTAATGTTTTTACCTACGTGACTTTACCGAAAAAACCTGAGAATATGAATCATTGCAGTCACGAAAGCTTCAAATCTAAAATGAAAAATAAGTGATTTTTATTTTATTTTTTATTAATTTTAATTGCATTTTTTACCTACGTGACTTTACCGAAAGAACTAAGAGTATGAATCCTTGCAGTCACGAATGCTTCAAATCTAGAATTAAGAGGCGATGTTTGTGCTAACTTCTATGTGTGTATGCGTGCGCGTGTGTGTGTATGTGACCGTGTCGTGCCGCTGGCTGTCTGCGGCTGCGTCACAACAGATGTGCTGGGTAAGTCCCACCGTGTGTAGGGAGCGACAGGTAGCGGTTAGTTGACTGCGCTACAAACCCGACAACCCGCCACATCGGTGCAGACACACCCCACATGTCTCCCCCCCACCACGGCTTCCTGCCCCCCCCCCACTTATCCCAATCGTCTTCTTGGTGGAACCTCAGCATCGAATCTTCGAGCTGACATACTTTGTGACGACACTGCCCCGCCCACCATCCTCTCCGCCCTCCCCCCCCACCCACCTACCCACCCGCGCGTTGGCACCGCAGCGGAGGTGCAGGGCGAGGTGGAGCGAATCTTCGAGCTGGCGCGCACCCTGCAGTTCGTGGTGCTGGACGCGGACACCATCAACCACCCCACGCAGCTGGCGCACACCAACATTGCGCCCCTCATCGTCTACATCAAGATCTCCTCCCCAATGGTGACGCCGTCACGGATTCACTTCGCGGTCCTTGTGGTTCCAGAAGTGGCTGAATGCGCAGGATTTGGGGGAGGGGTTGGCAGAGGTGGCTCAGAGGCAGAGGCGTCCCTAGGGTACACGGCGAGTCGGGGTCGACCGTCCCGTGCCCCGCGCTTTGAGGGGCCCCGTGCTTCGAGGTCACGGTGTCAGATGTAATACTCCCGGTTTAGTTTGAAGGCGTCGGTGGGCCCCACACAGTGTGAGTTACCACAGGACTCGCACCCCTCCTTTGGCCGGCCCTGCCCAGAGGTCAGAGGTCAGAGCTCTGAGCAGGCACCGCTGAAAGCCTGGGTTTGAATCCAGGTTTCGGCCGCCAATGACTGCGCATAAAGCCATGGCGTTCGATTGGGTTCCGCAGTTCATTTGAATGAAGTCCAGATCTCAGAATTGTAAAAATCGGTCTGACTGTCATGCGATGTGCGTGGCTCTCGGTGGCAAAGCAGCGGGGAAGCTTCTGCCCCCCGACTGTGTGCGGACCAGAGGTCACTCGAAGGGATCTTAGAAGTGGCTCCGTAAGATCCGCGAGACATCTCAACGGTGCACCGTCCCATGACACGATGGCGTAAATAAAACAATTTTGTTACTCAACTGACACGTGTGTTTTTATTCTTTGGGTCTTTCGGTAAAGTCACGTAGATGATGACGACCGCCTGTGTTGCGATCGAAACGTCATAGTTTTCTGTTATTTTGTTACTTTGACTTTGCCGAAAGACCCAAAGAATATGAATTGCTGCAGTCACGAAAGCCTTAAGTCAAGATTTGACACGTTTGTTGATTGTCAATATAATTAAATTCACAATGGTTACAGCTCGTAAAGATGTATAATACAAAAGCGTCTAAAATCAGAAACGCCGTGTTATTGGTAAGTCAAAAATATTTCATTCTAGTACCCGATGAATGTGCCACGGTGGCCGGATGTTAAATACGCGTGCTATATATTTGGAGTTAGCTTGTCTCTCTCCCCGTGGTGGCGTGGATTTTCTCCAGGTTTAGAAACGTGCGCTCAGAGTATTTGGCTGATATAAATGCCCATATGACAAGCCACTTCGTTGAGTTATCATTTGTGGCCAGGTCACTTCTGAAAAAGAACTACATAGCTCAATGGACATTACCCAGAACAATAAAAAAATAGTTTAAAAGTTGTTTTTGTTTTATGCGGCTGAGAGGTTTGCAGCGTCGGATCAATATTGCTGGCAGGTCAGTTAAAAAGTGTCCGGCAGGCCTCATGCGGCCGCGAACTGTGTCAGAGCAGCGGCTGCAGGAAGGGCCGCTGCGAGGGGCTGCGTGAACCCATCTGTGTGGACCGCAGGTTCTCACGAGGCTCATCAAGGCGCAAGGGAAGTCGCAGAGGAAACACCTTGCCGTGCAGCTCGTGGCCGCAGAGAAGCTGTCCCAGTGTCCGACAGTGAGCGCACGTCATGGGCGTAGCGTGCATCACACAGCAGACACCATCACACTCCATCACACAGCACACACACACACAGCACACACCATCACACACCCACACAGCACACACCATCACACACCATCACACACACCATCACACACCATCACGCACCCACACAGCACACACCATCACACACCATTACGCACCCACACAGCACACACCCACACAGCACACACCATCACACACCTACACAGCACACACCATCACACACCATCACACACCTACACAGCACACACCATCACACCCCAATACAGACGCCCCCACGTAGCATACGTCCACATAGCTCACACCAGCACCCCCCCCCCCCCCCACGTAGACAGCATACACCAAGTCCAGCATCCGTCACATCGCGCACGCCCCACCAACGATTCGAGTCGTTCCTGCGACTCCTCTAACGGGAACACCCATCGCCGCCGCCGCTTGCTTCCGCAGAGCACGTTCGACGTGGTGCTCGATCAGAACCAGCTGAGCGAGGCGAGCGAGTACTTGGCCGAGTTCCTCGAGTCCTACTGGAGGGCTACTCACCCCGAGAGCCTCTGCCGCAGCGTCCCCATGCCGACCTCGCTCTCCGCGGCCTGCCCAGACACCTCGCTCCAAGCAGCCGCACTCAAGGTTCCCCGTTTGCGGCGGTTGCCACCTGTCCGAGTTTCACCTGTTTTCTCACTCGGCTGGTATACGCAGGAGGTCGTGGGTTCGACACCGAGACTGACGCCCGCTGTATATTTGGAGTGTGCGTGCCTCTGTCCCCGTGGTCGTGTGGATTTTTCTTCTTTGAGGCCAGGTCGCTTCTGAAAAAAGAGCTATGTAGATAATTGGGCCTAACAAGGTAAATACATAAAAATTTCGATTTAAAGCTTTCGTGACTGCAGGGATTCATCTTCTTGGTTCTTTCGGTAAAGTCACGTAGAAGAGAAATAATAAAAAAATAAAATAAAATACATTTATGTTTTATTTTTATTATTTTATTATTTCCATTCTACGTGACTTTACCGAAAGAACCAAGAAGATGGATACATAAAAAGTTTAGTACTTTTTGGTTTTTTCGGTAAAGTCACGTAGGTAAAAAATAAAATTTATTAAAATGAAAACAACTAAATTAAATCACGACGTTTCGGAAGCAACACAAGCCTCCGTCTTCAGGTGGAACCGCCACAGCAAAATTGCTGTCGTGAATGAAGAGAGCTGTTTATATAACCATGATTCCATCTGAAGACGAAGGCTTGCATTGCTTCCGAAACGTCGTGGTTTAATTTAGTTGTTTTCATTTTAATTTATTTTATTATATATTTTTTACCTACGTGACTTTACCGAAAAAACCAAAAAGTATGGATCCTTGCAGTCACGAAAATCTAAAAGTAAAAAAGTTTAGTGTTAAATCAGAACAATGGAAATTGGCGTATCTGTGCGGCTCGCAGCAGCAAAAGGAGTTGTTTATATCGAGATCTGGCGCCACTGGTCTTGTGTTGGATTATAAACTATTAAACTATGAACTCATTACAGTGGACAGGCCAGCAGCCAGGGAGTTGACGCGTCTTCTTGCCAACGACGACCATCTCAATACCCATCATCAGCCAAGACCTCGACGATGCTGTTGTCACCATCCTAGAATCTCTCCCAGATCTGGAAGAACGCTGGCGAACAGTGTGGAACAATGCCGATGTCCTGAACAAGCACCTCGCAAACATCGTAACACCTCCTAAACTAAACAAGTTGATTTGACCAGGTCATGTCCACTGAGTTGTGTAGCTCTTTTTCAGAAGCGACCTGGCCACAAATGACAGCTCAACGAAGCGGCTTATCACGTGGACATTTCTAGCAGCAACCAACTACTGTCTGAACGTGTGATGATTCTAAATGTAGAGGTATGAAGCGCAGCACCCGGAGAAAAATCCACGCGACCACGTGGGAGAGAGAGCACACGCAACCCAGACAGTCCGGGAATTGGCTTCTGTGTCCGGCTGGAAGCAGCAGCAGTTGATTCGTAGTGAGATCTGGCACCGCCCGTCTTGTGTTGAACCACATAATTACAGGACACGGCAGAGGTTTGGTGGGACTAGGCTGAGTGAGAAGTATGTCCGGGTTTAATCTGTGGCAGCCCTAGTCCCCAGTTGCTGAAGCGTGGGCCCCGGAATGCCCAAATGCGCCGAGTGACCAGCAACAAACGGCACTATTGAAGGTGCAATAGATGAGATGAGAGTCAGTATACGTTTCCAGAATTGAGCGAGGTGTTTAGGACATCGAAAGAGAGAGACCGTCGGAGGGAATGTGGGTGGTCTCCCCAAATTAGCCCCCCCCCACCCCCCACTGTCTTGGGTTGCCAACTCCTTAAATGAACATAAAGTCGACAAACGCGTCTCACGTCGCGAGATGTTACGACACGAAATAGGCCTTCGACAAGGTATGAGAGTAGGTGAAGGGGAGGGAAGTCAGGTGAGACCGGAGGGGCAGGAGAGTGCGTGGAGGGGAGTCGAGTGAGATGAGATGTGAGAGGTAGGAGAGTGTGTGGAGTGGAGTGAGATGAGAGGGGAGAGGTAGGAGAGTGCGTGGAGGGGAGTGAGATGAGAGGGGAGAGATAGGGGAGTGCATAGAGGGGAGTAGAGTTAGATAAAAGGGGAGAGGTAGGAGAGTGCGTGGAGGGGAGTAGAGTGAGATGAGGGGGGAGAGGTAGGAGAGTGCGTGTAGGGGAGTAGAGTGAGATGAGAGGTAGGAGAGTGCGTGGAGGGGAGTAGAGTGAGATGAGAGGGGAGAGGCAGGAGAGTGCGTGGAGGGGAGTAGAGTGAGATGAGGGGGGAGAGGTAGGAGAGTGCGTGGAGCGGAGTAGAGTGAGATGAGAGGGGAGAGGCAGGAGAGTGCGTAGAGGGGAGTAGAGTGAGATGAGAGAGGGGAGGTAGGAGAGTGCGTGTAGGGGAGTAGAGTGAGATGAGAGGGGAGAGGTAGGAGAGTGGGTGGAGGGGAGTAGAGTGAGATGAGAGGGGAGAGGTAGGAGAGTGCGTGGAGGGGAGTAGAGTGAGATGAGAAGGGAGAGGCAGGAGAGTGCGTGGAGGGGAGTCGAGCGTGCTGAGAAATGAGTCAGTAGCGAGTCGATTTTCCACCTCGTTCCACTGTGTGGCGCTGTTCAGTAAAAAAAATCACTTTCCATGTAAACACGCAACGTTAACCTCACGAGCAAACCCCGTAATGAAAACATTTTAACGAGTACAAAGGGATTTCTATCAACACGAATACAAATGTAGCGTCGCGTTCTCTTGTGTCTGGCGCGCCTCTCAGTCCGCTCCCCACGTGACTCGTGCAGCTGCAGCTGCTGCTGATGCCCGTAGGCTTTGCGGCGCAGCTGGCGGACTTGAATGTTCGCGTTCTTGAATGTTCGCGTTCTCTCCGTGACGTTACTTCGTATTTTTATTAAATCCTTAATATTAAGTTCACTTGCATGCTTGCTTGCGTGCTTGCTTGCTTGCTTAGGACCGTGCAAATCTTTCGGTCGTTTTTTATCCCACTTCCCGTGATCCAATCGAGCTGCCATTTTGCACACAGTCTCGTTGTGCTTGACAATTAATTTTTGTGAAAATTTTTCCAAAGTTTTACACTGTTTAGGGAAATGTTTTTTTAATATTTAATTACCAATTGCTTAATTGTGGCAGACAATCATCTGACCTATAGGTGGCAGCCATCTCAAGCCAGAGGACGAGAGGACTGTAGCTGCCCGTTTCATGATGACGCAAATGTTGACTAACCACATGGCATGAAATCCCTGCCCCCACGCTGTACAATGGAGACTATTTATAGAGCAGTTAAATTGAAGCCGCCAGGTTCTTGAAAGTGGTAAAACGGGTCAACGCTAGTGCCCTCGGGAATATACGGGGCATGTCAAGAGGTGATCTTTCATTTTTAAATCCTTTATATTAACTTCACTTGCTTGCTTGCTTACTCAAGAAAAACAGAAATGAATAATAAAATGAAACCGATGCTACGCATATAAAGGATTTATAGTGAAAAACTTTGTTTTTACGGGTTAATTTTTAGTAGATGAAGGCACTTAGTTTGTAATTTGTAAATGTGAAGTCATGTAGAAGGGAAATAATAAAATAATACGAATAAAACATAATAAAATACAATTCTCACCAATTATTTTATTGTTTTATTATTTCCCTTCTACGTGACTTTACCGAAAGAACCAAGAAGATGATTCCCTGCAGTCACGAAAGCTTTAAATCGAAATTCATAAATGTGTTTATATATAATAATGTTACAGCCCCTCTATCAAATCCACAATTGAAGGTCTCATCTTACGCCGTGGCGGTCATGGGGGGGGGGGGGGAGTGTTTGGCCATACTTCACCGCGCTGGTCAGTGCGGGTTGATGAACTGGATGTAGTTCCCAGAGCTGGTTCAAATATAACTCGAGTTTGAGAAACCCAAATATCTTGAAAACAAACACCCACCCCACCACCGATCGCTGCCCCCCCCCCCCCCCTGTATCCTTCTCTGGCAGGCGCTTATCTTCTCTCGAACCACCACGAATTCGGTGGAGGAGACCTGCATGGGGGAGGGTGAGAGCGAAAGCCCCGGCGGGAAGGGGGCCCACGAGGAGACCCCCCCATCCGCTCAGGCGCCTGCGGATGACGACGCCGGAGATGGTGGGGACCCCCCCGAGCCAAACCCCTCGGCCGAGCCAGGATCAGCGGGCGGCGAGGAGAGCGAGGGGGCCAAGGGCAAAGAGGAGGGGGCCGAGGAGTCTCATGGGAAGGCGGCGAATGACGCAGAGGAACAGAATCAGAATCAGCAGCAGCAGCAAGATTCACAGGGGCGGCAGGAGGAGGAGGCGAAGCAGCTGCAGCCGCAGCAGCAGAAGAGAAAGAAGAGATTGACACGTGCACAGTCGGGATCGGTGGATGAGACTCAGCCGACGGAGGGGAAGAGCCGAATCAGACGCAACGGGGACTGTGGCCAGCAGCAGCAGCAACAGCAGCAACAGCAGCAGCAACAGCAGCAACAGCAGCAGCAGCAGCAGCAACAGCAGCAACAGCAGCAAGGTCAAGGCGATGCCTAGACGCAGAGGATGGAGGCGGAGGAGGACGGGTTTCGAGATCGCGTGGGAGTCGAGCGGAGAGGGCTTGCGCGCTGCTGACAAGGACAGAGGCCTGCGGTAGTGTTGGTGGGGTCGCAAAGGTGGCTCAGCGGGTTCGACATTGCCGTGGCGAAGTGCTGTGTCCAGCACCATCGAGTGTCCCGAGGATAGACGGATTTTTTTGGGGGGGGGGGGGGGGGAGTTTTTTTGTCATCGGTGATTAATCTGCGTTCGCGAGCGTAGTAGCGGTGAGCTTGATGGTCAAGCTCAAGTTCATTTCAAGTTAATTTATTCAAGTTCATTTATTAGGTATAGCCCTGTGAGCCATTCGGCTCTTGAATCGGGTGCAACCGCAACAAACAAAAAACAAAAACATGAACAAAAAAACATCTGAAAGTGAATATGTGACTAAGTGCAAACAGAAAATCCAAGAAAAGACAGCAAAATATTACAGAAAAAAACACCGTACACCAACGCTGTGGTCGACAGCCCTTTATCGCCAATGATGGCTTCACAGACCCCATCGTCTGGAATGATCGTTTCACTTGATGTTTAGGATAGGCAGTGTGGCTCATGCTGACCCAACCTGGCCAGTATTTCACTACTCCCCACCCCACCCCGCTCCAGATGTCAAGGTTGGCTCGACTCGTGGGATACACGGAGTTACTGCTTTTCTGGTAGTTTATACAATTTTTTCTGGATTATAGTTTGAAGCATGGGTTCAGTGGCGCGTCTTATACTCCGGTAGGTGTGTGTGTGTGACCAGATGTGTACAACTACATTTGACACCGGGCACAAGTTCGAAGTCCGTCTTACTTTCCGGAGCATCTTACGCGAATCTGGAGAATGCGATTGAATCTCTCAGTGTTTGTTTCCAGCCTCCACGACACTTTTTTCTGGCTGCTGAACCAAGCAAGGGCCTTGGGATTCATCCACCGAGTGTCTATAACCACGACCAGGAAATTTGCATCGATACATCGAGATAAACAACAAATAAAAATACGTGCATCGTCGAATCGTGAGAATGACCGTCGCGTCATGCGAATCGCACGTTAATGTTCCATCGAGGCCGATGTAGCTCATCTACGTGAAAAGAGAAACATTACACACGAGGGAGTGGAAACGAGATAAACAACAACATAATTGCACCGTGGCGTATTGTTACGGGACTGTTGGAACGATACCCAACGGGCGGGGTTAGTGTTGAGCGATGGGTTCACATCACTGTGTAGGGGGGGGGGGGTCAGACATTTGTGACGATGTGTGACGAGGGAGGGGGGGTTTGAGAAATGTGACGTCACATCAAAATGCGCAACTTTAAATAAATATAGACAACACGTTCTACTTAATTAAATTGACTTTTTGATGTTTTCTCCTACAACATCAGAGTGCAGCAGCGCCACATTAAATACGCACTACAATGACACTAGTTTAAAGCGATTTTAGGCATGTTTAATTTTCCAAAATGTAAATATGGTTTGGGGGGGCAGAGCTTTGTGACGTCATATTTGAGAGGGGGGTCTAACTTTTTGTGACGCCGTGTGACGAGAGGAGGGGTCAAAAATCGTCCAAAATTGCGTGACATCATTTATGGACGGCCCCTCACGTGTGCACTGGTTTTTCTTATAGTACTCTGTGTCGATGCACGGTCGCTGTACATGAATCGGTGACACACGGTACCACACAAAGATAAAGACAAAGATCCCCCGTATAGCCTTAACAGACTGTAGGGGCAAGTGCTGTTAGCGAGCAACTATGAAGGCCGGCACGCCACACGAGGGGGTGGGTGGCCAACACCACACCTTTGTCTCCCCAGTGGCGATGTTTACACATCGCACCAGGTACTCATTTGAGGCCGAGTCGACCTAGGGGAGGCCCAGGACCGGTTCAGATAATCGTCACCGATGATGGCCGTGAGCGGGAATCGAACCCGGGTCGCCAGGTTTGTAGCGCAGCGCGCTAACCGCTACACTACCGCTCTCCACGCACACTCTCTGCATCATCCGCGGGTGGCGAATTAGCCAACCGCGCTTGCTTGGAGCTTGGCGCAACGCGCGCTGGCTCCCATTGGCTGCTGCCCACGTCGCCGTCACGGGTCGTCAAGTCGCTCGGAGGCCACGTGGCGCAGCACGCGTCGACTCGTCGTCGAGCGATCAACGATACCACACGGACGACGACTTCCTGCTACGTTTTCTCCAACCCTTCTACGTCGGCAATAATTATCGTACAGCCCCAATTGTGTGTGTGTTTTGCATCGTCCTGGGAGCGGTTGTGTAGCGGTTAGCGCGCTGCGCTACGAACCTGGCGACCCGGGTTCGATTCCCACTCAACGGCCAATACCAGTGACGGTTATCTGAACCGGTCCTGGGCCTATCCTAGGTCGACTGAGCCTGAAATGAGTACCTGGTGGCGGTGTGTAAACATCGCCGCTCGGAAGACAAAGGCGGCCGGCGTAGTGTAGGCCACCTGCCTCCTGGCGTGCCGGCCTTCATAGGTACTCGCTAACAGCACTTGCCCCTACAGTCTGTTAAGGCTATACGGGGGTTCTTTGTATTTTTTCATCCTTCGTGTTTTTAATTGATCCCAAGCCACTCCTTCACCCCAGCTAATTGAGAACCGACTGTATTTGATGGATTACATATATATACAACATTGCTCAACATTTCTCTATTTGCTGTAGATCGCTCTTCATGAACTATTGTAGGTAAAAAAAAACAACCTGCTGTTGTAATAAATGCGGTAACTAAAATGAACCAAAGTCCCTCTACGAGTCTACGTAACCGGGAGAATAAATTAACTTTTATTTCGCGTATCAGTGTTGAGTCCGCGACTCCGGTAGTCGAGTCTGAGGGCGCAGATTTCGCTCCACTGGTTGGTTGGTTCCTCAGGGGAGGCGGGGTCAGGGGGGGGGCGGTTACTGAAGGGCGGGCTCGAGGGGAAACACGAATCCAATCGCCCCCCCCCCTGAATAAACCGACTGACTCATCCAGAACAAAACATGTAACTGTAATGTACATGTAACGCATTATACTGGTAGGAACGAAGTGGACCAGACCACCAATAGATTAATGTGTCCGTCCGTCTATCCGACAAGATGGCCGCCCGCTCCCCCTGCAATCTGTGAACTAAACAAGATGGCCGTCGCTTCCGGCGCCTCACGGCGAAACTTTAAACTTCGCTTCAAATTTACTTTACTGAAACGCAGCACGTTTTTTTAACACAGAGACAAGATACATTTATTAACACAGAGACGAGATACATTTAATCGCCTTATTTGTGCACGAAAAGCACGGTGCGAGGCCTAGTGCGGCAGGCTTCGCGAGGCCTAGTGCGGCAGGCTTTGCGAGGCCTACTGTGGAAAAGGCATCGCGAGGCCTACTGCAGAGAAGGCTTCGCGAGGCCTACTGCAGGGAAGGCTTCGCGAGGCCTACTGCAGAGAAGGCTTCGCGAGGCCTAGTGCAGAAGGCTTCGCTAGGTCTACTGCAGAGAAGGCTTCGCGAGGCCTAGTCCAGCAGGCTTCGCGAGGCCTAGTGCGGCAGGCTTCGCGAGGCCTAGTGCGGGAGGCTTCGCGAGGCCTAGTGCAGAAGGTGGTGGTCAATTAATCTCAGATGTGATCGTTTGGAAATGAAAGACTACGAGTCTTTAAATCTCACAGCGTTTCTTGTCAAAACAAACACTTTTAATTAACGTTACACTAGAATACAGTCATTTTTTCTTTAACTCCTCTATACCCGGTCGATATCCCTGTACCGGTACTAAGTATTATTCCTACCAGCCCACCCCGCAGGGTCCTGTTTTGGTGATGCTACTGCGTTGTCAGTGCACCAAAAGCACAAATAATGTATGTTAAGCTCAACACATTCGTCAATAACACTCTGACATTGCAATGCCAAATGATAGATACAAGGCGGCGTTTCGGGCAACGCCCCTTATTCATAGCGCATAGAGAGGTCAGAGCGACAGAGTGGATAATGCGATTTAGATACTTGTTTGACTTCATGGGGCCTAAATTTTGATTTAAAGCTTTCGTGACTGCAGGGAATCATATTCTTGGTTCTTTCGGTAAAGTCACGTAGAAGGGAAACAATGAAATCATACAAATATAAATTAATAAAATGATCACGACGTTTCGACTGCAACACAAGCAATCGTCATCAGGTGTGAAAACACAGCAAGAAAATTTGAAAAATTGCTCGTGTTGCAGTCGAAACGTCGTGAGAATTTTATTGTTTTATATTTGTATTATTTTATTGTTCCCTTCTACGTGACTTTACCGACATAACCAAGAATAGCATGGGCCTGATGAGGATTACGTTTGATAAATGTTTCGGATCACCAGTTTTTTTTAATTTTGGCAATGGTGACCTCACGCCAGCTACGCAATGACATGGAGCGCTTCCGTATTGTGGCATCGCGTGTCGATCTGTCTTCACACAACGTCCTGGTGTTTAATGTACCTCGTATGGCAACGCCAAACGTGCACCGGTGCCAATGGCGAAGCCAGGATTTTCAGGTGGGGGGGGGTGGAAACCCCTCCAGCAATGAAAAATTATAGGAGTTGTTGGTAAGTAAGGAGTTGTTAGTAAGTAAGGTCTTACACCATTGAAACCTCATTTGCCAGAAGAAAAAATGTGATAATAGATTTTTTTACCCTTTTATCTGGCAACAAAACTGACACCTTTTTTACAAGGAGTCATGTTTGCATAGACCACAAAACCTGCAGTCGTAATGCAAACAAAAAACATAACTGTGATAATGTATGCACTGTCCTTGAAGTTGATTGGTCCACACCCGAGACAGCTTTACTTAGAGCCTAGTCTCACATGGTGTTGGACCAGATGACGCCAAAAGGCGTTTTGTTGCCAGATAAAAGGGTAAAAAATAAATGATCAAGTAAGGACTTGACCCTTGCTTTTAATTCGACGCGTGTGTGGCGATGGCGCAGCCATCGATCGAGGGTAGAATTCGAACCGCGTTGTGTGATCGGCATCGCGCTCGCTGAAGGTGTTTGCCTTCAGGGAAGTCGTGTACTGTATACGCAACTGCGCACAATTCTGTGAGTCACTTATACCTGCTTTGCCGTTACTTATTGCCAATTATGGACTCAGACTATTGCCCTATCATCTCATAGAGTCCCTGGCACGTAATAATATGCTACACAGTGGCAGTGGGGGTCGCAAAATGCCGATTTATTACTAATAAACCCCAATGATCCGATCGAAATTAGGGATTTCGATCAGGATCATGGGGGGGGCACGTGCCACCCCCCCCACTGACTCCACCAGTGACCGGTGCCGTGTTAGTCCTGAGTCTTTAACTCCAGATCCCGGGTAGGTGGGTGGGGGTGTTGATGGGTGGCGCTACATCGGAGTTGATAAGCGATAAACCGCACGCGAGGAAGGTACAACCCACACGGCGGCATGGGTCGTCACGTGATACGTGCTCTCTCGTTTCTCAGTTACAAAGTGGAGTCGGCAGCCCTCCAATAGCCGGCTCACGTCGCTGCTGGCGGAAGGGCCTCCGACGAGATGGAGCTCTCGGGGGAAGTTGGTTTTCTGTTCGACTAAAGATGATAAAAATTAAAGTTTATTTTATTTTACCCCCTGAGCTGCACAGCTCCTTTTCAGAAGCGACCTGGCCACAAATGATAGGTCAAGAAAGTGGTTTGCCATCGCGCGGACATTAATTAGCAGCCAAATGCTCTAAACGCGTGATGTTGACTCTAAATGTGGAGGGAAAAACTGCATGACCACGGGGGAGAAAGACGCGCAGACTCCAAATTTACAGCAGGCGTCAGAGTCGGATTCGAACCCACGCCCTCCTGTTTACCAGGCGAGGTATTTCACGTCTCCCCACCGTGGCCCACACTTTACCCCACCACACGCTATCTGCCAATCGATAGAGTCGGCGGGGGTAGGGATTTAAGAAACTTATCACCGGGGGATAGAATCGAACCGGTGACCTCTGGATTGTAAGTCCATTGTTGCTCAACATTACGCCTGCAGAGCTCGTTCCGTTTCAGAGTAAACCAAACATGTTTTTAATGTCAACATGTACATTCAGGATTTGCGACAAAACGGTAACCGGTTTCCAACCACCCCGTCCCCTATTCCTCCATGCGATGAGCGCGAATGCGACGTGAACACCCCGTCGTATCCACTAAAGCACGCTGCGTAAACACGATCATTGTGGCACACACGAACCCCATGCTGCACGGGTGAAGAATTCAACAGCTCTCACTCGCACCGCGGGGCTTCGCTATCTCATCTAAGATTACACTGCTATGGCTCCGTGCAAGGGATTCAAAGCTCTGTCAATGTCACCCCGTGGTTGATCATTAACCAACCACCACCGTCACCATCACCGCCACCACGCACCACCCACCCACCCACGCCCACGGCACACCGAGTGAATGTTCCCCACGGTTAGATCCGACTGCAGTTGTTTAACCGACCGCAAGCATTCTGCTTCCCCAGGTGGCAGTAACAGCAGGTGTAGGCGTCCATGTCGGGCGTCATGGGCAGACACGGTGCAGGCGAGGGACACGGGGAGGGCTCTTTCGTCGCGTGAATGCTCCTCGTCTCCCCGCTGAGACGGCACTCGGGCGCCGTCTGTGTCTCTCTCGAAGAAGAAGACGTTGAGAGAGAAGCTTCTGAAGAGACATCGTCCACAGAGCTGCCCGGCGGTGGGTGGGGGTTGTGGTTGGTGGTGGTGGCCAGGACGCCATGAAGCGGATGGTGGTGGTTTGCTTGCTGCTGGCTGCCGCTACCTCTCTGCAGGCAAGGAGCCTCCCTCCGTCTCATCCTCCGCCTCTTCCCTGGACCCCTGAGCGATGGAGCAGCACAACCCCTCAACAGCAGAATGGTATCCCTTCTCTGCCCCACCCCCTGTCCCCCGTGACCCCCCCGTGACCCCCTCCCCCCGTGCCCCGTGACCCCCCCGTGACCCACCTCGTGACCCCCCCCGTGACCTCACCCCGTGAGCCCCCCCGCGACCCCCCCCCCCGTGACCCACCCCGTGACCCCCACCGTAACCCACCCCGTGACCCCCCCCCCGTGACTCCACCCCGTGACCCCCCTCCCCCACTCCTGTCTGACCCCCCCCCCCCGTCCACCCCTCAACACGACGCCATCAACGTGATGAGCCGGGCTGTGGAGCCGCACGCGGCTCTTTCAGACTCAGGGGTCTCCAACCAGAGATCGCAAACGGGTTTTGATTCCTTACCCTTACCCGTACCCGGCCGCACCAGGGTAGCAAACGGGTACCCGTACCCTACCCGGTTACCCGTAACCGGCCAGGTATCGGGTAGGGTACAGGTACGGTTACCCGTTTGCGACCTCTGGGATGAAGCCACGTTGCAGGCGCGGGTGGGTTGATTCTAGGAATTTGAATTGTGAGAAGAGACAAGACGTTGGGAAATGAGTGACAAACAGTAACTCACCAGTGGCTCACGGCCTACCCGTACCCGGCCGCACCAGGGTCGCAAACGGGTACCCGGGCCGGGTACGGGTATCGGGTAGGGTACGGATATCGGGTATCCGGTTGCGACCTCTGTCCCCAACCCCCGGGCCGCGGACCGGTACCAGCCCGTGGCCTGTTAGGAACCGGGCTGCACAGCAGCAGCAGGAGGTGAGAGCGGTGAGTCCGCGCGTGGAACTCGCCCCCATTGTTTTATTATTCACCACTTCCGTCCTCGCCTCTTTCCCGCACTGTGCACCTGTCTCAGTCACGGTTTTGGTAAGCCCGCAAGCTGCTAAGCCCTAGCCACAATGAGTACAAAACAAACGTCGCTGGAGAGCTTCATTGAAAAGGGGGAAAGACCCAATGATGACCCTCCCCCACCCCCTGGACCGTGAAAAAAATGTCTTCCACGAAACTGCTGCTTTAAGTGACTGCTTCGTGACGGATTCGCCGTCTCGTATTCACCACCATAATGCATTGCGGCTCTTGTTCATATTGCGGTGTTTCTTTTAATTATCAATTTGGAACAAAATCATTGCCTCCATAAATGACGTCACGCGATTTTGGCCGATTTTTGACCTCCCCCCCCCCTTGTCACACGGCGTCACAAAAAGTCACACCCCCCTCAAATATGACGTCACAAAGCTTTGCCCCTTCCCCCCAAAACCATATTTCCATTTTGAAAATAAAACATGCTTCAAATCGCTTTAAACTATTGTCATTGTAGTGCGCATTTAATGTGTCGCTGCACTCTGATGTTGTAGGAGAAACACGTCTTAAAAAGGAGGCGTTGGAAAGCTGAAATTTAGCATGAAATTAACTTGAAAATATTCAACGTCTAACTAAAACTGCAGATGTTCAGAATATTATATTGAAACTCTCTTATAATTATAAAATATTGAAAGTAATCAAATCTATAAAAAATACTTTCAACTTTGTAGTAGAACGAAGCAAAATGGAGAGTACAATTATACCAATCACATATTCATTTCGCAAAATGAAAAGCCGTGGTAGAATCATTAGAATCAAAATGTTTAATAACAATCATTCAAAATTTTTACAAAATTCATGCTTCTCCATTCTCCCATGGAGAAGCAAAATGCTCCTTCAGAGAATAAATAAAAGGTGACCTTAGTAAATTTCAATAATTAAATAGTTAATAATGAAAATTAATCAAAATTAGTGTTGCTATAACAATTCTATTTAAGTAATATTTATTTAAAGTTGCGCATATTGGCCTCCCCCGCAGTCGGCTACCGCAGGCCTCGTCCGTCTCCTGGCGCTTCTCCTTTGTCGACACCCTTTCCCGTCGATCTTCCTCTTTCATTTTCTCAATTCGTAGCGAAAGGATCTGGTAGCCCGCATCAACTGAAAAACCAGGGCCAAGTTTTCCCCAAATTGTGTACCGTTTTTTACTACCACTTTTCCGTCATTAAGGAGCTTGCCGTTGTATCGTACTGTATATAACTTGGCTGTTATTGGAGATACAATGCTGTATCATATATCTGAGAGGCTGATTTCGGGTTCCATGCTGCCTGGTCATGTACATTGAAATAGTTCATTTTTTATCGATAATCGATTTTTTCCCCTTTTGACAATCTTTTCAAGCATCGTGGTAACCGCTTTTTTTGCTTTAGCGTCACAATTCTTCAGAAACTGCCTGCAAAAACGAATTGTCCAAACACCGATTTTAATTTTCGATTGGGCATACCCCCCTCCGCCAAGACCTCCAGATAATAATAGTTTAAAAAAACATCTTCAACCCAAGTTTTGAGAGTCTTAACTGTAGCATATATAAACTGGATTATAGCCGTGCCAGAATTCAGCTGCAATAATAGTGTAACAGCCTTTTGTTAACCCACTGCTGTATGAACGCTTCTCATCTACGCTGGTCTAATTCGGATTGATGTAGGGAGAAGGTCGAGGAGGCCCTTCTAGAACATCAGAATTAACGTCCATTAGACGTTAATTCTGGCCTCAATAACGTACCAGTTGCCGTGAAAAAAGTTTGCTGTCATTACAGTGGACAGGCCAGCAGCAAGGGAGTTGACGAGTCTTCTTGCCAACACCAACCACCTCAATGCCTAGATTTGAAGCTTTCGTGACTGCAAGGATTCATATTCTTAGGTTTTTTCGGTAAAGTCACGTAGGTACATCAGCCGCACCTTAACAACTCTTGGAACCTCCGAGTTCAACCAGTCTACACAACAAAGGCTCATTCCTAACAGCGTGCTTCAGCCGCACCGAACCTCACAATAATAATATCCAGGGCCTACCTTGGCTCCTCCCATCCTCAACCAGTATATATACAAGGACTGTTTTCTTGGAATTTCTCTTACTTGATACAGCTATCGTGCTGTGACGGTTCCACCTGAAGACGGAAGCTTGTGTTGCCTCAGAAACGTCGTGATTTTTATTTTATTTTTTATTTTACTTTTATAATTTTAATGTTTTACCTACGTGACTTTACCTAAAAACCTAAGAATATGAATACACCTCAATACCCATCATCAGCCAAGACTCCGACGATGCACCTCGCCACCAACCCCCTTCTGGGGATGGCGCTGTTGTCAACCATCCTAGAATCTCACTCAGATCTGAAAGAATGCTGGTGAACAGTGTGGAACAATGCCGACGTCCAGAATGAACACCTCGCAAACATAGTTACACCCCCTAAACTAGGTTTATTTTACCAGGTAAGGCCCACTGGGCTATGTAGCTCTTTTTCAAAAGGGACCTGGCCATAATTGATAGCTCAACGAAGTGGCTTATCATGTGGACATTTATAGCAGCAGACCAATATTCTAAACGCATGCTTCTAAATGTGGAGGGAAAAACTGGAGAACTCAGATAAAGGCCATGCGACCAAGGGGAGCGAGAATATGCAAACTCCAGAAATAGAGGCGTAAGGGTCAGGATCTAAACCACAACCTCCTGCATACCAGGCGAGGTAGTTAACATCTCGCCACCACAGCGCCCTGGCTTTGACATTCCTCCTCCTCAGAGACACTGGTGGTCTAATGATCAGAACATCTACGGGCCGATCTGCCATCTTCATAAATGGAACATGAAAGGCAAGCGACTGTGGCTTGTTGTTGCGACCGCACCATGCTATGAAACCAGTCCCATGAGTTAGATTCCTCCCAGTCACGGCGAACATCAGTGGCAAGCGATACCCAAACCGGTCCCGGGCCTCCACTTTTACCAACTCACAACATTGACGAACGTGGTGAAGAATGGTAAAAAAAAACTACGACCAGCATGGCCGTGAGGAGTCCATCTGGCAGAGAATTCACAAAGTGCAGTCGTACTGTGTTGTGGGCTGTGTGTCTCACTGGCATGGCCACTGTTGTGGTGGTTCTCTTGCGTTGACGCCATTGCATCGTGGAGGCCACTCTTCGATCTTCCATTAACATGCTAATCCCTCACATTAACATAGCCACTTCCGTACCCTCGTCGAGGAGGCCGCTCTCCTATCTTACAGTTACATGCCAATTTCTCACATTAACATCACTAGACCCGGCCACATCTTTATGACCCTTGAGCTACACCCATTTCAGACCTTTAAGAATAGTCTGCCTCAGCAGCAGACCATGCTTTCTCACTTGATGATGGGCGCTTGTGTTGCGCCCGAAACGTCGTGATTTATCTTATTTTATACCTACGTGACTTTACCGAAAGAACCAATGAGTATGCAGTCGTACGTTATTGTGTTATTTTTATCCTCATTGTTAAATATATGAACAGAAAATGGAACACCTCATTGCTGCACGTAACATTTGCAGAGAGCATGGGGGGCTCGACACCCCCCTCGGAAGAGGAGGAGCATCGAGGAGGTGAGTTTGAAGACCTCGTGACCTGCTGCAACCTCTCCCCACAACAAGACCATCATCCATCCTTGAGCTACGACACGACCAACTGTGGTAAGCCTAGAGTGAGCCTGTGGTAACCCTATAGACCAGGGGTCGGCAACCAAAATAACAAGAAGAGCCATTTCTTTCCAATTCGGTACAAAATTCAGTATTTCAAGAGCCGCAATGCATCTGAGTACATACTGTACATACGTACATATCGTCAAGAAGCAGCCCGTAAAGAGCCGCATGTATAAAGTTTTTTTTTTTTACACAACCCACGACATTTTGTGATTGCATAATTTCAGCACGGGTTCAACACAAGCAAACTGTAAAAAAAAAAAATTCAGTGCCTACCTTGGTTCCTCCCACCCTCAACCAGTATATATACAAGGACTGTTTTCTTTGAATTTCTCTCACTTGATACAGCTATCGTGCTGTGACGGTTCCACCTGAAGACGGAAGCTTGTGTTGCCTCCGAAACGTCGTGATTTTTATTTTATTTTTATTTTACTTTTATTATTTTTTTTATTTTTTACCTACGTGATTTTACCGAAAAACCTAAGAATATGAAACTGTAGAACGGCTTTGACATTCAATGTCTCGTCAGCAGCCAAGCTCGTTTGAAACAGTGCTGGTGAACTGCCAGGTGTGAACTCGAGTCGGCTTAAGCTGGACGTCCCATGAAGCCTGGGGTTCGGCAACAATATACACAGGGTGGTCGTGTAGTGGTTCGCATGCTGCGCTCCGAACCCGGTGACCCAAGTGTGATTCCCGCTCGTGGTCCACGCCAGTGACGATTATCCGAACTGATCCTGGGCCTTCTCCTAGGTCAGGGGTCGGCAACCAAAAATAAGAAGAGCCATTTTTTTTTTCGAATTCGTAAAAAAAAACGGTATGTATTGAAAGACGCAATGCACCGTGTGGTGAATGCGAGATGGTGATCGTCAATAAATAATGTTACGAAGCTGTCCATAAAGAGCCGCATGCGACTCCAGAGCCACAGGTTGTCGACCCCTGCACTAGGTCAACTCAGCCTCAAAATGAGTACCCAGTGCGGTGTGTAAACATCGCCACCATGGAGACAAAGGTGGCCAGGCATGGTGCTAGCCACCCACCCCCTCGTGTGCCGAGCTGGCCTTCATAGATGCTCGCCACGGTGGCAAGCATCTATGAAGGCCGGCGCCATGGTGGCGAGATTTTAACTACCTTACCTGGTATAAAGAAGGTCGTGGGTTCGATCCCAACCCTAACATCTGTATATTTGGAGTTTGCATGTTCCCTCTCCCCGTGGTCACGTGGATTTTTCTCTGGGTCCTCCGGATTTTTCCTCCACATTTAGGATCAACATCACACGTTTTGAGTATTTGGCTGCTATAAATTTCCACATGATGAGCCACTTTGTTGAGCTATCATTTGTGGCCAGGTCGCTTCTGAAAAAAGAGCTATATAGCTCAGTGGGCATTGCCTGGTAAAATAAAAAAGTAATAAAAATAGTACTTGTCCCAACAGTCTGCCAAGGAATTTCCTCTGATTCAAGAGCCGAATGGCTCACAGGGCTATACCTAATAAATGAACTTGAACTTGAAGGCTACATGGGGGAATCTTAACCTGCGTCTCTGCGTGATTGTGTTCCGTGTCCCCCGGAAGCGCTGGAGTGCAGCCTGGAGGATTCGCGTGGGTGGTGCGGCTGGGAAGGGGGCCAGTCCAAGGAGAGCTTCGCCTGGACCAGGGAGACGTGGGACCAGCTCGACCCCCGCGTCCGCAACATGAGCCCTCTGCTGGACCACACCACCAACTCGAGCGCAGGTGGCGTCACGCACAGGAGGGGCGGCTCGCCGCCAACGCTCGGAGGAATTTCCTCTGATCCCCCGGCCCTTTTACCTACCCGCAAGTCCAGTCATCTTCGACCCCAGTCGATTCACCACCAATCCGCACCCCCCACCCCGCCGCCACCCCGCCACCATGCAAATGTTCCCCGACCCGTGACCTGGCACCTGTGCCCCCTGCGCAGGTGCACCGCCTGCGCACTTTGTGATAGCCATGCCATCGGATCTGCCGATGGAATTCTTCCCGTTGTCCGCGGGGTGATAGGGAATGTCTCGAGGGGGGAGGGGGCTCTCTGCCACTCGTGAGGAATTTGTCCTGTTACCCCGTGCTTGTCTGTGGGTAACCACGTTTATCCCTGGGTAACCACGTTTATCCCTGGGTAACCGCGTGGAATGTCATCAGGGGTGAATCGATACACCTTCAGCTTATCCAAGTGTAGGGACTTCGGTACGAGAAGTGTGACGATTCCTAGGATTTGTCTCCTACTATCGAAGATTTTAATGCCGGTTCGCTGCGCAAATATACATGCAACAACTTCACTTAAGATCTACCCTGTTTCTGTTCAATAACTTTCGGTATGTCACAATTCCCCAAGTTAACCGCTGTGGTGGTAACAGCGCCTCCATTGTCACCGTTGATAACGGTGTTGATGTTGTTGAAGTATCACATTTTTGTTGTCGAGTGAAACTAGGCCAGCGAGTGTCATTGGAGAAAGTCGTCGCTAGAAATCCATATCCGCTTGCAGTTCGCTCCCGTTACATCCGGACAAACACACGGCCCAAATTGACTTTACACGCAACGCAAACCAAACAGAAGCAACCGATTCTCGCGGGCACCGACAACGCCGCGCGCCCGCACCGTGCCGTCACGTGCCGAGAACCGATTGTAACCGACCGATAAATGCGTCACCCCTCGCCAAATAATAATAACAACAATAACACCCTCATCGTAAAAGCTCAATGCTTGGCCTCGGTAGGAAATGAGCGGAAATTTGATGGCGCGGAGGCCGGCACCAAGGTTCGCCGATAAGAGGCGCGGCGACGGCACGGAAGGGGGGAACGCAGCTCCTCGGTGACCTTTATACTCCGCCCCGCCACCTGACCCTGGCACAGCCAGACACTGCCATTGAACCACATGGACCCCCCCCCCACCACCATTGCCCGTTGTCCCCCCCCCCCCCACACCTTTCCCCAAGTGGTGAATGTGGCTATAGATAATAATAATAATAATCATGTATCTTGTTTGCCCAGACCTTGAGCTCAAACCCTAGATGCGTGTTGATCGCCTGTCTCAACGGTTGTTCGGTCTCAACCCTGCTTGGCCTCCGAGATCTGAGAATATTCTGAATGATTTTGTCATTGGCAGCTTTAAATATACTGCGTCTCCAAGTGGGAATGACATGAATATGTAATTGTGCATATATGTTTTAATGTTTAGTTGGTCACCCCCCGCCCCCACCACTAACATACACCAAGGTTACACTCCTTTGATCTGGTGAATTTGCACTCAGAATTTCGAGGACACGATTTTTCTGAGCCTTAAATAAGCACCTGGTGCGATGTGTAACCATCGCCACTTGGGGAGACGAAGGCAGCCAGGCGTGGTTCTGGGCACAACACCGCCGTGCGAGACGTGCCGGCCTTCATAGGCGCTCACTCACAGCACTTGCCCCAGCAGTACGTTAAGCCTACCTGGTCGGTGGGGGTGGGGGACCTTTGTTTGTGTTCCCCAGGCCACATGCTGGTGGTGATCATGAACGGGACCTCCGGCAATCGGGTGGCAGAGCTCAGGAGCCCGTGCCTACACAGCGCTGGACCCAACTGCGCTGTCTCCTTCTGGTATGGAGCGGAGAGAGAAACTGCCCATCGCAGCGCAGGGAGAGGGAGAAGTCGGCATCACCCCACCAAACACTCTCATCACCCACCAGCGCCACCCCAACAAACACTCTCACCACCAACCAGCACCAGCAAACACTCTCACCACACACCAGCACTACCCCAACAAACACTCTCACCACCTACCTCCACCACCAAACACTCTCAACACCAACCGCCACCACCTCACAAAACACTCTCACCACTCACCACCACCACACCACCAAACACTCTCACCACCCACCACCACCACCCAACCAAACACTCTCACCACCCACCACCACCACTCCACCAAACACTCTCACCACCCACCACCACCCCACCAAACACTCCCACCACCCACCACCCCACCAAACACTCTCATCACCCACCACCACCACCCCACGAAACACTCTCACCACTCACCAGCACCACCCCACCAAACACTCTCCCCACCCACCACCACCACCACCACCCCAACAAATACTCTCAACACCTACCGCCACCACCTCACAAAACACTCTCACCACTCACCAGCACCACCCCACGAAACACTCTCACCACCCACCAGCACCACCCCACGAAACACTCTCACCACTCACCACCACCACCCCACCAAACACTCTCATCACCCACCACCACCCCACGAAACACTCTCACCACTCACCAGCACCACCCCACGAAACACTCTCACCACCCACCAGCACCACCCCACGAAACACTCTCACCACCCACCACCACCACCCCACCAAACACTCTCACCACCCACCACCACCACCCCATCAAACACTTTCACCACTCACCACCACCACCCCACCAAACACTCTCACCACCCACCACCACCACCCCGCCAAACACTCCCACCATCCACCGTCACCACTCCACCAAACACTCTCACCACCCACCAGCACCACTCACCGTCATCACTCCACCAAACACTCTCACCACCCACCGCCACCACTCCACTGTCGTTATATTAGAATCGCACTGCGTGCTCTTTCCAAGGACGTCCTCCAGCTGCTCGCTGACCATGCCGCTGTGTGCCCTTCCAGGTATTACAGGCACGGGCCCTTTGTAGGCCCCATGGAGCTGTGGCTGAGCGAGGACAAGAGCGAGACGTTGCTGTGGTACGAGCCGTATGAGCAGCCTGGCAGCTGGCTCCACGCACAGGTATGGTCTGGTCTCCGTGGCATTATCGTCATCATTATTGTCATCCTTTTCATTACCGTAGTCATCATTGTTATCATCATTCTGATCAGCAGCATCATTTTCGCTTTCATCATCGCCATTGTCATCATCATTCTCGTCATCGTCAGTGTCATCGCTGTCATCAGAGTGAGCCGCCCCGCACATCCGATTTAGCACGGTTGTGGCTACGTATGGTGTGAAATAAGTTCAGCATACACACAGCAGCATCACACCATCGGTAGTACAGTCTGTTCTCCTATTGCGCAGTACCTGCATTACCCAAAAACGCCGCGTTATGGAAAAATCGCGTTATAATAAATGATATATCATACAACACAGTCCGCGATAATACACAAGATGCGTATGCAGGCCGAACAAAGACTGAGGCGCGTGGGTCGCATCTCGAAGCATCCAGAAGCATCCCAATGCCTTGGGTGATGCTAAGCCGTGGCAGCCATACAACCACGTATTCCTTCTCGCTCGACATAGTTCCGTTCGCTCAATCGCGTTATATCCAATTCACATTCCGCGTTCTATAAACAAAAATGCGTTCATCTTCTTGGTTCTTTCGGTAAAGTCACGTAGAATGGAAATAATAAAATAATTAAAATTAAACATAGTAAAATAATTCTCACGACGTTTCGGCCACGTTTCGGCCACAACGCACGACTGCTTGCGTTGTGGCCGAAACGTCGTGAGAATTGTATTTTATTATATTTTATTTTTATTATTTAATTATTTCCATTCTACGTGACTTTACCGAAAGAACCAAGAAGATAAATCCCTGCAGTCACGAAAGCTTTAAATCGAAAAATGCGTTCCCTAATACATTAATCACGATACATCCAGTTCGCATTATATATATTTTGGGGTAGTGGAGCAAAGTGGTGGGGCAGGGGGTTGGGGTGCACGTTGTCCACCTCCAGCTGAACCTGCACTGACTTCCCGCTGCCTCTCCCTCCCCTCCCCTCCCCCTCCCTCCCCTCCCCCTCCCTCCCTCCTCTCCCTCCCTCCCATCCCCTCCCCTCCGTCAGGTGTGGCTGGGCCGACGGGCCGGTCCCTTCCGCGTGTCCCTGCGCAAGTTGGAACTCGGCAGGTACGTGGGCGCCATGGCCGTGGACGACCTGGCGCTCGTGGGGTGCGCCCTGCCACCTCCCAAGGCCGAGTGTCCCGCGACGGAGCCGCCGGCGTTCCACTGCTCGCGGAGCGGCGCCTGCGTCGACGCGTGCCTGCGCTGCGACCTCACCGACCACTGCGGTGACGGCTCCGACGAGGAGGACTGCGGTGAGGGCGGGCGGCCGTCACCCGGAGCGTGTCCGCTGCTTCGTCCCTCTGTGGCGGCACGTGCGGGAAAATGCACGCGCGCGGAGATCGGCCCGCAGAAGTAGACGTGGCGGAACTGCTTCCGAGGGCCCTTCGAGTGATCTCTCTTATAAAAAAAAAAATATTTTTTGTTTTACCAGGTAAGGCCCCCTGAGCTGTGCGGCCCTTTTGCAGAAGTGACCTGGCCATGACATGTTATAGCTTAATGAAGCGGCTTATCACGTGACAATTTAGAGCAGCTAAATACTCTCAAACAATGTTCTCTAATGTTCATGGGGGGGGGGGCACTTTCACTGACAAGACATCAGTGTGAGGGCCACCACACCGCCTGCAAGACAAACCAGTGCAATTAAGTTTTAGAGGTGCATCTGAATGCGTGCGATTCGGTAACTGTTATTGTTCGATGGCTCGCCAAAAGCTGCTGCTGTGAGGATGACTGGAGTTCGTTTGATGGCTTATGCTCCTTGACAAGAGGTTCATGTTCATTGACAGATGATCATAATGGCAGCGAGGATTATGATGATGATTACAGTGATGATGATGATAATGGTGATGACGACGGTGATGATGATGATGATGACAGTGATGATGATGATGACAGTGGTAATGATGTTGGTGATGAAGATGGTGATGATGGTGATGACGGTGATGATGATGATGATGACGGTGGTGATGACGGTGATGACGATGATGATGACGACGACGATGATGATGGTGATGATGACGGTGTCGATAATAATGATGGTGATGACGGCGGTGATGACGGCGGTGATGATGACGATGATGACGGTGATGATGACAGTGATGATGACAGTGATGATGATGATGACAGTGATGACGATGGTGACGGTGGTGATGATGATGGTGATGATGGTGATGATGATGACGGTGATGATGATGATGGTGATGATGATGACGGTGATGATGATGACGGTGATGATGATGACGGTGGTGATGATGACGGTGGCGATAATGATGGTGATGACGGCGGTGATGACGGCGGTGATGATGACGACGATGATGATGGTGACGATGGCTCGCGTGCAGATTGGACGCAGCAGTGCGACTTCGAGTCGGGCCTGTGCGACTGGCAGCAGGCGAGCGACGACGAGGACGACTTCGACTGGACGCTGCAGCGCGGCCCCTCGAGCACACCGCTCACGGGGCCCTACACAGACCACACGCTCGGCACCGGCGCCGGCACCTACCTCTACATCGAGGCCTCCGAGCCCCAGGTGCGCGCTCCGAAGCCGTGGGGGGGCGAGCGGCAGACTCGCCACGGACTCCTCTTGCGCTCTCTTGTTTGTAGACATTCATAATCCACATGAATGTGAAGGCGACTGTCTTCTTTTTCGATTTAAAGCTTTCGTGACTGCAGGAATTCATCTTCTTGTTTCTTTCGGTAAAGTCACTAGAATGGAAATAATAAAATAATAAAAAATTAAACATAATAAAATTATTCTCACGACGTTTCGGCCACAACGCAAGCAGCCGTCCTCAGGTGGAGAAAAGGTCTGTCGAGAAGACTTTACCGAAAGAACCAAGAAGACTGTCTTCTTTTGAGGGGGAGGGGTGAATGCTGAATTATTTATATTTAATGAATTGAATATATGGGGTTTTTTTTTTGCTTACGACTCTCCTTCTGGACGTGACATCCTGCCAGCCAGCCAGTCAGCCAGTCAGTCAGCAAAACTTAAAAAAAAAAATAGTATGAAGAATAGTACGGTGCAAAAGAAATTCAACACACACGGCTACAATATTCGAAAAGTATCTGAAAGAGATGCCCCCCCCCCATCCTGCCCCACCCCCCTCCCCCAGGCGTTTGGCGACCGCGCGGTGCTGATGAGCCGGGCGTTCGGGCCGGTGTCCGAGTCGGCGGGCTGCTCCCTGCGCTTGCACTACCACATGTGGGGGCGCAACGTCTACCGCTTGGCCGTCTACCGCCGCTCGCACCGCAACGGCCGCGGGCAACTGCTGTGGGTGCGCTACGGCAACCGCGGCGACCGCTGGGCGCGCGACAACGTGACGCTCGCCGCCACGCAGCCCTTCCAGGTGCGCGCGCTGCGTGCCACGTGCGTCACGGGGGGAGGGGGGGGTGGGGCGGGTGATTTTTTTGTTGGTTCAATATTTTCATCAACAGTCGCGGAGAAGCGTCCCGACTCAACCGACTTTTCTCTCCGCCTGATGAAGGCCGCTTGTGTTGCGATCGAAACGTCGTGGTTTGTTTTATTATTTAAAAAAAAAATTATTATTTTTTTCTTTTATTTTCTATCTACGTGACTTTGCCTAAAGAACCAAGAATATGAATTCCTGCAGTCACGAAAGTTTTAAGTCAAAATTCAACCGAATCGTTTATAGGGGTTGGCAAATAGAAGATATCACGACGGGGGAAAGATGAAGATTTTTCATGTGGGGGGGGGGGAAGGGGGGACAGGATAGAGGAATTCATATTCTTTGGGTCATTTGGTAAAGTCACGAAGATAGGTTCAAAGAAATTAAGAAAAAAATAACAAAAAGAACAACGACATTTCGATCACAACAAAAGCGATCGTCATCCACTTTCCATCTGATGACGATCACTTGTGTTGTGATCGAAACGTCGTAGTTTTTTCTTATTTTGTTTGCTATTTTCTTTGAACCTATCTACGTGACTTTACCGACAGACCCAAAGACTACGAATTCCTGCAGTCACGAAACCTTTAAGTCAAGGGTAGGGGAAGTATAGCTAGCCTAATGAGGGACATTTGGGGTAGCAGTGTGGGTGGAACTGGGAGAAAGGGCAAGAGTGGGTGGGGGGGAGATGCTTTGACGTTTGAGGCTGAACAAAATGCGAAGGGTGACCTGTTGGGTGCGTGGAGATCTCCGTGCTGTGTGCCGTGCGCTCGTGCTCCTACAGGGGGGAGCGGTGGTGCAGCAGTTTGCGTGCTGCGCGAAGAAACCCCGTCCACCCGAGTTCGATTCCCGCTAATGACCAATAACAGTGCCGGTTCCTAGGCCTCCCCTAGGTAGATGCAGCCTTAAATGAGCACCTGGTGCGGTTTGTAACCAATCAGCGGTCGGGCGTAGTGTTTGGCCACCCACCCCCTCATGTGTCGTGCCAACATTATGTTGAAGGTGGGGTCTTTGTGCCTTGTGTGGGTGTGTGGGTGCAGGTGCTGATTGAGGGAGTAGTTGGCGATGACTACCACAGTGACATTGCCATCGATGACCTGTCCTTCATCAACTGCCCCCTCTTCGATGGTGAGAAATGGGAGACGCACACGGCGGGCTTGATCTGCGGCAGACATTTCACGAGCATGCAGCCCTTGTTTGGCGCCTTCCGGTCTTGCAATGATAATACTAATGTTTAGCGATTATTCACCAAAGCCACTTTGAAAACTCGCTGTTGGATGAAGGCCTCCTCCGTCGTTGGGGTTCGTTGAGCGTGCTTCGCCCGAGCTGTCCTGTTCAGTGCGGGTTCGTGAAGGTGGGGAATCGTTTACGATTTCGCTCGCCACCGATGTTTAGCCGTGGCCGGGATTCAATCACGTGCCGCTCGCGTCACGGGGTAGCACGTTAACCACTGCACCACTGCTCCACTTTCCCGCGATATTTATTTTTGGTTACGACGGCAAGCCTCACAAACAGTTGTCTAAACAGCTGGCACGTTCAGCACGCCAAGGGGTACCTGAAGAAGACAGTGCAGGGCCCCACAAGCTACGATCATTGAATTTCAGCGCTAGGGGCCCGTCCATAAATGACGTCACGCGATTTTGGACGATTTTGGACCACCCTCCCCCCTCATCACACGGCATCACAAAAAATCAGACCCCCCCCTCAAATATGACGTCACAAAGCTCTGCCCCCCCCGACCCCCCAAAACCATATTTCCATTTTGAAAATAAAACATGCTTCAAATCGCTTTAAACTATTGTCATCGTAGTGCGTGTTTAATGTGGCGCTGCACTCTGATGTTGTAGAAGTGTTGTTATAACAATTAGTGTTGTTATACCAATTCTATATTTATTAAAAGTTGCGCATTTTTACGTGACGTCAAACTTCGCAAACCCCCCCCCCCTCGTCACACATCGTCACAAATGTCTGACCCCCCCCTTCCCCAGGTGGACGGCCCCCTATCCGCGCCCATATCACGCACAAACAAAATCGTTTTTTGCCAAACACCCCGCTCTATCTGTAGGCGACCCTCTCTCTCTCTCTTTTGCGCTCGCTCGCAGGGGAGTTGCCACTGCTCGTGACCCCGACGAACCCCGTCGCCTCGTCCACGCTGCTGCCCAACGACTGCTCCGAGGGCGAGTTCGTGTGCCGCTCGGACGCCGCCTGCCTCTCCCCGGGCGCGCGCTGCAACTTCCGCGAAGACTGCGCCGACGGCAGCGACGAGGCTCGCTGCGGTACGCGGTGGGGTTGGGGTGGTGGGGCGGTTGGGGCGGGGGCGGCGGGGGCAGGGGGTGGGGGCGAGTGGGAGTTGGGGCGGATTCGCGAGCATGTTCGGTGGCAGGACCCGTACGCGATGTGGAGCGACGGTGGTACGGGACGCAGAGGGCGACCGGTGTTGGCCGTGCGCTGACGAGGCTTTGGCACGCACGGTCGCGAAGCCAAAAACTCACGGGCCGCCAGAGCGCACGGCGGAACCCCCCCCACCCACCACCCACCCCCTCGACCCTTGTGCAGAAGCCATACGGGTCGTCGTGTTTTGGTCCGTCGATGACTTTGCTGTGGTGCGGCGGCATTACCCGGGTTTGTGCTAGCCGTGCCGGCTACGCCGAAATTGGTGCCGCTGAGAGGTCGGGAGTAACCGTTCTCTCCCGCCGGTGCACGTCACCCGACCCGCAGTGCTGCCGCAGTGCGGGTTCACCGATGGGGTCATGTGCTTCTGGACCGTCCTCCGGGACATTGCCGGTGGCGGCAGCAACGAAGAGGACGGGTTCAGCTGGAGCCTGGGACAGGGAGCAACAGTTTACCCCACGGAGTCCGGCCACAGACCCACCGTCGACCACACCACGTACGTGCCGTGCCCACTGCCGCCACCATATTGCAACCACCGCGACCACGAAAACACCACCGCCACCACTGTCACCGGCGCAAAAACGCCAACACGGCCACCACCACAAAAACACCACCACCATACCACCAAAATACCACCAGCACCACAAAAACACTATAACCACCACTGCATGATGCTCATACCTCCGTTTATTAAAAAAAAAACTGTTGATTCAATAATACGTATTTCTTGGAAATGAAAATCGGTAAAAACGTGCCCACGTCTCCACCACCAACGGCCGTGATGAGGCACTGCAGCCAATCCCACCAGGCCCCATGCCAACCACCGCACGCCCCTGGGCACATGCACCCACCAATCACAGCTGCCCAACTGCACGACTTGACATTGGCACCCCTCCTGAGTGCCAGCAACCTGCCACCGCCTACGTCGCCTCTACGCCTCAAGCTGGCGCTGCCAGGGCCCCCAGCCAAGTGCCAGCGCTGGGTCCCCCCCACCCCCCTCCCTCCCCCCCCACACCCTCCCTCCCCCACCACACCCTCCCTCCCCCACCACCCCCTCCCTCCCCCACCACCCCCTCCCTCCCCCATCACCCCCTCCCTCCCCACACCCTCCTTCCCCCCCCACCCCCTCTCTCCCCCACCACCCCCTCCCTCCCCCACCACCCCCTCCCTCCCCCACCACCCCCTCCCTCCCCCATCACCCCCTCCCTCCCCACACCCTCCTTCCCCCCCACCCCCTCTCTCCCCCACCACCCCCTCCCTTCCCCACCACCCCCTCCCTCCCCCACCACCCCATCCCTCCCCCATCACACCCTCCCTCCCCCACCACCCCTTCCCTCCCCACCCACACCCTCCCTCCCCCACCACCCCCTCCCCCCCCACACCCTCCCTCCCCCCCACACCCTCCCTCCCCCACCACCCCCACCCTCCCCCCCCACACCCTCCCTCCCCCCCCACCCCCTCCCTCCCCCCCACACCCTCCCTCCCCCACCACCCCCACCCCCTCCGCCTTCCCCTCTTTTCATAGCCGGTTACCTGCGCCTCTCCTGCCCGTGGACTGCGGTGTGGTTGCATCACCTGCGCACTCGATAGCTGCCCCCCACTGCGTACCCTAGCGGCCTGCCCGTGCTGTTTGTGGCGGCAGGGGCGATGCGGAGGGCTGGTACCTGTATGCGGACAGCTCGAGTGGGAAGTTCTGGGAGGCGTCGGACCTCGTGACGCCCACGATCGGTCGTTCGGGACCGAATTGTCACCTGGTCTTCTGGTACCACATGGAGGGAGTGAGCATTGGCCTGCTGCAGGTATCCACACCGCACGTGCATTGCAGGCTCCTGCCGACCGCACGAGGCACACGAGGCAGGCGACGATTCTCCACCACGGTTATCTGAGGGGTTGTCACAAATCGACCCGGCCTCGTCCATGTAGTTTCTTTTTTTCCGTCTCGGTTTTGTGCCTTTTTGGTGAATCCACGGACGAAGAAGTCACGATGTTGAGTCTCATCGTGATGCAGAATTGTGACAATTTATGAAGTCGTGGGAGAGAGGGGTCATTCTTTTGCAGCATACATAGCCAACCGTTCTAATCGGAGGTGTGGGGACAAAATTTTTACACAAAATCAGTTCTAAAGAAATTCGTTTTCAATCTCGGTGATTTAAAGGTCCATAGCTCTTGTGGCTTCCTGATATCGGAAGGAAGTAAACGGTACCATGCCTTCTCCGTAGCCTTGTGGGCAGCACTTAGAGAAAGGCTTCTGCCTGAACGTTCTTTGTGGTAATCATCGCAGTAGACCCTTCATCATTCGCCTTTGTCGTGCACATCGATCACCACAAGCACGTTGGCAGGCATGCGAGCGCATTCACAGAAAACACTACGAGCAACGTTCAGTAGACTGCCTGTGTAAGATTGGCCGATGGGCGAATAATAGACGTGCTTCAGTAATGATGGCTTTTTTCGTGTTGTGACTGAATGCTCTCACGAGATTTCTGACTGAGCGTTCCAGCAGAACGGTCCAATCGATTATTCTGGCTGACCCTTGCTAACGTAACGTTCCTACTCAATATTCCAAATCAACATGCCCACCAAAACATTCCGACTGAACGCTCTGACCTAATGCTCCGACCGAACGCTCTGACCCTACGTTCCGACTGAATCATCTGACCCATTGTTTTGTCCAAACTTTCGCTTGGAATATTCCGACCGAACGTTTTGACCGAACGCTCTGACCCAATGCTTCCTACCTAAACGTTCTGACGCGAACGTTCCGTACCGCGTCCCCGTGCCCAGGTGCTCGTGTCCTCCATGAACGTGACGTACCCTCTGTGGATGAAGAACGGTGACCAGGGCGCCGGCTGGAGGCACACGCGGGTGCTCCTGGGCGTGCGCGTCCGCTTCCAGGCATGTTCCCGCCCGCCCCGTACACGCTGTTTGACCATTTTTACTTCGCCTCGTCGGCCAGCAGGAGTTGGTGAAGGAGGGGGTTGCACAGATGTGGCAGCGTAGAAATACGACACGACAGGGTAGCATTGTCTTCACTGCCCTCCGCCGCCCGGAGCGTAGGCCCACGGTCTTCCCTCGTTCATTTGCGAGCGATAAGTTCCGGAGATGCTCGTGGACAGGAAATTTCACCGATAGTGGTGTTCGCCCTACCAAAGCTACCCTTGAAATGGATTTCGTTTAGAAAGTACGTAAATAATCAAGCTCATCACTTTCTCATCACTTTATCTCATTCTCGCATCACCATTCTCTCTCGTCACTTTATCGCATCACTTTCTTTCTTTCTCTCTCTCTGTCAACGCAGCGGCTGCAAGGAGTTCCAGTTCCGATTTGGGGATAGCAAAAATCTAAAGACACTTTAACGGAAAGATAATAAACAATTCATCGGATATGGCGGGGAATGGGTCACTATCGAATGTCTTGGTGACGACAAAATGTACAACAGTCAAAACTGCGTTGTTAAAGAAAGACGAGGAGGGGAAAAAAAACAAAGTCACGCAGTTTATTCTTCTACTTTGAAAGGTTGCCAGACTGGCCTAGCGTTGTAACCCCATAACTCCACACGCCGCTCCTGCCCCCACAAACCTTGCACCTCTGTCCTTGACCCTCAGCTCCCCCCCCCCCCCACCGTGTCGCCAGGTCATAGTGCGCGTGCGGAAGGGCGTGGGCTACCTTGGCGACCTCGCCATCGACGACTTGGAGTTCTCGGACTGTGCTCCGCCTGAGCCCGGCACGCAGCCCTGCTCGGCGGTCGACTTCCCGTGCCACAACGGGCTCTGCGTGCCGGCGAGCAGCCTCTGCGACTTCAACAACGACTGCATTGACAATTCGGACGAGACGACACAGATCTGTGGTGAGCGGCGGCGGTGGTGGCGGTGGCGGTGGTGGCGGTGGTGGTGGTGATGGTCGTGGCGGTGGTGGCAGTGGTGGTGGTGGCGGTGGTGGCGGTGGCGGTGGTGGCGGCAGTGGTGGTCAGCCGGGGCCGGGAGGCCGGGTCAGAGGGAGAGAGGGAGCAAGTAGAGCGATGACCGATATTATCCGGAATGTGCCTAGAACGCTTGCGTTTTCGTGGCATCTTGATTTCTCTGAAACTACTTTTTTTACAATTTTTATTTTGAGAGGTAAGACCGACTGAGCTATGTATATCTTTTTCAGAAGTGACCCTGCCACAAATGATAGCGCAACGAAGTGGCCGATCATCATGTGGACATTTATCGCAGCCAAATACTCTAAACGCGTGCTGTTGATTCTAAACGTGGAGGGAGAAGCCGGAGGACCCAGAGGAAATTCCATGTGACCACAAGGAGAGAGAGAGAGAGAAACGTGCAAACTCCAATTATACAGCAGTCGGGATCGAACCCACGACCTCCTGTATACCAGGGGGGGGGGTGGTAGTTAACATCTCGCCACTGTCAATAGCAGCACAGGAATGTACTCGAGTGGGTGAAAAAATTAAGCGCTGAGACTAAAAGAGATGAAAGGCACTGAGGACCGGTAACTCCAAGGTGGACGGGTGGTTCGGGGGGGGGGGGGGGGGGGTGGGTCCGGCTGCTCACCGGCACCGCTGAGATCGCCGAGGGACGGGTAAAACGGAGTGACCGCACAAGCAGCCCGAGGCGGGAGATTCGAACTTAACGAAGCCACCCGCTGCAAAGGTCAAAGAGATGCCGAGCCAGCGGCGCTGGCATGCGGGGTCTGAAAGCGGGGGCCGCCATCAGTGACGAGTCGCCAACCGGGCGACTCGTCACTGCAGAATCCCATCACGTCAAAATGTCGCCGTTTGTGTACGTGCGTGCACGCTCACGTGCTTGCATACTTAGGTATGCGTGCGAGCGTTTGTTTTTGTCGTGCGCGTGCATGCGGGGGAGCGGAAGCCGAGTGGCTAGCGAGCTGCACCTCAGAATCTTCAGAATCTTCAGAATCTTTGTTTATGTTGGGGTGTGAAGCTCTTTTTCACAGGTGTCAAGTAGGAACCCGGCAACCCGAGTTCGATTCCGCTCACAGCTAAAAACGGTGGCGAATATTTTAACCGGTCCCAGGCCTCCTCTAGGTCGACTCCACCTTAAAATGAGTACACACACTGCGGTGCATAGTAAGCATCAGCATTGGGGAGACAAAGGCTGGCTGGCAGGCGAGGTGCTGGCCACCACCACCACCCCCCGTCACGTGCCGCACTGGCCTATCCAGGTGCTCGCTTACAGCACTTAAACCGTGACGCGAACTCCGGTCATCCTCGCAGCGGCGACTTTTGACTAACCGTGGAACAAAGACGGTCACCGCATCGCGCGTGTTCGGACGCACTTCTGTGGCCGTCTGGAACGGTCTTCCTTTCGATATTAGGAGGCCACTGGGAGCTATGCACTTGTGGGGGTGTCAGGGGAAGGATTCCCACCAATATGAGGGGGAGTGGGACGGTGACAGGAGAAAGGGGAGGAGCAGGTGAGGAGATATAAGGGAGAGAACGGGCGGGAAGAGGGGTTCGTTGGCGGGAACGAGATTGGGACGGCTGGGGACAGGTGTGGATGGGAGGAAAGGAATAAAAGACAAACCCCCTGCAACCAAATCTAGATTTTAAAAACTAATTTCTTTTTTCTGTTTTTTGTTATTTAGTTTGTTGTCCTTCCCCCCCCCCCCCCCCACACCTTCGATTAGCACGGTTGGCTAAGTACGATGCAAAAAGAAGGTCAACGTACATACTTTCCCCAACAGTCTGTGAAGGCTTTACACGGACACCTTTGTCTTTGTGCGGGCCACACAGCGGGCTACCCCGGCCACTGCAACTTCGAGTTCGACCTGTGCACGTGGCGCCAGTGGTACGACGCTGACGACGCCGACTGGACGCTGAGCTCGGGCAGCTCCCCGCTGGGCGGTGGGGGGCCGATGCCCACGGACCACACGCTGCGCGACCCCCGCGGCCACTACCTCAGCCTGGAGAGCACCTTCCCACGCCTGCCGGGCCAGCTGGCACGCATCTCTGTGCCACCCATCAGCGCCGGCACGCACGATTGCAAGGTTTCTTTTTTGACGATCGTTGTTCCCCTTTCCACATACCCCCCTCTGAGCGACACCCTTTTCTGCAAGTGACGGACATGCGAAGAGCCTATAACAAAAAGAAAGACACGTATGCAAAGTTCCCCGACTGCATTTGTCATCGTGAGCGTACAATGATCTCTCTCGCGACGGCGTGTTGTGTGAACGTGTGCAGCTGCTGTTCCACTACTGCATGCTGGGTAAAGGCGTGGGCTCGCTGCGCATCTACCGCGCAGAGCTGGCCGGGTGGCTGGTGTCGGCGCTCGACGGGAATCCGCAGCTCTCCGGCAGAAAGCTGCGCCGGAGGCCCCTCTCCTCCTCCTTCTTCTCGGCCTCCTCTTCCTCCTCCTCGTCCGCATCCTCCTCGGCCGAAGCCCTCGACGGAGAGGACCTGGAGCTGCTGGTGGAGCAGGACCGCTGGCAGCTGCTCCTCAACCTGACGGACCAGCAAGAGGACGCGGTGTGGCAGCGCCAGGAGGTCATACTCGACGCGCCGCACCCCTTTTCCGTCATCATCGAGGGCCTCGTGGGCACGGGCAGCCGCACGGCCATCGCCCTCGACGACATCACCTTCAGCATGGAGTGCACTCCCGTCGTGGTGCCGCCGAACAACGGCTCCGGCGACCACGGTGAGCGGAGAAGCTCCTCCTCCTCCTCCTTCCGTGGAGATGCTAGCGGCACGGGCGAGCGAGATTACTGGGGGGGACCGCGACGCGCGGCGCCGGTTGTTGCTGTGCGTGTCCTCGCATTCACGCCGTGCAGCGGGGGAGGTGGCCGGCCGCTCGTGGGCCTCGGAGTGCTCGTCTGGCTCCGCCAAAGTCCTGGGTCCGTAGCCAGGGTTCAGATGCCCGTGACGAAATGTGGTGTCTTGACGGCGGTCAGTCGATGCTCCCAGCAACCCGGGCACCAAAAATAACCTCGTGAGTTTACACCGAGTTCCGTGCTTAATTTTCCTAAATTCCATCTCTGAAAATGTAAAATATCGGTTTGACTGTCATGGAACATGAATTTCCGATGTATGACCTCTGCGCCCCCCCCGCCGCCCCGCATCCCCACCCGCCTTCTCCCCCGGCCCCCTCCCAGACCACTGCGGGCGCGATCAGCGTCCCTGCGCGACGGGCGGCCGGTGCGTGCACGAGGAGCGGCTGTGCGACTTCCAAGCGGACTGCGAGGACGGCTCCGACGAGAGCGAGTGCGGCTCTGCGTGCACCTTCGAGCAGGGCGACACCTGCGGCTGGGAGAACTCGCAGTCCGACTGCTTCAATTGGGTCCTAGGCCGCGGCTCCCCGCACGGCCCGCGCCCCCCCGTGGACCACACGCTGGGCTCCGAGCAGGGTAGACAACACACGGCCGATGGCGATGGTGGTGGTGGAACCGGAGGCTTCGCTTGGCCGGCCACTACAGCTAGACCTACGTTGAGGTTTATCGGGGGCCCGTGGCTGGAATCTAAATAATGATTCATACTGGAGGAGTCCGATGAGCTAGAAAGCTGTGAGAATAGGTTTTCTCCTTTTTTCTGGTAACAAAACAGTTGTGTTGAGATGTTAAAACAGCAAACTGAAACCTCTGACAAAGGAAATCATGTCTGCATTAACCACAATACTTGTGGTCAGAATGCAAACAAAAAAACATACATAATATATGCATTGTCTTTGAAACTGATTGGTCCACACCAGAGACAGCTTCCTTTGAGCCTCGTCTCAAACGGTGTTAGACCAGAGGACGCCAAAAGGCGAACAGCACAAAGACAATTACACTATAAGAGTATTGTGGCCAGTTTTGTTGCCAGAAAAAAGGGGAAAGCCTATTCTCAGTTTTTGGTGCAGGCAAAGGAGGCCCCATGATGTAGCTATAAACCTATTTTTCACAGATGTCCATAATAATAATCGTACTCTTTGGTTTTTTTGGTAAAGTCACGTAGGTAGAAAATAAAATATACAGTAATTTTGCTGTGACGTTTCCACCTGAAGACGGAAGCTTGTGTTGCCTCCGAAACGTCGTGATTTAATTTAATTTTTTTTACCTACGTGACTTTACCGAAAAAAACAAAAGTATGGACCCTTGCAGTCACGAAAACTTCAAATCTATAAATAATAATCGTATTTATGGAGGGCATGAACAGCTGTCACAGGGGTCCCCCCCCCCCTCTGCCCACCTTTCTATAGTTTGGGATGTGATTTGGATTGCTGAGCACCTTGCATCGCATCTCAACTCAAACATTTGAAGGGGCACCCGCAATGGCAGCCATGCCTATGCGGCGGACGGTGACTCGGCCACAGCCTGTAAGCGGCCATTAGTCTGCCAGCAGAGGGCACATATGTAACATGACGCACGCACGCAAGTGGTTGTTTACTCTGTGTTCTTGAGTTTGGGGTTTTCAGTGCAATGTACGAAATTTTTAAACAGAAATTCGTACATCACACTGAAATACAATAGCGCATAGCTGGTAGTAATACACAGTGATGTTATTGGTTTAAATAACACATAGCACATAGAATGCATCGTCGTGCGCCAGTATTTCAGCCATTATAAAGCAGGATAGATAGATATTTTTTCTTTGAGGGGCCCTGAAAATGTTCGACCCTGGGCTGCATCCCCGAAAGCCCATGTGGTAATCCAGCCCTGGTGGTGGCGGTAGTGGCTGCGACGGCGGTAGTGGTGGCGGTGGTGGTGGCAGCGGTGGTGGCGGTGGTGACGGTGGTGGCAGCGATGGTGGCGGTGGTGACGGTGATAGTGGTGGCGGTGGTGGAACCAGAGCAGGCTTTGTCCCCACCGCCTGCTGTCCCCGCCCCGTGCTGAGGGCTCAGCCCCCTCCTCATCTCACATAGCATACTCAGGTTCATTAACATAATCTGGATCATCATCATCATCACTATCAGGGTAGTAGCATCAGTATAAGGAGCTGTATCAATCTCATCAGCTTCATTATGATAATCATCAGAGGCAGTCGTGTGTCCCTGCGTCCCACGCCGCGATCACCTCCCGACTCCGCAGCTTCCTGCAGAATGCGACTGCACGGGCTCCTTCGCAGGGCGAACATGAACATCCCGTGGCGACCGTAGCGCGGCGTTGGCGGTGAGGCAGTTGCGCAGCTGCTGAGAGTGCAGGTGGTGTAGCTGCACAGGCACTTGCCGCTGGCGTCCAGGTGCCGGGTTTTCCGAGCAGCCAGGGCCATGCTAACCGTGCTGCGGTGTCAAGGGGGTGTCGTCAAATCGACAGGCGCGGAAAATAGCTCCGTAGCTCATCGGATTCCCCCAGCCCTAAATTTTTTTTTAAAATTCGATTTAAAGCTTTCGTGACTGCAGGGATTCATCTTCTTGGTTCTTTCGGTAAAGTCACGTAGAATGGAAATAATTAAATAATAAAAATAAAACGTAATAAAATAATTCTCACGACGTTTCGGCCACAACGCAAGCAGCCGTCCTCAGGTGGAGAACAGGTCTGTCGAGAAGACATTTTTTTTATTTTATGTTTTATTTTTATTATTTTGAATATCAAGAGGACTTAGCATATTTATGGGAAATGCAGATATAAGATTAGTACTACTTGTGAAATGCATAATGCACGGGCATAATATGACTTTAAACCCCCTGCCAAACCTTCTACGCATTTCACAAGTAGTACTAATCGCATATCTGCATTTCCCATAAATATGCTAAATTCCTCTTGATATGCAAATTATTTTGTCAAGGCGCTCTTCCCCCCTCCATCCCAGCTGAAATAGACGCTCCAAGCCTGGGGTGTGTCATTCAGACTCTGTCTTCTCGACAGCTCTGTTCTCCACCTGAGGACGGCTGTTTGCGTTGTGGCCGAAACGTCGTGAGAATTATTTTATTCTGTTTTATTTTTATTATTGTATTATTTCCATTCTACATGACTTTACCGAAAGAACCAAGAAGATAAAAAAAAAAAATTCTTGATTCCGATTCAGGCCACTTCTTCTTCTTGGAGCCGACGCAGAGCGGGCGGCAGGGCGACAAGGGCCACCTGAAGAGCGGCGAGTTCCACCAGTCGAGCCGCCTCTGCACCCTCTCCTTCTGGTACTACATGTCCTCCGCCACCTCCGGCGGCCTGCGCGTCATTGTCAAGGTCCGTACACGCCGCTCCTTGGCTGGCTCGCCCACGCGCACGGTTCCATCATCGTAGATTTGAAGCTTTCGTGACTTGCAAGGATTCATATTCTTAGGTTTTTTCAGTAAATTCACGTAATTAAAGTAAAGTCACGTGATAAAAGTAAAATAAAAATAAAACATTTTGATTTTACTTTCATTAATTTTAAGTTACATTTTTTACCTACGTGACTTTACCGAAAAAACCTAAGAATATAGGTTCCATTTCGATTTAAAGCTTTCGTGACTGCAGGGATTCATCTTCTTGGTTCTTTCGGTAAAGTCACATAAAAGGGAAATAATAAAATAATAAAAATAAAACATAATAAAATAATTCTCACGACGTTTCGGCCACAACGCAAGCAGCCGTCCTCAGGTGAAGAACAGGTCTGTCAGGAAGACAGCGTCTGGGGTGTTTCATTCAGACGCTGTCTTCCCGACATACCTGTTCTTCACCTGAGGACGGCTGCTTGCGTTGTGGCCGAAACGTCGTGAGAATGATTTTCTTATGTTTTATTTTTATTATTTCCCTTCGACGTGACTTTACTGAAAGAACCAAGAAGATGAATATAGGTTCCATCATCGTTGTCGCATTCGTTCCGTCGTCGCGTTCGGTTCCATCGTTGTTGCGATCGGTCCCGTCATCGCGGCCTTCCCTTGGCAGACGGAGTACAACCTGATCGAAATGTGGAGGAGCCAGCCGAGCGAGCAGGTTGGGGTCTGGCGCCAGGCACTGGTGCCGCTCAAGCGCCTGCGAAACTTCGTGGTCATCTTGGAGGGAGTGCGCACGCACAACTACGCGGGCGGAACCGCCATCGACGACATCGACTTCCTGTACTGCTCGCCCGGTGAGCAACGGCGGCAGCGGCGGCGGTCGGGGAGAGCACGGAGTGGGATTATCGGCACGTAAAGTTGAAACTCGACTTAACGAGTCGGGAGTGAGCGGTTTCCGCCTGCTCATGCTCTTGTTTATAGCCCTCGGCAAGTCGTGGAAACTCCACATTCCTATACCCAGGCGAAGGGGGGGGCGTGAGTCTTTCCATAGCACAACCATAGGAATTTCCCACAAAGTGGTACTGATTTTGTTGACCCCGAGAGGAACTGGCATGATTCAGGTTGAGAGCCACTCGCTCTACCACGGAGCGACCAGGCGCTGTTAAGCTGACGTTACATGGCAGGAATCTGTCTTATTCTGGGAAGTTGCCAGATTTGGGCTACCCAGCACATGCCCCCAGTTCCAGAAGAGCCGTGGCGGTAACCCGAACGCACGACTACAGCACTCCTAGTGGTGAAACGATGAACTAGATGGGACGCGATGGTGGAAGCATTGAAATCGGCCTGAATCGCCGGCTGTCCGCTTGAAGCTCGCGCACATTGGAGTCTCGCACGCATCGGAGTCACGCACTCTGAACCTGAGCGCTCCAGATGTTCACGTAACTTGAGCAAGGCCGAGGTCAAACGTCATGTCAACTGTTATGTCCTGCGTTCATATGTATACACTCTTTGGTTCTTTCGGTAAAGTCACGTATAAAGAGAAAATAATAAATTAAACACTAGCATGCGATGTTTCGATTGCAACACAAGCAATCATCATCAGGTATAAATGAAATAGAGACGCAAATCTAGTATACTTAGCTGCATCTTTTTAAGAGCTTAAAAAATATCATCGATCTGAAAATTCTAAATTTCTGCTTCAGCCCTGAGCCAAATTAGGATACCTGAAAGGTCGCCAAGCAGTCTTGTCGGGTCAATCTTATCTGGGGAGATGAAGGTCGGACTGAACCTAATATCTGGGTGGTACCCTCCACTGCCAAACACAAAGCCGTCCAAATACAAAGCTGGGCAAGTATACGCTTGGTTGATCTGGTATCGAACGACGCTAAGTAGGCAAGTGCGTGGGTCCATCCCGCCACCGTGGGTGCCAGGGCGGTGGGATGTTCACTACCTTGCCTGGTATACAGGAGATCATGGGTTCGAACCTGACCATGTAACGCCGGTATATTTGGAGTTTGCGTGTTCTCTCCGTGGTCGCATGGATTTTTCCCTGGGTCCTCCGGTTGTTCCCCCCACATTTTTAAATATGCGTTTAGAATATTTGACTGCTATACATTTCCACGTGACGTAATATCTGGGTGGTCCCCTCCATTGCCAAACACAAAGCCGTCCAAATACAAAGCTGGGCATGTATACGCTTGGTTGATCTGGTATCGAACGACCCTAAGTAGGCAAGTACTTGGGTGGATACCATACCGCCACCGTGGTGCCCACCTCGCAGGCCAGACGATTTGGGAGTTTTACAATCTCTACGTTATCCATCAACCCTTGCCTCCATATCGAGACGAACAATGGAATGGCAGCCAATGGAGGCAACGAACGCGGTCAAGAAGACCAATCACCCATTCGATGGGCACCGCGGTGGTTAGATGTGAACTACCTCGCCTGGTATACAAGGAGGTTCGTGGGTTCGAACCCGAGCCTGACGCTGCTGTATATTTCGACGTTATCAACCAGCTTAAGTCATAATTGGCTATGATATTCTCATCCTACCACCATCCGAAGTTATTTGTGCTTCACGCCCATTTCAAACTTGCGCTTTCACAGCCACATCACGCGCCGACCCCTTGGTTGCGGCTCTGCGATCTGCCATTAACATGCTAATCTCTCTTTAACATGCTCATTTTCACCTGGCAGCCCTTTGATTGGTGGAAATTGAACCACCGCCAGGCTCGCTGCCGACCACTTACATTATCATTGGCTGGTGACATTTGGGCTACGCCCATTTAAAACCCTTATAAACAGTATCCCTTGGAAGCTAACCTGCCTTTTCCTGAAGACGACCGCTTACGTGACTTTACCGAAAGACCGAGGAATATCTATACATTTCGAGTTTGCATGTGCCCCTAGTGGTCGCATGGGTTTTTCTCGGAGGCCTCCGGTTGTTCCCTCCACATTTAGAATGAGCTCATACGTTTAGAGTGTTTGGCTGCTATAAATGCCCACATGATTAGCTACTTCATTGGGCTTCCATTTGTGGCCAGGCCGCTTCTGAAAATTAGCTACTGTATATAGCTCAGTGGGCCTTACCTGGTAAAATGAGAAATGGTTTAGTTTTTTTTAATTATAGTTCGTTAACCATCCTTGTATCGCGTTTCTTCAAAGCTACAACTACACTCTTTGGTTCTTTCGGTAAAGTCACGTAGGTATAAAAAAAAATGTAATCACGACGTTTCGGGCGCAACACAAGCGTCCGTCATCAGGTGGGACAACCACAGCAAGAAACAACTGCTGAAGTGGGCAAAAAAAAGCTACAACTGGCCATTAAATGCGGATCGATGCCGCGGATAGCGTGGCCGCGTGTGTTTGGAGAGCCGTTTGGTTTATATCCCCACTCGGGATGGTACGCCGATGAATCTTTAGTACAATGATATCGACCGCGTGCAGCGCCGTTGACGCTTTAAGCTTCCGCCCCAGTGTGGCTGCCAGGAAGGCGTCGGGAACGAACGTTGCCAGACAGAGCCGCCCGCGGATTTGAGATCGTACACAAGTTAAAGACATCAGAAGAGAAAGTGGACTTGGGCAGGGCACGTCGCTGGAAGGAATCGTGACCTATTTGTCAGCGTCTGCAGCTAATCGCTTGTGTGTCTATCGATGTGTTTTAAGATTCACATATTTCACGTAATGGGTTCAAGCATCGCCCCGGTAGCCACTTAGAGGCGCTTCCATTCTCTGCAGTGCAAAGAAAATGAATTGATTCTTGACTAAAATTACGATCCTATTTGAATCACCTGCGCGGGGTGGGTGGAAGGGGTTGTTTTGTGTGTCGGCAGATTGTTCATCTGATCCTTGAGGCTCTGGACCCAAAATTACTCCTCGGTGGCAATTGCTAACAATGGTATACTTCCAGACTTGTATCTCTAGATTACAAATGTGTATGATAGCAAGGTCATCGTGGTTTAGCCTTTTATTTGAAAAAATTTTGTTAAACAGGTACCAAAGTACGGTGGATAGATAACATCAATTGGGATAAAACTCAAATTATGTGGTATGAAACCTCCATGAAGGAGGAGGGGAGGGGGGGGCGGTGAAAATTAATGGGAAGCGAGTGTCTTAGAGGCCGTCCATAAATGACGTCACGCACCTGGGGGGGGGGGTCAGACATTTGTGACGATGTGTGACGAGGGGGGGTGTTGAGAAATGTGACGTCACATCAAAATGCGCAACTTAAAATAAATATAGACAACACGTTCTACTTAATTAAATATACTTTTTTATAAATGTTTTCTCCTACAACATCAGAGTGCAGCGGCACATTAAATACGCACTACAATGACAATAGTTTAAAGCGATTTGAAGGATTTTTTTTTTGGGGGGGGGGGGCAGAGCTTTGTGACGTAATATTTGATGGGGGGTCTGACTTTTTGCGACGCCGTGTGACGAGGGGGGGGGTCAAAAATCGTTCAAAATCGCGTGACGTCATTTATGGACGGCCCCCCTATTATCAACGAGTAATATTTACCGCTGAGCCTTGTGCCCACGGCGCATGCCCCACTCATGGGGGCTTCAGTTCTGGCTGAGAAGAAGCCCCTTGCAGAGTGGAGCTCCCCCGGGGCGTTGCGGAGTGCCGCGCGGCCTTCCCGACGGCACGTCTCGCTCGGCACGCCAAGAAGCTGCCGGCAACAGCGGAGCGACCCTCCGGCCCCGCGCCGAACAACCGGCGGCACGACCCAAAAACGCATCGGTGGGGATTGGAGTGTGGGGGTGGTGGTTGGGAGTAGGTGGGTTATTTATATTTTTAAAACCATCCCATACCCAGAGAAAATGACAAGTGCTGCGGCCAGCAACAAAAGCGTACAGTTTACGGAACACGATGTTCCTAATTTGTTGTAAATATCCGCGAGTGAACGGGTGGGGGGGGGGCGAGAGCCGCTGCGACGGCGATTCTCATGCGTCGCCCACGACGCGCAGTCCGCAGCCTGCTGGGAGGAGCGCTCTGCCCTGGCCAGACTGGCCACCTCTCGCCACGCTCCTCATTATTGACGGCTGGCCAGCCAGTGAGCCGGTCAGCCAGTCAGCAGGTCAGCCAGTCAGCCATTCAGCCAGTCGGCTGCAGAGGCGTAGCTAGGGGGGGGAGGCAGGGGGGTACACGTGTCCCCGGGCTCCAAGGTAAAGGGGCGCCAAAATGAGGCTTACAACGTTACATTATAACTTATTGCGGCGGGCGCGGCAGCCTGAAACGACTGCACAAATCTACACCTCAACCTAAAAGTTTATATATCCCGCCACACACAGCCTACATGTCATGTAATTACATTTTGGTATGTGATTAAACGGGGGGGGGGGGGGACGCGACAATTTTATAGTTCGTCCCCGGGCGCAAAATATCCTGGCTACGCCACTGGTCGGCTGGCGAGCTGGTCAGGCAGTCGGCCAGTCAGCCGATCAGCCAGCCAGCGAGGCAGTCAGCTAGCCGACCATTCAGTCAGCCAGCCAGACACGGAGTCAGGCAGTCGGCCATGCAGCCAGTCAGCCAGCCAGGCAGCCAGCCAGTCAGCCAGCCAGTGAGGCAGTCAGCCAGTCAACCATTCAGCCAGCCAGCCAACCAGCATCCCACTGACATCACATACACGTGTGCAAATATGCACACACGTGTAAACATATGTGCATACACGTACATATAAGCATGCATGTATATGTATTCACACATACACACATAAGCAACAGAGACAAAGACCCAGTGTTGTTAGCGAGCACCTAATGATACACATTGCACCTGGTACTCATTTAAGGCTGAGTCGACCTAGGGAAGGCTCAGGACGAGTCCTAATGTCGCACTCCACTGCTCTTAGCCAGTGTTAGGATTCCTTCTCAAGTTTCCTGGATTCACTGTGCCGTGCACTAACCACTGCACCGCCGCTCCCCACGTACAAAAAAACAAAGATCATCCAAATCGTCTTAACAGACTGTTGGGGCAAGTGCTGATGGCCCGGACAGCACAACAGGGGGGGGGGGGGGGTGAGTGGCCAGCACCACGCCCGACCGCCTTTGTCTCCTTAGTGGCGATGTTTGCACACTGCACCAGGTACTGATTTGAGGCCGAGTCAACCTAGGTGAGGCCCACGAGCAGTTTAGACAATCGCTATCATTCCTGTTGGTGGCCGCGAGCGGGAATCGAACTCAGGTGGCCGAGTTTCGTAGCGCGAGCGTGGCGCTAGCCGCTACACCACCACTCCCCCCCCCCCACACGCGTTGGACGGTGGAACTTGGGAGGGCGGATGGACGATGCTCCCGTTTCATTGTCCAAAAATAACATTCGATAACATTTGTGTCCATCCGCTAAAAAAACATCCTTCTGGACCCAACGGGCTCCTGCTTCCACTTTCCGAGTCTCATCAGCACGGCGTGGCTTCTTGCTCTGTGCGATCGTGAGCAGCGTTTGGGACCTTTCCTATACGTTGCACGCCTGTCACGTGTTTTCTAAAGAAGGCTGTCTCTGATGTAGAACAATCAGTTTCAAAGGCAATGCGTATATGATTCATTATCAGAGCATGTTTGTTTGCATGTTCGCCACAAGTAATGTGTGTGTTTAATGCAAACTTGATTCCTTTTAAAATATGTTTGAACATCTTAACACCTATTCTTAGTTCTTTCGGTAGTCACGTAGAAGGGAAATAATAAAATAATAAAAAATAAAACATTATAAAATTCTCACGACGTTTCCAGCTCTGTTCTTCACCTGAGGACGGCTGCTTGCGTTGTGGCCGAAACGTCGTTAGAATTTTATTGTTTTATTTTATTTTATTATTTCCCTTCTACGTGACTTTACCGAAAGAACCAAGAATATGAATCCCTGCAGTCACGAAAGCTTTAAATCGAAATCTTAACACCTGTTTTATTGCCGAAAGGGTAAGACCTATTCTTATTTTTCATACTTTGATACTGGCAACAAGGTCCCATGATATAGCTGTTATGTAACACATTCCTGCTCAGGGAGCTGGTAGGAACGTTGGGTTGCTCGGTCAATGGCCAGGGTCAACGGCGGCGTGGTGTATTCCGCAAATATGCCCGACTGTGAGGGCGGGCACAAGCCGGCGTGAGTAGGTTAAACGTTGAGTTTTATAAGGGCACCACGGAGTGACCAGCCCCTCCCCACCCAGCCCCACCCCTCCCACCCCCACCCAGCCCCTCCCCACACTCCCCACCCAGCCCCTCCCCAGCCTCCCATTTTTGGATACACGACGGACGAACGGACACAATAATCCCCTGTGGGCTGGTGGAACCAGGTGGTTTCTACCAGTGTTATTTGTTGTTATAACGTTCTGACCCGTGACCCTACTGGACACCTGTGAAAAGGAGCACGTTTCTATACATCTCATGGGATACCTGCAGTATAAATTGATATTGTGATTCTTCTGATTCTGAGCTGCCAAAAGGACATTGGGAAGGAAAGTCCCTAGACACAGAAAGAGGACCCACGGATGATGCAGCAGTGACGTCGCTTACACCGATGCATTCCAAAGTCCAGCAGTCACGTAACAGTGACATTACTAAAGCGCTCGCAAAAGTCAATTTAAAGGTCCTTTTTTATACATTCGCGATGCTTCAGACTGTTTGTGGAATAGCCCCGGACACACAGCCCAGGTTTGTATCGACAAGATATGAGCTGGTTTTTTGTTGTTGTTCAAAAAGAACGCATTTAATGCAACGGTCGCACATACACAATTGTTGCAGAGTTTGCAATGAAAACAATGCAGTGGATTGGGAGCATTGTAAACACAGCCACAGTTATGTGGCCCACACCCTCCACCACCACCACCACCACTGTCCCCCCTTCCTCCCCTCCACTTCAGTTCTCGCATGCCTCCCCATCCTCCCTCCCCCCCAATGCTGCCCCCACCCCACTTGTACTTTGGCAGCGTGAGCCTGTATTCATGAAGAAGAGATTTGGGGGTTTTTTCTGCCAATGCAACCATTAAAACATAGCTAGGCTGTGTTCACTGTCCAAGCAACAGCGAGGTGAAAAATGACCGTAGCTTTCAATTCGACATTCGTCATCATCGTCATGTACGTTGAACTTCTTTCGCACCACCGTACGTAGCCAAAGGTGGCTAATGGGAGGTGTGGGGGGAGGACAACAATCTAAACAGCAAAACGCAGTTCTAAATAAATCAGCTTTCGATCGAGATTTAAAACTGCATAGCTGACAATGGCGTCTTAAAATCGGAAGGAAGAGCGTTCCAGACAGCCGTAGAAGGCCATCTGAAAGTGCGCGATGCAGTGACCGTCCGTTCGATGGCCAGCCAGAAGCCGCTGCTGCAAGAATGATCGGAGCTCGCGTGATCGTTTACGCTCCTTGACGAGATCAGTACGGTATTGTGGTGCATTTGTGGCAGGCATCATCATCATTGTCATCGCAAGCCATTCTCTCTCCACTGCTGGATGAAGGCTTCGCTGGGCTTGCGCCGCCCCTCGCCGTACTTAATTATGAGTCTGTCCTTCGTGTCCCATCAGCACTTTGGGATCTCAAGATGCACACTTCCATGGCTCAGCTGCTCCTTCCACAGCTCTGTGGTGATATCTCTGTGGTGATATCTCTGTGGTGATATATCTGTGGTGATATCTCTGTGGTGTCTCTCGTCACCCCCTCAGGGTCCCTGCGAATCACTTGCACTCCTTGTACTTTCAAAATCAGCCGTCAAACCTCACCCTGGGTGATCTTCCCTTTGAACGAACTCCAAAGCCTCTTCTCCCCTCTCCCCTCTCCCCATGCTTCACCGATATTTGTCGTCGTTATTCCAGTTTTTTTTTCTTCGAAATCCTTCGATGGTCACAGCTGGCTTCCAGTTTTTCGTCGCGTTGCGTCCATGGTTTCAGCGCAGCCTCCAGGATGTCGCTAGACAATTCTTTTGATAATTACTTAAATTAAAAAACACGATGCACTACATTTAAGTTTACCAGGTAAGGCCCATTGAGCTCCGTAGCACCTTTTTCAGAAACGACCCGGCCACAAATGATAGCTCAACGAAGTCGCCTGTCATCATGTGTAAATTTACAACAGCCAAATACTGTGAACGCGTGATGTTGATTCTAAATGTAGAGGGAACAATCGGAGGACTCGGAGAAAAATCCACCCAACCATGGGGAGAGAGACACCACAAACTCCAAATATACAGCAGTTGTCAGAGTCGGAATCGAACCCACGACCTCCTGTACACCAGTCGAGGTCGTTAACATCTCGCCACCACGGCGCCCTTTTACCGAGACTATATTCATGAACGCTGCCATAGGCTGATCGTCAGCGCACTGGACATCCAATCTAGTGGTCGACGATTCGATTCCATCTCCCGGCGCGCAGTCGTCGACACAACGGTGGCGAGTTTCTTAAATCCCCACTCGTGGGCCTCTCTACACCCAGCCCGGTACGAATGGGCTCACTCTGGTTCGCCGATCGGCGGATCACGACGGGGAAAAGTTACAGGTACTCCAACCTCTTCTTCTCTTCAAAATACACTCTCTGAGCAGGGGAGGCCCTTCTGCCAGCAGTGGCAATTGCAGGGCCTGCGCCTCTACCTCACACCGAACGCGTGTTCCGAGGGATTATTGTTTTTTGCAACACGACAGCTTTGGTGTTCGTAAACACGTCCACAGTGCACGCTCGCCCTATGTGTTGGACCATTTAGTGGGGGTTTATTTTGAAGAAAAAAACTCTTCTGCGTGTGTATTTATTTTCCTGCCAAATCCACACATGTTTCTGTGGATGGACCCTGTATGGGAGTTGCACTGGTTCGTCTGGGTTTTTTTTTAATCCTTTATATTAAGTTCGCTTGCTTGCTTGCGTGCTTGCTTGCTTGCGTGCTTGCTTGCTTGCGTGCTTGCTTGCTTGCTTGCGTGCTTGCTTGCTTGCGTGCTTGCTTGCTTGCTTGCGTGCTTGCTTGCGTGCTTGCTTGCTTGCGTGCTTGCTTGCTTGCTGAGGACCGTGCAAATCTTTCGCTCGTTTTTTAACCCACTTCCCGTGATCCAATCGAGCTGACATTTTCCACACAGACTCGTTGTGACAGACATTCATGTTCGTGAAAAAAAATTCCCAAAATTTTACACTTTTTAGGCAAAAAAAAAATATTTTACATATATTCAAATATAACTCATTCATCGCTTTGGCTGAACGTCACAGTATAAGAGCCCAGAGCGTAACCCCTCCACAGGCCGTGGCGGAGTAGCGCAGTTGGTAGCGCCTTCGCTTCCCATGCCAAAGGCCGCGGGATCGATTCCCGCGTCCTCCACAGGCGAATATATTTTTAAATCCTTTATATTAAGTTCGCTGCCACGCATATGAAGGATTTATAGTGAAAAACGTTGTTTTTACGGGTTTACTTGTTCCGGTACTGTATTCGCTTTATTGGAAATGCCAATATCTAAAGAACCACAAGGCTGTGAGCGGTGGCGCAGTGGTTAGCGTGCCGTGCTACGAGCCCAGCGACGCGAGTTCGATTCCCGCTCACGGCGAGTCCTGGCTCGCTCATAGGTCTACTCAGCCTCAAATGAGTACCCAGTGCTGTGTGTAAACATCGCCACTAGGGAGACAAATGTGGCCAGACGTGGTGCTGGCCACCCCACCACCTCTTGCGCCATGCCGGCCTTCGTAGGTGCTGCTCGCTAACAGGACCTGTACCAACAGTCTGGAGATGTATGCAACAGTGGAGCGAAGCGAAGGAAGAAGCGGAAAGAGGGTCGTTGTAACCTGCAGTGTGGTGAGTGAGCGAGTGAGCCGAGTGCGTTGTTGCATACCTGCAGTGTGGTGGTCGAACAGAGTTTGGATGAGACGCGACAGTCAGCCTGCTAGCCCGAGGCCTCACCTCGAGCGAAGGCTTCGATTAGCGAAGTTTCATGGGAACAGAAGCGATAGAGGAGTGGTACGTGGGCAACCGACGACCAGTGAGGGAGTGATTGGTGTGATTTGGTGGGTGCTGGATCATCGGTCGAACTGACAGTCTTCCACTGCATTCTCTCACGTCGCAGCATGAGATCTCAAGAGCCCTTGACATGCGCTGCATGGTACTGTGTCCGTATCAGGGCGATGCAGTGGTCAGATGTTATTTTCTTCGCCTGGTATGCAGGAGGTCAGGGGTTCGACCCCGACCCTTGATGCCTGCTGTATGTTTGGAATTTGCATGTCTCGCTCCCCGTGGTCGTGTGGATTTTTTTTCTCCGGATCCTCTGGTTTTTTCCACCACATTTAAAATCAACATGCATGGACATCGTTTCGATGATTTGGCTGCTATACATTTCCACGTGATGAGCCACTTCGTTGAGCTATTATTTGTGACAGCCCGTCTGCTTCTGAAAAAGAAGCTGACGGCTCAGTTGGCCTTACCTGGTAAAATAAAAGTAGATTTATGTTTTAAGTCATTTGTTTACATTTCCTGTACTTTGCACTCCTATCGTGTTTTCGCAAATTTGTCGTCGTAACTTTCTGGCCCCGTGCCCCTACTGGGACATCTCTGACAAATAAGCCTCAGTTCATCGAGTTCGAGTTGCCAAACGTCAGCCTCGAAACCTTAATGACTTGGAGAAGAGCTGCAAAGAGGAGTGGGACAAAATCCCTCCTGAGATGTGTGCAAACCTGGTGGCCAACTACAAGAAACGTCTGACCTCTGTGATTGCCAACAAGGGTTTTGCCACCAAGTTCTCAGTCATGTTTTGCAGAGGGGTCAAATACTTATTTCCCTCATTAAAGTGCAAATCAATTTATAACATTTTTGACATGCGTTTGTCTGCATTTTTTGTTGTTATTCTGTCTCTCACTGTTCAAATTAACCTACCATTAAAATTATAGACTGATCATTTCTTTGTCAGTGGGCAAACGTACAAAATCAGCAGGGGATCAAATACTTTTTTCCCTCACTGTAGCTCATCGGATTCCTCCTTGCAGTCAAAGTAAAGATTCCGATTCTGATTCTGAGGTGGGCTGCGTGGCAACGGCGGAGCGTGCGAGGTGAGGCAACAGTCACGTGGCACCTCGGGGCCTGTGAGGGGTCACTGGATCATGCCCATTGCTGCACAATTAGTTTTTCTCTTTTATATATAAACAAAACTAGTTTTTTTGGTGTTAAGTTCCTCATTGAGAAGCGTTGTCGCATGTTTTCAGTGACACGGTATTTGGGACGTTTTTTTGTCCAGCACGCTTGTTCAAACCAATTGCGGTTATGAAAGTTAAGGCCCTCGCTAACGCATGCCCCCACGAGTGAACACTAAACATCGCAAGATATTTAGTCTAAATGAAAAGGTCTTCATGGTACTGTTAAATTCTAGATCCCCTTGCTAACATTTTACTCACAAAAGTGTCAAAATTGGGAGAGTTAATTCCTCCAAGACTCAAAACCTCACTCAGAGTTGAAAGCCCTTAATCCACGAGTCCTGAAAGTTCAGAGCGTGGCGAGCCACAAAGTTGCTTCGTGTTCACCGGTGGCGTCACTGTCGAGTGTGCAGGCGGTGCGACTGTGCCGGAGCCCAAAATGGGACGGAGGAGGACCCAGGCTGCCGGGTTACATCGAGCGGCAGGCAGTTGTTGGTTCACCAACTTGTCCCTTTGCCAGCCCTGCTACGCCACTTGTGCCCCCCCGCCCCCTAGAATTAGTCGCACCTGTCTATGCAAAACATAAGCGTTGATATATTAAAAAGATATCTCTCTCGCTCTGGATCCGTATGGCCATTGGCTCTGGGACTGGAGCCTTGTTTTTTTTTACTGAATCCCCAAATCACCCCCCCCCCGGTCGGATTTCAACGGAGCGAGAAACTCTCCCCCCAGCCCCCCATCACGCTGGCACGAACCCCCACAGTGCCCCACTCCCCCCGCTCCACACAGAGCGCCTCCTCCTCGTCTCCCCCTTCTGCTCGGCGAGTTTGGTAGAGATGGATCTTTTTTTTGTTGTGGGCGGAGGCGGGTGGTGGTGGTGGTTTGGTGGTGGTGGTGGTGTGGTGGTGGTTTAGTGGTGGGGGTGCGGTGGTGGGGGTGCGATGGTGGGGGTGCGGTGGTGGGGGTGCGGTGGTAAGCGCGCCTCGCTATCAACCCCCGGGGAGAGCGAGTTCGATTCCCGCTCACGGCCAACACCAGTGACGGTTATTTGAACCGGTCCTGGGCCTCCCCTAGGTCGTCTCAGCCTCAAATGTGTGCCTGGTGCGGTGTGTCAACATCGCCACTGGGGAGACAAAGGCGTGGTGCTGGCCACCCACCCCCCTCGTGTGCCGTGCCACCCTTCATATGAGCTCGCGAACAGCACTTGTCCCAACAGCATGTGCAGGCTATACGGGGGATCTTTGTCTTTGGAGGACGGGGATGGGGGCGGGGGGGGAGGCTTGGCACGAGGTGAGAGCCGCTCTCACAGAGCAGCGCTCCGTGTCAGCTGACGCTTGTTTATCAATTTGTGCCGGACGTTTATTTGTTTCAGCTGTCCATGCTGGCGCGTTCCACGTCTGTGTGTCTGCGCGGGCGGGCGCGCGCGCGGTTCCACGCGCGCTGCTCGGAACGATGACAGGGTCACGTGCGTTGTGCCGTGCGTGGCGATGATGGCAGCGGAGGTGTCAGGCTCGGTTGTCGGGCGTCAGAAATCTTGCACAACGCAGGGCGCGATCGAGCCAAACTTCACATGCGCTGCAGATTTACACACTAAACACACGCACAATGACAAAGATCCTCCGTATAGCCTCGGCGGTACTTACGTATGTGTGTTGGAATAATCAGAGGTGCGGGGGAAGGACAACAAACTGAGCACTAAAAGCAGTTTTTTTTTAAAAATTCGTTTTCAATCTTCATCATTCACAAGTGTTTAGATTCGAGTGGCTTTCTAGTATCGAAAGGAAGAGGGTTTCTGGACAGCAGCAGAAGCGCATCTGAAAGTGGGCGATGCAGTGACCATCTTTGTGAGGATGACCAGAGTTTGCATGATGGTTTATGCTCCATGATTAGATCAGCAAAGTATTGTGGTTCATTTATGGCAAGCACTTTGCATGTGATGAGTGCGACCTTACAGACTGTTGGGACAAGTGCTGTTAGCGAGCACACGAGGGGGTGGGTGGCCAGCACAATTCCCAGATGCCTTTGTCTCCCGAGTGGCGATGTTTACCCATCGCACCAAGTACTCATTTGAGTCTGAGTCGACCTAGGGGAGGCGCAGGACCAGTTCACATATTCGTCACTAGTGTTGTTGGGTGTGAGTGGGAATCGTAATCGTGCCGCCAGGCTCGGAGCGCAACGCGCAAACCACCACACTCCCGATCCCCGCACACGCACAACCTTGCACATGCGCACGCGAATGCACACAAAGACACGCACACATGCATACACAATGATGTCAATTGCAGAGATGGAGCGATCATTAACATCTGCTCGTGCACAGGTGCTAGACGGATTGCTCCATTACAGGATCGTGAGAGATCGCGATGGCTTGGGGTTGGGAGGCCTTCATCCAGCAGTGGATTGATCATGGCCGATGATACCGATGATGCCGAGGATGGTACTGATGATGCCGATGCCAATGCTGTTGGTGCTGATGATGGTGCTGCTCTTGACGTTGATACTGAAGATGCTGATGCCTATGATGTCGATGATACCGGTGGTGCCAATGATGAAGGTGGTGATAATGATGACTGTGGTGATAATGACGAAGGTGGTGCCAATGATGAAGGTGGTGCCAATGATGAAGGTGGTGATAATGATGAAGCTGGTGATAATGATGAAGGTGATGCCAATCGTGAAGGTGGTAAATAATGATGGCTGCGTTGCACTGCCGTCCTAACAGAGGACGGCGCGGGCTCGTGCCTGCTGAGCACCGACTTCCACTGCGCCAACGGGCAGTGCGTCGAGCCACGCATCACCTGCGACTACAAGGACGACTGCGGTGACAACTCGGACGAGGTGGACTGCGGTGAGACGCGCTTTGCCGGCCGCGTGATGCCTGCGGCCTTGCCGGCGCGGGAATCAGCCAATTGGTGCCACCACCGCCAGCACCGCCACCACCGCCACCACCACCGCCAGCACTGCCACCACCGCCACCACCACCACCGCCACCACCGCCTCCGCCACCACCGCCACCACCACCGCCACCACCACCGCCACCACCACCGCCACCACCGCCACCACCGCTGCCACCATCGCCACCACCGCCACCACCGCCACCACCGCCACCACCGCTGCCCGAGAGGATGCGATGAGTCGATCGCCATTCACGCACTAATATGAAGCCCCTGTGCGATTTGCCCGCCAGCGAAATACATTCTGCCGACGTTGGTGGCGACAGAAAGCTCCCATCAGGGGGAAAGTTCAGTAATTTAGGGGTGTTTGGCGGCTGTAAATCTCCACTCGATGATAATCCACTTCGTTGCGCTTTCATTCTCTGTTACGCAATTTTTTATGAACTTATCCTCAGCGTTTGAATTAACACCGTGTTCGGGTCGTAACCGTGTGGCGTTCGGCGCGACGTCCGACGTTTCGCTCCACGAGCCTCAGTTTCCCAAAGAAGCTCCACCGGCACGTGCGAGAGAGCGCGAAAATGTCGCGTGGCCGCGCTCACCCTCCGCCCTTGTCTCTCGTGGCCGTCAGTGAGCGTTGCCGGCAGCTGCGACTTCAACGAGCGTGGAGGCGAGGAGGAGAACGATGTGTGGTGCGGCTGGAGGAACAGGGAGGAGGATAGCGACTTCACCTGGGTACTGGAGCCACGCGGCGTTTCGCACGGATCGGGCCCAACCGAAGACCACACTCCCAGTGAGACGAGAGGGGGGGGGGGCAGGGGGGGCGGGTGGGGGGGCGGGTGGGGGGTCTTCGTTGTTTCTTAGAGTGCCACGCGGTCAAGTCGTCGCTAAAGTCACTGCCCGGCGGACGAGCACGGTCGACCCCGCAGCCAGGACAGGCGGCCCACGGAGCGTCGAGAGGGGATGGAACGTCACCACGTGCGGCGTGAGGGTCGTCGGGCAGAAGGGGACTCTTCCTTTGAAGCCTCCCACAGGCAGCAGAGCTCCGCTTCGTGTCAGTGGACAGACCCGCAGGATTGAGAGCAAACGGAAAGTGTTTATATTCGTATGTATCAGAACCACCATTTGTATTTAGACTGGAGGAATCCAATGGGCTACGAAGCGCTTTTTGTTGCAACAACAACAACAACGTTGGGTTCTTCAGTCATAGCGTCGTGAGAGTGCCTTGGTGCACGAGCGGGATGAGTCATCAGACCGCGTGTCACGACCACGTCCTGGGAACGTTCTGACTCACATCGTGTAACACAGACCAATGTCACAAATGAAGCATGGCTTCCTTATTGTTGCGAAAACAAGGATTATAAAGTCTGAAAAGCTTATCACAGAAATTCGTAGACGTGGAATTCAATCCCTGCAGTCTAATTCCCTGATGTTATTCTTAGCTCACACTATAACTTCACGTTCATTTATGCCGCCTTGATGTGCGGTTCTTGAACTTGCGTTTTCAATACAAACAAAGCAATATTTAGTCTTTTTGAAATGTGTTTTTTTCCAATGTAGCTATCGGCACTCACAGAGATAGAGGGGAGTGAATCACTAGATATGTTAGAGAACAGCCCGCTGAAAGGGATATCACAGAACCGCTTCTGAGGTCCCGTCAGGTGACATTTCTGAAGCTGCAGACTCATACTGAATGGCAGTAAACCCCAGTATCTTTAAATGACAGTTCCAAATTACCCTCCGGCTTCCCCGAGTATCGTAACTCGAAAACGTCCTGGCTTTTAATCCGAGTAAGTTGATTGCACAAAAAAAACCCCGTCACTTTGAACTTGGCACGTCACTCAACTTGGATTCAATCCCAGCTCCCTTTACCAAAACGCAGGTCTGATCTGCCATGCGACGAACATTTCTCCACAGCGGCGCGAAGCGAGGAGAAGCGGCGTGGATGAGAGAGAGAGGTGGCTTTGAGAGGGCTCCCGGAAGCAGTTCTGTCATATCCACTTCCCGCGGGCCTGTTCTCTTCGACGCAGGGCCTAGCTCTGCGCCGCGAGAGCTCCAAGTTGGGAGGCTTCTCGGCCTCGGTAGCGCAGTCCCCCCAGAAGCTCAGCTGTGATTTGAGTCTGCTGGAGAGTGCTTGGATGATGGGTGGCCACCGTGCACAGAGCGGGCGTCTTGAGCTGTCACGGGGCCACGGGAGTGAGCGGCAGAGGGACAGTGCGGAAACATGAGTTTGTTGTGCTGTGCTGTGCTCCACGCATTCGACGGCCCTCACCCCGGCCCTCGCTGGCCGGCGGGAAATGCGGTAAACACGATCCCTACGACTCGCATGGTGCGGGGAGGTGGTCATCCAGCAGTGGATTGAGCGTGGTTGCTCATCGACAATGACGATGATTAATAGATGATGATGGTGATGATTGATGGACGATGAAGATGACGATGATTGGTAAATGATGATGATGATGATTAATAGATTATGGATGATGATGATAATGATTGATAGATGATGATGATGATAATGATGCTGGTGATTGGTAGATGATGATGATGCTGATGATTGATGATGACTGAAATATGATGATAGATAGATGATGGTGGGGATGATGATGATTAATTGATGATGTTTGACAGATTATAGATTTTGATGATTGGTGGATGATGACGACGATTGATGATGCTGACGATTGCGACGACGACGTATGGTCGGCAGACTTGAGCGGTGGCTTCCTGCGAGTGGACACGGCGGGGCGCAGCGTGGGCCAGCGCGCCGGCCTTGTGGCGCCCACCGTCTTCCCCGCGTCCTTCGGCCTGTGCCGCCTGCGCTTCTGGTTCTTCATGTCGGGCTCCGGGCACAAGGCTGCACTGAGGGTGAGCCCCTGCACGACAAACCGCATGGCAAACCGCGCGGCAAACCTTACGGCAACCTCAGAGCAACCGCACAGCACCTGCACGGCAACCGGACACTAGCAAACTTATCACTGCTGAGCTCAAGAGTGTGTGCGACGCCGTGGTGTGACGCACATGTGTGTGCGACACACGTGTGTGCGTGACACGGTAGTGCGACGCGTGACGTGGTGGTGTGACACGTGTGTGTGTGTGTGTGTGACGTGGTGGTGTGACGTGTGTGTGTGTGACGCGGTGGCGTGACGCGCGTGTGTGTGGGACGTGGTGGTGTGACGCACGTGTATGTGTGACGTGGTGGTGTGACGCGCGTGTGTGTGACGTGATGGTGTGACGTGTGTGTGTGACGTGGTGGTGTGACGCACGCGCGTGTGACGTGGTGGTGTGACGTGTGTGTGTGTGACGCGGTGGCATGACGCGCGTGTGTGTGGGACGTGGTGGTGGTGTGACGCACGTGTATGTATGACGTGGTGATGTGACGCGTGTGTGTGTGTGACGTGTGTGTGTGTGACGCGTGCGTGTGTGCGACGTGCAGGTTTACAGCCAGGGCGAGAGCGGCGCGCCCATCCTCATGTTCGTGGCGCGTGGGGACATGGGCACGCAGTGGAAGTACGCCAACATCGAGGTGTCGCACTCGGTGCCCTTCCGCGCCGTCTTCGAGGCGGAGACGGGCAGCGAGCAGCCGGTCTCCATCGCCCTGGACGACGTCTCCTTCACGCCGTCGTGCAACCTCACGGGTACGCCGTGAAACCACCGTCGCCGGCGGGCCCGCTCCGCGAACGTCTTTCCAACCCCCGGCATGAGAGGCTTGGTGAACGAGCCAGCGACCTCCGGACCGCGAGTCCATCGTGCTAACCACGGCACCGCGGCAGCGGTCCCTCGCATCACACTATGTTACAAAGAAAGTTTCTGCTGGCAGGCCGGCTGGTTGGCTAGAGGGAAGGACGGACCGATAGTCACGTTCATAGGACGTGAGCGTTGCTAGTAAATACAAAAACAAGTCGGGGTGAATTCCTGCTCAAATTAGTTTTGAAGCGGTGCCAATCTGCTGTTTACAGCCCTGAACCAGTTGTCGAAATTCTTCATCCCTATGGCACGTTCATTTTTATCGACCCCCCAGGAGATGTTGATTTGAGTCGACCCCCCCTCCAACCAGAGTTTGAAATGCCAACCTTGCAATTGCGAGCCACTCACTGCTGCTGCAGAGCCAACATACAGAACGCCATGATTATTATGATCATCACGCTTGTTTGCCCTACAGGAAAACCTCACAGAGTCTCATGACTCTTTTTCAGGAGGGTCCTGCCAAGTTTTCGCGGTGTCGCGGGGGGCGGGGGTAGTGGTGGGAGGGGAAGGTGCTGGTTGCTATGTAGATCCCAATTGAGTCATTTGCGGGTAGAATTTTTCTCATCTGAAAACAAATATTAAATTCAAATTGGTTTGAAGGTGCAGAACGACGCAAGTGTGTGCCTGTGCCGACTGTTCCGTTCACGTGGCAGGAAGGTTCGGAGCATGGGGGGGTGGACGCGGAATAGGTTCCATTGCTTACGCGCGCTGCTACCAAACTCCACCCAGTGACCTGCTCCCTCCACGCTCTCATCATTCTCGCTTCCCCACTGACGCCCGCGATAAATCTGTGCGAGACCCACCCCTGACTGCCGCCGAGTCTGTCGCAAACTCATGATCACCTTCGAAAAGTTTTTTATTCGTCTTCATGGCGAAATATAGGAGCAGGTCTCCCGCTCTCTACGCCGGTCCGGTTTGTGCGATTTCGTACCGTGTATGCGGCGAACGCCCCTCGTGTGCCTTGCCGGCCGTCATAGGTGCTCGCTAACACCGCTTGCCCCAACAGTCTGTGCAGGCTATATGGGGGATCTTTATCTTTGTTTGTCCTATTCCCACCCACGGCTGACGTCAGTGACGAATATCTGAACCCGTCTTGGGCTTCACCTAGGTCGACTCAGCCTAAAATGAGTACCTTGTATACTGTAAGGCGGCCGGGTGTGGTGCTTAGCTGCACGTGCACCGTGCACATCTGAAATGGTGCTCGCAAGCAGCAACCGCCTGTGTAGGCTACACGGGAAACGGAATTTGTGCGTGCATGTATGTGGGGAGCGGTGGCATAGTGGTTAGCGCCCTGCGCTAGTGAGTTCAATCCTCACTCATGGCCAACTCGGGAAGACAAGGGCGGCCAGGCACGGCACGCGAGCTGTACCGGACCTCATCGGCGCTCGCTCACATCACTTGCCCCAACTCTCTGTTACAGCCGTACGGCGGATCTTTTGTCATTGTCTATCTACGTGCATTATCCCACTTGCGCGCATGCGCACGCGTGCAGGCGCGATGTGCCCTGACAACTGGTACTGGTGCGGCGAGCACCAGCGCATGTGCCTGCCCTCGGAGCTGGTGTGCGACGGGCGGGAGGACTGCCCCGGCGGCAGCGACGAGGAGCGCTGCCCCACGCCGAGCCTGGACACGGGTTGCCCCCCGTCCACGTTCCTGTGCGGGAACGACTCCTGCGCCCCCGCGGCCCCCATTTGTTACGACGCGGCCGACTGCCTCGTCGGCCAAGGGGACGCGTTGGACTGCTGTGAGTGCCGTTGTCGTCGTCGTCGTCGTGGTGGTTCTGCTCGGGCCTGGATGTCCAGTGCTCATGTTGGAGTTGGCACCATCAGGGCGCCACGGTGTTGAGATGTTAAATACCTCGCCAGGTATAGAGGAGGTCGTGAGTTCAGTCCTGACCATAACACCTGTGTATTTGGAGTTTGCGGTGGCTCTCTCCCCGTGGCCGCGTGGATTTTTCTCCAGGTCCTCCGGTTTCCCCCTCCACATTTAGAAACGTGCGTTTAGAGTATTTGGCTGCTATAATTGTCCACGTGATGATAAGTCACTTTGTTGAGCTATCATTTGTGGCCAGGTCACTTTTAAAAAGTAACTATATAGCTCAGTGGGCCTTTCCTGGTGAAATTAAAAAAAAGTTTAGTATCGTTTTTTTAGTTTGTGTGTGCGTGTAATGCCATGACTGCTTCATATAGTTGAATTGTATTTGTGTATATATGTCTTAATTGATTGGTTTCCCTTTCCCATACCACTCCAATCATGTTTTTGCATTGCTGTTGTAACGTTCTTACCCGCCTCTACTGGACATCTGTGAAAAGAGCTTCATAGCTTATCGGATTCCTCCAGTGTACATAAATAATCTAATTCTGTGATCATCAAGTATATCCGTCCACATAATTTTCCATCACTATCATCATTCATTCATCATCATCCGCGTATCACGATCATCGTCCAATCTTTCTTTTCCTTGACTTCTAAAGCACAATTCCCAACACAGATGAAGCGTTGTGAAACATTGCGGGGGTTTCCGAACACCCACGACACCCGCCACCCGCCGCTGTGTTTCCAGGCCAATTGTGCACTCGCTGTTGACATCCTCGTAAAAAAAATACAAACTACAGTGCCCGTATGAAGCAGCCACACGTGGAGTGGCAGTTGGCTGTGACCAAACAAAGACAAAGATGATAATTGTGATAATTGGTTTTTTACCCTTTTATCTGGCAACAAAACTGACACTTTTTTACAAGGAGTCATGTTTGCAAAGACAAAGATCCCCCGTGTAGCCTTTAAGAGATCGCTGCAGCAATTGTTGTTAGCGGGCACCTATTAAGTCTCCCAACAGTGTCCCACCAATCTCCCACCGGTCTCCCACTGGTCTCTCACCAGTAGGTATGTATGTGTGTATGTTGAACTTCTTTCGCAACATACATCGCCAACCGTGCTAATTGGAGGTGCGGGAGAAGGACAACAAGCTAAACACAAAAACACGGTCCTCCCGCCCGTCTCTGGGACCGCCTCGATCTCCGTTGCCATGTCGGAGAGTTCCGCGTGGCACACACGTGTTGCGTGTTCCACGTGACACACACGTGTTGCATGTTCCTCGTGGCACACACACAGAGAGACATGTTGCGCACGCCGCTGTGCGTTCTGTACGGTCCGCCTGTTCCTTCTCTTAACCCGAACCGCGTGCTGTGATGACCGCCAGGGTGTTGGGACGTGGACTGCAGGAACGAGGGAGTCTGCGTTTTGAACGGAACAACTGGCATATGCCGGTGCGTATATCTGCCAGCAGTGCGCTGTGGAGGACACGTTTATCAACATTAATGCCCATCCCATGTACCGTATTCTACAAATTAGAGCCGCACCCCAACTCGTGCTCGGTTATCAATAAAGTAATTGAAATCTGGGCGCACATGCACACACATGCGCACGCACCCAACGGAATATAAGACGCACCCCTAACCTCATGCTTTAAAACACAGGGTCTGAAGCGCGTCATGATCCGGAGAATATGGTATTTATTTGAAAGAGAACGACCAGAGGTCGCAACCGGGTACCCGATACCCGTACCCTACCCGATACCCGGCTACCCGTACCCGGCCAGGTACGAGTACAGGTACCCGTTTGCGACCCTGGTGCGGCCGGGTACGGGTAGGCCGTGAGTCACTGGTGAGTAACCGTTTGTCACTCATTTCGGGTAGGGTACGGGTACGGGTAGGGAATGGGTACCCGTACCCGGCCGGGTACGGGTACCCATTTCGGACCCTGGTGCGGCCGGGTATGGGTAAGGAATCAAAACCCGTTTGCGACCTCTGAGAACGACTCAATATTCAAGGTCGTATTTCCCCCGCGCGTTTTTGTCTCCCGCTCCTCCCACGTCAGTTGCGCGCAAGGATGGCAGGGAGCGCACTGCCTGCTTCCGGACGCGGTGCACCCCTCGGTCAGACCTTCCCGCCAGAACCCCGCGTACTCCATCGAAGGTCGGCAGAGCGGACGGTGGCGGTAGCCGAGACTGCGTGTGACACCATTGGAACCTTATTTGCCAGTAGCAAAATATGATAATTAGTTTTTTACCCTTTTATCTGGCAACAAAACTGACACTTTTTTTTTACAAGGAGTCATGTTTGCATTGACCATAATACCTGCACTCGGAATGCAAACAAAAAACATAACCCTGATAATGTATGCACTGTCCTTGAAATTGATTGGTCCACATCCGAGCCTAGTCTCACATGGTGTTGGACCAGATGACGCCAAAAGGCCAACGGGCCCTGCGTCCTGCATCGCTACCGTGTGACGCTCCACCTTCCCGTTTGTTCTACGGAGGGTGGGGGCATTTGCTTATTCGGGGGGGGAAGGGATCGATGATGGGAGGTCCTTTGAGAAATTATTGGGGTCCTTTGAGAGATGCGCCAGAGATGACTCTTATACCTGGTGAGCGCGCCGCGCTGCGCACCTGGCGACCCGAGTTCGATTCCCGCTCACGGCCACCAACACCGGTGACAATAATCTGAACCCGTCCTGGGCCTCCCCTAGGTCGACTCAGCCTGAAATGAGTACCTGGCGCGGTGCGTAAACGTCGCCACTGCGGAAACAAAGGTGGCCGGGCGTGGTGCCGGCCACCCACCCCCTCGTGTGCCGTGCCGGTCTTCGTAGTTGCTCACTGACAGCACTCGCCCCAAAAGGTCAGTTGAGGCTCCACAGGAGATCTTTGTGTCGTGTCGTTGGTGCAGTGTGGGCCGCCGTGGTGATCGCCGCGGCTCTGCTGCTGCCCCTCGTGCTGCTCGCCGCCTTCATCCAGCAGCGGCGTCGCCTGCAGGCACTGTGAGGCCGCCCGCACTCCGCTCCTCCCTCGTTAGAGATGATCAGTTCATGAGCAGGGATACGTCGCAGCCGGATCCGGCCAGATGGGCGTCCTGAAAATAAAACGATTTTACCCCGCCGCCCCCCGGACACACCACATCCAGTCTCGCTATCACTACGGCTGTGACTACTGGCCACACGCCTACTACTCCAGTTTTCAAGACACCTGGGAAATGTTCAGTGAAAAATTAGTGCCTGTGAATCGAAATCAGAATCTGTGTTTTATACTGGAAGAAAATCCGATGAGCTATGAAGCTCTTTTCACAGATGTCCAGTTGGGGCGGGTCAGAACGTTACAACAACAAACAGTAGTGCAAAGGACAGGAGAGGTAAACAAATCACTTTAAAACAAATGGACAAATAAAACTCAGCTATTTTTACACGCTTTCTTCTAACTCTGTCTGTTGTTGTCGTTGTTGTTTTGCCCTCAAATCTTGTAACTCAATTTTAACCCACTTCCCAATGTGGTATCAACTGCAAACTTGGTATACTTACGTCATACTGATGACAATACTATATTCTATCATAACAAATATATTTTTAAACAATGTTATGTTTCGGCTTGGGTCTAATTGTCCACGGTCAACTGACTTTGGCTGTAATTGGCCACGGTCCCTTACGTTATGGCAAGCTTCGGGGCCATTCCTGGAGTCGTGCAGTTCTGCCATTACTAGTACATTTCATAAAAGCGTGTTTTAAAAAAAGTTTTTTTTTTAATATAACTTATTTATCTTACCAGGTAAAGCCCACTCAGCTATTAGTTTATTTTCAGAAGTAACCCTGCCACATATGATAGCCCAACGAAGTGGCTCATCATGTAATAATATAGACACATGCTTCCCAACAACGTGCGGTGCGATTCAACAATCAAATAGTTTTGTCTATATTTTAGTGACTATATATGTTTTACATGGTAGGTAATGCAGCAAGCAGCCTCTAGTGGCTACAGAGATCATGTGAACCCCATTACGTACAACAATACACTTGTGATTTGATGCATGTATCGTGCGATTCGAGACTCGATAATAACGATAGCTCAGTGGCTCATGGTGACCCTTGACTGGGTAGCACGTGGATTACTCCATATGGCCCCGCTACAGCATGCGGCTGATGCGATGTTCAAGGGTCTTCTGTATAATCATTATGATATTACGTTCTTAGAAAGTGCCGCGAAATCCAAAATCGCTATATTCAAATCAAGATTAAATACTTAAACTTCACCTAAATAAGGGAATTAGGTATACAGCAACCATCAATAAACACATCAGAGTTGAAATAAGTACTGTAATGTATGCCAAATAAACGAAATAATTTAAATAAACATGTAAAAAACCCCATCCAAAAAAACATTCCTAGACGATAAATAGTATCAATATTAGAGAGATGGGCAAAACACATCAGCCTTAGAAATCACTTGGGCAATTCCAATGCAGATACAAAGTACCAATTACTTTCAGGTGTGCAATTAAGATATCAGTCACAAACGTAATGGGAATACATATTTAAATGATACATAATTGAGACACTGTGTGCATATGTGGGTACATGTGCACGTGTGTGCTTGTGGGGAGCGGTAGTGTAGTGGTTAGCGCGCTGCACTACGGACCTGGCCACCCGAGTTCGATTCCCGCTCACGGCAAACACCAGTGACGATTATCTGAACCGGTCCTGGGCCTCCCCTAGGTCGACTCAGCCTTAAATGAGTACCTGGTGCGGTGTGTAAACATCGCCACTGGGGAGACAAAGGCGGTCGGGCGTGGTGCTGGCCACCCACCCCCTCGTGTACCGTTCCGGCCTTCATAGGTGCTACTCGCTAACGGCACTTGCCCCAACAGTCTGTTAAGGCTATACAGAGGATCTTTGTGTGCTTGTATGCACGTGCGTGTGTGCGTGCGTGTGTGCGTGTGTGCGTGTGTGCGTGTGCACGTACAGATCCAAACTCGACGATGATTCCTTCCCGATCATAAAACCAGACGGTTGGCCAAAGTCAGACCTCACCAAACTCGTAAGCGACACTCTCCTGCACTTCACCACGCGTTGCAATTGCAGTGTCAGCTGTTTCTTCTGCTATTTTTTTTTCTATGCAAGTTTTCTTTAAAATCATATTCAGCGTGCTTCGCATTTTGTTCTCCACCGAGTGACCTCGCCGCTGTCAGTACGTGGATTCCCCAATGGCGCATTCGAGGATTATAAAACGTGGGGGGGAGGGGGGCAGGGGGGGGGCAGGGCCCACTGTGAGGGTCGATCGGTCGGGAGGGTGAGCGGCTACCCAACAATGTCGGGGGGGGGGGGGACTTATGGGGGCTGAGCCCCCCCCACCGCCCTCCGCTGAAGGCTCAGCCCTCCCCCTAAATCTCCCTTCTCGTCAAAAACTCAAAAACTGTCAGCACAGAATTAACAGGGAGGGTGGGGGTCGGAGCTGCCCAGCATGATGGACGAGAAAGCACTCCGCGTCGACACTCGCTTTGTCTCGTTACCGACGTTTTGTCGTAAAGCTTCTCCAACGTTGACGGCGCCGTGCCCTCGGAGGGTCTGTGAGTGCCCTCCCTCCCCCCTTCACCCCCTCCCCCAGTCCAGCAAAGGTCCCCACCACAGCGGGGCAGGGCCGCGGCTCTCCCCGAGGTGCCCGTTCGACGCTTCGCAAACTTTGAATACTAACGTCATGACGGTCCGGTTTGTTTGTTTGTTCCGGCAGGCCCGATCACGGCGGCGCGGCACGCAGCCCTCGTCCTTCTGCAACCCGCTCTATCGCCGCCACTCAGACCCGACAGTGGGCACGGTCCCCGTGGGCCTGCCCGCGACGTCCCGTGGGCGGCCCGACCGCTATGCGCAGCTTTGCACGCTGCGCCAGGTCGGGTGGCCTCACGGGGAGTCCCACCTCTAGCTGGGGAGGAGTCCGGTTGCCACCTTGTCCGAGTTTTCCCAGGGTCGTCCTCTTTTAATTTGTTTTTTTTTTGGTTCAGGTAGCTGCTGTCCTGGGAAATGTGGAAGTCTTCTCGGGACATTTTTAATGACGTCCCTTGGTTGTGTTTTTTTTTTGTTTGAGCCATTTGCGAAATAATGAACCACCCATTACATTCAGTCCTCTCACGCTTCCGGGTGTTGTGAGATGTTTTCCTTCTCCATGCTGCGTCCTGGTACTCTAGGCAACCCCTCGTCTCAGCGTGGCGTCTTCCTGACGCCATCGGTGCTCCCCTCGTCTTGTCTCCACCCTCGGAGTTAGGTTAAGGGGTTGGGTTTATGTGTCTGGTTAAGCGCTCTGGTTAAGGCGTCTGGTTAAGCGGTCAGGTTAAACGGTCAGGTGAAGGGGTTAGGTTAAGGGGTCGGGTTAAGTGGTCGGTTTAAGTGGTCAGGTTAAGTGGTCATGTTAAGGGGTCAGGTTCGGGGTCAAGTTAAGGGGTCGGGCACGCCTTTGCGAGACCACGCACGCAGATGTAGGGTTGAAGGAGACCATTGTTGGTGTAGATGTGAGTGACGCCCACTGGAGCTGAGATGTGAGCAAGGCCCACTGGAGTTGAGATGTGAGTGAGGCCTACTGGAGTTGAGATGTGAGTGAGGCCCACTGGAGTTGAGATGTGAGTGAGGCCCAGTGGAGTTGAGATGTGAGTGAGGCCCACTGTAGTTGAGATGTGAGGGAGGCCCACTGGAGCTGAGATGTGAGTGAGGCCCACTGGAGTTGAGATGTGAGTGAGGCCCACTGGAGTTGAGATGTGAGTGAGGCCCACTGGAGTTGAGATGTGAGTGAGGCCCACTGGAGTTGAGATGTGAGTGAGGCCCACTGGAGTTGAGATGTGAGTGAGGCCCACTGGAGTTGAGATGTGAGTGAGGCCCACTGGAGTTGAGATGTGAGTGAGGCCCACTGGAGTTGAGATGTGAGCGAGGCCCACTGGAGTTGAGATGTGAGTGAGGCCCACTGGAGCTGAGATGTGAGTGAGGCCCACTGGAGTTGAGATGTGAGTGAGGCTCACTGGAGCTGAGATGTGAGTGAGGCCCACTGGAGTTGAGATGTGAGTGAGGCCCACTGGAGTTGAGATGTGAGTGAGGCCCACTGGAGTTGAGATGTGAGTGAGGCCCACTGGAGTTGAGATGTGAGTGAGGCCCACTGGAGTTGAGATGTGAGTGAGGCCCACTGGAGCTGAGATGTGAGTGAGGCCCACTGGAGTTGAGATGTGAGTGAGGCCCACTGGAGCTGCGATGTGAGTGAGGCCCACTGGAGTTGAGATGTGAGTGAGGCCCACTGGAGTTGAGATGTGAGGGAGGCCCACTGGAGTTGAGATGTGAGTGAGGCCCACTGGAGTTGAGATGTGAGTGAGGCCCACTGGAGCTGAGATGTGAGTGAGGCCCACTGGAGTTGAGATGTGAGTGAGGCTCACTGGAGCTGAGATGTGAGTGAGGCCCACTGGAGCTGAGATGTGAGGCCCACTGGAGTTGAGATGTGAGTGAGGCCCACTGGAGTTGAGATGTGAGTGAGGCCCACTGGAGTTGGGATGTGAGGCCCACTGGAGTTGAGATGTGAGTGAGGCTCACTGGAGTTGAGATGTGAGGCCCACTGGAGTTGAGATGTGAGTGAGGCCCACTGGAGTTGAGATGTGAGTGAGGCCCACTGGAGTTGAGATGTGAGTGAGGCCCACTGGAGTTGAGATGTGAGTGAGGCCCACTGGAGTTGAGATGTGAGGGAGGCCCACTGGAGTTGAGATGTGAACAAGGCCCACTGGAGCTGAGATGTGAGTGAGGCCCACTGGAGTTGAGATGTGAGTGAGGCTCACTGGAGCTGAGATGTGAGTGAGGCCCACCGGAGCTGAGATGTGAGGCCCACTGGAGCTGAGATGTGAGTGAGGCCCACTGGAGTTGAGATGTGAGTGAGGCCCACTGGAGCTGAGATGTGAGTGAGGCCCACTGGAGTTGAGATGTGAGTGAGGCCCACTGGAGTTGAGATGTGAGTGAGGCCCACTGGAGCTGAGATGTGAGTGAGGCCCACTAGAGCTGAGATGTGAGTGAGGCCCACTGGAGTTGAGATGTGAGCGAGGCCCACTGGAGTTGAGATGTGAGTGAGGCCCACTGGAGTTGAGATGTGAGTGAGGCCCACTGGAGTTGAGATGTGAGTGAGGCCCACTGGAGTTGAGATGTGAGTGAGGCCCACTGGAGTTGAGATGTGAGTGAGGCCCACTGGAGTTGAGATGGGAGGGAGACCCACTGGAGTTGAGATGTGAGTGAGGCCCACTGGAGCTGAGATGTGAGTGAGGCCCACTGGAGTTGAGATGTGAGTGAGGCCCACTGGAGTTGAGATGTGAGTGAGGCCCACTGGAGTTGAGATGTGAGGGAGGCCCACTGGAGTTGAGATGTGAACAAGGCCCACTGGAGCTGAGATGTGAGTGAGGCCCACTGGAGTTGAGATGTGAGTGAGGCCCACTGGAGTTGAGATGTGAATGAGGCCCACTGGAGTTGAGATGTGAGGGAGGCCCACTGGAGCTGAGATGTGAGTGAGGCCCACTGGAGTTGAGATGTGAGTGAGGTCCACTGGAGCTGAGATGTGAGTGAGGCCCACTGGAGCTGAGATGTGAGTGAGGCCCACTGGAGTTGAGATGTGAGGGAGACCCACTGGAGTTGAGATGTGAGTGAGGCCCACTGGAGCTGAGATGTGAGTGAGGCCCACTGGAGTTGAGATGTGAGTGAGGCCCACTGGAGTTGAGATGTGAGTGAGGCCCACTGGAGTTGAGATGTGAGGGAGGCCCACTGGAGTTATGATGTGAACAAGGCCCACTGGAGCTGAGATGTGAGTGAGGCCCACTGGAGTTGAGATGTGAGTGAGGCCCACTGGAGTTGAGATGTGAGTGAGGCCCACTGGAGTTGAGATGTGAGGGAGGCCCACTGGAGCTGAGATGTGAGTGAGGCCCACTGGAGCTGAGATGTGAGTGAGGCCCACTGGAGTTGAGATGTGAGTGATGCCCACTGGAGCTGAGATGTGAGTGAGGCCCACTGGAGTTGAGATGTGAGTGAGGCCCACTGGAGTTGAGATGTGAGTGAGGCCCACTGGAGCTGAGATGTGAGTGAGGCCCACTGGAGCTGAGATGTGAGTGAGGCCCACTGGAGTTGAGATGTGAGTGAGGCTCACTGGAGCTGAGATGTGAGTGAGGCCCACTGGAGCTGAGATGTGAGACCCACTGGAGTTGAGATGTGAGTGAGGCCCAGTGGAGTTGAGATGTGAGTGAGGCCCACCGGAGATGAGTGGAACAACTGTTTAGAAAAAAAGTGTTTATATTCAGTGATTGTTTTTATTTCAAAAAAAGAAACAGTTTATGATCGAATTAAAGTCATAAAAAACGTGTGTTTTTTTACTCATACACGACATCAATATTCCCCGACCAACGGAAATGAATAATACGGGGGTACATGTGTATAGTACGTGTCGTTTATTTCTGATTTATTTAGTTCCAAAAATTGGCACAACAGGCAATGACGTTAAATACACTTAGTTCTGTAGTTGTTCTCTCTCTTTTTTTATCTGGATCTGTGCACGAGCACTGGAAGTAATAATTCGGAATGCAGAGCCTCCGCCTCCTAATGCGAAACAGAAGGGCAGCGAGCGATTGCTGCACTCAGCGTGGTCTCCTTTGCATTCTACTATCCGGACAGAGATCAACCGCGAAGCTCAAGAGTCACGCGTCCCAGCAAATAGGACCATCACATCGTGCGAACCAGCAAAGGCTTGGGTGTTTCAAGTTAATTTTGTCGAACCAGGCATGAACTCGGGACGGCAGGAAGAGTCTCGTTTGCAAGGCTGACTCCAGGGGTATCAGTCTGCTGTCAGGAGAGTGCGATGATTGCTGTATAATCCCAATCGAGTAATCTGCGGTGTAATTTTGGAATTAGGAAAATGTGGACACCTGGCGCCGGCACAGACGGTAATGACGTCAGGGGGTCTTCAAAGTCCACCGTGAAGCCGACGGCGGCGCATAGTATAGCCCCGGTTATTACACACCGCAGGAATAACCGGGGCCGCCGCCGGGTTCGGACCACGGACCTCTGTGGCAGTCGGCGAACGCGCCACCGCGAGGCCGCATTGCCACCAGCCGAGTGCCTCAATTCAAAATCCTACCACAGCATGCCCCCCCCCCCCCCACTGTACCACAGGGGGGGCGGGGGGGGCAAGGGATCCCCCTGTCTTATAGGCTCCGACGCGCCTGGTCCAAGTCCATATAAATATTAATTACAGTGAAACTCCCGTTATCCGTATACTGATTATATTATCCGTGTCCTCGAAACGATTGGCTCGATATCCTGAAACCGCGGTGGCGAGATGTTAACTCCCTCACCTGGTATGCAGGAGGTTGTGGGTTTGAATCCAACCCTGACGCCTGTTGTATATTTGTGGTTTGCGTGTCTCTCTCTCACCGTGGTCGCGTGGATTTTTCACTGGGCCCTTCGGTTTCCCCCCCTCCACATTTAGACTCAACGTGCGTCCACGTGATAAGCCACTTCGTTGGGCTATCATTTGTGGCCAGCTCGCTTCTGGAAAAGAGCAACGTAGCTCAGTTGGCCTTACCTGGTCAAATAAAACTTTTTTAGTTTCTAAAATAATAATTGTTTAGTTTGCGATTACTGTTATGTTCAGAGCGACTGCACGGTGAAGAGGAGTTGATCCTATTACCCGCGTTCATCCGCACTTCACCGCTCGGATGACCTCGCAAAACAGGGAAGGTCCCGTCGTGCCGCCTCATGGCAGCCCGGGTTGAAGAGTTAAATCCCATTGTACGGAGCAATCTTCAGCAGCTCCTCCGTCCCTTATAACGCCACTGGGAGTCCACATCCAGTCGCGGGCCCGTTCCATCGTTGACGAGGGTGAAACGGCGGAGAGTGGTTGGGATGTCCCCCCCAGAGAGACGCGAGCATTATTTTCCCAGAAGTCCATCGTCCCGACTCGGGTTCCCCACCCGTAAGGTAATTTGGCACAGAGAGTGCATGTCCATATCAGATGGCGTCAAACTATTTCAATTTGCGTCATTGCGTAGAACATACGTGGCAACAACATGCGTAAGCAGGAAATACGTCTCGTTTATAGATCTGCCTCGTAATAACACAACCCATCAGCTCCACGGCTTCTTCTAGAAGTCCGTGATTCCAGCAGCATTGATTAAGTCCATATTTTTGTTGTTTTTGCTTGTACCGGGATCAGTGCTGCCGAAAGTCACGCACTTCCAGAAGGCCGTGGGGGGATGGTTTGTGTTGGTGTTGGGGAGGGGGAAACCCCTTTATCTTTTTTTTACGCGGATATATGAAGGGAGGCGGCGGATTGCCTACTCGGCGCTGTTTTTGACGCCGGGGATGCCGTGTCTCGCGAGTGCAACAACACGTTCCCCCTGTCATCCGTATGTCGTTAGATTCAAAGGGCAGAGGTGGGGGCAACTCGCGTCCAGACAGGAGGAGAGAGAGAGGAAATTAACCACGAGTAGCAGGCCAGGCGCCCCCCCCCCTCCCCCAAGCTAAGCGACAACTGAACGCAGTTGGGGAGAAGCATGAGCGAGCAGACGTGACCCAGCTGCTGCGTCTTGTGACACTGACAATTACAGCACAGGCGATGCGACAGACGCGTGTTGTGTCCCCCCCCGCAGAACAAACAAATAGACCCCTGTTTGTGTTTGAAATATAGGACTGTTGGGGAAAGTAAGCGCTGTTGGCGAGCACCTATTAAGACCAACGCAGCGCACGCCGGTGCGTTGTGGCCTCAGTACGATACGTACACCGGAGTCACCCTTTGATGTTTACACACGACAATAGGTCCACATTTAAGTAGACCTAGGGGATGCCCAGGATTGGTTCAAATACATATCACTGTTATTGGTCGTGGGTGAGAATGGAACTCGGGCCGCTGGGTTTGTAGCGCAGTTGCGCGAACGACAACGGCCGTTCTCCAGGCTCGGTGCACCTTGAGGCCACGTGGTGGGTCAAAGGCTCGCCGGCAGGAGGTCACGGGACAGACCTAAGTATCCACTGTGCCAACACATATACAAATATCCCCCCGTATAGCCTCAGCAGACTGTGGGGGCGAGTGATGTGAACGAGCACACGCACATACGCACACGAGCTCTTTTATTAATTGTTGCACAGCATTCTGTATAGCAGAGCAGAATGAGAAAGGTTTTGCAAGTGAAGTCTGTACTGTGGTCTGTTTTTTTTATGATTGTAAATCTTTTGGAGGAATGTTTGATTAATTATTCTACATTTTAAGCCAAAATATCCGCAAACGTGATTCGTGGTTCTAGATTTGAAGCTTTCGTGACTGCAAGGATTCATATTCTTAGGTTTTTTCGGTAAAGTCACGTAGGAAAAAAATAAAAATATTAAAAGTAAAATAAATAATCTTACTTTTTGGAGCTTTCGTGACTGCAGGAATTATTCTTTGGTTCTTTCGGTTAAGTCACGTCTAAAGATAAAATAATAAATTAAAATAGTAACATTTGTGTTGCAATCGAAACGTCGCTATTATTTTAATTTATTATTTTATTTTTAGACGTGACTTAACCGAAAGAACCAAAGAGTAAAATAAATAAATGAATGTGATTCGTGGTGGTGATCACCGGAAGTGTGCTCTGCCTGGGTTTGTTTTTGGTTGTTCTGGTGGGGCTAAATATTCACCTCGGTCCATTGGCGCGCTAAACAGCTGATGTGGTAATTCTGTTCCCTCTCTAAAATAAAATAAAAAGTAACCTACAACTAAAAAAAACTTTGGCACTAGAATATTGAGCAGATTTCGAGCACACGATTAAAATCGGAACTGCAGTGCCATGACTTTGGAATGGAATAAACGATTTCATAAGCATTCATTTGTTTAAACAACCAAACTCTCTCTCTCTCTCTCGATCGGGTTTCAAGCCCTTTGGTGGTCATCAGCAGGAAATGTATTTTCAACAGAATGCTGCAAATGTTGCATGCAGGAGCGGTCCTTTAAAACCATACAGCCCGCCCATTAGGGCGAGCACTACGTACATATGGATGTTGATTTTACAGAGTATTGTCGGTAACGACACACACACATATACAACTAATCTAACAACAAGTATAACCCGTAAAAAACAAAGTTTTTCACTATAAATCCTTTATATGCGTGGCGGCTAGAGTCCTCTCGTCCTCTGGCTTGAGATGGCTGCCACCTATGGGTCAGATGATTGCATTGCACCATTAAGCAATTGGTAATTAAATATTATATTTTTGTCCTAAAAAGTGTAACATTTTGGAAAAAAAATTTCACGAACATTAATTGTCACGCACAACGAGTCTGTGTGGAAAATGTCAGCTCGATTGGATCACGGGAAGTGGGTTAAAAAACGACCGAAAGATTTGCACGGTCGTAAGCAAGCAAGCGAACTTAATATAAAGGATTTAAAAAATTAACCCGTAAAAACAAAGTTTTTCACTATAAATCCTTTATATGCGTGGCATCGGGGCGACCAGAGTCCTCTCATCCTCTGGCTTGAGATGGCTGCCACCTGTGGGTCAGATGATTGTCTGCCAGCATTAAGCAATTGGTAATTAAATATTTAAATTTTCTTCCCTAAACAGTGTAAAATTTGGGAAAAATTTTTCAAGAAAATTAATTGTCACGCACAACGAGTCTGTGTGCAAAATGTCAGCTCAATTGGATCACGGGAAGTGGGTTAAAAACGACCGAAAGATTTGCACGGTCGTAAGCAAGCAAGCACGCAAGCACGCAAGCAAGCAAGCAAGTGAACTTAATATAAAGGATTTAAAAATGAATCTCTGCGTAAATTACTTTTCTCCCATCCATCAACCAAAGGAGTCTTCTGTGACCCAGCATTTCATAACGGCGCCTGCTTCAAATCGGCAAACTCTGGACCGAGAATTCCAGTGTTCTCCGAATGTCGTGGGATTTGGCGAGCGGTGGTGGCGTGAGATGAGCGGGCGTGCGTGCCGCATGGCTCGCCACAGTGCCGATCATCTGGGCTGCTTTAAAGCGAGCCGGGACCCCCGGACCCTTGTTAGAGGGACAGCTTGCGGAGGGGTGGGTGTGGGGCTGTGGTTTCAAGCGTATGCTCCGTCGCCACTGGCTGTCTGTCATGTGCCGACGATGGGCCACTTCAAAGCGACATTATACTGGTGAAGCATTCGCGGTTTTCAAACGTTTTGTGGTGGCGCCGTCATTCTCCCATTAGTGGTTGGGTCTGCCCACAATCGATCTTCATTCTCCCGTTCGTGGTTGGGTCTGCTCACATTCGCTCTTCATTCTCCCGTTCGTGGTTGGGTCTGCCCAGTGCCCACACTCGCTCTTCCGTACTCCTACGTCCAGCCCTCCCCATGCTTTATTTTGGGTTTCATACTGAGCTGCAGTGGTTTTTTCGAAAATACCACCAGCTGTTTGCAAGCAGAGAGCTTATGCATATTATTATTTTATTTAATAATTTCCGTGTTTTGGTATGTGTTTTTTTTTAACTCGAGCGGCCTGCTGGCAAATGTGCCTCGAAATTGGATAAATTCTTGGTTGCAGCTGGAATACAATGTTTTCGTAGGGAATTACCCAAAGCGTGCAATTTTCTATACAGTGCGCATTTAAGATCCAATGGTACTTTTGCAAAATTAGAGACGACCAACGATTACCAGAATATCAATTAAGGCGCCGAATCTGTACCCACAGTTGAAATTGTAAAAAAAAAGAAACATGGGTTTTAAGGATTACCCTGTAACGTCCTTATCTCAGAACAGTTGTCCAACTCCTCTTGCTGGCCTTGATGACATCTTGATATTGGCCAAGGCTCGCTTCATCTCCGCTCGTAATAGTGGTTCGTGGCAACTGAAGCTGTCATGAGCCTCTGCTAAGTCGACTCAGCCCAAAAGGAGTGCTTTAGCTGGTACTGTGTGATCAGCATTGGAGATCAATAGCAGCCGAGGACTCGTATTGACCTCACCGGCCCTTTGTGAGCAGTGGCAACTTTAATAGGTGCTCGCTAAAATCTCTTAAGATAGCACGGGGCTAAATATATCTCTGTGTGTGTGTGCTTGCGTATCATGCAATGCAATAATAATAATAAATCAGCAATTTGCAAAAATACATCATGAACATCACTTCATTCTCATTTGCCTATGCACAAGGTAATTCACTGAAACCGAGCAAACCCGTCCCTGACATAAATACAGGTGGTGAGCGGTGGTGGCAACGGTGGTTCGTGCACTGCGCGGTGAGCTGGGACATTCGAGTTCAATTATCCGCCACGACGAACATCAGGGGCGAGTGACGTCTGCAATCAGTCATGGGTTTGCGTCCTCCACCGACCCGCACTGAGCATCAGGAGGTTAAATGTGGTCACACAACCCCCATGACCGACACGGTTGCGTGAGACGTCGCTCGAGAAAGGCTATTATTTAAAATGTACAATCGTCGTAAAATCTGCCCCCCCCCCCCCCTTTCAAGAGATAACTCCTACGTTTGATAACCAGTGCTGTAATGGCAAAAACATTGCCCATCTTTGTCACGTGTAAAATCCCTGGCTGCTATGGACAAGCCTAGAACCGTAATGAATGTAAAGCAGAGGAATATCGCGTATTAAATTAACTGTTAAATACACAAATTGCCCGTGTGTGTTTGTGGTTTTGTGTGTGACGTGTGAGAAGTTCAGGTGTAGTAGCGCTAACATGACACTGGGACGGGCATCGGAGAGTGGTCTCCATGTGATGGCGACGGAGGGGAAGACCTAAGAGCAGATGTTGGGAGACTCAGGATGGATGTTGGGAGACTCAGGATGGATGTTGGGAGACTCAGGATGGATGTTGGGTGACTCAGGATGGATGTTGGGTGACTCAGGATGGATGTTGGGTGACTCAGGATGGATGTTGGGAGACTCAGGATGGATGTTGGGAGACTCAGGATGGATGTTGGGAGACTCAGGATGGATGTTGGGAGAGTGTCAGGATGGATGTTGGGAGACTCAGGTTGGATGTTGGGTGACTCAGGATGGATGTTGGGAGAGCAGCCGAACCAGCCTGTATGCAAGTTGAATTTCTTTCGCACACTGCACGTAAAGCCAACCGTGCTATAATTAAAATCAGAGCCTGCACCCGGGGCACGAGGCGGCAACCCAGCAGAAGCAACAGCAGCAGGGGGAGAAGGAGGAACAGGACAATACGTGTTTGTACGCCCAGGTCACAGCAAAGAAAATAACCAACAACACTACAACATCGGCTGGCCTGCAATCACACGCCAGAGAGCTGCACAACACGACTGTGAAAACCAACGCAGCACAAAGCCCCTCGCACCCCTGTTAGTTGAGGGCAACGATAACCTCTTTACGGCACATTTACGAGTAATACAGCAAGCAGCTAAACTAAACCGTTGAAACTTAATTTTTGTATTTTAACAGGTAAGGCCAATTGAGCGATATAGCTATTGGCCACGTGGCTTATCGTGTGGACATGGAGAACAGCCAAATACTCTTAACGCTGTTTCTAAACGTGGAGGGGAAAACCGGAGGACCCGGAGAAAATTCCACGCGACCACGGTGAGAAAGAGAGAACGTACAAACTCCAAATATACAGCAGGCGCCAAAGTCGGGATCGAACCCACTCCCTTCTGCATACCAGGCGAGGCAGTTGATATTTCGCCAAGTGGCTCTCTTTAGTGGGTATGCTGGTTAAGGTCAGTGGTGTAGCGTGGTTGGCACGAGCCCACGTGCGTAGAATGATAATGGGCGCCCGTGTCCAATGTCCTCGCCTTTCGTAGCCGGGTTCTTGGGGCCCTCTCCGGACCGAGGGCTATCGGCGCAGTTGCATCGCCTGCACACTCGGGAGCCGATTCAAAATGATTCAAAATCATTAAGCAGGACATGACGGACTGTAAAGTGGACTTGGATGAGGCTCAGAACAGCAATGAGTGGAGGCAGAGGCTCACGTAGGTGAGAAAACAAATCCAGAAAGAATAAGCGCGGGAGAAAAGCACGTAACAATTGTCACGGATGTCAACTTTCGGTCAGCATTTCCTAAACTCCTGCAGTCCTGGCGACGGACCACGCTCCATCTTTCAGCGTTCACCAATTAACTCCTCGTTAAAACACTAACGAACTCGTTCCACGTGGCACGTCCGCGTCAATAAAGCCGAATCACATTAAGATTGAGAAGTCGGGTGTGTGTGCGTGTGCGTGTGCGCACGTTTTCCGTGTGAGCGCGCGCGCGCACGTGTTCCACGCGAATGCAGACGGCGTTAATTGCGTAACAATCATCGGGCGGTGGAGGGCGTGGACCGAGTTAATTAGTATTTGGAATTTGTGAGTACATTTGGTAAACGCGGCGCTTCGCGAGGATTGGAGTTTAGGAGATGCTGCAATAGGGGATGGCGAGCTGCTGGTAACAGGACGACCTCGATTGGATCGCTGGTGGCGAGGGCTGGGTTGGGGGATAGAATGGGCAAGGGGGCCGGAGGGAGAGTATTCCTGGGTCGAGTGAAACTCCTTGTATTTATCCGACATGCCAATTAAGCACCCTTCCAATTTATCTCGCAGAATATCATTATCTGTGGATAGATTCTTGCTCAATCACATATACTTCCCATGAACTATATTCTTCTTATTTGCATTTTCCGGACAATGAGAGCCACCCATAAAATTTATTCAGCTATTTGGGGAGGAGTCACGCAGAAGAAGTGGTCTGTCGAAAGTGCTACACTCACTCGTCCTATATTACGCATTTAGCAGCGGGATAACATGAGTAACCCAGAGCTGGTGGAAGATTAATCCAATAATCGGAGATGGAGCAATGAGCGTGGCTCGTGTACAAGGTGCAAGGTGGATTGTGACAACGCTAAACCGTGAGACGAGTCGACGGATTGTTGGAGAGAGGCCTTCATCCAGCAGTGGACGGATCATGGATCATGATGGTGATCTGAAAATGTTTAAGGACGATAGGAATCTAACCTATATAATTAATTTTTTGTCTGTCTGTCTATCTGTGTGTCTGTCTGTCTGTCCGTCTGCGTACGCTTGCTTGCGGGGGATTTGGCTCTCGGACCGTGGGGTTCGCCGAGATTAAATTTTGCCGTTGCGCACGCCCCCGGCCCCGCGTCTCTAAACTTTAAATCGGTCCGATTATCGATGCGCATGCGCGAAGGCGGTTGCCCCTGGCAACAGGCGGTTGCCCCTGGCAACGGGCAGCAACGCCGTCACTGCGGGGTGGACGCCATTTTTAATTCCCGTTAAAAATATGCACACGCATTAACACGCGACGCTGAGGTAAATTCATCAAAGTTTCACATCCTCTTCACTCCCCCCCCCACCCCAATGTGTGCAATTACTATTATAGGGTCGGTAATCATAGCAGGTACCACCAGTCACTATGCACTGCTGTAGTCATAGCAGGTACCACCTCAGTCGGTATACACTGCTGTAGTGATAGTAGATACTGCTATCGAGTTGGTAGATACTGCTATATAGAGTTAGTAGATACTAAAACAGTCAGTATATACCACTACAGTCAGTCAATACTGTTATAGTCAGTATATACTACTATACAGTCAGTACATATTAGCACGGGGAGTAGCTACTAGAGTCAGTAGATACTATTATAGAGTGAGTAGATACTGCTATAGAGTTAGTACTTACTACTATAGTCAGTGGATACTACTATAGAGTCAGCAGATACTATACAGTTAGTCATTACTACTACGATGGTCAGTAGTTACTACAGTCACTAAATACTACTATACAGTCAGTGGCTACTACTGGCTCAGTAGATACTACGGTACAGTCAGTAGATACTACTACAGAGTCAATCGATACTACTTCCTCTGTTGTATGTAAGGTGTGTAGGTATATATACCTACGAGGGGTAAAGATATTTTTGAGGGGGGCGGTCCACAATTTTCGGAAACCTTTTACATCAACTATTTACCCCACACTTTCTACAACTTTTTGGACTTGTGCAAGCCTGTTATATATTTGTTGGTGGAGAAATGTACAAACGGCCCACCGGGCTTTGACAATACCTTAGTATCTGTGTATATATATGTAAGGTTTTTAAGAAATATATTTTTCACCCGGGCAACGCCGGGTACTTCCGCTAGTCTTCTTATATATAAAAGTCTCAGTGCGCTAGCGCTTGCGGGGGATTTGGCTCTCGGACGGTGGGGTTTAAGACCGAAATAATTTGCCAGGCGGCACGCCCTAAGCCCCGTGGTGGAAATAGGCTATTCTGTTTTCCCATCTGTAAACTTTAAAGTAGTTTAATTAACACATTTGTGCCTCTTCTATTATTCATTATTTACTTATTGCACGACATTGACCGTACCAAAGACGCCAATTGCGTGGGGGGGGCGGACCCTACCAAATGATGCGCGTTCGCTCCAGCTCACGGGGGATATTTTCTTTTATGCGTTTTACAGCCAACACGTACACACATCACGCTGCGGATATTTATTCACAGTGTCATGTCCTCTTCGCCCCCCCCAACACGATGCGTCCAGTTTATACTACAGACTCTGTAGATAATAATATTTTACTGCTTACATAGCATTATTCTTGCACGGGCCGGGGATGCTGGGGGGGGGGGGTAGTGGCCCAGCCCCTAGCCTGGCAACGTGCCAACTCCGCCGCCTCGCCAATGTAGGCCAGGACGGGGGCTACGCATGGCACAAGGCCTCAACACATGGCTATGGTAAGTACAAAGTTCCTTGCTTTTTACACTAACAACTCAAGTCCATTGTTTACTATTGTTAAACACATTAGTTGACACACATTACAATAACAATGTTTGTGTGCAGATAAAAACTCAGCTTCATTGTTCAACATTATGAAACAAGTTCACAGATGTTACAATAATTCTAGATTTGTTCGGTAAAGTCACGTAGGTAAAAAATGAAATGAAAATTAATAAAAATAAAACAATAAAAATCACGACGTTTCGGAAGCAACACAAGTCTCCGTCATCAGGTGGGACTGTCACAGCCAGATTTGCTGCATCAAGTGAGGGAGGGATTCAAGATGTAAGCTCTTAAGTACCAGTTAAGGGGGGAGGGAGGGGAGGGGCTTATCAGAATGTGGTAGCCAATGAATGGAACGTATCAGGAGGGGGGGGGGCTAACAGAGGGACGGGGTACTCGTGGTCGTGGTCAACGACGTGTTTGTGCGCAAGTCACTGTGGATGTACATAATAGAAAAGGAACGAAAATGCCTATGTTTATACCAGTGTTGGCTGACAATAAAGAGAGTACTGTTAAACATTAGGGATGTAAACACTCGGTAAAGTAAAATAGTGCCTGTCAGATAAGATGGTCCAAAAATGTGTAATTAAATCTTTTTTGCATGGTTGATAACATCTTTCTAATGATTACTAAGTTTGTACCCATCATCACGGTTTAAATAATGTCTGTGTTTGAATATCTGAATGGCTTCGTGTACAAACCTTTCATGGTAGCCAGAGGGTTTGCAGAGCACCTTAGTCTCGGAGAAAACAATCTCATGAGAGCCCACCGCGTTGTAGCAATGATCGGCAATGGCGGAAGACTCAATTTAGCCGTGTTTCAAATCTGACCTGTGCTCGCGGACACGATCAGAGACATGACGTTTCGTTTCCCCAATGTAACAGTCACCACAGCTGCAACTCAGTTTATAGACTCCAGGGTATTGCAAGTCAGGGATGACATCCTTCACAGATGGAATTAGATCACGGATTTTATGTACTGTACTGAATCGGACTTCGATCTTATGTTTGTTTAGAATTTTAGAGATCCTTTTGGTCACGCCTGCTATGTATGGTAACATGACAGTTTTGATAGGAGTTTCAAGTGACTGTTTCTGTATGGTGGGAGAAACAGCTTGGCGGATGGTGCGTTCAGAGTATCCGTTCATCCTGAGGGCCCGATGTACATGTCTCAATTCACTGGCCAGGTGGTGTTGGTCAGAAATGCCATGAGCTCTGTGGTATAGCGTTTTGATGACAGAATTCTTTTGAGATGGGTGGTGGTGGGAATCCGGTTTCAAGTAGGAATCTGTGTGGGTGGCTTTCCTGTAGACAGAATGTCCCAAGGATCCGTCAGGTCTCCTCTCAAACAGAATATCTAAGAATGGTAGTTTGCCATCTTTCTCCACTTCCATGGTGAATCTGATGGATGGATGTCTGGAATTGATGTGGTCCAAGAAGTGGTTCAACGCTGGGAGGCCATGTGGCCAAATGATGAAAGTGTCATCCACATGACATCCACCCTGCGTCCTTCCCTGTGGAAGAGGTATGTGGATGACACTTTCGTCATTTGGCCACATGGCCTCCCAGCATTGAACCAGTTCTTTAGGATGGCCTGCCTACGATCCATGCTGGATTTAACCAGGCTGCATTGTGTGAGGAGCTCACAAATCCTTGAAAGATGTGGGCAAAGTCCCATCGGTGAGCTCCTCCGCCAGGTAAGGCTGGGTTGCTTGAGCCATGCAGCCCGCATGGCCAGACACCGCATGCCTAAACATCTCTTGTTCGGCCGGATCGAGGGGGCTAAACGGCCCAGCATGGGCTAGAGAAGACATGGAGTGATGTGGTACAGGAGGACATGGAGCTGAGTCAACTTGCCGATGACTGGAACCAGCCGTGTCAACATTGGCCTATGTGGAGGAGCCTCCTGAAGGACGCTACTGGGCAGTTGGAGGCAGTCGCCCTCCAACAACAACGGAGGGCGGAGGAGCGACGCTCACAACAACGAGCGGAGCGCCGGGTGGCTAAAGCACAGCAAGTTGCCACAGTAGGGGGCACAGGTGGTGCATCAGCCAGTCGTCTCAGTCAGTCGACCTGTGACATCTGGGTCTGCCCGTGACCTCCTGCCAGCGGGCGTTCGACACTTTACGTGGCCTCAAGGTGCACATAGCCTGGTACAAGCGTTGTGGTGACGTCACCGCCACTTACTGGAGAATGGCGGTTGTTGTTGTTCAGTCTATGTATGTATGTGTGAGTCGATATATGTGTGTAACTCTATGTGTGTGTGTGTCAGTCGATTTGTGTGTGTAACTACATGTGTGTGTCTGCCTTTTTCGCCCGGGCAACGCCGGGTACTCACCGCGAGTTGTTTTTAAAGCATGATCCTGTAAAGTGTGATCTCTTACCGTAAGATAATCAATCTGCCCGCCTTCTTGCGACCCTAAAGGACCATCACCAAAAATGTGAAAATACCACTATATATTTTTTGCTATGATACATATAATAATGCCCAGAGCTAATATCAATCCACTGATAAATGCAGGCCTTCCTCAAGCTGTCAATAATAGGATTTGTCTGACCATGCTTCACTGGTCTATTAGTTCAGATATTTCTGGGAATGACACTCACCAATGACGTTAACCGTGGCTGGGATTCAGAGGCAGGCCATTAGGTTCAGAGTGCACTGTGTGCTAACTACCGAGTCACCTCTCTACCTTAAGTTTTATTTCATTTTCAGTTGCATTTATTTGGTATAGCCCTGTGAGCCATTCGGCTCTTGAATCGGGTGTAACCGCAACAAACAAAAAACATGAACAAGAAAACATCTTAAAGTGACTATGCGCAAACAGAAAAATCTAGGAAAAAACTGCAAAGTCTTCAATTATAAAGCAGTGTTAATAACAAAGGTGGTGAGAGTAGTTTTTTGGTTTGTATCTATAGCTAGAGATGTTTTGTGATGAAAGGCACAGTTATACATTTATATATTTTAGTTGCAAGTAGCTGTGTACTAAAAATATGACCATGTCTAGCTTCCCCTTACTTTCAGTCGTAACATTAGTAACATGTGTATAAACAAAACATAACAGTTGTAACTTTCTCACATGCAAAAAAATCCAGAGTTTTCTGGCATCAGATCCCAACTCACGTGTCAGCATTTTGTTTTGACCATGCAGCTGCCCTGGCTGTAACGCCGTGTTTTACAACACATCGTAAAACAACGATTCTTTCAACAGCCGTGTGATTTAACTCAGAATAGAGGTGAGACAAGGCGATGACCTGCCCTGGGGCATGGGCTGGCTTGGAAAGGCTGAATTAAATTCAGCTGTTAGATTAGGCACATCCGATTTTGCCTTTCGCCCATTTGTGTACGGCAGAGCATGTGGCTACAGCCAACAAATAATGCTATACTCTTTTGATTGTATTCATGATTCAGAATAATGGAAACTGACCGAATCGTAAATGGAAGGAGGGGGTGTGAAAGTGGTAACAGACCTGGCATTCACATTGCTGTATTGTTGTTAGTCACTCTGCCAATCTCGGGTATTGCTGTAAGCTCTCTTTAGGGTAATGTACAAAAAAAAACCTCAACTCATGAATTAATAACACTGTGGCCTTAAAACGAAGAGTATATAATAGGCGACGTATTATGCAACGGTCATGTGATCTTCACGTGATTAGCAGGAGGAGCACCGGGTGCCTCTCGGAGGACATGAGTGATGAGGCTCACACACTCGGCAGGACGAGGTAGACGCTGCCATTTAAACACAGATCAATAAAATGCTAAATTACATGAATAAATCATACGTTGGAAGAAAAAAACCAATGCTTATTGAAGGGCATTCTCTAAAGTTTTCATGCCCTTTTGTCAACTTGGCTAATTAAGCCATAACATCGCTGGTAATGTGAAGCGCATGTTCTGAAGAGCGGTGGCGCATGCCTGTCATCAGGCAGGGTGGGTGGAACATGAAGGGATTATACTGGTAGGAACCCACTGGTTCCCCCAGCCCACAGGGGATTATTGTGTCCGTCAGTCGTGCAGGGAGGCGCTGGGTGGGGAGGGGCTGGGTGGGGAGGAGAGGGTGGGGAGGGGCTGGGTGGGGAGGGTGGGGACGGGCTGGGTGGGGAGGGTGGGGAGGGGCTGAGTGGGGAGGGTGGGGCTGGGTGGGAGGGTGGGTGGGGTGGGGCTGGGGCTGGGTGGGGAGGGGCTGGTCACCCCATGGTGCCCTTATAAAACGCAACGTTTAACCTACTCACGCCGGCTTGTGCCCGCCCTCACAGTCGGGCATATTTGCGGAATACACCACGCCGCCGCTGACCCTGGCTATTGACCGAGCAACCCAACGTTCCTACCAGCTCCCTCCGCAGGAATGTGTTCATGTATGTGAGTCACTCAACCGCAGGGACACGAGGTGGCAAATCTATGGCAGTACTGAAAGTATGTTGCTTCGCTATCTTACAGTAAACAAGTACAGCCTGGATCACGATGGATCCCAGACAATTTGTGCTCACGCCTCTGCTGGCAGAAGGGTCTCTGAAGACTTAGATGGATCAACCACCTAGATTATATTTGGTCTACTCTTCCACACTGGTCAGGCGTCTTTGAACATTACCCACATTGTAGCCCACCACGCGCGATCTGCTGATAAACTGTGATGTACCCATTTATACCGTTGGGTGTACAGAGGTGTAGGGATTTAATTCACGTGTCCAGTGTTTCAACTGTTGCGATGGTAGAAGGAACCGACAACCTCTGTATTGCAACTCCAGTGTGATAAATATAACCATTACACAACTCCAGTGTGATAACCATTGCACAATGGCAGCATCCCCATCTGTAAAGTAGTCTTTATTAGCATGTTTTCTTCTGGATAATTCAGTTTATTCCCACAAATAGAAAGACTCAGTAGGAATTGTCATGCATTCCGTGGCAGGACCCTCCTGGAAATGAGTCTTGAGACTTTTTTGGTCAATCAGATTGCTGATCAAAAAAGCACAATACTGTCTTTGATAGAGTGCTATTTTTGCAACAATTTTAGTTTTAAAAAAATTGGACAGATGGGAATTCTGAAATCCCTTTTAAACATTTCATAAATGAAACGCAGATTGTTTTTTTTACAAAAATGTATACACAGACATTTCCTTAGCTTACTGGACATTCACCCCAGTGGCCGATTCTTGTATTTTCACCCAGTCACCATTCCCAGCAAACCTGGAGCACGATCAGATATACAACCTTTTACTGACACCTGGTGGAAGTAGGTATTAGTGTACTGCAAGTCCATTAGCTAAAGCCAGTTTAACATTAAAAAAGTCGGACTGCCTTCAACAAACAATGGGCAGTTCTCATATCTGTTGTCAGCTTTGAGCCAGTCGCGGAAATTCCATACTGTGTTTCTATAGTGTGAACTTATCTATCCGTAAGACAATCGTTGATGGCTTATGTAAATGTAATTGTTTATTCATACCTAGGCATTGAGAAAGCTTACGACAGTGCACCAAGATACGTGGTGTGGAGATGTCTAAAACACATTTACGTGACAATTAATCATGGTGGTTTATGGGTCTAATTCTTAAGTGGATCTAATTATTAATTTCTCGTTTGTACTTTCTATTGATGTGTGGTCTTTAACATTTCCTTCACTCCATTATCCTCAAAATATAACATTCGCAGATCATTTGCATATAATTTGCAAGAATTGTAAATAACAGATTCCTACTCTGTTTTACGTATCATGAGCAGAGACATCGATTTAATCAATGAGTAGATGCATAGGTACATGCTTTATTAAAAATAAATCTGACATGCTAGAAATAATTAAGAGCCTATAGCCATATACCATACTAACCACTGTGACCAAATAACATGGAATGTGCCCGATTTGCTCTGAAAATTTAAAAGGAAAATGAGCAGGGTTGTGCCTCAATATTGCTAGGGTGGAGCGCCACCACGCACAAACCACGTCACAGAGCCGAGTGACGACATGTAGGCAGCAGAGGGCAGCGCAGCAAAACCCATGGGTTTACCGTATCTTTTTCTTACTTGCAGCATCACGTTGTCGTCCACTCATTGATATGCTAATGTTTTCTCTGCCCCCTCCCTCTCTCCACCCCCGCCCTCCTCTCTATGTTTAAGGCCCCGTCACAGAAACGACCTCTCTCTTTGTGCCGATATGTGTTCTCTCTCTGTGTGTCCTTGTGATGTCTGTCTGCTTGTATGTCTGTCTATAGTTTTCTAGTTAGATTTTTGTTGCTATTTCTTTCATGCCTGATGATGATTTCTTGTGTTGCAATCGAAACGTCGTAATATTCTATTATTTAATTTATTATTTTATCTTTAGACGTGACTTAACCGAAAGAACCAAAGAATAATTCCTGCAGTCACGAAAGCTCCAAAATTAAGATTTTACCGTATCTCTTCCAATTCCCGCCCACATCTCCGCTGCCCGTCTTTAGCTACTTGCACTGACCATCGTGGATACGTACGGTCAAATAACAGCCACGCCACAAACTTATTTTGCACCCATACGTAGCCAACCGTGCTAAACAGAGGTGCTTGTAGTAATTGTATATTTACATATCCAAGTACAATATTGAAGCAGATGACTTCCGTATTTATGCATATATTTTATTTCTCACTTTACTGAAACTGCTTTTGCCCTGCAATATATTGTGAATACAATCACGTAAAGCCGTTGGGAATTGATGCAGTCACGCAAAGAGCTCACAAATAAATAACTTTATTTTTTTTAAATTTTCAAATGATAAAAAACATTTGCATTGATGGAACCGCTCCACTGAGATTGCATGCAAAAAGTTAAAACATATATATCATAAAAAAGTGAAGTAAGGAGATACAGTCTTTCAAAATATAGTTGTTATTTTACAATTTTATTGCCATTATTTTTTGTTTCCGCTCACAATTGCGTACCAACTATTGAACAGAACCGAACATGGGATGTCATACTGACACTTTATTTTTGCGTGACTTGCTTAATCAATGTCTTCCGTAAACATTAATGAGGGAAATTTTCCAACGGTGTGATCTTTGGACAACCTCAAATCAACTGCAAAGGGTTATCAACAGGGATGGTAGAAATCTGCAGAAGCATGATACTCCTTCAATTACATAACAGATTTTTCTTGGGTTAGATCGCGTAAATATTAATGTGTCGTTAAGCCCGCCACCACCCGACACAGCCAATTAGTAAGGTTTGTCACGTAAACATAACATTCCAATTCGTTACTAGTACAGCACACCGGTGTGTTGGAGAGCAAATCCATAACATTTACAATCTGGACGTTTTGCTAGTAATTATAACTAGCATCATTAGGCGGACAGCCACAAATCTGGCTGGATTTTGAATATGCTCTCGAACAGGGGCGGTTTCTTCATTAGGGCGATTGGGCGACGCACCACCAATGTCATTCAACCACAGAGTCACGCTAGCCGTCACTGTGCAGCCTCTGGATATAGTCCAATCAGCGTCATGCTACGTTCTGTGGAGTACCGCCTCTTTTTGGGCGATTTCCCTCCAGCTGAGAATCGCCCCGAGTGGTCCCATAGACTTACATTCAAAGATGCTTTTTTTCGAACGGGGGCGCTGCAATGCATTCTCTATGGCTTCCGGGAGGGCTCGCCCTAACGTGCTTACGTCATCATACGTGCTTACGTCATCATACGTAAGCACGTTTCATCCAACAATATAATTTGTCGCCACCTAGTGGAATCTTTAATAAAATAAACTTGAGTGGTTTGATTTAATAGTGAGTATAGAAACAAACAAGATGTATTGTAAGAGTCACTTTATTTTGCATTAATATTAAAGAAGTGAAGTTGCCTTTACATGCTTAAGCTGTTAATTTATCCTTTGCATGGGTGGACCTTATCCTTATCAATCATCCAGACATTTGCCCCCCCTGAGAGATTTTGCAGGAGCCGCCACTGCTCTCGAACACACCGGTGTGCTGTACTAGTAACGAATTGGCATGTTCTGTTAACGTGACAAACCTTATTAATTGGCTGTGTCGAGTGGTCGTGGGTTTAATGAAACATATATATTTATGCGATCTAATCTAAAAAAAACTATATTATGGATGATATAGGTCGCGAAAGCCTACATGTTAAACACACTCTTTCAAAGTTCATTTTTAGGACATTACCAGATGTTTTCTGATACATTAAATCAAGGTATAAATATTGTTGGTGAAAATACAAGATGTTAACTAAGTCAGCTTTCCTGAAAACACTCATTATTACAATCAATAGAATATTATTATTGGACATGAAAGACGAACTTCATAAAAAAAATACAATATTGCTGGAAAGGTGTGCTCAAAATAAATAAATACTGTTCGATCAAAACAACCATGATGTGCAGGCTTTCTGAAATAAAGTTATTTATTTTCAGGACGTAACTGCAAAACACCTCAGAATACTGTTCGTAAACCTAGGGCAACTTTGTAGATATAACAGGACAAATACATAGGTGGAAGAGAGCACGTTTGAGTGCTTTGGAAACAACATACCAATATGCCTCAAGAAGATTCTGAATGCACATTGACTACGATAACATATTGATCAGGGAACATGGACATCAACAAAGAAAATGTAACAATAGTTGAAAGGTGTGCGCAGAAGATTGAAGGAGGGCATGTACTGACATTATTTCCCTTTAATAATTTTCTACGCGGCCTGACCGAAGCATCAAAGAATTATTATGGCAGTCAGGGTCGCTCCTAAGCCAAAAACAAATTCCCTAGCCCCGGGATATCAGATAAAATAATAACAGGCTAAGTCACAAATCGTGAATAAACACAAAACCAAATAAGTATGAAATTAGAGAGGATCTCCTAGGAGAGTTAAGGGCGGAGAAGTCAATCATAATTAACCAACATGCAACACTCCAGGGAAAGGGGGCTCACAGCCGTCTTTGTCTTCCCGAGAGGAACGGCCACAGAGCAGGCACAAACAAAGCAGGGAAATGGCCCTCGTAAAAGTTTCATGGCGAGCGGGTAAGGTGCACACGAGCAACAGCTCGAGAAAGGAATTCAACAGATGCCTCTATAAAAATAATAATCATAAAAACACACGCGCAAGTACGGCTGCAGGACTGCAGTGTGCTCCAACGAAGGAGCCCGACCGTCTTTGTCTTCCCGCAGCACGGACAGCAAGATTTGCGCACACGAGCAAATAACATCTCCCCCATAAAGAAATCAAACCACGATGGAAATACCGTGAACACGGCTACAACATACCTTGAATCTGTGGGGGTCGCTAGCCCCCGAGATCCCTCCCTCGATAATACTAACGGCCGGACTAACATCATCAATCGCCCCCCCGCTGCTAAGCGAACCGCCGCTAGGCTCCTCACCCAGGGTGTGGGAGCCGTCACCCGAGGATTCCCCTCCACCGCGGGTCCGCGTAGCAGGCATGGTTAACCACGTACGCGCACACCCACACACAGCTCTGCACGGCACTCACCCAACACTGACCACTCACGTTAGGATCGCGCACCTGTGTTACACACGTCGTGAACGTGCGCGCACACCCATACAGCTCCACACGCGATACCCACTCTTGCGCCGCTCTGCGCCGCGCTGGCCGCTCACGTTACGATCGCGCACCTGGGGTACGCCGATTACGCACGCCGAGAGCTTACGCAAGTAACGAGCACACGCAAGCGGGGCACACGCCGACACAACGACTCAAGCCGCCGCCGCCGTGCGCGCGAGACAAACCGTACAACAATGCGCAGCCGATTACGCGCTCGAGCCGCGGGGTCGGGGGTCAGGGGTCCACCACCGCGCCGCACTTTACGCGAGTAACGAGCACACGCAAGCGGGGCACACGCCGACACGACGACTCGTCCCCTCCCCCACTCGCGCGTGCACGTCAACACAAATATCGTAAAAGGACGATTCTCCTCTCACACGGCTGCGTAGTCACGCCAACACACAAAAGTGCTCTCCCCGGGCGTTAACGCACACACCTCCGTACCCGCACAATCGTACAGAGACCACGGCCTTTATGCATACAACGACCACACACTCGCGAATGCAGTGCACGCTAATACCACGTTCCAAAAACACCCAACAACACGGTTTTGTTACTACGCTCGAGATTTTATTAGCCCTTGCTAACCAACCGAGCCACCCGTGTGTGTGTGCGGGCCAGCAAGGCGCTTCTAACCCACACTCTGGTGCCGTGTAGCCCTATTCTATGGTGCGCTCTCTGCTAAACCGCTTTCCTACTCGTCCTTACCCCGAACTAACCCTCTCCTACGGATCCTACTCTCCGCTCTGAGGTGTTGTAAGGCGCGCAACACGATACCGTCTGTAGTCCTTGGTGACCTTGCGGCGCTCAGATCGTCCTGCAGACAATCTAGCGGCTCGCCCGATGACTCCTTCGTCGCTGACCCCGTGTCCAAACTCCAGAAGAAGAGAGTTCCCTACTGCCCCTGCGTTTTCTTTTAAACTATTCACATCAAAGGCTAGGCGCCCCCGTCCCGACCGCCTTGGTCTCTCGACCAATCCTGAGCCTAGGATTTCCCGCTCTTTTGCGATCCCGCCGGCCTTTGAACTTTCGACCAATCAGTCGTCCCGGGTCCTGATCCCAGCTATCTGCCTTGCTGACCCGTGTTTGTGTTTGTATGCGTTTCTAACTGCGGGGCTCTCTGAGCTCGCCGTGGTCGTGCGATCTCAAATCCGCCCACGGCGCCGCAGTGTTACTTGGCCTGGGAAGGGTCCTGTCCAATTCCCTGGCCCTGAGAAACCGTGGGGTAACCCCCCTAGGGGGCCCTCGGGTGAAAACTCAGGGTAGGTGACCCGACCACGAGGCCCTACGTGGATGCGGGTGCGTGTTTATGTGGGGGGGGTGATGGGGGGCAGTGCGGCGGTGGAAGCCGGGCGGCTCCCTGGCTCGGCCGAGCGGCCCCGTCGCTGTGGCACCACAAATCACTTAAAATCAAATCACAATAATACTAAGCAGCAAAGTGAGTCTCATTTTAACTTCCAAACCAAACGAACAACTTAAAGCTGTGTGAAACAAAGGATAAACCCCCAGAGCGAGGGAAGGGATTATAAAACTCGCTTAACGGGTAGGCTTTCGCGACCAATATTATTCATAATCCAAACCCAAAACGTTGATTATGATTTTGCAATCTCGGTGCGAACGCGAATCGTCAGTCTGATTTAGTTTGATGACTCATATGTAACGCCGTTTCGCGAGGAAACCCCCACCCCTCTTTCCAGAATTATTACGGACAGCTGTTTCTTTGAAGAACTTTATTCCTCCAATAAATTGCACATACGGACACACACACGACACACACGGACGGACACACACACGACACACACGGATGCAGATGTGTCCATGCACACAAACAAAAAAGACCTTTGAACAACTCGAAAAAAAACGAGTGGATTTTCCCGATATAAGCCGAGGCACAATCCCAACAACGATATACCACCGGGGGTATACCACCGGGGGTATACCACCGGGGGTATACCACCGGGGGTATACCACCGGGGGTATACCACCGGGGGTATACCACCGGGGGTATATCGTTGTTGGGATTGTGCCTCGGCTTATATCGGGAAAATCCACTCGTTTTTTTTCGAGTTGTTCAAAGGTTTTTTATACCACCCGGGGTATACCACCGGGGGTATACCACCGGGGGTATACCACCGGGGGTATACCACCGGGGGTATACCACCGGGGGTATACCACCGGGGGTATACCACCGGGGGTCAGCGTCCCACCGGGGCTCAGCCTCACCTCGTCTCGTCGCCGCCAACGAAGGAGCTCTCTCGTCATCCAGAATGGAGATGTTCGCGGAGTAGCGACGTGCATTGACATGCTGAGGTCTGCACCACCTAAAAAGAATCGCTACACTGAGCCGCCGAGCTGCGAGTGAAACTGACGGAGATTCCACTCAGAGCCGGCCCAGCCACTAAGCGACCCTTGCAATTGCAAAGGGCCCCGTGGCCAGCAGAGGGCCCCCTAGAGTCACTGCTAGCTAGTGGGTGAAAAAAATCATACATCAAAGGGGCCTCCAACCAAATTTTGCTTAGGGCCCCCAAAGGTTTAGGGCCGGCTCTGATTCCAGTTATCATTCTCGAGCCAACGAAGACATCCAACATCCACCCAGCGACGAACGAAAGCATCGTTCATCGCCAGAGCGACAACCAGCAAGCAACCTGGAGAAAGGGTGGAAATCGCCAAGCGTCGACCAAGCGAGCAAAGCAGAGAGCACAAAGCAGGGGAGAAAACCTGATCGAACGGCCGTGAGGAAGAGGACAGCGCCATCGAATGCGCCGTGTGTTTAATACGCACACACAGATCGACCAGCACCAACGAGAACCGACTCGTCATCCAGCAGTGGAGAGAGAGAGAGTGTCAGAGCCTGCCGAACGAGCCGCTGTGCCGTCAGAGCTACAGAGAACGTCGCCGCGCCGTCAGAGCTACAGAGAACGGCACCGCGCCGTCAGAGTCACAGAGTACGGGTGCCTGCGCCGAGGGCCGCCAAGCGCCGCCAAGCGCCGCCAGGCACCACCCCGCGACCAAGCCTCTCCGCGAACCGCAGCGGGCCGACGCCGCTCATCTCCCAGCGGAGAAAGTCGCGGCTGCAACCCGCACGGGCGAGAGGAAATCTCCGAGTCGGTCGTATCACCTCTCCCACTCACAAACTCAAGGAAGCACATACACACACACACATCTACTTTCCTCGGGGCATGCAAGAATTTATCCAAGAGACAATCCACCTCTCTCACAATGGGACCAACCCTAGACAATCATCAGCAGACTAATTATAAAGTTTGAACACCAGCTGGCCGTGAGGAATCGTGGCCCTCTGAGTAATTAAGAATCCGTCGGTTATAAGAGTGTGAAGTTTTTCTTGCCTTTTCATTTTCGTTTCTCTTATCGCATAAACGACCAATAGATTCGTCGATGCAAACGACACGTTTACAGAGAGAGAATATCGTGTCAAACCCGTTTCTTTGTCATAGAGTCTCGCCGAAGAATTAATTAAAGCAGAGCCAGATAAGCTCTCCCATGAACACACGCACCCACCCACTATTGTCAAACATTTCGTTAACAAATATAATCTTGCCGATGAATCTATTGACGTATACTTTTGCCTTTGCATGTTAGAGTGTCAAATGTTTGTTTAGAATTAAAATTGCTTAAAACAGAAGTATGTCGAGTGTTTCTTTCCAAGTCCATGCAAAACTGTCTTATTCATAAGAACTGTAACCTGCGTTGAGATATGAATTTGGAGACCTAACATAACATAAACACACTAAGATAATCAATAAATGTTTAATCAAACATAATCGTTTTATCCTGATTATCATAACTGCACACATTAACATAATTGCAAGCATCCGCATACATTTGTACGATTATCATAATTGATGCATATAATTAATTTTTATTATTTTTATCAAAATTTCATAATCCGACATATACAACAATAGGACTGATTCTTCCGTTTGGTGCGCCGCTACGAAGATCAAGCAAGCTTGAAAGTGTGCCGCGGAATGGAATAGGTTGAGAAGCACTGTCCTAAAGGACGCCCACCACAGAAATGGAGCAATGCGATCAGCTGATATGGAGAAGCTAGATAGATTGTTGCATCGTAAGACTTAGAGATACTTGGGGGCGGGGGAGGCTTTATCAGTGGATACTGGATAGACAATAGCTGATGTAAGTTTTAATTATTGCCATTGTATTATTAATATATTGTTTATGTAGCAAGTAAAAAAAATCGAAGGTTGTGAATAACACTTGGGATTTTCTTCTCCTCCCTCCCCCCAATCTTTCTCCCTTGCAGATCTCACATGCAAATGTTCATGACGTGGTGTCACCAAGTTCCTCAATCCCTTTGTGTGCAAAAGGAAACAGTACAGTACTGTAGCCTCACATGGATCTTTCACAATGTCTAACGCAAAGCTCACTGCCCTGTAATGTGCATTGGAAATACATTGCTAGATCATGGCAATGCAGCTTATTTGTACCATTGGGTTCTACCCAATGTGCAAACAGCTGCATCGTCAGTGGTCATGTGAATGTTGATGAATGCTTCTGTTAAGTCTATGGGACCTTTTTGCCAGTATCAAAACGATGAAAAATACGAATATTGTTTACCCTTTCTGGCAATAAAATAGGTGTTAAGATGCTCAAAAAAATAGATACCTAGTTACTACTTCAGCACACTGATGTGTTGGAGAATAAACCCACAACATTTACAATTTGAGTACGACGTTCTTCTGGCGATAACAACCAGCTTCATCAGGCGATTTGCCAAAATTGTGAAGTCTTCCTGTTTACTATGGGAACCTCATTTGCCAGTAAAAATATGATAATTGGTTCTTTACCCTTCTATCTGGCAACAAAACTGACACCTTTTTACAAGGAGTCATGTTTGCATAGACCGCAATACCTGCAGTCATAATACAAACAAAAGAACATAACTCTGATAATGTGCACTGTCCTTAAAGTTGATTGATCCACACCCGAGACAGCTTTCCTTAGAGCCTAGTCTCATATGGGTTGGACCAGATGACGCCAAAAGGCGCACAACTCAAAGACAATGCACCATCAGAGTATGAGAGCTCGGGGCAAGCATCTACACTATGGGAACCTCATTTTCCAGTAAAAATATGATAATTGGTTCTTTACCCTTCTATCTGGCAACAAAACTGACACCTTTTTACAAGGAGTCATGTTTGCATAGACCGCAATACCTGCAGTCATAATACAAACAAAAGAACATAACTCTGATAATGTGCACTGTCCTTAAAGTTGATTGATCCACACCCGAGACAGCTTTCCTTAGAGCCTAGTCTCATATGGGTTGGACCAGATGACGCCAAAAGGCGCACAACTCAAAGACAATGCACCATCAGAGTATGAGAGCTCGGGGCAAGCATCTACACTATGGGAACCTCATTTGCCAGTAAAAATATGATAATTGGTTCTTTACCCTTCTATCTGGTTTTGTTGCTCCTTGTAAAAAGGTGTCAGTTTTGTTGCCAGATAGAAGGGTAAATAACCAATTATCTTCCTGTTTACTGTGTGCCTATCAAGTGTGAAGATATCAATAGTGTGAATGTAATCATATACATTATAATAGATTATGTTAGTCTGAAAAAATATATAGTACATATTACTGGTTGGGTTCGTCACAGTTGATATTTTATGACATTAACGGGCATACAATAAAATGGTGTATTACTTCTTCTTGGTTCTTTCGGTAAAGTCACGTAGAATGGAAATAATAAAATAATAAAATAATAAAAATAAAACATTATACAATTATTCTCACGACGTTTCGGCCACAACGCAAGCAGCCGTCATCAGGTGGAGAACAGGTCTGTCGAGAAGACAGAGTCTGAATGACAAGCCCCAGGCTTGGAGCGACTATTTAAGCTGGGATGGAGGGGCGAAGAGCGCCTTGACAAAATAATTTGCATATCAATAGGAATTTAATATATTTATGGGAAATGCAGATATGCGATTAGTACTACTTGTGAAATGCGTAGGAGGTTTGGCGAGGGGTTTAAAGTCATTATGCCCGTGCATTATGCAGGATTAGCAGCATCAAAGGGAGGGGATAGGGGTAACATTAATAAAGGGAAGGAGTGTTAATAGTATGTAGCTTCAGTAACTAAACCACCACGTTAACAACTAAAGTATAAACTACATAGTATCATCAGTATACTAAATATACTCTACAATAAGCGAGTTACTAACAGTAAGTAATACATTACAATTCTATGTCGCAAAAAATATAATATGCTTCCAGCTAAACTTTATTCTCTTACATCACACGAGTCTACACCGTACTATATACTGCCATAGACAAACCCAACATTAAATTACATACTGTATTAATATACAATCCGCTATACACTGTACCATTGACCGTCGTGTGAAAGATACTAAGAGGAAGCAACGAAATATGTCAATGGGAGAGTAGTGAAAGGAGACTTGCAGCGGAGCAAAGAATCCATTCCCTGCGGAGAATACAATGCCAGTGAGTGGAACGCAGTCTGAAAGTCACCGAGCTTCAATCAATCAATTTTTATTTAATGTGCCAATATGTCCCTCAATAAAGTAGGCATCAGTGCACATTGCAGCAGAACAGGAACGGTACAGGGGACATACAGCAACAGGAATGAGAAAATTAATCTGTCACGCCCTTAGCGGATACCACCGACTGAGCAAAGCAAATTGCAACTGCGCGCAATATGAAGCGCAATCGTGCGCAACGAATAACATAAGAAAGGTAAGTAGTAAATAAAATGAACAATAAGTAAATAAACGGTTTGTTTTATATTTCATGAGAAGGCGCGTCTGAGTAGATGTGTCTTTGACAGACGACGGCTGTCCGGTGGCCAGGCAAGCGGCGGGGTGTTCCAGATTTTTGTGGCTTCGCTCGAGAAGGCTCTGTCCCTCCAGCGTCGGTTGAACAATCCTGGGCTTTTAGAACAGTAGAGAGTTGGTGCCAGTCCAGATGGGAGATTTTTGTATGCTTTAGTGTAATGATGTTTGTTTGCAGTACATTGCAATTATTGTATAACAGATATATTTTATATTTAGGTGATTTAAACCCAAACACCTTTATTATGCATTAGAAGAGCTATTGTAAGTTTACTGGCCTCAAAATCATATGCTTTGAGTGGTTGTGAGGTGTGTGTGTGTTCAGTGAATAGTTTCAGTACTGCTGGGAGTTTGAAGAAGTGCATGTTGTTGGAAATGCAAGGTATTTTAAGGATTAATGGGTTGTAAATGTGTGGGGCTTTGTGTCTTTGGTATGCGTGGTCTAAAGGTCATGCCAGACAAAACAAGTGGTTTTGAGAGACATGTTGCGGATCACGGATGAATATGTGTGGTGGAGTGTCTGGCTGTGGTGATAATGTATGGTGGGTGGTGAAATTGGTGAGTTATAGAGTTGTGTTATGTTATTGTCACGTGTTTTGGAGTGTTTGTGACTTGTGCGGTGATTCTAATGGGGCCCATGAGAAGCAACTTTTGTAAGTTTTTAGTTTTGTCAGCGGTGTGAGTCCAGATGGGAGATTTTTGTATTGCTTAGTGTAATGCTGTTTGTTTGCAGTGCATTGAAATAATTCTAGGAATTTAGATCTAATTGGGTGGGGGTTTTGAATAGAATCTTGGCCCCTTTCAAATCTCGAGTGGTTAGTGTACACTGATGTTTGGCAAATGGCAGAGTTTTCTGTAAGGTGTGAGTAGAATAACCACGTTCGTATAATTATCTGTCCTGAAATCTGCATCTTGTTTCTCCTATTTATCATAAGTCAGTATATGCAGGGTACTGAATAGTCACAGGGTCGTTTGGTTTGACTCGAGGAGTTTTAACAGCAGAGCGGTGGGCTACTTTGATGTTGTATTTTGTGAGAATTCTACTCAGCTTCTCTGAGAGTTTAGGTATGTATGGCAGTACACCGAATTTGGAGGGAATTCGTTTTGGTAGATTTATTCTCTGAGTTGGGATTCTCTGTTGTGTTATTAGTGTCAGTGTGTGGAGTTTTACCTGCTTAAGTTGACTGGTTGGAGGTGATCAGGTGTCGGAGTGTATTGTATAGACTGTATATAGCAGGGGTCTGCAACCTTTAAGACATAAAGAGCCACTTGGACCCGTTTCCGAAGGAAAACATAAACTGGGAGCCGCAAAACCATTGCAACATTTAAAACAAATATAACACTGCATATATTGTTTCTTACCTTATTGCTATATATATATGATCGTGCAGTCAGCTGTCAATCTGAATAAAAAAAGGACTTTTTCACTTAACAATGTAAAATATATTTTTGCAAATTAATAGCTAAATTACCTGGTTAATGGGATTTTTGCTCCTGAACCTCAGTGCACAGTGTCTGCACATCAGGGCTGTAAGACGTCACCTTCATTTTCACACAGGCTTGCAAGCTGTCATCTGTGAGGCGTGATCGATGTTTGTTTTTAATATAGTTCATGTTGGAGAAGACCTGCTCACATACATATGTGGAGCCGAAGATCGACAGGACTCCAAATGCATACTTTTTCATGTTTATATAAGTGTTGGGGATGGCATTCCATGTTTCGAATACAAGTTTGTCCTGTTTGGGAAGGTTTTCAATATCACTCCATTTATGATTCTGAGCCAGAATGGCCTTCTGACGGGCAACATCCTCAAGAGTAGCGGTCAAGCATTTTAACTTGGACACCCATATATCTTTGTCGGCTATATCGGCCAGTTCCATCTCAAGATCAGGTTGACTTACACCTGCAAATGCAGTCATATTCAATAGGGATGGATCGATCGCCAGGGGAGTGACAGGGAAGGATAATGTCGTTTTTTCCTCTCTGAACTCACAGAATCGTTTCCCAAACGAACTTTGCATTGTGGTGATTGCAGACTTGAAATATTCCAAATTTATCGTATCATGACTTTGTTTGAACTCTCTCAAAGAGGGAAAGTGAGACAGTGTACCTCTCTGTAAATCTTTGACAAACACTGTCAACTTGCGCTCGAATGCCAAAACCTCCTCCAGCATGTGCAGGGCTGTGCCTCCTTTCCCCTGAAGGGTTGTATTTAGCGTGTTTAGATGTGCTGTCATGTCTACCATAAAATGTAATTTTTCCAGCCACTCTGGCTGTTCCAGCTCAGCAAAGGTGAGCTCTTTGCTGCCCAGGAAGGTTTTTACTTCTTCCAAACATGTGACAAAGCAACGGCAACGTTATTGCCTGTCACCGGGCGGGCAGTGTGGAGCGGAGCGGCGACCTGTCAGCAGCGGCAACGCCAGAGCAGGTGTCACAGTGCGCCTCCTCCCCTCGCTAGCATCCGCCCCGGAGCCGCGGTCAAGGTTCAAAAGAGCCGCATGCGGCTCCGGAGCCGCAGGTTGCCGACCCCTGGTATATAGTCAGTGTGTACCCATTATAAGCAACAACCATGAACAACAACACACGACCACATGTGCAACCACAGCAACAAACCAACCCCTGACCACCACCTGGTATAGTATTACGTTAAAAGCAGAAGTTAATCACCAAAACTCACGTTGTTGATTGAACACTGAGCATTGGGAAGCTAATAGCAAGCTAAGAGCAAAACTTCAATAACCCCCCCAGGCTGAAATTGCAAGTCAAGCACTCGAGGCATCATGCCACCCAGCTAAACTCCCAAGGTTACCACTAATGACAAAAAACATTGATCATTCACGCTTTCATTATGTTTATTATGAGTTTTATTATACTTTTAGTTCATCATAATGCGTGTATTTTTTATGTATCATTCTTATAATTGTTTGCATTGCATTAAGTCCTTCATTTAGTCCTGAAAGCACTTAGTAGTGCATTCTTTGCACGAATTGTGCTTTGTAAGTAAATGTTTTATTTGATTTGAAAGTCACAGTTTATTTATTTTAACCTGCTCCAGTACTCATGACTCAAGATATAGCCAAAGTATTGCTTTACGATCGATACATAAACCAAATGTATTTTAGGATGTTTAAATCCTGGTCCAGAGTTTATTGATCCCTCTGCGATCAAATGAGTACCACTAAGGACGTCAACAGTAGTTGGTTCCTGACATGGAAACATGTGTAGTGTCAACAATTCAGAGACAGTTTATAGGAGGCACTTTCTTTATTAACAACTTCCACAGTCTCGTCCACACACTCTCCACATTAGCTTAGTACACAACACTAGCCGTCTAACGCTGGCGGTGCTGACTGAGATAGCCAACTACTATCCTTCGTAGTGCAATATCTAGCGGAGACGTTTAGCGACGTTGGCGACAAGACGATGGCAACAACGAGACGAGTCCATTTCCAGAACCAGCAGCTTTGAGCCCTCGCTCTCGGCTCCTTTTATGCTACCAGCTCGGCCTGGCTCTACGCCTCTCTTCTCGAACCCGCTAGCAGGTTCCAGGGGCCTCCAGATGGGGTCCTCCGTGAACCTTGCCATAGTTCCTCTGCCCTGCCAACACACCCGTGCCCACGCTCACCAGCGTGGGGACTGTCTGTCCACCACAGCTGCCGCTGATGTCCACCAGCCGGCACTATTACACTACACCAACCCCCCCCCCCCCTTGCGTGGACAAGCAGAGCAACTACCACAACCGAGGAACATCCAAAAACCCTCAAATGCAAAAAAACAACCATCCAAGACCACAATTGCGCTATTCCCCGCGCCTCAACAACCCAACACCTGCTTCCTCCGAGCAAGTCGGCATGCGCGCAGGTACACAGCACAACCGCGGCGCCCCCCGCGAACCGACAACACAACAGCCGTGACACTCGGCACGCGGCGCAGGCAAAAAAAAAACCCATCAACAACAACCACCAACACAAAGCATGCAGCACCACACAACCCCTTCTCAACGCCTGTTACCCTTTAACACACCATTTTCCCCCAATCAAACAGTACAAAGGAGAGTCCGCTTTACCGGCTATTGCTCACGTGAACCAAGTCTTTGACACCGGTCCCCCGCCTTGGACAGGATCTTGTACTTCTTGGGGACTCCGAAGAACAAAAAAAACGGCCTAAACGGCGTGGCCCCTCCCTGGCGAGGGCCGTCGGTAGGACCCACAGGGCCTCCTCTTCCGTCTACCTGACGGACATCCAAGCTGCTTCGAAGCAAAGACGGAACGACGTCCAATCGCCTCCTGCAGCCACGAACTCCCGAACAAGAGTAAGCCTCCGTGGTCGGCACGCGGCTCCTTACATCGCCGCCGGACACGTGCCCTTAGCGTCGTCCCGCGTGCCACTCCCACTGGCACGCCCCAGCCACGCCATGCCCTCTGCAGGCAAAATGCCGCCCGGCAACCGCGTGGTCTCCACTGCGGGAAACGCCGCTGCAAGCGACAGCTCCAGCGAGCGCCATGGCCCTCGCCAAATGTCACCTGCCGGCCCCAACGTACCCTCCCTTCTCGAAATTGCGGCCGGCAACCGCGTGGTCGCCGTTGCGGGAACTGCCGCTGCAGGTAGCAGCTCCAGCGGCCCACTCGCCGTCCCCAAGACGGCAGGCGTGGACTGGAGAGCTGCGCGACCAGCCGACCGATGGTCATGAGGAGCAGATCGAGGCGGTTAACCACCTCGTGCCACCCATCCCTGGTTCGTGACTCCGAAGGATCGGTGCCCCTCCCCCGCTGATCCGCAGCTGCTGGTTCCGCGCCCTCAGGGTTTGTAACCGGGGTCCTGGAGCTTGCGGAGGGATGACCGTTTTCACCATCCTCGGCCTCTGATGACACTATGGGTGGGTTCCTCATCCTTTATAACTTCGATATTGCTACTATACCCGAATGTCTATTTAATTTTTCCAAACACTTCTGACACCAGTTGTAGTGTCAATGATTCAGAGACAGAGTTACTAGGAGGCACTTTCTTTATTACCAACTTACACGGTCTTGTCCACACACTCTCCACAGTAGCTTAGCCTAGCCTGTACACAACACTAGCCGTCTAACACTGACGGCACTGACTGAGATAGCCAACTACTATAATTCGTAGCGCAATATCTATTGGAGACATTTAGCGATGACGGCGACGAGACGACAACAACGACGAGTCCACTCCCAGAACTGGCAGTCTCGAGCCCCCCCCCCCTCTCGGCTCCTTTTATGCACGGCTTGGCTCCGCCGTGATCACACCTCCCTTCTCGAACCCTTTAGCAGGTTCCAGGGGCGTCCAGATGGAGTCCTCCATGACCCATGCCCTAGAACCTCCGCTCTGCCAACACACCCGTGCTCACGCTCACCGGCGTATGTACTGTCTGTCCACCTGTTGTATCTATGCCCTGTTTTTCAAAAAATTATATTAAGAATAACTAGGCCAACATTTTTTTTATTAAAGATATATATATATTTTTTTTAATTAAATAATGAAAACAGCCTCTACTCCTCACAAGCACACGAGGAATCTGTGAAACGGGGAGGGCCATTAAACGACAAGACTTCAGAGCACAGACAGGTCAGAGACATCCAGATGGACAAAAGGTCGATGGCCTAACCTTCCCAAGACGTCTGGAGATGCACGGATAAGGTGCAGAGCAGAGAAAAACAACTATTGCAACTCGCGTTTTCTTTAACGTTTTCCTTAACGAAAAGTAGAAACTTAACAAAAAATAAAATCAACGGTATAAGACTGCATCCTACAATAGGGGTTTGTTATTAGATATTCCCTTATATTACTCGTATTCACCGCATATATATTATTTTGTATTGTATGTTTCTATTTACATGACCTTACCAAAAACTAAAGAATACGAATTCCAGAAAGCTTAAGTGGAAACTTAGTTACACTTAACCTCAGGACATTAAAATATAACTCAGAATAAACACCAATCCCTGGAGACAAACGCATAACCAAACTTGGCAAGCCCTCAAAATAATGATGTAACGAGGATCATTACGAATATTCATTAAACATAGACCGAATAATAACCACGATATACTAAGACCGAGGGAACTCATAAGAAATATCAAGAATAAATGTAACACACAGGACCACATAAATGTATTGCAAAAATCTCCTCAGCCACCTTTGTCTCCAACGGTCCGGCACAAACAGATGGCCCCATAAATACTTAGGGGGTTAGAAAGGGTCGCTAGGAGGGGTCGCGAGGGTGTCTGGTTTGTTTTTTCGGTTGTTGTTTGTTTTCCTCTCGCAAGAGACGCGCAGAGAGGAGGGGGTGTTCACGTTTGAGTTAAGCACAAGAGCACATCACGAAGAAGCAGTCTGGTTCGAGTCGTGCTCAGTCTTGCAACTCGGCTTGCGACGCGGCGTTGCGACAGGGCATCGCAAGGGAGCTGGGGCGAGTCGTGCCTCGATGAGAGATGGAACGAGGAGGGGTCGTTTGAGTCGCAGAAATCTGAGTTCAACCTGGGTCGAGGCTGGGTTCAGCCGTGCTCCGACCGGCGGAGCGTCGTGAGGGAGCAAACACCGATACCGATGGCAGGTGTCGCTTCTCGCAGAACGAAGTGTCGAGGTGTGGTTAAGTGCGAGTGAAGCTGGCAGCTGCACGAACAAAAGAAAGCACGGAGAAGAGAGAGTGACAACAAGCAATCAACCTGTAGAAAGGGCGGAAATCGCCAAGCGTCGACCAAGCGAGCATCGGAAAGGACGAGCAGCAGCGGATGAGCAACAAGAGCCATCGTTCATCGCCAGAGCGCTCCAAGCTGGTGAGCGCGCACAGCCGCGTCGTCCAGAAGCCTGTCCGTGTGAAGTTGGCAGCGATCAAGGAGAGAGGGACAGCAGCAGAAGCACCGCCGAAGGCGAGCATCGTGCCGACTCAACAATCATCCAGCAGTGGAGAAGCCTGGAGCTGCCACCAAGAGAGAGAGAGCGCCATCGAATGCGCCGTGTGTTTGATACACACACACCGACCAACACCCAGTGAGAACAGACAAGACGTCCAGCAGCGACGACGGAATCATCGTGCACCACGTCGGCGAGCGTCGTGCCAACTCGTCATCCAGCAGCGGAGAGAGAGAGCGCACAAGCAGCACGACTCGGGCGTCACCGAGCGTCGTGCCGACTCGTGGAGGAGCTGCGCGCTATCCGACGACGGAATCATCGCGCACCACGACGGCGAGCATCGTGCCAACGCCGCTCAATTGAGCAGTGGAGAGAGAAAGCAGAACGGGCTCGCTGCGGCCACGCCCAAGCCAGAGAGAACCTCTCTGGCCGCTGTTTGTATATTCCCTCCCCCACCCCACAAGCTAACGACACAACTCCCGGCTCTAAGAAAAATGTAATTAATTTTACAAGGGGACAACGCACACACAACACGCACACGAATAAGACTTTCAAAAAGTTATCTTTGTGTTTCAAAAAGGGTTGCCATTTCAAGGTGGTGCGTTCAATATCAACTGATCGTGCAAAGCAGTTGCTGCCGTCGAGTTACATGAATAAGAAATGTTTGAGTCATTTATTTTCGTTAATTGCATAATCTTGCCGATGAATCTATGGACGTATACTTTTGCCTTTGCATATTAGAGTTTCATATGTTTGTTTAGAATTAAAATTGCTTAACACCAAGTGTTGGAGTGCTTCTTTCCCAGTCCATGCAAAACTGTCTTATTCATAAGAACTGTAACCTGCGATGAGATGTGAATTTGGAGACCTAACATAACATAACATAAACACACTAAGATAATCAGTAAATGTTTAATCAAAGATAATCGTTTTATCCCGATTGATACAACTCTGGATGACGAAGCAAAGCCTAATTATCATAACTGCATACATTAACATAATCGCAAGCATCCGCATAAATTACTACGATTATCTCTGTGACTATCATAATTTATGCATATAATTACATACATTAATATAATTCACGTGCTTTGCACATTTTTTGAAATCCTATTAATTTTTTTTATTTTTATCAAAATTTCATAATCCGGCATAAACAACACACCACAGCAGCTGCTCCTGTCCACCAGCCAGCGGTCATAGCCGGGTCGGGGGGTCTGGAGGCCATGGGTCAGTACCGTGCGGGTTGTGTGAGGCCGTGGCACTTTGGCTGAACCCGACTGGACACGTGACCAGATCAAGGTGGGGGCCGGGGGCCCTGGGGGCACCTTGATGGCCACGTGGACGCGCCGAGGTGCATATAAGCGTGCTCCGCACCTGGTGCGGGGCTGCTCAGGTCCAGGATGAAGATGCCTTATGAAGACGCCTCATGAAGAGAAGAGTCAAGCCTCAAGTCAGCGTGGCCAAGCAGTAGCCCTCCTGGCTTGGTCACGCTAGTCGTTTCAGAGTGTCAGTGTTAGCGAGTGTCAGTGTGTGTTAGCGAGGATAGGTTGGTCACCACTCTATGTGCAGTGTTGTCACATGTTGAGTAATAAATAGTGTTGCCTCCCGAATTCAGTGTGTGCGCCTCTATCGAACCATTTCACATGTATTGCATCGTTAACAACCATCTGAAATTGTATGTGCGCTCAATTGACAGACTGAAACTTTACTTTACATTCTGGCCTTACAGAAGTGAAACCTTTCGGAATGTACATTTTATTTTTAGAAATACTGGTACATCTCAGCTTTAATGATACTGGTGCAAGTACTTCTAAGTCAGTGATGCATATGAAATATTCCCCAAGTCATCCTTGAAAATGAGACTCTTTGTCTCTTGAATTCTCATCAGGTTACACAAATGAAACTTCAAACTGATTCCTTCTTTAAAAGTGGTACTATTAAATATGTTACACCACTTGTGCAACACACATCCAGGCACACAGCATAGCATATTTCCATTCCATAAACCTGTACAGACAATAGAGGGACCCGTGTTACATTTACGAAGTACTGTATAAAGGTGGCAAAGAAAATCTTTACTCAACGTATATTATTACATCCTTTACCTAAGGACATTTCCTTTAGCCGAAGTCACACAGCTACTAAAGGTATGTACTGTTAAGGTATTTCACTTCCCTTTCCACACATGATACTGTCATTTCAAATCCATAACTGCAAAGGGTTTTTAGCAGTGCTGACATCCAAGACAAGGACCGCGAAACACTAATAGATCCCAAAAGATGTGTATTAGATCTCAGGACCAAGTTGGCCGGGCACATGGCTGATGCTGAGTTGGACCAAGAGATTCGCTTAATGTGAATAAAACACGATGCGTCCCGGAGATTCTTGTCAAAAAATATACGTGTTTGCATTTTTTTCTTTACTAAAGAATGCAAAAAACAGGACACTCATTTTGACGCATTTTATTTTAAATACTACACCGCTATGGATGTTTAACAACGGACAACTAAGCTTTTATGTGTGTTACATGGCGCATTGCATGCAATGTGGCAGGACATGACAAAACATTTTTTCGACACACAAACTCCAGGAATCTAAATGAATAAAGTAGCGCAACCTGAATTTAAAAAGAATACTGCTTGGTCATTCCATGGTTAATCGGGGTAAATGTTGGTCGTAGATTTGTGGTGAATCGCGGAACCGGTTGAGATGCACCACAATGCCACACGAGGCTTAGAGAAACAAGGGCACACACACGATGGCCATATGGCCTCGGGGCTATCTTACAGACAAGGTCAGGCTGTTAATAAACAAAAACACACCACCCCCAATATAAACCAAGCCACGGTTGCCATAAAAAATAAGCAATACGAGCCGCATTCAAAAACTGGCCGTCACTGCCAATGACGATGTTTTTGTAGATTGGTGTTACCTTCTCTCAACCACGAGTCTCAAGTAAACATTGTAGAGTGTTTAAGAATAACATAATTGAACCCCTTCGGGGAGTTTAAAATTAGAGATAAAACTTCTGATCGGCCACAAAGAGGCAAACATGTAAGTACAGTACTGTAATTCACATTTACAACCTGTAACATTGGTAAGACTGTAAAATAAAAAAATTCAGTACTACCACAGCATCATCATCACGTTATACAACTTGTCAGCCGACAATGTTGCGTTGTAAGGGTTGCCTACATATTAATGACAACGATCCCCCCGGTATAGCCTTAAGTGTCTATGAAGGCTGGCATGGCACACGAGGGGGTGGGGGTTGGACCAGCACCATGCCCGACCGCCTTTGTAGCGATTTTTTTTTACACACCGCACAAGATACTCATTTGAAGTTGAGTCGACCTAGTGTAGGCCCTGGACTGGGGCTTTATATGTTTTACGGGGTGATGTTTGCCGTGAGCGGGAATCAAACCCGGGTCGCTAGGTTCGTAGCGCAGCGCGCTGACCACTACCCCACCATACTCTTAGGTTTTTTCGGTAAAGTCACGTAGGTAAAAATAAAAAATAATAAAAATTATAATATAAATAAAATAATAAATCACGACGTTTCGGTCCCACACCTGATGACGGAGACTTGTGTTGCCTCCGAAACGTCGTGATTTATTATTTTATTTATATTATTATTTATATTATTATTTGTATTATTAATTTGTATTTTTACCTACGTGACTTTACCGAAAAAAACCGAAGAGTATGAATCCTTACAGTCACGAAAGCTTCAAATCGAGAATCACTACACTACCGCTATTAATACACTCAGGGGGGGGGGGCGTATTCGGCAAGGCCTCTCGCCAAATTTACGTCCCACCGCATGTCACACCCCCTTCCCCAGGAGCGAGTTGACGCATGCGCACCGACGCAACGCGCGGCGGATTTGACGGTACTTCCGTTTGGGGGAGGGGAGGGGCCGGATTCGGCAAAGTCGTCATGAGGAAGAAGGCGGCTGCCGCAGTGTTTACATGGTGAGCGCTTCGGTGGTGGTCGTTGTGTTCCAGGTAACCCACTTTGTGTTTACAACAACGATTGTTACATTTATTATCTTTAGTAGTTTTAACACGCGTACGGTTTGTAAAACGTCGTCGTCGGGAGATGTTGTTCACGATGTGCGGGGGGGCCTGCGCCTCGAGTTAAAGGTACAATTAATGCATGTTCGTGTGTGATTTGATTACGTTTTACACGATAATTGGGTGGTGGGGCTTTATGTTTTACGCTGTTTTGTTTTAAATGTCAACGTTGGTGTCGCTTATTTAGTGTCCGCCTATGACGGCGACTTAGGAGTTGAGTTTTAAGTTGGATCCGGCAGGGATGGAACCGCGTTATTTGAGACCCCCCCCAACCACCACCGAGATGGTGTATTTTTATTGATATTCCGTCGATAGTTTTAGCTATATGCCCGTGTACCACTTGTTTGTGAGAAGTTAAGAGTGGTATTCCTATAGGGTAGGTCACACTTCACCGTGGAGAAATGTTTGCGTTATCACAGTGGGCTCAGGGCCCATCTCACCCTTGAGATGGGAGGCAGTCGTACTTTTAATTTGTTATATTTCATGGCCTTTTTGAGTGTTGTATTATTATTCCCTGCTCATCTTGTGTTTTTTCTCGAAACACTTCGGTTAACTTTCAAAAGGATAAAAAAACCGATGTGTAGTACTTTAGTTAAATTCCCCAGACTCTTAAGCAAGACTATCCTATTCTTGGTTCTTTCGGTAAAGTCACATAGAAGGGAAATAATAAAAGAATAAAAATAAAAACCAATAAAAATTATCACGACGTTTCGACTGCAACAAGAGCAATCATCATCAGGTGTGAAATCCACAGCAAATTTTGAAAAAAAAATATTACTGTGGATTTCACAATTTGAAACATTTTCTTGCTGTGGATTTCACACCTGATGATGATTGCTTGTGTTGCAGTCGAAACGTCGTGAGAATTTTTATTGTTTAATATTTTTATTATGTTATTATTTCCCTTCTACGTTACTTTACCGAAAGAACCAAGAATATGAAGTCACGAAAGCTTTAAATAAAAATTCCGGACTATCCTGTTAAGGAGTCTTGAGGCGATGGAGATGTTTTCTGATAATGTTTTTTGAATGCACATGTGCTTATTAATTTTCTAGATACTGTATAATACTGTATAATACAGTATCTACATTGCGATGTGGCTTAACGGGTATTACTATTGGTGATGCTGCGTTGGCAATGGTGAACAAGCACAACTTAAAAGAAAATAATCTGCCACGGCCCCTTCTTCCGAGCACTTAAACAGAGGTCTGAAGAGGTAGAGTCAATGGGGGTTGTAGACTGCACTTAATACCATGTGACCTGATGAGAATTACATTTAAAATGTTTTCTTATGACGAGTTTTTTTTTATGGGGGACATATGAAGTTACGTAATAGTAGCCATTGAGTAACAGCAGACAAATCCTAAAAATAATCCAAAGTATTCAATTGAAATAACAAAAAATGTTTTAGAACACTTTGATGGGACTATACATGATGGGGGATGGGGGGTGTACTCCTCGGGACAAACTGGATGCAACCAGGGTACAATTACAATTTCAAAAGAATGAATTTGACTGCCTTGCATTTCTGTGGCAGAGAAGTGGGATGGAGTTGGGGGGGGTCCAACAATCCAACTACAGTAACTCCTCTGCCCAAGTACTGTACTATTATAATGAAAGGTTTGACTGCCACATTTCAGGGGCAAACTATCTGGTGATGCCTTCGTGAATAGAAAATTAACTTTAAAAACTCAACACACTCGTCGAACTTTGAAACTAAAATTTGAAAATGAAACTCGCTAGGGATTGTTTGTCAAGCACCCAATAACACAGTAATGTTTTCAGTGAAGATGAGGCGTTCATTTCGTTCTGCCCGCTGAACTGTACTCAGTTTATATAAAGAATGGGATGTAAATCAGTTGGTCAAGCAGAAAGCAGTTCACATGTTGACGAATGTTCCTTTTCCTAGAAGTTTTGACGAAAGTGTGTGCCAGTGTCTCCATCGCCAACTGGTCAATTCGCCAAGGCAGCTGTTAAGTCAACATGCGAATTTGACTCGGAGTTTATATCTTAGCAGTCATATCGTCATCTGTGATTCTTTGGGGTCCGTAACATAAGCGCACCACCTGTTGGTGCAGTATCACTTGGTGGGAAGTCTGCATGAGCATCAACACGTGCTGGTTTTAGCCATTCTGAGCTTTAACTTTTTAAATGTTAAACACAGTTATGTAAATGGTGCGTTTAATTATTTGTGCCATTGTACTACGTGTGGTGATAATTACAATATTTAAATTCGATATGTAAATGTATTCTATGTTTGTCTACAATTTTCTACCACGTCCGAACAGTAAAACGTGAAATGTCTTTCGTATTGGTATTTTAAAAAAATCAGGAATTATAATTTTGTTCAAGTTATTATGATGTAGATTATGCTTAAACTTAATGTTGGAAAGATAACTATAAATGTATGTACATTAACCTGCCAATGCTACTGGGACACTTGTTTTTTGACCTGCAGTGTTTTGTGTGAATTAGTGCATATAAATCCCTGTGCACGTTAAAATTACTTTTCAAAAGCAGGCAATTTAGTTTGCCTAATTTAGTCCATTGGCAGCTCACTGAGGTAAAAAGTACCTGGGTGAGCATAGCTACAACAAGGTAGTAAAACATGTTTTTGCTTATGAGCAATTTGCTAAGTTGTGATTAGGGGTGCAGCACTGGGAAAATCACATCACATGGTCTTTAATGTCCCATACACTAATGTAGACTGTACTTTGGTAATTCACAATTAGAAATTACCAGCCTGTGGCCATCAACATGTTGGTTCTGTATAACTTGGACAATTCTGTATACAGCCTGTATAACCCGGCTCACTGGAATGGATCGGCGTATGATGTTCAAAATACTGTGATAGATTTAATTTATTTTATACCTACGTGACTTTACCGAAATAACCAAATAGTATGGATCCCTGCAGTCACGAAAACTTAAAATCTAGACTATGATAATGGTTTGTAAAAGTGTCGGCATGATGTAATGCTCACTTGGGATTATGAGCTTTGCTTTATGGGTATGGCTTGTTTACTCTGTTCCTGAAAACATTGGTTAACATGTTTTTCCTGTGCACCTTTCCACGTTAAGAGAATTCCTATCAGTGCACTGAGGATTATGCAGCCTTGTTCCATTTTACAACTTCATTCGGATACGGGGTCAGAGGTCTGCATTTGTGTGCTTTATTTTAAAACGTATTTTGTCACAAAATAGCAAAACTCACTTAGTTCATTGTTTCTGTTTTATATGTAACTAGCCTTTTGCCCGTCCTAGGACGGAAGCTGTAATATTTACGAAAACAATTCGAGTATAATTGTATCTTGTGTAAATTTAATCTTGCACAATAGAATATCATCAAACACTACACTGCATTTCACTGTAGCACTATTAATGGCAGTGATGCTTGCACAAACTATGTCATAAAAACCTCACTTCATGTCACTGTAGCACTGTATTTAACTGAACTTCAGTTAGCCTCTTGCCCATCTTAGGACGGAAGCTGTACTATTAAATATGCACATTTACGTTTTCTTGTGTGATTGTACATATTTTTAGGAATTGTTGCACTTAAATACATTTTTCTTAACTAAAAAAATTAAACCTCGGTATATGATATTTTGTGTGAATCTTTTGTACTGTATTAATGGCAGTGATTCTTGCACGAAACTATGTCATAAAACACCTCGCTTCATTTAACTCACCTTCAATTAGTTTGAAATCACTGCTCTGATACTTTATTTTCTTTTGCTTTCGCTCGCTGGGGTTGTAATCAATTTGAATTCGATACAATGTCTGGAAAATCACGTAGAAATGTAAATATTTTAACATAATTTAGAAGAAAAATTTGACCTGCCTTTTGTTTCAAGTGCTGAAGAAATAAATAAAGACACCAAATACAATTTGTTGCTGCGTAGAATTATTATTTTGATTAACTGTCAATAAATAAACTTCAAATTTAAGGCGAATTTGCATTAAAAACAATTATTTTCGCTCGACCTGCGGGAGTGTAAAAATCCACGCGCTCATGATTATTAATCTTTTGCAGTGAGGTCACGTGCGGATGTAGCACTGTGCTGCGTAGATTTAGATTTATTTTTGACCGTCACTTTCTGTAAAGAAACATTATATTTGAAGCGACTTTGCGTAAAAAAATATTTCCACTCGACCTTCCGCTTGAGTGTAAAAATCCACCCGCTGATGATTATTGTATTATTAATGAGGGGGGGGGGTGCGGCATGTGGAGTGACGTCACGTGCGTTACACACATTTCTGGGCTATTGTAGTAATTAGGTGAGAGTCCAAAATACACTGCAAAGAGGATCTGGTTGACAAATATAGTGATTGAGCAACAGTTATTTTTTTATTTTCAAAGCGCAGGTAATTTTTTAATGCGTTGGTTGACCTACAACACCTGCACATGTTATGATTGGTTCTTGTGAATGCTGTAGTGGGATCTTTTATGTTCAGTTACCTTTTTACAACCTCAATTTCCACATATAACATGGCTAACTTCACCTTTTCACATGATATAAGAAATCGATAATACACTTGTCATTTCCCTCTAATTACCAAGTAGCTACAGATATTTCAAATCATGTATGCCATTTGGCTGTATGATTGTAGCATCCATTTCACAGTCAGATGTTTGCAAATTAAAATTCCATTTTGGGGCCAACCAATCATTCATCCATCCATGGTCCATGAAATTATCACCACTTTGTTACAAGTCGATCAGTGGTCATCCTATATCTAGACTGTTTCCAGCCATAATGTTTTAATTTCGACCACCTACTCAAGTTTGCCTACATAGGTGAGCAATGATTCAACATTCATTTGAGAATTTTGGCACCTTACCTTGAATCAAAGTTTAGTTGTTGGAGGCATGGAATAAGAGTCGGAAATATTCTTTCAGAATTCCAAAAGGCCCGTCATGTCTCATCAGGCAAAGGTACAGCAAGGTGACACCACAAAACTATTTTAGGGGAATGGTACAGCAAGGTGACACTACAGGACTATTTTCAGGGAATGTTACAGCAACCTGACACCAGGACTATTTGTGGATTCATTTTTATTTGGCCTGTTTTCCCACCACTACATGTTCTTTTATGTCAAATAAAGAGTGGGTTTGTCCCATTCTTGTGAAGAGGAGTCGGAGACTGGTTAAGCACTTCTTTATTCGTCAACCCACAGCAACACTTGTTCCAAAACCAACCCCGAACACGCGTCTCACAGCCCCTTTTAACCCCTCCATCTCTGCCCTCGTTCCCAATACACATCCTCGTCTCGCACGCCTGGTCCGGGTGACGTCAGTGCCCTTTAATCCTTGAACCCCCGTCTAGTGTATTCCCGTGCGCGTGATTGGTGCGTGTTATACTGAGTGCGGAGATTTCATGTCTGCGTGGTGCGTGTGCGTGAGGGTGGCTCGCAGATCCCTTACACTAGTTCCAATGTAATCAATTATAGCCCTATTAGCCAAAGTAGATAAAAACTATTCTGGTTTTATGTCCAGTTCTAGAAACTACACTTATACCATCAACCCAATACTGTACACCTGAAATCTTAATTTGTACCCATAATCTTAGTAGTACTGGCCCAGCTCTCTGGCAGACCTATTATATTATTAGTCCCCGGATCCAGCAGTGCATTATTGACAAAACGGCTGTACATTTACATAACCAAACCCAGCCACCTCACTGAAGTCAAATGAAAGGTTATATTTTCTACTTTAACAAGTGTTGGCCAATGCACATCTCTGCAGGTGGCATGAAATGCATTGTGTGGTTTAACATCCTTTTGGGGAAATCTGCACATGTTCTTTTGTGGTCTGCACCAGTTTTGGTCAGATCTAGGAATCTAAGCAGGTTTGAGCTTTCCACAAAGTGGTACTCGTTGTATGTCTTGTTTATTTTAGTCTCAAATTGTCGTTCTGTTATGTATTGCATTGTTGCTGTAAAATCATAAAATGTAACAACTTTTAGACCTTGGTAAATCCACTGCTGGATGCACTTCCACACCATGTCAGTCATTGGGGGGTTTTGTGAGTTGGTGAAGGATGAAGCCCATGACCGGTTTCAGATATCATTCCACTATGGACCCAAAACAATGGAGTCTCCATCCCCAACAACATATGCTATTTGTGTAAGACTTTGTATGGTTATCAGTGAGAAAAATCTTAAATGGCTATCTTTTGCAATGGTAGTGGTTGCATAATTCCTTTCTGGTGTTTCATAAATTAAACCGGAATATTTGATATATTTAACATGCAAATGTAATATACTATTTCAAGGTGTTTCAGGGTCCTACATTCTACTGTAATAACTTGAAAATCATTAGGCAAATGGAATGTTATTTTCATGAATGTATACTCATCTTTTCATTATTTATAAATCATTAAAGTGTTCAGAATATCTATCAATGTCAGCATTTTTGTCCACAGATAAGACTATGTATAGCAGAAAGCAATTTTATAAGAATGTTGTTTATGATGGCGCAATTCATTTTTCATTCTTTGAGTTATTTCCTATTCACAGTATAATTCCTTCTAACCTTTTCAATGAGATGTTGCCATCTGTGCAAAATAACTAACATTATATGCATAAGTTGCATACACTGTGCCTATGATTTTATTTTGAAACTTTATTTGACCTTCACCTGCACAAAACAGTTATTTATTTTCAAGTGTTTCTCATAGTCATAATAATACGTCTTAAATTGACCATTCATTATAATTTATATTTTAGTCTTGTAGTGTTCATTGATAACATTTACATATATCACTTAAGCTCGGGTGCTCTGTTTATAGAGCCTTTACTGATGAAACAGAGTAACATTGGTCCAGTGTTTTCTGGGTTTGAATAAACACAACTGGTAAACATTGGTACTTAAGGCCCATTGTTCAATGTGTAATAAAGGACTCCTTCACACACGATGTCGCTCTCCGTTGGTCCTTTATTGGGTTCTTCCTCGCAACGTGCCGGTCCTCTCTCTGACCCTCGCCGTCTCCGTGTTCGTGCGCCCCGCGCACGCTCCGTGTGGCTCTCGCCCACACCGTCTCCGTCGGCCCCTCCGTGTGCCCTCTCCTCACCTGCCCTGGCCACACCGCCCTTCGGGTACCCTGCACACTCCGCTGGCCCTCTCTATCTCTGCGATCCCGCACGCTCCGCTGGCCTGTCCGCACCCCGCGTACGCTGGATCCCAGTACGCCTATGACCCCCGACCACGTGGCAATGGCGCCACTTCTCATTCCACCGCCAGCGTGGCTCCCTCCGTGGTTCACTCTCTCTCTCTCCCCCTCCTCTTCCAGCTCTCTCCTTATATCCCCTCTCTCACGTGACCCAAACTCCACTTTCTCTTACTGCCCCTGTCTCCGCCCCCACTCACCCCAACGACCAGGCTCCGCCTCTCCAATACACCGGCCCGTGTGAGTGGTGCGGAGGCAGCGCCCACCCTGTCTTTGCTCGCATTACAAATGTAATACATTTAATTTTACTTTAGTGCTTACCTGTGTGTTATCTATGTATCCATTACCTGGTTTCTGCCAAGCTAGTACTTAAAGACAATGTAAAATGCTGATGCACAAAGTCCTCAAGTCTGCGTGAATGCTACTGTGCTGTCCTCTGCAGGTGAGGGGCAGGCTGCTACACCGTTTGCGTCATGTCCGGCACAGATGAGTACAGAAATATCTCAGAAAAGGAGACCAAGAAAGTGAGTGCACTGCATGCAGTGTTGGCAAAAAACAAATCATGTCTATAATCAAATTACCAGGGACAGATACAATGAATATTGTACACTTACTCTGATAACACTTTGCTCATCATGTTACGCCTCACATGTACTGGTTGATTACCTTCATAATAACACATCAGACCCAGGGCCAATTATAATTACAGCAGCATTAGCGAAAATTACATTTCCAGTGTGATTACAATTCATTACATATGACACAACTATAATTTACCTCAGGTCTGAATTAAATTAATTCTCAAAAAAGGATTATCCCAATTTTTTTTTTAATGGCCATTGATCAGTTCCGGTCAGGGATTGACTGTTCTCTCTAGATTCAGTAAAATCAGTACCACTTGGTAGACAGTCCAGTAGTAGTTGTCCTATTGAGAGACTGCTTTTGCGATAAGAATGTAACGTTTCCACTTTCGGCTTAAGGCTGCCAATGGATAAAAGCACAACGTCTTGCTCGCTTTAGCAGGAAGACACTTTGGCTTGTATGACATGATCTATGTTTATCCCTCATAGTCAGCAATTGTGGAAGTGACACACAACTGGTTCTTGCATAAGCACGTGCATATGTCTCGTGACATGACTGAAAACACAAATTGTACATAACCGGCAACAAAATCCATGTCATACGTTTAGTACCGAGCTGTACGAGGCCTGACTCTCACTCCCACCCGCCATTTTCAGACGATCAGCTACTGCGTGGCGGACACCGTGCGCAATCTGCAGTTGAGCCATGTCACGTCGGGCAAGCACGTGACGAGCGATGAGGACGATGCTAACAAGCTGTGCTGTGCCCTGGAGGCCACCTTCATGCACGGTCTCAAGGACAAGTACCTCCGCAGTGATGCCCCCTCAGACAAACGCGTCCGGTGGAATAACCGGACTTCCGGTGGACTCCCCGAACCAGTCTTTTGGAGCCTGCTCAAGTCCATCACGCACAGGTAGTCTTCTCCAGTGTAAAAGGAAGACCCTTCCCAAAATATTACCGAGTGCTCTTTTGTAGATTGGAATACGATTTGATCCAATGAGACTGACAGTGCAAGAATTGACCATATGACTTGACCAAGATCGACATCCCACATAAAATTGAATGTTGTCTGATAAGCCAACAACATGGGAAATTATGATATTTTAAAGAAAGAAACCCCATTATTTTTGTTGTAAAAGATTATAGCCATAATTTAAAATCTATAATTCTATATGCCTTTTTCATTGGCATATCCAAACCAGAGCCATGCTCCTGACATCACATGCAACGTGCGATTTCAAGTTGCATGTGGGTGATGCGGTGACACTCGTACAAACTGATACACACGCAGTTTTACAAATTCGCACAATCACCTCTGACTTGTTAAACACCATTTTGTTCACTTTGTCAGGTGTGATGACATCACACTCATAGAATAAGCCATTGGCCTCACCCCTGGCTCTTAGCCCCGAGCTAGATTCCTAACTATTGACTGCGGTAGTATCTAATGACTATAGTGGTATCTACTAAATCTATAGTAGCATCTACTGACTCAATAGTAGTATCTATCGACTCTACGGTAGTATCTACTAACTATACAGTAGTATCTACTGACTCTATAGTAGTATCTACTGACTCTATCGTAGTATCTACTGACTGCAGTAGTATCTACTGACTCAATAGTAGTATCTGCCGACTCTACAGTAGTCAACATGGTACATTATACGCTTTGGGTCTTTCGGTAAAGTCACGTAGATAGAAAAAATAATTAAAAATCACGACGTTTCGATCACAATACAAGCAATCGTCTTCAGGTGAAAAAATACAGCAGGCGAACTGCTGAGGTAGGAGAAATATAGCGAGAGAACTACTGCAGCAAGAGGTTATAGGTTTGAGATGGGTACAACCCAAGGGTAAGTGGGTGGGGCAGAGATTGAATTTACAAGTAATATACCTCAGCCATTGTATTGCTAGAGATTAGAGATTAGCATGTCAATGTGAGATGGCTCCCACAGCAGCGGCTGTGTTAATGAGACACATTCAGCCTATTAAACAACGAGAGCCACCGCCACATCGAGGAAAAGGGAAGGAGCGGCTATGTTAGTGAGACATATAGCCTGTTAATGTGAAGACATTTAACACGGTAATGTAACTCAGAGAGTCGGAAATAACTGTTAACATCAGCAGGTAGGATGGAAGCATCACAGCCAGTTATGACTTTACCTGGTTAATAACATCCTTCCAATGATTGCTCAGTTTGTACCCATCTTCTCGGTTGAAATATGGTACACTATGATATATTGTTTGGTTTTTGGCAGCTCCATTTATTTTTCTCAGTTAAAAAAGGGAAAACTATTATGGTTGTTGGGAAATATTTAATCATGTACAGCAAACCAGTAATCGTTTTTGTCATACCCTTATCAGCCATGCATTTTAACAACCTTTGTTACAATGCATAGTGTATTGTTTGAGTCTCTCCATGTTAGTCTATGAAGCACAGTACATAGAGGAAGATTTGAAATCCATATTGGTAGCAAACTTCGTTTTTTTTATTTACACAAGCACATGTTAACTTTTCAAAGTCATGGATTAATATTGTTGTGGTGGATAAAAAAATAGCTGCAATATTGTCACTCCGCTGCTTTGGTGTGGGTTGGTGAAGGCATGGGGCGGAGGGATGTGCCTCACTGCCAAATAGAATATCTCTTGTTATTTTGCTTAGCACACAGCTCAGCCTTTTGGACTCACGTTAGTCTTTCTAACTTCATATAACCTAGATTTGAAGCTTTCGTGACTGCAGGAATTACCTGAGAAGCCTATTTGTGCGACTCCGATCTCTTCATTTTGCCATTTGAATCATACTTGCTGACGAACTAGACATGTTTCAACATAAGTGTTCTTTTAAATGTCAAAATGTCTACTGCACAAAGTTATTTGCTTCCTCATTTTGATGAACAACTTGTAAATTGTAACTCCACTGTCTTCCCACGTAATTACAACCTGCATTCATTAACATCTAATATTAATTGCTCACCATTGTGTCTGTGTTGCTAATAACAAATAGTCCCACAAAAACCTCTTGGCAAAATAATCCAAATGAAACAGAAAAAAATTGTGAAAGGGTCACATGGAAATAACAGATCAAACAATAAAATCACGTGATTTTATTTATATTTATTTTCTACCTACGTGACTTTACCGAAAGAACCAAAGAGTATGGATCCTCGCAGTCACGAAAACTTCAGATCTAGAATATTTTATCTAAAGCCTGTGTTATTCTTATGTCACCTGCAGGAATGTGCTGGCAGAATTGAACAGCCTAAAATTCATCAACACGGACATAGGCCGCTGCCGGGCCTGGTTACGCCTGGCGTTGAATGACAGCCTAATAGAGTGCTACGTCACGTCTCTGCTGCGTGAGAAGGCCACCCTGGCTGACGCCTACCATCCAAGCGCCTTCCTCATGGACCCTGAGGAGACCACCATCTTCCTCTCCTACCTCCAGGTCGCACATTGATGCAACGTTGTGTCATGGTCCTGCCAGGTGGCACTGTGGTTAGATCGTCTGACTCGCAGTCCAAAGGTTCAAGTCCCGCTTGTGACTCGCCCATTTATCAACACTCCGGGGTCGGCAAAAGTTAATACCAATTTTTTTAGGAGTCCATATTTGTGTCTCCTATGAAGATGATTACAATCCCGAAGATTGTGTAATTTTCAATGGATGGCTTAGAACTGCCAATGGAAATGAGCATCACATTATTAAGAACAGATAGCACAGAGCATTATTTCCATGTTCACGCACAGCTTATTTGCATTAACATAATAACATCCTTTATTTACGAAAGCCTCATTGACTGTCAAGGCTGTTTTCAGGAGTGTCCTGAATCGTGTTACTTAACTTGTCAGGATATACGTGTTTTGCAAGTGGAAATAAACAGGAGAAAAAAACATTTTGTATGACATGACATTTAAAGTGAGCACAAATGGGTCAGAATTGTATATGCTATCCTGCCATCTTCTGGCCACCTCGCAGCACAGCAGAAGTTTGAGTCGCATCCATGGTGACCTCTGCGTGATCATCAACCCTACTGGGTTACAGGCATGTGCCACCATGATTTGTTCACCATGAAGTATATGGGACATTTTCAAGTATTGATTCCCATCACATTGTAATATTTATGTTGGTTATTTTATATCCAATGCATGCACAGGCTGTTAATAGTCATTGGATGATGTGATCTGGGAGCTCACCACTGATCCAGTTCACACAGAGTCAATGCTACTATTTTCATCAGGAAATTGCCAATCTTCATTGGACAAGCACAGCTGACTTCTCAGCCAGTGGTATGCATTTATCAATCCTAGAAGGATAATCATTAGCTGAACCAACCCTTCACCAGAATTTGAACTTTAAACCTTCCAATTGTGAGATGGGTGATCAAACCACATGCCACCGGCTATATCTCTCTAATTGTGTGCACTATAATGTGTAGTTTTCTAAGTTACTGTTCATATACTTAAGAACGTAAACATGTATGTCAGACGTAGTATTTGTGTGAAATATTTTCTTTAACTGTTTAACCAGCATAATCCAATGTTATAAAGTTATGCGATCTTACCAAAAAAACTGTATTATGGATGATATTGGTCGCGAAAGCAATACGTGTTAAACAGTATTTTGGATAATCCAATGTTATAGCAGAATTTATCTGGTAGAGATATTCACATTACTATCCCATTGACCTTTGACCATTTATCTGTGAAGTCTCAGAAAAAAAACATACTAATGTGTCACTTGTCAAGTCAACATGGTACACTGATATATTGTTTGGTTTTTGGCAGCACAATTTTTTTTATCCATCATACACACGTACTTCAATGATCATTTGTTATGGGCTCCTTATTGCTCCCACAGAGTTGTACATAATGAATTAACAATTTTTGCCAAATCACCATCTGGCTATTAATACAAAGGTCAATGGTAAATGATTACACACAACTGTGTTGATACACAATGCACATCTATTCCCGTGATGCGTATGTACACAGGGCACCGCCAGCTTGACCTTCACCCTCTCCTACAAATCGAGTGTTCTCAACGAGTGGACGACAACGCCACTTGCTCTTGCCGGCCTTTTGCCGCACAGCATCTCGTCCAATCTGGACAGTATGGACCGCCGGCCCAGTATGAGCAGCGTAGCGAGCTCGTCCTCGGATGGCAGTTCGATCGCGTCAACCACAAGTGATGCCGTGGAGGTTTTCCGGGGGGTGCCGAAGCGCAGCTACAGCCATTCCGAGCGACTAGGCACGGGGCCCGGGCAGGGACGGCATGGGGGAATAACAGGCAACGTTGGTGGGAACATTACAGCAGTAGCAACGACACCGCAGGAGAATCGGCTGCACCCGGAACAGTACAGTTGGCAAGGAGGAACGCAAGAATCGTTGGGTGCACGTATGGTAATGCAGGGTACGTTGCTCGCACCCGCGAATGTGACTGTGGATGGGATAGATGGCACCCAATCGACCCACAATGATACCTTAAAGTTTAGTATTGATTGCGAAGTGAAAGGAGTTCGCTCTGCTTTGAGCAGTGCTACTGACGTAAATGGATTAGGCCTATGCAGCAACCTCCCTAAAGGAAGTGGGGTTGCCCCGAGTTTCTCGGAAAAATTAAGTCTCCATCCTTCTGGTTTGGAATGCAAGAGTCTGCCTCCTGATGACATGACAGGATCGTCTTGCAGCACACCACTCACTGATGGTGTCAACAGCCACGCCAGCCCAGCATCAAGCGGAACTCCATCCGACGAGGTCAGCCCGGCTTTAGAGGCGATGGAGGATCCATTCACGTTGAATGTGCGGTTCGTCACTAATGCCAACTCTACTGCCCTTATAAATGCCGGTCCCCTTAACTTGCAAGCCATGTTCCCATCGGATGGAGTGAGAGGGGCTTCCGCCTCTTGGAACGGTGCACTCCTACGAACACCCGGTATCGCCACAGCACCCTCGGGACTCTCAGTGGACGATGATGAGGTCACTCCGGAGACTCCCTCGAGGGTGGATGACGCCATAAGCAGGAGAAGAAGCAGCGGCCGAGATCTCTTCGGCTCAGAGGAGGACATTTACACGCTGAGCACAGGCGGGAGGGAGGCAACATCCGAGACAGGCGGCTCTTTGCACCCTGTTGTGGGACGACAGGAGCGCGCTGCCTCCAGTGCCTGCCCCGACACAGAGCACGCAAGCATGAGCTCATCTGCCCCTTGCTCGTCGCTCAGCAACATTGTGGTGGTGCACAAGAGGAAAACAGGCAAGTGATTTTAATGTGGCATTTATTCTTTGTTTTGCTAAGTTGTGGGGATTTTTGTTTATATATTTTTGTATGGAACTGGATACTTGATGTGCAGCGTTGTGGGATGCAATTACACGAATGATGCTATATAACATAAAATTATTATTGTTATCGAGTTACTGGTGTTTGTTTTGATGAAAAGCCCTTGTTTATGGTTGTATTGGTGTTACATTTGTTTGTGTGCACATGCATGGGCGTGTTTACGGACAGTTAACGTGATTATGTTTTCCCTTGCTTATGGTTGTATTGGTGCTAAATTTGTTTTTATGCACACGCACAGTCGTGTTGATTTGGATATGAATAGGACACCCCTTGCCTTTTTATCTTGCACACTATTTTCATTAATAATTGGAATGAAGTGAAGCTCTTCTTGATATTGCCAACGTGAGTGATAAAGATAAGCAATGCTTCTCGACCATGCAGTTAAGTGCATAACATTGGATATGCAGGAAAAGGTATTGTAACAGAATTGAAATCAACTGCATGAATACTGTACTATACATGAATGAATGAAAGCCTTTTTATCTCACAGGAGAGCGCTTTGAGTCAGTCCTTTGAAGCCTTTGTGTGCATATAAACTGACTCCCATATATGTTTACATCTAGTACACCATGTGTGCTATGCAGTACAGTGCTCATATATGCAAGTGTGTGCGATTGTACAGCAGTATGCATATTATGGGTTAACTCAATGACATTTCTTCATGAGAAATTTGACTTTGGTTTGGTACACTGCTGTCTTTTGGGTCTATTTGTAAACAACGAGTGTTTGAGAGTGGTTATGGCATGTGCGGCTGTGTACAGTGCGGCAGGGGGTAGTGCATTTTGCCTTCAGAGAAAAGGCAAATGTGCGCTGCTGCCATACCCATTACCTCACGAGACCATCTGCCAGCCCCACTACCCCTCCCTCCTCTCTCGATCACGCAGGTCACACGGATCACAGTAGCAATGCATTCGCTCATGATCACTGCTGAAGGGCCAATTCGATCCACCGGGAAGCGGTGGTTGAATGGTTGTTTTAACTGTTGAGGGTAGTGCACTTTGAAGTATTTGGATGCTAATTGTTTTGTCAATTCTCTGTGTGCTTGAATGAGCATGAACATTGGATCCCTCATTGTCTTCTGTGGTTCTGTGTCTGTGGTCAAAATTCCACGTTTATAATGGCAAAAACCAGTGTACCTATCGGACAACTTCTCTTGAAGTGTCACAAAGTGCCGCTACACACTTCATGATTGGCTGAATGAACCCATTATAATGAATGATCTTCTGATTGGGTGTCAAGTGCAATAACTATTGTACCATTCAGCTGGATAACATATCCTACATTGTGTATTTTTTTTAGTAACCCCCTACATTATCACATCCTACTCGGTGTAATACTGTAACAAGAATTCATTTAAATTGTCTCCATATATAAACGAGTATTAGGCTGTTGTGGCTTGCATATTATTTTGGGGCAGCAGTAACATTGCAAGATCTTGTGTTTGGGAACCAGTCTCTTTACAGGACAACTTTAGACTTCCACAAAGATACTTATTTGTAGATGCGGGAAAAGTAATGTGTTACATTTTCCCCTAACCGGGACTGGAACCTGCAACCTCTGCAACCTTTTGATAGGAAGTCGAGTTACAGCATCCCACTGGGCCTTCCTAGAGATGCTGGGAAAAAATGTGTGGTGCTCAATGCCAATTTCATTAAATGATCATCTTTAGGAAAAACTGAAATGACATTGTGCAGTTTAGTTGTTATTTTGAGAGTAATGCATCGTGGCAAAAATATTACACAACACTTCAAGGGGTTATAATTGAGCACATTGAATGCAGTGCGAAGTGTGTGTTACATTGTTATACTCCAAACAATAGACTTAAAACTTTCGTGACTGCAGGAATTCATATTCTTGGTTCTTTCTATAAAGTCACGTAGATAGAAAACAAAAATCAAGTGTTTGATGACATAAAATACCCAGGCAGGTTCTTAGTTTTGGAGGGGCTGATGATAAGGCCCCGCCTCAGTAGCATGCTCCACGTTCAGCAGCAGTGCCTCATAACTCCTTCTCTGAGTGAGCAGAAATTATCCTCCATTGTGTCTGTACCAGATGGAGATTCCTCTAATACAGCCATGACAGGCTTCTCGAACTACGTGGTTGAAAAATATGTTTAATACTGTAGGCGCCGGTGGAAATTCCTGTCGCACCCCAAGGTGTACAGGGAATGGCTCTGACTCCCAGCCACGTAGGTTTACCCGGGCCCGCTAACCATCATGAAGCTCCTTAATGATCGTGAGCAGAGGGTCAGGGACTCCGAAAGCACGAAGAACAACACAGAGCCTAGGCCTACTGATGGTATCATAGGCCTTGACCAGGTCAATAAAGCAGAGATGTAGGTCTTGTTGGAATTCCCTACACCTCTGCTGTAGCAAACGGACAGAAAATATGGCATCTGTGCAGGACCGCCCTTTCCTGAAACCACATTGAGGCTCCGCAAGCCTTTCCTCAGTGTGCCTGGCCAAGGCGATGTTGAATAATCCTTGCCAGGACCTTTCCCGGCACACTGAGGAGTGAGATGCCCCTGTAGTTGTTACAGTCTGTGCGGTCCCCCTTCTTAAAGAGGGGGACCACAAGGGCATCCTTCCAATCCTGCGGAACCCGTCCAGTGGTCCAGACTGTTGTTATGATGTCGCACACACATGGACGCACACACACACACACATTGACGCACACACAAATACATCGACTTACACACACACACATCGACTTGCACACACACACATCGACGCAAACACGCACATCGATTCACAGGCACACATGGACTTAGACACAAATTAGTATTGTAATATTTAGGAACTTCATTTTTTAATATTAGTTGTCTGCACACAAACTATTAATATTTCCAAACGTGAGTTTAGCGAAAGAAGCAAGAAAATAGTACTTAACAGTGCCATGGTGAGGCCTAGTCCCGTGCAGAGCCCCCGGCCTCGCCTAGATTGCCCAGCCGGCCGAGGTGGCACCTTGATAGGCTGTGGCTGGGCTGCTACCTTCCCACCCACGATCCCCCCACCCGCTCTGCAGTAATATCTACGGCCTATAGTAGTAACATCTACGGACTCGATAGTAGTAACTGCACGCATTGGGGTGGGGGGGAGAAGAGGACATCACACTGTGAAGAATTTACCTGAATTTTAAACGCGAATGAGAATTCTCCCTCCACATATGGCGCATGTGCGTTGCTAGGGGCAACCCCCGCCAGCTTTTGCGCGAATGCGCGCTTTGGCGCGCGGTGAGTGGCGTAAGAAAATTAATATATAATAGCATTAAATGGTTAATTTAACTACTTTAAAGTTGACGGATGCGAAAATGAAATAAAGCTGGTTCACCACGGGGCTTATGGCGTGGTATCTGGCTACTTTTTTTAAAAGATAAACCCCACAGTTTGCGAGCCAAATCCTTCGCAAGTTTCGTACACAGACAGACAGAGAGACAGACAAACAATTACATTTATACATCAAAACATCTTGAGACACTGTACATAACGGTGCAACATGGGAATTCTGGTGAAAGGTATAAAAGAGACTTGTCTCAATGGGTTTTCACCTAGTGCAGGGGTCTGCAACCTTTAAGACATAAAGAGCCACTTGGACCCGTTTCCGAAGGAAAAAACAAACTGGGAGCCGCAAAACCATTGCAACTATTAAAACAAATATAACACTGCATATATTGTTTCTTACCTTATTGCTATATACAGGATCGTGCAGTCAGCTGTCAATCTGAATAAAAAAAGGACTTTTTCACTTAACAATGTAAAATATATTTTTGCAAATTAATAGCTAAATTACCTGGTTAATGGGATTTTTGCTCCTGAACCTCAGTGCACAGTGTCTGCACATCAGGGCTGTAAGACGTCACCTTCATTTTCACACAGGCTTGCAAGCTGTCATCTGTGAGGCGTGATCGATGTTTGTTTTTAATATAGTTCATGTTGGAGAAGACCTGCTCACATACATATGTGGAGCCGAAGATCGACAGGACTCCAAATGCATACTTTTTCATGTTTATATAAGTGTTGGGGATGGCATTCCATGTTTCGAATACAAGTTTGTCCTGTTTGGGAAGGTTTTCAATAATACTCCATTTATGATTCTGAGCCAGAATGGCCTTCTGACGGGCAACATCCTCAAGAGTAGCGGTCAAGCATTTGAACTTGGACACCCATATATCTTTGTCGGCTATATCAGCCAGTTCCATCTCAAGATCAGGTTGACTTACACCTGCAAATGCAGTCATATTCAATAGGGATGGATCGATCGCCAGGGGAGTGACAGGGAAGGATAATGTCGTTTTTTCCTCTCTGAACTCACAGAATCGTTTCCCAAACGAACTTTGCATTGTGGTGATTGCAGACTTGAAATATTCCAAATTTATCGTATCATGACTTTGTTTGAACTCTCTCAAAGAGGGAAAGTGAGACAGTGTACCTCTCTGTAAATCTTTGACAAACACTGTCAACTTGCGCTCGAATGCCAAAACCTCCTCCAGCATGTGCAGGGCTGTGCCTCCTTTCCCCTGAAGGGTTGTATTTAGCGTGTTTAGATGTGCTGTCATGTCTACCATAAAATGTAATTTTTCCAGCCACTCTGGCTGTTCCAGCTCAGCAAAGGTGAGCTCTTTGCTGCCCAGGAAGGTTTTTACTTCTTCCAAACATGTGACAAAGCAACGGCAACGTTATTGCCTGTCACCGGGCGGGCAGTGTGGAGCTGAGCGGCGACCTGTCAGCAGCGGCAACGCCAGAGCAGGTGTCACAGTGCGCCTCCTCCCCTCGCTAGCATCCGCCCCGGAGCCGCGGTCAAGGTTCAAAAGAGCCGCATGCGGCTCCGGAGCCGCAGGTTGCCGACCCCTGACCTAGTGTATAAATATAGGTCATTGCTTCATTGCATGGTATGCATCAATCCTTTTAAATGCATGTGATTGTACTATAACTACATATCTCAAAAGTATATACATGGGTTTATATATGTGGCACTGTGGCAAGAATGGTTGACTCAAAATTGGGAGTTGACTCAGCCCATCATTCTTTTGGGATCAAAAACAAACGGAGTACAGCTTTGTTAGAATTCAACAGTGGTCGACCCATGGAAGGAATGTATTTCGACCACTGGCTTAGAGTTGATGCCAATGGAGTTGAGCACCATCCAATGTTCTTGGGTCTTTCGGTAAAGTCACGTAGATAGATTCAAAGAAAATAACAAAAAATAACAATCACGAAAGCTTTAAGTCAAGATTTCACTATCCAATGTTCACTTGAGCAGGGACTTTTTGACCCTGAGTTCACGCAGACATTGCTGGTTGTAAATAAAATCTTGTTGCTACTACTGTGAGCAGCAGCAGCACCACCACCATACATTTGACAAAAATACGTGCTTTTAAAATATCTCGATACAAGCCAGTTTAAAATCCAATGCTTGATTATATTAGCAGGTTAAGATCTCCATTGTGAGCATGAAATTTAAATATTAACAATTAGGGAAACATTTTCAGCATAAATGTTTTAAGTATAGTAATATGAATGAATAGCATGCCATGGTTTGGTCATTTACATACCTTTGAAGTTGTACATTTCACTTACGTTTTGCTGAGCTGTAGATATAATGCGTTTAAAGTCTACCTCCTGTTTAAGTGCACAACCTTAATTATTTGCTATTACTCTGACAGCTTATGCCTTGGAAATTAACCATAACCCATACATCACTTTCATTGTTAATACGTTTCTCTGTCTCATAGTGCCACTTTATCGCATGCTCTAACATAAACCATATTGACTGGACTTTGTGCCCATAAGCAACCTCGCTGAATTGAAGGCAGTTGGAAAGGGAATATGTACACGCTAATTGAGTGATGAATGTGGAATACGATAGGCCATTTAGATGCTGTTATAAAGACAGATTGCCCCCACGCATTTTATGCTATGAACTATCTGAGTGACCAGGAGTTGGTTCCTAACAACTGTGGGTTTATTTGTAATTGTATCGTTATTCATGTTAAGTTGACAGCCCCGAGTTTTACGGTAAATGGTCTTGATGTAAGATGGCAATCTAAATGCCATTGAGAAGCTGAAAATGGAACTTGTGTATGAAGTAGAGCACAATTTTTTTTATTACAAAACTATTAACACAGCTGATTTATTATCTGACATCAGTGGTAAATGTTGAAAATGGACCCATTTCCAGCATTATAAAAATCGTGTAATGCTTAATTAACAGTTTTTTTCATCCAGTCACGATTAACACGATTAACACGATTGGATATGTTGGGTGCAAAAGAAGGTCAACATACATACGCCGTTTTGCCTTATTTTTTGTAAGTCTAAAATGTGCAAACAAAATCCTTATTAGTCCATATGGACTAAGAAGTGGACTAATAAGTGCCATAATTTAGGATCTGCTACGATGAATAGAAATATAAGCTTTTAAAACAAACTTCCTCGTAATATGCATGTGCAAAGGCATTGGAAGTTTTTCTAATGGCTTTACTGATTATTATATTGGAACAAAAGTGCAATCGGCATTCAGTGTGCTTTATATAGGGAGGGTTAACTAAAAAAAAACAGGGATGTTTTGGTATGGGGAGGAGTTTGGCTTTTGAATGACAAAAGTTTGTAAATTATAAATTATTCCGAAATATAATCTACAGCATTGCAGACCACATAGGCCTGGCTGGTGTATGCCTGTAAACAAATACTTCTGCAGGCAGGAATTGGTGAATCGCTTACATTTATCACTCTCAAACCTGCAGGGCTGCGACGGAGCCAGTAGATGGCAGTATACTAAATGGGTTTGTTGTGTGGACATTTTACCCATTTACTCGGGTTTCCTCTCACAAGCAAGGCTCTCATATATAATAGGCCAAACATCCCAATGTAAACCCCCTACTAAAAAGACCCTTGATACTCGAGGCTTTTCGAGATAAAAAAAAAAGAGTAAGAAGGTAAAGTGGGAGTCCTGCAATTGCATGCTCATGCCACTGCTGGGAGAAGGGCCCCCACTAGAGAACCCATTTGGGGGTATTGGCCTACTCTTTCACCCTGGCCAGATGTTGGAAGAGCAGGGCATACCCACACATTACCGCACCAAATGCAACCTGCCAGTCGTATAACTGTGGTGTACATATACTGCTGGGTGGATTAATGTATTTATCAACTTGTACATTTTCAACTTCCACAATAGTGTAATGAAATGGCTTGCCCCTGGATTGTACATCCAGTCTGATAATTAAAATACCAAGGCGGCATCCCTGTTTACTTAGTCCTATTTCTTTTGAAGCTTTACTGTATAAACACTTGATTACATTCATGAATGTCTCTAAGCCACATTGTCTTGGTTGCATCATCAAAAGTGAATCTAAAATTAATTCTACGTAAGTGATCTGAAAAAAAAACTATCTCTAAATCTCAGGGAAGGGTTTCAAGTCACTGATCCTATAAAGTGGTCTTTGTGCTCCAACAAGCTTAAGCAAGCTCAGGGAATTCCGATGGTGTTTTTTCCCAAGTATAATACTGGCAAGATGTGACACTCTTCTTTCATTTAGGGGGTGCAATTATGAAGTCTAGCAATATACTCTGGAACTGACACCAACAGTACCATTGCTAAAAGCAGACCAACATTGTTAAAAAAAATCGACAGAATGGTCTGATTTGAGCTAATGATTGAGTGCAATGGCGCAGCCAGATTTATTACCTTGGGTGGCTCGGTAATGAATCGTGTTAATGCTGCTGGATTTGAACAATGGCACATATCCAGAGTACCGGCAATGAAAAATACAATCTGTTTACACAGACGTCCTTAAACAATTAGTGTGCTGCTATTAACCTACGAGTCCAGCATTGACTCTTAACACCACATTAACTTCCATTGCCACCCCCTCAGGCGTCTACAACCCATTTCAAAACATCCTGAAGATGGGCAACCTGGAGAAGCGCACGGGCACCATATTGCTGTGGAAGGAGTACCACTGTGTGCTGGCGCCCATGTCCCTGCAGCTCTTCAACCCAGGCTCAGAGGTGCACGGCAAGCCCAAAGAGGTCTACATGGTCGCTCATTGCCAGGCGAGTTCACCTCTTGCCAGAGTTAAAGTCGCGCACCAAGACACGCAGAGACAGAGATCCCATATTTTAGATTCTGGAACATAGGGTAAATTATGTTGTGGATCTTGCAGTGTTATTAACAGTTTCAAAAGTATTCACTGGGCACTCTTATTTCCATTCCCTTTCACGGCTCATCAAGAATAGGTTGAAGCAGATATGGTCGTACATACAAATAATTCACACCTGTAATTCAGGGTTAGAGTATTACGAATGTTTATAAAATTATCAAAACCGATGAGCTGCAAGGTGGCCAGAAGAAGGAAGTGACGAGAATGGGTTTTTGACGACATTTGTATGGACATTTAATCTTTAACCCATCGTATATGTGGATATTTAAATAGTGGCTTCATGTCCTTGCAATGTCCCATCAATTATGCATCATGTGCAGTTGTACGTCATAAAATCACTGGTGAGTCTACCATGAGTTTAATCAGCATGTTATTGTTTTTTTAAAATGTATACAATAGGCTTATCTCCACTTCCACCAAGTTGTACGGCTTGTATGTTCATAATCAATGTTGATGGCGTTTATCGATTGCTTAGCGGGCACCTACAATGGTTAGTAAGGTATATTAGAGGGTGGTGTGGCCAGCATCATTATATAGTGCATGGCTTGGAATTGAACCGTGGTTGCTGGGATTATAGTTTATTGCACTAATCATTGTACCAGATATCTCCACACACACACACAAACACTGACGGCACATGCACGCGTACACACATTGGCTTGTTCGGCATTTATATAGGCAGTGGTGCTGCTGGCTTTAGATAGCTTGTCATTGCTAGAAACATGTAACGTAAGTGCTAATGCGAGTGAAAAAGGGCAGTGCTTATTTCCGTTGGCATCTCTCTACCAGTGGAAGAAAAGCCAAACTCCTGCAACGATGTGAAAATGAAACAATATTTTAACAATCCATGTATTGTAAGCATGGCACAATATATTTACAAGGCATGATCTGTTAATGATGGACAATGTGTTGTGCTGTGCAGGGCGTGAGTAGAGGCGGCAGTAGCAACCTCTTCCAGGTCGGAGGTGGAAACCGCTGTTGCCTGGAGCTCACCTACTCGGGCACCCGCATACACCTGCGTGCGCCCTCAGAAGAGCAAGCAGACGACTGGGTTGAACGGCTGCAGGAGGCCATCACCGCCATGCAGTTCTTGCCAGCCGATGATAACGACACAACAATCCAAGGACCACAAAATCACTGCACATCTGGACCACCGCACCCAGAGCCCACGGTTGATGAAAGCTGCCTGGTACAGCCACTGCTACACGGTGTGCTAAAGGTACAGCAGATACATCAAGAGGAGACAGCAGGCACGGGGCACGCATGGAAGTCATTCTACTTCACGCTGGACAAGGACACACTGTGCCGCTATGCCATGAGCGATCGCAACGGCGCCCCTGTCCGCACACACGGAACTCGCGAGCTACGGGACGTGGAGAGAAAGCGGGGTGCGCCACGCAGATTCAGCATTGTGTTGGGCAGTGACACCCTGCACCTGCGTGCCGTCAGTGAGATGGAGGCACGCCTGTGGGTTTACACGCTCAGACGCGTGCAGGGGCAGCAGACAGGGTCAGGGGAGCATGGCAGCAAGAGTCCAGAGCGAGCATGGGGGCGCAACGGTGAGGGTGAAGAAGAGGGCACCACTATCACCAGCTCCTTCCTCAACCTGCTCACCGAGCTGCCCGCGGAGAAAGGCCTGGATGCACAGAACTGCAAGTGTGCTGGTGAGATGCATACGGCAGATGCGATGGCACTCTTAAGATTGTATTTACTTCTCTCAAGTAGAACTCATGACAGCATGGTAGTTGAACTGTGCTGAAATAATCCAAAATATAGGAGAAAATTGCATTGTGTTCACATGTTGGGCTATACTGGAATGCTGATCTTTAATAGGAAGTCTGACTTCGAGAGATTTTATTTTTTATACATTTTTACACCAGAATGTCTTCCTGCTGAAAAGAGCAGTGGTGTGGCATTAATGTGGAATATCCACATTTATCTGTTGGGATCAAGTGGATCCTGAGATGACCACTATTGATTGCATAAGGTGGTACCCAGATTTGTTGACCCTGGAGGTTTTTTAGACCAATTCAAGTCCCATTTGGGATTCAAAATATCGGCACCCGACCACATGACACACCTAGATGGTGCTCTGGCAGAGGACAACTAATTCGCAATTTGAAAGTCACACGTTCAAATAAAATGTGAGTTGATTCAGTCTCTCATCCCTATGTTCAATGTGATTTAGATCCATTGTGTGGGCAGCCAATGGTAGTTATCTTACAGATGGAATGACCCATCAGAGGAATGTGGAATCATCACCCATGGCTCAGGACCACCAATGTAGGTCTGGCTGCCCCTTTGCGTATTTGATCAAGGAGACGCTTTAATTTGTGTTATTTTTTAAGCACACAGATTGGCATTTATGGTTAGAATGAAGTCCATCCAAAATTGAGTGTAGGTTAGCATTGTCATAAATCTGGTCACATTTGCCATGTAAAGTTATATGATTGTACATTATGGATAAATCTGAAGGTAAGAATGATATTTGCAAGTATAATACGAGGTAGCAGTGTCATGTCTAAACACTTGGAATAATGTTTCCATGGTTGCTTGACCACCACGGAGCTATATGGGTCTGACGTTTTGAGGCTCTGTAGAACTAGCTACGGTGTGAGTTTACACTCCAACAGAGGGCAGTGTTGTGTTAATGCTGTTTGGCCCCAACTCTTACTAATCAGCTTGCATTAATTATATTTTTGGCTATGTAAAACAAATTCATTATCAGAATATATGAAAGTTTTTCGGAGTTTTTTTGAGTTGGCAACAGGGAGTTGACTAAAGCTTGTATGTGTGTTCGTATGCATTTTCGTATAGGGCTTAATACAGGCACGTGCCAATTCACTTTAGAGATTCGATGAATCGTAACAATTTAGGTTTGCAATAAAAAAAAATGTTTATAGTATAATTAGTTATCATATTTTGTACATTCGCCTGAATATAAACTTAGCTTATAGCTTGCATAGTTTGCAAACATTGTACAGTATTATTATTTGTTTCTTTCGGTTAAGTCACGTCTAAAGATAAAATAATAAATTAAATTAAATAATAGAATACGACGTTTCGATTGCAACACAAGCAATCATCATCAGGTATAATGAAATAGCGACATAAAATCTAACCAGAAAACTATAGACAGACATATTAGCAGACAGATATCACCAAGATACATAGCGAGAGCAACACAGGTAACAGAGAGGGGTGATCGTCTCTGTGTGGTGGCCTTAAATAGACAGAGGGGGGGGCGGAGGCAGAGAGAGGGAGGAGGGTTAGAGAAAAAATTAGCATATCAATGAGTGGTCAACAGACGTGGTGCTGCGAATGCGATGGCACGGCAAGCAAGCCTGAAAATCAGGAGAAGGACACACTAAAATTAAATAACCTAGTAAAATATCGAAATGTAATGTAATACAACACAAAGGGTCGGTCAACACACAATTAACGCATAGCCTGGTTGATTACGTATTTCAAAGATTGCTAAGTTAGAATTTAAGTGTGAACAATCTAAAGAGAGGACACAGGCAGAGAAAACAAGTCGCCAGAGAGAGAGAAAAAAGATAAGCTTAAAACTTCCTCGTAGAAGTGGTTCAATCTTAATTTTAGAACTTTCGTGACTGCAGGAATTATTATTTGTTTCTTTCGGTTAAGTCACGTCTAAAGATAAAATAATAAATTAAATTAAATAATAGAATACGACGTTTCGATTGCAACACAAGCAATCATCATCAGGTATAATGAAATAGCGACATAAAATCTAACCAGAAAACTATAGACAGACATATTAGCAGACAGATATCACCAAGATACATAGCGAGAGCAACACAGGTAACAGAGAGGGGTGATCGTCTCTGTGTGGTGGCCTTAAATAGACAGAGGGGGGGGCGGAGGCAGAGAGAGGGAGGAGGGTTAGAGAAAAAATTAGCATATCAATGAGTGGTCAACAGACGTGGTGCTGCGAATGCGATGGCACGGCAAGCAAGCCTGAAAATCAGGAGAAGGACACACTAAAATTAAATAACCTAGTAAAATATCGAAATGTAATGTAATAATCCTGATTTTCAGGCTTGCTTGCTGTGCCATCGCATTCGCAGCACCACGTCTGTTGACCACTCATTGATATGCTAATTTTTTCTCTAACCCTCCTCCCTCTCTCTGCCTCCGCCCCCCCCTCTGTCTATTTAAGGCCACCACACAGAGACGATCACCCCTCTCTGTTACCTGTGTTGCTCTCGCTATGTATCTTGGTCTTCTTGGTTCTTTCGGTAAAGTCACGTAGAAGGGAAGTAATAAAATAATAAAAATAAAACATAATAAAATGAAATAATTCTCACGACGTTTCGGCTACAACGCAAGCAGCCGTCTTCAGGTGAAGAATGAGACACTACCAAGCTAGGAGCTTATATATAAACTGGGTTGGAGGTGGAAGAGCGCCTTAACAAAAAAGAATGTGCATATGAAGAGGAATTTAGCATATTCATGGAAAATGCGTAGGAGGTGGGCGGGGGGGGTTTCAAAGGCATATTATGCCCATGCATTATGCAGGATCAACAGCACCAAGGGGGGGTGCAGGGAGTAGCATTAACAAAGGAAAGGAATGTTATTGATATGTAGCTGCAGTTACTAAACAACCACGTAGAAAACTAAAGTATAAACTACATAAAAAACTAAAGTATAAACTGCATAGCACCATCAGTATACTTACTATACTCTACAATAAGCTGAGTTACTAACAGCAAGTAATACATTACAATTCTACGTCGTAAAAATTATATAATATGCTTCCATCTAAACTTTATTCTCTTACATCACACGAGCATATACCGTACTATATACTGCCATAGATAAACCCAACATTAAATTATATACTGTATTACTATAAACCACCCTATACCTTATACATTTCAACATAACACTATGTATTATTCTACCCACCCTAATGTGTATCGAAATGGTTTATTACGTCCTTCCAATGATTGCTAAGCCAGAATCCATCTTCTCGGTTAAAATTGTCTCTGTGTTTGTATATGTGGATCGCCTCATGAACGAATCTCTCATGATAGCCAGATGGCTTGCAGAGAACCTCTGCCTTGGAGAAGTCAATGTCATGTGAGCCCACTGAGTTGTAACAGTGATCTGCCACGGCTGAGGTGTTTGTCCTACCGTGTTTCAGGTCAGCTTTATGTTCACGGATGCGGTCCGAGACATGTCGTTTGGTTTCCCCAATGTAACTGCTACCACAGAGGCAACTTAGTTTGTAGACACCAGGGTACTGTATGTCTGGAACCACATCTTTTACAGACGGTACCAGATCACGGATTTTATGTACTGTATTGAATCGGACCTGGATCTTGTGTTTAATCAGGATTTTGGAGATCTTTTTTGTGACCCCAGCAATGTAGGGTAAGGTGATGGTCTTGAAAGGCTCCTCAACAGGATCCTTCTTGATGGTTGGAGTGATGGCTTTGCGGATTGTGTAGTCGGAGTAACCATTAGCCTTAAGAGCTTGGCGTACGTGTTTGAGTTCACTGGAAATGTGTTCATGGTCGGAGATGCATTGGGCTCTATGATATAGAGTCTTGATGAGAGAATTCTTCTGGGATGGATGGTGGTGGGAATCCGGTTTTAGATAAGCATCCGTATGGGTGGTTTTCCTGTAGACAGAGTGGCTCATTGAACCATCAGGTCTCCTTTTGATTAGGACATCCAAAAAGGGTAGCTTGCCATCATTTTCGACTTCCATGGTGAATCTGATGGCTGGGTGTATGGAATTGATGTGGTCGAGAAATTGGTCTAGAGCAGGCCGGCCATGTGGCCAGATGACAAAAGTGTCGTCTACGTACCTCTTCCATAAGGTCGGGCGTAGAGTGGCAGTCTGGATGGCGTCCGTCTCAAATTTCTCCATGAAGATGTTGGCTACAACCGGAGATAGGGGGGAGCCCATTGGGGTGCCCTCAATTTGCTTGTAGAAAGTTTCATTCCAAGTGAAGTATGTATTGGTTAAGCAGTGTCTCACCAGGGGGGGTACCCCAGCATTCAGTCCTTGATGAACCAAGTCTTCAATGATTGCGATGGTGTCAGGTACAGGAACCTTGGTGAATAAGGAAACCACATCAAAACTGACAAGCAGGTCGTCTGGGGACAGGGCAATCCCCTTGATTGTCGATACCAGGTCAGTAGAGTTTAGTACTGCAGAGGTGGTTTTTCCAGTGAAAGGCCGTAGAATTTCAGACAAAAAACGAGCCAACTTATAGGTGGGGGAGTTGATAGTAGAAACAATGGGACGAAGAGGTGTATCTTCTTTATGTATCTTTGGCAAGCCGTATAATCTTGGTGGCCTGGCTGCAGAAGGTTTCAACGAGAACTGTTTGGTCTGATCAAATAATGCGGTTGAATCAGAAATGATTTTGTTGGTTTTAGTGACGAGGCTGTTGGTGGGGTCTCTTTTTATTTTTGTATAGCTGCCATCGTTGAGTAGTTCTTGAATTTTGTTGTTGTATTCTATTTTGTCCATGATGACAGTGGCATTGCCTTTGTCGGCTGAGAGGATGACAATGTCATCCCTCTTTTTTAATTGAGCTAATTCAAAACGTTCATCTTTGCTGATGTTGCTAGCTGGCATCTTAGCGTTTTTGAGGGTTGCAGAGATTTCGGATCTTGCTACGTCTGCAGCGATGTGACTCAAGCCCTTGAGAGCTACATCTACTCGAGCAATTATATCATTAACTGGTGTGTGTCTAGGTGTGACTGCAAAGTTTAGTCCTTTAGCTAAAACGGATTTCAAACCTTCAGAAATAGAACTGTTACTGCGATTAATTACGACTTTGTGAACATCTAGCTTTTCAATGTGTGGGTCCGGTTTCTTGTTTGAGAGGCGGTTGAATTTGGAAATCAAGTTGTCCTTACATTTAGTCGACATAGCGGCAGCTGAAGAGGCAGTCATTTTTTCCACATGTTCCCAATCCGATGTGGACATTGTTGCACTCAAAGATAAGTGTGATTTGTAGAGTGTCTTGTCTAACTGATCTAGTTCGGTGCGCGTAAGTCTGATTTTCTCTGAGATAAGAGCTAAGCTAGTTCTAGACAGAATTCGTTTCGCATTAGAAGAAGTTACAGCAGCAGATGTTAGTGTAAATGCGTTTGGTATTACCTTAGAGTCGCGGCATCTCTTGAGAAAGGTGAGAGACTCGATTAGCTGAGCCTTCTTATCACGGAGCTTGTTGAAGGATCTCAAAGTTATGTGGAAACCCTCCCCGTAGAGGCGGTTAAATTTCGATTTAAAGCTTTCGTGACTGCAGGGATTCATCTTCTTGGTTCTTTCGGTAAAGTCACGTAGAAGGGAAGTAATAAAATAATAAAAATAAAACATAATAATACAGTAATACAGTATATAATTTAATGTTGGCTTTATCTATGGCAGTATATAGTACGGTATATGCTCGTGTGATGTAAGAGAATAAAGTTTAGATGGAAGCATATTATATAATTTTTACGACGTAGAATTGTAATGTATTACTTGCTGTTAGTAACTCAGCTTATTGTAGAGTATAGTAAGTATACTGATGGTGCTATGCAGTTTATACTTTAGTTTTTTATGTAGTTTATACTTTAGTTTTCTACGTGGTTGTTTAGTAACTGCAGCTACATATCAATAAAATTCCTTTCCTTTGTTAATGCTACTCCCTGCACCCCCCCTTGGTGCTGTTGATCCTGCATAATGCATGGGCATAATATGCCTTTGAAACCCCCCCCGCCCACCTCCTACGCATTTTCCATGAATATGCTAAATTCCTCTTCATATGCACATTCTTTTTTGTTAAGGCGCTCTTCCACCTCCAACCCAGTTTATATATAAGCTCCTAGCTTGGTAGTGTCTCATTCTTCACCTGAAGACGGCTGCTTGCGTTGTAGCCGAAACGTCGTGAGAATTATTTCATTTTATTATGTTTTATTTTTATTATTTTATTACTTCCCTTCTACGTGACTTTACCGAAAGAACCAAGAAGATGAATCCCTGCAGTCACGAAAGCTTTAAATCGAAATGTATCTTGGTGATATCTGTCTGCTAATATGTCTGTCTATAGTTTTCTGGTTAGATTTTATGTCGCTATTTCATTATACCTGATGATGATTGCTTGTGTTGCAATCGAAACGTCGTATTCTATTATTTAATTTAATTTATTATTTTATCTTTAGACGTGACTTAACCGAAATAAACAAATAATAATTCCTGCAGTCACGAAAGTTCTAAAATTAAGATTGTACAGTATATCTTTCTCATACACATGTTTTGATGCATGTATTGCCAGCTTAATCAATTATGCACTGATGCATCGCTCCAGGTCTCGTTAATGTGAACTAGAGATGCAATTTGATTACCAATTAAGAGTTTACAGTGAAGTGAGGTTTACAAATTAATTGAATTAAAAATTGATGCTATCGAGTGCAACATGCCTTTCAGATTACCCACCTTATAAACACAACGTTGTTATGTCACAGTAGTTGGAGGAATGGATGCAATCTTAGTAGTGTGCTCTAAGGTAATGAGTTTACAGTTGCTCGTCTATTATCCAGCACCACGAGATTTATCTAGCTGCATGCAACATTATCCGGCGGTCCCGGGCCAATCCGGCGAAACCTGCAAAATCACTGTAACTCAGTCCGGCTATTGGCACCATGCGCATGACAAAAAAAAGTAGTTATTCTTGATTTCAGTGTTCATTATTATATGCACTACATACAACTTAAACAATGAAAGTACTGCACCCCATGCAGAGTCTTCGATATTGGAGTGGTAAGTACGGTGCAGCAAATACAGTACCTTTTTACAGTAGGAGGTTTATTTTTGGCTATTTTATTGTTTAGGTATGCCAATTTCACATCGTAAACAAATTTAAAACACAAAAAACAACACCTAAAAGCATAATTTCATGCAAAAATGTGGAAAAATAAGCTATTTTAAATAATGATGTGATTATCCAGCATTTTAGAAAATCCGGTGCCCTCTTCCCCCCCCAAAGCCATCAGGTAATCAATGATCTGTAGTTTAATACCCCATGTAAATGTGCTCACAAATATATTTTCGCACACCATTAGCAGGATTTCTCATTTATAAACAAAATAGCAAGCACTGAATTTATTTCTACATTGTGTGACTTGGTAGTGATGTGGTTAAAGCACTTGTCTCATAATCTTCATTTGAGGAATTCTTCAGCCCATCATTGTTCCAGAATGAATAAAGTGAGTACTGTATTACTTTATGGCAGTGAGCAGTGGTTGTCCTTTGGTGCGACTGGCTTCCACCATAGGAAAGTTTAATATCCACCACTGCCTCAAGACCACCAACAGAGATGTGCAACCGCCCCATGCACATTCAAGCACGGGAAATCTTTAATTTATTGTGATTATAAAATTATATCTATCTTTAAAACCGGTGCAAAAATCGTCAGTCGAAAATGTTATCCACAAATCAAAACCCTTAAAAGTGCAGTCCTTGTTGCTTGTTCAGATCCTGCAGATTCCAAATGACTTTGTACAGTTTTCCAATGACTGCAGATATTGTTCTGCCTTTAATCCCTTGAGGGAGGATGGGGAGAGTGGAGGAGATGGGCTGGTGATGATAGGAACACATCACCTGGCCTTTGTGCATGTGCTGCTTCTTGCAATACTCTCAGCCGACAGCAGAATACACACCATACATTGGTGTGTATTCTGCTCCTTAATAGATCATTTGTCTGTCAATATCAGTCCAGCAAAGTTTTGTAATTCTGTGGGATGACTGGGTGACTCAGAGGGCTCATATTGCCCGTGTCAGAGGTGGCCGACCGTTTCAGACACCTGTGATTACAGCAGGTTCTCAGATGCAGCTTATTTTATGGTAAATAATGAAATCTCTTGTTAAACGTTTACTTTTCCTCTTACTCAAACCTGGTAACGGAATACATCTTACCAGTGTCTGCCTCAAAACTCTCACTAATTGGCTTCATAAACCCTTAACCTGAATGACCACCCATGCAAGGTGTCTATTGGTTCTGTAACTCCACAAAGCTTTATTTGATTCTATGTATCAGTGGGTACAGTTAGTTCTGCCTGCTTTCCTTGTTTTTCACTCTGCCCTCTTCCATCCGTTAAGGCTTTGGTGCTGCCACTGCTGTTGATATTTGCCTGTAGGTATTTGCACAGCCCTGCCAGATACAACTTTTGCATTGTTGATGTTTGCTTAGCCTGCTCACCACTTTTCTCATTGGCCTAATGAGCAATTCATATAATAATTGGCTTGCAATTGTTTGGGTGTGTTTTATCGCCAGTAATACTTGAAAAACAAGTGGACGGAAAATAAAAAAGTGGGGAAAAGAGCAGAGAGAATTGTGCATTAGCCAGCTGAACTATAGGGGTTGGCCCCGATCTGTACCTCTTCAAAGCGGCTGCTTTCCTTACTTAATATGAATGATAAACTCTGCTGCCATGTAGTGTATGAAGCTATGTCAAAAAGAAATCTATGTTATTTTGACTGCCATTTTTTCCCTACTATTGGAAACTGCTTGGCAGGCAAAGTGCATTATCAGCGCTTTGAGCTGACAATAAACGTCTGCTCCTCACCAATCACACGGTGGCCGAACATGGGGCAAGAGCGGACTTAGCCAGGGGGTGTGAAGCCTCGTGTAATGTGTGGGCCGCAGGGCTGTGGGGTTTTGTCCACAAATGAGAGAGGCTGTTTAAAATTTCACAGCACCTGTAACCCTATTCATGCGAGTATTTGTGTTTTCGTGATCCCTTGGAACATTATCCATATCTGATAAGTGTAGTGCCGGACAGTACAATGCGCTGAAAATACCATTTTACATACGTGCATGCAATGTATTGAGGGCTGACATAAAATAGCCTGGGATAGCCTATTTTAAATGCAGTGTTAAAATTAGACAAAAAACGTAATGCATTGTCATATGTGCACATCACAAATAAACAAAAACCCTACCACGATCACTATTAACACTGCCTTACAGTTCGGCAAAATAGAAAATTGCCCTTCTCTTGTATAAATGGAAGCCTACAGTATTTCTTTCATATGACAATGTTAAGGATTCAATTAGTAAGTCTCTTATTTGTTAATATTATATGGGGTGTTGCACCATACTCGTATTTCAGCACTTGGGGGAAAGGACCGGTGGACCACATGCAAAAGTTTTTAAAGTTGAGAGAGATCAGTCATGATGACCCATATCAAGCAGCTGGGGGGGTGGGGGGGGCTCGTGAACAGCATATGGCTTTTCATCCTGTTGAACAAACTCATCATATGCGGTAGAAGCATCTTCAGAAATGTATGACACTAACTTTCTGTCATTTTCTTGATGTTATGAAGATGACAATATTCTTCAACTCTTCACAGTAAGTCACATTTTCTTACACGTTTCTTGAGTGCATGTAGGGGTCGGCACGGTTTGGCTCAAACCACCAAACCGCGGTTTGAACCGAACCAAATCGGTTTGGTTTGGCTCTGTTTGAACTGGTTCGGTTTGGTTTGGGGCTACGAAAACCGACTCGGTTTGGCTTGGACAGGGTGGAACCGGCTCAAACTAGTTTGGTTCAAGCCAACTTAAGAGGTTTGGTTTAGCTTAGTTTGGTTTGGTTTTGGTTTGGTTTGGTTCAGTCGTCGCTGGTTTGGTTTGGATTGCTCAATTTGAAACCAGTTTGAGTCGGTTCAAACCGTGCCGACCCCTAAGTGCATGACAATACATCAATATCGTGACTTAAAATGTATGTTAGGAAGTGTATAAGGCTTTGTTAAGTTCTTTCATGTTGGTTAACTCAAGGCATTCTTATAAATGTTTGCCTCGAAGGCACACGTCCATGCATAGAATGATATTATCTTGTAACCTTCTCACTTTCATTCTAGTTACAATGAGTAATTTCGGAAAAATATTTTACAATCACATCTATAATTCAAAAAAAAATGCATATCACTTGAGCACAACTCGGTATACCTTGTTTTGTTTATTATGGGTCTAAATATGCCACCCACTTTAACAGTTAAAGAGCTTCAAATATATTTTTGGCAACATTATTTAGTTAACATATAGCGTGTAATTAACGTGTTATTTGGTTATTTATCTGTTAAACTGTTGTATGACATGATTACTAAAATAATCTGACCAAGTTGCATTGACAAGAGTGCTCATCCTGCAATCATATGATTGCAAGCTAAAATCACAGCCAGGTGTTCTACTGAACCCTCCCCATGGACGTTAACAGGAGCCATCTTATAAATAAACCTGGTCCCTACCATAGCAATATCAAATGTTCCCAACTGGTTTTTGAAAAAAAAAATTTAACAGGTAAGACCCACTAAGCTATATAGCTCTTTTTCATAAGCAAATTTGCCACAAATCATAGCTCAACGAAGTGGCTTAATTTCTAGCAACCAAATACTCTTCATGCATGTTTCTAAATGTGGAGGGGAAAACCAGAGGACCTGGAGAAAAATGTATACGACCACAGGGAAATCATGCATACTCCAACTATACAGGCGTCAGGGTTGTGATCGAACCCAAGACCTACTGCATAACAGGCGAGGGAGTTAACATTTTTCCACCGTGGCATTCATTGGATGCCAGTGGAGATGAATGCCCCCTCAATGCACCTTCGAGCATTGAGACACTGACTGGTGAATTTTGTGCTTCTATAACACAGAAAGAAAACTAAGTTTAGCTGTAAACAGTATCTTGAGAGTGACACGTGTAAGCTGATCCAGGCTCTCTTTCTGGGGGTTGTCTGTGGTGGCTTGACATTCATGGGAACATGGATGAAACTGGATTGGGCCAAGTAAGCTTCGCAATATGAAATGAATGTGAACGTTAAATTCAGAAATAATCTTAATTTCTTCTATGGCACCTTTTGCTTCAAGTTCTCAAGGTCCTTGCACAGTTCTTGTATTCGTGAAATAATTTAAAATACAGAGCAAGAATGAATAAGGATTTCGTTTTACTGATGGCTTAGAATCCAAAGTAAAATGTCCAAATGGTCGCAAAATCAGTTTAAACACTGCAGGTCACATTGACACCGATATTAAATGAATTAAACACATTGCCCGGGTGATTAGCCACAAAGTTGGTAATGGAGATATCATCTACAAATTAACAAAAAGTAACATTCAGCAACATGTGAATGGGTCCCTATATATGAACGTGTTGTGTTTCCACATCTGATTTTAGCTTGGAGTTGTGACAAGCCAACCCAGCTCATCAAAGTATCAGTTTGTGAGAAGTCTACATTGGTCATTCTGTAGAAAAATGGCCACTGTAAGAAAGAAGATTTTTTACCAATCGTTTTGAGCATCCATAGGAGATGAGCGCCCATTCTTGTTTTATCCAGAATGCACAGACATTTGTGTTATATATATCAGCTCACAACAGTGTGATTGTGAATTGAGCTTTCTGTCAAAATGGGGAGCACATTGGTACCTGTTCTTGGGTAATTTTTAGACTTCCATCAACTTTGACTTGGCAGAATTGGTGGTGAGGGCGGAGGTCGGGCCATGCAAGTAGGGCAGCCCCCTGTCTAATAAAATGCTTCCTCGCCTGGTTGGTTTGGGAGTCTGATTAGAGGGGGTTCCTGTGTAATTCTAGATCTGCCGGGGGATTACACCTGGCGTGCACTTTGTCCACATGCGCACACTGAAAATCATTCACTACTCACTACTAACCACACTTTTACTTGTGCTATTAATGCCTAACCATTGTCGGATCTGTGTTGCTGATTGTATTGATGTTTGCAAGAGGTCAGCAATATTTATAAAACATCAATTTCAACCATGCACAATACACCCTGTCCACCACACTCTGCACATCGCACCCCGCATATCACACCCTGCAATATATATACACGAAAGTCAAGGTAGAAGTGTTTGCATGCAAAAAGCAAAATTACGAGATGCCTATCCACTAGTCGTTTTTCATCATTATTGAAACGTCCACATTTCCATACTGTGGGGGTCTTACTGTTGATAACAAGTGACCCTGAAACAATGTTGGTCCAAGTTGATGACTGAATCCAGCACACAAATTATATCTCTACCAGGCCAGATACATCAAACACTTCAATATTAACCCTCTACCCTGTCTGCTGCAACTTGCTTATGTAGATAGTTTGCCAAGATTAACATGATATTTCCGACTGGGAATTAGGAGAAAATTATTTTTTGGGGCTTTCTGATGTTTGTTTACTGAAAGGACATCCAGTAACCAAAGTAATGGTGTAGTGATAATGATGATGATCACACAGAATTGTGTTCATCCGGTCTGTCTTTCTGCCATTGATGTGGGTTTAGAATTTAGATGCATCCTGATTAACACACATGGTGAGCAATGGCTCACCTTTTTTTAAATATAAATGTAATTTTTGTCTGTCTGTGTGTGTGTTCGCACGCTTGCGAAGGATTTAGCTCTCAAACGGTGGGGTTTACCTGAAAAAAGAATAGCCAGGTACCACGCCCTAAGCCCCGTGGTGAGCAAGCGCTATTCTGTTTTCCCATCCGTCAACTTAAAAGTAGTTTATTAGCGATTTAGTGCGATTTATCTTGATTTATTACATACGCTCGACCAAACCAATTCGCACGCCTTCGGTGGGGGGGACGGCCCCTGCCAAATCATACACGTTCGGTGGGGGTGAGGCGAAAATTTTCTTTCACGTTAAAAATGCTATAAAAACACACAGGTAAATTCTTCACAGTGTGCTGTCCTCTTCTCCCCCCCCCCCCACCCCGATGCGTGCAGTTACTACTATAGAGTCCGTAGATAATAATATTATAGCGCTTAGATAGTATTATTGTAGCACGGGCGGGGGGAAGGTGGGGGGGCTGGGGTAGTGGCCCAGCCCCCAGCCTGACAAGGTGCCACCTCGGCCGGCTGAGTAATCTAGGCGAGGCCAGGGACTCTGCACGGGACTAGGCCTCACCACGCCATTTTTTTCAGGTGAGTACTTTGTGCTATATAGTCGATATATACTGCTATAGAGTCAGCATGTACTACTGTAGTGATAGCAGGTACCACCACAGTCAGTATGCAGTGCTTTAAGCATAGCAGGTGCCACCACAGTATGCACTGCTGTAGTGAAAGCAGGTTCCACCACAGTATGTACTGCTGTAATCATAGCAGGTACCACCACAGTAATTATGCACCACTGTAATCATAGCAGGTACCACCACAGTCAGTATGCATTGCTGTAAAAGCAGGTACCACCACAGTCGGTATGCACTGCTGGAGTGATACCATGTTCCACCACAGTCGGTATGCCCTGCTGTAGTGATTGTAGATACGGCTATCGAATTGGTAGATACTACTATAGAGTTAGTAGATAGTAAAACAGTCAGTATATACCACTACGGTCAGTAAATACTGCTACAGTAAGCACATATTACTATTCAGTCAGTAGATACTACTACGGTCAGTAGCTACTTCTATAGAGTGAGTGGATACTACTGTAGAGTTACGAGATACTGCTATTCAGTTACTAGTTACTATTATTGTCAGTGGATACTACTATAAAGTTTGTAGTTACTACTATAGAAAGAAAATAAATTGAATAATAGAATACGACGTTTCGATTGCAACACAAGCAATCGTCATCAGGTAGAAAACAAACCTAGTGAACTTAGAAATACCATGCAATACAACACAGAGTCGGCTAACACAACAGTCAGCACCTTACCTGGTTGATGACGTTCTTCCAAAGATTGCTAAATTTGAGAGAGAGAGAGACAAAGCACAGACACGGAGACACACAGACAGACACAAGCAGAGAGACACAACAGGGCCAGTAGATACTACTACGGTCAGTCGTTACTACTACAGTCAGTACATAGTACTGTAGGGCCAGTAGATACCACTACAGTCAGTAGTTTTTACAGTCAGTAAATACTATACAGTCAGTAGCTACTACTGGCTCACTACATACTCCTGTACAGTCAATTGATACAACTACAGAGCCAATAAAAATACTACTTACTCTGTATGTAGGGTGTGTACATATATATACGCTGGGGTACAAATATTTTTTAAGGGGGGGGGGGCGAGAATTTTCGGAAACCTTTTATATCAACTATTTACCCCCCACTTTCTATAACTTTTTGGACTGCAAGCCTCTTATAATTTTGTTGGTGAAGAAATAGACAAACGGCCCACCGGCCTTTCACAATAGCTTAGTATCTGTGTTTGTATATGTAAGGTTATTAAGATGAGTTTTGAAGAAAACATTTTCGCCCGGGCTACGTCGGGTACTTCCCGCTAGTAAGCTCTAAAATGTGAGCCGTTTGTTCCTTGATAAATGCATTATTTGGCTGTCACTGAGGTGTTATATTTTATCTTTGCCAAATAATGTGTGAAGAATATTTAAATAATACAAATAAGTCCAGTGTACAGTTTTACTGTGTTTTTGTCTCCGCACAGATATCTCCATCATTTCAAGTAACAGTTGAGCGTGTTTATTAGAGATGGCAAATATTGCGCTTGAGCTGCTGTATGTAGGCTCATTTAAAACATTACCGTATTAATTTAACATGTTTTTCATGGCATGAAAATATCGTTTTTGTGCTCCAGTTGAGTGTTGGCTAAAGCATTGCATTTTTTTTTCAAGTGCCTTTTTTAATGTTGAATATAATCGCTGGATCGCCAATTATTTGTTTTGAACCATAAAAAGTGAAAACCTCTCCCTACTCAAACGAGCCCTGGGGCAGTGCTCATAAATATTGGCAGCCCTGAGCAACTGTGAGAATATCAACTGTTCATTTCCCACAGAGGCACTTGTTTGTCTGAATCCAGAGTGCTTGTGAACCAAGTTGACCTCCAAAATAAAAATACTTATCACAGTGCCACATGGATCGATATAAAAAAAAAATAAGGTTCTTGTAGTCTTTCAGGTGGCGGAGATCGATGTGCCGACAGTGCTGTGGATAAACACTTTTCTCACATCGTTTATAAGCATTACGCACAAGTGCATTTGCATTTTGTTTGACGCGGCACAATATGATGTATCTTACTGGTGTTCATGGATGATTCATATCTTGGATGATTCATCTATGAAAATTGGAAGTGCCACCATTGCAAGTCAGTTCATATTGTGATACACATTTTAATTTGTTTCAAATCAATTGCTAGTTGTAAATAGTGTTTTGAATATTTCAAACATTATAAAAACCATTATATTGTTGACAATGTCATTTTCTTTCATACTGGTTTTTTTAAGCGCACAATCACTTTAGCTTAATTTTCTGAAGTGACAATATCATCTGTAGAATGAGTGTTCTAAATAATAATTGTCTGAAAAAGAGATATTTAATTGTTGTGCATTTTTAATGTTTTGTGTATTTGGAACAGTTCTGTGTAATTTTCATCTCTGGTGTGCCATCAGTGAACGCATTTCCATAAATTCCAATTTTTACCAGGTTTTCTCAGCTGGAATAATCATATTTATTTTATTTCAAGAGCAGATGTCTATTAAACATGCAAACAGGATAAATAACTGCAATGAGAGCTATATAAAACAGCCCATTTTACCTAATATATTGATGTCTCTAATGATAATGACACTAAATGAGCATATTTATTTCCATGTGGAGCTAAATTCAAATAGTCTAATGGCTCTGGTAGTTTGTGCTTGTGTTAAAGCTTCAAGGCATCACTGCTGAGTTTCAATGTATGCAGCCCTTCAGAATTAATCTAGGTTCACAAGTATAGTGAGATTGCAGTGAGTTCAAAGACATCAGCCCACTAAGGAATACACTTAGACATTTGATTCCACGTTCAGAGTACCTCTACTGTACTAACTTGGTACCACTGAGATTCTGAGCTCAAATTCAGGTTTTAGCCCCTGGTTATTAAACCAGGTTCTCAACTGCAGCAAGTCAGCAGCTTTGTGATGAGCATCTTAGGCACATGATGACCTCTGCGGAATCCACAAACCGTGCCAGCAAAGCACTTGGCTGCAAGCATGCATGCTCTGCTCTGCAAGGACATCCATACCGATTTTTGTGCTTGGCAGTCATTGCTTCTATGGGCTCCATAACACTAGCTACCCTCCCCCCCCCGTTCCTTTAATTCTCATATAGGTTGCGGCCGGGAGATCGGATTCTGCTATGGTAAAGCCAAGGTGTGCTCCTACAGTCGGCGCTACTACTGCGTGCACTGCCACGCAGACGATCTCGTCCTCATCCCCGGGCGCGTGCTGCATAACTGGGACGTCAGTCTGCAAAAGGTAAAGTTAGCTTTTGAAGCCGTGAGTGGCCCTTTATCTTTTAAAATGAGACATTGCCAAAAACCACGTGCCTTATTTATAGTTGCATACCAAGGTTGTGTATCTTGGTCTGCCTGACACCCATCTGAGGCTTCATAAATGAGAAAAGAGAATGTAAAGTAACAGCCAAGTGGCATTTGAGGTGTTCTGCCTTAGCGCCATCTAAAGTCAGTACTGGAATACAAACTCTTAATGGGTAGCACGTGACTACTTGTGTGCAAATAAAGAGGAAAGTGTCGTAGTCGTTATCGGACATGCCATGCTTCCCGAGACTAGGTGACGCGCTGTTACTGCGTCTTACAACTGTGCTCTTGAGGCATCCATGCTGCTTCAACACTAATCCAAGGCCACACAGGAGATTCCCTGCATTGACAAGGTGGGAGCCCCTTTACCCCGCCTACATTATGACGCATGCTGAATGGTAGGAATTTGAAGATGTAATTGTGAATTATATATTAAAAAAATAAGGAATCAAAGAGACTGATATTGAGAAGCTTGGATCGTGACTTTAAGAATGAGAGTGACTTGATTCTAACAGACAAATCCCAGATTGAAGCATTTCTGTCTTCACAGGAAGTGAACACAGACTGGATGTGATCCAATATGACCAAAGAGGGCAAAACTAACTTCAGGAAATTATAAGATGGCATCTATAAAATCTTAGGCATCTTCTAGCTGATTGTAGGTTTCATGTTAATGCAAAGCAACACATTGCCTAGAGAATCAAATTGATGACATAGATGTTACTATTAAATAATTCATGAACTTACATTCCAATACACTACTAGTGAGCGGAAGGATTCTAAACCAGAGTAAATTTCGATTTAAAGCTTTCGTGACTGCAGGGATTCATATTCTTGGTTCTTTCGGTAAAGTCACGTAGAAGGGAAATAATAAAATATTAAAAATAAAACAATAAAATTCTCACGACGTTTCGATTGCAACACAAGCAATCATCAGGTGGTTTTCCACCTGATGATGAGAATTAGATTGTTTTTTATTATTTTATTATTTTCCTTCTACGTGACTTTACCGAAAGAACCAAGAATACAAACAGAGTAAGTTGTCTGAAATCATAAAGACATGTTGAGAATTATTCAAAGGCACGGATATGCGAGACTGAAGGTTGAATACACAGAACTCTGTAAAATTATTAAGAAGCAAATGAAAACAAATTGTGGAACACAACTCGGAGAAATCATTGAGGACGTCATAAGTTACGGGATCATATTATTGGCAAAATGGAGGTTGATGATTGGCAATTCACACTGGTAGCCCTTTGGGAATTGGATGGAATAATAACTCACTGAGATAGAATCTTAAAATTCGTGGAGTCATTTTATGCAGATCTCTGTAGAATAAACATGCATTTAGCTCGGGAATAAGATCATCTCTCAGGATGAGGAAATTTTAAACAAGTCATCTCTGCCCATTCAAATATGAAAAAGCTGGACCGAATGCCATAACAATGAACATCGTCAATGAAGGGGGGACCAACTGCTGAAGCACAATTAGCAGACTTGGTGATGAATGTTTATGGATAAATGAAATGCCACAACAATGGAATGATGCCTTACTTGCTCTTTCATTCAATATGAGAACTGAAACTGACTTGAAAAACTGGAGACTCATTAGCTTCTTATCACACGTGTATAAATTGTTCAAGAATATCATTTGGAACAATATAATGAACATATTGCAGGCCAGCCAAACACGAGGGCAAGCAGGGTTTGGGAAAGCTTGCCCTACCATAGAGCACATACATACTATTAATCATATTCTTGAAGACCAATGCATTTCAATTCCCATTGTGCAGAGCCTTTGTAGACTTAAAACATCTAGTACACATAGTATAAATTAACATAGTAATCATGGCATTTACAAATTGAGGCCTAAATGAAAAAAATAATTAGCAGCAATAATAAAAATAGCATTATTAATACCTGCCTTTGGGCATCTGATTACAGTGCTATGTTGAATTACTTCCTGTATATTCTGGTTCTTAGCTGCTGCCACATTTCGCTAACCTATTGCCTACCTATATAGCATAGTATCAAATATGCTTCGAAAATCTCATTTGCATCGTACAGGATTAATGCGGAACAAGTTTTCGGCATGCAATTGTTCATCCAAAGTCCCCGCAGGCAGCAAAACCACCACCCCCTTTACGCAAGCGTCAAGTCATGGTTTGTTTCACATGGATCTGATAACGGCTGTCAGCCCCAATCAAAGGAATCTGACCGAGGCCACAAAAGAGCAAAGCCTGAAATGCTAGACCTGTTCGGGTGTGCTGCTGCATAGAGCACAGGGTAATGTTACAGCCGATCCACAAATTATTTTTCACTGCGGGGCATTTCTTTTCTGCGAGCTTTTCAAACGAGCCCTGCTGCCAGTCTGCTGTGGACCCTGCGGCATTCCTTGCTAGGCTGCTACCTTCGTCTGCTGCGGGCCGATGCGAAAAAACAGCGATCGCTTTGTTCAACAGCTGTTGCGCGTCACTCGTGGCTCTTGGGCCAGACGTGTTATGGCTACATCCGGGGTGATACTAGTCCTGTTGTTCCATTTCCCCGAACGGTGGCGACAGATTTAGCGAGAAATAAACCGCACAGTCGTTCTAATCTCATTTAATTTTTCTAATCTTAAAATGTATCCGGCGAGGTGGCACTGTGGTTTCGCGCTCGACTCGCAATGAGATAGTGATGAGTTCAAATCCTGGTTGTGTTGATTCAGCTCACCACTCCTCCAGGGTTAATAAAAACAAGTACCCCTTGTTGGAAGTCAATAGATTTATCTCTGGCATAGGAATGTATAATTTCCTTTGGTGGCTCCATGCCAACATTAGATATTGATTCTGCCCATGCTCATTTGAGCAGGAAAATGTTTACTTTAAAAAGTGAAAACATTGTAAAAATTGGCCCTGAGAATAAAAAAAATATCTTATTTAATCTGCAAAAAACTTTACTTACGTGGTTTTAAAAATATTTCAGAAATAATTCTACAATAGCCGATAAGTGGTAGGTTTCAGAATTAAAAGTTGGATCTCAAAACTATTTTCTTAATGTAAATGAAAGAGAATGAATTGACAACATTCACATCAAAGCCAAGGCAAAGTGTCTCAATGCCCAAACCAGCAATGAGGTGTTGCTCATAGCTATTGCCAGGCCTGAGCCAAAAGTGGAAATGTCTCTTTGTGATGGTAGTAGCCAGTTTTTCCATATAATAACCACTGCTGACTTCTCGTGAAATGGTATGCCTTTTACCTGAAGAGATGATGATAAGTAGTGTCGACCCCCTTCTGGCATTTGATGTCACAACCTTCTGATTGTGAGCTACGCACTCTAATTACAATACAACTTCGTCTAATTAATCCAAATAAACCACATATATCAAACTGCGTAATTGATTAAAGTAGATGTAATGTGAATATAATAACATTAGCAATTTTTTGACGCATGTCCTCAAAGCTATACCCCATATAATTAAAGGCCTGTACTCATCGGTTAAAATACAGGCACTGAGTGAGTGGTGCGTTTATTTTAATTAAGAGGTCTCACATCTCGATGGCTATGGTGCAGCATCAATCACCCTCCTGTCTCGGCACCCAGATGTCATGGGTATTGCCCTTCATCTCCAGTAGCCTTACATCGAGCTAGCATTCGTCCCCTTCAGTGTTATGCCGTCATTCTGAGCAGTGCAATTAGGTTCAACCGGTGGTTTAATTTTCATAATGCCGGGTAGACCTCTCACCACAGCGATACCCATGCCTACAAAAGCACGTATACAGTACACTCACATCTGCCCCTGTGCTTGTTTGATCCTGTGGATGCTCAGGTGGCGAAGCAGGCCAAGGAGTTCCTGGAATACATAGCGGAGGAGCCTCTGCTGGACGTGAGCGAGGTGAACCCTAAGCTCTATAAGCATGTGGCTGAGCTGGCATCCTTGCGAACCATGAGACAGCAACTCAAGTCACTGCGGGCCTACCTCTTCACGTGCCGCTCCATCGTAGCAGACGAGCTCAGGCGAAGGTCAGGGGACACTCCGCAACCCACTCATACAAAATTCACCTTCACCCGGCACTCTTAGCATCAAGGGTGTGGTGGAACCATGTGGTCTAATCCTTTGCCTTGGATCACAGATGGTGAAAATCCCCCGCTGGGCAGAGAGGTAGTCATGAGATAAGTACAGAAAGAGGATTCCTGGCCTATCTTTCCAGACGATTGATTGTTTTCTCCTTATGTATAAATTTCTTCAGGCACTCTGGTTTCTTCCAACATGCCAAACATTCCTTAAAACACGTATTTGAAAAATGGCCCTGTGCAGAACCATCATAAAAGGCTTTAGATTCAATTGGGCTTTCTGAGATAAGTCATTTAAATAGTTGTTAATATAATTCGTATAATCAATACTCCATGGTCACCAATGACTCAAAATCAGAAAGTTGCGAGTTGAAATCTAAATTATGACTTGACTCAGCCCACAGTGATCCTTCCAGGGTCAAAAAAATGTTCCACATTATGGGGAATCAACAGTAGAATATGGTATTTCCACCACTGACTTGGCTGTCAGCAGACATGAGTGCCACCCCACTGCTTGTTTTTAGCAGGTTTACACTGACTGACACAACTGCCTTTGTTGTAATGTTAATACATCTTTCAAGTCGCATAAATCAGAGCAGCTCCCTGCTCAAACAAGCTTGGGGCAGTGCTCATCTCCCTTGGTAAACCTGAGCCAGTGGTGTGAATTCCACATTTGAAGCTGGAGTAGGAATAAATCTTCACAGGACAACCACTGGTAATTTTAAATAGCGTGACACTATTTACGTGCTGCAGTTGAACTTGTAGTGTTATATGAAATGAACTCTCCTTGTGTTCAACCAGTCTTACGTGTGATCATTTGCCAATGTATTCATCAGGGTTTTAAAATCACAGTTGCATAGATACATTTTACCTTGTTCATCATCGAGCACAATCCCTCAGATTAATTGAGTATATTCATAGTTAATTAAGGTAAAGTATCTCCCTACTCGGTTGAACTTGGGTGGCACTAATTCTCCATCGGCTATGTTGAGACAGTGTTATGCATTCCACATAACTCATGGCAGGAGCCAGTCTTTCCATAGGATGACCAATGTTAATTCTGCACAGTTAGATAATGGGCTGAATCATTAATCATCTCCTGTCCAGGATTTGAACATCCTACCCTTTTGACTGTTATATAGGTGTTATAACCACAGGTCCAGACCCTATTGGACCTTGAGTGTTAATTGCAAAGTAATGAAATGTAATATTATTTCAAACATCCCAATGCAGCACCTTTTGCAACAATCTTAAGACCCCACGAGGCTTTTTTCTATAAATGAACTGTATGACGGGACCCCGAGGCCCCGAATAAACGGAAGTCAAAATCGTAATAAATTTATTTATTTTTGGCGACTCTGTCCCACCGCGCGCACAAACGCCGCGACCCACCTGGCACGGATCATTCTGTTGTCATGTCGTCCAAGCGCAGCGAGGACGAATGCGCAGAAGAGCTGAACAAGTGAATGTACTCCAAGCTCGGGTATGGGCAGGATCATAAGTCTGATCCAAAGATGCTCAAACTGCCTAAATGACTTAAGTCATTTATTTGTCATAACAGTATGCATAATACAGTTAAACTGCTCTATTATCTTCATTATTATTTGACCTACCAATGTCTGCAGCCAGGATCAATCGATGACAATCCGATTACCTACAGATGTTTAACAGATGAGATTCCTCCTGTTTGATAATACTTCTCTTGTTCGTATGCATCTGTGCAGATTTTTTTTTTGCCGTTAAGCCATAGTCCCCACATACCGCTCGTATCAATGCGGATAAGAGGAGCGGCGACCCACTACTCTGTAGAGTAACATTGGTATAAACGCTTGTTACAATATGAACATCGCATTGAAAACGCTTACTATTTTATGTACTGTTTATAAAGTGTGTTCACAAATCCACACTGGGAAACACGATGATTGACAGAGGGGTGTAAATATTTTTTTCGATAATGTATTTAAATAGAGGTACTGCAGGTAAGTAGATTTCAGTTTTAAAGGCATAGTTTAACAAGATAACACTTGCCACCATCCTTCAAACCCATCGGTGAAAAAGAACAAAGTTTTTGTTTACATTATAATATAATGTTTTTGCGAGAGCCGGGGGCTTATGGGACCCTGGTGTCCTGCCATAAGGTTCAAATAAAGATCTTACATTTTTAGTTTAATATATGGCATAGTTGGAATTGTACTTCATTTTAGGCTTTTGCATAAGTACCTGAAACCTTGTGTTTCGGAGTGGGGTGCTGTTGGCTCCTTACTTTGATCACATTACACACTCACTCTGTGTATTAATACGGTCATGAATGCCTGCCTTGTGCCCTCAACTACAGCCGTGTATCACGTGTACCAGAGGCTGGAGGGACTTTCTCTGATGAGCATTGTGTGACTTGTGTCTTTACCCCCATTCATTACACAAGATGGGAGTTTTGTTTCCCACTGGATAAAACAATATTCTCTGGAAAAGTATCAATAATAAAAGTCATTTATTTGCCAGAAAAGCCTTACTGAGTATGTTTTGTAGAAGTTTCCTGATTGAATTGTTTGAATTTGAACATTCTTGTAAGTATCTTTGGGAGAAAACTTGAGCGTGCAGAACATCGACAGACATTAGGTGATGACACTAAAAGTCCAAACAGGTATAGCAACAACATACTTGCTGTACTGATTTTTTACCATCCACCAACCTCTCTTCCAGAGCACTGGATTATCCCCATATGTCACCATGCCTGCAAATCCACATTTGTATGTATGTTGAACTTTTTTCGCACCTTACATAGCCAACCGTGCTAATCGGAGGTGCGAAAAAGACATCTAAGACAGAGGGACAACATCCCATCTCACTGCATTTGGCAAGGCCTGCTATATCCCTGAGTGCAATGCAGAGGCAGCAGCAGCCATAAGCCCTCAGCCCCCTTTAGCCAGGTCACACTTCCTGCAGTGATAATGTAATCTGACCCATGTTTCTGCTAAGCCTCTAACCATGCAGACACAAGGAGCCTTGATTGCTATTGTGTTTACTGATGTGCCTTCCTGTTCATTCACACCTGTTTAGCGCTGCAGAATAGGGGACAGTTCTTTTAAACAGGATGTTTTGTTTGAAGGGCCTTAATCCTGTGGCACTTGTTTTGCTTTTAGGTTTGTCTGGACACACGCAGTCTCGCTTGCGTAACGACAGAAGTGTGTGTCCCATTGGAAAGACACGTTATTTTTTCAATCATTTTCACCACATCCTATTTTAGGCTGTCTCAAACTTGTGGAAATATTGTCGATGTCTGATTAAAGCAAGCGTACCAAAACATAAACATATACTTTGCGTTCGGTATGTTATTGTGAATGGCCTTATCTGTTCTTATTCGCCCGGGATACGCTGTGGTTACAGCACGCAACTGAAAAGTGAAAGGTCATGAGTTGAAATCCCAGTCGAGGATTTCAAGGTCCCTCTGGGGTGGGTAAATTTTAACAACTTTTTTTGGAAGTTAACATTGTCCTATTGATATACTAGTTCCTGCCATAGGAAGTAGAACACTAGCTTGTGCTCACTTGAGTATAGAGACACCTTGTGCCCAATTCATGCGTTGCCCAATTAAAAAAAACTAATGTTGATGTTTTCATTTCCAACAATGAGGCAAATTGCCAAAGTAATTTATTTTTATCTTTTCATCCAGATGTGAATCTGGCCGTTTGACTTTTGATGTAACCTATTTAATACAGCATTCTAAAATATTTGATTATCTATTATTTTATCCCCCGTTTTCCTTGCAACAGAGATTAGTCTGAATGGGTTTTCACATGGATGAAATGAAATATATGTAATTGCCAATACACTTTGTTTCTTAATCTCCTACTGTTGCATTTTCTTAATGAGCAGCAAAATCTCATTTAATTGAATTCTCCTTTAGACTTACTGCTGTATGAAATGTAATTTTCCGCTATTAGATTTGCTGGTGAAAATGGGCAGCATAGCGTATTAAGGACCCTGATAGCACAACTAATACACACTGGGATGTAACTGCGTTTTAGACCTTTGTAAACAGTGCCTTCAAGTTGCAGCCTAAACAAAATCCCCCAAGACATCAGCCCTAATACCATTGTGATGAACATACCAAAATAATACCAGGGAGATTGTCTTGTGGGTATTCATAAACTATGATAAACACCAATGATAAAGATAAAACACTCAAATTATCCAATTACAGTAATCCAGTGGGATTGGCAGTACGTGGGGTAGTTCAAATTCTGGCGGTGCGTAAACTTGTAAGGATGCTGATGGATGACAATGTAGTTTAGGAGAGGCACAACTTCTGACCTGCAGTAGCATTGCTTTACATATAAACTGGGGGTGATGTGCAAATATTTTAAACTCCCAAGCCTGAAAATAACTCTTGAGGTTCTGCAAGGCATGCCAGGATACTTAAACATCATTAATAATATTATCTCAACAAGCATATTTAAATCATGATATCTCATGTAATATGGCCAGGCAGCACCGTGATAGGGCTCGACTTACAAGTGAAACGTCATGGGCTCATATCCTGGTACGTGGAACAACTCAACCCACCATTCCTCTTGGGTTGATAAAATGAATACCACTTTATGAGGTCACCCTCACCATTAGGTCAAATTTCTACCATCGGCTCATGATGGCCAACTGAGATTGGCACCACCCAATGCTCATTTGAGCAGGGAAACACTTGGACTTGAATGTCAAATCTACTCAATTCTGGGGTTAATTAATGCACACAATCTACACAAACTTGAAATAAATGTGAAACAATTATACAGTCATAACTAAAATTAATTTTAAAAGTCCAGTATGATCTTACTTTACAAAACAAGCAAATGCTACTTGGAATTGGTATCATGGTTTTAGGCTAAAATCCTAAATCTTCTTTTGATTGATATTCTAATAATAAAGACTATTCCACAATGTGTGTCACTTTATCATTAACATCATATTTGTAAAGGAGAAAAATGTATGATGCATTGAGAAGGCTTTAGAAAACAGCTTCAAGACAATGCTGAAATTGAGCGATTTAGCCAGGTGGCGCTGTCGAGTACCACACAGTATTAGTCTTTTCTTTGGCCCTGGAGGTATGACGGCCTGAATTGACCCAAAACCAGGATTTGTACTAGCAACCTTCTGATTGTGATTTGAGTGCTCTGAACACAATGCCATTGGGTCAGTTGGACTGTCTAAAATTATTGTGAAACTCATTTAATCATTTATCACCAAACAATCATTTCTCGGTAGAATACAGTCATGAGTCAGGAATATGAGTCTGGGTATAAATTCACATGTGAAATTCTCTGTCCCCAGGGTTTTGCCGAGGGAGTATCTGCTGGCGCACATGCACCTGTACTCCATCACGGACCTCCAACAGGTAACGACAACCACCTTTTCCACTCCACATAATGAAATGTACAGGTGCCCACTTTAATGTCACTGCTGCGAAGTGTACAAGAGGTTTACAGACCCTAAAGGGCGTCTTTCACAACTCCCCCCCCCCCCTATCAATACATTTGAAAAGTATCACAAGTGGGATGAGCCACTTGTTAATAGAATCAAATGTGTGTACCGTTAAGTATTCAACTGCATTAGTGCTTGTCCTATTGAGAAATGTGCCCTCATCGTGCAAATGTGAAATTTCCACCATTGCTATAGTCACCAATGAATACGAGCCACCACCCCAAGCTCATTTGAATAGACAAAACGTATCCGCTTTTACATTTTAAGTGGTTTTAACCTCCTTTTTATGCAGTTTTTCACATTTAAATTGTTTTATTTGTTGACTTAAAATGTAACGTTGTCATGTTATCACTATTTCAATATATTTCGTTTCCACGATTATCTATTAATTTTAGTTTTATTCATATTGACTTGATTAAAATATCCTAAGAGCAATATGCTCCCTCCAACTCTTAAGTCAGTCATTATAGGTAAAGATGTGATATTTCTGTCAAGTTATGCTGTTACCTATTATATATATTTTTTCAGTTATAATGCTTCATGATTAGTATTGTTGACTATATATGGTGCGAAAGAAGTTCAACATACATACATGACGAGGTTATAGCCTAATACTTTTTTCAAGTGCTATCCCACACCAATTTCTCCTCGTTTACATTTGGGATTAGATTGTTTCTAAGTGAATGTCCTCTGAGGTAAATGGAGGAGATTAACAAATGTAAATCTTAAAATGCTTTCAAATTAAATTGGCCTTGGATTGGACTTAATCCACCAGCGGCGGTTTTAGCGTTAATGGTGTCAATATTTGAACAAAGGCTGCCAGGGCAAAGGAGCTTAAGGAGTAAATGCACGGTTTTGACCAAGTTGATTTTAGCACCATTCAAAGGGAGCACATTGATTAGCCCACTCAAACTAAAAGCCTTGTTTCTTCCACCCGATTGGTGCGGTTATTCTCTAAGTACACACAGGGTCTTTTTTTAGGCTCTGTGCTCATAAAATTCACTTGATGTCTAGTAGCAGCTACAGAGCACCAGTCAACCATGAAACAAAGTTCACCCATGTCCAATGTTGTCATCCGTAACAGTAAACACATGCAACGTCTTATTGTTTGTTGAAAGTGGAAGTAAAATACATGCATATGTGTTTGAAAGAGCAAGCCTGTGTTTTATAACGTCATCGTTTTTACATTTGTATTATCTTATTCCCCAAATCTTATTGTGCTATTGGCATTGTTGCATGAGACAAGAATCACATTGTAGATCTCACAGGGCAGTGTGTCAGAAGAGCCTACGGAAGGGTTTTTTTTTCTCGAATCCTAAGCGTTGTTTTTTACACAGTAGGAAGTGCACTGTCTCATACACGTTTGCTCTGACATCGCCACATGTCTGTATATTGAACTTCTTTTCATTCCTTACGTAGCCAACCAATATTCTAAGTGGTGGAATTTAGCGAAAGTGCATGATCAACTTTAACATGATGCTAAATGTAAGAACCCATTTGAAGTCACAGATAGCTGCTCAGATTCAAACCCAGGATCTCAGTGGTGCCAGCTCAGGGACAGATCTATCCGATCACCTCCTAAAATTAATATTCCAGCTAAATTGTAAAAATGAATTTTCAACCCCACTGTGTTTTCCCCAAATCTAGGTCTTAATTTCGAAAAGACATGGTACATCTGTATATACACTCATAGCTTTAAATACATTATATAATTATGGTAATTAAAATATGATAATAATGTCAATTATTTACCCCGAAAGCCCTGAGTATCAAAAGCCCATAATTTCGAGGAATTACTCAACACTGCCATCTCATGACCACCATGCTTAAATCAAATATAAGTTATATAATAAGCATTCAAAACCATTCTTTATTTGTTTTATCAAGATAGTATTTTTATGTATTAATATTAAATTCCTCTTGAAAAAAGCCATTTCAATCCTACATTTGAAAAGACACATACAATTTACAACTGTTATCGGCACTTTGGATGTCAGGTTGGCGGGCCACAGATATAATTTGGCAACCCAAGACACCCGTTTTACATAAATATTGCAATAGGTTATCATAAAATAACATCAATTTAAGAAGTTGTCCAAGGAAGAATTGTTCCACATGAGATAGCTTAGAATGAAGTGATTAATTCATATTTTCTGGATCAGCTGATGAAATATATATCAGCAACATCATTTCTTGCAGGGTTTTTCAAAACATAGTTAATACCACAAAATATGTGGGTAACATGCTGGTATAGCTTGCAACTTGGGTGGTAATTTTATCCTGTCTATATATGGTTGATTTATATAATTTGAATAAAGATACCTGCAGTGTGGCTAGAACTTTTGACGTGATTGATTTGAGCAAACGGCAGTATTTCGCAGGTTACAGGGAACCCATCTGACTCGATCTTCCAGTTAATCTTGAGCCTGAAGTTCTCCAATTGGGACTGCGGGACAAACAAGAGCAAGCCATATCATGCATGCTATTATGTGATAGCAACATCATGCAGATGTTGTGTACGCACACCTTTTAACCAGAATTTCATGGGCAGATGCCACCAACATGTATGTATGTATATTGAACTTATATATTAATTGGGCATTCACCAAGCCATATTCAGAAATAAATCGGCTCTAGCCAAGCGCTCTGAGTTTGCATTAAAGCACCCCCAGCATCTAATTGCTGGCAGAATGCGCTGTCCGACAAATAAGTGGGGACAGCCCTGCATGAATGAGCCCAGAACAAGTAGTGGGTCATTTCTTATAACACTTTGCAAATGCTTTGCTCACACATCCCAACTGAAGCTTGCACAGTAGAAAGAAGAATGAAAAAGAAAGGGATTGTGCACAGCATTAATCTTCAGCTTGTCCAAACAAAATAGTGGAATGTGATTGAGATGGATGGTACTTTGGCTGATGTTCCATAGTAAATTCCACAACAACAACTAACAGTAAAGTTGAAAATAAAAATAATCAATATATTTCAATGGGTTTGTTTAGTTGACAAAATTCATTAGTATTTAACCCTTTGACTAATGGGACTTCCAGATTAATACTGAACTGATAGCATACCGCGACATCCAATTTGATCCAGAATTCAAGCTCAGGCTGCCGGCGCATATTTGTATCGAACAAAGACGGTTAACGCAGTGCGTGCTTTCAGATGCACTTCTATGGCCGTCTGGAATGCACATCCTTCCTATATAAGGAAGCCACCGGTGCTATGCAGTTTTAAATCTAGATTGAAAACGAATTTCTTGAATTGCTTTTTGTGTTCAGTTTGTCATTCCTCGCACCTCCGATTAGCACAGTTGGCTACACAAAACATCCTTTGCATGTTCCTTTCAAAAATTGCTCTCGTTTACTGATGCACCACAAACACATTACGTGGGTTATTGTCCAATTTAAGACGGAGGTAAAATTGGGTTATTGTTAACAATCCTTGAATATTTGAAAGCGCATTCTATGTTGTGTGTGTTAACCAGCGCTCAAATGGAACTGGATTTTCTGGTAATACTGCTCATGTGCAGTGGCCAGAAAGGGCCTATGAGCAGCCTTTGTGCTGTGCTGACTAATCCCTCGTTGAGAATTACTTGGAAATGGTTATGTTTTGGGAAAACCAAGAACCCTTGACTTCAAAGAACTTAGATATGCACAGCTATAGTGAGTGTGTAGAACGGTTTTGAAAGTTGTTTTTGTTTAAACTCTATAATGATCATAACCTATGGTATATTTGTAACCAAGGACCCTTGACTTGAAAGGACTTGTATAAATGAAGTTCTGTCTAGTATTTAAAAATGTAGGTGATAAAAGTTTGTTTTCGTAAATATCGTCATGATTTCCACTCATTTGTAAACAGGTAAGTTTTGGGATACTGTGCCATTCTTTTGAAGGAGAACGTGAATAATACAATTCAGAATTTGGAACAGAGTCAGTTGGAAAGATACTCTTGTGTTGGTGGGAAAGAGGAAAAGCGTGTAATTGTGGTGCCTGGTATGAAATTGGCAAACTTTGAAGGTAATACGGCTATTAAAAATGTGTAAACACAAAAACAAGAAAAGTAATTACATACACAAAAACATCAAAGTAGAATTTCCTCCACACTCAAATGTTCCCCCGTGCTCAAGTGATCTGCTCATCCTTGTTGGTGGTCTTGAGCCATTTGAGGAAATTTCGTATTATTATGGCGGGACTCGGTTAACCAATTATATACAACCGCTGTTGATTTCATACTACATGGTGCAGCTTACCGACGATAATAATCTCCATCACCACCTCCAAGTAGGATGGGTAATTACAGTAACCATGACTCAATAGCATCCCATTTCTTGGCAAATTAGCGTTGAAAAGCCATGCACTGAGTTTATTAGGAGACCAAAAGGGTTACCATTGTCATTGCTTCACTCTTTAGATTAACGGTTGCTGAAGTATAGAAGATTGGTATAAGTAGGGTTGCCTCAATATCACTTTTCACAATACAATATGAAATTTCCTGATATGGCGTTTATCACTATCACTTTCCCATAACTTTGTAAGTGTACTTAACATGTTTATTTTATCATTGTGCCCTTTGCTATGCTTCCAGTACAAATGAAGTTTAAATAGCTATCAATATCTATTCACATATTCAGTTATTGAATGTTATTTCATAAAAAAAAATTGTCAGGAAATAAAATATGAAATATATAAAGTAACAGTAATCATAATATGACAATACTTTGAAAAGGCGAAAATGCTACATTTTACTAGGTATCATAGAATCCCCACCATGTTGCAACAAGCCAAAGTCTTAGGGCATATTTAGGATTCAGACTATGGCATCTTTTATGATTTTTAGAATTCATTATTAACTCCTGCATCTTCTAAAACTAAAGACATATGTAGGGTTTTTAGGGTTTCCTGTTTTTACCCAGGGCTGAGAGCCAGATTAACGCACCTTCGGGATTCTTATGGATCAGTGGTATTGCCAAAGACTCAGGTAACCAATTTCAAGTGGCAAAGCCACAGGTAACCAGTTATTTGCTTTTGACAGCCATGCCCTCTCATTATATGTGAGCCGCCAAGCCTTAGCATAGCAGTCATTAGGGCCCGTGTCAAAGTTGCACGTGTGCCCTGCCTGCCGTGTACAGTCTTTGTTGTGAAAACTGACCTTTTAATTGCAAATCCGGCAGAAAAAAACAACACAGTTTATTAAACAGCTCTTGTCCCTCAGTTACAGTGGCATGCGGGCTCTTGTCGCTGCCTTCCGGCCGATAAGGACAGCAGCAGTGCCGTGACGGGCTCGCTCGCAACAGGTGCTTAGGAAGTTGTATGCGCCATTGCTCTAAACTATGGATGGCGGCAATGATAGATACAGGAGGTTGACCTTACCACCGTTCATGGATTTTCAGGCAAGTACAGCGATTCTGACCTAAATGCATCCCAACTGCCTGTTGTAATCCATTGATCTGCTACAGAGTCACTGGTTATGTTCCTTCCCACATCATAGCATAACATGGGAATTGGCTCGCAGTGCTGTGTACTGTCGTGTTATTTAATGAGCACAGACATTGTTTGACGGCGTAAGCTCCAGTTATAAGCACACTCCGCCTAACTGCATACCATCGACCTGGTCTCAAACTCACGAAGGTGAACAAAGTTGACTTAATAGATAGATATCCATACATAATATGCATTAAAAAAATCACTCTTGAGCTGGACAGGGGTGACTGGGACAGCCTGCACATTTCATTAGTACACTCATGACAGGCGTAACCATTTAAGTCCATTCCAAACTCGTGCTAGCTCATTTTTCTTTCCATCTCTGCTGGGAAGCTGAAGCAGGCGTAAAGAAACTTGATGAGGACTCGCCATTGAAGCGTGTCATCGTTCAATTTTTTTTACACTAAAACAACACACTCCCATGTTCGTGACTGGTTAAGCGTTTGGTAAATGGAGCCGAGGAAAATTCCAGTAGATGAATGACATCTGATTTCAGCTTACCGCTTGTTTTAAAAGCCATGGTCACAGTAATTTCAGTGACCCTCCACACTGTGAATTAAAATATCAGCGTGACAAGGGGTTAGGTACACGCAATGCTGGGTGAACTGTGTGCCCATGGCTGTTCTTATTGCATGGGGACCGGTCGAAATTATAGGAACATGTAATTGTAATCACTGACTCAGTGTTGCCAATAAAGATGAGACCCACACCATTGCTCTTTCGGTTATTTAATTTAAATTTGTATCATTTTTCAGTCGAAGCCTTTTGGTGACACCAGCTGCTATTTTAATAACTATATTACCATGCTGTAAGAGCTATTAACATGGAACTATGTGGAGTCCTAGTGATTACACTTCATGAAGAAGATACCACAACATGAAGTAGTGGTATGCGGAAATGTGTGTTGGTATCCGTCTTCGCTCCTCGAGGTGCAGTTTGAGACCTGGTAGTTTGCACTGAAATCCGAAATTATTTTGTCTTTCATTATCATCTCAAATTCAAGGATATGCATTATTTCACAGAGTTAAACAATTAACATTAATATGTAAAGTGCTTCTTTCCTTAATCAATCCATTGACACAAGCTTCCACATCATAGCAGCCCTTATTAGCTTTTGTCATGACACAGCATTGGTTGTTCTGTTTGGGTTGTCCTGTTTACAATTCTCATTTTGTAATTATATTCCATTTCCCAAGCTTTGGTTGGAGTGCTCGACTCACATTTAACATCCCCACAAAGCGGATGGACACAAGGGTTTATTTTAGTAGGTGTGTCCGATAGGGGGTCAGCTTAATCCATCACCCCTATGGGGTTGATTTAAATGAGTATCATTTTATGAGGAATGAATGATGGTCACCCTCTGCAGAGACTGACTCCTGCCATGGCAATGTGGAATTTTCACTTTAGCTCAAGATTGCCAATGGAGATGAGTAACACAAAACGCTCAATTGAACACTGATACACTTTGACTAGGCTTGCAAATCTGAGACATCTGCTTTGTGGAGATTTAGCAGCAGATTTATTAGAGGCATCACCACTGGCTTTACTCTTTGACGATTCTGTGGTTATTGTGAAAAAAGTATACAGGTTATTACCAGTGATCATGGCTCTACTGTGGGTTTGTTTGGTGCCTTATTACCAAACAATTTGACTGTCTTCTACCTGACTTCAAAATTAACATGTGTTGCTTAGCTTAAAGTACCACCCCTTAGCTATCAACAGTTTGAGATTAGGCCCTATGTGATGGCAAGCTATACAGGTTCAACTCAGGATGGCAAAACTTTGCATTTTGAACATTGATGCCTTCCCAAAGGTTCTTTGGTTCTTGGAATTTTTTTTTTAAGTTTGCCTGGTGCACATTTCAATGATTAGGGTTTGACAGCTATGTTCAATGTCCGTTTCATGGTTTTCACTTGAAAACATTGTACGGTCAGCTAAAGTAGCATATGGGCTAGCTTGCTGATCAGTAAGTAAACTAAGTAAGTCGTTTATTTATCTAGGAAAGCCTAACTGAGATTCAAGACACTTTTTCAAGAGGGACTTGGTTTGGTATTTTTGGGCAACTTATTAAATCATGTGTCACATGTGTGATGCATGAATTTACCAGTGAAACAAAAACTTATGTTGGGGGGGGGATAAGAATAAAAAAAAAACATAAAAGTAGGTTAGATGTCTCATGCACATCATGGTCCTTAAACAATCCATAACCTCTTGTCCAATGCACCAGAGTGCAGGATCGCACCACCATGCATGTTCACTGCCCAATTAAAATATTTCCACAATAATGGTAAGAGGGGGTAGACAGCAGACTCGGCAATGGAAATCATTTTGTGACACTGGCCCCTACCATAGAAATGTGGCGTTCCACTCATGGAAAAGGCCACCAAGAAGTTTGAGCTTGAAGACACTTTGACATGACTTTGAATGGAGTAAATTGTGACAAAGGGTTGTTTTCATTTTGTTGTGAACGAGCAGATGTTTCAAAATGTGGCTGAAAATGAGATATCTTGCTTGTTCAGTATAGTAGTTTGCATGCCTTTTTGGACCAATTATACATGTTTCTTTAGAGATGAAATGTGTACATTCTCATTTATCGCTCAACGCCATGTTCACTTGTCACATAAATGGCATGTTTGACAATTGTTGACAATATCTTTTTACAGTTTTCTATACAGTAATACCCTAACATACTATATATTGTCTCTAAAGTTTATAAAGGTGTATGTACATGTCCACATGTAAAGCCCTTATTTCAGTCCGTTGTGGATGAGGACCATCTGCACACCATTCAGGTCGTGGAGGTTATTTCACCATACTTCACCAAACTGGTCAGTCCTAGTTGATGAAGGTGGGGAGCATAGACAAGTGAGCACAGGGCAATGCAATGCATTTTGCCGCACTGCCCTCTGCTGGCTACCATTCGGACATGCACCACTATGACAACCTGTTATGCATGGTGGTCACCCATCCAACCACCATCCAGGCTCAATCCTCCTTAGCATTAGAAATTTTATGAGTATTAGATTACAGATAGTTCACGATTTACGATGGTCCGACTTACGATATTTAGATCTTACGATGGCGATAGCGATACGACAAAATTGTTAAATATTTTTAATTTCGCGTGGCAGGCAAACGCAGCAGCGAACGATACGTTCAATGCATGTATGATACGTAGCTTTAGCGATTTCATTTTAGGGTTACCACGATACGATACGTTAAATGTTTTTATAGCAGATAGGATTGTTTCCTGAAAAAACTTTCTATTAAATTGCAGTTCATATAGGTAGGCTAAGAATTTACCTTGGTTTTTTTTACTTTACATTTTACTGTGCAATACAGTATTGTAATTTATAAATACATACAGTATATAGTTTATACAGTACGAAACTGTAAATTGCTCTGTTTTGCTAAATTATCACCATTTTTAAATCCTTTGTATTAAGTTCGCTTGCTTGCTTGCTTGCGCGCTTACGACCGTGCAAATCTTTCGGTCGTTTTTTAACCCACTTCCCGTGATCCAATCGAGCTGACATTTTGCACACAGACTCGTTGTGCATGACAATTTATTTTCGTGAAAAAAAAATCCATAACTTTACACTTTTTAGGAAATTTTTATTTTATATTTAATTACCAATTGCTTAATGGTGGCAGGCAATCATCTGACCCATAGGTGGCAGCCATCTCAAGCCAGAGGATGAGAGGACTCTAGCCGCCACGCATATAAAGGATTTATAGTGAAAAACTTTGTTTTTACGGGTTAATTTTTTTAAGACTCCTGGGTAGGCTAGGCCATCTTCGACTTACGATATTTTTGACTTACGATGGGGTCGTAGTAACGCATCTCTATCGTAAGTAGAGGACTACCTGTATTTTGTAATAGGTTATACATGTCTATATTATGCCATAAGTAACATTGGCCAGTGTTTATCTTCGTTGGTGGCCCAAAGCCAATGGTGCAAATTTCTTATTCCTTTAAAATATGTTTCTTTTCTTTTCGCAAAAGATCACCTAGATGATTGCAGTTACATTGAAAAAGTTAATGCTTATGTAATTATATTTAATTGCTCACATGTACAACTTGGCATATGACAATGCACACAATTGCCAGCCCATGCAAATGATTCTGAGTCAGGAAAGCAAAGTGTATTATATGGTTGCCAAAATCAACCAGTTTTTTTCACCTGAATCCACCACCTAAGCATCCAGTGTCACCTTATCAGCAGATAATGTGTGTAAGCTAATTTACAAATGAATCGATTATCCCTTTTTTGCATTTGAATGGAGATAGATCAGCTGACATGGGAAAGTGGACACTGGGTGGAACGTAGGTCAGTGGAGGTCACAAGAAATAGCCGTGCCATGTTTCTCTTTGTCTTCACGTTTCGCTTGCGGCCTTGCTTAACAAAAAGCTGCACTCCTCAGGTCATCGATGGTCGGTTCGCCCCATTCCTCGCCAAGACCATCAAGTTTGCGTCCGACCACGTCTACTCGTGTGGCCTCTGCAGCCAGAAGGGCTTCATCTGTGAAATCTGCAACAGCTCTGAAATCATCTACCCCTTCGAGGTGTCTTCTACCACTCGGTGGGTATAGCTCTGACGCTGCTAATTTGCTGAACCTGGATCTGAATATACGTTTTTGTAATGTGTTACAAGCTGGCCAGTTTTGAATCACAGCCCTGTGAAGTGCATGGCTTTTTTCCCTCACATTTTCCGTCTCCACATTCCTGTACCTTCCATCTTGCAGCCATCTGCAGCAAAGTGAATGATCCATGGAGGGCACCGCTTTTCTGGGCAGAATAGCTAAGCACGGTCAGGTGGAGGCTGGTGGCAGTCGTGAGGACGTTGAGAGTAAAGCTATATTTAAAAGCTTGTTGTGAGTGATGCCACATTTCTTCATTGAGCAGGAAAATGGTATAATATTATCTATATATTTGAGCTGGGTGTGGTGTATATATTAACACAAAACGAGTGCTCTCCCTTAACTTTGTGGCAAGCAACATTAAAACTAATTTTTAAAAGGGTCTCTTTCATCACCATCAGATATGAGCAGTCTGAAATAGTGTTTTCTAGCAGCATTTGTTTAAGCAGGCAAACCCTTGATCCGTTTAAACTTTCTTGGTTTCATCAAGATCTGTTAAACAAATGCTACGGAGTCGCCTGAAATTATAGACGAGCTATCCACACTTCGCTGAAGGAAAACAGCTGCTGGACAACATTGGTTGAGAAAGTCTATTGTCTGATGATTGTGAAAGATCCATTCATATATATTTGTAAGTCACCCATAGTTGGTTATGAATTAAAATCCCGTTCGCTTTGATTCATATTGTTTCTAATGGAGGCGGTGATCTTTATGACGTACCTAAATGTGTTCAGACCGGTAAAACCCACAAATTATTGTGTGAATATGTGAATGCATGTATTCATATTCAGGAAACAGGATCCATGCCTGGGCTGTATATATGTACACACTCGTGCACACAGAACACTTGTAAATTAATAATGCGGTAAAATATTTAAAAAGTTTACTTCCTCACCAATGTCACATAAATACTCTGCAGATCAATATAATCCTCTTTTTCTAAGTCTAAATGTCTATCATTAAATATAGTAAGGCATCAATTGAGGAATCACTTTATTACATTGTATATGAACATTTGTCCAGTGACTCTGTACATCACCGTATTGTGAGTCTGGCACATATTCAATGTCATAGGGACATTTAAGCGTGTTTAATTTTACATGAATGTAGTATTGTGTCTTCACTGTCATCTTTAGCCTAAAATATCCATATTTAGTGTGGTGTGGTGACCATTACCAAACAGGAGACTAAGGCTGCTAGAAGTGATACTGGATACATTTTGCACAATTATGCAGTTTCAATCTTATTAGGAGCTCGTTAACAATGCTTGGAACAAAACTCAGTAGAAATCTTGACTTAAAGTTTTCTTGTTGTTTTCTTAAAAAACAAAAAGCTTTCGTGACTGCAGGAATTCATATTCTTGGGTCTTTCCGTAAAGTCACGTAGAAGAGAAACAATAAAATAATAAAAATAAAACAATAAAACTCTCACGACGTTTCGACTGCAACACAAGCAATCATCATCAGGGGTTTTCACACCTGATGATGATTGCTTGTGTTGCGATCGAGACGTCGTAGTTTTTTGTTATTTTTGTTATTTTATTTGAACCTATGATGGTGTCCTGGTAATGTGACTTTACCGAAAGACCCAAGAATATAAAAAAAATTACTAGGTAGCAACTATCTATTATATTTTCTCCTCTTGTCAGTTTTTATTCTCCATTTCTACTGAAATCATGTGTATGGTTGGGCGTATGTGTATATGAGTACGTATGTACAGGTCAGTGACACAGTGGCTCGTAATGCGATCACAGCATCCTGCATTTTACCCTTTGCGCTTCAGTGGCAATTGGGCCAGCCCTAGGTTGACTCGGCCTTACATGAGTGACTGGTACTGTGTGTTAACATCAGCAACGTGGAGACAAAGCCAATATATTGAGATATTTATTGAATTGCTATGATGGTGCCCTGGTAATTTCTGAGGAAGATAACCAATGTGTGCTCTCTGCTATAAAGTGACATTATAGACTGCAGATCGGATGTGTTTTTATTATTTAAGTAGGTTGGAACTGTTCTTGGAGAACATTCACATTCAGAAGGCCTTAAGTTACGCTCCCCATCAAGTTTTGACTCGGCCCATCATCCCTTTGTGGGCGATACAAAGTGTACCAGGTATAACATGTCTATTGTTGTCCTTCCAGAGAGACTGGCCTCTACCATAGTAATGTGGAATTGCCACCACTAGCTTATGGCCATCATTCGAGATAATGAAGGGTTTACTTTTGACTTAAGAAAAAACGATAATAATAGCCATCCTAATATAACATAAGGCCTAGGAGACTGTGTAATTCAATGGACTCTAACCTGGTTAAATAAAGGAGACGAATAAATCAATGCTTGCCTGAATGCTGCCCATGTTTGGGGAGTGCTCTTTTGAATTTGGCACCATTGTGTGAACAACCATTAGGCTAAGACCCGTTGCTAACTACCACAATAACAAGGCAAAACAAAGGCTATTGTATGGTCCTACAAGCCTTGGCGTAGGTGGCCCAATTCTTTCTCTCCCTCTTTCTGTCACCCCCTTTCTCCCTCCTCCCCCACACTCGCCCGTTTGTTTGCACGACCCCATCTGGTCATGCCGGTTGGCATTGGCAAGGAGAAAGTGACCCAATGTGAACAGAGAATTCAGGACTGAACCAGTGGAAATGGTTCAACAAATTCCATGCAGGGAAAACATAGCCCTAACTTCTTAAGGGTACGTGTGTGTTTGTCAATGCATGTGTGTGTCTTGTGAGTGTGTGTGTATGGGGAGCGGCAGTGTCGCGGTTAGCGCGCTGCGCTACGAACCTGGCAACCCGGGTTCGATTCCCGCTCGCGGTCATCACCAGTGACGATTCTCTAAACCGGTCCTGGGCCTCCCCTAGGTCGACTGCGCCTCAAACGAGTACCTATTACGATGTGTAAACATCGCCACTGGGCAGACAAAGGCGGTCGGGCGTCGTGTTGGCCACCCACCCCCTCGTATGCAGTGCCGGCCTTCATAGGTGCTCGCTAACAGCACTTGCCCCTACAGTCTGTTAAGGCTATACGGGGGATCATTGTGTGTTGCGTGTGTGTATATATCAGGAGCGTTAGGATAGTGGTTCATCCACTGCTGCCCTATGATCCCAGCCATGCAGTTTTTATTCCCAGCTGTGCACGTGACAAGTGTTATCTGATCTTGACCTCCCTCTCACTGACTTAATGTTAATTCATGGGTGAGTGTGGTGTGTTAATGTCAGACAAAGGTGTCCGAGCGTGCATGGTGCTGGCAACCACCCCTTCGTCAGTAGGTCGTCTCTCAATGCTCTTCCCCAAAGCTAAGAGGGAAATGTTTGTCCTTATGTGTTAGCGCACGAGTCCTAAAAATGTTAACTTGGTGAGTTTATGCCAGTGCCTCGCATGTATACTTGTATGTGGCTATTTTGCAAGTGTTGGCTAAGGTGACATACCTACACGCAGGTCAGTATGTATGTACACACACAAATGTGTGTGTGTGTGCTTGCCTGTGTGCACTTGTCACACTAGCATTAGGAATGTCGGTAAATCTGTCATCGGAAGGTGCTGGCCTCTTTAAAAACTCTTAATCGTGACAACGGCTGTGCTAAGTTTCAAAAGTTGACAGCACCCGAGTGCTAAGATTAACACTTAGCAAACTTGGTGAAATTAACTGCAATGGGGATTGATTGTCTATATTTTTTTCAGCAACACTAAAGTGTATCTGTTGACTTTCAGCAATCCCATCAAGGATTTAGTAAAGAAAGTTTGCAATAGTGAAGTGGGCTGTATAGCCTAGCATTCAGTGCAATCGCTACACAGTTGGAAGTTCAGTTCCTACTTCAGCAACTTTGGGGAATTACTGGAGCCCTACACAACAATTTGTAAAAGTAGGCCAACGGTATGTTGGTGTTATATCCCATATACCAAATGTAAGAATTATTCAAAAATAATCATTGTAACTTTTCCTTTGTACCTATGAACAAGCAGTGATTCAATATTTTAACCAACATACCTTTTTTATAAATACATTATTTTTATTTTCCCTTGCATGGAAGTTTTGGATACTATTCCCACATAAGGACTCATCAGTATGCCATACCCAGATGCAGACTGTCACTGAGAACCATGGTATAATGGTAATTAAATGGTTAGAGTTTAGGTTTCCCAGTAAATCTTGTCTGTCATTTTATTTTATATATGCAGTTATCTTCACTTAAGTCCTTTCTGCATAACTGCACCGTCAATTTAATTGCATGCTGTTTTGTTCGTATCAATTTTCTACCATTTACATGCAATGTTAAATGCATATTCATGTGCACAGATATAGATCACTGATTTGCATGTTATACAAGGCCAGTTGTTTGCTAGCCAATTGTTACCTGCAAATAACTAAATTTATATTACTCATAAACACATTGCACGCCTCCTGAGAAAACTTGGCAAAACCCACCTGAAAATGAGTTTTGAGATTCGGTGAGGCTGTCCTGAGTAAACTCACGTAAATACTCTAAATCATAAAATGTGTGCAAATAAAAAAAATAATACTTGTCTCCATGCTCAACTGGGCATCTCTGTTAGTAACCACAAGTCAGCAGTGAAAATTCTACATGCTTCTAGCAATGGTGAAGGTTACTTTTGAGGATGACGACTGCTGACTTTCCCCCCCAAAGTTGTACTAATCTCATCGACCCTGAAGGCATGATGGCTTGAATAAATTCCCTACAGGGATTTCAGCTTGAGACATTTCAATTGCAATTTGAGCGCTTCAACCACAGCACTACCCCAGGCCAGATGGCTGAAAATAAAAGTCCTTGTTGCCACCACCGCAGTACTGCGTTTCTCCCTGCGCATGATGTGGTCAATGTTAGCAAGAGGGACACTGAGAGAATGTGTTTTTTGCAGGTGTGATCGATGCCAAGCCGTCTTCCACAAAGCCTGCAAGGGCAGCACGGTGCCCTGCCCCAAGTGCGTGAGACGGGAGCTGAGGACCATGCAGAGATACTGCAGACCCGAGGAGCACACGGGCCCTTCACAAGCCATACCTGAATTCCCGTACTCAAGCAGCCCCTGACGACAATTTTTTGAATGGTAAAAGGAAGGTGGTGGGGGGGGGTTGGGAAGATGACACTTGTTAATGGAGCTACCGCCAGTTTAGCGGTAAAGTCGACTTGCGGTGCCGCGTGGTGTACAAGACTGCCCGGCGTTCAGGTTGGACGCTGGTAGGCATTGCTACGCCTTGAGACGTCTAAGTTCCCACCAGCTGCATCGACTTCACTTGTCTGTGTACCTGTCATAGACCACCCATGTATGAGGGCTGAGATGTGACCAGGAGGCCTTCTTTCACTACAGCACACAAGGCGAAATCTGCACTGGTTGGATACTTCCTGAAACCGCTGCCTACAATTATATCTTACACTGTTCCTGAAATTGAGCATTTTAGATGTGGTATTTATGGGAGCTGTTGGTGACTTAAAGGGGAATTTCGGACATCCCTTGTCTTTGAGTTTCTGACAAATGGCATGGCTGTTCTCTCTGAGATGATGGAAGTCAGAGAGTCAGGCCCACAAGCATCAGCCACTGTGGAGAGAAATTTATTGTCAGAAACTCAAAGTTGATGCATGAAAGAATATTTTCCTTAAAAACTATTTGTTCTGTGTTCTTTGAAAAAATAATCATTCATAGGTGTGGTATTGTTGATCATTTGAAACATAGGAAGATGGTGAGTGATGTAGGAGGCTTTAGAATTTGTAATTAAAATATTTTGGGAAAAAAAGTCAAGCCAGTGATTTACATATTTTGTGCACATTTACTATTCATTCCTAAATAATAATGTATTTTATGACAAATTCAAAGTCAAGTCAAATGAACAATAGACAATGCTCAACTCCTTGGGCTGCCCTGAGCCAATGGATACCATTGTACAATTCTCTATTCAACACATCTGTTGACTTCTCAAAAAAGGTGTACCTATCTTATCAACACTTGAGGGATGATGGGATGTATTGATCCCTGGCCAGGATTGAACCGGCAACTTTCCAATTGTGAGTCATTTTCTCTTAGCAATACGAATATCCAGCCGGATCCCTTATGTGATCAAATCACATATACTGTCATAATGGATAATATTGTGGATTATACTCGGTACATGCAGTCAAAAACATAAATTTATCTTGCCGAGTGTTCGGTGACAATCATTGCAAAGTAGCAGTTCTGAGCCACAGATGGAAATTCCACATTCTTGTGGCCATTCTCTCCATAGGACATCCACTTGTGATTTCCCACTGAGTGAATCCGCTTTATTAAGAATGACCGGTGATGGCAAGAAGTCGAATCAATGCTGGCCAAGGTTTAAACTCAAAACTTTGTGACAAATTGCCCCAATCATGTGGAAAGCATATATACTGGAAAAAGTTAAAACATAACTGATTATTTTTTTATAGCAAACACATCCTTAGTTTGCTTGTGTTACACCAAATTAATATTTTGTGTTGAGTAAACTGAAAAATACTTTTACAAAAAATAACTGATTATGAAGGTTTTCATTCAGTGCAATGTGCTTCCAGTATCTTGAAGACTGGCCATTTTTTTCCTTTTCAAGCTAGTTGTATATGCCGTTTCTGAATGCACAGGACACCTGCATTGCATAGACAGATGCACATGATGAACGAATCATAAACAATCACTACAAAATAGAGAGTGCTTCACAGCATCAAAGGTGGTACACACTTGGCTTCAAAGACACTGCTAGGGCATTGTGTAGAGGTGTGAGCATTCTCTATGCCATAAAGTTACTTTTTAGTCAAATAAAATGTGTTCATCTTTATTACATTTTTCATGACAAAATCAAGTAAAGAGCTAAATGCCTTTCTACTCAACAAGCCATGCGGTAATGCTTATCTGCAATGGCAGCCTCGAGCCATTGGCCAAACTCAACATTTATTATGGGGGCCAATTTTCCCATCGAAGGACCTTGAGTGTGTGTGCTCCATCCAGATCAATAGCTCAGTCAATTCGAATTTAAAACGTCAGTGTTTCCTTGCTTAAAGGAGCACTGCGAATACATTAATCTCTGTTGGCAACCCTGACTCCATAGTGGAAATTCCACATACCCATGGCAGGGGTCATTCTATCCATAGGGTGATCAATGTTGACATACCAAGTGCTCTCTTACTAATTCCAGGTTATATCCGGTTTGAGATGTAGGTTATTGCACTGGAATACAGTGGACCTATTATTGTGAATTATGTAACTTTGCACAGAATTTCCCAGGTGGTTGTAGTAGAAATCAATCCTTAGACAACTCGCTCGGTGGCGAGTGCATACGTCCCCACACTATCCAATGATAAGGTGTCTGATTGGGGAGATGGTAAATACTTTCCACTCATGTCTTTCAAAATGAATGTTCACTAAGTTCACAGATCAAGGTAATGGTTCAACCCCAGGAATGTTAAGCTCATATCAGCCAGTGGGTGCAGGGACTGGCAGAGCCATATTCTATTGCTGCTGTTGTGAGGTGAAGACCATTTCTGGTCATTGTGTTTACGTTTTTGTGATGACTTCTGACGTACAGGTCATGAGATATCGCGTAATCTTTTAGGGTATTTTTGTTTACACGATTCTGCAAAAGGATGCGTGAAAATATTCAAAGTTTATTGCACAGTGATGTACAATTTGCACAGACGTTTAACATGTTATGTCTATAAGGCGGGTCTCGTATGCAAGGGCAGAGCCAGGATTTTCAGTTCGGGCGAGGGGGGGGCAACCTTTCCAGCAATGAAAAATGATAGGAGTTGTTAGTCAGTAAGGACTTGTCCCTTGCTTTTTATTCGACACGTGCGCGGCGATGGCGCAGCCCATCGATCGAGGGTCGAATTCGAACCGTGTGATCGGCATCGCGCTCGCTGAAGGTGAATGCCTTCAGGGAAGTCGTGTACTCCATACGCAACTGCGCACAATTCTGAGTCACTTGTAACTGCTTTGCCGTTACTTATTGCAAATTATGGACTCAGACTATTGTCCTATCATCTCATAGATTCCCTGGCACATAATAATATGCTACACAGTGGCAGAGGGGGTCGCAAAATGCCGATTTATTACTAATAAACCCCAATGATCCGATCTAAATCAGGGATTTCGATCGGATCATTGGGGGGGGCACATGCCACCCCCCTCCGCCCCCACTGGCTCCACCAGTGTTCGTATGAATAGTTACAACAAAAATGCAAGGAAATTTAATTAACTCCAGATTCGATAGTGTTGTGTCAAACATACTTAATTTTGCTGGTGTTATTAAGCCAGCATAATTAACAACATTTGTGCTTTAGTGCTGTGATATATATTCGTTAACCATACTAAAAGGAATTTAAGTGGCTTCATTAACGAAGGGAAACAGTTAATCCTGACCATTGCCACTGCACCTCACCGTTGCTTCCTTCTCCATGTTCTCACAGCTATTGAACAATCAAAACCTGAAATCCAAGGTCTCCTGAAAGTATCCCAACAACTGACTTTAGGTCTTTACATTTGCGACACACTCCTCAGTGCCACTCTAATGACGGTGTAACTTCCCCTCCTATCCTACACACGTCCCTCTCCTTGCAACCTCTCCCTAATTATATCTAGAATACATTTAGGCAGGATTTCAAACTTATTGACATAATTGGTTTTATTTAGACTATGAAACATCTACCAGGTTATTGCAATACACCTCCTGTCCTCTCTTCTTAAATGATCCATGTTACGTTATTACCGAGATTACAAAGTTCTCAACTACCTCCGTGTTTGTATTAACACTTTGTTGTAGGCCGTCAGTTTAGACTGATTAATATTGGATCAATAAAGTTCCAACCAAATTTTTGATCCTCATACAAACGTCAATTTAATTTCCTTGTAGTTTCGCTGTACTTAATGCCTTAATATACAGTATTGCATGTGTGTGTATATATTGTTTATGGGAAACGTCCTTTGAACTGTTTGTATGATAGCAATGTCAATTTATAATTTGAAATTTATTCATGATGTTGCTGCATGCATTGTTTCCTTCATTCTGTTTTCTTTGTATATGGTGTAAAATAATAACCTGCCAAAGTTTTCAAACTACTTTTCTCTTTATTAATGTGCAAATTCGCCATACAATATTGAAATTATGAAGTGTGCAAGTGTTGTTCTCAAATCGAGTTGCTTGTTCATTGTATTGTATTTATAATAGGGAAATGCATGCACACTATTGCGCACAATTATAAGTGAACAAATTGATTGGACAAAAATTGTCTGGTATAATGAAAATAAAACTGATTGGTAAGACTGGATGCTTGTCTCTTTTTGAGATCATGGTAGTCACACAATTAAAGATGATGCATTTAGATATGGCCAGGTGACTCGGTGCCTGGTGGTTGTTTGAAACACAGAAGCAACACAACTGATATTCTAATTTTGATCATAATTTTCAGCTGCTCATGAATAAACCAAGTTCAGTCTTCAATGACTACACAAAAAAACAATATTAAATTTGGATTTTCACTTTATTTCATCTTTCTCTAATGGGTTATTTGGCAAATAGGCACAGAAAAAACATTAACTTCACTGGACATATGAAGAGTGCTATCCAGGGAAGGAAATAAGACAACCCCTTGAAAGATGTTGGACTCCTGACAAGGCAGGTTTCTATCGCTCGACTGAGCATTGCTGACCAGAGGAAACTGGAATAACTGAATGAAACCGTTGCAAACAAGATAACACTCAGTTTAACACGTAGGCTTTTGCGACCAATATTCATAATAAACGTTTTTGGGTTAGATCGCGTTATTTATAAATGTGTCGTAACCCTCCACCACCCGACACTTTCACACTTCAACACACCGGTGGGCTAAAGTAGTGAACTATTTGTCTTTTGTCAACGTGACACTTTTTTTGCTGATTGGCCGTGTCGAGTGGTGGAGGGTTACGACACATAAATAACGCGATCTAACCCAAAAACGTTTATTATGAAGACAACACTCAAATATTTACATATGTGAAAAATCCAGCAAACTACTTGTATTACCCTGTAGCCAGAGGTCACCAGATTAGAGGTTGAAACAACAGTAAAGCAGATGAAAGCAGGTAAGGCAATGGAAATGTGTCTGCTAAAATGCTGAAAGTGGCCATTGCATGTCGGAGGAGTTGCATAAGGTAGCACTGCTTGGAATAGAGAACAGCTGCCACAACTGAAGGCAGTCATGCCACTACATAAAAATAAGACGAGTCCAGTAACTGGTGATGAGTCTATTGAGCATTCCAGGTAAGGTATTTACCAGAATGTTGCTCTATAATCAGAAAACACTCCAGGGAAAATCGGTTTGGATTTAGATCAGGGAGGGGCTGTTGTTTTCACGTCTTTATAATAAAGGCAGTGAATAGATGGATAATTCACCCAGAGATTGGGGAGGACCTTTCAGCGTCACCGTCTCCATGTTTTTCCTTTTGTCCTCTGTGCTTTAGTACTGTAGAACCAGGCCATATATAATTGTTCAGTTAAATTCTTTCAATCAGAATGACAATTTAAACATTGATCTGATTTCACGAAAGTGTTTTGGGGGGCATTTTCACACTGGGATATTACAAAAACTAGTAATGCTATTCTGAAATGTTTTGCCATTATTTACCAATATGTATACAATATATTAAAGAATGATAAGACGTTTAGTGAGTCCAGAAAAATTGGCTCGATCATATTTTGTACATTTATGAGTAAAACAAGGCTGATTACAATAATATTTCCTGCCCAGGTTCCTTCAATTTACTTTAGAATTATATTATCACATTTTAGCAACATTTACCGATACAAATTAACGCGAGAGTCTTGGAGAAATAAATATTGGAGACAGTAGGGACAGCAAATGTTTGGGTCAGGTGCCAATGGACACAACTTTGACAATCAGAATGAGCTTGTGGGGATGATGGGAAACTGGTAGAATTCAGGACAAACGTCTTTAAAATATATGATGTTATACTCTCAACTAGTTTGCCCAATTGTTGTAGGGAAGGTTAAGAGAATGCATCGAAGGCTCTTCATTCCAAATGAACAAACACTTTATTGAAACAGGAATCATAGCATCACACTCGCATATGCAGTCCCCATACAACCGTAGACTACTACCAGGACCTGCAAGCAGAGAGCATATACTTGGTTATAACCCTGCCTCACTTCCACCATCACGCTTCTGGTGCCCTTTCTCTGCCAATCCACACATGCCTATCAACAGATCACGTCGGCCTTTAATTCCCCTATCCATGTGCGAGTACTGAGACTAGCCAAACGAGTAGGCCTCATTCCCATCTGCATCCTCTGTATAATTTAACCTTTGAAATATAGTCACACAACCAACTGAAATTAAGCACTAAAACGCATCTTTATAGGAATATCACTAAATTATTCAACAGAAAAAAACAGGCATCAAAGGATGACACTCGGAGATGCAGCCTCCATACAGCCATACACTCCACGACCAGAACCTGGAAGCAAGCACACAGTCACTACTGCCTTCTCTTGCCAGAAGTTGCATTGCTAATAGATGGTGGCATCAATGGCGTTGGCCATGATAACATCTTGATCTTATAGCCAAAAATATATAAACTATAGTGCATTGTAAATGAGCCTTGAGTGATTTAAAAACTTGAGATGTATTTAAAAAGGAGTTTATATGCGTATCTCCTGGCGAGGTGACACTGGTTAGAACACCTAAATCTAATTGGAATGCGAGTTAAAATCCTAATGTGTGGACCATATTAACCTTTTATCTATCTGAGATCAATACAATTTGGACCAGTTCATGGGAAGTCAAATGTGGTTATCCCATGGCCACTGCCGAGGGAATGTAGACTTCTCACCAATGGTTGAGGGCTTCTCGTGGAGGAGAGCACTGACCTGTGGCTCATCAAAGCTGGGAAACAATGCAACTTTGATTTATATTGTGTATCAGCTTGAGGTGATGTCATGGTGTTCAAAACGGTGTATAGAAAATGTCATAATGGTGGTACTATTGAGGCTGTTGATGTTCCACATAGCCATTCGCTTGGCCTGTAAAGTGTTTTGTGATGAATGGCCAGTGTCACTGGAAAGGAGTAGTTTAAGCTGTTTTTACCCTATAATTGATGTTCTGAACCCATTGCTTACATTGCTCAGTGAGCCCAAAATTACGTGGCTTAAAATCCACCTGCGTCTATTTTTCTAATAATAATACAACAATTCTCGACCATTACGCAGGGCCCAAATGCCAGGATAGTCTTGGGGGTCATTACGGTTAAAAATTACGAGGGCGAGGCATGGGACGCGCAGTACCGGATGTCGTGACGCACGCCTACAATGTAATCCAGCAATTTTGGAAGAGTGGTTTGGTAGTTCACGCAGCGAAGAAAACCAAAGTGAGACACCCACCCACTGCAGGACAATGGCGTGCGTGTAGCAGGATGTACAAGTCGGTTGCGGACCTCAATGGCCAATGGGAGTCATCAGCAAGCCATGCCTTGCCGAAACATTGCCTGAGTGAACCCAGTGATCCATCGGTCCTTAATAACATACAGTATATAAATCAATAATATATATTTCACGTGTAAAGCTAATTCACAGCCCTTAAAACATGTTTTTTATACAAACATCCCTTGTTTTGTCTTGTAGATGATTAAGGTTGCCTCACCAGTGCTCGATGCACCACGCTGGGCACTCCATTTACGGCGTAGCTTTAGTTTGCCCGAACAAACTAAAGCTAAGCCTAGGAGCAGTGAGTACTGCTGATGTGTATGCCTAGGAATCGAACCCAGGTCTCTCAATGCACCGCACAAATCGTTGCTATACTGGTGTCTACACACATCTCACAGAAATGCCAAATTGTATGCGTGGATGGAAGCACGCGTGTGTTTGTTAGAATAAAATTACTCGGAGGAAGAAAAAAACCATTTAAACTTGCATTCAAAATCTCACAATGACTAACAATCAATGTGTGCAAGAAGTATTTTCTCTCGGAATTTCAGGTGCATGTGGAGAGGTTTCTACTGCATGGTCATTCACACTTGTAACCAAGTGACTCAGAGGTGGGATTGCTAGTTCACACATAGATGTAATGATTGTGTGTGTGTGGAACACCAAGTTTCTGACTGGTGAGTTTAATTTGTGTTTCAGCAATTTGTTTATCTACGAAGCTCTTTGTCATAGATGTGCAGTAAGGGTGGGTCAGAAAGTCGCATCAACAAACAATGAAAAAAATTTGACTTAAAACTTTCGTGACTGCAGGAAGTCATATTCTTTGGTTCTTTCGGTAAAGTCACATAGATAGAAAATCATAATAAAAATAAAGTGAATACAAATAAAAAATGAGAAAAATAAAATTAAAATAATAAAAAACAATAACCCAATAATGTAGATTGTAGCCTAGTTAAGTTTGGTGAGTGTACTGGCAGTCTATAATGTAAATCAGGCTACAGCCTACATTATAGACTGCCAGTACACTCACCAAACTTAATAACCGGGCTACAGTCTACATTATAGATTGCCAGTACACTCACTCCGATTATGAACCAGTCTTTTTTTTCTTTTCTTTTTATATATTTTTTTAATTCATTTTATTTATTTATTATTATTATTTTTCTATATACGTGACTTTACCGAAAGAAACAAAGAATATACATTCAAAAAACTATAAGAATGCAAAGTATGGGAAAGCAAAAATATATATGCATAGAAATAAATAATTCCGATCGATACATTGAATAAGTACACCAATTTCGAAAGCTTAGGCAATGCAGCAAAACAAAAGAAAAAACAGTCCCACACCACGCCAAGACAACACACAGTCCCTCAATAAAATCGCACAATAAAATGTAACCATCGATACATTGGTAAGGAATTCAAGTTACAAATCACATTTGCAAATGCAGCTGTATCCAGCACTAATCTTCTTCTTCAGGAGCAGTGGTCATCCTCCTATAGGTATAGGATGAAGACTGGTCCTGCCATGGAAACGCGGAATTTCCACCACTGGCTCAAGTTACCTAAGTGGATCATTGCTTGTTTGAGCAGAGAGACTCTGCTTTGTTTGTTTGTTCCAGGTATTCCGGTTTCCTCCCAATTGACAAAAAAACACTCCCGAAAGAGCAGTGGCTCTCAACATGTTTTGTCTCCCTTGTTGAATTTTGTTTCAATCGAGCACCCCCTTGCCATCTGACCCAACATGCTTCTGAGATAATAAATGTACGAATAATGAACGTCAATATTTTAACCCAATTGTCCATTTTGTGAGGTATCCTTACTCGCGAGTAACTGCAAGCGAATAAGTAATATTTAAAAATACTTTTTTTTTAAACACGCTTTAATGAAATGTACCGTACGAGTAATGGCAGAACTCCACGACTCCAGGAAGTGGCCCCGAAGCTTGCCATGACGTAAGGGACCACCGTGGTGATTTACAGCCAACGTGAATTGAGCGTGGACAATTAGACCCAAGCCGAAACATAACATATAAAAAATATTGTTTAAAATGAATCTGTTTTATTTTTAATGATAAAATATAGTATTATCATCAGTATGACATAAGTACACCACGTTTGCAGTCGATACCACATTGGGAAGTGGGTAAAAATTGAGTTACAAGATTTGAGGATACAACAGAGTGAGTTAAATAAAAGCGTGTAATAAAAAATAAAATAATAATACAAAACCGACGCTCTGCTCTGCGTGACGCAATTTGCTTCGTGGTCGCTGATTACGCTTGGAAATCACATTGCTTCTGATCAATGAGTCTAGAAAGGTGTTTATATCGTTCTATGTTACCATATGGATTTAAAAATGTATCGTAGTTATTTAATATTTGCAGATTCGTACATTATTATTCATCACTAATTACTTTCACGTATGATATCATTTCACACATTCATAAATCGTCTCACGAACCACCTGGGACATTGCCACGTACCTCCCAGGGGTCGGGGTTCCACGTACCCCCAGTTGAGAACCACCGCTATAAAGTAAATGGCCAAACATCCTCAGCAAACACACTCCTGGCGAAAAACAAAAGCCTTGAGACTCATCCCATTAAAGGCTTTCCTGCACACTCCACGAATGATTAATATTGTTGGCGTCAACGGATTGAACGCCTCAGTAAACATGAGGGCTCACTCAATTGCTTTTCATTAACACCAACCCCAAACACTCCGCGACTCCCTCTGGGATTGAGCGGGCTGTTTTGCTGTTACCCTTCCTCTCGGCAGAAACTTCAAACAGACGTTAACACCGAGCGATTACAAACAACCCCATGCCCGCACAATATTCATTTCCGAAAAATAATCGTTCACCTGTCTGTGGCCCTTCCTCAAACCTGCATTTAGTTTGTTTGAGGATGAAAGTGGCACCCGGGCCAACACTTCCAAAGGTGTGCGGATTGTTGTGTTTTCATTGTAAGCATCTCGATAATGAACTGTGTAAGAACATGAATGCGAACAATACAAGATGATCCCACATCATCTTGATGGTCCCACACCATCTTGTATCAGACTGCAGGCACACATGCTGTTAGCAAGCACCTATTAAGGATGGCATCATGCATAGGGATGATGTGGCCAACACCACTTTGCCACCTTTGCCTCCCTATTTATAAATTCCTGGACAATTTCAGGAATTGAACCTTCGACTCCATATAATATAGCTCATTATATTAACACGAAACAGAAACTCTTTAGTCATCCGTAAGAGCCTCTGAATGTCAAGGCGTTTTTTTTCTTCAAGATACTTCTGCATTGGGATGTTTAAACTGTACTTGACGATGATGGTGGTGATGGTGATGAAAATGCTATCGGAAGCCATCGCTTAAAGATCCGGAAGCCCAAGCGGAAACTGCTTCATGAAATTCACATGAATTCTGTGTTGCATTTCCACACTTCTATAGTTGTTAAAGCTGTTGTTTCATGGTCACCCCACTACCTTACAAAGCTTAAGTTAAGCTTGCATTACCCAGAAACGCCTAACTGATTCTCATGATTCTTTTTCAGGAGGGTCCTGCCAAGTTTCCCGCGGGAGGGGTGATGATCGCGAGTAATTTGAATATACAATTTCGTCCAGTATACATTGTTTAATTAATACAGTTATATTTCTATTAGGTACCCTTGCATCAAGAATGCTTAAACTTTCGTGAAATGTTGCCGTGCAATATTGAATTGATTGTACAGCCCTTGGTAAATCTCCTGCAAGTTATGGGAAACACACGAGGCAGAAAAACGTTATGGGATGCTATTAGCATAAATGACGCTATATAAAATGACAGTATTATTATCAACAGTGCATGCAGGCTGGAAAACAATACGAGTAATTTTACACGCAAAGAGCAACGCACATTTGGCACCAGTGTGTGCAGTCATAGCCACGTGCACGAGCAGGTTCAACCATCCAACACCAGCCCGAGATGCCAGTCTCGCCATTAACCTGAAGGGCTGCTTCACGTGCGGTTAACACGTGTTCCACTCACGCCCAGAGTTTTGATGGTTTAACGTTCGGCTTTAAATACATTTGGGAATGCGTTTTGCAACGCCCGCCCCTCCCACTAACCCAACCCCCCACTCTCCCCACGTTAACTCCTTCTGACCCCTGATGTGAGCATTGTGTAGGGATTTAGCCTCGGGGTCCAATTTAACAGGCCGCCTTCCCAATTAACTGCTCACCGTTAATTAGAAAGCCAATGATTAGTCCCCTAAAGAGCCACAATCAGCAAAGTGTTGACTTAACGTGCAAGGTAAATGTTGATCGATCCGACAGATGTGTACAGTTAACTGGATGACAGTTGACCTTTTATAGCCATGCATGTAAGAGCCTCGTTACGACGAAAGTTATCTGTTTCGTCGAGATTCCTGGGTTTTAAAAAAGCAGAGGAAGACAGCAAATTCCACTGCAAGAAAAATAAAGACAGAAAATACATTTGTTTTACAATAATGTAGAAACATGTAGCATTATTACGCCTGAATAAATAATAGTATATACGGTAGACTTTAATTATAATGTTAACATACATATCACATTGGAGGTGGCGTAGTGATGCGATGATTCACGCACTGCGCTATGCACCCAACGACCTAAATTCCATTCACAGCCACGGCTAATATCAGTGGCGCGTGATATCGGGCATTGGTCCACACCCTTACCCATCCCACCTTCACCAACTCGCACAGACCAGCCTGATGATGCATGAACAACCTCGCTGACCGACAGCGTTTGGAGGAATTCATCCAGCAGTCGGTTGATAAAGGGGCTGTTAATTTGTTATTACATATCACATTAGCCAATCCATGTAAGTTATGCAGACTATGTGTTGTGTAGTGAATGACGACGCGGAGGCAGGTCTTCAGGTAAGGGCTTGCGCCAGTTTATTAACAATGAAGGTGGTAAGTAACACCAGGGGTAGGTGTCCTACACTCAGTCCTTCACGTGGACCCTTGGCTCTATCTACTGCTAGCCTGTGCTGTCTCTTCGGGCTCTCTCACTCGAGTCGGGACAGGGGGTTCAGCCAACACCGACCGAGGAGAGCAGCACCTCCCGTAACTACAGCCGGCTTCTACAGACTTCTTGAGCTCTACTCCTGGCTGTCTGTTCGGCTCTCTTCAACCGCTCACCATCCCGGGCTCCCACAACGACCCCGCTTTTGCCATGGGGCCCCCCTTAAGTACCCCCAGGTGGCATGACGTCATCGCACCTCACATCGCGTATGACGTCACGTCTCCATACTACTCCTCTACATACGTATTGTCAAGAAACCCAGTTTAGGATAGGACAAGTGACCTCAAATGGAAGCCAAGTAGCTAATGGAAATACATGTTAATCTGATAATTGCCTTTAAAATGCGATGCTTAACACGTCAGGGGCTCTCTTGTAATCGTTGACGTTGGTTAGCTCCCAGCATTTTCACACATCAATTTTAATTCCATATAGGTCGAAAGTCAGCCAACCACTTTCACAGTGCTCTAATCCTCAGCTGTCCACATTGGTTCCATTATACACATTTTTGTAGAATGTATTTCTCCATTTCTGTAGGTATAGAAGTTTGCACACAGACAGATGGGCATGCATTTTACTAATCTGTATGGCCAATTAACCCTAGAGGGTAAATAAAATAATAACCACTTCAACGGTGGTTGTACTATGGATAGACTGGTCCCACACCATAAGAATAAATGATTTCCACTGCTGGTTCTGAAACGCCAGCAGAAATAAGTACTTTGACTTTTGAATGTGACTGTTGTCACTGTGGCGATATCTATAATTCACATGTGATCGTGAGTTGGTGGGGTATTCTAATGTGCTGCTGATACGTTTCTCTGATGTAAAACTTTTATTTTAGGGATTCCCAGGTGTCAGCCAAGCACCACGGTAAATATAGATGTGTCGTTAAACCCGCCACCACCCGACACAGCCAATTACTAAGATTTGTCACGTAAACAAAACATGCCAATTCGTTACTAGTCGAGCACCTGTGTGTTGGAGAGTAAACCCGAAATTGTAAATGTTGTGGGTTTCCTCTCCAACACACCGGTGTGCTGTCCTAGTAACGAATTTGAATGTTTTATTTACGTGACAAACATTACTAATTGGCTGTGTCGGGTGATATCGGGTTTAGCGACACATTTATATGCATGCGATCTAACCCATAAACCTCTATTATGGATAACATTGGTTGCGAAAGCCTACGTGTTAAACTGAGCCCATTGTCTAGATGCATTGGTGTTATCGGATGACCAAACGTGTGGGATCAAGGCTAATCGCAATATCCAGGACGCAGGGTGTATCCATTACATACCCCACATATGTCAAGCGGCATTTCTTTCCCAAAAACAAAGGGAGAAATACCAAACGCACAAAAACAGTGAATAGATCCTCCTGAGCAAACCAACGTATGTTCAGGTCAGGTAACAAGATCCACACGGAGAAGTGAGTTACCTGAAACTACTGTGAATTATACATCGAATGATGATGCAGCTAACATGTGAGACAAACAAAAATTGATAGATTAAACCAATCAATCTATATATCTTCCAAGCAGGCTGTGTGGATAATGGGATGTGTTACAACATACTTTAATGTTTTTTTCTTATGTGGAGGGACAAATATGAGAATGAGAAATACTTTCTGCTTATTTTATTTTAGATTTCATACAAGGTTGGTAAGAAGATACATACAGAAATAAGCGGCATCAGTTGCAATCAATTATTTATCGGCTCATATTGCATACGTGAACATTAAATGAAACGAAATAAACTATCCTACCTTCTTTCTGATGTGTGTGCTTAATGCACCAGTTACCTTGCACGAAGAATACATTTACCTGCATAGAGTAAAAATGCTCATAAAACCCAGAAAGATTTACCCCACCACCCCAACCCTTGCTCTCAAAGGAGAAAAGACCGATGTGAGACGTAGTTTTTGTGTCTTGGGGGGAAAATCCCAGGATATAAATGAAAAATAAAATGCAAAGTGCCCCTTCTCTCCAGGAAGAGCTAACTACAACAACTCCAATAGGGTGCTGAAGAGAGAAAGAGATGTTTCCACAAGGCCCTCCACGGGACAGCCCTCCAACCCCATGCACTTCCAGTGCAATTCCAAGCAGTGATAAAAAAACTGTATTTATCACAAACTAAACAGTTTTTATAAAGACCTTTTGAATGAAATAGGGTCAAGTTCATTTTGTAGTTACTGCAATTAAAATGTAAAACAATATTGTGTATACAAATAGCAGCGACCAGCCCACGACTGGTATTGAAACCATTGGAAGCATAAATTATATTCCAAAAGGAAGGAACCTTATTCAGAGTCAGACCTACAGGATCACCATGAAAGAAGCAAGTTCCGCCTGACAGACAACAGAACGCACGCACACAGGGCGTCACAAAACCAAGGAGCCAAGTCCAGAGCTGAAGAACCTCTTTTTTTTTCAAAATAAGAGGGAGGAATAGGGATACATACTCAGGGCAAGCAGATTCCGGATGTTTCTCCTTTTGTGTTGAAGGAAATTTTGAGGGGGTGGCACTCAACACTGCTACCTTCCTGGACACTGCACAGTCCCATGCCTACAACACCTGACAAGCCTCGGGGGTCGCTCACCTGAGCACGTGGTCGTATTATTGCCATTTGAGAGACTACGATTTAAACACGCTGTCGAACCGTGGCCTTATTACGTGGCCTTTGGAGGCAGGAGTTAGGCTGACATGGATTGTAAGAACTCCTCGACGATATGGCCCACAGGAGGAATGTTCCTGCTTGGAGTGGTCACATAATCACTGGGTTTGGCTGCGTTTTGCCAGACATTTATGTGTTTAGAGACTAGCACAAATAAACAACTGAATGTACGGCTGCTGCATTTTTACGTAAACCACAATGTTGAACAAATATGCTTTAAAAAAGAATTAATGTGTTAAGTACTTGTTAACCGTGAGAAAGTGGTTAGCCTATGCCATCAGAATGTGGAATTTCCACCACTTGCTCAGGGATGTATAAAAACAAGATAACCAAATCCCAACACTAATTTTAACAGACACACATATCTCACTTCGATTAACAGGAAACCTGATGTCGCATAGCAACGAGGTGGCCGTGGGAGGCAGTACAGCAAGTGAGTTTAAGTGTTTCCTCCTAGCATGTGGACGTAGGTTTTCCCCAGACATTCAGACATCCTCCCACATTGCAATAAAAAAAAACACGAAAAATGTGAATAGAGATTGGAACCAAAAGCTGAACCCTCCTGAAGATAAACTCTCTTTGGAAACCACTTTGTCGGAAGGCAATATGCCCAAACTGGCCCATGCCATAGACATGTGGAATTTCCACTAATAATTTATGGCCGCCAATGGATATGAGTATCTATACTAGGTTGCATCAGTTAAGCAGTTTCAGCCTGGGTACAAGCTGCATGAGTGACCGTCCTGCACAGACAAATTGTCATATGGGTGCATGCCTACGTGGTGGCAAGCAGAGGGTAGTGCGTAAAAGTATATTGCTGTACTGTACTGTGCTCCCAAGTCTATGCCCTCCCCCCCAACCTTTACTAACCCCTACTGACCGGCGTGATGAAGTATGGAAAAATAACCCCCATGCCCCGTATGGTGTGGGGAGGCCCTCATCCAGCAGTGGATTGGCAAAGGAGCTGTACTTATGCATATGTGTGCACATATATATGTGTGTGCCTTAACTCGTACCGCTAATAGCACTGTATGGCAAATTGGTTACACGGTACTGGGATATGTCTTTGTATTACCGAGTGATTCATTTACAGATACCCCACTAATATAATCGGGATACATTGGAGCAGAGACAATACTTTATTTCGAAGCATCTCAAACATCTCCCACCAATACCATTGCACTCGTTCCATCATAAGACATTCTCTGTAAGAAGTGGAGCCATCGCTGTCATAAAGTCCAACCGTCTGTTGAGAAGACACAAGAGGATCACTGGATATAAACGGGCTATCTATAAATGGTTCACCATGATTATAATGCGTAATGTGACGTTTCGGCCAATGGCCCTTCATAGCACGTAAATAACGAGTAACGTGAAGAAGTGCCATTGCCCAAAACGTCGCCTATTATTGTCAAGTCAAATACATTTTTGCTTAAACACGTGGCGCCTTTCGGCCACAAAACTGCCACTCAAAGCGCCCATTCTGTCTTCTTTTTTCAAGGTAGTGCCACTGACGAATGAGTTGAGTTTGCTGTTATTAGTGCTTGTGCGCTACAGCCAACAACGCAGTATCACCAAATCATCTGTCTTCTATGATGTACGATGAAAATAAGGGGACATTTGGTCACCTAACGACGTAGGTGGGGACGGTGAGATGTTTTTCCAACCCGAGTCTACGTGGCACAACTTCCACGAACGCTGTGTCCCTGACACGGGAATGGCTGGATTAGAGGTCCCCTAATCGTATGCGCTGTGGTGATTAGGCAAACACCTCCTGGCGATGGCACAAACAAAGAAAGCGGTGGGCGCGATTTTTGCGGATGATTGAGAAGGGCCCGCGGGGAAAACCGCGCTGCCACAACAACGCACGCGCTGTTTGGTGTGTTGGTTGACTCTTGCCAGTACGATTTACCCTCGCGCGCTGTGTGTGAACATCGGGTATACTGGGGAGACAAAGGCCGCCAGGCGTGGTGCTGGCCACACCACCCCCTCGTACGCCGTGACTTTCTGACTGCCACGCGTCCGTATACACGGCGGACACATCCCTGTATAGACTATGGAGATATCTCTAAATGACCACTACTATTCCAGCAGTCCCTAAATAAACGCCCATCCATTGCCGTAAATGCTGCCTAGCCACCCCCTGGCCTTTTTTAATTGTTTTGTTTTAATTCTCGCACTCACCACCCCACACATCCTGGGCCATCACCTCCTCCAGTGCCCCCATCACCCAACTCCTCCTGCAGCTCCACGGCTCAGTGCCTTCCCCCCACCCTTCCACCCAACCTCACTCATCCCTCGCTTCTGCGAACAAACTCGCCCCCCGCAGAGACCCCCACAGAGCGCGGAGCTGCTGGGGCTGATTGGCCACGCGACTTGGGATGAAGGCGGAGCGAGGCTCTGCGACCCAAGCCTCGTCCCTTTGGCTCCTCTCGCATTGATTACATAAGGAGGATGGGCGCTGTGCGGTCCGCTAAACACTTCTGCCGCGCGATTCTGTGTTTAGTGAGTGCTTCTGCATCTGTGTGTCGTTAGACTCCTCCGATTTGTCCAAGGCAATCTGTGTAAGTAGCATATTCAAGCGAATGTCATCGCAGTTCTTTCGTGTCATTGGTGGGATAAAGCGAGTTTATAGATATCAGAATTGTCATTAGTATTGATGACAAGAAGTGCATTTTTGGAAGCTTTTGGGCAAAAGCCAAGAATGCAAAACTAACTGTTACCGCTCAGCCTGGACTTGGGTTCTCGCGGGGATGCGCTCTCGTTGAGAGCCACGCTTTCAAGAACTGCGTCCATTCACAATTCCAACACGCGAAACAAAACTTTAAACCACGATTTCGCAGCCGTCGTCTTTCTGATTCAGTTTCTCGAGAACCACAGGCTCGAAAATCTACACTGCACTATCGCTAGCGATGCTGCTGCTACCGTTGCTGGAAATGAAGATGACGATGAAGACAACCATGAAGATGCTTCTGCTGCTCATCTGCGCTCCATCCACATCTCTCGCGCGGGACCCCGTGTGCCAGGAGATCACGGTACCCATGTGCAGAGGCATCGGCTACAACCACACGTACATGCCCAACGACTTTCGCCACGACTCGCAGGAGGAGGCCGGCCTCGAGGTGCACCAGTTCTGGCCGCTCGTCGAAATCCACTGCTCGCCGGACCTGCGCTTCTTCCTGTGCAGCATGTACACTCCCATCTGCCTGGAGGACTACAAGCAGCCGCTGCCTCCGTGCCGCTCGGTGTGCGAGAGGGCCCGCGCCGGCTGCGCGCCGCTCATGCGCCAGTACGGATTCGCGTGGCCCGACCGCATGCGCTGCGACCGCCTGCCCGAGCAAGGCTCACCCGACAGCCTCTGCATGGACCACAACCGCAACGACGCCGGGCACCCCCCGGGGGCACCTGCGGGCCAAGGCGACGGTGGCATCCCCTCCTCCGACGTGACCGAAAGGCAGGTGCCGCCCAGAGACGGGGGAAGGCAGCCAGGGGCGGCAGGAGGAGGTAGGGGCAGAGTGATCGATGGCAGCGCGGAGTGCGAGCCGATCTGCGGCTGCAGGGCGCCCCTGGTGCGCATCTCGAGCCCTCGCCACGTCCTCTACGACCGTGTGCGCACGGGGCAGGTACGCAATTGCGCGACGCCCTGCCACTCGCCGTTCCTCGGGCGGGAGCAGCGCACGTTCGCGTCCTTCTGGATCGGGCTGTGGTCGTCGCTGTGCTTCGTGGCCACGTTCGCCACCGTGAGCACGTTCCTCATCGACATGGAGCGCTTCAAGTACCCGGAGCGGCCCATCATCTTTCTGTCGCTGTGCTGCATGCTGGCGTCGCTCGGCTACATCGTGCGGATGGTGGCGGGCCACGAGGCGGTGGCGTGCAGCGCGGACTGGCACCACGTCCTCTACGCGAGCTCCGGACCTGCGCTCTGCACCGCCGTCTTCCTGCTCACTTACTTCTTCGGAATGGCTGGCTGCGTGTGGTGGGTCATCCTGTCCCTCACCTGGTTCATGGCCGCGGGATTGAAGTGGGGCAGCGAGGCCATAGCCGGCTACTCGCAGTATTATCACCTGGCCGCCTGGCTTCTGCCCAGCATTAAAGCCATCGCCGCGCTGGCGATGAACGCCGTGGATGGGGACCCCGTGGCCGGGATCTGCTCCGTGGGCAACCAGAGCCTGGACAACCTCCGCGGCTTCGTGCTGGCTCCACTGGTCGCTTACCTGCTGGTGGGCACGGCGTTCCTACTGGCGGGGTTGGTGGCTCTCTTTCGGATCCGCAACGCCATCAAACAGCAGCAGCAGATGCAGCAGGTGCAGCAGCTGATGCAACAGCAGCAGCTGATGCAGAGGTGCGTGCTGTGATGGTGATTAAGCAATAAAGGAAGGGTCGCTGTTGTGAGCACGGATGTTTAACCATATGGGTGTATTTTTTAAAATAGTATTACCGTTGATGTTTTGGGTTGAGATGATGCCAGTGGTAACTCTAACCTTTGATAATAACAGGGCCTTTCCCCTTTTTTCTGGCGACAAAACTGAAACCTTTTTACAAGGATTCATGTCTGCATTAACCACAATACTTGCAGTCAAAATTCAAACAAACAAAAACAACACTGATAATATATGCATTGTCCTTGAAACTGATTGGTCCACACCAGAGACAGCTTTCTTTTGAGCCTCGTCTCAATTGGTGCAAGTATTGTGGTTAATGCAGACATGAATCCTTGTAAAAAGGTTTCAGTTTTTTTGCCAGAAAAAAGGGGAAAGGCCCTGTTATTGTATTTTGGTACTGGCAAAGGAGGTCTAATGATGATGATATAACCTTAGAGTGTATGCTAAGTATGTATGTTGAACTTCTAAGGCCATGCTAATATCAGCATGAGGATGCTGTGCGGGAGACGTATATTGAAGATCAGGGTTCAAGCCGAAGTTAATGTTAGCTTATACTTTATTGTTATGTTAGGGTTAGCGACGGAGCTAATATTCATGGAACTGCGAGTGTTAGTTTTAGTGACCAGTATAATATGATGGTTCTGACAAGGAGGGCTGTTAAATTTGCAGACTATCTATAGGCTTTGACCAAGGTTAAGCTTACTCGCAAGGTCTGTATTTTGTCGAGTGCTAAGGTAACTGAGGTTAAGGCTGGATCAGATTTAATAGCTAGTATAAAACATTATGAAGACCTGTCTATGATTGAGGTGTCATTAGCACTGTGGGGAGCTGTAATGTAGTGGTTAGCGCACTGCGTTACGAACCCGGCGTCTCGAGTTCCATTCCCGCTCACGGCCAACACTGGTGACGATTATCTGAACCGGTCCTGGCCTCCCCTAGGTCGACTCAGACTAAAATAAGTACCTGGTGCGGTGTTTAAGCATCGCCACTAGGGAGACCAAGGCGGCCGGGCGTGGTGCTGGCCACCCACCCCCTCGTGTGCCGTGTCGGCCTTCATAGGTGCTCGCTAACAGCACTTGCCCCAACAGCCTGTTACAGCTATACGAGGAATCTTTGTCTTGTTTGTTTTTATATTCGCACTGTGCTACAGTCTAACACGCAGCCTACCACCCTTTCACGACACCACTCTATACTATCTGGCAGCGTGGCTCTGTCATTAAAGGGCTCCATTCATGGAATGTTGCAGTTCAAACCTCAGGCATTGGCACATTTGTGAAATATCCGCCACATTAAACTCTAGCTTAAGCAATTAACTGGATTGGATAGCAATACTACTTTAGTTAAGAAAATTGTTCAGAATGATGGATTATGGTTAACAAATGCTAAGTCTGGGGCCCTCTGTGGTCGGATACTGTGTGGCACTCAGCCCCGCGCCTCTGTTGCCGAGTGTGTTTTGTACCGTCATTAGGCTATTCATTTCCACTGCTGACGTCCAGTAGGGGCACGAGAATGATTTTGAAGTTGGGGGTGCAAGTATATAAGGGGGCCCATGCTGAGTAGCCCAAGGGGGGCCATGAAGGATATTGAGCGAGCTGAGTTGGGGGGTAGAGGTGGGGGTGAGATAATCTGTCACTGCTGAGTGCTGACCAAATGCTGCGACATCTCTCGTGTACACAACCCTGTAAACGCCAAAAACTGAAAAACAAACAAAACATTAAAAGGTTCCTCGCAAAGGGGTGGGATTATAGAGGTAGGGTTAGGGTCAACGGGAGGATTATTGCTAGTTTGTCAGGAATAGAGGCAGAGCCAGAAATTTGCAGGCTATTACGCTATGCCCCGACAACTCTTTCCTCCTTCTCCCCATTGCGCCGGGTGGCATTTAAAGTTTTGAACCACTCTTCATTGCTCGTGTTCACGACACCGCGCTCATCCAATCACATCCGCCCGTTTCTCATTGTGTAGCAGCGCGAATCCCGGAGGCGCCAAGACGGAGAAACTGGAGCGGCTCATGGTCCGCATCGGGGTATTCGCTGTGCTCTACACGGTGCCCGCGGCCGTGGCGGTCGTGTGCCACCTGTACGAGCAGCAGCACCGCGACAGCTGGGAGCGAACCCTGGTATGCGGTGGCGGTGTCGGCGGCGATGGTGGCTTCTCCGTGGATCCCAGTGCGTGTGGACCTGGGTCAGGTCACCTGCCCGAACCGGGTGCCCGGCCAGACTTTGCGGTGTTCATGCTCAAGTACTTTGTGTCCCTGGTGGGCGGCATCACGTCGGGTGCATGGATCTGGTCGGGCAAGACGGCCGGGTCATGGAAGAGGTTTTACAAGAGGTGCCGGGCTTGGCGCTCAGGGAAGAGGCACAGGTCCCCGATCGGAGCCGGAAGAGGGTCTGGATCGTACCCGAAGCAGCTGACCTTTTCCCACGTGTAGGACACATGGGCCAGCCGATGGTGAGGGAGCCTCGACGTATTGGTCAATGAGAGGGATCTTCAAGAGGACACTTATAGGTGACCTCAATAATGATCAATACACTAATTGAAACAATGCTGGAGAATACCCATAGGAAGTTAGAAACACAGAGACCCCAATATTCAGTCCAATTATTTATGCAAAATTGTAGGCAATGCTTAGTACTCTTAAGGGGACCAAATCGGAATAAGAGTCAGTCAAATAGTTTTTCTTCTCAAACAAACATTGGGTTATGCACGTCTCAATTCGTGACCCTGAGCCAACAGCGAACATTACACATTCCCATGTTTTATATATAACTGCTTTTGATTTCCTATGAAGTGGTGTTTATTTTTTTATTATCCTTTGAAGGATTGAGGGCTGAGTTGGCCCTCCATAAACATAATTTAAACTCATAATTTTCCATCGTTCAAGTACTGTGATAATGACGCAACTTCGCCGATTGTTACAATTACAAAGGAACCTCCATTATGAACCTGATAACCCAATACTATAGTCAATGTATACGGGATGTCACCACTGCTTTACTGCTGTAACACATTCGATATTCTGATCTACATTAATGGCCCTAAACCAGTGGTGGAAATTCCGCATTCTTATGGCAGAGAGAACCATATTTCATACCTGCAACTCCCTTTTGATTTCATTCCACAGTGCTTATTTTGTGGCGATAATGGCACCTAGTATATGACTGTGGAATGTTTTACCACTGGCTTAAGACCTGCAACAAATACAGGTGCCATCTAACTCTCCAACATCCAAATCGTCAATTCATCAGATTCACACACGTCAATCCAAAAATGGAATCTACTTTGTGGGAAGCTGGTTGAAGTATGGAACATTTGCCCTTGTGACAAAAATGTGAGATTTCCACTCGTGGCTTAGGGCCACCAGTGGTGATGCACACTGCCCTGCTTCTGTCTTGAGCAGGGATACAAATTGGACTGAAGTAATCATGTAGTGCTCACAGAATGCAGAACAACATGGAAGCTTTCACTAGAAGAAATTAAGGACGGCAATCAACCGTTCAATCGTACCTGACAATGCAAAGGCACCTCACAAATTTCAAGTATAATTGATTAATTCATGCCTCCGTGTTGTCCCTTATGTGAATACTGTATAGTGAATGAATGAAGTAGACAGTACAGTTCATACGTTTGTTTTCTCATTCTCGCAGCAGTTGGTAATTATTAAATCTACTGTCAATGAAGAGAATAACTCTCGGATACCTTAAGTCACTTAAAGAGATTCTGATCTTGTACAAACCTTAGGCTGCTGTGCATTCATTATTGTTGCTGTTGTTATATATGTATGCCAATTACCATTGAGAAGTATATGCTGTGTAAATAATGTACAGCTACTATGTATTTAGGAACACGTGTTTACATATGTATGATTGTTGATGCATTCCAGTGAAAATACACCAATTAATTTATATGCTATTTTACCAACGCTTCACTTGCTAAGTTGATACTTGTTGAAATATATATTTTTCAAATTGAATTCTATTGCTGTCTTGTGATTTTATTTAAAGCTTCCATGTTGTCTTATTGGTGCAGTCCGATAATGCATATAACTGAATGGAATTGTGGTGAAAGCAGCTACTTAACAATTTGTGAGGTTGAATGTTTCCACCAATGGTTAATGGCCATCAACAGAGATAAGCAGTGGCTAAAACTAATTTTAGCAGAGGTACTTAGTTTATATAATTTGCGTGAAATGTGAGTGTTACCATTTCATATGTTAGGGTTTTCTCCGGTCTTCTTTCACATCCAAGAAGACCCAATAGGAATTAGCTAATGAGTTTAAAGTAAAAAAAAAACATCATAATTAACATCAGACCTCAATAACATTGACCATTAGCATATCATTCCTATCTGACAACATTATCTTCATAAGAGATTGGAGTTTATTTTATTTGATCTTCAAATAAAGATTTCTTTAATTTGTTACACAGTTGATCCAGTTTAGCCAGTTTCCCGGATATTTTACAAGGGAGATCCAAATTTCGATTTAAAGCTATCGTGACTGCAGGGATTCGTCTTCTTGGTTCTTTCGGTAAAGTCACGTAGAAAGGAAATAATAAAAGAATAAAATAAAACATAATGAAATAAAATTCTCACGACGTTTCGGCCACAACACAAGCAGCCGTCCTCTTGTGTTGTGGCCGAAACGTCGTGAACATTTTATTTTATTATGTTTTATTTTTATTTTTGTATTATTTCCCTTCTACGTGACTTTACCGAAAGAACCAAGAAGAAGGGAGATCCATGTTGCGTGAGCACAACAACAAAGCAAAGACAAAAATATGAATATTGCAGAGAATGAGTACAGGGTCCTTAAGGAATATTGCACAACTAACAATGAATTATAACCAATTATAATTGTTAGAATAATCAACATAAGGAAATATAATTGGCATGAATCATTCATTATTACCGTTGAGTATACCGTATTGTCATTAAAAAAACATCACCAAATATAATAGTCATAATCAGTGAAAACCAGGCATTACAAATTCTACAGTGCTTTTAGATGCAATTTGCATAAACGGAGCTACAATAATTTTATTCCAATCATTATTCATCACAAAGCAAAAGGATCTTCACGATCATGACCACACATTTTTTGTGTGATATTGCGTTATCAATGGTGCACAAGCTCAAATAACAACAAACTCAACGCATTCGTCAATAACACTGAGGCCTTAAAAGGAAAAACATAAAAATCTATGAAGTTTTGGGCAATGGCCCTTTTTTCATGGCACATTGACATCAACCATTATCGATCACATAAATAATTCATATCATCATTATCAATTACCATCACAATAATTAATATCACAAATGGCATCCTCATATTTGGCATCCATAAATCATTCGTCACCAAAGTCAGTCACTAATTACCATCTTTACCTCCATCATTGACATAATTATCATCAGAAACATCAACATCACTAAATATTATCACCACCATCACTACTACAATTAAACCGTAAGCCCCAATACAAAGGCATATTATGGGAAAGACGGCGAGTCTCACAGACAATCCGTGAGACTCGCCGTCTTTCGCACTTTTGATTATCTCACGACCGTGCAAAGAATTCTCGCTTTGTTGTTGTTGACAAAAGCAGACAATACATATATGTCTTTCTCTCAAAGCAACACAAATTAAAGTATCATTTACACAACCCATCGGCCCCACGGCCCTCGGAGAGTAAACCTCAGCAAGCACTGATTCAATGCAAGAAAACTCCGTACTTGTTTCGACATTCGGCAAGGGTCAAGCCAACTTGAAATCAATGCTCGTAATCGGCGAGATTTTGTGTGGGCATGGAACCTCCCTTTAAGACGTGGGCGCTGGTTTAAGATGCGCCCACACAAAAGGAAGCGAGTTGCCCCGTATGGCTTTGTCGATGCCTGCCCGAGATCTCCATTCACAGCTGTGGCACATTCTGCCACGGGCATGATAAAAGGCATGGAAACTGGTTTGTCGAGTAAGGGGCCCTCTTTCACTTTAATCGCATTTGCTCGACTCTCAGCAGGACTCTCAGCAGGACGCTCGCGCTGAGAATTAAAACTCGCTTAAACGCTTAATAAATCCAAATTGTACACTATTGTACCAAACCACTTGTATAGGACCACTGTGTAAGCCGGCTCTATTTGAATGCCCTACATTAGCAGATTTCAGGTTCGGAAAAGCCACGCACTTCTACTCTTCTTTAAGTCTTTTAAAGATGCACATATTCGTTGCTGATGCTCAACGTAAATGCTGCGTGAATATTTTCTGGTTGAGGTCGACTCAGCCAATCATGCTTCTAGTATATATATAAAACAAGTACAAATTTGTGGAAAGTCAACATTTGCTGTCCATTGTAAGACTGACTCCCACCACGTGAATGGAGAATTTCCATCGCTGGATCAAGGCAACCAACGTGCTCGATTGAGCACGGAGACACGAACACTCGATTTATATTTATCAAAGTATTCCTCACGGAGTCGCGAGATTGTTTTTAAGGGGGTCCTGCTTAGGATATATTTCGTCAATAATTCCTTACCGAGTACAAGTGGGCTGCCTGTCCATACGGGCGACTTTCCAAGCACACTCCTCAACCCGCCACGCACTCTCACCACTCACCCGACACTCACCACTCACCCGACACTCACCACTCACCAGGTCAGGCGACGTACAGTGGTTGGACTCGCGTTGAGGTTCGTCATCACGCGCCTATCCGATGTCCGATTTTGAAACGGGGAGTTCGTCATGCTATTTATTGCAAATAATAGAACGCGCCGGGATCGATGCACCGAATGATCTGGTTGCAAATACCGTTTCTGTCATAATTTCGACCTCTTTGCACAAACTGCATAAAATAATTCACACGTTATGCACTGGATTGGTGGAGGGATGCAGGATTAGTTCACCGTACAATCGACGGACGTACACAGATATAGCTACTCATTGTTACGAGATGGTCCAGATGCGTCTTGACCCCAATTTAATTCTTTTAAACTTAATATTTTTTTAAAGTAAGGTTTATTTATAACAGAAATTAATTTTCAAGGGGGGGGGATGTAGGCGGTCAATAAATTGGGGGGAGGGGGTCACAAGACATCTGGACCACCCTGAAGAGGCAAGTGCCGTGGGTTGACGAAATACGGAGACCCGGAGAGGGCTTTGACTCTCAGCATTCACACTGCCAGCTCCACGCCACAGGCCAGCAGCAACCCATCATTGGCTTTGCTTGCCGTCATCTTGAAGGCAAACGCGTTTCGAACGCACACAGATCTATCTATGTGTGATCCACCAACCCTGTTGCCAAAGCGATTGGATTTCATCCAACGCCTCTCCACCATCACCCACACCAAACAAAGGTCCCCCGTGTAACCTTCAACAGACTGTTGGGGCAAGTGCTGTTAGCGATTAGCGCCGGGGCGGCCTTAATAGGTGCCAGCACCACGCCCGGCCGCCTTTGTCTTCCCAGTACACACCGCACCAGCTACTCATTTAAGGCTGAGGCGACGTAGGGGAGGCCCCCAAGAAAAGTTCATATATTTTGTCGCCGGAATCCGACTCGGGTCGCCGGGATCGTAGCGCAGTGCGCTAACCACTGCGCCACTGTTCCCCGCATACAGACGCTTGCGTGGTCGAGGAAACACGAACACCATCACCCACAAAGATAAAGATCCCCCGTGTAGCCTTAGCAAGCTGTTGGGGCAAGTGCTGTTAGCGAGTAGCACCTATGAAGGCCAGCGCGGCGCACGTGGGAGTGGGTGGCCAGAACCCCGCCCGGCCGCCTTTGTCTCCCCAGTGGCGTTGTTTTTACACACCGCACCAGGTGCTCATTTGAGGCAGAGTCGACCATCACCCACAGCCTCTTCCATCACCCACAACGCCCACATCACTCCTCTTCTCCGCCCGTCTTGCATGGACTTCAACTCAATCGGCCACCCTCGACTTCCCCAACCACCCTTCGAACCATCTCCCCCCCACTCCCCTCCCCCTCCCGTCATCGTCTTACCCTTCCCCCTCCGCGTCCCTATTCATGATTTTGTCAACCAAATGTTTAAGGGCAGCACGGAGGGGGGAGCAGGGGGTGTGGTGGGGATTGGTGGGCAGCGCTAATGAGCTGCTAATGGACAGAGGCGCGTTCGCTCCCGCCTGCCATCACGTGCCCAGTTTTCCAACCCGGCAACATCCTACATTCCTCCAGCCAAATAAGCACTTCCAGGCTAATTGAGGCTCGCAGGGGTATGCGTGTGTTTACAGAGGGCTACCGGGGACCATCTGATAAAGCCCCGAGCTTTAAAAGCGTGGAAGAGGGGGGGGGGGAAACTCACTCGGGGTCGCGCATCTCGATCCCGTCACCACAGAGCGAGAGGAAAATGCAGCACACCTGGCCTCGCCGTATGCCCGCACTGCGGTGTTATATGCGGATATCTACACATGCACATGTGTAGCATACGTATCATTATATGTGTGTACATGTACAGGAAAATCAGCTTTGTCATGCCACTCGCTGGATGAGGGCCTCCAGCAGCAAGTGCCGGATTTAGGCATAAGCTAAGTAAGCTACAGATTAGGGGGAGCCTCTAAAACACGAAAGAATAATGATGGGAAGTTTCAAGTTTTACATAATCGGTTGAAAAATAAAGGAGATAGCGAAATAAGTATGCCTAAAACGGTTATTTTCATTCCTATATCACAAAAATACACAATCGTTCCTCGATTTACGAACCCTAAGCTTGACATAGCTTAGGGCAGTGCTTCTTACTGCAGCCTTGCACCCGTATGGTTCTCAGTCGTTAAACAAAGTACAATGTTAATAAACACACAGGTTTGATGAAACAAAGTAGTTGTACTTACGTTCCCATGCTTAATTTGTCTTTCGATTATTTACCTTCTAATAAAAAAAATCTGGCCACGTCTCGAAACCCGCAGAAAGGGCATCTCGCAACCCAGGTGAAGAACTACTCACTTAGGGGCCCAGCAATGTCATCATCCGGCTCTTCCCTCCACGAACCCGGTGCGGGTTTTAGGGGTTATTTAACCATACTTCACCACGCCGGTCGGCACGTGTTTGATATCTACGTCACTTTACCGAAAGAACCACAGAGTATGGATCCATGTAGTCACGAAAACTTCAGATCTAGATTGAATATAGACGCGGGAGCATATAAGTGTAGTACAGCAATGAGTTATGTTGCACTGCTCTCGGCTATCCACAATGTAGCTCCACATCGTATGACAGCTGTTATGCATGTGGTCGCCCATCCTAGCACTGGCTAGGCCCAACTCTGCTTAGCGTCCCAAATCTGATGTGATTGGGTGCACTCCGAGTGATTTTCTCATATGTTTGTGTGTGTATATATATAGTACTGTATCGTATATATGTATCATCCCAAGCCTCTATTGCTAAAAAATAGCTTTGGTCTCAATGCACTCGTACCTGTACCATGCACGTGTATATCACAATCGGAAGGTTTTAAGAATAATGGCTGCCATATGTGTAAATTGGTTTTTGCCATGGGAATGTGTCATTTCCATCTATTGAGCAGTCAGTATCTCGCTTCTCAAGCGAGCACGAGGCAGTGCTGTTTTCCTATGGCGGTCCTGATACAAAAGTGCAACACACCTCATTCCTGTGACAGAGACCAGTTTATCTATTAGGGAGCCACTTATTACATTCCACAAAGTGGTACGAATTGTGTTGTTTCGAGTCGGATTATGGACTAGATTAACACTACGCTGAGATATTTTAACTCGCCCATTTCTGATTTTGAATAAAGCACGCAACACCCAGCTATTTGCGTTCCTTGCAGGGGAGTGTTTCATTGGTCTCTCACCTTGTGCAATGAAGTCTGAGTTAAATAGACAAAGTAGGTGACGTGAGTTGATTCCTGGCCACGGCTAATATCAGTGGCGAGTGATATCTGAACCGGTCCTGGGACCCCCACCCCCCTCACTAACCCGCACTGCCCAGCGTGGTGAAATATGGTCAAACAAACCCCCATGACTGACACAGCGTGGCGTGGAGACGCCTACATTCATCAGCGGATTGACAAAAGGCCGCTTTTTTTTGTTGAGGAAAGGAATTTAGGTGTGTGGGTGTGTAGGTAGGAAAGTATTCTAATTTAATTTAAAGCACGTGCTGTTTGCAATAAATTGTTCCGGCTACAATATTTCCATCACTTATATACCAGAGTAACCCAATGTTTTAAGCCAAAAGGATGAGTTTTGTAGAGTATTTATTCATTCGGTCATAGCATGAGTGGCATAGCAAGGCACAAAAGCTTGTGATGTGTGAAAAATACGTACAAACTACAAACCCTCGATGTTAAAATGTAAATCATTATTCCACGGTGCAACATTTGTATTGTGAACCTTGTACACGAAAATGCAGTCACAAGGAAATAATTAGTCTGTATGAAAGCAAACACAGCAGTTTAATTGTATATTTATGCTCGCAGTTTAAAATATATAAATAATCTGGTTTCCGTGCAGAAATTAGTGTTTATTTTTTTAAGAGTTGTGTTTAAATAAGAACGTATACGTTTCATGTTTTTAATCAGTAAAAAAAGAAAAAATACAGAGTGTCTTATTGCTCAAGTGAGTCTTCGGTGACAAGCATCTTTAATGAGCCGTTTGGTGATAATCACACATTCCCATGACGAGAGCCAGTCTCTCTACAGGACGACCACTGTTGACTACTCACAAATACTCGTTTCACTGACCCTGGAAGGATGATGATAGGCTTAGTCAACCCCTGAACAAAACTAAACTCAACTATTTTTTTTACCAGGTAACGCGCATTGAGCTATACCAGTATAGCTCTTTTTCAGAAGCGACCTAGCCACAACAGAAAGGCCAACGAAGTGGCTTATTACGTGGGCATTTATAGCTGCCAAATACTCTAAACCGGGGGTCGGCAACTTGCAGCTCCGAAGCCGCATGCGGCTCTTTAAAGACTGCTTCGTGACGTTATGTATTAAGGACCACCGTCTCGTATCACATGCATTGCGGCTCTTGAGTTTTTGTTGTTGTTGTTACCGAATTCGAAAACAATGGCTCTTCTTTGTATTGCGGTTGCCGATCCCTGCTCTAAACGCGCGATGTTGATTCTAAATGTGGAGGGAAAAACCGGAGGACCCGGAGAAAAATCCACGCGACCACGGGGAGAACATGCAAACTCTAAATATACAGCAGGGGTCAGGGTCGGGATCGAGCCCACGATCTCTTGTACTCCAGGCGAGGTAGTTAACATCTCGCCACCGTGGCGTCCCGACAACCCCTGAAAAAACTTGCAAACGGCCAATCGAAGTCTGAACACTCTAACCTCATGTCTCATGGACAGATACCATTACCCTGTATGCACCCAATCTTATTGAATATCGGAAGCTAAGCCTGGTAAGCACTTGGATGAAAGATTTCCTGGGGATATCAAGTGATGTTAGGCTTGGACTGAAATGTATCCAAGACATGACAGTACAGCAAATGGGTTCTTGACTCCACCTGTGTGAACTTGTGGACGTTGCCTCATCGTGTGGTTGTTTTATAGGTGTTCCCGTTTTCTTCACACATGACAACCACTCATTGATTGAATTGAACAACATTGCAAATTGGGGATCTTCCTAAAACAAACTGTATCAAGGGTCAATGGAACGTTTAAGTGTACAGACAGTGGATTATTATTGATATAACAGCCCCAACATCTCACTCCAACCGGTGGGTTTTTAAAGTCGTGGGTTGTGCTTTACCCAGTTTCTTTTGTCCTGTCACTTGTTACTGATTAACTTCTCACGTTTGTCTGAATAATTGTTAAACAGTTTTTTTCTTTCAGGATGTGCCCTCTCTTCAATTAAGTCTCACGCTGTTGCTAAGCATTCCACCGACTCGGAAATTTGTATAGGACGAGAACTGTCAAACCAACTTCTGTTTTCATATACGCAATTTTTCTAGTTGCTTTGTTGAAGACTACCTTTGTGACCCATACAGTCAGACACGCATCAATGAAAGTGAATGGTTTTTATCAGTGCAGAGGTGTTGGTCATTTCCTCCTATTGGCCACACCTGGAGAATAGTGGCTACAAAAAAACAGAATGGCAGATCACCTTGCAGGTTCACGCAAAGTGTGGCGCCAGACATATAGCGTTCGTTATGAGATAAGCCGAGAGTCCGGGGCCTGATAACCTGATGGACAGATATGGGAATGTTTTGTCAAAATAAGGTTATTTTGGCCAAACAAGGAGTTAAAGCCATGCCGACAGGTTTCGCAGAGAGTGAACTGAGGCGAAGTAACCGGATGGCAAATATTCCCTTGTAAGAGGAATTAGATGTGGATCATGTATGTATGTGTTAGTGCCACTTCTAGTGGGGAGCGGTAGTGTAGCGGTTAGCGTGCCATGCTACGAACCTGGTCAACACCACTTACACCAGTAACGATTATCTGTACCGGTGCTGGGCCTCCCCAAGGTCGACTTAGCCTCAAATACGTACCTGGTGCGGTGTGTAAACATCGTGACTGGGGAGACAAAGGCGGCCGCGCGTGGTGATAGTCACCCACCCCATCGTGTGCCGTGCCGACATTCATAGGTGCTTGCTAACGGCACTTGCCCTAACATTATCTTATGTCTGTATGTATGGGAAATCTTTGCCTTTGTGCCACTGTTAATGTTAATCAATGTAGGGGATCCGCTGGAGAGTACATGCCTACCATTCACGTGGTTTCTAAAGAGAGTTTTGCTCCCCTAAATGCAGTAAAGTTTTTGATAGAGTAGGTAAAATTTTACGTAAAAAAATTCTCCAACTTAGGAACAAGATGATTTATTGTAAATGACAATCAATATGTTTATCATTGTGATCTCTGTTCTAAACCTAACCACTTCACACTATCATTACAAAAGGAGACATCATCAATAATGCTTTATCCACTGCGAGATGAAGGCCTCCCCAGGCCATCATCCTTCATGATCTTCTAGCTCCTCCAGATGAACTGATCTCATCACTTCATCTCTACAGTGGTTGTCCTCTCAAACATATTCCCTAGTTCATCTGCCACTTTATCATAAGTCTCATCTATTGGCCATCATCCAAGCCCACTTACTTAACAGGCAAAATTATGTATCGAATTAGATTATTTTTTCTCTAATCAATGCGTTTTTATTTATGTCTCGCATTTTATCCCTTACTAGCGGGAAGTACCCGGCGTTGCCCGGGGGGAAATATATTTAAAAACTTCTCAAAACTTAAAAACATAACATACACAAATGAAAAGAAAACTTTGATCATTACCTCATTAATTAAAATAAAACCAAACTGCACCCGCCAACACTCTGCCCATTGTGTTGGCGGGTGCAGTGGCTGGCCGCTTGCGCACAATCGCTCCATTGTGTTGGCGTGTGCAGTAATTGGCCGCTTGCGCACAAGCGCTTCCACGTCCATCGCCCACCCTTTTGGCCTCGCCCCCCCTCCCTCCCGATACGTTCCTTTCATTGGCTACCATAGTCTGGTGAGCTCCCCCCTCAACTCGCTTTTAAGGGATTACATCTTGAATCATTGCCTCACTTGATACAGCTAATCTGGCTGTGACGGTCCCACCTGATGATGGAGACTTGTGTTGCCTCCGAAACGTCGTGATTTTTGTTTTTATTTTATTTTACTTTCTACGTGACTTTACCGAAAAAACCTAAGAAGAGGTATTCATATCTCATGAGTTTTCCAGATGTTCGCTATACAATTGTTTTCTTTTGCTTACCAAACCTATTGTAACATTATTTTTCGTCTTACTCATATTTATCTAAATCCCATACATTCGGATTTGTTTTTGAGTACTTGAATAAAGTCCTGCCATTAATTTGCATTGGTTGTTTTTAATAATAAGTATCTCATCAGTAATTATGAGATGATTGATAATTTGTCCACTTATGCTTACGCCTTTATTTGATCAAATTTCCATAAAATATATATTAATGTCGCCGTGAATAACTAAGGCTCCCCTTCTGATATGTTTTGTTATTCTCTGTATGAAGTCTCGATCTGAAATATAGCTGTTCCATACTTGTAAATGTTTTTTATTCGTTATTAAAAACGTAATATGAAGTTGGTGCATGAGAGCTTGGGGAATGACATCCATTTCTACAAAGGCTCGGCTAGGCAGAGGAACCTACATTGGTCTCAGTTCACCTTCAAAGCATTTAATAAGTATTTGCCATTAAGTTTACCTGGTTATCTTCTTTAAAATTGAAATTATTGCAACCTGAGACCTGCCTCAAAATACCTTTGTAGTACCGAAAATTGATACCAGCTTTAGAGACCGTTCCTTTAATCAAGATGCTTATGAAGCTGGAATAAGCTGGCATCTCTTCTACAGTGGATGTTTGTTCCCTCTCAATCGCTCTTCCTTGATAAATTGTGTTTATTGCCTGGAAAATTTGAGTGCGTATGCTTTTCATCATTGTTTCTATCTCGTTAAATCAGAATACTATATTGCACTCTATGTTGCTTCAAATGCATTTTCACCTATGTTAAAGGTTTTATGTGGCGTACAATCTAGAGACGTTTCTTTATGACATTTTCAATGTTGCGCTATTTCCTTGTTACTCTTCAATTGCCCTACAAGCCAGAACTCCCTTGAAATTGTGACTTGTAGTGTCAATGTACTTTCACGTGAATGGCACGCATTTACAGAGCATTTATGACAGCAAATTGATATTATTGTTCCATATAATTTAAATAATGTTGTTTTATTTCTAATTTGGACTACAAAGTGGTCGGGAGATCGAAGCACAGTAAACGGGCTTGAACCCGTGTTTGCAAACCACTGTGGATTATACTCCCATTTTCAAGGGTTTTCCTCAGTACTCCAGACCAATATATTCCTGGTTATATGACGTATTTTGGTTGATTATGTTATTGAAAAACATGTAACGTAACAACGCTTAACAAGATTTGAATAAACCAAAGTATAATGTATGCGAAATGTGAACAAAGTCAACTACACATTTTACAGGCATGTATTGTAACATGACGTAATATTCTAATACATTTTATCTTGCTTATGTGTGGCTAATGAAATTAAAGGAATAAAAAGACAACTTTTCTTCAGGTGGTGCTCATTTCAATTGGGAGTGCTCATCCAGTGTATTGCAGTCCAAATTGTTGCTGACGAGACCAAAACTATAACGAACATTAAAAAAACGTTGACTAAATTATCATCGGTGCAGCCTGACCTTGTCGTATTAATTTAATCATGATAACGATTTTTGATTATGGTGACAGTAAGGACACCAGTGATGAGTTTACTGTAAGTGGGGTTTAATCTCACGATGACTGGGATTCCTGCTATTCTACAAAATGAGTCAAATTCCCACTGATACCAAATAAATCAGTTTGACTCCAAATCAAGGCCATACGTGACAATGACAGGTTTTTCTTCCTCTGGGGTTAGAAGGCATGTCCAGTTGTCGAGTTAATCATACTGAATTTACAATGGGTGTTTTTTTTTAAACAAGAAAACTGATATGCTGGGACCTCAAAATATCCAAATGCTCCAGGCATTTTACACACTTTTTTGTTGCGGTTGTGTTAAATGTGATATACCAAGAGGCTCAGTGATTTTTTTCCCCCCATTGTGTTTATTAACACGATTCAGTTGTTATCTTATCAGCTGGCACCGTGATTCGTGCATCCAACTCACAATTGGATGGCTACGAGTTCAAATCCTAGTGGGGAGTTGATTCACCCCATTACACCCCCTTTGCATCAATAAAATGAGTACCACTTTGTGGGAAGTACTTATACATGAACAACCCTTTGTTTAAAATTCAATGTTGGATGAGGGCCTCCCCACCATACCCGTGCAAGACCGTGGCGGTTATTTGACCATACTTCACCACGCTGGTAAGTGTGGGTTGGGGGAGGTGGGAGAGACGCGCAAAGTCATAGAATTAGAGTGCAACAATGGATGGTGCTGTACTGCCCTCTACTGTTCACCAACCTCTTGTTTTCGCCTGATAGCCACCCATCCAAACACTTTGCAGGCTGAACTCTGCTTAGCACATATTGGGTGATTTGGTCACAATCTCATGATAGACTGTAAGTATACAGTTTTAAACCTGTATTTCTTTTAAAGAAAAAGGTTGCACCTCCAGCATGGGAATGATGCATTCAGTAGATACCCATAGGTCAATACCATGCATAACCTCATTCATTCTTAATTTTAGAACTTTCGTGACTGCAGGAATTATTATTTGGTTCTTTCGGTTAAGTCACGTCTAAAGATAAAATAATAAATTAAATTAAATAATAGAATACGACGTTTCGATTGCAACACAAGCAATCATCATCAGGTATAATGAAATAGCGACATAATATCTAACCAGAAAACTATAGACAGACATATTAGCAGACAGATATGTATCTTGTGATATCTGTCTGCTAATATGTCTGTCTATAGTTTTCTGGTTAGATATTATGTCGCTATTTCATTATACCTGATGATGATTGCTTGTGTTGCAATCGAAACCTCGTTTTCTTTTATTTAATTTAATTTATTATTTTATCTTTAGACGTGACTTAACCGAAAGAACCAAATAATAACCTCATTCATGTATAAAAAAAAATGCTATTTATAGAAGTATTCGATAGTTTTAGCTATAGCTTGACAAACTGCCAAAATTGGCAGTTTGAGTGTGTTTGTACAACGGTTTGATACCCCCTTGAGTAAGTGGGGTTGATAATAAATTTCAAATAAAACCTTTAAACACACGAATCAAGGATGCAATTAAATGATATACGCGTGTGTTGCTGTCCTTTGTGCAGTATTGCCACATGCTGAGGGTTAAGAAGCGAAACAGTGGTATGGCTTGATTTGCTTTGAAAACACTACCATTGCACGGAAATAGATGCCTCGATTTGTGGAAGGCAATATACTTTATTGTCCACAACTGCACTATTTTACTATGGTCACGTGTATATTTATTAGATCATTAAAAAAAAGCATGATTCGACGCCAGCGACAACACAGCAGGCAACCACAGCCGTCAAATGTGAGATGCCCTGTCCGTGTGAGCTATGACGAGGCCCCATCAAGGGACTCAGAAGTGTGTGGGGGCCGACATCCTCCCCCCCGCTCCCCGTGAGCGGGCGGGGTACGACGTCCACTTCCTCCACTCCCCCAACCTCCTCCTCGGACGCTTCTTGCCTGGCCCCCGCCGATCGAGTGATCGCCCCCCTCCGCACCAGCGCCCTCTCTGAGGGACATGGCTAAGTGGCTGGCCCACCACCACCCAGAGTTTGGATTGGATATTCAGATGGCTCCTTTCTCACGGTTGGGGTGATGGCTTTGCAGATTGTGTAGTCAGAATATCCATTCACCTTGAGAGCTTGGTGTACGTGTTTGAGTTCACTGGTTCGGTGTTCATGGTCGGAGATACATTGAGCTCTATTGTGTAGCGTTTTGACGAGGGAATTCTTCTGGGATGGATGGTGGTGGGAATCAGGTTTTAGGTAGGCGTCAGTATGGGTTACTTTTCTGTAGACAGAATGGCTTATTGAGCCATCTGGTCTCTTTTTTATTAAAACATCCAAGAAAGGGTAGCATGGCATCCTTTTCTACCTCCATGGTGAATGTATTGCTGGGTGTATGGAATTGATGTGGTTGAGGAATTGTTTTAGAGCCGGTCGGCCATGTGGCCAGATGACAAACGTGTCATCCACGTACCTCTTCCACAAGGACGGACATAGAGTGGATGCCTGGATAGCGTCCGTCTCAAAATTTTCCATGAAAATGTTGGCCACAACCAGAGATAAGGGAGAGCCTTCAGTTTGTTTGTAGAATGTTCCACTGCAGGTGAAGTATGTATTTGTAGAGGTGTTACGGGAGGGCGAACAAACACACCGGGGGTGGTTATGCCCGCACGCGGAAGGATGCTTACATCCACGTCCGCACCGTTTAGCCTGGGGGGCTAAAACGGCGCTGGGATCCCCCACGGCCCCACCCCTCAGGGGGGGGGGGGGAGTTGCTATACAAGGCGGTGAGCCGGTGGGCTCGGGGTTCAGTGTTTAACTTAAACCAGCGAAGAAAGAAGACCGGCTAGATAGGCCCTGGGACTCCCCTGGATCGCCGTCTTTCTAAGGACCGACCAGGGCAAGCCAGTGGCGTGACCCCGAGAGTCCAGAGCCGATGTTCTTATAAGAGCCGATCTGGGGACTCAGGGTGCCGTAATCCCAGCTTCACCAGAGCTGGGTCAGCTAGCCTCCCCTAGCCCTGTAGTGGAGGACCTGGGAGTAGGCTAGCCGGGACAGAGATTGTGGGATCTCCCTGTTAGGCGGGTGAAGGGGCCGATACCCCTTCGAGTGTTGTATATCTCGGCCTGTATATACAACTGAAGTTCAATAAATAAGTGTGCCTCCGACTACGTCGTCCAAGTCTCCTTGAACCTACTACATATTGGCGAGACAGTGTCTCACCAGGGCTAGTACATCAGCATTCAATCCTTGTTTGACCAAATCTTCAATTATTGCAATGGTAATTTAAACTGCGTTTTAAATAAATGTTTTGTTCGTTTACACTGTTGTTGAAAACGTATGTCATCGTGGTTGTCAAGGGGGCGCCAACTCGTAGCTTTGGGCACCATGGGGGGCCAAGGCACCCCCTGGCCCCACGCTAGTTACGTTGCCAAAAAACATGGGACACCCGCAGGAAGGCATCCTTCTCCCAGCCCTTCTCATAGGAGTAAAAACGCTCTCTGTATCCCTGACATGTCGCACACTAGAATAGCATTTCACGCAATGGCATCTGCACTGCGATGTATAACATGCACATTTATATCCTGTATTTACTTAAACCTCCAAATGGCGTGGTTGTCATGTCATGTTGTTTTGGGTGGCCTTGGTAACCATGATCGCGGGTTTATTAGATCATGTTTGGATTTTCCTTGAAAACTCTTGGTTTTCCTGCCACATGCATTTATTTCTTTACATATTCTTGGTTCTTTCGGTAAAGTCACGTAGAAGGAAAATAATATAATAATAAACATTAAATTATCTTAATGTTTTATTTTTATTATTTCCCTTCTATGTGACTTTACCGAAAGAACCTAGAATATGAATCCATGCAGTCACGAAAGCTTTAAATCGATATTTCTTTACAGTTAAACCTAGGGATTTGGGTTGTGTGAGTTTATGTACTATTGTTATATCACTTATCTCACTCGAATACGTTACTCATTACATCACTTGACTAAGAAACAAGGTAAATTGTAATTTTTCTATTCCGTCAGATACTTTCGATCTGCGTGGCATTGAGGCAATCGCACATTCAGAAGATTGAAATTTTAAATCCTAGCCGGAGTGTCGTAACCCTCCACCACCCAACACAGCCAGTAACGTTTGTCACGTAAATAAAACGCGCCAATTAGTTACTATTTCAGCCCACCGGTGTGTTGGACAGTAAATGCCCATTTACAATTTGAGTACGACGTTTCGCTGGAAATTACATCGAGCATCATTGGGCGATTTTCCAAACCTTACCAGCTCTGGCGGGTGGTGGAGGGTTACGACACATTTATACTGGTAGGAACGAAGTGGACCAGCCTACAATAGATTATATCGTCCGTCCGTTTGTCCGTCCGTCCGTCCGTGTAGCAACATCGCCCCATACTGCAAACACTTGGCATGACCCTACAAAAACCTTTAGACTCTGTGAGGATTTCCTGGCTAAACAAGTGTAACATTCCCTTATAATTCCCTCAGACAGCTTTTAATTAAAACATTTAAATTAATGAGGCTTTCCTGGCTAAACACGTGTAACATTCCCTTATAATTCCCTGAGATAGCTTTTAATTAAAACTTTGAAATTAAATAAAAAAACTCACAGCGCCCTAAAGCCTACAACTAGGCCTAAAGCCTAGAACTAGGCCTCAAAGTCTCCCTTTGTATCGTACCCCCGCGTGTGTGCAAGGGAGTTAATATTTAACAATGTTACATTCCTTGATGCTTTTAAATAGAAACATTTAAATTTAAAGCTTTTACATAAATAATAAAAACATTTAAATTAAAAATTAACTCACGGCGGCCTAACGCCTACAGCTAGGCCTCAAGCCTCGAACAACGCCTCAAACTCTCCCTTCGTATCGTTCCCCCGCGTGTGTGCAAGGGAGTTAATGTTTAACAATGTTACATTCCCTGATGCTTTTAAATAGAAACATTTAAATTTAAAGCTTTTACATAAATAATTAAAACAGGTGAATTAAAAATTAACTCACGGCGCCCTAAAGCCTACAGCTAGGCCTAAAGCCTAGACCAGGGGTCTGCAACCTTTAAGACATAAAGAGCCACTTGGACCCGTTTCCGAAGGAAAAAATAAACTGGGAGCCGCAAAACCATTGCAACATTTAAAACAAATATAACACTGCATATATTGTTTCTTACCTTATTGCTATATACAGGATCGTGCAGTCAGCTGTCAATCTGAATAAAAAAAGGACTTTTTCACTTAACAATGTAAAATATATTTTTGCAAATTAATAGCTAAATTACCTGGTTAATGGGATTTTTGCTCCTGAACCTCAGTGCACAGTGTCTGCACATCAGGGCTGTAAGACGTCACCTTCATTTTCACACAGGCTTGCAAGCTGTCATCTGTGAGGCGTGATCGATGTTTGTTTTTAATATAGTTCATGTTGGAGAAGACCTGCTCACATACATATGTGGAGCCGAAGATCGACAGGACTCCAAATGCATACTTTTTCATGTTTATATAAGTGTTGGGGATGGCATTCCATGTTTCGAATACAAGTTTGTCCTGTTTGGGAAGGTTTTCAATATCACTCCATTTATGATTCTGAGCCAGAATGGCCTTCTGACGGGCAACATCCTCAAGAGTAGCGGTCAAGCATTTGAACTTGGACACCCATATATCTTTGTCGGCTATATCGGCCAGTTCCATCTCAAGATCAGGTTGACTTACACCTGCAAATGCAGTCATATTCAATAGGGATGGATCGATCGCCAGGGGAGTGACAGGGAAGGATAATGTCGTTTTTTCCTCTCTGAACTCACAGAATCGTTTCCCAAACGAACTTTGCATTGTGGTGATTGCAGACTTGAAATATTCCAAATTTATCGTATCATGACTTTGTTTGAACTCTCTCAAAGAGGGAAAGTGAGACAGTGTACCTCTCTGTAAATCTTTGACAAACACTGTCAACTTGCGCTCGAATGCCAAAACCTCCTCCAGCATGTGCAGGGCTGTGCCTCCTTTCCCCTGAAGGGTTGTATTTAGCGTGTTTAGATGTGCTGTCATGTCTACCATAAAATGTAATTTTTCCAGCCACTCTGGCTGTTCCAGCTCAGCAAAGGTGAGCTCTTTGCTGCCCAGGAAGGCTTTTACTTCTTCCAAACATGTGACAAAGCAACGGCAACGTTATTGCCTGTCACCGGGCGGGCAGTGTGGAGCGGAGCGGCGACCTGTCAGCAGCGGCAACGCCAGAGCAGGTGTCACAGTGCGCCTCCTCCCCTCGCTAGCATCCGCCCCGGAGCCACGGTCAAGGTTCAAAAGAGCCGCATGCGGCTCCGGAGCCGCAGGTTGCCGACCCCTGGCCTAGACCTAGGCCTCAAACTCTCCCTTCGTATCGTACCCCCGCGTGTGTGAAAGGGAGTTAATGTTTAACAATGTTACATTCCCTGATGTTTTTTTTAATAGAAACATTTACATTTAAAGCTTTTACGTTAAAAACAACTCCCTACCCCCTCCTCGTTGGCGGCTTTCCAGCCTAGAGCCAGGCCTGGGAATCTCTCCCCCGCTAGGGGTGTATTGGGCGGGGCTACAGCGGCAGGGGGCGGGGCTACGCGGGGCTGGGCAGGGCAACGGCGGCAGGGGGCGTGGGCACGAGGTGGAGGGCGGGGCTACGCGGGGTTGGGGGGGTTACGGCGGTAAGGGGCGGGGCAACGAGCTGGGGCCGGGGACACCGAGATGGGGCGGGGCCACGGGTGGCTGGGGCGGGGTTATGCGGGTGGAGGGCGGGGCCACAGGGCATCCACTTATTGGCGGCCATTTTTTGCCATTTCATTTTATTATAGCCATTCAATTGTTCGTTCCTACCAGCCCACCCCGCAGGGTCCTGTTACTTACGTGACCCAACCCAAAACCCTTCATTATAAATATTGGTCGCAAAAGCCTACGCGTTAAACTCCTAGCCGGGGTTTAACCACTCATCATCCCTCCAGGGTTAATACACTGGTTAATCGCTTTTGGAGACGTCAGCAGCGATTCTGCGATATCGATTTTCCTGATCCACTGGTTCAGGACCACGAGAGATTTGCATCATTGCTTATTTGAGCAGGAACATAGTGTGACTTTCGTATGGCTGATGTAGATGCAGAGCAAAAACTACAATTTCTCATTCAGGTGTCAGGAGCAGCGGAGTGTATCGCTGTGATGTCTCCTTTGTATTTGTGGATTGGGCATTGCGTCGTTATATGTTGTATAGTCTATTCTGGATGCCCACATCTGCCATGGTTGGTGCAAACGCGATTGAAGGTGTACCATGAGCTTCGTGGAAGATCAAACCCAGGAAGGGATCTTCTGCTTTGGGTCTTTCACAAGGTGTTTGTAAGTTATTTTGAACTCTATTCGGCTATCCAGGATTCAATGAGTCACATCCTCGCAGATACATAGTGTGCACAACCTTGTAATTTCAAGGAACATACACTATATCTACTTCAGTGACTGACAGACATATTGTGACAAAAGGGTTGTATTAAAAGTAATATGCAGTACAAAAGAACACACGAGGATACAATAATCAATACATAAACATAGCACGTAGAGACAATGGGTAACCATACTCAAAATGCAGCGGTTCTCAATGGGATTTGACCATCACAAGTTTCCAATCGATTCCTCACCAAACTTTAATCAATTTCCTTTTTCAGTAGAAAATCTTTATCTACAGGTACTTGCAATGAGCACGGCATATTGTTGAATGATGATAAAATTACGTGTAAAATTGTAATGACATGACACTCATCAATTGTGCACGTGAATTCCGAAGCTTGTTTGTTTCAGAATTCAAATGCTGCTCTTTATATGCCGACACTAAAAAGACCTGCCATGCAGGTATAACTTAACGTTTAAGAGCGATTAATGTTAACTTGAATGTCTTGGATAAAGCAGTACAAACTAGAAATGGATTAAAAGTGAAAATGGTTGTAACTCGAGAAAGTAAATTTTCATCGTTGCAACACAATAACACTAGAGCAGATCGAAATATACAATGAACTTAATTTGTAGATTAAAAAAACTTTTAATTGCTTGTTTATGAATCTAGCCTGAATCAACCACCATTGCATATTGTACATCACCTGTCAGCTGATATGTGCATGGTTAGTGTTGACTTTTCAGAGCAGTGCTGACGAGTCGTGTATCACTGTACTGTATGCAGTTTTAATTTCATTATTAACATATCAAAAGCGGAATTTCTGAAAAGCTCAGCTTCTGGCGAAATAACCTTAACAAAATTGTGAACTCCATTTAAGAGGTAATTTAAGAGTTAGTTAAAGCTTTTGCAATCACTACCGACTAACAATCATATCACATTTTCACAAATAAATTACAGCACATCCCCTTCAGTCGCATTAGTACATAACTAACACTTCATGCAATAAACTTTGAAACATACTGTATTCTCATCGTGCAATCGTACATTTCATCAATGTTGATGCAGCATATGCAATGTGGAAGATCACTGTTTTATTAAGCAGTATTAATCCAGCCCTTGTTTCAGGACGCAGGCAACTTAAGTATTTTTTATGCTGAAGTTTAGTATTTCAATAAAACCAATGTTTTAAAGCATTACATTAATGACTACTGACTACACCAGTGCTATGAAGCGCAATACACTTGGATAATTTTCAAAGATGATCAGCCCTAAAAAAAAACATTATAAAAAGGCCAATATTTTCTTTCTGTTAACATTATTTCACGAGAAAGTTATATTTTGGGAGGCCCCAACTTCTTATATCAAAATGATACACTGACCATTTCCATTGATGTTCTATTGTATAGCATACGTTTGTACTATATTGATATAATGGTAGACAGGAGTGTATGAGATTGGTTTGTGAGTTTGAGAACCGCGGCTCTATCACGATGAGCAAGCTCTCAACAATTTTAATTTTTTTTACATTTACCATTCAACTACAAAATGTACAAACGAGTGGATAACAAATAACTACAACTTAATGAAACGGAGTAATATTTTTATGGCTTATGGTGAACACTGTCCGATTGTGCTACTGAAATAAAAATACAATTTGATATATTCCCCTGCCATCTAAGAAGTTAATTACGCATATTCACAGAACAAGTGTAACCTCTTACTTAATACAGAAATGAGTATCGATTACAAATATTAAAGCAATTTTTGCAATATGGTATATCCACTTTTCCCTAAACAGCATTTAATATATTTGTAATATACAATAAAATAATGAAAACAATGATAATACAACATTCTTGAAGCCAAAAGTCTAAACAGAAGTGATTTCTATCAAAATAATGAATCTACCTATATGAAATGGCAATGTAATTAGGTATTTGCAAATACCACAGTTGGATCCTCAAAAAACGTATCCATTCACTGTGACCTTTTACACCAATTGTTATGATCAGTATTCACAAATGCAAAGCTTTGGTAAATACTGCACAGGCACAATGAAAATGTGACATTATCAGATTCCTACCCAGAACACTGTAGCCATAAGCAGTATTGTTAGTGCCAGCTAATTGTCTTCACACACCGCCACATGATGAATATGTAAATTGCATGAATCCACCGTAGACGATTCCAGTAGGAATCGAGATTCATCTGAGCAATTCCCATGGTAAAATATCCATCGACATTAAATGGGATTTAAAGAGTGATTTTGCCATATAAAGAATCGTCCAATATGAATCCTGTTCATATAAATGAATGGAATTCCCTGACAGCAGACATCAACAGAACCCCCAAGAATGTAATAAGCAATTCAATGCATCGCCATCAAACAGAATAGAGATTCTTTAAAATCCTATGGATTATCCAGTAAAATCTCCATTCATTATAATGGCAATTCCACATTGCCGACCAGGATCCACCTTGTCAAAATGCCATGCGGGCTCCAAACAGCCTAGCCTCAACCCCCTGATTATGTCAATCCTGTTAGGAATTGTCTTAGAATTCTGGGAATAGAATCAAGTGATGCCAGACTAGGACTCATACATTGGGCCAATCTATATAAGCATGTTTCTTAAGATGCAGTTGTATTTAGAGGCACTCATGATACAAATTTCATTGTATATTGTTGGGATTTTGTTATTTAATTATACATTGTTGTTACAATACTCCCTTTTAAACATATTTGTATTTATGACTATGGAATTACGTTTTTAAAGTTGATAGCTTTTAAGCCTTTTCTGTAATTCATTCCAGATTTAGGATGGTTGGCTATGTAGTTCAACATACATATGTAGGGGTGTTACGGAGGGGCTGTATACATAGGATCACACGGGAAACAAACACAGTGGGCGGGGCTTCGTGAGTGCACGAGGAGGTGCTCTCAACGACGTCCGCACAGGGCAGCCTGGGGGGGGCTGGCCCCACCCCTCAGCGGGGGGTTTTGGTATAAAAGGGGATGAGCCGGAGAGCTCGGGGGACAATGTTAAAGCTAAACCAGTGAAGACCGAAGATCGTCTAGCTAGAGCCCTGGACTCCCCTGGGTCGCCGCCCTTGTCAGGGCCGCGCAGGACCGAGCCAGCGGCGTGGTCCCGAGAACCAGAGCTAGTGCTCTGGGACTCCGGGTACCGTAGCCCGACTTACCAGTGTCGGGCCAGACAGCCTCCCCTAGCCCGTTAGTGGAGGACTAGGAGGTAGGTCAGAGATAGCTAGCAGTGTATTCCCAGCTAGCCGGGTGAGGGGGCCGATACCCCCTCCAGTGTTGTATGTCCGCGGTTGTGACAACTGTTGCGGAATAAATACGTGTGCCTCAACCCCGGCGTCCAAGAGTCCTCAACGATATTACACATACATCCCATTGAAATACATTTTACATGTCATTTAACCCTAACCTTTGGGTTACATTAGCAAGTTGAGCATTTGTGAATGCTTCGTCAAAGTGAACACATACATTTATGGAGGATCAAATGTGGTAAATTATCATCGTCATACAATGCCCTGCAAAATAATTCATTGCATTTCTCTTGCACAAATGGAACGTCCCATTATTTAATTTAGCCTTACAAATCCATTTCAAGGAATGCAGCTGCATACACTCATCTCTGTGGTTCAATCTTATTGAAGATAATCGATAATAAAACCGTGTGTGGGCCTCTGCAACAGCCTACACTGTACTATAGGCGACGAGTAAACTTGGGTCGTCTGCATAAAAAAACTAGTCCCCAAAATCAAATCCCGCAGTTGCGAGTTGTATAATGTTGTTACTTTAACAAAGCGATACAACCCTAAGATATGCGACCGCACCACGCGACGGTGCACACGCAGCTTCAATTTAAGAACCATATGGAATGTACTTTTTTAACATTAGTAAAGGCAATCTTTTCTTATTTCCCCATTGTCACAAATATGCACATTTATCTTTGTCCAATCAGAATCTGCCGGAGGACCAAACACAGGGACACAAATAATCAAAGGCAACATTAACGGACCTAGTACGTAAATGGTGTTTTTGTTTAAATGTTCATGAATGCTCCTTAGAACTATTGATAATTATTCTTTGAAAAATCAAAACATCAAGTTTGTACATGAGGCTCCATGGCATGCATAGGACTTTAAAAAAGTCGATACATCTCCGTGTAAAAGTTTACCTCAAAATGTGGGCCTATTTAACAGCTACACAAAAATACCCATTTTGCAAAAGGCATGTTTTTATTGTTTTCATTGTAAATGAGTGTTTTTAAATAAGCAATGCATGCCAATGCTCATGGCCGAAATGTACTGTAGATTTACAAAACATACAAATCACGAAAGGGCACCCATAATGAGCCCTAAACAGTCAATGGAAACACTGCAACTTGTTATCAAAAGCCAAATATTACTGCAGTGCTTTCTATTTAACAGGCTTTCTATTCTGGTCATAATTGCGTCACTAAAAATGGATAAATAAATGCTAGGCATCCAAATATCTTCTATCCAATTAAAATACAGAACAGATAAAGTAGAAAATATAAATCTTATGAACCATTTTTTATATATATATTCATTACATCCTATAATATAACCAAAACAGTTTTATGCAAATACATCAATATTATTATTTTAAAAATAATTTTTACATTACCATTTATGCCCAAGACTAAGTTTTAATCCATCTTCTTTTACTGGGCCAAGCGCAGCAGTTTGCTTCATCCAGCAAAAATCTAACTTAAGTTGCTCATAGAGACTTACATTTTGTTGGTTTTCTTTAAACTTTTTGGCGATGGGAGAGTTACCTTGTATACCTCGACAATTACAGGAATATCTCTTATCCATTCTGTGCTTGCAGAAAGGCAATTGCAGCCAACATTCACCATATCAACTGCCAAATATCTGCAGTTTTCTGCTGAAAATTCCGGTGGAAACTGCCGATATGCCAAAAAGTGAAGCAAGCGTTTGCAACTCACCCTACCATTGTTTTTTGGATGAAACCTACTGAGACTTCTTCTAGGCTGGCAAGGGCATTCAGAAAAAGGAGTCTTTTGGATCGTGTAAAGGGCAAGGCTGGGGACCATGGTTACCATGAGGACCCGGGTTGAGTGAGTTTGGTGGGTGGTGTGAGTGTGCTAGTCGTTCTTGTGGCAGTACAGGTCCTTGAGCGTCTTGAGTTCCTCAATGAGGGTCTTATTCTGATTCTCCAGCACAGCTACGCGGTTCTCCAGGCACTTCACGTACTCCTTCTTCTTCCGCCGACATTCACGTGCTGCCTCCCTGAGATTTGGCACACACACACACAGTCTTGCGCGAAAAATAGCTACAAAGCTATTTGGATTTACAAAGCGTTTAAAAAGCAACGACATCTCAAGATGTTGTAGAAGTAGGGAACATTATGTAGCAATCAAGTGGACATGGCGAGAAAGTTAGGATGTTCTTTGCAATTATATTGCAACTCTATTGTCTGCATCAATGTTTGAATGTCTCCGTTAAACAACGGCTACAATAGTTACATTTGGGTCAGACTCCTTTGCGACTTTGCTCAAAATTCCTTAACAGTTTTTATTATCGTTGAACATTCAGCATCGCTTGCAACACAGTTGCAAAATAATTACCAAAGTTACGTTTAACAAAGGCTGTGGTGCAATATTTGGAGACAATATGCACCACCTGCTCAGCTCACGACTACACAAGTTCTGCCATCACATGGAATTGCAGATACTGTAGATCTAGTCACATGACATGCAGTAACCAAGCTAAAGCTTTGACAAAAAAACAAATGTTTCTGAGTATAAGTATCCATACTGTTCTAAAAATTGAGTTCCAGCTCCCAAAACTGTTTAATACTATCCCACACATTAACCTTTTCACAAATCAGAATGTGATGTGGTCAGAACTTGACATGGTGGTGGACAAAAATGCATCATCAATGACGCAACTCTGTTCTGACGCCAACTAAAACTAGTTTATTGGAAATAAACGACTTATAAAAAATATAAAAAACTACAGTACTTTGTCAATCCGCTGCCATACATATAATTTAACTGACATTTTCAACAATGGATGACCGCAAATGTTCCACTGCTTTGCTCTCGGTGTGAGAAGCACCCCTGTGTTTTACGAGTTGAGGTGGCGGTCGCAGCGGCAGCACCTGTTTTTGTAGAGGCGGATCTCGCGCTTGCGCGTGGACTCCTCGGCACCCCCCTGGGGGCTGGCCAAGCCCCCCGGGGACGCGGACACCACCACGCTCTGAGAGAGTCCGCTCGTCGGAGTACGAATCTGGTACGTCTCGCCTGATGAAGCTGTGGACACAGTCACGGTGAATGAAGGTCAATGGGTGTCGATACCACCTGGGAAAGTACCACCACTGTCTGATTTAAGTTCAGTTTCCACACTGTAAGGGTTTTTTAAGGAAGTCTTGGTCAGATTAATTTGGTGAAGAGTAGTCGCATAGCTGCTGCTTTGCGTTGTAGACCTGAAAGCCTCTGCTTATCAACATGCATTCGAACAAAAAACATCTGCCCTGTTTTGTTCAATTGTGGTGAACCATAATTTTGTTGTTGCCATCATATTTTTACATTTCATTAAATTTTGAGAGGGCATCGCATGTTCATAGTTCCTCCTTGTATCATGTTCTCTCATTATTTATTTAATTTGTTCCTAAACACAGTTGGCTATGTGTACAAGGCAGCAGAATGTATACATAGAACATGGAATGTTAGGTCATGCGATGGCAATACATACACTGCACGACGACTTGGCTGCCCGGTACAAAGAACTGCTGCCCGTCGCTGGTCTGTGCGTACTGCACGATGGTGGCGCCCCCTTGCTGGTTGCCTGCGTTCGTCATGGTCAGCGTCTGGAGACCCTCCGCGCCATTGGCGATCTGTATCGCGCCGCCTTGCGCGATTGCAACTGTGGAGATACACCAGAACGAGCTAAATGGGTGACACGCAATACTTTATAGTCCGAGTACATGTGGTTTTTAAGACCGAGAGCATTGGAGGCTGCACTCATTCATGTTGAGAGCCATGAATCAGTGGTGGAATTTCCACACTCCTATATTACTTGCTATAATTTTTTTTAAACAACAAATGTTGACTTCCCACAAAATGGCAAGTTTATGTAATTTCCTATTTACAAAGAGTTCAATTGTCTCCTGGCCACCCAAGTTTTAGAAATGTGCCTCAACAGTAAGGCAATAAAAGTTCTGATACAGGTTTCCCTCGCTTTATGCGAATTCGCGTATATGCTGCCTACCTATTTCAACCCAAAATGCACTATATGCGGTTCGAATTCACTTCCATGCGGCTATAAAGTCGGACGCGGAATATTGTGTGTGCTGTATGTGCTACTCAGCAACTCTTTTTCGCTTTGCATGCCCTCTTTTTTAAACGCATCTATCGCATAAACCAAGGGAAACCTGTATTATAAAACTACACAAACACCTTCATATATGTACATGTATATGCACTTGTAATCTTGTCATCTACCATTGTTACGCACCACTTGATCTTGTGTTAAACATTTTCAGTGCCATGTGGTTTGTCGGGTTTACATTTTCCACAACAATTCTGTCATTTGACAACCTTCTTGCATCTCAAAGAATCAATAAACATGCCCGGACCTGACATTTTATCACACGCAAAACTAAATCCCTGAAATTAAATATTTAAATTTGAGCAGCACACTGATGGCAGGTGTTTTTATTAGTGATGTAATAAAAAAAAATAATCACTATTACGGCAAAAAGAGAAATAAATACTTTTGCACTAAAACCATGAAGAAAACACGAATGTTTAAAGCCAATTTGGTGGAAGGAAACTACATTTTAAGGTATACAGATTCAAGATAAGCCAATATCTGAATATATTCATTTTCCATTAAATACATTTTGTTCATATAAAAACAGGTAGTATAATGAACGACTTTAACAATACTTGCCAAGTCATTTAAAGTTAATGTATACAAAATAAGCACACAGCTGCAGTGCAAAGTGAAGGAAATTGCAGTGACATAATAAAAAAAAAAGTTTATCTGAAAGATATTTTCCACAACATAATTGTATGCTGCAACTATCGCTCATTATCACTGGGATGGCTTCTTGTGAATACAAACTTGAAGTAAACAGCAATTTCCCGAGCCTGGACAATTTACACTCTTCTTGACGTTTTAACTCTCCCACAAACGTGAATCCACTTACTGTACTGGCCAGTGCTGGTCTGGTAGATGGGTGTGGGCAATGTGACGGTGCTGATGGTAGCTGTGCCCTCCTCCTCGCTCTTCTCCTCATCAATCTTGGACACCACAGGTCCATCTGATGACAGGTCGTTGAGTATCTTCCTATGTGGTGAAAGGGGTCACCAAATGTCAGCCACACAAGCACCATTCCATCCTGCAGAATGATTCCCTCCACTTAGCAACTTCCTGTTGACTCCTCACAGAGAGCTACTCACTTTAATGGCTCAATAAAAACAATGAGCCAAATTGACCCCTGACCAGAATTTGAACTGATAAAGTTTGAATTGTGAGGCAAGGGCTCTAACTAGTGCCACCCAGAAGAGAATAAATCATTCAAGTGACAAACGCAAGAGGTTCCGATGTTCCACTGACCTGTAAGAGGGCCGTCTGGACAGGATCTCCCGCCGCTTCTGTGAGATAGCAGAGCCATCTGCAGCCTCCTCAGAAATAGCAGCCACCTGTGGGGAAATTGTTAAGAGGTACCCTTCCATAATGTGTATAGAATGCAACAGAAACTCACCTCTCAGTGCATACATGTAAAAACAGACTATCAGACTGCTAGACCCATCAACATCGTGGAAACGAATTACAATAAAATGTGTACTGTATATAACATTGCTTTACATGTGAACTATAAATGAGGGCCAGCAGAGAACACCAAGGAGTGTAGACCATTCTTAGTACTACGAGATTATTTAACTTATTACCCTCCTCTCCTAACTGCAATACTTTTTTTGATACCACCATAGCATCTCTATTGCTGGCAGTAATTAGATCCACAAACTTTCGATTTAAAGCTTTCGTGACTGCAGGGATGCATCTTCTTGGTTCTTTCGGTAAAGTCACGTAGAAGGGAAATAATAAAATAATAAAAATACAACTTTATTTTTTATTATTTGATCATTTCCCTTCTACGTGACTTTACCGAAAGAACCAAGAAGATCCACAAACGTCAACAAAAAATGCTGATATCCTCTGAAGCACCCTGTTAAAGCTCAAAAAAGGCCTGCGCACCTGTATGGTCTGTATCTGTGGAGACTGGATAACAGAAGGCTGTGCTGCCTGGATAACCGACTGCACTTGCACTGTCTGCCCCCCAGGAAGCTGCACCACCGCCATGGTTGGGCCACCGGTTGTCACCACCTGGCCTGCAGCAGACACTTGCAGCTGTACGCAAAAGTATGGAGGCATACAGGAAAACACACAAAGGCACAGCCACAGAAACAAACATCGGAGCACAAATGTAATCAAATTAAATAGTTCTGTAGCACAGCATAGCTGCTCATGCCTCAGCACACTTGCTACTTAAACTGAACAAGCTAACACTGCTTCGAATTACCCCTATGAAGTCATCTGTACATCTTATGGTCAGCTTTGGTTCAGTTTCTGTACAAATTGCTGCCAGACTAAAAGTCTTTAGTGCTTTGTGGCATATATATGCCCTGAGAAACATTACTGAATAACCCTCATGGAAATGAATTTCTAAATGCACATAGAAGGCATCCGAATGTGTGTACGAGAGTGGAGGGGAGTCAATGGGAGCAAAACTGCATGCATGAGTGACAAAATTTGCAAGTAGACGAACGAGTAAGTGAAGGGTGAATAGCTATGCGAGTGCATCATTGTACACAGTAACCGAGTGTGAGTTAGGTCAGCTGTCGAACGAGCGAGCAAGCAACGTAATGTAAGCAGTGCATTACCTGCTCCACTGTCACAAGTTGTGTTTCTCCCTCTCCGGCACTCACAGACACAACACCTTGTTGTCCCTCTGACATGCTGTTTTGTACCCTCCGAGCCCTGCCATCATCAAACAAAATGCACCAATTATCTCAAAATGCATCATTATCTCTCGAAAATCAGTGCGTACCATTTTGTGTAAAGCAGAAAGGTGAACATACATACAACTAGTCCTATCGTATGTGTCATTTCACAACTGGTTCATGTCTGCCAATCAAGATAGGCACCACCCACTGCTCAACTGAGTATGGAAGATGGCTTTTGACGTATTATAATTGATAAAGCAATTGATTAAACAAAATATGTACTGTGTGAACTGCATTATAGCATCGAAGTACTTTCATTTTTAAACTAGGATCGGTAGGGTGCTCTTCTCCATCGGGTTGCTTAAGTCTCTCAACAGGATTACTGATGACTTCCCACAAAGTGGTAATCAATGTACCATTGGCATGATGGGCTTGTCAACCCCACCAAGGATTTGAACTAATATAACTTTGATTGTGAATGCTCCGACCATAGCACCACTTGTCAGGATAGATTTAAAGTCAAAATCGTTTCTTTCCTCCAACAGCAAATAAGGCAGCTCTGAAATAGACATTTTTTAAAGAAATGTTTTCGTGTATTTGCTTCATAAACAGCAATATTTGCATGGCATTACACAGCCATCTAGAAGTGGTATGTCTTGTGCACATAAAAGACGTGACCACAATGCATAAAAAACATTCACACGATTTTACTCAATCATCAGCATTCATTCTTTTTCATAATCATTAATTCACTATAATTAGAACAGGTGAACGTACGCCTCACGATAGACCGTTCAATCAGTATTGTCAATTAGCCGGTTTTCCTCAATGGTGCACCACTTTATAACTGACAAAGAACACATGCTGCTTAGTTGTAATTACCCTTGGAAGACAATCATGTATTTGGCTGCTGTGTAATTGCTGCCCATAAAAACTGTGGATTATTGCACTAGTGCAAGAACGGGCAGGAGGCTGGATCTGATAATGGTGGAAAATATTACTCTTAACTTAACCTAAATTAGTTTTGGAATAACCTTAATGCTTTTTTAAAGATGCCTTCTCTTATTGTTTTTTTTTCTATCATAGCATACACAGCAGAGATTCAACGTTTTATTCAAATGTTGCTGTAACACATTGAACTGTCACTTATTTACATAAATTGGTGTCCGTGCTGCTTACATTGCAAACAGATACTAAAGTATTGCCCCTTTCATGAAAGCATTATCTCTGCATTGATTCCATGAAGCACCAATATTTTTTCTAAATTATATACACAAATGATTTAGCCGTTAAGCAAAACTAACAAATATTTAGCCAATGCTAACTAAATAGGCTAAAGTAAATGAACGATTCACTTAAAAGCCCAAGATAATATATTAATAATACAATTTTTTTTTTTATTCCTGGGTAGTGTTATTTCCTAATTGCTTGTGACTCAAAAGTACAGAAAACGGCTATTATTAAATCCTTTATATTAAGTTCACTTGCTTGCTTGCTTACGACCGTGCAAATATTTCGGTCGTTTTTTAACCCACTTCCCGTGATCCAATCGAGCTGACATTTTGCAGACTCGTTGTGTGTAACAATGTATTTTCGTGAAAAAAAATTCCCAAAATTTGACACCTTTTAGGAATTTTTTTTGTTATATTTAATTACCAATTGCTTAATGGTGGCAGACAATCATCTGACCCATAGGTGGCAGCCATCTCAAGCCAGAGGACGAGAGGACTCTAGCCGCCCGTTTCAAAGACCAATGTGGGCTGGGTTGTGGCCCATTGAACACGCATATAAAGGATTTATAGTGAAAAACTTTGTTTTTACGGGTTAATTTTTTCCCCACAAACTTTGCTTTTGTGACCAGGATAGTCATATTTTTAAATGTACCTATTTTCAATGAGAAAACGTGTTGTGGCGTTGCTCTCCAACACACCGGTGTGCTGTACTAATTAACTGACATGTTCTGTTTACGCAACAAACCTTACTATTTGGCTGTCGCGTGGTGGCGGGTTTCACGACACATTTATATATTTACACGATCTAACCAAAAAAACTGTATTATGGAGGTAACAGAGTGAATGCACTTGTACTCAATAAGAATTATGCAGTCTAAAAGCTTTTTTTTTATTCACCATTTTGTAAAAGTTCTTCTTCTTGTGCTGCTTACAACCGGGAGTAGAAACAAGAATATTGCTCGAGTTGATGAGGCAGAGCCATTTGTTCAAGTTAATGACCTAACAATGGGTAACGAGCCACCATGTATGCACGTTACTGTTAGCAAGCGTGCTCAACCCAGGCCACAAACTGCAGAAGTGTAGAAGAGGGATTTGTTTTCAATCTGGAAGTATAAAGTACTTTAGTTCTGTTGAAATGTCTACTTGGAACTGCATGTAACACACATTCACCATACATTTGCTGGGCGAATATGGTAGTAAGGAGAACATTTCAGGTGGACAGGGGTTCATTAATGACGATGTTTGTTCGATTTTGGTGATTGAGACCTGCTGCACAGGTGTGGGGCATATGATAATTGTTTTTTTTACCCTTTTATCTAGCAACAAAACTGACACCTTTTTTTACAAGGAGTCATGTTTGCATTGACCACAATACCTGCGGTCGGAATGCAAACAAAAAACACAAATCTGATAATGTATGCACCGTCCTTGAAATTGATTGGTCCACACCCAAGACAGCTTTTCTTAGAGCCTAGTCTCACATGGTGTTCGACCAGATGACACCAAAAGGCGCACAACTCAAAGACAATGCACCATCAGAGTATGAGAGCTCAGGGTAAGCATTTATACCATTGTAACCTCGTTTGCCAGTCGCAAAATATGAGGTTTTTTACCCTTTTATCTGGCAACAAAACTGACACCTTTTTTACAAGGAGTCATGTTTGCATTGACCACAATACCTGCGGTCAGAATGCAAACAAAAAACACAACTCTGATAATGTATGCAAAAAAAAGTGTCAGTTGTGTTGCCACGCTTGGCATTTGCATGGATCTCCAGCTCCACTTGCCTATTCCAGGTGCACCACGCAAGTTTTGGCAAATATGGGAGAGGCATTTACTGGAGAAAGCAAGTGTCAATACTTGCTGGAGTATGTCGCTTGAAATTGTTGACTAAACTCTGATTGTATTTAAGTGTGGGAGAACTGGTGTATCTGGAATACATTAAATATATATTTTTAAAAATTATGACAGTTGGCAACCTACATCCTGTAATGTAAACATTGTAGTCCTGGAGACGTGATGTCTGGGTAAATCCACTTCCAAAGTGGTCAAATACGTTCATTGTCACACCAATTCATGCTATCACAAAACAATCAGTGTTGCATTTAAAGAGCAGACTGTAATTACTTTGCTATGTTCACCGTTAACGCACACATATGCAACCTCCATATGGTACCTCATATTATAGGTGTGGCATGTGTATTTTTCTAAAGCTTGTGCATTTTCAATGACCAATAACAGGAGCATTGGCTCATATTTAACCTATGTTGATTGCAATCTACTTTTTAGAATGTAGCTCAATAATCAGGATTGGCTCATTGGGAATCAATTATTGCACTAGTTGTGTGAAAACGCAATCAGTTAACTTAAAAGTGCTTCAATGTAAAACTTGCTTAATCCAGACATCTGATAACAATTCGAAGGATTTTTACTTCAAGTAATCGAAACTAAAAGTGCAGCATTCATAATACATTGGAAATTTAATGAGGAATTGTTGCCGCTAAGGTGCGTTACAGCTGCACATTCCAAAATAGTTCAAATCAGTTGTTGCACAACATCCAATAGATATTAAAACCATCACTCAGTCGCAAATGCAAAAAAAAATCTTTATTTTTCAATTACACATGATGTGTTACATAAATGACCAGTGGGCCGTCATTTGAATTAGTTTATTCAGTTCGTTAATTTCGTATTCATATCTATTCAGCAGCTGTCATATCAGTGTCTGTGATTGTTTTTTGGGGAATGCAATTAGTGATTTTTCTTCCTCACTTTTTGGTCTTCACTTGTCACTGGTTGAAGACCACAAAAGCAGTTATTTTACATCATGGGACCTTCTTTGCCAGTACCAAAATATGATAATAGGGTTTTCCCCTTTTTTTGGCAACAAAACAGGTGTTAAGATGTTAAAACACCAATCTGAAACCTTTTACAAGGAATCATGTCTGCATTAACCGCAATGCTTGTGGTCAGAATGCAAACAAAAACACACTCTGATAATATATGCATTGTCCTTGAAACTGATTGGTCCACACCAGACAACTTTCTTTTGAGCCTCGTCTCAATCCCTTTCAAGGACAATGCATATATTATCAGAGTATTGTTTTGTTTGCATTCTGACCACAAGCATTGTGGTTAATGCAGACATGATTCCTTGTAAAAGGTTTCAGTTTGGTGTTTTAACATCTCAACACCTGTTTTGTTGCCAGAAAAAAATGGGAAAACCTATCATCAGCAGTTATTTTGTACATTTGTTTGGTTGTAGTAGCCAATGAGATAAAAAAAATTCCTTGTGAAAAAAACTAAATCTCAGTTATAAGACGAATTCATAACATGTTAAAAGTATTTTGAATTCATGACATTTGTGAATTACCATTTTTAATGTTAACACGCTTAAAAGCACTGAGATGTGAGACTATATAATAACAAGCTTATAATACATTGCAAGATGTATACAGTAATTACATCAAGAAAAGCAATTGTGGACATTAGCTGACACGTAATTTAAAACTATCAAATGGGTTTTCCTTCGCAAAGCAATGCCGTGAAGCAATGCTGTAAAGCTCTTTTGGCTACATTTATTGCCCCAACCCCTTCGATGCAAATACATTAAGACAACACCCAATAAAAATAAGACGTGTAACCTCACAGTGGAAGGCATTAGGTGAGCCTGCTGACATAGTTGCAATCATATATTCATGATGTATTCTACAAACATATTATAGTTCATATATGTGTAATATTTACAAATTTCACAACTGAAGACATGAGTAATTCCAGGCTGCAAGTATGTTTAGTACAACTTAGTTGACATTTTTGTAAAGCACACCTGGCTCCAAATAACATAAGCACCACAAGACAATTGCCCTCCTATATAATACCAGTTTCATTCACCAATTCTTCAATCAGTTGCATTGGCTGACATACCTGCAATAGTTATACAAGCAAAATTATTTTCACACTCAAACCATATAGTAGTCGTGTAGTGATCTATAATGGAGAAAATCAAGTTAAAACATTATAATTATAGTACTAGGCACGCTTTTCAAGTTACTTTATGATTGCTGTGCACGTATTTACCATAAAAAGTGAACTATTTACGTTGTGTTGGAGTTAAGAGGATAAAGGTTACTGTAAATCCTGTGCTCTATTTAACATGGTTTATTTTTAGATTATCAAGCTGCATGCGAAACCCAAACTTCAAGCTGGTTACCTTGCTTTACATGTGGGAATAGGCAGTTTTCCAAGTCAGTGCATAGCGTATTGTGCCGTGACATCACCACTGGTTACTTGATAATATACTGCATTAAAAGGTAAAATTAAATGGCATTTGGCATTGTCCATAACATTTTATTTTTACAAATTTTTACCAAAATTATAGTGTATGGAACTGGTTATCAATTTCATAAGTCGCATAAATATTGTACACATTTAAAGCTGTTTAATTAGACACATTCAAGGCACAAAAATGGAATTTTAGAAAATGTGTACAAGTTTTCAAACTGATTTCAATTAGTGCATTATGAACATGTGTTTTGTGAACAGAGACCTGAACACCTCACCCACTGCAGCAAAAATAATGCATTTACATGACCTTCCCAAATAATAGACAATCTTCAATTATATCGCACCAAATCAATAATTTGAGTCTCCTATGCAGTAGATCACACGAAATTATGCAGTCGGGGCACTGACAATGCAGCAGCACATTATGCTGTGGTGAACGTTAGTTTTTATGAATGTTGGCAGAAATAAATTAAACGCTGGAATTCTTAAATGAGTAACTTATGGCCCAACCTTATAAATGAGCAAGTATTACGTCACCATGAGTTCATAGGCTGTGGGAAGGATTTACCCACCCATTCTGCAAACACCACATCCTCGATGCAATGCACCAATGCATACATAAATGAGGAAGTACTGTATCACTTTATTTTTGGTGCTTCCAGACACACAAGGATAGAAAAACAATGCAGACAGACAATTTGGTGAAAAATGGTGGCAATAAACTAAGAATACCATTACAAAATAAGAATTTACTTATTCACAAGAGGTTCACTTGTTTCGAATACAGTTTTACGTTGGGATTTTGATGTCGCATGTCATCTACCCGAGTTGAAAACTGGATGGGAGATGTAAAGAGGGACAAACGCAGCAGTGCAATAACCACAAAGTTAACAAGGCATAATACATGAAGATTAAGGTGTATTAGTTTTTAAAACAATATCTACACTAAAAATAATGTACCATTTACTCATACACATTGCAGTCAATGTTTGGAAAGTATGTTTACCATTATACGTTACAAGATTTCAACCAATCTTTTCTCCGAGCCAGTTCCTTGCCTTTAATATAAAGTTAGATGACAAGTTATTTGACTCAAGGTACAGTGGGTTAGACTTAAGATTCAATCAAGTCAATCATAAATAAGATGAAGCTTGAACAAAAATTAGGAACCAAATGAGGTGCCGTTCATAATACATCAAGATACAGATGGCAAGCTACAATTACCTCGACCAAGCACAATAAACAAACTGTAACATCACTTGAATACTGCGAATTATTCGTAATAAAACTAATTTCTTTAAAGTAATTAACACATCGTTAAGCTTACATTTTATGGGAATAGGCCTTCTTTCAAACTCAGAAAAGAGACAACTGCTTAAAAAAGCATTGTCTATGTTCTTGTATGACAGGTCATTTATGGGTAAATTAACGAACTCCCTCCACAACCACCAACATAAAAAGCAATAGAATACTGTACAATATCAACAACAATCCATCAACCTCTACACAATACTAATAACAATAACCAACCAAAATCAGTAGAGCTCCCATATTACAACCCTGGACATCACCCTCACCGACAGCATTATGCATAAAACTTAATAAACCATGATAATAATAAAGTAAACAAATACATACGGTAATAAACTGCAGCTTCAGAGAACAGGACATATTTCGAGGGCAGATCTTCGAACGGCGGTTGCCAAAGCGTTGACTCCAAACTCTTGTAATATAAAGGCAATGCGAAATGTAATATTTACATTTATATACCTGTCAATCCACTTAGGGACAAATGCAACCCTCTCAGTATCGCTAATGCACTTGTTGACCATACACAACACTAGTTAATGGTGTTGGGAAGGAGGCGGTTGGATTATCTAAGATATTGCTCGCCACTGATGTTAGTCTTGAAGGGAATCAAATGTTCACCCCTACATTTACAGCATATTCTTACCTTGATTTTACCTTACTCAATCTTTTTAGCATCTTTTAGGTCAATCGCTATGAACACAACCCACTAACGAGACCAACTGAATACATGGTTCACAATACCTCACTAAGTCACGACTTTACTAACCACAACAACCTTGCATCAATCACTACATAACAATAACACCACCACATGGCAACCCAATGCATATAAGAAGCTTCATCACTACCATTAACACAATTTAAGTTACCGTAACCATGCGGTCATTATTTTACCTGTAAACAGCATTAACTCTTATGTAAACTAGATACAGTATTACCATTCACGCCATGATAATCAGTCACAAAGCGCCATTATTGTCCAGCATTATGCATATCATAATTCTGTAAAATAATTGTATACATACACAAATGAAGGGCTAAATCCTAGCAGTCTTGACTAAGTAGTTTTCACCATAAAAGGACCAATACTATACGCCGATAACAACGTAAAAGACACCCGTTCTAAGGGAGACCTAAAACCGTCAATACAAAAAACTATCGCAATAACCAACAATATAAACAAACCTAAATAAAAAAAACTAGCACGCCACCACCACCAACTTGTACCGGAGTAATCGCCACTATTACAATCAGCTATCCTCAAGATCATTAAATATCAATCACAACTAAAAATCACGATCACCAACCACGAATATAAAACTACCAACAACAAGCACCTTCACGACCATCTCCAGCAGTTATCACAATTACCACCAAGATCCCCACCATAATAATCACCACTAACCATAATCAACATCACCAAAACTATCACCATCGCCAACAAAATCATCATCACGACGATCAAACACCGCGATCTCCCGCGCACGCCGCTGGGCCGGGCGCCACACCGCGCGTTCCCGCCAACACGCACCGACCTCGCCTAGCCACCCTGCCGGTCTGAGGCGTGGTGGCGGCGGCAGAGCCTCACTAGGCCGCACGTCGTGAGGATCGAGGAGTCCAGGGAAGTAGGGGGGCGCTCGTACCGCTCCGATCAAAAGGCCACAGTCGTACTCATCCCGGACGGACGGACAAACGAACGCGCTCCACTAACCCCCCCCAAAAGTTCACGATTTTAAACTCGTTCGATTACGGCAAACAGCGTGACGGAGGGGACCGAAGCGCGGGCGGGCTGCATCAGAGATCGGCAAGCGAAGAACAACAACAGCAGCCATTACAACTGGGAGGCCCCGGGCTGAAGGGCCGCGCGTTGGTGCGACGCGAAAAAAAAGAGAAATAAAAACGACGCTGGTTGCGCGTCGGCGGAGCCCTCCCGCCCCCCGTCGACGAGGCGCGCGAGTAAAACGAAGCGAGTCTCGTCGTGTGACGGGGACTTACCCGCCGCTTCGTTACGTACGGGCGCTCGTCAGAGGCTGCCGTGTGCGCCGACTGGATGTCGCCTCGATACGTAGCCCAGACGTCAACGGCGCCGCGATGACAGAGAAGCGAGGGCGCGGGGAGGGGAGAGAGCGAGGGGCGGGGTGGGTTAGAGGGTGGAGAGAGAGAGGGGCGGGGTGGGTTAGAGGGTGGAGAGAGTGAGGGGGCGGGGTTAGAGGGGTGGAGAGAGGGAGGGGGCGGGGTTAGAAGGTGCAGAGAGGGAGGGGGAGGGGTTAGAGGGTGGAGAGAGGGAGGGGGCGGGGTTAGAGGGGTGGAGAGAGGGAGGGGGCGGGGTTAGAAGGTGCAGAGAGGGAGGGGGAGGGGTTAGAGGGTGGAGAGAGGGAGGGGGCGGGGTTAGAGGGTGGAGAGAGGGAGGGGCGGGGTCGGTTAGAGGGTGGAGAGAGGGAGGGGGCGGGCTTAGAGGGTGGAGAAAGGGAGGGGGGGGGTTAGAGGGTGGAGAGAGGGAGGGGCGGGGTCGGTTAGAGGGTGGAGAGAGGGAGGGGGCGGGCTTAGAGGGTGGTGAGAGGGAGGGGCGGGGTGGGTAAGAGGGTGGATAGAGGGAGGGGGCGGGGCGGCAGCGGCAGCAACAACAACAGCCGCGCTCAACCTTCTGCTGCCACTGATGCCACCCTCCCCCTTGTCCCGATACAGCCGGGGACCGCCTCGCCAGATCAGAGGGAGGGGGGGATTTAACGCCACATTCGTAAGGGCCGGCCGTGTGCTTGCGTTGGGTCAATTTGGACTTAAAACTTTCGTAACTGCAGGAATTCATATTATTTGGTTCTTTTGGTAAAGTCACGTAGATAGAAAAATAATAGTAAAATAAAGTGAATACAATATATATTTTTAAAAAATTAATGTAGACCGTTCTTAATCGATTAAGAACCAGGCTACCGTCTACATTCATGTTTTTTAATTCACTTTATTTTTCTATCTACGTGACTTTACCGAAAGAAACAAAGAATACGTGCGTTGGGTGTTTAGGTGAAGTGTACAGGGGAGTGGGTAGGTGAGGTGTACAGGTGAGGTGTACAGGTGAGGTGCACAGGTGAGGTGTACAGGTGAGGTGTACAGGGGAGTGGGTAGGTGAGGTGTACAGGTCTGGTGTACGGGAGAGTTGTACAGGTGATTGGGTAGGTGAGGTGTACAGGTGAGGTGTACAGGGGAGGTGTACGGGAGAGTTGTACAGGGGAGTGGGTAGGTGAGGTGTACAGGTGAGGTGCACAGGTGAGGTGTACAGGTGAGGTGTACAGTGGAGTGGGTAGGTGAGGTGTACAGGTGAGGTGTACGGGAGAGTTGTACAGGTGATTTTGGTAGGTGAGGTGTACAGGTGAGGTGAGGTGTACAGGGGAGTGGGTAGGTGAGGTGTACGGGTGAGTGGGTAGGTGAGGTGTACAGGGGTGTGGGTAGGTGAGGTGTACAGGGTGTGGGTAGGTGAGGTGTACAGGTGAGTGGGTAGGACGGGAAGTTGGCATTTGGGTTGGTAAGTGTATAGGTATTTAGGTGAATGGAGGGATATGTAGATAAGTGAGTGGGTGAGAATGTAAGTACATGCACTTATAGCCAGGAAAGTATATAGAGATGTGGGAACGGAGGTACTGTATGTAGGTGAGTGGGTGGTGGTATGAACTGAGCCACACGAATTCGATTCCCGCTCACGCCCAATACCAGTGACGATTATCTGAACCATCCTGGCCCTCTCCTAGGTCGACTCAGCCTTTAAATGAGTACCTGGTGCGGTGTGTAAACGTCGCTAAAGGTCGCTCGCTGGGCATGGTGCTGGTGCTGGCCATCTACCCACCCCTTTGACCTTCAGAGATGCTACTTGCTAACAGCACTTGGCCCAGCAGTTTGTTATGGCTAGACAGGGAATGTTTGGGTAGATCATTGGGTAGGTAGGTGAGCTGGATAATAAGTATAGTGCATATGCCCAATCAAAATGCTAGCGTGAGGCCACGTTGGCGAACTGCCAACTATCTATTATAGGACGCATGGATAATTATTATTATAGGGTGTTTGTTTAAACTACAGTATCACTGTAAAGTACACTTCTGTAATAAAAAATACTTTTTTTAAAATCGATGAACTGTGTAGTAGGGTTACCGAAATACAATGTATTTATTCACGATACGATGTCATATTTAACGCGATGGCGATTAAGCGATATCACTTTCCCATAACGTTGCAATATTACCGAATTTCACAATGCAATTGTACGGTATCCTGGAGCTTTTTTGTTCTCTGCTGGTTTTCCATTGGAAATAATGGTTACAGCCACGTAATTCACCCTACATACGTCTGACATAAGCAGTTACATTTTTGCAACTTCATAATCTATCAAGGTATGAATATTCTGACAACTTCAAATACATCATTATATAATCAACTCCATTTGGGATGTGACGTCTTATGGATTTTCCCTTCGTTGGCTGAGATCTTAACTCCACCAGTAAAGTAGTTCCTTAACTATCCATGCCGTGGTGCAAGACTAGAGGTTGTGGCTCTCAGGTTGGGGGCCATCCATTTAGTACGTACGCAAAAATCTGTCAAAACTTGACCCCTCCCCCCCCCTCTCTGTACGCGCGCGTACCTTTTATACCCATCCGACCTGCGTAAGTACGCTTGATGCACCCCCCCCCCAAATCCTATAGAACGGCCGATATTTAATCCACGCAGAAACGATCAAGGATTAATCATATTAACGTGTTTAAGCAAACAGATAGTCCACCGCCGGACTATCTAACTCATTTGAAGGCCAATGTAGACAAATTATGATCGAGGCTTCACCCCAACCCCCCCCTGTTTCCTATGTGCACGTACATTGTCAGTCAGTCCCTCCAGAAAAACGCGGAGTTTTTTGGTGATTGTTGCGGGCAAAAATCGTTGATTATGCGGCACGTTTTCTTAAAAAATGCGATGGAATATGCGGGATATTTATGCAATTTTATGCGATTAAATTGCGGGAACTTGCAAAATTGCGGGAACTTGCAAAAACTGCGGTTTGATGAAAAAGAGAAAAAAAGTGATTCCCCCAACACCCTATTCACTAGGCTACTACTTTAATGTAAAGAGTCATTTCTTATTACTTCCTATGATAAGCAAGCATACTACATCACAGAAAGTGCTGGGAATATTTAAGTTCTCATCTTGTTTTATTTCAGACCTTAATAAACAGATGGCTCAAACTTACAAAACATTGAGTCGAACAAGTTCTGTAGCTTTACAAAATGAATATGCTACAACTTCTGTAAAAATGAATAAATAAAATATTAAAAAATAAAATGTGTGCTTCCTGTTTTACAGAGGTAGCTATACAAAACAGACATCTTCTGTTAAAATAAGTGTTTTCAGTGCACAGTAACGTAAGCAATACAGTAACAGTACAGTCTTACAGTAATGTAAATTTACATACTACTAACAAAAAAGTGCAATCTTACAACTGTAAAGTTACATAAACTCCTGAATAAAACTAACTACGTAGCCTCTAACACTGGCCAATCATTCACCATCCTCATCCTCCATCCCCTCTCCCTCAGTGTCCATCTCCTCCCCCTCCACCATCTCCTCCCTCTCAAATGCTCCACTGCGGACTCGTTGGTTATGGTAAAGGAAGACCAAGACTTTGAGGTTTTGGTTGGTAGTTGATCTTCTTCGGTTAGACAACACTAGTTTGTAGATGCTGTTGCTGCGTTCAGCATCAGCTGAGTTTGAGACAGCATCTTTGTACCGCTTGGCCAAGGAACTCAGCACAGGAAGTCTCTCCTGTAGGCCATCCCAAAACACATCCAAATCCACCACGCCGAATGGTGCAGCTCTGAGTGCTGCTGGACCAAGAGTCTTGAAGTAAGAATCAAATTCATCACCCTGCACTTCAGTGAAACCTGGAATGGCCTTGTAGCTTGCTACGGAGTCATCTAGGAATGCAATGTGGCGAGGGTCAAACACCCTAACCTCCTGGAGAAACTCAATGGCCGGCTGCCCATGTGACATGTACTTGGTGAGCTTTTCTTCAGCGTTTTCATATGCCTGACCAACTGTGCAGAGGATCTGTGTCTTTGTGGTGTAAGGTAAGTTAAACCCTTCAAAGTATTCGGCACACGCCTCATACTGCAGCTCTTTGTTGGCAGCAAAGACCACCTGCAGATCCTCCAGAAAAGTGAAGATCTTTGTGGTCACAGGACGTCTGCTCTGGAAGATATCGAGAAGACTTAGGAAGCGTTTGCACTTGTCAGCCATGATGTTGATCTGGACATTCAGGGACTGAGCTAGGTCTTGGTCTTGAAGCATCTCGTGGAGTCTCTCCACAGACTGTGGAGCACTTCTGCTACACACCTATAAAAACACAAATAGAAAGAAAGGAATTAGGTCAAACATACAATATGTTCAATGCAATTTATTTTTTTACTTTGATCTTACTAAACTATTCATGTTTGTATGTGCAAAGGGGGTTAACTGATGAAGAAAAGGAAGTGTTAATTGTATTGAGGAATTATGTGAAGGAAGTTTTTACCTCGATTTCCATCTATATGAACTCCTTGTACAGTCCAAAGTGCTGTGCGTGGTACTGCACTGCAGAGAACCAGGAGTTCCAGCATGTTGCACAGGGGTTTGGAGGCATGACCGCCTTTTTTCTAGGCAGCTTGTTTGACAAGAAGCAGAGGTATCTTCTCTTGCGTGATCCAGCATTGAAGAACATCTGGGAGAAACTTAGCATGAAGCTGTTCAACTGAACAAAAGGTTTGCAGAAGGCATTGCCAATGAGATTCATTATGTGTGCCATGCATGTGATGTGTATCGAGTTGGGGAACAACGACTGCAGAGCTGCTGTGAATGCCTTCTTCATGTAGGCTGCATTATCAGTGTCGAACACAATCACATCCTCGTTGTTAATGCTGTATTCTTGAAGGCACCTTACGACAGACATGGATACAGTGGAATGATTGCATTGCTCAAGGAAAACAGTATCTGCAAGGTAGGCCAAGATCCTCCCAGAATGATCCTTCTCAAGTGGTGCAAGGAGGATATTCAGGACACATCTCCCCTCGACATCTGGAGTCTCATCAAATATCACAGCAAGAGGTTTTCTGGCAAGAAGTGTCTTCAGCTCCTCTTTTTCCTTCTCATATACTGCTCCCAAGTACATATCTTGAAGCTGGTGAAACCCTGGAATGGCGCCGCCATTGATGACTTTCTCATTCAGAAATTTCCTCAGTGCAGGGTGGTCAGTCTTAGACAGTGGGATGTTGATGGCAGTGCAGGTGGCAACCCAGGTTTCACAAATCTACAAACAGAAAAATACTTTTGTATCATTGGGCTGTATTACACACACACACAAAGTCCAGTGTAACCTACAGAAAACTGCTGTTTAAAACTGAATCATTTACAGTAAGCCTTTCACAGAACAGTAGTGTTTCTGCAAATAAAACATAATTCTTTCATGCCAAAATCAATCATCTTGCATGGGAAATTACACTACTGTTAGTCTATCTAACCCTAACGTTAACTTACATCCACACACAACATACTTGGAAATCTCATTCACACACACCTCTCTCTGTTTCAATTTAACTATCAGCCTTTTCATAATTTTACAAGCTTTAATCTAATAGGCTACTGACCTTGATTCTTTCAGCCCTAGCAACTGTTTTGGAAGTTGACGCCTCGGTGTAGGTGAGCTGCTTTATCTTGGCTGATTCCGCTGCTGCTTTAACCATCCTCGAATGTTTGTCGGTTGCAAAGTGACTGTCCAGCGTCGACTTCCGCCTGTGGTCCAACACGCAGTTGCACGGAGTGCAAAATAATTTGCCCCCACTGTCATGTAACACACTGGGAAACTGCTTTGCGCGGTCTTTTGCGCTTATGTTTGTTGGCAAATGAGAAAGATTTGCGGGCTTCATCATGGTTTCATTGGCATCGCGGGGTTTGCAGCTTTTCAATGATGTCGCGTAATGAGTGACGTCACTTCATAACGTTCCCATGGCAACAGGGGAAATGGCTGCGCTTGTGTGAAGTAAACGCAACATTTTTCAACTTTCTGCTAAGATATATGTGACTTTTTGCAACGAAAATGCGGGGATTATGAAATCATGCAAGCCCGCATATTTTGCGCGCGGAAATCTGCAATTTATGCGGCGAAAGTGCGGCGTATTTGAAAAAACGCGCCCCCCGCATAAATATGCGGACTTTGGCTGATTTTGCATGGAATCATGCGATCGCATAATCGCGTTTTTCTGGAGGGACTGGTCAGTAGACCTTCCTTACGCAAGCGTACACATTTGGGTTCACCCCCCCCCCTCCATGCGTACATACTAAATGAATGGCCCCTTAGATGTTTTTTTATTAATACAGGTAAGTATGTAGATAGACAAGTATGTTGGTAGATCAGTAGGTAGGTAGTTTGGTAGGTATGATCTGCAGGTATGTAATTAGGGTGGTGGGCAGGTAAACAGGTACGCAAGTTAGCTGAGACCTTAGATTCCGAAGGAAGGATTATTTTGAAGTGATGTCTTTCTGATAAGTCTTGGAATTTTTTTTGGTCGGTTGATTTGTTTGCAAGGCTGGCTGACCCTTGTGTCTGTCCTAACTCAAAGCTCCTATTCTTGCATGGGGCCGGCTGGTCAGATGTTATTTATGTTCACTACAGGTGCTTGTGCCTCTTTAGTCATATCCATTCCTCATACCATGAAGAAACAGGTTGGCTAACTTTAGGGGCTTATCCTTTTGTATTTTCTTCAAGTCCCTTGAGAAACACTAACAGAATAATAAAAACGTGCACAAAAGTGGCCAAACGCTTTTTGTTTCTGGAACAGTAAAATACTTTGGATGTTGCAAAATTCTTGACATTAAGAGTTGAAAAACAGAAGGATACGCGTCATTTAGATTACTTTCTAGCAAATAGGAAAAAAAACCTGCCTGACACACCCTCCGAGAGTATCCTTTGGTAAGAAAAGGTCATGCGTGTGACCGAGCTAATCGTAAATGCCACATGAATGCCAAAAACACAGGAAACCTGCACACGGTTGGAGGTAAATCCCCCTATAGTGTGGCAATGCGGCCCCCCACCCCCCGCCCAAGACGATCCACCCGCCCCTCCCCCTTGCGCATGCGTAGACTGTCGCGATAGCTGGGGGGGTGGGGGGTGGACGATGCTTCGGGTTGCCTGCGGGATTCAGGATTTCATACTATACAGTAGTAGGGCGTTATATTTGTATAATTATGCATACATTTTTTGTTTGTTGGACGTCCGAGAGCATGCTAGTATAACCTGTTGGGTGTAGTCAATGACTACACAATAACATTGAGAGCATCGATACATAAGTGAAGTGAATGCACACCTTTAGTTGATCATTATTAAATACATAACGCTGCTATTGTTGGTTATCAGTGGCAGGCAGGGTTTTTGTTGTTTGTTGTTTTGACTTTAGACTATAGTAATACCTGCGCTAAGTACTGTATACTCTCTGTGACGCGCAGAAATTACGTATTACTGTCGATAAGGGGTAGGTTTGCTCCAATTATTATTGCAGAGCTTTACAGTCCCGTACGAACGGGTTCTTTTTCTTCAGTGGAGTTGGCGAAGCATATTCATTGCCCCTTCGCGTCTTATTCGCCTAAAGAGCACTATGATTTTTTGAACACTTGGGAAGACAAGGTTTCAGGATGACGTGATTGCATGACGCAATAGAACCGTGGACTCGGCTGTCAAAGCATTTAGATAATTTTGCTGGTATAAATATCCACGTGATAAGCCACTTTGTTATATTTTGTGGCCAGGCCACTTCTGAAAAATAAGCTAATAGCTCAGCGGACCTTAGCTGGTAAGATTAAATAGTTTAGTTTTATTTGTATATATTTTTAAAGTGATTTGTTTACCTTTCCTATACTTTGCACTCCTGTCATATTTTTGTATTTGTTGTCACGTTATGACCTACCCCTTGCAAAGGTAATTCTTGCAAATGTGATAATTATCCTTCCTGTCTCACCTGGTTATAGAGTATATACAACATTTGAAATGTTTAGTCCAACCCTTCTGATTGTGAGTTAGACAAAGGCGTCAACACTCTTAGAGGCTCTAAATTCAGCCCGACAACAGCGATGGCCAGAAACAGTTGAGGAGATTAACTTTGCACACTCCACCCGCAAAGCATGGAATCTCCTTCACCATCTACACACCGCAAGTCATCACCAACCAAATCGCCTCTCACCTCGCCTTTACAAAAGCCGTAATAAAAAAGCAGTACAAAGAAGATGTGCACAAAGATCTCGCTGCAATCTTAATAAGCCTAAAAACAAGCTCCACATTCTCTCATCCGTGCTCAAGGAAAGAGATCGTTGTCGCACGCATTTCGGGCCACCAAAGCCAAAAAAGCCACAGGCAACGACAACATCTATCCCGAATTCCTCAACTTGGGATCTGTCGGCCAAGGCTGGGTCGCGGCCTTGTTTACCACTGTCCATTTAAGTGGCACAATCCCCAGAGCCTGGAAAGAAGCAAAAGTCGTCGCCCTGCTGAAACCTGGAAAGCCATAAGATCAGGCCTCAAGTTACAGGCCCATCTCACTGCTATCAACGGTATACAAATTGATGGACCACACGCTGCTTGCACGCATTGCGCCCACAGTTGTGCAACACCTGCCCGTTGAACAAGCCGGCTTTCGACCTGCCAGATGCTGCTGTGAGCAGGTCCTTTCCCTCATCAGCTACATCGAAGCTGGATTACAGCGAAAGCAAAAAAAACAGTACCGCCATGATATACCTCTCACCCGCCTATGACACCGTCTGGGGACATGGGCTCCTACTCAAGGCAGCGTGCATTATCAAGTGTCGTTCAACACTGAATCTGCTGAACTCGATGCTCAGCAACCGAAACTTCCGGGTACATCTTTCCGGTAACAAGCCGTACAAAAAAATGTCAAAGATGGCTTATCTCAGGGATCAGTAATGGCTCTGATCCTGTTTAACATCTTCACCAGCGACCTGCCAAAGACATCATCCCGCAAATGTGTCAATGTGGATGACCTATCAATGACTACTTAGGGAACAAACCTGAAGTCCATTAGTTACACACTAACAAAAGACGTGTCCGTATTAGAAGACTACTTCCAAAGGTTGAGACTATGGCTGAATCCATCCAAAACCAGTCTCAATCCACCATCTGAATAACCGTGACATAAACACCCAGTTATAAGTGACTTTCTGTGGTAACCCTGTTAAATACGAGTCGTATCCCAAGTACTTGGGCATAACATTAGACAGAAGCCTCGCATTCAAAAAGCACATCGAAAATGTGTGCAAAAAAACAACAAGCAGAGGGGCTCTGAAACGCAAACTGGCCGGTACAATGTGGGGAGCCACCACCAAAACTCTCTGCACGGCCGCCCTCGCACTCGTGTACTCCAGTGCTGAGTATGGCGCACCAGTCTGGGCACCAAGCGCCCATACAAAGAAATTGGAGGTAGAGGCCGACCAAAATTCGGTTTCGGTTTCGGCACTGAAAGTTGGCGAATGGCCTCTTTCGGCATACTTTCTGTTTCAGCCAAAAGTAATTTTTTTACTTTCGGTTTCAGCCGAAAGTAAATTTTTAACTTTTGGTCTGATTTCGGTTTTGGCCAAACTGATATTGACGGTCGTCATTCGTCAACCGAAGATCTATTTTTAGAATATAACGCTAGTGCTACGTCTATCACTCTGCCTATCGGCCGGTCAGTCGGCGCTAGGCAATCCTATGCGATAGGCTGCAAACACACACACGTCAGCAGCAGCAGCAGCTTGGGAGCGAGGTTACGGCCACAACCATCGTCTGCTAATGTATATACGACCGGTCAACAGATGGCAGTCTGCATCTCCATCCGTGGGTGGAGTCTCTTTGGCGGGACGACAACAAAGTGCCTCTGTTTTCTGTTCCCAGCCGCCTGCCCGCCTTGGCTTATGTGTTGCGTTCGCTTCAGTCTACACGCGTGTTGATACCAAGATTCGAAGTCTGACAATTAGAGGCCGACGGAAATTCTGTTTTGGTTTCGGCGCCGAAAGTTGGCAAATGGCCTCTATCGGCATAGTTTCTGTTTCGGCCGAAGCCAAAAAGTTAACTTTCGGTTTCGGCCGAAAGTTAATTTTTAACTTTCGGTTTACTTCCGGTTCAGCCGATAGTAAATTTTTAACTTTCGGTTTACTTTCAGTTTCGGCCGAAACCAGAAATTCAGTTTCGGTCGGCCTCTAATTGGAGGTCCAGATCAACAGCATCCTTCAAACAATAACGAGCACACTGAAATGCACTTCCACTGAGTGGCTACCGGTTCTAGCCAACATTACACCAGCAAAACTCCACCGGGATGCCGCGACATCAAACCAATTGGGAAAAATCCGAGGAGGTGTACATCTACCGTTACACAAAGACCAGCTCGACCCTCTATGAAGCCAATCTGGGATCGCACGAGACAATTTGATGACGTGGGGTCAACTGAAGACCGCTGGCAAACACTGTGGAGTTCTGCGGAGGTTCCAAATAAAAGCCTCATCGACGACCCCACAATTGCTCCGCATGGCTTTAATCTGCCAAGAAAACTATGGTGCTCCATCAACTGCTTCAGAACAGCAACTGGTTGCTGCATGTGTTAAACCACGTGGTGGTGCTGCAGGACAGGCCATTGTACAGGTGCGTGCGAAGACAAAGATCCCCCTATAGCCTTAACAGACTAGAGGGGCAAGTGCTGTTAGCAAGCACCTATGAAGGCCGGAACGCGAAGCACACACAATCTAACACTCATGAAGAGTAAGGCTACAGTTTTGTCACGGAGGTCAACAATGGCCACGGAAATTGTGAATTTTATTAAAGTCTGTGAAACACTTGAGATGCCTCCAGGATTGAACTTGGGGTATATGAAAAACACCTGTCCCTCAGCAGCCGTGAACAATCTGTCTGGAGAGATATACAGAGTCACAAAGATACACACACACACTCGGAGATACACAGATAAACTCGAATATGCACACGTAGGGACATGGAGATGAAGACATTGAAATAGAGAGATACAAAAACACGGAGACGCACAGAATGTCAGGGGAGTTATACATCGGGAGACATGGAGATACTCGCATAAATAAACAGATATATAGAGAGGCACTGAGATACACATAAAGAAGAGATACAGACACAATGAGATAGAGACAAGGAGATATACGCCCCACAATATTCCGTGACATTTGTTTGCACTTTAGCTGTGAATTTCAGAAAAAGTGTGGCCTTGCTCATAAGTGCTCTTGGTATGAATAGCCATCATTGCTTATGAAAGTGGAAACCCAGTTCATACTTTCGACGGTTAAATAATTGTATAGAATGATGTTATACAGGTCCAAGTCGAACAAAAGCGTATCCCTACAAAGAAATAGATGCAGAGAGAGACAAACGGAGATGCAGAGTGAGAAAGATGGAGATGCACAAGGGGCAAACGGATATGTAGAGAAAAGGGGGAGTCTGTAATGCAGAGACAAAAAGATGTCAAACAGTCCTCTTTTGAGGTTTACATTTACACTGTATTGCCTTGTGCAATAAAAAACATAACTTAGACTCAACTATTTTTTAATTTTAGAATAAATTATATATTTTATTTTACCAGCTAAGTCTACTGAGTTATACAGTGAGGGAAAAAAAGTATTTGATCCCCTGCTGATTTTGTACGTTTGCCCACTGACAAAGAGATGATCAGTCTATAATTTTAATGGTAGGTTTATTTGAACAGTGAGAGACAGAATAACAACAAAAAAATCCAGAAAAACGCATGTCAAAAATGTTATAAATTGATTTGCATTTTAATGAGAGAAATAAGTATTTGACCCCCTCTCAATCAGAAAGATTTCTGGCTCCGAGGTGTCTTTTATACAGGTAACGAGCTGAGATTAGGAGCACACTCTTAAAGGGAGTGCTCCTAATCTCAGCTTGTTACCTGTATAAAAGACACCTGTTCACAGAAGCAATCAATCAATCAGATTCCAAACTCTCCACCATGGCCAAGATCAAAGAGCTCTCCAAGGATGTCAGGGACAATATTGTAGACCTGCACAAGGCTGGAATGGGCTACAAGACCATCGCCAAGCAGCTTGGTGAGAAGGTGACAACAGTTGGTGTGATTATTCGCAAATGGAAGAAACACAAAAAAACTGTCAATCTCCCTCGGCCTGGGGCTCCATGCAAGATCTCACCTCGTGGAGTTGTAATTATCATGAGAACGGTGAGAATCAGCCCAGCACTGCACGGGATGATCTTGTCAATGATCTCAAGGCAGCTGGGACCATAGTCACCAAGAAAACAGTTGGTAACACACTACGCCGTGAAGGACTGAAATCCTGCAGCCCCCGCAAGGTCCCTCTGCTCAAGAAAGCAAATATACATGCCCGTCTGAAGTTTGCCAATGAACATCTGAATGATTCAAAGGACAACTGGGTGAAAGTGTTGTGGTCAGATGAGACCAAAATGGAGCTCTTTGGCATCAACTCAACTCGCCGTGTTTGGAGGAGGAGGAATGCTGCCTATGACCCCAAGAACACCATCCCCACCGTCAAACATGGAGGTGGAAACATTATGCTTTGGGGGTGTTTTTCTGCTAAGGGGACAGGACAATGTCACCGCCTCAAAGGGACGATGGACGGGGCCATGTACCGCCAAATCTTGGGTGAGAACCTCCTTCCCTCAGCCAGGGCATTGAAAATGGTACGTGGATGGGTATTCCAGCATGACAATGACCGAAACCACACGGCCAAGGCAACAAAGGAGTGGCTCAAGAAGAAGCACATTAAGGTCCTGGAGTGGCCTAGCCAGTCTCCAGACCTTAATCCCATAGAAAATTTGTGGAGGGAGCTGAAGGTTCGAATTGCCAAACGTCAGCCTCGAAACCTTAATGACTTGGAGAAGATCTGCAAAGAGGAGTGGGACAAAATCCCTCCTGAGATGTGTGCAAACCTGGTGGCCAACTACAAGAAACGTCTGACCTCTGTGATTGCCAACAAGGGTTTTGCCACCAAGTACTAAGTCATGTCTTGCAGAGGGGTCAAATACTTATTTCCCTCATTAAAATGCAAATCAATTTATAACAATTTTGACATGCGTTTTTCTGGATGTTGTGGTTGTTATTCTGTCTCTCACTGTTCAAATACACCTACCATTAAAATTATAACTGATCATTTCTTTGTCAGTGGGCAAACGTACAAAATCAGCAGGGGATCAAATACTTTTTTCCCTCACTGTATAGCTCTTTTTCAGAAGTGACCTGGCCACAAATGATAGCTCAACAAAGTGGCGTATCATGTTGACATTTATATCAGCCAAATACTCTAAGTGCATGTTTATAAATGTGGAGGCAAAAACTGGAGGACCCGGAGCAAAATCCACATGACCACAGCGAGAACATGCAAACTCCAAATATACAGGCGTCAGGGTCGGGATCGAACCAATGACCTTGTCTGTTGTTTGGACCTAAGTGGGCATACTTGCAGGCCAGATGGAAAATACACACATAGGTAATGTATAATTAGTAGTTAGAATTCACACTTATATTGGCCACTAATTTACATGCACCATTTCTGATATGCGTATATAAATCAAGTCTTACTGCCGTCAAATAAATTTAGCTATATGTTGCTACACACAATGGTAATTCATGTAGCTACTATTAAGATGCCAAAGACATTAAGTATATTGCAGTAATGAAAGTGGCTCCTGTGATGTTACACCTTTGCTTGAGTAGGACTGAACATGACCATATATATGAATGTCGTGCAATTAATGTCTGTAAATCACTCTTGGTTTCTATATTTTGTATTACTACAGTCATATCCATAGGCAAATATCACGTACAGTATAAGCTAATTGCAAGATTTTGCCACTGCATACCCACCACGTTAAGTGGCCAAAGGGAAAGTGCAGATAAAATGTCAAATCTTTTCATCTTGGCTCTGGTCAGATAACACATTCCTACGGACGGAGCTGGTAGTAACGTTGGATTGCTTGGTCAATGGCCAGGGTCAACGGCGGCGTGGTGTATTCCGCAAATATGCCCTACTGTAAGGGTGGGCACAAGCCGGTGTGAGTAGGTTAAACGTTGAGTTTTATAAGGGCACCACGGGGTGACCAGCCCCTCCCCACCCAGCCCCACCCCTCCCACCCCCCACCGAGCCCCACCCTCCTCACCCAGCCCCTCCCCTCCCCACTCAGCCCCTCCCTCCCCACCCAGCCCCTCCCCACCCTCCCCTCTCCACCCAGCCCCACCCCTCCCATTTTTGGATGCACGACGGACGGACGGACAGAATAATCCCCTGTGGGCTGGTGTAACCAGGAGGTTACTACCAGTAAATATGATTCCGGTAGACGACAGCACGTATGGAGCGCTAAAGCCAGTCACGTCGTATATGTACACACAGGTACACAGGCCGAGAGTGCACAAACACACAAGCTTCCGGTGTAGATTTTCATAGAAGTTGTGTTACCACAACCTAACCATGTGGATCGGTGGTTAAAGTGCTCAATTTATAATTGGAAGGTTGCGAGCTAAAACCCAATTAGGAGGTCAACCTGGCCCACTATACCTTTTGCGTTGGTAAAATGAGTATCACTTTTGTGGGAAAACATCAGCAGTCATTTTACGGAGAGATGTCTTTGCCATGAGAACATTAATATCTCATCGCTTCTTCCGAGCTGACAATGAAGATGAGGAGTGGATCTATGCATTGTTGAGCAGGCAGATATTTTGACTTTGTGCTGTCAAAATCACTATTCGATTAATCCATTAAGCAACGTGATTCAGTTTTATAGCCTCTTTGGAAAGAGATGCACAACAAGCAAGACATATCATTACGAAGACCCTCGCTGAGTCGCATGAAAATACCATAAGCCAAATGCTCATTTTGGCTGTACCATCCGCCCATGTATTCGTATGGCATGTGTTAGCAGGGGAGCCCCTTTCAGTCTTGGGAATCCAGCATATGCACTGACTGCACCGCTGTTAATACGACTAGTTGTAGAGCACAGTATTTTCTGCATGCACTATTCATGCACGTGTACATATGTAGTGTTCTTGTATGGAGACGGAGTCGTCGTAGAGGCAACACGGTTTATTTACAAATATAACAGGATACACTCAATCCCTAACACAAAGGGGTAGTGGCCCCTTTCACCCACAACCTGGGGAGGTAAAGCCTCCGGGCTATCGTACTTAGTCACTTTAGCTACTCTGACTTCTCTAGCCCTCCGGCTGGCTAGACCTAGGGGAGGCTGACCCACCGCTGGTCCCGGTGGGTCCCTGACCACTGGCCCGTCCGGACCCGGCCCTCAGAAGGACATCAGGCCGAGGGAACCTCAGGGTCCTAACCGCACTGAGCCCCGGCCCTTAAAATGACGTTCGTGGCTTGGGGTCCAGGGTCTTGTCTCCAGGCTGGCTTCTGGATTCGGCTTGAGGCGAACTGAACTGCGCTCTCAAGAACCCGATTTATATACCGTTTCCCACCGAGGGATGGGATTCTGTGGGATCGTACTTTCCCCCAGCCCCCTCCCCTCAGAGGGGTCCTGGCCACCGTTGGCTCAACCGGTCCGTACCGGTTTCTACCGCTCCCCACCGAGGGGCAGGGTTCTGTGGGATCGTAGACACTGCCCACAGCCCCCCCTCCCCGGCGGATCCCGGCCAGGAGTACACAACCACCCCGTACCGGTAAGCACCCTGGTTCTGGCACACGTGTGTGTCAACATGACCACCACACATACAAGGGCTTTTTCCACTGGAATGAAAAGAACATCTCGTTGCCTTGGCTATCACAGAAGTAATTAATATTACTAAAATCCGTTTTCTCCATAGAATTAGTATGATGATATCTTATTACTTTATTTATAGGTCATGTAACGTTTAATAAGCTGCTGTAGCAGTTCCAGGGGCAGTGTGGGCCTCCAACAGGCATATATAAATGCCAACTATGTACTATGTATTACTATAGCTCAGCTGGACATAGCTGTGTTTTTCCCATATGGTGCATTTTTATCATGTATTTGGCCGAATTTTATTAATACCGACACAACTGGTTCATCGGTAGTGGTGAATAACTCATCCATTACCTCTATTTGGTGAGTTTCACAGTTGAAACAATTACATGCAAGACAATTGTCACCATATACAGATTAAAACATCAAGGAGTAATCACAAATAATTATCTAGCCACATCATCTATCACACGTAAAATTTGGTAAAATTAAACCAAGGATACAATTTCAGTTACTGCCCTGGGAATTATACCCATATCTCAAATTTCATGGCTGTAGATGCATTCCCACTCGACTACATTGCGCCAAGCACACGCTGGTTTAAGCTGTGTGATGTCAGTAATCATTAAAAGGTAGAATAATTGTTGAGTGTAAATTATTCCCAAGTAGTGTAAATTTGTTAGGGCAGATGCTTTTTTGACGTCTCTACTCTAATATGAGACTTGGAAGATGATTAATTATTGAAACCTGAATAGCTTTTTATATCGGTGCAAGTTGTGAAGATTTGAGATAAAAAGATGATTTTTTTTTTACCTGAAAATTGCGTTTTACGGAATAGTTAAGAACATGTTATTTCAAGAGCAAGACAAATATGAAAATAGCATATACAATTTTTTTTAAAGCATGTATGAAACGCAAGAAATAAGCATTTGGAAAGGATGTGAGTGATTCACAGAAAAAGGTTATTGGATTGTCACCCATTTTCTGTTTCACATAATTCTTCGAGAATGTAATGGTTTGGCCAAAATTCTAACAGGTGAAACTTACATATATATCTCTCAGTACTTGCATACACTGTCATTTCATCATAAGTTCCACTCAGGAAATCCTTAAAAATAATTTGCAAACGTGGATACTGATTTACATTATGGTACTTTTGTAGTTGCAGTCAGATTTATGTCAAATCGGATGTTTTTTAGGTACTGAAGACAGGGGTGTTCTGGTGGGATGTACAGTTTGTCGTGGTTTTGTCTCGCTTGGTTTTTATGTATAAAGAGGTGTCAGAACTAAGGGCAGAGGGCATTTCCACATTAATCACATAAGGATTGGTATTTTAATTTAATGCATGTTGATTTTGTATTCTGGAAATTAGTTAATCTTATAGATTGCCATGACTGTATATCAATGAGGCTCGATCTATTTAGCAGCATTTAAGGTGAGAAGATCCAACCTTTTTAAATTAATAATTTCCTTTGTTGGTGGAGGATTTCTGAGGGCACCGAAGCTCATGGCGCCAAACGAATGGATCTATTTACATCACAAGCAAATAGTACGACACATACAAGTATTGCACAAACATGGCAATGCATATAATTAATAATTACTGTATGTATAGATATGTATTAAAAATTTTGCCCGAACTGTGGCATTTGAGTTAGCACCTTTATGAATTAATGAACATGTTTCAAAGCAACTTAACCGGTTTAGATCTTGACATACTCCAAATTAAATGTGAGTTATGCTGCCTCGTAGTGTGTAAGATCTAGCAGGTGGTGATGTGGTGATAGTGTAACCCACAAGAAGGCTTCACGTTCAAATCCTGGTCTGGGGTCAACTCAGCCCATCCCATTAGAGTCAATGACATAATTATCGCTTTTTGGGAAACCAATTGTGGTCACCCCACACATTAACCGGCACCCATCCTGTTGAAATGGAATTTCCACTGCTGATTCAAGGCCACCAATGGAGATGAGAACTACACGTTCTACTACAAGGTCTGATGAGCACCCTGCCGCCTAGTCTTTTCGCAGATGAACGAAGGACATTTATTATGACTGCATTATGTTACTTATGAGGCTGGATACATTATAAGCCACTGTCATATTGAGTGGAAATCATGCCCTGTCCAAGAGATGTACCATTATTAGGGCCATTGTCAGAATCCCAACAGGTATGGTTAAAAGCGCCATAGAGGACATTGGATCTTTAAAGCAGATTAAAGTGGGCACTGGATATTCTCTACACTCTTGGTCTCTGTATTTGGGAAAGGGCCCTGAACCACAACCAAATCCATATAACTTCATGGAAACTCAATAGTGCTCACCCTGTGTCTGGAGACTGGTCTCTGCCACAATGCCTCTCGGTGATGAAGGGAGATGCTTACCACCCTTATTTTGTATGTATGTTGAACTTCTTTCGCACCGAACGTAGCCAATCCGTGATAATCGGAGAATGACGAAAATATGACTTTGGAAGGTGCATAAAACTAGCTGTGCACAAAGAAATAGGAGGTAGGTGCAATGAAGAATTTTAAGATCGTCACAACCTTGAAATTATACTTGAGAATATGCTCCAGAAGAACACGAGTGTGCCTGTAGGCTGCTCAAAACATAAAAGCTAAATTAAACAAGTGAACACAAACACTTGCACATGCTCTGATGTGGGGACGCACGCACAAACCCCCAACGCAATTACGATCCTTCAATTTCAAATTAACAAGACTCATGTAAATGTATTCCCTCGTTCCTCCTTGTTGCATGATGCCTGCTTTGATGACCCAGGGGTACAGGAGAGAGTGTTAGCGAGATGGGGGGGGGGTAGAAACAGGCAGCGAGGCAGTGGTGTAGATAGTAGGGGGTGATAAAAGCAGTGAAAGGGCAAGGGAGGGGATGGATGTGTCATCTCTGCTTCCTTTAATCATTACACATTTAGACACCACCAATCCCCTAAACCTTTGAAATCACACCTCTTCTACTCTGGACCTCCTTTCCAAACAGAAAGACTCGACACACCTTGATACATACGACCTTTATTTCGCAGAATGATTATTTAACCCTACCGTAAGCTGCTGGATTTTAGGATTTCTATACAGCTTTTTCATGATTCGAATTGCTTTTGCTTAAGGATGCATTTTTGCGAGAGTGTGTTATGTAGATCTTAGCCCCATTAAAGCAATGTGAAATGTCCACCAATGCTTTAGGGAAATCAATAGAGATGAGCACACTTGCTTGAGCAAGAATACATTGGCGTTTACTTGTTAACGTTACTCCAATTACACCTTGAGGCTGTATTGTCATATTAGGGTATTCTTTTTTATTTCAATTCAAAGTATCTCTCTGCTCATGTGAGCAGTGGGGCAGTAATTATCACTATTGGTGGCCCTAAGCAAATGGTGAACATTTCATATTGCCATAATAGCATCTCCGTATGATGACCATGCAACTGTTGACTTCCAACAAAGAAGTTGAGTCGTCCCTCGCGTAGCGTGTTCCCCCCCCTAAAGAGCGCAAATTCGCAGTCACGCGATTACTTTTTTAGGGACATATGTCCCTAAAAACATTTTAAATAACGAAAATATTTCTCATGGCGTCACCGCGTCATGGCTGCTACCCAGTGTCACGAGCTGGGCATAGCCACCTGAGATCTGAGTAGAAGCAGCCCACGGAAGCATTCACGATTATTATTTGTTATTAAACTCCTTAGTGATTTTTTATGTTAATATCATTAAGTATTACATTTTCACGTATTATGTAATCCAGGTCTAAAAATTAAATACTTATTTTTTTCTTTGGTAACATGCATATCTGTGGGAAAATAGGGTTCATATAGCACGATTCGACTTGCTAATTTTTTTCAGGAACGCATGTCGCGAGTTATGCGAGGGACGCCGGTACTTACTTCATCAGCGCCAGATACATTTACGAGCCGTTTTATTTTATTTAAGTCTCCTCTTGAAAGGGCTGCGTTTGTGTCCTGCTACTAAAAACAAATGCTTCCAGCATCCCAGTATGTAAATGAGCTCCCAGATGCAAAAATGGTTTATAGTCTAGCGGAAAAGACAGACACACACATCGACTTACACACACTTACAGACATTGATCCACACACACAAACACATCGACTTACACACACACACGGACTGACACGCACAGACATCGACTTTAGATACACACACATGGCGTTACACACACATATCGACGGACACACGTACAGCGACTGACGCACACACATCGACTCACACACACACATACATAGACTCACAAACACATCGACCTAGACACATATGGACTTACACACATATCGACTAAGACATACACACATGGGCTTACAGACACACATGGACCCACGCACACACATGGACTTAAACAGACAAACATCGACGCACACACACATACACATGGACTCACACACACAGACATCGACTTTAGATATACACACACATATGGACTTGCACACACGTGGACTAACTCACACACACACGTGGACTCACACACATATACACATCGACGTACAAACACGTCGACTGACACACATAGACACACAAACACACATCGACTCACACGCACATAGAGCCACACACACACATATCGACTGACACGCAGACATATTAATGTACACACAGAGTGATTCACACACACACACATAGACTGACACACACACATGGACTGACCCTCAACAACAACCGCCATTCGCCACTAAGTGGCGGTGACGTCACCACGACGCTTGTGCCAGGCCATGTGCACCCTGAGGCCACGTGAAGTGTCGAACGCCCGCTGGCAGGAGGTCACGGGGCAGACCCAGGTGCCACGGGTCGACTGACCGAGATGACCGAGATGACTGGCTGATGCACCAGCTGTGCCCCCTACTGTGCCGACTTGCTGTGCTTTAGCCACCCGGCGCTCCGCTCGTTGTTGTACACACACACACATTGACTTACACATACTGACTGTGGTGGTTACCTGCTTTCACTACAGCAGTGCATACTGACTGTAGTGGTACCTGCTTTCACAACAGCATTGCATACTAACTGTGGTGGCATCCTGCTTTAACTACAGCAGTGCATACCGACTGTGGTGGAACCTGCTTTCACTACAGCAGTGCATACTGACTGTGGTGGTATCCTGCTATGATTACAGCATTGCATACTTACTGTGGTGGTAACCTGCTATGACTACAGCAGTGCATACTGACTGTGGTGGAACTTGCTATGATTACAGCATTGCATACTGACTGTGGTGATACCTGCTATGATTACAGCAGTGTATATTGACTGTGGTGATACCTGCTATAACAGCAGTGCATACTAACTGTGGTGGTACCTGCTATGATTACAGCAGTGCATACTGTGGTGGCACCTGCAATGATTACAGCACTGCATACTGACTGTGGTGGTACCTTCTATCACTACAGTAGTACATGCTGACTCTATCGCAGTATATATCGACTCTTTGACACAAAGTACTCACCTGCAGTGGCGGCTCCTGCAAAATCTCTCAGGGGGGCAAATGTCTGGATGATTGATAAGGATAAGGTCCACCCATGCAATGGATAAATTAACAGCTTAAGCATGTAAAGGCAACTTCACTTCTTTAATATTAATGAAAAATAAAGTGACTCTTACAATACATCTTGTTTGTGTCTATCTCACTATTATTACAATCCACTTAGTTTCTTTTATTGAAGATTCCACTAGGTGGCGACAAATAACATTGTTGACTGAAACGTGCTTACGTATGATGACGTAAGCACGTTAGTGCGAGCCCTCCCGGAAGCCATAGAGAATGCATTGCAGCGCCCGCCTTTCGAAAAAAAACATCTTTGAATGTAAGTCTATGGGACCACACGGGGCGATTCTCAGCCGGAGTGAAATCGCCCAAATAGAGGCGGTACTCCACAGAACGTGACATGATGCTGATTGGACTATATCCAGAGGCACAGTAACGGCTGAGATTGGTGGTGCGTCGCCCAATCGCCCTAATGAAGAAACCGCCCCTGCTCACCTGACAAAGTGGCGTGGTAAGGCCTAGTCTCATGCGGAGCCTCCGGCCTCGCCTAGGTTGCGCGGCCGAGGCGGCACCTTGGCAGACTGGGGGCTGGGCCGCAACCCCCGCCCACCACCATCCCCCCGTTCGTGCTACAATAATAGTATCTAAGCGCTCTAATAATAGTATCTACCGACCCTATAGTAGTAAGTGCACACATTGGGGTGGGGGGGGAGAGGAGGACATGACACTTTTATGAATTTACCATTGACACTCAGTGGTACTGCAGGTTACTGAATGGTGAGTGGCGATCACCTCTACACATATAAAGACAGCCACAGGTCTCTCTCCCTCTCTGGAATTAGCCATCACGTGAAGAAATATGCATGTACTTAATTGCACAGACGAGGCTCAGTGGGAATGAGCACATCATTAATTAGTTTAGGCTATATGAGATGGCAGCGACATTATGGTGGCTAACAGCAACCAGATGACTTGCAGTGAGAGAAAACCGTAGTGTGCACTAACATAATTGCTTCAAACAAAACTGAATAAGACACCTCCAAGAATGGGTTATCACGCTGAAATGTGGCAGCATATTGGCAATTGAAATTAAGAATGATATCATCCTTTCCTCCTGTTGGAATTTTTAATGTAAAAATAAAAACAGGATAACTACTATTTTCCAAGCTGGTCGGGTGGCAGTATGGCAATCCCAGGCACGGTTCATCCACTAGGGGCGTTGGAGCACCACCCCACCAAGCAGTTGGAGACGAGAAAATATTTTTTCTAATTAAAATACTTTTATATTAATTGTCTGTTGTGTAATTTTTAAAGAAATATAATGATTATTTCAATGTGAATTGCCTAATGAAGAGAGTATTTTAAGTTTATATTATAAACCTCTGCAACAACACAGTCTGATTTCATGATAGATGTTTTCTTGGGTTCGATCGCTTAAATATATAAATGTGTCGTTAAAACCCGCCACCACCTGACACAGCCAACTAGTAAGGGTTGTCACGTAAACAGAACATGCCAACTCGTCACTAGTATAGTACACGGGTCTGTTGGAGAGCCAAGCCACAACATTTACAATCTGAGTACAACGTTTCGCCAGAAATTACAACTAGCTTCATCAGGCGACAGCCGGATTTGTGGAGAAGTACACCTGTTTCGTTCCTTATATAGAAGTGTACAATCTATGCCTCTAGGTTGTAATTACTGGCGAAGGTACATTCTTCATAGTGTGCTTTCCCCCTCACCACAATGTGTGAACGTACTACTATAGGGTTGGTAGATACTACTACTATAGTCCTTAGATACTATTACTGTAGAGCGGGTGAGGGGATGGTGGGGGGGGGGTAGCAGCCCAGCCGCAGCCTGCAAAGGGCCATCTCGGCTGGCTGGACAATCTAGGCGAGGCCGGGGGCTCTGCACGTGACTAGGCCTCACCACGGCACTCTGTGAAGTTCGTAGTTAACTGCTATAGAGTCAATATATACTATTATAGAGTCGGTATATACGACTATAGAGTAAGTAGTTACTACTGTAGAGTAGGTAGATACTTCTACAGCCAGTACACACCACTGTAGTGATAGTAGCTACTACTACAGCCAGTACATACTACTATAGTGATAGTAAATACTACTACAGCCGGTACATACCACTGTAGTGATAGTAGATACTACTACAGTCTGTGGGTACAACTGTAGTGATAGCAGCTACTGCTGCAGTCAGTATATACTACAGTAGTGATAGCAGCTACTGCTACAGTCAGTATCTACTACTGTGGTGATAGTAGATACTACTACAGTCAGTATATACTACTGTAGTGATAGCAGCTATTGCTACAGTCTGTATCTACTACTGTAGTGATAGCAGATAGTACTACAGTCAGTATCTACTACTGTAGTGATAGTATATACTACTAAAGTCAGTATATACTAGTGTAGTGATAGTAGATACTACTAAAGTCAGTATATACTACTGTAGTGATAGCAGCTACTGCTACAGTCAGTATCTGCTATTGTAGTGATACCAGTTACTGCTACAGTCAGTATCTACTACTGTAGTGATAGCAGCTACTATTACAGTCAGTATATACTACTGTAGTGATAGCAGCTACTATTACAGTCAGTATATACTACTGTAGTGATAGCAGCTACTATTACAGTCCGTATATATTACTGTAGTGATAGTAGATAGTACAAAAGTCAGTATATACTACTGTAGTGATAGTAGATACTGCTATCGAGTCGGTAGATTCTACTATAGTCAGTAGATACTGCTATAGAGCTAGTAGTTACTACTATAGTCAGTGGATACTACTATAGAGTCAGCAGATACTACTATAGAGTTAGTAGTTACTACTATAGAGTCGGTAGATACTACTGTAGGGTCAGTAGATACTACCACGGTCAGTAGTTACTACTACAGTCCATAGATACTACTATAGAGTCAGTAGCTACTACTGGGCTCAGTAGACACTACTGTACAGTTAGTAGCTACAACTACAGAGTCAGCAGATACTACTATATAGTCAGATACTACTGTATAGTGAGATACTACTATAGGGTCACTAGATACTACTCACTCTATTGTATGTAGGGTGTTGAGGTATATATGCCCACTTTCTATAACTTTTTGGACTTCTGCAAGCCTCTTACAATTTTGTTGACGGACAAATGGACAGACAAACGGCACGCTGGGCTTTCACAATAGCTTAGTATTTGTGTATGTATATGTTATGTTTTTAAGAGAAGTTTTGAAATATATTTTTCCCCCGCGCAATGCTGCATGGGTACTTTCCGTTAGTTGTTTATAAATGCCTACCGTTGGTAGATAAGACGGTTATATCACTTTCACGGGAAGGCCAATAACACGACGAGGTTTTTCTTAATTAGAACACCATCTTTTTCAGAGGTCACTCACAAAAGCCCCACCGAGTGGAAATGTCACGAGCCGACACTGGGCAGTCCCTAACTTACCATTGTAAAGTTTGTGAGTTCAAATAATTGGTTGGAGGTCACAAAACAGATCTAGGTGTTATGGATACACGTTCCGGGGTGAATGACAGTCTCCAGTGCGCCAACTGTTTTATCTGCTTGACAATCCGCTCATTGTCGTGAATGTCACCTCTCCACCTCTTGCCTTCAATTGTTGCTGCAGCGTGGCGACTGTCAAATGTTTATTATCTCCTATGATTTGGCTCCTGCACACACACAGGCCAATACTGATACTGATGGTAGCAAATGCTGGCAACTCCACTCAGTTCCAGGTCCTCTTAGGCTATCCTGTTTTCTATACATCCCGATTTCGCAAAATGTTATCTGGACAAATGCACGCTCATACACACAAAGACACGTTCACACATGCAGACACAAAGACAGAGATTAATCAATTTAGCTTCAAAGACTCTTGGGGAAAGTGCTGTCAACAGGATCCTATTAACGTGGCACAGCATACAAGGAAGTGGTGTGATGAGCACCACTCCCAGCCACAAATTGACTACACTAACCAGGAGACCCAGGCCATATTCAAGTTATATTTTCTACTGGTAGCTGTGCTTAATTGCTATGAATCTAACCTAGGTCACCGTGATCATATCACATTAATTAAAACCGCTGTATTACCGCACCCTATGCACACATAATAATATTAATACCCACAATTTTGAAAACTTTTAACAAATTGACCAAGACAAGACTAAAATCATTGTCTCCCTGCTCATACATTAGCCATTTTTTATCCAGTGGAAATTGTACATTCCCAAGGAAGGGGTCAGCGAACCTCTCTACAGTATGACCACAATGGACAAAAAGACCTTGCCCTTAAAGTATGGGTATGTTCTTTTGCGCGGGGTTTAAATTTATCGTGCAGTACATCACGTCATTGCATATGGAATAAACATCCGTGCTGGGTCTCGCGTTCGCCGCTCGATTAAAATGACTCTCATTGATTTGAACTCTAACATCCCCCCGCAAAGTGAATTCGTTAGGACGAGAAGCCATGCATCTGGGGGCGTCTATCGAGCTGTTATTAAACATGGAGGGGCAGACAAGGGCAAGGTCCCTCATATACACCAGGAGGATCATTGGATTTAAAGGGGTGGTATGTGCAATGGCACACTCAGCCTTAGTACAAGCCATGTCCATAAATGAGACATGTATTCATGGATTTTGCGGTGAGGGCAGAAGTGGGAGGAAGGGAGGTTCTGGTCAAACTCGTACTCAAGTACATCCCATCCCATGTACCCGGGTGGATAATTTTCTCATTGGTAAAACAACGGGGGGACCTTTCATACAAGGCGAGCTTTAACAATAACGTCTGCTAAAGTTGTCATTGCTTTGCAATTAAGTCATTAATCGTCATGTCTCAGGCTGAAACATGCACGTGTGTGTAAGTTGCATATACAGTGAGGGAAAAAAGTATTTGATCCCCTGCTGATTTTGTACGTTTGCCCACTGACAAAGAAATGATCAGTCGATCATTTTAATGGTAGGTATATTTGAACAGTGAGAGACAGAATAACAGCAAAAAAATCCAGAAAAACGCATGTCAAAAATGTTATAAATTGATTTGCATTTTAATGAGGGAAATAAGTATTTGACCCCTCTGCAAAACATGACTTAGTACTTGGTGGCAAAACCCTTGTTGGCAATCACAGAGGTCAGACGTTTCTTGTATCTTAATTTAGGAGCTTTCGTGACTGCAGGAATTATTCTTTGGTTCTTTTCGGTTAAGTCACGTCTAAAAATAAAATAATAACTCAAAATAAAATAACACATTACGACGTTTCGATTGCAACACAATCGAAACGTCGTAATGTGTTATTTTATTTTGAGTTATTATTTTATTTTTAGACGTGACTTAACCGAAAAGAACCAAAGAATAAAAACGTTTCTTGTAGTTGGCCACCAGGTTTGCACACATCTCAGGAGGGATTTTGTCCCACTCCTCTTTGCAGATCTTCTCCAAGTCATTAAGGTTTCGAGGCTGACGTTTGGCAATTCGAACCTTCAGCTCCCTCCACAGATTTTCTATGGGATTAAGGTCTGGAGACTGGCTAGGCCACTCCAGGACATTAATGTGCTTCTTCTTGAGCCACTCCTTTGTTGCCTTGGCCCTGTGTTTTGGGTCATTGTCATGCTGGAATACCCATCCACGACCCATTTTCAATGCCCTGGCTGAGGGAAGGAGGTTCTCACTAAATATTTGACGGTATATGGCCCCGTCCATCATCCCTTTGATGCGGTGAAGTTGTCCTGTCCCCTTAGCAGAAAAACACCCCCAAAGCATAATGTTTCCACCTCCATGTTTGACGGTGGGGATGGTGTTCTTGGGATAATAGGCAGCATTCCTCCTCCTCCAAACACGGCGAGTTAAGTTGATGCCAAAGAGCTCCATTTAGGTATCATTTGACCACAACACTTTCACCCAGTTGTCCTCTGAATCATTCAGATGTTCATTAGGAAACTTCAGACAGGCATGTATATGTGCTTTCTTGAGCAGGGGGACCTTGCGGACGCTGCAGGATTTCAGTCCGTCACAGCGTAGTGTGTTACCAACTGTTTTCTTGGTGACTATGGTCCCAGCTGCCTTGAGATAATTGACAAGATCCTCCCGTGTAGTTCTGGGCTGATTCCTCACCGTTCTCATGATCATTGCAACTCCACAAGGTGAGATCTTGCATGGAGCCCCAGGCCGAGGGAGATTGACAGTTATTTTGTGTTTCTTCCATTTGCGAATAATCGCACCAACTGTTGTCACCTTCTCACCAAGCTACTTGGCGATGGTCTTGTAGCCCATTCCAGCCTTGTGTAGGTCTACAATCTTGTCCCTGACATCCTTGGAGAGCTCTTTGGTCTTGGCCATGGTGGAGAGTTTGGAATCTGATTGATTGCTTCTGTGAACAGGTGTCTTTTATACAGGTAACAAGCTGAGATTAGGAGCACGCCCTTTAAGAGTGTGCTCCTAATCTCAGCTCATTACCTGTATAAAAGACACCTGGGAGCCAGACATCTTTCTGATTGAGAGGGGGTCAAATACTTATTTTCCTCATTAAAATGGAAATCAATTTATAACATTTTTCACATGCGTTTTCTGGATTTTGTTGTTGTTATTCTGTCTCTCACTGTTCAAATAAACCTACCATTAAAATTATAGACTGATCATTTCTTTGTCAGTGTGCAAACGTACAAAATCAGCAGGGGATAAAATGCTTTTTTCCCTCACAGTATATGTAACAAGATAAATAATTATATAACCATACAATGGTCCTCCCTCATATAGTTATCTCTCCATGTAAAAAAGTTTAAATATTTTTTCTACACATCCCCTCAGCCACTAGGCCGTCCGGGACTGCAGGACCTCAGCAGCACTGGTTCAATGCAAGCAAATTCTGGACTGGCTTCAGCATTCAATGTCTCACCAGCAGGGCCAGGTCCACCTGAACCAAGACTAGTGCACGGCCATAGTTTCTAGATATTGGTCCTCGTTCAATACAAATTATATATGATATAAAACAATCAGCATGACTGTTGTGGAGAAAAAAAACCTAAATCAGCAGCAAAATAAATACGTATATTCTCCACAACAACGCAATTATTTTGTTATAAATGAATGCCTCTGTGATTGCCATAAAATGTGTGTTGTGTATGTTTGATTGTAACAGTGCAATACAATCCCAGCAACCTGGGTTAAAACTCAGCCATGTACATTGGCTGGGTGGCACAGTGATACTGTGCATGGTTTAACACTGTAAGGTTCTGAGTTTAAATCCCGTTCAGCCACTCATTCACTTTGTTTGGAGGTCAACAGTTGCTGTCGTATGTAAGACCCTCACCCCTGCCAACAAAAAGAATGTCGAAATTTCACTACTAGCTCAGGCCTGTAAGCAGGACAGGAGTGCTGTCGCAGAGCCAATCGAGTTGGAAACCACTTTGACTTTGATATGCATATCATGAGAAATTGAAATCTTAAATGGTCACGGTCTTGCCTTAGGTCAACTCAGCAGTAAATAAGAACTCGGTATACGAGGGAGACAAAAGCAGGTTGGATGTGTGCTGGTCCGCCATCTAATCACGTTCAATGCTGACCTTAGCACGTGCTCGCGAATAAAAACTTGCCCCAATTGAGTATACTGTATGTGTGTAAAGAATGTTTGCCTACAATCTGAGAGGATGTCTTTTATGCATGTACTGGGTATTTTGTACCATCGGGCACTCCACCCCCACAACTCCCAATTGGTGACGGGCGGTTGTGGAGAGAGTGGAGAGTTTGCCATACCTGGGTAGTGTGCTCATGACCGGCTCCGGTTTAACAGCAGAGGTCTCTTTCCGAATCAGTCGAGCGGCATTGTTTTTTCATCGGTTGCGTAACGCTGTGTGGAATCTACCTGGTCTGTTGCTCCGCACAAAACTTCAGGTCTTCTCGGCCAGTCATTCCCTCCCTTCTCTACGCATGCGAAACGTGGACCCCCCCCCCCCCCTAATGGAACATCTTCACCGGTTACAAACATTTAGGCTGGCCTGCCTACGATCCATCCTGGGTCTAACCAGGCTGGATTGTGTGAGGAGCTCACAAATCATTTAAAGATGTGGACAAAATCCCATCGGTGAGCTCCTCCGGCAGGCAAGGCTGCGTTGGCTGGCCCATGTAGCCCGCATGCCCAGCCACCGCATGCCTAAACAAATTTTGTTCGGCCGGATCGTGGGGGCTTAACGGGCGTAGCACGGGCTAGAGAAGAGATTGATTGATGTGCTGCAGGAGGATGTGGAGCTGAGTGGACTTGCCGATGACTGGTACCAGTGGTCTCAAGATCGGCCTCTGTGGAGGAGGCTCGTGAAGGACTCTACTGGCCAGTTGGAGGCAGTCATCCTCCAACAACAACGGAGGGCGGAGGAGCGACGCTCACAACAACGAGCGAACCGCCAAGTGGCTAAAGCACAGCAATTTGGCACAGTAGGGGGTGCATCAGCCAGTCGTCTCAGTCAGTCGACCGGTGGCATCTGTCTGCCCCGTCACCTCCTGCCAGCGGGCGTAAGACACTACACGTGGCCTCAAGGTGCACATAGCCTGCCACAAGCGTCGTGGTGACGTCACCACGACTTAGTGCCGAATGGCGGTTTTTGTTGTATGGTATTGTGTGATATTTTTTACACTTTTCATTATTTTTCTATCTACGTGACTTTACCCAAAGACACAATGAATGTACATTAATAATGTTTGCGTGCAGACAACTATTTTTTTTATATTCCTTGCTTCTTTTGCTCAACTCTTGTACACAGAAACCTGGTATTTTTATAATCACCTTGAAAACATTCACATATTTTCGTTTGTGTGCTCACAACTAATAATGTATTATTAATTTGCTCTGCATTCATTTTTTTGGTGTCTAATCATGTTCATGGAAAACAATTTTTTTATAATCACCTTGCAAATATTACAATCATAATGTTTGTGTGCGGACAAATAACATTTATGTTCCTTGCTTCTTCCACTAAACTCCTGTACATAGAAAGTGTGTGTAAGTCGATGTGTGTGTCTGTCTTTTTCACCCGGGCAACGCCGGGTACTTACCGCTAGTATGTGATAAATGTCCGTGTATTACATCCAATACATTTTCATTTTTATTATGCTTATGATGTACTGTCATAGATATTGTGGACTGCACTACATCCTAGCGCTCCAGGTTTAACTCCTGGCCAGGGACATCAAATAGTATCTAAACCTGTCCTGGGACTCTCCTAGGTTGCCTCAGCATGGAAAATAATATATTTATTTGCAGTGTGTGAGCGTAAGTATTGAGGAAACGAAAGCAGATGGGTATGGTACTGGCCACAGAACTCCTCATTTCCCATGTTGGCCTTCAAAGGCACTTGCTTACAGCATTTGCCGTGACAGTTTATATAAAGAGTCTGTGTGTTGTGATGACGTGTGCTGCACAAAACATTACCTGCAACTAAACATTTCAAAATGTGCACAATATACAATACTGAACTTTTTATACAGTATATTAACCTTCAAAATTGTGACCATGACCTTAATAAAAAATATTCTGTACTGCAGTGCACAGCATTAATAGCACCTTAGCATTGACTTTGTAGTGAGTGCTAAGTATGGATTTGTGCACATTGCATTACACACGTGAACAAGTGAAACTTTGTGGATTAGATAGAAAGGGCTGCAGTCAGTACACAAATGGATACACAAGCGGGGACAGATAAACAGATAACCCATGGCGTAGGTATCATGAAACCACAAACAACGATGTACTGACAATGAACAACAATCATGCTGATTATTAATTTGCCCAAGAAAGCATCACTGAGCCTTGAGACTCTTTCGGAAGGGTCTTGCGTGGGATGGTTGGCCAATTAAAATTCTGATAATTTCTGGAATAAAATACATTTGGTAAAGATGAACACGGTGTGAGCCATCCATATTTATTTGCATAATTTTACTGTTTCTTAAACAAAAGATCATGAATGCAAACTGTTTATATATATGAATATCATGAACGTAGCTATGTGCACCATGGATTCTCTGACTAAACTGTAACTCCTCCTACCTGTAGAATAACCATGTTTTTAAATAAAATGTGAATAATATTAAGGCAGACACATGTCAGCTTGACACTTCCATTTCATATTGTTAAGAGACACCACTAACCTTTCGGTTCAGGACTGTGCACCCGTGGGGTGCAGTACTCTGTAAAAATACATATAAGGGACATCTCAAAAGCAATGTTTAATCTCTTTTATCCCAATTTTTTTTTATTAAACTGATATGATTTTTTTTGTTATAGTCATGGCAATGCCATGAATATCATGAACGTTTGTCATATGGCAGAAGTCCTCTAAATTATATTGCTAGACCATACATGAGCAAGGGAACATTAGAGGCTATTGCACGGCTTGGCTGCTGGACTGTGTCGCACCACCCACCACACAGCGCAGAAAAAGCACCATCAGATTTCCGTCTGTTTGACGATTTGAAGAATTTCATATGCGAGCGACATTTAGAAAGTAACACTGCTAAACGGGATGCTCTTTGCAAAAGGGTATGTGATGCCGATGCAGACCCCTGGTTCCACATGGATATAAACACATCGAAAAGGATGGAGACCACGTGGTACATTTTGGCAGACGTTTACAACACCCCCATGAATCTCAAATCTTATATCAGTAAAAAAAGGTGAGTGATATAAAAAAAATATGTGGCATTCCTTTATCTGTATTTCTTATACGAGATGTCCCCCCTGCCTTTGTGTGTGTGTCTGTGTATCTGTTTTGGACATGTGTTATGCTGTTTATCCTGTAGTTGTGCTCATATGTGTCTGACACTATATTTACAGTGCATATTTTAGCACATAAATAACACGTTACTTTCAGTTAGAATATTTGTTTAGGTCATAGCATGATCCTCAATGAGAAACTGTTACAAAACCTCTTATGTTATTGGCTGATAATTACCTCTGTCTGGATGCGTGCCCTGGGGAATGTGAGTGTGTCATACCATTTGTGGCTATGCGCGTGTGCCCTCGTGAATGTAGGATATTTGCGACATTCATTAATATTCCACATGATGTGACATGTCGTCACATTCAGCCATGGCATATCTGCTGCTGAAGGAAGGCCTCCTCAAGCTGTCGCCATCTCATGGTCTAGCAATGCAACAATCATCAATCTCACCTTACAGTGGATTGATAAATCATTTATCTAGAATATCGTCGTTCGGTAGCTGAGGTTTTGATGGCTGGAGATTTACTGTATTCTATAACGTTTTGGCTTCAGAACTCTCCATGCTTTAAACTTTTGAAAGATCTGAGAAAACAATGTGTCTGGCAGAAGCGGCGGTGCTAACTCAGTGTTACACTGAACGATCGTACCTCAAGTTTGGATTTCTGTGAACCCAGAATAATCTCTGCCTCTCAGCTAAACTTTGTGGCTCTTAATAAGGGCTGTTTTCCAGCTGACGAATCTCCTGAATAATGCACAGAGATGGACTGCCAACGATTGTCGAATTTACCATTGTTTTATTTTATTTTGTTTGAAGATTTACAAAACAACATCTGAAATAGGGTCGGTGACATTTGACATCTGAGAAATATAATTTCAAGATAATTTAAGGAGTTAACAAACCTACATTATAACGAAGCCCACCACGCTGCAGAGTACAATATTTCACTTTTAATAAGTGAGCAAATTAACATATCTTCTTCATTAAGTACTGATTGAACAATATCCCTGACTCTCAAAGGTGGTACATTTATGTCACATCCTCAGCATGCTCATCAATATGGGTCATGAAGGGGAGCCCAGGGCTTATTTGAATATCACTGTTCTTCCCCATGGCCGGGATTCTATCTTGGCTTGCCTGGATTGATGGTGTGGTAAAGAAACCGTTATGTCACTACTCCCAAATTCTTCTTTTAGTGGTTATTATATGTTTATGGTACCTGAAAAAATATATAGTTAAAGTATGTTACCAGACTGCAAGTACTACACCTAGCATCATTTGTGCTATCAGCAAGTCTGCCCTTTATAAAAAATAAAAAAAGTTCACTTGACGATGAATCACGTTTTCTACAAATCGGGCTATTCATTGCGTTCATGTGCATATATTGTGCAGTTTTTTTTTAGATAAACTGACTGTTCCATGTCATATTACAGAATGTCATTCACACTTTAATTCTGTAACCTTCCTGAGGATATAGTATGCGCTTCTGTAAAAAAGTAATCCACCCAATTCAAATTGTCCTGTCAAACTTCCGAGGGTAAGACAGGTTCCAATTAAATGAAAGTTGTCAACATTTATGCATTTTTGTATAAATATAAACTACAGATACATAAAAACAGACGAACAGACCACCACGCATTACAAAAAAACTTTACACTTTCAATATAGGAGGGATACATTTGGTCATTGTCTAAATACCTCTAACCACTGTGACTAAGGTTCCCCCGTTGAACAGGAATAATTCTTCCTAATGTAGCCTCAAGCACTTCATCCATGTGCACTTGACCTCTGCGTCGGAGCTTCTGCTCAGACTATTCACCGCAGTGCTCATTGTTAAAGCGACCCTTTGCCCCCTACATATCCACCTGCAGCCGTGTAAATCTAACGTGCTTATCCAGCATCATCCGGTGCATGGCCACCTATGTGTCACTGCCGCCTTACCACCACAGCCATGCTCATCTCAGTGCGTATGTGCTTTCGCTCAGAGAGATACCACTGGACAGATAGCCTCTGGGGTGGAATGAATGCTCATCACATGACCGGCCACGTAAGCACACAATCAATGCCTATACATCTGGTGGCTACAGTACAAGGGCATGCTCTGGAGCGAATAACATGCAATATATAAAGGTACATTTTCACTTGCAGCGTATGTGATTGTGAATGTAAAAAAAAGTTAATCTTCATAATGTGCCCTGACGAGAGGAATATGCTTAATTCAGCTCTACATTTGGATTAGCCTAAATGTAATGTATACGCTTATATTTCCAATGCTAAATAAAGTGAATATTGTAGTGCAGATACAAATGTTACTCCTCTAATGACAGAAGCCAGATTTGAAGACCCAATCATATATTTTACCTATCAAGAGATACCTCCTCTGATTCTAAAAAGTCCAGTTTTACAGTAAACGTGGTTTTCTTTTCGGGATATTTTAGCGAATTGCATTTTCAGAATTTTTGCACCGAAGAAAACATATTAGGTATGATGTTAGGAGAGGGTGTGAGTTGTGGATTTGGGTATTAAAGTCATGCATTTTGTAGGAAGGCAACAATTTATTTTAAAGCTGTTATGGTAGAAACATTTGGAAACATTTACTTTGGGGGCAATTTATGTTGGTGGGAAAGAAATATATTTTGACCCTGATGCACATTGACAGATTAGTTTATAATGTAACCTCAATGCACTACAAGAGAGCATGGAGGTTTCTTGATTCAAAGTATTAAATCTTCAGTACATTATGAAATCGTACACATCCACTGTTGGAGATTAATTCGCACAAATGGTCAGACAAAAAAAATATGATTACAGGGTCCCAGAGTATTAGAAGAAAATATGGTAATAGCGTTCAATTAGGTTACGAGTACAAATCTTGGTTGTAGGTTGACAGCATACAATTTCTCTGATATGAATAAACAGAGTACAACTTTGTAAGAAGATGAACAATAGTCCTCCTAAATTTAGACTGGCTCTTATCTTGTGAATATGGAATTTCCACCATCAGCTAAGGACTGTCAATGGAGACGATCACTACGACATTGCTCATTTCAGCAACACTGACTTTTTACTCCCTCATATTGAACACAACCCACGTCAAAGTTCGAGGGCCTAAGGCAGGGCCTAAGGCAGGGCCTAAGGCAGGGCCTAAGGCAGGGCCTAAGGCAGGGCCTAAGGCAGGGCCTAAGGCAGGGCCTAAGGCAGGGCCTAAGGCAGGGCCTAAGGCAGGGCCTAAGGCAGGGCCTAAGGCAGGGCCTAAGGTAGGGCCTAAGGCAGGGCCTAAGGCAGGGCCTAAGGCAGGGCCTAAGGCAGGGCCTAAGGCAGGGCCTAAGGCAGGGCCTAAGGCAGGGCCTAAGGCAGGGCCTAAGGCAGGGCCTAAGGCAGGGCCTAAGGCAGGGCCTAAGGCAGGGCCTAAGGCAGGGCCTAAGGCAGGGCCTAAGGCAGGGCCTGCACAAACAATATTGACAGATACAATACTTCTCTCTAACCCCTGGTGCACTCGCACAACATATAATAATATACAGTCCATTGCCAATCCACTGCTGGTAGAATGCCTCACTACACCGTCTCACATTATACAGTTCACAATTGGGTCCTCTGTTTGATCACACTACACCACTCTGCTCAGTGTGGTTTGAAGGGATACACCAGAACCAGTTCAAATATCTCTCTCCAATTATTTTAGCTGTATTCAGAAATCAAAGTTAGGTTCATGATATCGTTCGCGAACCACTTTGTCACTGATCCAACCTGGGATTGGTGTAAATGTAATTTTATTCTTCGTAGCTTTCTCGAATGCTGTTTCATCAAACCAATGAGTAAAAAAAAAATCATTGCTGAAGAAAGGGTGAACCATTCTTTTGTAGACTAACAAATAGTTAGGTACATTGGTCAGGCCATCCAAAATGTGCTAAAAGAACTGCTACTTAGAAAGTTTGCACATCATATTGAACCCGTGATACCGCAGAGCCGTGTGGTTCACGCACCACACTATAAACCTGACAACCTGAATACCACACTATAAACCTGACAACCTGAATATCTAAATTGGTCCCGCACTGACCAGCACCGTGAAGTATGATCAAACAACCCGCATGAGCAACAGGGCATGGGGAGGTCGTCATCTGGCAATGGATTGACATAGCGTTATAATTGCGAACTGTTACCGTATTTTGACACTGATACTGGACTCTCCTTTCATGTACTGTACTTTCAGGCAAAAGTCTTAGTTACAACTCAATATTGAAATTGTGATGTGCAGTGTTTTATGGGATCACTTAATGCGATATATATACCGTCAAAAATGTTCCATTTATTGTCAATCAAGTCAGGAGCCAGATTTGAAAATAGGAAGAAGAAAAAACTTTGAAAGTAAATGTCACCTTCCACATGAGAGAAAATGGCTCAGTGTGAATATATCCAACACAAGGATGTACACTTGCTTTTGGGTTGTCTTTTCTAACAAAGAGGGGTTTGTTCAATCAAAGCATTGGTTGTGGTTTTCTAGGATGTTTGTGCCTATATCAGTTTCAGCTTTAAGTCATTAATATTGGCTTGTTTACCAACGTGCAATGTTGATTGGGCGTTAGACCCGTCCTTTTATTCAATGTGATCGACCACAGAAACTTTCAATAATTATTTCTACAAACCAAATATATTGAGCCACTCTTACACTGAGTAGTGAAGCAGCATTCCCACTGGTTTGAAGGTGTCAACCTGTGTCACCTTTGAGCAGTGGCAACGACATTCACTCACTTAATGCTGCGTACAGGGAGGGACGGCGTCACGGGTTACAACGGCATCCCGGTTAAATCTGCAGACCTGTTATGCAGAGTTATATAGGAGTGGCCAGGTCGTTAAACCTGTGCACGTCTGGCAAACTTTGTAATTATCGCTTAGCAGGTGGATTTTCTCACCCTGTAAAACAGTGGTGACAGCTCTGGCAAGAATAACAACATCACTTCATTTTAAACTCTCACACCATGCCTTAATTGCAAATATGCTCACAGTGAGCAAGTATAAATTGTAGGCATATCCTGATCATGTTTAAATATTACTAAAACATTTACATGAAAAAACAGCCAGGTTAGACACGTAAAGGTTTTTGACAAATTAAAATGTGGTTTCAAATATTGCCTCGATGAACATGTCAAAACCAATAACAACTTTTCTTAGTCTGCCCCGATGAAAGCTCGTGGTTTTTTCATACAATGCTTACTGCCTTCTCCTGATCCTTATCAAAGTTTACATTGATATAAATACAGATAAGTGTACAGTTTTCAAAAGTGAATTACATATCATTAGTAAATGCAGTGTTCATATGTGTTTACTGAGTGATTTATTTATTCGTGGTCTTTGGCTCGTACAAGATTACTGCAATTGCCATGCCGAGGAAGGGTGTCATGGAGTTAACCACGTGAAAAAGTTAGATTTTTACACTTGCTTTTTTAAAGCACTTATTTGCGCTGTTTTTGCAAATTCACAACATGATGGGTTTCCCATACCACGTATTACGAGATTATATCATTGTGAAACATTGATATAAATAAAACAATGGAAATGTCTTGTGAATCATTTAATGTGGTGCACCGTGTAGATAATAAGACGAATTGGCAATCTGATACAAATTACTGAGCAGCTTCAGGGAATAAAATGTCAACCATATGCAAACTGGCTTAGTAGCACATGCGCCAACCATTCGACTATCCAGTAATCATCATGATAAAAAAATTATTTAGTGTATTCGTAAGAGTGGTACATATGTATGTTGAACTCTTTTCGCACTGTACGTAGCCAACAGAAAAGAGTACTGTATCTAACTTATCTGTACATATTTGTTTTATGTTTATACCCTCATAGATGTATGTTTTCTCTGGGTTCTCTGGTATCCTCTTACATTTTTGCCAGGAAAATGGCTTAACATCTCAAGCAAAACTAGTCCTGAATGTTCATTTATTTTTTAAACGAAATAAATGTTTTAAAGTGAATGAAACTAATTGTTGATGTACTTCTTGGAAAAAAAATCATTGTACAATGGTGTGTGCCAAGATGTAAACATGTTCTCTCCACTTTGATGCAATTCCCTCCCCAATGCGTCCATTCAGTTATTCTTTAATGTACGCCCTGTGCCTTTTCAGTGCCAAGTCTCACTGTGCTACCTATGACATGATGGAGATGGTGATTTCCCCAATGATTAAGATTATATCTCAAATCAACACCTTCAACTTGGAATTCCCTGTCGGTTAATGTTACACCTCCATCACACTGTCATCACCAATGAAATTGTTGACAGAATGATACATTTCAGTTGCCTTGAACTGCCACATATCAGACCTCTACTGATGAGTTGCATGCCCCTCCAGGCAGACTAGGCAGGTGTCAAGGGGTAATTCAGCATCTTGCTGTCAAAGAAATGTCATAAAATGTATTTTTCTTTTATCAACAACATGCGTGGTGACAGCGTGACGAAAAATAGGATAAAGCTGTTACTTCTGCAGTCATACGCCCTGCGTTAAGTATCTCCATTTCTATTTTCTTTGGGTCTTTCCGTAAAGTCACATAGATAGGTTTGAACCTATGAATAGGAATTCCTGCAGTCACGAAAGCTTTAAGTCAAGATATCTCAATTTGTTCATTACATGTGGACTTGTATGTCTGAGTTTGCTAAAGCAGAGGTGTAGTGAATCCAACAAGACCTAGATCTCTGCTTTATTGACCTGGTCAAGGCCTATGATACAATTATAAGGCCAGGGCTGTTAAACTGATTATGCATTCATATTATGCATGCACATTGTCTCGTACCTCCTGACGCTTGTGTGCACTAAAATAGCAGTACCTGTTATTTTCTGTGTAGAGGTAATCCCCATTGATGTATGGTGACCTGTATAGGCATGCATTTAATACAAAGTATCATTTGATGATTTGCTTCCAAGAAGCACTAAGCCTGTAGCTATCCGGACGGTTAATTTAAAATGTATTTCTCTCACTTTTGATATACTCTCTAATTAGTATTGGTCAGTAGGAACTAGTTTTGCACAAAACTTTATCAAAATCAATTGAGTGTCCTTATTAGCACGTGTGTTATGCCACTGCTGACAGTTGTATTTGGGAGTATTTAATATTCCTTTGGTGTTCTTTTAGTGTCGTGCTGATCATTTGTCCTGTCTGCCCAACATAGCATTTTCCATAAGTGCAATTAATCCGGTACACACCTTCTGTTGACAGCTTCGGTAATACATATTTAGTACCAGATATTAGTTTTTGTATTTTATGTACCATTCCAAATCTGACTCGGATGTTTTGTTTTTCTAAAAATCTGGCTAGTGTATCAGTTACTCCCACAATTTACGGTATTTTAAGCGTTGTAATTACTTGGTCAGTTTCAACTCTAGTGTTATTTGATTTGGTTTTCGCATTCAGTGCCCTGTTGATTTGTGCATCATTGTAACAATTCAATTGCAGCACTGCTTTAACGTGTTTAATTTCACTTCTCAGACTATTATCATCTGACATTTTCTGAGTCGGATGTATGAGCATCTTGATGAGAGAGGATTTCTGTGCGAGGTAATTGTGTGACTATGCATTCAGATGGGCATTAGTGTGCGTTTTCTTTCGGTAAACGCCGTGTGTTATTTTACAATTTCGGCCACGCTCGAGCAGAATATCCAGAAATGGGAGAGTTCTGTCAAATTCCACTTCCACGATGAACTGGATGGATGGGTTTTGCTAGTTGAGATGATTTAGAAATTCGTTAAGTGTATCTTTGTCGTGTGACCAGACCACCTATGTGTCATCCACATATTTAAACCAAGCAGAGAGTTTTAGTGTGCTTGAAGCTATTGCTTTTGTCAAACATGGACCCCTCTATTGGAACATCTGCGCCGGTTAGAAATATTCAGGCTGGCATGCCTCCGATGCATCCTGGGTTTAACCAGGCTGGATTGTGTGAGGAGTTCACAAATCTGTCAAAGATATGGACACATTCCCATCAATGAGCTCCAGGCAAGGCTGTGTTGGCTGAGTCATGTAGCCCGCATGCCCAGCCACCACATGCCCAAACAGCTTCTGTTTGGCTGCATAGAGGGGGCTAATCGGGCACGACACGGGCTAGACGAGATGGACTGATAGGGTACGGGAGGATGTGGAGCTGATTGGACTTGCCGACGACTAGTACCAGCGGTGTCAAGATCGGCCTCTATGGAGAAGTCTCGTGAAGGACACTACTGGGCAGTTGGAGGCAATCGTCCTCCAGCAACAACGTAGGGCAGAGGAGCGACGCTCACAACACCGAGCAGAGTGCCGGGCGGCTAAAATACAGCAAGTTGGCACAGTAGGGGGTACAGGTGGTGCCTCTACCAGTCATCTCAGTCAGCCAACCCATGGCACCCCTGGGTCTGTCCTGAAACCTGTCAGTGAGCCTTAGACACTTCACGTGATAACCTCAAAGTGCACCTAGCCTGACACATGCGCCGTGGTGACGTCACCGTCACTTAGTGGCAGATGGCGGGTATTAGTGAGAACGTTTATTAACCTACACATATAATACAATATTGCAAAAAGGTTACATAACTGAAACCATATGTTTTCGTATAATGATATTTATTGGTCACACAACTGCTAGCAGAAGGGGCTCCGCTAGACGGAGCTCTACTACTCCACGCTGCGCAGGCAACTTACTAAACTTTAAAGCATTTTTTTTATATTACCAGGTAATTCCCACTGAGCAATATGGCTCTCTTTCAGAAGCGACCTGGCCACAAATTATGGCTCAACAAATTGGCTTATCATGTGGAAATGTATAGGAGCCAAATACTCTAAAAGCATGTTTATAAATGTGGAGAGGAAAACTGGAGGACCCGAAGAAAAATCCACACGACCACAGGGAGCGCATACAAACTTCACATATACAGGCGTCGGGGTGGGGATGAAAACCCACAGCCTCCTGTATACCAGGGGAGGTAGTTAACATCTCGCCACCGCGGCGCCCCAATATGGAATATTATTTGCATGTATATTCTTCGTAAACTAAACTTATAGTATTTTTATTCCTTATATTTCCCTCATAAATAAAGCTCTGTGCTCATTTCAAGTGTTAATCTGTGCTAGTTATTACACTAGCCACTATACTGTTTCAAATAAATCCTCAACGACATCCCACGGTGTGAACGTTGAATAAAAATGCACACCATCTTCGTAATGCATTATATTTTTGCATTTATTGATTGCTGAGTGAATCGTGTGTCCACAAAAAGGCTGGAAACATTAACGTTGTTCTTTAATTTAAAATACTTACATTACTACAGTATTTGGGACCGCTTACATTTTAACAAGTTATGTATTCCATTATGCAGAGCTCAACACAATCCAGAACTCCTTACATCAACAGAACCTAACATCCTGCCGTAGAATGAAGTGACATCACTGCTGGGACAGATCACGGGCATTTCCTATATAGCTCAGCTGACCATTTGAAATGTCCCTTTTTTCCTACATTTCACTTCACCACCTCCACTTCACCAGATTCCTGCCCAGTGAAGGTAAAAAATGTGGATGAGAGAACATACGCAGGTTAATTACATTATTGAAACCATTAAGAAAAGTAAAGGGGGTTTGAGCAGTACACCATCGCGAGAGGGGGCGATGACCGATGGTCAAGAATAATAATGGAGTGGCAGCTGCCAAGAGCACGTCCAACGAGCAGATGGAGCGATGAAATCAGTTCATGCGCAGGTGCTGGGTGGATTGTTACATTGCAGGATCGTAAACGGTGTCGACAGCTTGGGGAGGCCTTCATCCAGTAATGGGTTGAGCAATGCTGCTGCTGATAACTGTGTAACAAATTTATTTTTGGTTCCTGGGTAGTAAGTGTTATTTCCTAATTGCTTATGCCCCAAAAGTACAGAAAATGGCTATTATTCCCCAAAATCTTTGCTTTTGTGACCAGGACATTGATATTTTGAAATTTACCTATTTTCCAGAACATTCCAGATTGATTCAGTGTTGAGTAAACTTGGAGTAACTTCTAGAACATTCTAGAACTTTCCAGTAATATAAATAGTAGTATAAATACAGGAGTTTAGTTCCAGCTTCCTAAGTGGATACATATCTGCATTTTTCTGAGATGGCATCATGAGGCTGCAAGCATCCGGCAGACGCATTTTGCGATGTCTGCGGCCAATTTATCAAGACAAGAGCAAGAAAGTATTCTGTGGAAGCATCTGCTACGATGTGTGAGGCCAACAAGGCATATTTCGGCATGTCTTTCGGGGATCAAGACAAACCCTGGGCACCTCATTTTACCTGCGATCAATGCAAAAAAACTCAGGAAGGTAAGATGGACAATTGTTGCTTGGAATTTTATGGAAGAAATTTGTTAAAATATATATTTTTTAAGTTTTAATTTTTTTAATGTTTTACAATGTTCAATGTTATTGAAAAATATATTTTTGTAGGATGGTAGAGAGGGTGAAAGAGAGCCATAAGGTTCGCTAGCCCAAGAATTTGGAGGGAACCCACTGACCACTCAAGCAACTGCCACTTCTGCATGGTGGACCCTTCCAAACGTCGGACTGGCAAGAATGCACCTGCTATCACGTATTCGGACCTTCCTTCATCCATCGCCCCGGTGCCACACTACCATGAGATCCCCGTACCCACTCCTCCGGAGAGAGAGCAGCTGTCTTTAGAAGAGAGCAGCAAGTCAGAGAGCGAGGAAGACGTTGTAGATCCAGATGACAATTTCAGAGGTGGAGCTGAGCAGAGAAACTCATACTACCCCAACCAAAAATACCTCAACGACTTGATCAGAGATCTTGGTCTCACCAAGTCCAATTCCGAGCTTTTGACGTCTAGGTTCAAACAGTCGAACTTGTTGGATGAAAGTGTACAAGTCGCAGATCAGAGGAAGCGTCACCAACCTTTTTGCAGCTTTTTCACCCGTCAAGATGGGCTTTGCTTCTGCAACAATGTGACCAGTCTGTTCGAGGCAATCGGAATCGCCTGTATCCAGAATAAGTAGCGCCTCTTCATTGACAGCTCATCCAGGAGCCTCAAAGCCGTGCTGCTCGATAATGGTAACAAGTACCCGTCTCTTTCCCTGGCTCATTCAGTGCACCTCAAAGAGGATTACAACAGCATCAAGACCTTGCTGGATGCCTTGAAGTATGATGAGTACGGTTGGGAGGTCATCGGAAACTTAAAAATGGTGGCATTCCTGATGGGTCTCCAAGGCGGTTTTACCAAGTTTCCCTGCTATCTTTGCCTTTTGGACAGCGGGGACACTAAGGTGCACTGCCACAGGCGGGACTGGCCACAGCGGACCGAGTTCTCTGTGGGGAGGAACAACATCAAGTGGTAGCCACTGGTGGACCCCCGGAAGGTGCTGATGCCAACACTGCACATCAAATTGGGCCTTATGAAACAATTTGTCAGAGCTGTAGATAAGGAGTCGGCAGCCTTCAAGTACCTTCAAGACAGCTTTCCTAAGCTGTCTGAGGCAAAGGTCAAAGCCGGAGTTTTTGTCAGACTACAAATAAAAAAGATCCTGGAGTGCAATGCATTCCCCAAGAAGCTCACTATTAAGGAGAAAGCAGCTTGGGACAGCTTTGTTGCAGTGGTTCGTGGCTTCCTGGGCAATCACAAGGTCGAAAACTATGTAGAGCTGGTTGAGACTGGTGAAGAACTACGCAAAATGGGCTGTAGGATGTCCCTCAAAGTCCATATCCTTGATAAAATATTGATACATTCAAGGAGAACATGGGAGCGTACTCGGAGAAGCAATGCGAGCGCTTCCACCAGGATATACTGGACTTTGAACGCTGCTACCAAGGACAGTATAGCGAGAACACGATGGGAGACTACATTTGGGGGCTGATTCATGAAAGTGATTTAAAGTATAATCATAAATTTCGAAAAACACTCACTTCCAAATCTTTTGTAGTAACTTTTGTATTACTTTAGTTTAAATACATGTGAATTTTGATGCATATTTTGTTTTTTTCTGACTTTATGTGAACGAAAAGACACAAATTCACCTGTTTTCTCATTGAAAGTAGGTAAATTTCTAAATATCACTGTCCTGGTCACAATAACAAAGATTGTGGGGAATACTAGCCATTTTCTATACCTTTTAGCATAAGCAATTAGGAAATAACACTTACTACCCAGGAACAAAAATTGTGTTACATAGTGTAATAACAATAAACAATTTATAACACGTACACGCATATTTCTCAAATCAGACGCAATGTTTCATCGAGAAATCAGAGGCGTGGAACCAGAGCTCAAAGTCCCTTGTATGTCAACGTGACCCAGATGAGAGCCGTAACAGTGGGAGAGAGTTTCAAATGGCTGGTGCAGCTATGGAGAAATGCCGCGAAGCCAAAATAGTATTGGTTCTGGGTGTGATGTACATGTTGTTTTATGTGCTCCGTATGATGCGTAGGCTCACTGTGATAATGAAGCTGTGTTCTCCCTTGGTCACTCACTCGGCCATAGTGGCTAGAGAGCCAGGGGTGGTAGGAGTGTGCAGCGAGAGGTGGGAAAAACTGAATCGGAGAGGATGAGGCCACGCATACTAACGATTCATGGGGACACAACTCGACACAGCTCAGCATAATTCAGACCGAGGTACGCCTCTGGCTCATTTATAACACTTTGCTTCCCACAAATCATCCAGGCCCTCCACGCTCCTTTACGTGAGTCACTGACCCGCTCCGACGTCATGTGAGTCACCTATATAAAAAATATATTCTCTCATGGCATACTAAATGTTCTCGCATTGTTTTTATTACATAAGTAGGGACAGTGCGGAAAGAGAGAGACGGTGCGTGGGTGGAGATAATGAAGGGATAGGGACAGTGCGTGGCCAGGTGGTCACGAGGGATAATTACAGGAGGGAACCATGAGGGCGTGGCCGGGGGCGGGGCGTGGCCGGGGGCGGGGCGTGGCCGGGGGCGGGGCGTGGCCGGGGGCGGGGCGAGGCCACACCAGGGGGGAATAAAAGGCAGAGTCTGAGAGAGCTCGGGGCTGCCCTAGGATTGGGATGGACTGGTTCAACGCCGCCGTCGTCTTCGGGCCGTCGCTGTCTCCGTGTCGTCGCTGTCTCCATGCGGTAGTTGCTTGGGTGCTGTCCTAGCCAAAGCATCTGTAGTTATCCTAGCCCAAGTATCTGTTGTTATTCTAGCTCCGTATTGTATGCTAGTCATAGCTAAGTACTGTAGGATAGTGTCCGAGAGTCATTACACATACATAAAGCTTTGATGACGACCATACCGTATTATCAATATGTAGATTTGTTGACAGAAATTATTTGAATGTATAATTGGATGCATTCATACTCATGCATTTCAGAGAAACGAATTATATAGCTTCATAGTTAAGTGCTTTGATGTTCTTTTCCACTGATAGCCATTGCTGAATATTGTTACCACAGGATTAAAAACTGATGTGAGTTTATTGCTTGATAGTCATCCCGATTAATGTTAATGGGTGTCGTTTTTTAATAGCCCGCCTGTGTGTTACTGTGAGTGTATTTGTATTGCCAAAGATGGTGCAACCAGTACTTAACTGAGGAAACGTATTTATTAAAGTTGAAATGTCTCCCTGTTCAAATGGGCATTGGATGGAGTTCATCTCCTCTGAATGTAAACATCAATCACTGGCAGAAATTTCTCATTCGCTGTGCAGCACCAGTCTTTCCAAAGGTCAATCACTTGTGATTTCCCATAAAGTGGTAATCATCTTTAAAAACCCTGGAGGGATGTTTGGCTGAGATTTCCCCTGGCCAGCATTTTAACTTGTAACCTTCCACTGGTGAGTCAAGCATCCGATTCATCTGCCAAGCCAGACCATAAATAATACACCTACACATTCGTTTCAGTCCTGGTGTTCAGTGTTGATACACTGGTGATATACAATGTATACCCAAAGTAAACTGTTTAGAGAACATTAATTATGTATCGGGCCTATGGGGCCCTATCAACTCCAAGTGTTATTTTGTGTAAAAAAATTACTGGACACATTGTTCAAGCATATGATGCCCAGTGGGTGTCAACAAAAAATACGAATTACAGCATTCACCTTGAACGCACCATTAAATAATAGTGGATACTCTTTGGTTCTTTCGGTAAAGTCACATAGCTTCAAATCAATAATAGTGGATGCTAGACATATTTGCTTGGTGGAAAGAATGTTTCAGCTCCATTACCAAATAGGAAAATTGCTGGCTCACTCCATTACACACACGTAAGTCAATTCAGTGTATTTTCTTATTTATGAATGACAGCGTAATACAACTCTTAATGATGCATGCCTGCATTGTACATTGTGTTTGATGGCGTATTGGTGACAAGCTTTATTAATCCACATTGCCCATGGTGAGAATGGAAGGCGACTGTCAAGATTATGAGCTGCTATCCTGGCTTTTGACCAAGTATGTGTGGGTTTAATTACTGCCGACACAGCATTCTGCTGCAGTGTTTTTCGGGCCAATAACAGCTTCCCAAAGGGTAGCACAGTGGTTAGAGTGCTTGGCTTGTTATTTTACCTTCATAAGCATTGTTACTGAATATTACGAGCGCCACTTTGTGAAAATTCTACAGTGGATGTCCTATAAAGAGATGGGAGCCATAAAAGGAAATGTCCACCACTGACATAAATGGAGATGACCATTAACCCACTGCTCTATTGAGCTAGGATACACGAACTTTTGACTTTGATATATAGCAGAGTGAGGCAAAGACAAGTGACACTGATGCCTCTCAAATATTGGAGTTGATTGACATGTTAGGGCATACTACAGAAATGTATTGTGCTTTTTTGCCTGACACTAGGATATTAAATGGATGTCCTGTTTAGTTTCACGTACTTTGTTTTACCAAAGTTGATTCCTCAATATCTGAAAATCCATGTGTGCTGAGAATAGGTTTTCCCCTTTTTTCTGGCAACAAAACAGGTGTAAAGATGTTAAAACACCAAACTTAAACATTTTACAAGGAATCATGTCTGTATTAACCACAATACTTGTGGTCAGAATGCAAATACTGATAATATATGCATTGTCTTTGAAACTGATTGGTCCACAATCAATGCTTGTCTTTGTGCTGTACGCCTTTTGGCGTCCTCTGGTCTAACACCGTTTTGAGACGAGGCTCAAAAGAAAGCTGTCTCTGGTGTGGACCAATCAATATTTCCAAGAATTAATATATTTGGAAAACATTATAGGATCCATCCACATGTATTCTTGTTATTTATTTTTGTTTCAAAAAAATAAATTTTGCTTGGACTCTGTGCAGACTCGACGGGTTCAGGGCCCAGGGCCAACAGCAGAGTGAGTGGGGTGACGAGGGAGAGGAAGCTGATGACGAAGTTTCACCCCGTACCGAGGTGGAACTGCGCCCAGATAGAACCACCATGGGGATGTAGCTCAGTGGTAGAGCGCACGCGTAGCATGTGAGGTCCCGGGTTCAATCCCCGGCATCTCCACGAGGTGATATTTTGCCAGTGGACAATTTTACTCGAAGGAATATGCGTGGCTTGTTTTCATTCGTTATGGTTGCTGAGCACAGATCCGGAAGACCAACATGTCATAGGGTCAGCAATGAACAGCACTGCAATCAAAGTTGTCGTCGATAAGAGTTCACATAATACAGGTAGGAACAACAGTTCCACACTGCCCACCAGGGATTATTTGTCTGTCTGCCGTGCATAGCCACGCCCTCGATTTGTATTTCATAGAGCGCTTCAGGCGGCTCAGCACCACGTGACGCGCCGCCCCACGCAGCTTGTACCGCGTGACACGGATCGCATGAATGCGCTGCCCAACCAAGTTCCTACCTGCCCACTCCGAAGGAACGTGTTAAGTTTAGAGAAATTAATACCGGAGATTAACTTTTCGAGATCTTTTAATTGCAGAATTAGTAATAACATCTTCAAATGGTGTTTTCCCTCGATTGAGAGTAGTGCAAGGTAAGACGAACGTTGTTGTCCATGGTTGATCGGAGACAGTTTTTTTTTTTACAAAAAAAAATCTGATTTAGCTTCGAAAGAGAATGCTTCCCCTCCACATTTATAAACATGTGTTTAGAGTATTTGGCTACAATACACTTCCACGTGACAAGCCACTCAATTGAGCTATCGTTTGTGGCCAGGTCGCTTGTGAAAAAGAGCGAAATAGTTCAGTGGGCCTTACCTGGTAAATAAAAAAAGTTATATACAGCGTGAATGTGCCTCATTTTTCTCAGTGATGCATGTCCCACTATATGTCTGTACAGTATGTTCTGTACAGCGTCGTGTGTCTCACAGCTGCTATACAGATGCAGTATAGAAAATGTAGCGTGAATTGTATTGTACCGTGGTCACTTCAACAGTCTTCTCTCAGCCGACACATTATCTGTAACCTGTGTTTGTTTAATGTAATTCTCAAAGCTGGAGTAATAGTTTACAGGCCTGGATCAAGGGTCATGTTGGTCATATAAGTCGTTGCACCATACTTGACCAACCTGGTCAGTGCAGGTTAGTGAAGTGGGTGGGGGGGGACTAGTTTCACCACTGATATTAGCCGTGGCTGGGAATCGAATTCAGGTGGCCACTTTCATGGTTCAGTTTACCAGCCACTGTGTCACTGCTGAATTAAAAACAAATGTCCATCCTATATTTTGTGCAGTCACTGGCGAGCGTGCTGAAACATCAACTCATTACACGTGAAAATATGGTCTAATCGGAGATGGCTGAAACCTGGATTCGAATCAAGAAATTCAGGTCAAAGCAATTGAGCGTAGTCAGCTAGTTGCCTCCAACAGGGATTGAGCCCCGAGAGAGCCACCCAGTTCCGTCTGTGCTGCACAGCAGAGGCATTGCTGTATCATCATAGCCACACGTCTGCAAGGGGGTAAGCTGCTATTTGAACACTTCAGCTCTGGCACTCACATAAGCAGGGGACGGATGACCCAAGCATGGGTTTTCCCTTGTGTATATACGAGTTTTAGCTCGGGTGCGGGCTGGCATCCTTAGTAGGCCATGAGCCATCTGTGCCTCTTAAAAGCGACGTTGTTTTGACTGCGACATTCTCACTGCCACGGAACCCACGAGTGGCAGCAACGGCAGCTCCTGAAAGATTAGCAATTCAAAGTACCTGCGTTAAATGAAGAGTGCCATGTCTTTGTTTGGGATTCACCACCTGGGTGAATTATCAGATGAACGATCTTCATAAGCGTGTGCATGTATAGCTATGTAGTATGCAGTAAAGTGGCTCAAGAATGGTTCTTTATTCAAAATCCATGCATGAGCCAGTAGTGGAAACTCCACATTCCTATTATGATGCTCTATCACAAGGGGAACCGATGTCGATTTTCCACAGGGCTGTACCATATTTTATCAATCCTCTGAAGATGATCCGATATACCAACAACGGACAAAATGTCCATCACTCTGATAGACGTTTAGTTAAACAGCTCTTACGAGTGGCAATGAGAATTAGGATTTCCCGAGCAACCCTGTTCACCACGAAAGATACGGGTCACTTGATTTCCCAGAAGTCTGCTTGCAGCGCATGTTAGAATGGAAGTTGAAGCCAGATAAACGATGCCGTTTTATGCACGTGTACAGTCACTGTTTCCAGCTCACGTAGTAATTGAGGCGGTGCTCATCTCCCATGTACAGCCTTGGACCAGTGGTGAAAAATCCGCGTTCACATGGTGGGGGCGAGTCACGCAAAGCGGTAACTCATTTACCTCTACCTCTCCGCGTGGACATTCATGTGAAGTGAGAATACGTGGGCTTTGTGCGTGAGGGCTGCAATAAGGATGCTGCTATACGCAATGTTTGTCATGTTGCTGCCTACAGCCGTCTCGCATTTCCCATCTAGCCCCTTCACCGAGGACGATATATCCACTACCATCCGACAGCGGTCACGTGTTGGCGATCAACATAGACTCATCTGTTGCTGAAGTGTCCAACCATGTAATTTCCCCGTATTTTCGGGTCTGCTCTGCTCTATCGGCCCATCTATTCGTCGATCGTCCTCTGCCACTCAGCTTTCACTATGTATGTTGAACTTCTTTTGCACCGTACGTAGCCAACCGTGCTAATCAGAGATGTGCGGGAAGGACAACAAACTGAATACAAAAAGCAGTTCCAAAGAAATTCGTTTTCCACTAGAGTTGCCCTGTTGGTCCTACTAATTACCGCAAAGTACCGGAAGCCCTCGTTTAACATGGTAGATGTGTTCCTGAAAAGTGCCGTGTTAAGTGAAACATGCATTTAGCGAAAAACAATTTCACCATCAACGATGTAACGATAACGTTTGGCGAGATACGATGTACACACACAGTAACATGGTGGGACAAATAACAGAGGCAACGCTGCCGCGTTATATCATTACGCATACTGTAGCGCTCAACCACGCAACTCATAAAAGTAGTTTGTCGTCGATCGTTTAGAAACCACATTATAACGGGGTAAGCATTCTTTGTTGTAACGGTACGCGTTTCGTGTTGTGCGAAAAGTGCTCCCTAATGGAAGAACCGCGTCATTGCGAACGCACGTTGTGTGAACACGCGTTAAGCGAGGACGCACCGTATGGCAAAGTCTCACAAAGCGACCCCCCCGGCCACACCCCAAACTCACAACCGCCCCCCACTCTCGCGCACTCCATCGACTAGTGCGCGTTTTGATTGGCCGCAGCCCACGTGCCAGCCAGCGCATAGGGAGGGGCAGGGAGTGGGCTCTGGGAGTCCGGCCCGTGGGTGGTGATGCGCGAGAGGGCCGAGTGGGGGGGGGGCGTTGGGGGAGAGCGCGAGTGGGGAGCGGCCCCCCGCCCCTTTGTCGTACTTTGTGGTACGACTTGGAGCCTTGCCATTTTTGCTCTCTGGATTTCGGTTTGGCGCTATCACAGCGCTGGACGGTGCCAAATGGAGTACCTGAGCACGTGGTGCAAGCCGTGCTATGAAGAAGGCCAATTGCCCGAAACGTCGCATATTATATATTTTGCTTTGAAGGACATAGTGCTATTGACGCCCGTGTTGAGTTTGTGTTATTATTATTGTTTGTGCTGGTGCACCAAATATATACTGCATTTTTAATCGCAGAGGTAAAGGCATTGTGACCAATCAAAATCCAGGAAGCAGAGTTTGCCCAGAAGAGCCGAGAGGACTAAGACAGTTTAACGATTGAACAGTACAGTATGACGATTCGTATTTGTTGGCGTTTAAATGCCTCTACAGCATATCATGTCAACCATTGCTTTGCTCTGCGACAGTCTGAACTAAGGCGAGCCCCCAGTGGGAGCCATCCCTACGCAACACTGGTCTACAAATGGGTAAAAAAATGTTAATAAATAAGATTTACCTTCATTGGGCGAAAAAATATATATAAGTGTATATCAGCATCTCAAAGCTCCGGATAACACATTCGCAAGCAGTCTACAATGGTTGATTAACAGACGGATGTATATTCTGCATATCGAGGTTGTTCTACATGAACTGAAAGGTCGGTGTAATCATTACGCGTGAGTTTGGCTATGTTTTAAAGTAAGGGCAGGTGTGAGTCACCCTGCGATAGCGCTGCGTGAAGAGCCACCTGCGACTGGGCTATAATTAAGTGTTCTGCTGCTGTATTTCCGTTGCATGCAACTGAATCGCTCCTTATGTTGATGCCTATAACCAGTTGTGGGCAGTTGCGCAACTGCCCATGGAACGTGCAACTTAATTGGGATCAACGTTGGTCCAACGGTTCCAACCACACGCCAGAGTTTTGCCAAACGTTGGAATTTTTACTCGGTGGTTGCTAGAAACGGAGTTGACTTTAAAGCCATCGGCGCAGCGATTTGTGGCGACATTCCTCAATTGTAATTTCCTTGTTGCGCATCTGCTCGCGCGGATGGACAAAGCGGTTGCATTCAATTAAGTTGCGCTCTTTCGAGAGAGAGAGTTGTTTGGGTAACTTATTGATCGCTCGGGTGAGGACCCGACGTAAGGACAAGCAGGTCATTGGGATTACGGCCACGAACTGTGGTTAACTGTGGTTAGGGCTCAACTAAAACCACCGTTCAGTGCAGTGTGGTCATTTACATAAGCACTGTGGTTATATAATGCGTGTAAATGTGTGACAGGAGGGGAAGCCACGTCGCCCTCTTATAGTTATCCTTGTGACGTGACCACGAACGCACGGGTGATTTGAAAATAATTGCACGCAAAAAGGTGCGTCTCGTGACTTCTTAACAAGGGTTAAGTCTCTCGCTAAAATCACAATGGGAGAACGCAACGTGAAGACTACGGCGGCGTTTGAGCTCAAGTTCTCTCCCAGGAGGACTGAGACAACCGCGGAGGTGAGTGGCCACCGACCGACTCTGGCAGAGCGAGCGTGGGCCCGTCTGTTGGTAGCGGTTTTCGGTTCGAATCCAGCGACGTCGACGACGATAATGTAATAATACGCGCGGCAGTCGGCTTCACAGTGGACTTTAAATATCCCCCCCAGACGTGATGGGCAAGGGAAGGCAATTTTTCGTGCCGACAGGAGTCCTAATTTGTTCAAATTCGAAAGTAGCCCGAAAGTTACTCAATTTGTTTCACTGTCCTCTACTGACAGACCTAAATGCCAGCTCGCGGTGATGTAAATCGCTCCGGCGTTAACGGCGTTTTATATTTTTAAAAAAACATCGTTGTTTTTGTTAATGGCGATGTGTGATGGTTAGCCCACTGGATTTGCAATCCAGAGGTCGCCAGTTTGCGCGGCAGTTGAAACAATGAGCAAGCTTCTTAAATCTCCCCCGCCTCTGTCCACCCAGCAGTAAAAGTCCACCACGGGCAATCTGCAGGTTGCGTGTGGTGAGGTTGAGTGTGGGCACTCCCACCTCTTCCAAGCTGGGGCGCTGCGGTGGCGAGATGCTAACTGCCTCGCCTGGTATCGAGGCGTGCGTGGGATTCGATCCGGACCCCTGACGCCTGTCTATTTGAAGTTTGCACGTCTCTCCCCGTGGTCGCATGGATTTATCCGGGTCCTCCGGGTTTCCCCTCCACATTTAGAATTAACATGCGTTTCGAACATTTGGCTGCCACGCATTTCAACATGTTAAGTCACTTTGTTATTCATTTTTTGTTCCTGGGTAGTGTTATTTCCGAATTGCTTATGCCTCAAAAGTACAGAATATGTCTATTATTCCCGACAAACTTTGCTTTTGTGACCAGGACAGTGATATTTTGAAATGTACCTATTTTAAATGAGAAAACGTGTGCATTTGTGTCTTTCGTTCACATAAAGTCCTGGTCAATAAAGCAACGTTTTTGGGGAATAATAGCCATTTTCTATACTTTTTGGGCATAAGCAATAAAAAAATAACACTTAGTACCCAGGAACAAAAATTGTGTTACATAGTGTAATAATTGCATAATTGTCCAATGACATGATGCTGACAGCACCATTAACAATATAACGTCGAATTACAAAATAAAATTATAACATGAAGATTTTAATGTACATACATTGACATGACTGGATGCTCAAGGAATGTTGATACTGTAAGGGTTATTGTTAATATTATAACATGTTCAGATCAGGTAATGACACTCAAGCCTGATTGCAAATGACATGTAATTTATCAACACGTTAAAAATATTTTTTTTCTCCATAGGACACATTGGACAGCTTTGACCGGGCTGTCGCTCACTTCCACAAATGGATCATTGATACGGTAGCAGATATAGATGCAGTCCTCCAGCAAACCGATGAGGAGTTTTCACAAGCTGAGGCCAGCTTGGACAACTTATTTAAACCCTTAACTAGAATCACGGCAACAGACAGCCTGGAAGATTATGTGATTGACAGTTGTAAATGCAGCACGAAAATTGCTAAAAGCCACTGGGATGGTTGCACCGAACCTCGTCATGATATTACTTCTGAAGTCAAGCAGCAATCCAAGCTTTTCAAGCAGCAAGAAATGCAAGATGCAGAGCATAACTGCACTTACCAGAAGCCTCAGGAACAGGTACACTTGAAGACCATTGCTTGTGTTGCGATCGAAACTTAGTGATATTGTTATTATTTTGATTATTTTTCTATCTACGTGGCTTTACCGAAAGACCCAAAGAATAGGCTATTAATGTATATGCTCGTTATTCATATTCCTTTTTATATACCTTGGTTCGATTATTAGAATTGCCAGTGCTAGACATGATGTATGCGCGTTCATGCAGATGCCACCCATAACATTGTAAATATTAATCATCTTCAGCAAAAATCAATCCACTACTGGATAAAGGCTCCCCAAGTCATCAATATCGCTGATAGTTCCGTGATGCAACAATCCACCCAGCACCGGCACACACGCGGATTTCATCGCTCCACTTCCCTGGTGGATGTCGACTTGGATGCATTCCATTCCTTGGCTGCCACCTCATCACTAATCTTGACCACCGGTCATCATCCCTTCTAGCAACGTGTGCTGCCCAAACCCCTTGCTTTTCTTAACAGTATGAATTGTGAAATTAGGAACACGTGCATTTTGCAAAGAGTAAATGAAGTTAAATCCATCAGGGTGACCCTTTGCTTCTCTTCTTTGCTTCCAGCTGTACGTCCATGGCCCTGACGAAGACGTGGAGGTGCTTGGTGCAAGCGGCTCTGATGAGAGCCATGAGCGCGCCAGCACCGTGCCGCACCCCGTCAGGAAGCACCTGCTGAGCGCACGGCCATGTCGATACCTGCGCAGACCAAGTGGCATTGGACAACACCGCAGCTGGTTTAGAAGGCTCATTTTCTCAGGGTGCATGGCTTCCTCAAAGCAAGAGTAACAGCAAAATAGTAGTACTTGGGACAGTTTGCAGACGTGTTTCATTAAATGAATATTACCAAGAGTCATGGATATGCAGAAATGCTCATTTAAATGTTGTGACCCTGAGGTCATGAAAGGGTTTGGGGGGGGGGGTTGGACTGATTCAGACGTCACTCACCACTGATGTTAACTATGTCTAGAAACTAAACGCAGGTTGTCAGGTCCACAGCACAATGCGTGAACCAATGCACCACTGCTCCACCCAATTAAATTAATTGTAATAACCAAATTAATATACCAGCTGGTTGGTGTTCTGGCAGAGCACTCGCAGTTTTAAGGTCATGTGTTTACATCCTGATCTGAGGTTAACGATCACACTTTCCCATTTGCTTGCATAATCCAGCAGCTGCTGCGGGGAATGGACAAACATAATACAAGGCAGAGAGAGAGAGTGGTGTCATGTTTGTGAAGTCCAAGTGGACTTGTTGCTGGGCTAGTGGATTTACCACCGGCTGGCACTGGCAGTTTAAGGACCGGCATCTGTAGAAGATGATTGTGAAGGATGCCACTGGGTTGATAGTGGTGGCTGCCCTCCAATAACAACAGGCGGTGGAGGAGTAATGCGCTGAGTAAACAAAGACCCAGGCGGTGTTTAGGCAGCAAGTGGGGTTGTGGAGGTCTCAGTTGGTGTACAAATTGGCCCACTTTGGCCTGAAAACCCAACCATAGCACATGGGTTTGTCCTTTGACCATCTGTCAATAAGCCTTTAATGCGTGTGGTAGTAAAGAGCACCAAGTCAACATAGAATGCTACTGTGACGCCACCGTCATTTAGTGGTGAATGCTGTACGTAATTGCATTTGTTGCCTGGGGTGGTTCTTGTACACACTGACCACAATAAATATAATGAAAAATATAGCTGTGACTTTAGTGTTCATTTCTATTCAATGACGTGGATATTTGTTGTATTTTACGAAAACTAAATACAAATCGAATCCATGCACAGCGGTGTATAGGTACAGATTGAAAATACCTCACCACCGTTGTCACGAACAATTCCATGGTCCAGAAAATATCACGTACAAAATATATATAGCAGAGAAAGCATTGACAGATATTGACAAAAATACCTCCTCAGCTCTGCGAAAGGGCCATTGCCCAATACTTTAGCTCTGATATGTGTTTTCCTGAGTTCAAGTCATGGTCATGGGTTTGACTTGGTCAATAAAATGAGCAACACTTGTGGGAAGTCAATAGTGATTGCATTGCAGAGGCTTGTCCCTGGCGCAAAAATGTAGCATTTCCACTCCCGGTTCACAGCCACCAAGAGAGGTGAGTGCTGCCCGACGGTCATTTGAGTGGCGAGGCACAAACAACCTTTTGAATTGAAGGAAGTGGTGATGGAAATGGTGAAGATGTCTTTTTGTCCATTATTCTTATAAAAATATGAACTAAAATTGGCTGTGTCGGGTGGTGGCAGGTTTAATGGCACAATTGTATTTACGCGATCTAACAAGAAAATGTTGTGGATATGAAATAAATGTTGGTTATGTTCTAAAATTGTAAGTGTGGAATTGCGATATTTTTAAGTCTGAGGAGAAGATATATTTTATGATTTCGCAAATGTCTCCTGCTCAAATAAATATTGGGGTGGTTCTCAACTCTATTGAAGACCATACGCCACATTGATAATTCCACACTCGGCAATGCTCATTTCAGTTAATCAACCCCCAAAGTATAATGGGCTGAGTTAGCCCTGAGTAGGATTTTGACTTCAACAGTTCAAGAGTTATTGGATAAAGTCGGCCAGCTTACAATTCAGCTCTCAAAACACCCCAAATTAAAGATAATTTTAATAAATATGTAGGTGGGTGGCTCAGAGGTCAGATTTCCGAGTTGGCAGTAACTGTGATTAAATTCGGTTCTTGGGTGTAGTGCATTGATAATCTCAGCATGGTCACCAATGTTTCATGAAATAACAAAACTTGTTTCACTGCATAATTTGGCCCAGCCCAGTTCCGTTGAGTAATATGTTCACTATCAATGTAACAAACTATCTTTACAGAAAATTATGGAGTGACATCTTGTCTTGCTTGATAGAGGCCTATGAAAGTGATTCTAAATGTAGTTGTGTGGTGTGGCATCATCTTCTGGAGCTGTTATCTCACACTAGCCTTTTGCCCGTCCAAGGACGAGTGTATTTCAGTAAATCTGAAATTTGCAGGCGAAAAACAGACCGCGACGTCATATTCATTGCATCCATTCGTGTGCAATTTGTAAGGCTGCGGTGACAGACTTATTTCATTTAAAGGTTAGAATCCCTTGTTCATCATGACGTCCTTATTACTACTATGTCTCAACAGCGTTACGGAGATCGCGTGACGTGAGGGTTCTGCCTTTGTCGTGAGGGGTGTAAGTTGACGCTGAGGAGGGGGAAGGAGGCGCCTTGCCCCCCCCATGTGGAGTAACGTCACCTCTTCATGATTAATAATGTGGGGGGCTGATCGATATGGAGTGACGTCACCTGCTCATGATTATTAATTATGGGGGCTGGCCGACGTGGAGTGACGTTACGCAGTGACACAATCTTGGCTCATTATAGTAATACATTATGTGATGCCCTCATGACTGTAAAAATGTTAGAATTCCATTTGTCACCTCATCACGTGCCTCTGATAACTTAATAGGCATATGATGGTTATAACAAAAAGCAAAATATGAATCAGCTGTCTGAAGGATGTCATCATTCGAGTCGCGGGCTGCGAAATTCCTCTCTCCCCTGCACATCGCTCTTTCTCTCTTACACTGCACAATAAAATAAATTTCAAAACCGACAAAATCCTCCTCCACATTGAGAAAGAAGCAGAGACAATTCCTGCCCCCTCACCATAGACCTCACACTTATTTTAGGCACTGTTGTACACACACAGTGCCCGTGGAGATTGTTTTAATATCTTCTGATAACCAAAGATCATTATTTGAAGCATCTAATGAAACCCAGCACCCGCTAAGGCTTTATTCGCAATATAATGTGCAAGTACTATATTGTTTAACGCCTTTAGTCCTCACAAATACTTTGTTGTATAATGAATCCCATAATCAGTTGATTATGGGATAAACAGGTGAATGTTAGCCGTTGCAGAAATAATGTACACGTCGTTATGCAATATCGCTGCTTCCTTGTGCATAAACATTTATGTACACTAAGTAGTCATACAGTAAGTAGTTACATTTGAGCTTGTGGTGGAGTATGCATGTATGTTGAACTTCTTTCTCACCGTACATAGCCAACCGTTCTAATCGGAGGTGCGAGGGAAGGACAACAAACTAAACAGAAAAAGGAGTTGTAAAGAAATGAATTTTAAATCTGGATGATTTAAAAGTGCATAGATCCAGACGGCCGCAGAAGCACATCCGAAAGACAATAGTGGTGCGATTAATGTGGGCACTCTGCACTTGGCAGGACGAACATCGAGCGATTCTGAACCGGTTCCGCACCCCCCCCCCCCCCCGCTTTACATCACACACTAGCCAGCATGGTTTAAGTATGGTTATAAACTACCATCATGCCCAACTTGACATGGGAAGGCCTTCATCCATTCGTGGATTGAGAATGGCTGAAGACTTATAATTTATAGTTCATGTGTTGAATTATGTGCACGCTTGCTATTCTAAAATCAGCTGATGAACCATCATATATTATTTCAGATCATAGTAAAATTGACTTCCTGCTTAAACAAGCCAATGAAAGACTGCACTCTTATCCATCAGAGGCTCTAGGGCAGTATCTGGCATTCTACATTTCTATGGCAGGGCCAGTATTTTCATAGGACGACCACTGTTGCATTCCTAGAAAGTTTCATTCATTTTATTTCGATTTAAAGCTTTCGTGACTGCAGGGATTCATCTTCTTGGTTCTTTCGGTAAAGTCACGTAGAAGGGAAGTAATAAAATAATAAAAATAAAACATAATAAAACAATTCTCACGACGTTTCGGCTACAACGCAAGCAGCCGTCTTCAGGTGAAGAATGAGACACTGCCAAGCTAGGAGCTTATATATATATAAGCTGAGTTGGAGGTGGAAGAAGAAGAGAGCCTTAACAAAAGAATGTGCATATCAAGAGGAATTTAGCATATTCATGGGAAATGCGTAGGAGGTGGGCGGGGGGGTTTCAAAGTCATATTATGCCCATGCATTATGCAGGATCAGCAGCACCAAAGGTAGGGGGGGTAGCATTAACAAAGGGAGGGCATGTTAATAGTATGTAAAAGCAATGAAACATGTGAATGGGAAAACGGTGGATCTTCTGCCACCGTTTTCCCATTCACATGTTTCATTGCTTCTACATACTATTAACATGCCCTCCCTTTGTTAATGCTACCCCCCCCTACCTTTGGTGCTGCTGATCCTGCATAATGCATGGGCATAATATGACTTTGAAACCCCCCCGCCCACCTCCTACGCATTTCCCATGAATATGCTAAATTCCTCTTGATATGCACATTCTTTTGTTAAGGCTCTCTTCTTCTTCCACCTCCAACTCAGCTTATATATAAGCCTCTAGCTTGGCAGTGTCTCATTCTTCACCTGAAGACGGCTGCTTGCGTTGTAGCCGAAACGTCGTGAGAATTGTTTTATTATGTTTTATTTTTATTATTTTGTAGGGGTGTTAGAGAGAGAGCCCGTTATGCATGGCAGCCTATGGTAAACAAACACAGTAGGCGGGGCTACATGTGTGCACGAGCAGGTGCCCTCTGCGACGTCCGCGCCAGACACCCTGGGGGGTCGATTCGGTCATTATGATCCCCCGGGGCCCCACCCCTCAGGGAGGGGTTGGGTATAAAAGGGGAATGTATCGAAGGGCTCGGGAGTGTTGTGTTAGCTAAGAAGAGAAGACGGAAGAGGTCCTAGATAGAGCCCTGGTCTCCCCCTGGCACGCCGTCCTTATCAGGACCGCGCAGGCTCGAGCCAGTGGCGTGGTACCAGAGCCAGAGCCAGTGCTGGTCTGGACTCTGGGTACCGGGCCCGACTGACCAGTGTCGGGCCAAGATAGCCTCCCCTAGCCCATTAGAGGAGGACTCAGAGGCAGGCTAGGGTTAGCCTAGAGGTGTGTCCTCAGATAGACGGGTGAGGGGGCCGATACCCCCTCAGTGTGTATGTCACAACGTGTGGTGTTAAATAAACAAGTGTGCCTCCAACTCCGGTGTGAACGAGTCATAAGCGTTACCACATCTGGCGTCAGAAGTGAAACAAAGTACGAACATGGATACACGCCGGACGACTCGAGTCGGAGTACCAGGGGCGGAGGACACCGCTGCAGTTGGAGAGCCCGAGACGGCTGAAGATGCCATCGAGCAGCCGGGGCTGGGTGCATCCACGCCACAGCAGCTGGAGGAAGGGGAGCCGTCGACGGAGGGGCTGAGACAGGCGCACGCGAAGCTGGCCGAGCTGCTGTACGCCGCAGCCGCCATGCTCGATAACATCACGCGGCTGGGGGCTGCGGGACCGCCACGAGGCGACAGCAGCCAACGACCACAGCGCCTTCCCGCCATTTCAACGGAGCAACATTTTGAATCTCCCGCCATCGCCGCAGCTGCTGTTGAGGGCGTGGCCGCTCTAAGCATCGCGTCCAACGGCGGGAGTACAGTACCTGCCGCGTCACCACGGGTGCGACCGGCGATGCCATCGCTGCTTCGGGCCGACGCTGAGTCGAGTGAGGGAGACGAGGGAGCGCGATCGTCCTCTGCAGCCGCTGCCTTACATCAGCGACTGCCGCCGCTCAAAGAATTTGTGGGCGAGGAGGGCGACTGGGGCGGCTTCCAGCGGCGCTTCCTCGCTCACCAGGAGATGGCACAGTGGACAGACGCCGAGGCTCTCCGAGCACTGCCAGCACTCCTCGACAGCGACGCCCTCGCCACACTAACATCGGCAGCGAAGGAGAGGCGTTCCACGCTGCGGAAGGCGATGCAAGTGCTGTCCGCTGTGTATGGGCCACCATCGGACTGTCGTCAACTCTTTTACGATCGCCAGCGGGGGGCGAAGGAGTCGCCCCTGGCGTACCGTACAAGCCTCCTGGCGCTGGCGAAGGAAGCCTTTCCACGAATGGACGACGAAGGGATCGACGCCATGGTGACAGAGAAGATACTTTTGCTGGCGGACGACTTAGACATCGTCATTGTCGCACAGGACGATGCAGAAATGTGCTCCCTCCAAGCGGCCCGTCTCCTCCACGCAAACCTGTCCTCTCAACGACGGAAGGCCAGCAAGGCGGCGAGCGGGCGCGCCGTCGCTGCGGCCACCCTCCCGGCGGAAGAGGTTTGCGCCGTCAACCATCGACGGCAGCACGGAGCGGGAGCGCGGGAGGACCGGGCCGGTTCGAGCCATCTACAACGTCCATCGTCGCCACCAGCGCTTCCACGCTGCTACAACTGCGGCATCCGGGGCCACGTCGCCTCGGGGTGCCGCTCTCCTCGGCAGCGCGGGACGACGCCTCAACGGGACGCTGGCCCTCGTCACAAGCTCCACCATCATAATCCAGCGAGTCGCGGCACCCCTCACGTTTGGCCCACGCACACGCCCGTCGCACACTCAAACACCGCAGCGAAGGGGGGGCCAATATCGCGTACCATGGCACCAACACGCACCGCTCTGGGTACTCACATTGAACCCAGCCAGTGGTCCGTGTTGGCCCATCGGGTTGTAGCCGCGTCGTCGGGGTCGTCGGCCGTTGTGGGTCACATCGATGGGGTGGAGGTGCGCATCCTGGTCGATACAGGAGCATCGGCGACCATTATTTCGGAGTTGATTTATAACATTCTCCCTGTCCAGAGCCGTCCTTTGATGCCTGTTAATGTGCCATTCTTTGCTGCTAACGGGGGTTCACTTGGCATCATCGGACAGATTCGAGCCCAAATTTGTGTCGGGGATATTAAATTATCTGGGCCGATTTTTGTTTCCTCCTCGCTGGCGGTTCCGTGCCTGCTGGGGACGGATTTCCTGGCCAAAATGCCGATTAGGATATTAATCGACCAGGGATGCATTGAGCTCCCATCGGGCCGACGCATGGCGTTTCTGCCATCCCCCGCTACGAGCCGGACGGCGTTCGCGACGGTGCCGGCGTTCGTAGATAGAACGGTGCGCGTTCCTCCGGGGGCGCAAATGTTAATTCCTTTGAAACTTCGGCGGCCCTTCGCTAAGGGCATTGGGGCTCAAGGGGTTCTGCTGGGACCGTCTAGGGCCGGGGTCAGTGGACCTAATTTACTCCCGGCCCAGACCATAGTGAGAGGGGAAGGAGAACCCTTCATCGCGGTCCTCAATGTGGGCTCGCAGACGGTGGTGGTCCCACAGGGGACCGTGCTTGCTCACGCAACGCCGGTGCCCTGTGAGGAACCCGTCGCGAGTCATGTCGGCGCTGTCCCTGCACCGCGACCACATTCGGACAGCGATGAAGGGTGGCTCGAGGCGCTTTGCGCGGGATCGACGGACCTGTCAAATTTAGAGCGCCAACGTCTTAAGACACTACTGAGGGAATTTTCCGACGTTTTCAGTCGGGATAAATACGATTTGGGCTGCACTCATCTGCTGCGTCACCATATTGATACGGGTGACAGCGCGCCAATACGCCAGAATCCTTTTCGGTTGAGTCCTGCCGAAAAGGACCATGTCAAATCGGCTGTTGATGACATGCTAGCCGCCGACATCATTTCTCCCTCCAACAGCCCTTGGGGAGCGCCGATCGTCCTGGTTAAGAAGCAGGACGGTTCGTTGCGGTTTTGCGTTGACTTTCGGCACCTTAATAAAATTACGGTTGCCGACGCATACCCGCTCCCACGGATGGACGAATCGCTTGACGCCTTGGCGGGAGCGCGATTCTTCTCCACATTGGACTTACTTTCGGGATTCTGGCAGCTTCCTCTGGACGATGATTCAAAGCCTAAAACTGCTTTCCGTACTCCGCACGGCCTGTTTCAATTCAACCGGTTGCCGATGGGCTTACACTCAGCGCCGGCAACTTTCCAGCGGTTGATGGAATTGGTTTTGGCTGGATTGCAATGGGAGTCGTGCCTGATTTATTTGGATGACGTCATTGTCTTTGGCAAAACTTTTGAGGAACATCTCCAGAGGTTGCGGGCAGTTTTCCTAAAGATGCGGGCTGCTAATTTGAAATTTAAGCCCCAAAAATGCCATTTGTTACGCGAGTGCGTTATTTGGGGCACATCGTGGGGCGCTCAGGTATTTCTACCGATCCCGCCAAAACGCAGTGTGTTAGCTCCTGGCCGACTCCCACCTCAGTGGGAGAGGTTAGGAGTTTCATTGGGTTTGCGTCGTATTATAGACGCTTCGTCGCTAATTTTGCGACTATCGCCAAACCCCTACATGCTTTAACATCTAAAGGGGTTCGGTTCTGCTGGGGTCAGGAGGAGGAAGCTGCTTTTTGCTCCCTTCGGGATGCTTTGGTAAACGCTCCCCCCCTGATTTACCCTGATTTTTCAAAACCGTTCTTGCTCGACACCGATGCGAGCAACACGGGTATTGGGGGCGTGCTCTCCCAGGTGGTTGACGGCGTGGAACGTGTGGTTGCGTACGGCAGTCGGGTGTTGTCTCCAGCGGAGCAACGATATTGTGTCACCCGTAGGGAACTGTTGGCAATTGTCCATTTCGTCCAACAGTATCGCCCATATCTGTACGGTCGGCATTTCACCGTCCGCACAGATCATGCGGCACTGCAGTACGCCCTGAGGGTTCAACAGCCATCGGGACAATTGTCCCGATGGTTGGAGGTCCTCCAGGATTACGATTTCCAAACCACATACCGTAAGGGCGTTCGCCACACCAACGCGGACGCTCTGTCACGCTTGCCAACCGCCTCCGAGTGTGCATGCCTCCTGGGGTCTGGACGTTGCAGGCCTCCAGGGGACACATCGGTACCTGTCTTGGCGGCCACCAACGACGACGATGCAGTGGTTCCTAATTCGATCGAACAACAGGGCAAAGATTCCCTGTTGGGGTTGCCCGTCATTGAATGGGGGCGCCTCCAGATGGAGGATGTCTCCCTCCTCGGGTGGCGACGTCGCGTTGGCGGTGCGGGGGGGGGGGGGAAAGAGGTGGTTCCGACGCATGGGAAATGTGCCAAGGTCTGCTGATGCATTGGGACGGGAAGTCACGTCGACATCGGCTGGTGGTCCCTACTGGGTTGCGGGGTAGGGTGGTATGGGCCGCTCATGAGCGCCTCCTACACCTGGGGACCCAAAAGACTCTCGCCTTGTTGCAACTTGATTTTTATTGGCCTGGCATGACGAGGGATGTTGGGGATTTGTTGGGATCATGCCCTCAATGTGCACAACGCAAACCGCCGGCACGGGAGTCTAACCCGCCTTTGCAATCGATCAAGGTGTCCAGGATAAACGAGCTGGTCGCTCTGGACATTTTGGGACCATTCCCCGCCACCCCCAGGGGGAATAGATATTTGTTGACTGGTGTCGAGTATTTTACACGCTGGCCTATGGCCTGGCCTCTGGCCAACCAGTCGGCAGCAGCCATCGTGGAGGCCTTTGTTCAGGGTTATGTCCTGGACAAGGGTGCTCCGGAGAGGTTGCTGACCGACCAGGGCAGGAATTTTTCCGGTAAACTACTCCGACAAGTCTGCGATCTCCTGGGCACAAAGAAAATTCGGACCTCCCCATATCACCCACAAACTGACGGGATGGTCGAACGTTTGCATCGCACCATCTCGTCCATGTTATCACAACAAGTTTCGGACTCGCAAACGGATTGGGACCTACAAATTCAGGGGGTCTTGGCGGCGTACCGGATGGCACCCCATGCAGCTACGGGGTTTTCTCCCTTTTACCTCATGTACGGCCGAGAACCAGACCCGCCTGTTCGTGCCCAGTTGCGGATCCCCGTGCCGCAGGGAAAAACTAATCTGGCTGACCATGTTAAATTTAATCTGGACAAATTGACCGAGGCACGGGATGCTGCAATGCAAAACTCTGACCTCCGTCAGAAGGCGAATGAGCGCCTCAGATTGAGTCGAGCGCACATACTGCAGTGGAAGCCGGGGGACAAGGCATGGTTGCACTGCCCCCAGGTGCCACTGGCGACCTCCTCTAAACTGGTGCGGCCGTGGCGGGGCCCTGTGGAAGTGGTGGAGGTGTTACGTCCGCAGTGCGTGCGCATAAAGTGGGGGAAGCGGAGATGGTTCGTGCACCCCTCTAGGTTAAAACCCTTCGCGGCGGTACACAATCCCACTTCACACGCGCGTGGCCAAACGTGTGGGGGGTCGGCCGACTCGCTGGGTCCGTCTCCGTCGCTCTCACCTAATGCCTTGCCGGCTGTGCCACCTTCAGGAGCATCAGGAGTGACGGGCTCACGCCCGATCACCCCGCCTGCGGATGCCAAGGGTCACGCGGAGTCGGATGAATGCTCACCCCAAGACGGACATTCGCCACCTGATGGTCCGCCACGCGGGGTTACCCCGTGTGAGGGGCCCGCTGCAAGGACGCGCGCTAAAATGCGCAAACTGTTGTGAGGCCGGCGAAATGTGTACATAGCTGTTGTGTTTATTGGGTGTTGTGTGGGTGGTGTGTTCCTCGCTCCTCGGATGTACATATGTTGGGTTCACCGTGTGTTGTGTGTGCGTGGTGGGTTCCCTGCTGATTGTATATAGGCTGTTTTTTTACGGAATTCGTATTTATTCGGGGGGGTGCGACGGGTTGTTTCTCACCTTGCTGTTGCGTTCTTGTTCTGGTTCCTGTTATTGTTCAAAAATAGTGAGGCACACGCGCGGTCAGGGGGTGAAGGCACCTTTATTGTCAAATTTTTGTATGTTGGCAGCCGGGACGGCTGCATGCTATGCGGGGGGGAGTGATGTAGGGGTGTTAGAGAGAGAGCCCGTTATGCATGGCAGCCTATGGTAAACAAACACAGTAGGCGGGGCTACATGTGTGCACGAGCAGGTGCCCTCTGCGACGTCCGCGCCAGACACCCTGGGGGGTCGATTCGGTCATTATGATCCCCCGGGGCCCCACCCCTCAGGGAGGGGTTGGGTATAAAAGGGGAATGTATCGAAGGGCTCGGGAGTGTTGTGTTAGCTAAGAAGAGAAGACGGAAGACGTCCTAGATAGAGCCCTGGTCTCCCCCTGGCACGCCGTCCTTATCAGGACCGCGCAGGCTCGAGCCAGTGGCGTGGTACCAGAGCCAGAGCCAGTGCTGGTCTGGACTCTGGGTACCGGGCCCGACTGACCAGTGTCGGGCCAAGATAGCCTCCCCTAGCCCATTAGAGGAGGACTCAGAGGCAGGCTAGGGTTAGCCTAGAGGTGTGTCCTCAGATAGACGGGTGAGGGGGCCGATACCCCCTCAGTGTGTATGTCACAACGTGTGGTGTTAAATAAACAAGTGTGCCTCCAACTCCGGTGTGAACGAGTCATAAGCGTTACCACAATTTTATTACTTCCCTTCTACGTGACTTTACCGAAAGAACCAAGAAGATTTCATTCATTTTATCGAGCCCAAAGGGATGGGTCAACCCCTGGCCAAGATAATTATCCACCTTACATTTGTTAATCAAATGCATTAACAACAGAACTGCCACCAGCCAAATGAACAAGTAGACCCGTACAAAAAAAAATCACAAATAGATAGACATCTCTAAAAGGTTCCCAGCGGCATATCTAAAGTGACTTTATGTATTTACAGATTCCTTACATTAGAAAATGTGACCGCTTCAATTATAAAAGGGCTGTGTTTCTGTCACATAAAAGCAATAAGAGAAAGAAACGAAAGCATATAATTATTTGAGAATTGATGATATTAAGGTGAAGCTACCTGACAGCACAGCTAACAGCTTTGGTAAAATACAAAAGTACCCTTTGTCATGTGTGCTCGTAACCACTACAGTCTTTATGGCATCAGGTGATGGATCTACACAGATAAAAGGAGGAAGAATAAAATAAATGGAGCCCCTGAGGTGTGCCAATACAATTGAGTTTGTGTCCTGAAAGAACCCCATTCAAAAATGTCTATTGCTGGTGGATGTAAAGACCAAACCATCCAGCAACATTCGTAGAATTTTAGGGTTTTGCAGTTTTCATAAGAAAACAGAGTTGCAGAGAATGTTTTAGAACGTATACATGTGTAATAATCCTTCGTGAGACGGCTTCGGAATCAGTCCTTTTATTTCCACTCCACAATACACTTTGCTCACTCACTCTCCGTTGCTGGCAGACAACGGAGAGAGGACAGACTACGCACTAAGTCCCCACCGCGCACGTGGCACCCCGAGCCCCTGTCCACGCGTGACCCTGCTCTTGTCAGCTTCAGTCTGCTCCCGATCGTTCTCTCTCACTCGCTCTTAATACCTTCGTCACGTGGTTCCCCCAGCCAATCGTTCATGGACAGCTTCGACCATTCTCGATGGTTCCCTGTCAATCCCGGGACCACGCCCCTCATCCGGCTCCCCATTAGCTGGGGACCCGAATGGCTAGGCCAATCACTCCCGATGACCTGTCGTGATCACGCCTGGGCCATGGTCCCTATCTCAACCCTTATTGGCTACAAGCAGGACCGGCAAGCCAATCCCCACGTGAACCTTCTATGGCTGTTATTACATCACCCCCCCCCCCGGTGAAAAAATTTAGCCGTCTCGGCTGGGAAAAGGGTGAAGAACCAATTCCGCAACATCTTATTAGGGCACCAAGGTGCGTTTAACAATTCGAGGGTGAACCGGCGTTCCTGCGCCTAACAACATTTAAAACAGTCACCCCTAATAACAAACAAAAAAATCACAACATACATTAGGGCGCCCCTGCAGCGCAGTAACGACAGGGAAATTAGCGAAACGATCAAACGTTAACGAAACGGAAGAGATTTCGACCGCGTACGCGACGCGGGACCCTCTCCCCTCCCAGCGCAAGGTCGCTTTGCTTCCGGATGGACAGGAGGTGGCAGGCTCGAAGAAGAAGTCGGTTGTTGGTGCTTGGTCACGTCCAGGGCGGGCCCCATTGGAGGGGGGGCAGCGGGGGCTTCCTCAGCCCTCAGAACCTGTTCATCTGCAAGAGGCACAACACAGTCCCCCCTGGAATCAACGGGCGTGTCAAGCGGCGTAGTCGGCCCAGCAGAACCCGGCAGGTCAGCTATTGGGGATGAAGGACCGACACGCGCGTCAAAATAGGGTTTAAGTCGCGAGGAATGAACATACCACCGACGATTTTCCGTATTGAACGCGGATACTTTGCGAGTTCCGAACATCTACGAGCGTCACAGGCCCCCGCCATGGCCTGTGCAGTTTAGGGGATGTGCCCGCCGGTACCTGGGGGCAGTGGAGCCACGCCAGGTCTCCCACTGACCAAGGCATGCGAGTATGCGATCGACGCGCGTACCGTTCGTTCCTTGCCTGAGCACGGGCCGTCGCACACCGGGCAGCCTCTCGCGTTTCCGTTACTCGTTCAAGCGAGTCACGCACGTGGTCAGGCAGGGAGCGGGACGGTTGTTTACTCGGCGTACCCAGTTGCACATCGATGGGTGGAACATTTTCACGGCCATACATTACGTGTGCGGATCCATGCGGTATGCCGCCAAGACGCCTGGTATGTGCAGGTCCCAATCGGTTTGCTTTTCACTGACCGTGTGACAAAGCATAGCGGAAAGGGTACGGTTGAATCGTTCCACCATACCATCTGTTTGTGGATGGTATGGGGAGGTGCGAACTTTCTTTGTACCTAGCGCGTCACAAACTTCCCTAAGCAATTTAGAGGAGAAATTCCGGCCTTGATGTGTGAGCAGCCTTTCAGGTGCCCCCTTGTCCATGACACACCCGTTCAAGAAAGCGTCGGTGATGGACGCTGCCGTTTGGTCGGGCAGAGGCCAGGCCATCGGCCATCGAGAAAAATATTCCACCCCGACCAGAAGGTATTTATTGCCCCTAGCCGACGGGGGAAATGGCCCCAGTATGTCGAGAGCCACTAATTCGTTGATACGGGACACTTCAATGGAACGCAACGGTGGTACATAGTGGTTCCGAGGCGGCTTCCTCTTCGCACAATCATGGCACGAGCGGACAAAATCAATGATGTCCGCCGTCATACCGGCCCAGAAAAAATCCTTTTGCATCGCGGCCACAGTCTTTTGGACGCCGAGGTGCATCAACTTATCAGCGTGCAGAGCACGGAGCAGGTCGTAGCGAAGCGAAGTAGGCACCACCAAGCGTGGTCGGTCAGACACCCCGTCGGTACACATTAGCAATCCCGACTTACCCCAGAACATCTGCCACTTCCAGCCCGCCAATTGCGATTTCTGTTTCCCAACCAATTTACGTAGCGGAGACAGCGAGGCATCGGCCTCCTGCTCGCGCAACCAGACCGCGTGCGGCAGCCGTAAGGTATCATCGGTGTCCACCGACACCTGCTGGTCCTCCTCCTTCGCTTTCGCCCCTGCGTCGTCCTCATTCGCTATCGCCTCCATAACCGGGCAGGGCGACGTGGGCGGTGCGGCGCAGCGGTGCGTGCCCGTCAGGTAAGTGCACGGAGGAACGGGCGGCAGCCTTGAGAGCGCATCAGCGTTCGCATGACGGGCCCCCTTTCGGTATGTTATATCGAAGGAAAATTCCTGTAACGATTCCAACCACCGGGCCAATTGGCCTGATGGCTGATCCAATTTGAGGGAATATTGCAAAGCCACATGATCAGTGCGGACCAGGAATTTCCGTCCATACAGGTACGGTCGGTACAATCGAACAAAATGGACAATTGCCAAAAGTTCCCGCCTTGTCACACAATATCGCGTTTCCGCAGGGGACAGAACCCTGCTGCCATACGCCACCACCCTCTCAACCCCGTCCTTACGTTGCGACAAAACGGCCCCAATGCCGATATCACTAGCATCCGTATCAAGGATGAACGGCTGTGAAAAATCTGGGTAATCTAACGTAGGCGCCGTGGCGAGGTGGTCCCGAAGTGCCATAAAGGAACTTTCTTCCTCTGCACCCCATTTAAACCTTTGATTTTTGCCACTTAGAACGTGTAATGGTTTTGCCAACATCGCAAAGTTCTTAACGAAGCGGCGATAATAGGAAGCGAATCCAATAAACCGCCGAACATCACCCACTGAGGTGGGTGTGGGCCACTCACGTACACACTTCGTTTTCAGAGGGTCAGTGGATACACCGTCCGAACTGACAATATGACCCAGGTAACGGACGGAGTGTTGCAGGAGGTGGCATTTCCTCGGTTTAAACTTAAGGTCAGCCGCACACATTCTTTGAAAAACTGTCTCAAGGCGTTGGAGATGTTCCTCGAAAGTGCGGCTAAAGACAATTATATCGTCCAGATATATGAGGCACGTTTCCCACTGCAGTCCCGCCAACACCAATTCCATGAGCCGCTGAAACGTGGCCGGAGCCGCGTTCAGGTCCATCGGCAACCGATTAAATTCAAAGAGGCCTTGCGGCATGCGGAATGCCGTTTTGGCTTTTGACTCGTCATCGAGGGGAAGCTGCCAGAAGCCCGAGGACCCGATAAAGCATCCAATGAGTCATCCATCCTCGGTAAGGGGTACGCGTCCGCTACCGAGATTTTGTTCAACCGGCGGAAATCAACGCAAAACCTCGTACCACCATCTTTTTTCTTAACCAAAACGACGGGCGCGCCCCAAGAGCTGTTGGATGGCGAGATAATATCCGCCGCCAGCAATTCATCAACCGCCCCACGCACGTGTTCCCTTTCCGCCGGGCTCATGCGGTGAGGGTGCATACAGACAGGAGGCGCCGCACCGGTTTCAATATGGTGCGACAAAAGCGATGTGCGGCCGAGGTCCAAATAATTTCTGCTGAACACATCAGCGTACTGCAGCAACAGCGAACGCAAGGCGTTCCTATGTTCATTTGACAAGGAAGAATTCTCTCCGCATAAATCCGCGATCCAGCGTTCTTGTGAACGATCATGCGGAGGCCCATCCGCGGGCATCCGAGCGCGCTGCGGTTTTTCACAAGAGGCGAAATCGGTAGTGGCGTGAGCCAGCACCGATCCCTCCGGAACAACAACGCGATCAGGTCCCCCATTCAAGACCTGTATGAAAGGTGCCTGACCTGGGCGCACGATCATTTGTGCCGCCGCCAAAGAAAAAGATTTTGATACAGAATTCGATGGGGATAATAGCACGCCTTTCGCACCCCTTTCCATTTGAAGTGGTTTTCGGTAACGTAGCGGAATAAGCATTTGCGCTCCCGATGGAACCTCCACCGTAGCCGCAACTACAGCAGTAACTAACTGCGTTACCTGTAGGCGCGTTGGCCAGCAGGGAAGGCAGGAACGCCATCCTACGACCCCCCGGCATTTCCAAACAGTCCTGGTCGACCCGTATTCGTAACGGCATCCGGCGCAGGAAATCCGTACCCAACAAGCATGGAACAGCTAGCGAGCGAGAAATTAACACAGGTCCTGCGGCGGTAATATTTCTGATAGCAATGCTCACATCCACCTGTCCGCAGATACCCATGCTCCCCCCATTGGCGGCAACACACGCATCATTAACCTTGCGTATTCTCGACGCAGGAATGGACAACAAATGAAAAATTACATCCGAAATGATGGTAGCCGATGCGCCCGTGTCCACCAAGATACGGACGTCAACGCCGTCGATGGTACCACGTACCGTCGACGAGCCCGACGCCGCAGCCACAATCCTGCGAGCCAATTTCTTCCACTGTGTAGCAGAGCGTGTCAATGGAGCAGGAGAAGTAAAATTATCCTTAGGAGTGTAAGAATGAGTGCGAGTGGATGAGTGATGTGACACGACCTGCCGAGTGTCTGATTTGTGCTGACTCGCTCGAGGTTGTTGCAGCTCCGCAGCAGGTAGAGGAGATGGAGGTCCCCTTGGCGGAGGAGGCGACAGCAGAGGTCGGCAGCGGCAGTCACGGGCGAAGTGGCCCCGTCTGCCGCACTTAAAACAATCGGCCGACGTCGGCCGGTGGTCGGACGACCCGGCCCTCGCACGCGGTCGGCCCGTGTAGTCGCCCCGCTGGTCGCGCAGCCGCCGTCCCGGAATCCTATGCGGGACAGCAGCAGCCAGCATGTCGTCGTCGCCCGAGTCGTCGGAGCAATGGACAACCAGTCGCGGAGACCACCCCAGAGGCGGCCCGTCGATCTCGGATTTCCCCGTCCACGCGCCATCTGGTCCCAACGCTTGATATTAAACTTAGCGTCCAGGCAGCGCGCCACCCACCGCGATGAAAGCGGTTCGTGGCCGCACACTGGTAGAGAGATGTTGAGCTCCTGAGACAACTCCAGCATGCGGGAAAGGATGAGTGGATCCAAATGCTCGGCCGTTGCGTCGGGGTAGGCGGCCATGGCCATCACCATCAACGCCCCCCGATAGGCCAACGGCGATTCCTCCGGTGCCCGGCGACGTGACATTCATTTTCTGGTGGCCGATGTCGGCGGGTCGTAAAATTCCGCCATCTCTGTGAACGCATCCCGCAGTGTCTTCTTCTTGGACGCCAGGATGGAGCGGAAGACTCCCAGAGACACATCATCGAGCAGCGTAGGTAGCGCTCCCAGCGCTTCTTCCTCCGTCCAGTTGACAGATCTAAAAGCTGACTCGAAGCGCCACGTAAAAGCACTCCAATCGCCCCCGGCGATAAATTATTTTATTTGTGGAAGGCGATGTCCGCGGTGGCAGGCGCGTGCCGCGGGCGTCTCCGGCTGCCATTCCCGCTCTCCGCTCGGTGCAGACAAAATGGCGTCCGGCGGCCGCGTGGTGGGAGGCGCGCCCAAAATGGCGGCCGACGACTCCGGCGCAGCCGCCCCACCCAAGACGACGGCGTCCTCCCGCGTGGCAGGAGCAATGGCGGATCCCGCTTCCATAGCAGGACCCCTTCCCGCGGCGTCCAGCTGATCGGCGATCTGGCGACCCACGGCTGGTGAGGACCCCACCACGGTCACCAGGCTTAGCAGAATTGCGCGCAACGACTCATTCTGCTCCGCCATCAGCCGCCATTCGTCTCTCGGTCCTGCGGTGGTCGCATCCTCCCCCGGTCGACGCTGAGAGGCGTCGAGGCGAGCGTCATCAGCCGGCGGCACCAGGGCTGTAGCTCCCAACAGCTCATCTTCATCCGTCTCGACCTCTTCCTCCGATAGAGGCACGGGCAGGTTCTTTTTTCTGAGGTGCTTAGACATCTTGACGATCGTCCAAACAGTCGTAGAATTACTTCTGACACCAGTGTAATAATCCTTCGTGAGACGGCTTCGGAATCAGTCCTTTTATTTCCACTCCACAATACACTTTGCTCACTCACTCTCCGTTGCTGGCAGACAACGGAGAGAGGACAGACTACGCACTAAGTCCCCACCGCGCACGTGGCACCCCGAGCCCCCGTCCGCGCGTGACCCTGCTCTTGTCAGCTTCAGTCTGCTCCCGATCGTTCTCTCTCACTCGCTCTTAATACCTTCGTCACGTGGTTCCCCCAGCCAATCGTTCATGGACAGCTTCGACCATTCTCGATGGTTCCCTGTCAATCCCGGGACCACGCCCCTCATCCGGCTCCCCATTAGCTGGGGCCCCGAATGGCTAGGCCAATCACTCCCGATGACCTGTCGTGATCACGCCTGGGCCATGGTCCCTATCTCAACCCTTATTGGCTACAAGCAGGACCGGCAAGCCACTCCCAGTGTATGATGTGTGAGTGAGTCAGTGGTAGTGTGAGTGAGTGTATGATGTGTGAGTCAGCAAATGATGAGTGAGTGTATGATGAGTGAATCAGTGTATGATGAGTGAATGGGTCAGAGGTTGTGTGAGTGAGTGTATGATGTGTGAGTGAGTCAGCGTATAATGAGTGAGTCAGTGTATGATGTGTAAGTGAGTCAGTGTAAGATGAGTGAGTGTATCACGGCATCCTCCCCGCCATCACGGCCTCCTCCACGCCATCACGGCCTCCTCCCCGCCATCACGGCCTCCTCCACGCCATCACGGCCTCCTCCACGCCATCACGGCCTCCTCCACGCCATCACGGCCTCCTCCACGCCATCATGGCCTCCTCCACGCCATCACGGCCTCCTCCACGCCATCACGGCCTCCTCCCCGCCATCACGGCCTCCTCCCCGCCATCACGGCCTCCTCCCCGCCCTCACGGCCTCCTTCACGCCATCACGGCCTCCTCCACGCCATCACGGGAAAACCCGTCCTGAGTTGACGCGGACGCAGAAAAAACCCGCGAGTAGGCGAAGGACGCGGTGCGAGGTCGACCGCGGCACTGAACGCCGCCTGCGCGGACGTGTGCCTGGCTTGGTGTGTTAACGTCAGCACTGGAGAGATAAAGGTGGCCTGATGTGGTTCTGGTCACACACCACCCCCTCATGCATTATGCCACTCTTTATAGTTGATTGCTAAACAGCACTGAGCAAAACAGTAATGAAAAAGCTCAAATGGGCCTCTTTGTCGTTATTAATATGAATGTATATCTAATGGGTAAAATTACGTTTGCCAAAAAAACAGAAGGAAAATAATTGTATTGAAAATGTATGTTGACAAATACCATGTTTGTGATGCGCGCCGTTAATCTAGCACTTTGGAGACAGGGTTGGGAATCTTGCAGATATCACATATCTGAGACATCCAATAGGAAGGGTTACGATGTGGTTAGTAGATGGTAATACAGCAAGTGTGTTGCTAAATTGTCTCTGTAAATGTATTAGTGGTTTTCCCTCATATAAAAAAACACTAATTTAAAAAATAAATTGTCGAAATGCAGATCTCTCATGAGTAAGTCATGAGACTCAGTGAAGCTTTCCTGGATAAATACTTTTATTATCATTAAATAACATAAATTACATTTGTGGGATATCTCCAGGCACTCCAGCTTTCTCCAAAATGCAAAATACTCTATAGAATTGGCCAAACATACCGATCTGGGACTAACCCTCTTGATAAAAAAAGTATTAAGAGTCAGTGAGGCTGCCTTGCATGTTACCCTTCGCACTGGTCTCTATATGATTGTGTGCTAATAGTGGGAATTTGCAAGATAAACATCCAGGCTGTACATTTTGCTAACCCTTGATTATTGTGTAATAATTTAGTGTTTAATGTACTATGAGAGAAAATATAGAATAACAATCACGAAATATGATTTGAATCTAGATTTAAAAAATACAATTGAATTCTGAATATTATTTTATGGTTGTCTAAACCCAAAACTTGGAACTCTATGCATTCACTTACAAAAAAAAACTTAAACAGGACTTATTTCTTTTTTCTGACAATGTATTTATCCATGTTAATTACCGCAGAAATATATTAATTATTTTGCAAACAAATAACAGCTTTAACTATTCTGGAACACGTGCAAGGAGGCTACCACTTTCCATAATGACTTAAACAACTTTATAATTAAACTTGAGGAGTTGAACAGATTGTCCAACACTGGATTGAGGTGACAACATTTTTGGGGAGGATACTTTTCTTCAAACCAGAAAACTGGAGAAACTCCGAATTAAATGGATGAAGCTGTTGTCTTCACTGGCGTTCCTCAAAAGATGCAGAGATTCAAAGGTAATTCCACAAGCAGTTATAGTAACTCATCACATTAAGTCACTTAAAGTTAATCAAATACTACATAAAGCTAGTGAGTTGTTTCTTAAAGAGGGAATACAGCACAATAGAAGTGAACTTAGTCACACTTCTATATCACTAATGTCCTTCCACGTAAAAATGAGTAACAGTGTCTCTACAGATCACTGGAATGTAACCGACATAATTACACAGCAATCAGCTGATAATGTAATTAACAAAACTAACACTACCCAAATGAACAAATTTGCTAGACTAACTAACTAACAAATCTCAACTAAAAATTTACATTTCATGAACAAAACGGTTATCAACTTCACTAACGTTGAATTATCCAGCGATATGGTTTCAGTCCTGTCTTAACTTTGCTGTTGCCCCACGTACAATTCCTGTCGATGAGATAATTGCTGAAGTGGAATCAGCAGTTATACATCTCCCTCATAATCAAGCTGAGATGACTAGGCATGACGTTGCCAAAATTATTGAGAACAGCAAAGTGCCAAAAACAAATATTAACTTCAGTGAAGCAAAAGCCTTAAGAGCAAATAAAGATATCCAAATTCTTGCTGCTGATAAGGGCTGATCGACTGTTGTGATGCCCCGTGAAGACTATGATAATAAAATAAAATATTTACTCGATGAAGGTACCTTAAAATTAACAAACCCAACCAGCACCTTGGAACGTAAAACAATGGCAATCATACCCACGTCATCAATTCCCAAGGAAGAGCAACACCTGATCAAACCAAGGGCATCAAAAACACCAAGACTTTATGGGCTACCAAAAATTCACAAACCTGATGTCCCATTAAGACCCATAGTTAGTACATTAGGCTCTGCCACGTACAAATTAGCACAATACGTAACGAAACAAATACAGTCCTACATCGGTAGGACCTATTCGTTCATCAAAAACTCTGAATATCTCGTAAATATAATTAAAGCTTAATCCTAATATTCTCGTAAGTTTTTACGTGACCTTTCTGTTCACGAGGGTTCTGGTCAATGAGTTCATTTTAATTACTCGACACTCTGGTAAGGAAATAAGGTTTAGCCAAATATATCCCAAGACTAGCTGAACACTGTCTATAGAACACCTACTTCTTGTGACAAGGTGACTTCTATAAACAAAAAGAAGGAGCAGCAATGGGCTCTCCTTTGTCTCTTGTGATAGAGAATTTGTACATGGAAGATTTTGAAACAAAAGCAATAGCTTCAAGCACGCTAAAACCATCATCTCAACTCGCAAAACCCATCCATCCAGTTCACCATGGAAATGGAAGCTGACAGAACTCTGCCATTTCTGGATATTCTGCTCAGACGGGGTAGAAATGATAAAATAACAGGCAGTGTTTACTGAAAGAAAACGCATACTGACACCTATCTGAATGCAGAGTCACACCATCACCCCGCACATAAATCTGCTCTCATCAAGACGCTCATTCATCGAGCTAAGAAAGTGTCATTGTAACCGTTCAGTGCAAATGAACGGTTACAATGATGCACAAATCAACAGGGCATTGAATACCAAATCAAATAACAAGAGCATTGAAACTGCCCAAGTAATTAAAACGATCAAAATACCGTACATTGCGGGAGTAACTGATAAACTAGCCAGATGTTTGGAAAAACAAAACATTCCAGTCAGATTTGGCAAGGTACATAAAATACAGAATTTAATATCTAGTACAAAATATGTATTACCAAAGCTATCAACAGAAGGTGTGTACAGGATTAACTGCACGTGTGGTAAATGTTATGTTTGGCAAATAGGACGAATTATCAGCACGATACTCAAAGAACATCAGAGACATATTAAATTATCCCAAATACAACTGTCAGCAGTAGCAGAACACGCGTGCCAACAAGGACACTCAATTGATTTTGATAATGTTGAAGTTTTGTGCAAAACTAGCTGCTGCTGGCCAAGATTAATTAGAGAATCTATCGAAATTGATGGAAATAAAAATAACTTTTACCCTTCGGATAGCTACCGTCTTAGTGCTGCGTGGAAGCGAATCAACAAATAATACATTATTTAAATGCATGCCGTTGTAGTGAGTCCAACTGAGTCGCAGACGTTGTCTTGGGAGCAACACTACACACATCAATTTATAACATTTTTGACATGCGTTTGTCTGGATTTTGTTGTTGTTATTCAGTCTCTCACTGTTCAAATAAACCTACCATTAGAATTATAGACTGATAATTTCTTTGTCAGTGGGCAAACGTACAAAATCAGCAGGGGATCAAATACTTTCGATTTAAAGCTTTCGTGACTGCAGGGATTCATCTTCTTGGTTCTTTCGGTAAAGTCAAGTAGAAGGGAAATAATAAAATAATAAAAATAAAACATATTAAATAATAAAAAAATAAAACATATGTTTTATTTTCATTACTTTATTATTTCCCTTCTACGTGACTTTACCGAAAGAACCAAGAAGATCAAATACTTTTTTCCCTCACTGTATAAGGAACGAAACAGTAAGACTTCTCCACAAATCTGGCTGTCGCCTGATTAAACTAGTTGTAATTTCTGGCGAAACGGCGTACTCAGTTTGTAAATGTTGTGGCTTGGCTCTCCAACACACCGGTGTGCTGTACAAGTGACGAATTGGCATGTTCTGTTTTATCGTGACAACTCTTACTAGTTGGCTGTGTCGGGTGGTGGCGGATTTTAATGACACATTTATATATTTACGCGATCTAACCCAAAACACGTCTATTATGGATAATATTGGTCGCGAAAGCCTACGTGTTAAAGATTTTGCTGTTTGGTAAATTGAGCAAGTTGCCCATGCACTAGCAATCAAGCTGTGCATGAGAGAATGACTGCTGTGATGTTTAACCCAATTTTGTGAGAGCATAAACATCAACATTCAAAAGCAATATTACCGGTTTATATGGCCAAGAAAACCTCACTGAGTTTCAATTAACATTTTTCAGACGGCCCCTTGGGAAGTATGCCCAATTTCCCCATGATGTCTTGCATGTGGGGAAAATAAGAATACCTGCAGAATACCCATGCAACATGTCACGCTAGTTTGCGGAGGGATATACGCACACATTATAAAAATAAGTAAATGTCGTTTTAAGTCTGAATTAAAAACACTTAAGAATGTTATGATCATCATTAAGACATCTATTTTACCATTTATCATCATCAGCAGCGATGACCAATCCACTGCTGGTAGAAGGCCTCCTCAAGCTGGCACCATCTTTCATGATTCTGAAAAGTTTTAATCCCCGAAAATGCACTCATTTCATTGCTCAATCTCGCCGGGATAACGTCCTCTCAGACCAATTTAATCTCTATATGCTACTCCAATATTATTTTTGACCATGAATATATTCATCCAGTATTGAAAAATATTTGCATAGTTACGTTTTACAATCTTTTTATGCAGAGCAATGCAATTTACGTTGATTTATATTAATCATTATGACTTTACAAGCCGTGTTTTTAAATAACACACTGCTATTCCATTGTCATCCAGCACAATTAATCAACATTGTCGGTTTCAGCTTCAGGCTGCACATCTTATTAACCCTGTCTGCTCAGTTTAAAAATCCCACTTGTTTTTGGCAGGTGTCAGTAAGACGCATATTATCAGCGTGTACGTAACAATTGCCGATTAACCTTAAACTAATCTTGATGAGGTTCGCATTCCCATTAATCTTCTACTCATAATACACTGAACATATTGATACAATTCGCATGGTCATGACTCTGCAGTCCTAATTTGTTAATAGAATACAACATAATTAACACGCAATAATTTGCAGTTTACCCCCTTTTATTCACACGTGACTTTGAATTTTATTAAAAGATATAATTTTCTCAATATGACCTGACTATCTCTATATTAATCAGCTTACTTTTTTTTCCAAGTGCAGGGAAGAGAGTGCCATGCATTGATATGATCTGTTCCAAATTAACCGGGAAGTGTTAGAATGTCTCTTTGCTCAAATGACCCATGGGAATTTGCTCACCTCTGGTGGCAGCCCTGAGCCACTGGTAGAAAATCCACATTTTGGTGGCAGGGCCAGATTCTGCATCAGAAAACTACGGTAGAGTTCCCAGAAAGTGATACTAATTTAATCTGCTCCAATGGGATGGGTTGAAAAAAACAACCATTTCAGTTGCGAACTCAAATTCGTAGACTACTGTGCCTGCTGGCCAAATACACAGCCACGAGAGGAACTATTCGTTGCCATTTTCATTATTTTCTCAGGCAGTGACAATTTTTTCCTTAGTGATTTTTAGACTTGCCTTCTTAAGAAAACTTATCTTTTCTAAATATTTCAAAATATCCCAACAATATTTTTCAACTATTTGTAAAATATGTTTCAAATATTGTTGGGCAAGTTTAAAGCAATGAATTACATTTCCACACAAATTAAGTTATCCTTGGTCAAGTGTCTACACAATATAAATGGTATAAAAAAAACTATTTTAATATTTATAGATTTTTTCAAGCTATACAAGGTAATTCCTATCGACTTAGGATGGGTTTCCTGAACTTATTTTAACCCTTTCATGCATCGCTTAAAAAAAAAGTTAAGTTCAGAGTTAAAGAACCCCTCAAATGTGTTGTGTCAATTAATTTCACAAGTCATTTTTAGCATATATGCAATTGCAATACACCTCAGTGGACATAATGCATGCGAGGGTTTCAATGGGTCCTATTTGGGTTGTTGGGCCAATTCCTTAAAAAAGTATTTCACATCAACTTACATGCTTTGCTTCTTGCTACATGGTCCTCATTAACTTGCAATTGGGTATATAATTTTGAATGGCCCCATCTCAACCCCATATCAAAGTCGCTGCAACACAGACATTCTTTCGCACTCAGTTAATACCCATAATCAATCAATGAGGATTGATCTGAACAAAATGAACCGCATTAATATTACAAGGTAACTTTAAATAGAGCCATGCTCTGTAGATTAACTCTGAAGCCGAGCAGAGACAAGAGACAGTAGAAACAGGTTTATGCTTCCTGTCGGAGTGCATCAGGGAGTGATATTTTAATTAATATAAAAAACATTATACTGTACTGTTGCTTTAGATGGATTGTGACCAGGCTAAAACAAAATGAATCATAAATGTTAATTAAAAGATCAGTGTGTCGGTGTGAAAGCTAGTTTTACATAAATAACTGATCATGTGGATAATGTTTTTATGCACTCAAGTTAAAGTCAGAGTTATTTACATTCTCAAACAAGCTCTGGAACAGCACTAATCCCTTTGTGGCCCTGGGCCAGTGGTGGATATTCCCCATCAATTGGTGTGTTCAGTTTACCCACGAATACCCATAACATGTTGCTTATCATATATATTTTTAGGGAGATGTCATTGACAAATGTGTTAACGTTTTGTTGTTTGTGGCATAGGCCAGATATTTTATCCACCATAGAGGATGGACTTCGTTGAATGTGAAACGTTATAATTGCACATAAAATGCTTTGCAAGTGCCACACACCTGAATATACCAACGTAAGACAGCGGAATTATTGGGGGGAAAGTGAAAGGAGTTCTACAGAGGTATACAAGAGGTTGTGGGAAGCAATAGGGATGTGCACAGTATAAGAGCAAGAGAGGAGATGATTAAGAGGAGAAGGGAGAAAGGGAAGGAAAGCGTTGGAACATGATTGAACCAAATTCAAGTATTATTGCCGCCCTTCTCCCACACCTTCAAATTAGCCCGGTTGGCTACATATGATTAGAAAGAAGTTTAACATACATACAATGTAGAAAAATTAAAGCTTCAACCAGGGTGAGTAATTGTTTTCTCTCAGTAATTCAGAGGAATCCACCTCTGTAAAATACAAAATAATCCTCACATCGTTCTCTTGTGCTATAATTTAGTTTCATTTCGAGATCTTGAAGATTATTCATGTCGCGTCAACAGTTGAAATTCACATTGTGAAACGATCAACGTGCTTCTTGAATACGAATACATGTTCATCATTCTGGACGGCATCTAAGTCCCTTGTGAACTTTTCTCACAGTTATCGTACCATATTATTTTGTCAAAAATGTAAAAAACATTTATATTTGTGGGGTATTCAGCAATTGCAGATTGTTAAATTGTGAATATTGAGCAGTTAAGAGAAACGGAATTCCTCTTGATTAGGCACATATTAAATTACATATAACCAATGTCAATTTGACTTTAAATTAGCGGTAAATTTCAAATTTGACCAGAGCAATGTCAAAGTGCTACATTTAACAACCTAATTGTATATTACAACTATTGTAATGGAATTGCAACATTTCAAGTGCCCAAAAAATGTGTACGTTTGGTAGCTAAGAAGGCTCCATTTCCCAATAGGCACAGCCAAATGAGCACCGTCAAAAGTTTATAGATGAGTATACTTTCTTGCTTGTAACTTGAGATAATAAAGCGGTCAATCACCGGGATGCATATTGCACAGCCACAACAATGTGACGGCTCAAAGCATCGAGTAAAAGCCTCAGCTTTCTGTCTCTTCACCATTGGAAAGTCAAATGTCATCCTGCTCAAAACGAGCGATGGAGCAACACTAATGTTCATTGACGGCTTTGACCCAAGTGGATTTTCCACATTCCCATGGTAGGGGTCCACCTCTTCATGCTGAAATCACTGCTTATTTCCCTTACCATGATACCACTTAATCTGCACCAAAGTAATACGTTTTGAGAATAGGTTTTACCCCTTTTTTCTGGAAACAAAACAGGTGTTGAGATGTGAAAACACCAAACTAAAACCTCTTACAAGGGATTATGTCTGCATTAACCACAATACTTGTGGTCAGAATGCAATCATGTCTGCATTAACCACAATACTTGTGATCAGAATGCAAACAAAAAAACACTGATAATCTATGCACTGACTTTGAAACTGTTTGGTCTACACCAGAGACAGCTTTTTTTGAGCCTAGTCTCAAAACGGTGTTAGACCAGAGGACTGGCAAAGGAGGTCCCATGATGTAGATGCTCACCCCGAGCTCGCATTACTCTGATAGTGCGTTGTCTTTGTGATGCACACCTTTTGGCGTCCTCTGGTCTAACACCGTTTTGAGACTAGGAATGAGCTAACTATCCCAATAAAGGAACATCCGCAAAAGGAGTATTGAAATTGTACGTCCTGGTAAAATAATGAATTAACAGTATTACAATATCCAGCTGTATGGTGCAGCGGTTTGGGCTCTCGATGCGATTGTACATTTGCGAGTTCAAATCCGAGGCAGAAGCAAATACAGGTGCGCAACCATCCAGGGGCAATACAATAAGTACAACTTTTATGGAGGTCAATCGAGGTCATCTTAAGGAGAAACTGGGCTCCAGATATAGAAATATCGAATTTTCACAATGGATTCAGCACTGCCAATGAAGATGAACAATGTCCAAAACAAATTTGAGAAGGGAGACCCCGTTTGACTGACATTGAGAAAACTAGCACATTGCAATAATAAATCAGGCAAAGCTTTTATTTCTCGTTGCCAAAATTAAATAATAACCCATTGATCAATAGACGCTCCATACCAACATTTTAGACAGGCCTTGGTATGGTTTTAACTTTGCTGAATCTCATCAGCAACATGTGGCCTGTTAATTTTTTTACCTGTGCCGTCTGATATTATATGCACGACCCATATAAACATTGTGGGAGCCTCTGTTATTTATTTCTTTATTCCCGTAATCCTCCTGGACAGCACATGGTCATATTTAAAATATTGATTTTCAAGATATTTAAGGAATGAACAAGGCACTGTTTACGCCCCTTTCTAGGTACCGGGGATGCTTGAAATTGCACATTAACCTTGAACCAACCCTGCCGACCCTCTTGACACATACGAACTCGTGCCTATTTCGACTGGAAACACTGAAGACATTAGTAACAGTCGCAATAACATCGCCCTCGGTAGCGAACAAGCCACACATGTTCATTACCTGCCATTCATTTATTTTGAAAGGGAATTATTTCAGACCATCCTCACTATTTTTCTCCAGACGATGTTATCAGCATTAGAACATGCATCTCTTGACAGAATTGTTCCCATCTCAGCAAGGACCTATAGAAGAACATGCTTTGTTTACAGATATGGTCGTAACAATCTATCATTGTCCTGTGGGTAGTGTGTGTGGGTGGTGCGACCTTGATGGCAATCAAAGCAATTTTGTGAACCTGCTTGTTTGAATAAAGCATGCGTTTTACTTCACGTTTCAATGGAACAATGTCAACGTGTATAAAGGTTGGATGTATAAAAAAAAAATTGGGAATGCTGCAGCCAGAATTATTTCCAGAAATTGAATCCTAGCATGCAACACTTCAGATTCATTAAACTCCTCCCAAACAAATGCCAAATCTACTCCAAGATGTAACTCCCCTTATACGGACCCTCTCTCCACTTATTCCCTGTGCCATACAACTTCAACAACCTTCTGTCAATATGATACCCAAGTTCAACTTCTGCTCAATGGGAGATTGCTCATTCTACTTTGCTGCTCCCACTGTTTAGCAATCCCACCCTCTCCCTGGTTGTCCACATTGCTGACACCCCCCCGCCCCCAACTCTGTTCAAGTCCAGGTTTAAGATTGTACCACGTGCTTAATTTGCATCTTCACTGCAATGATTGAAATTGCAGTGAAGATGAAACGATTGACATTGCAGTATGTCCCTCTTCCTATACGTACAGCAACGTGAGATAGTCTTATATACTGTATACAATTCATGCCGTCTAATGTCAGTCCAACGTAAGTGGAGGGCTTTGCCACACCGTGTCCGTCATGGGGGTTATTTTACCATGCTTGACAGTGCAGGTTGGTGGTGTACAGTACACCAATGGATTTTTCTGCACTGCCCTCAGCTGCCCTAAACGCAGCCCCACAGTAGCCTTTCGCACATGTTTTATCGATGGTCACTCATCCAAGCACTACGCAGGCTCAACTCTGCTTAGCTTTCAAGCTTGACAATATTGTGGCACATCCCAGGTGAATTGCTCAGAAGCATATCTATTGCTATTAATTATATTTAAACGTTTTTTGAATATCCACATATCATTGCATTATGTTGTATTATACGTGCAAAATGGCTTTAAGGTTGAATATACTAGGGAATACTTTAATTCCATATCAATTGGAACCCGGGATGCGTCTGCTGTTGGTAAAGCAACATTGCAGGCAGTAAAAAACGTTGGAGGCTTTCCTTCGTCTAGTGCAGGGGTCGGCAACCTACGGCTCCGGAGCCGCATGCGGCTCTTTACGGGCTGCTTCTTGACGATATGTACGTATGTACAGTATGTACTCAGATGCATTGCGGCTCTTGAAATACTGAATTTTGTACCGAATTGGAAAGAAATGGCTCTTCTTGTTATTTTGGTTGCCGACCCCTGGTCTAGTGGATGTGTTCATTGCGCCTCCAATTCGAAGTCAAAGAGTCCATGACCGTGACTGTAAACGTTTTAAAAGGAGGGTGATCAGGCAGCCCTCTGGGTTCACATCAAGGATGACTCAAACCAGGATTTGAAATGACACTTCAGCCGTCTCATTAAAGACAAGTTCTCAAGTGCATTCAACTTAATGGTCTTCGCTCTGTCACCAATGACTGCACAAACATAAATTACGTTACATTGAGTTTGTCACCTTGTAATTTTCCATGTGTGAGAAATAAATTAGGGAGAGCTTTCATGCTAGGAACACCACTTTTACAGGAACTAAAAGGGTACACTGCCTCGTGTGGATGAGAGGCCTGTAATTTTAAAAAGTAGGTCTATAATATTATTGGTTCTTTCGGTAAAGTCACGTAGAAGGGAAATAATAAAATAATAAATATAAAACAATAAAATTCACGATGTTTCGGCCACAACGCAAGCAGCCCTCCTCGGGTGAAGAAACAGAGCTGTCGGAAAGACAGCTCTATATCTTCACCTGAGGACGGCTGCCGAAACGTCGTGAGAATGTTTTTATATTCTATTTTTTTATTTCCCTTCTACTTGACTTTACCGAAAGAACCAAGAATATGAATCCCTGCAGTCACTAAAGCTTTAAATCGAAATTTAGGTCTATAATGTTTGAGGAAACATTCCTTGACCAGATGTAAATGTCATACGGACACTGTCGGTTTATGATTCCAATAGCTCGACTCAAATATAAAAATAAGCATTTTAAAAGGAAAATGCACTTCTTATATCGCTTAAAAAAAAATCACCATTGAGCACAGTTTAGCATTTTCATGTGTTGGGATTGTAATGCGGGCGTAAGCGACCTTCCGGATGTGACGTCACGGGGAGGCTGAGCCAGGTGACGTGGGTGAAAGGTTGGGGTCCTTAAGTGGGTAAACCGGAAAGGGAAGTCAGTCGGGGTGTGAATGGAAAAGAGTGGGGCCGCGTGGGCGAACGTGAGGAGGGGGCACCGTGGAACAGCGGGAGCCAACCCCGGAGAATAGCAGGGAGCTAAAGGGTGGTGAGAAGCTGTGGAGAGTACAGCCAGGAAGGCTGTGTGTTAGAGGCAGCGGTGTGGCTGCAGAGAGTCGCAGGAGCGACGAAGAGAGAGAGAGAGACAGCACGAGGCTGTCAGCGCTGCGGAGGTGGCTGCAGAGAGTCGCAGGAGCGACGAAGAGAGAGAGAGAGACAGCACGAGGCTGTCAGCGCTGCGGAGTAAGCAAGAGGGAGAGAGACAGCACGAGGCTGTCAGCGCTGCGGAGTAAGCAAGAGGGAGAAGAGCAGCAGCGGTTACAGCCAGGGGGGCTGAGAGTGAGTAACAGCAGCGGAGCTGCTGTGGGGGCTACAGGAGCAACAGAGGCCAACAGAGGGGCTGCTGGTGGAGAAGAGAGAGACATCGGAGTCAGTACTGTGGGGACTGAGCAAAGAGGAGACAGCCGTGTGGGTAATACAGTACGGACCAAATAAAGGACACTGAGCCAGAGATCGTGGTCAAGTCTTTTATTACACTGGTGTCAGAAGTGAAACGGCTTGTCAAGACGGCTCGGAAGAAAGAATATTCTTGTGCCATCATCTGCTACATCATCCGACTTACGATTGAGACAGATGGCGCAGCTGGACACCTGGAAAATCGTGCTGGCGAAACCGTGTGAGCTCACCACGCCGACGACGGCAGTGGGGAGAGCCGATGGTGGTCTGCAGGCCGACGCCTTGCCTGCGCTGCCAGCGCCATCTGCCACGCGGCACGAAGACGCCATCTTGGGCGTGGCAGGGGAGAAACGGCGGGAAGCCGCCATCTTGTCTTCACCGCGGCGGGGAGACGCCGCCATCTTCAACATCGCGGCGGAGAGGCAGCCTTGCGCTGCCATCTGGAGGTGCCGCGGGGAGAGCAGCCTGCTGTGAGCTGCTGTTTTGCGAGGGGGAGCTGCGAGGAGAGGACGACGACGCTACAGCTGCTGGGGCGGGAGCTCTCCCGTCCTGGCTCGGGTGCGTGACAACGGAGCAGTCAAGTCGCCGAACGAGTTCTGCGAGACGACTCAAGTTGCCGCCCTGCCGTCCTCTTCTTGCTGCAGCCCCGGGCGAGTCGTAACGATACGCACCCGGCCTTTACACACACCTCACCCATCTTTCGAGGGCCGGGGGGGGGCGATTTTGTTTTCTCTCATGACTCGATTGTGCGGAGCGCGGTTCGGACTGTGGGTATGTGTGTGTAATAACGATGAACGCGCTATCTGCTTGTTGCTCGGTGTCAATTAAAGTGTGTACGTGTGTTGAGAATGGACGGAGAGTATGCTGTGCTTGCTGAGTGTTAAATTGTGTGTGTGCGCTGCGGTGTGGAGTTGTTATATTGATGGCGAAGTTAATTATTAACTCGGGAGCGTCGGGTATCTTGCGCTGTATCATCTCGTGGGTTACCTTGTGCGATGGGCTTAATTGAAAAATATATATATATTTTTTGGTGTATTGTGCTGCGAGGTGCTATGTGCGATGTGGTTGTTGCAAGAGAGAGAATATTTGTGTTGTTGCTGCAATGTTACGACTGGATTAATGGTGTGTTGGTTACCTGCAGATCGGCTTGCTATTGTGCTTAAATGTGCGCGTGTGATCGCGATATGCTGACTGTATGTGCTGTTACACCGTTCTGTACGGTTATGGGGTGCGATGCATTGATTGACTATTGGGGTTGGGATGTTATTAATTGTGCGTACCTGTTTGGAAATTGGTAACAAATTCGAGGGGGACCCTATTATTTGGTCGTATGGATGTTATGTACACGCGATTTTGTGTATATTATGGGTAACGGCGCTTTGTGAGAGAGAGAGCGCGCTTTGAGGGTGCGTGATGACGCCGTTGTGGGTGTCTCAAAGGTTATTGCTAATGGGACCGTAAATTGGCGCCAAGTTGCGTCGCGTATTCGGTTGGTCGCATGCAGCCACGAGTTGCTTTGCGAGTTGGGTTGTGTAACCAATGTGGTTGGTAAAATATGGGTTAAAAATTCCCCGATATGACTGCTGCGCGCAGCAAGCTGGGGCTGTGCGTCTATCGTTGTTGGGATTGTTACAATAAGACGGGGGATGCAATTTGTGACCCCCAGCAAAGGGAAGCTGGGGTGCACGAATGGAGAAAACTGGCCACGTGTTCGCACGTTGGGCCGCCATTTTGCGCACACGCGGGGTATGGCGTCGATGCGCTTTGCGGAAAGGGCCGCCATTTTGAGTGCGCGCGAGATATTGCGCGAACGCGCTGGGCGAAGGGGGCCGCCATTTTGAGCGCGCGGGAAAAACCTCGGTGGGGCAAATATTCCATCTGTTATGCCTGCCATTGTTGATTGGGTGATGCACGAGTGGTGGTCACGTCGGCCTATGGCTGATGGCTGACCTGACAGCCCGGAGGCGAAACCTCCGTGGTATGTCTTAAACTAATGGGCCGTGTGCTCATATGGCTCGGGGAGTCATGGTTCAGTTGTGCGGTGGCAGACTGAACCTGGTGTGCCGGGGGCTCACGGGTTTTGGGTTAGGGCGTTATTGTCTCTATAAGAGAACATTACCCCGTGGGGGGGGTCGTTGATATCTGGCCTTGCCGAGGGATTGATCTTCCCTTGGCTATGAAGCGCATTTCAAAGATTGATGGAGCTCGTTTGACGGGGTTGCAGTGGGAGACGTGTCTTATATATTTGGACGATATCATTGTCTTCAGCCGCACATTTGAGGAACATTTAACACGGCTGGAGACAGTGTTCACGAGGATGCGCTCTGCGAATTTTAAATTTGAACCAAAGAAATGCCACCTACTGCAACGGTCCGTCCGTTATCTGGGGCACATTGTGAGTGCTGAGGGGGTGTCCACGGATCCGGAAAAGACGGCGTGCGTCCGGGATTGGCCGACTCCGGCCACCGTGGGGGATGTTCGGCGGTTTTTGGGATTTGCCTCGTGTTACCGAAGATTTGTGCCGGGGTCTGTTGCTGCCGACTCTCCCCTGCCTGCGTCCACTGATCTTGCTCGAGCGCCTGTCGTACCTGTTCCAGACAGGTCGGCCGTGACACCGAGGGGGACGAGAGGCCCTGCTCGGAGGGCGCCTGCCAGGTCTGCGAGACCTTCGAGCCCTGCAGCCCTTCCGACCCCGCCGCAGGCACATTCAAAGGACACGGCCAAGACTGATTCTTCGGGAACACGGGACGTTGGTGGACTTCCAACCGCAACAGGAGAATTACCCCCTGTCATTCATCGAGTTCCATCGCGTTCCCGTTCTGCGACCGGGCCGCCGACCGTCCGGGACGGGCCGGCGACCCGCACACGCTCTAAATCACTTACGTTTCGTTGATTGTATGTTGTGTTGTTGTTCTTGTTCTTACCCTTGTATTTATTGCATGCTTTCTGTACGTCCGTTGATGTTACTTGTTGTTATTGTTCTGTTGTTATATTGCATGCTTGGTGTCCTTTAGCGCGGAAGGTCGGTTCACCGCATTACGCTTTGGTATTGTTCAGCCGAGGTCGGCTGGGGTTTTTCTACGGGGGAGGGTGGTGTAATGCGGGCGTAAGCGACCTTCCGGATGTGACGTCACGGGGAGGCTGAGCCAGGTGACGTGGGTGAAAGGTTGGGGTCCTTAAGTGGGTAAACCGGAAAGGGAAGTCAGTCGGGGTGTGAATGGAAAAGAGTGGGGCCGCGTGGGCGAACGTGAGGAGGGGGCACCGTGGAACAGCGGGAGCCAACCCCGGAGAATAGCAGGGAGCTAAAGGGTGGTGAGAAGCTGTGGAGAGTACAGCCAGGAAGGCTGTGTGTTAGAGGCAGCGGTGTGGCTGCAGAGAGTCGCAGGAGCGACGAAGAGAGAGAGAGAGACAGCACGAGGCTGTCAGCGCTGCGGAGGTGGCTGCAGAGAGTCGCAGGAGCGACGAAGAGAGAGAGAGAGACAGCACGAGGCTGTCAGCGCTGCGGAGTAAGCAAGAGGGAGAGAGACAGCACGAGGCTGTCAGCGCTGCGGAGTAAGCAAGAGGGAGAAGAGCAGCAGCGGTTACAGCCTGGGGGGCTGAGAGTGAGTAACAGCAGCGGAGCTGCTGTGGGGGCTACAGGAGCGACAGAGGCCAACAGAGGGGCTGCTGGTGGAGAAGAGAGAGACATCGGAGTCAGTACTGTGGGGACTGAGCAAAGAGGAGACAGCCGTGTGGGTAATACAGTACGGACCAAATAAAGGACACTGAGCCAGAGATCGTGGTCAAGTCTTTTATTACAGGATTATTAACGATTGTATTATTTACCACAGAAGACAAATGCATATATCTGAAAGCGCAAATTCTAGCATGATAGTGTAATCGTGAAGCAAAATGGTCACCGAGAATATCACTGCTCATTATCTTTACGATTTAGCACGGAGGTTGCAACCATAATTCCTTTGATGCATATGCATGAATACACCCAAAAAAAACGTGTCAGACAATTCACTGTATATGTTGTGAACCCCCAATGTGCCATTTTTCCAGCCTATGTCTGCATCTACGGCACTAAAACTATGCTTCCTGCTGCACGTATTTATTTCTATGCACGATTACCTCAAAACAGGGAAGTTCAACCTTTATAGGCCACACCACTTCCTCTTTAACCTGCTCCCTTTTGCCAATAGGTCCCAACCCTTTCTAATTAGGTCCCAGCCCTTCCTACCCATGCCCAATCTCTTAATTTTTAAGCTCTGCACCTTTCCTTTTTAAGCCCCACCTTTTCCTCTTTAGGCTCCGCCTCTTCCTTTTTAGCCTCCACCAGGCCCCTCCCCATTTCCATTTAGGTTGTTGCTGGTTTAGGGGTAGTGGCGAGGGTTGTGAAAGGGGCGGTTGTGGTGGCAGGGGTCATTAAGGGTAGAGGTAGGTTGGCTTCAGGACCAAATCACTTGCAATGAGCTGCAATAAAATAATACATGTTGGATGTGTATACATCAGACATAAAGCATGCAACACCGCATTGGTGAAAAGGCAGTATTTGAATAAAGTCTTCTCAAAGTTAAAACTGGAGGAAACATTTAATAACAAAATAATCACATGTTCTTTTTATACAACTATGAAACCTTCACCGACTAGAATATTAAAATAATAGATTTTTCCTCACAATTATCCAATTTTGCATTATCCTGTGGTAGAGGACGTCACAGACATTCGTCTGAGCCTCTTGTTCACGAGGATGTTTGACAAGATGTTTGGCACCTCCTAATTGTGATCACTACGCAATTGTCCACACTCAATACTTAAAATATTATTTTAATTCAATTAATGAGTGTTTTTGCCAGCGGCACTTTGCACCAGTTTTTTTCGTTGCTCCAGCATGACAAGGCGTTGCACCTTTGGTGTACCCCATGTTTCTCGCTGGTAGCTTGACGTAAGTCGCATTTGTGCCGTCCGTTGCTTTTGTTTCCATATTTTATTCATTGCTTGCACCAGATGTGAAGAACTGTGGAAAATAAGGAGAAAGAATTGCAAAATGTATTATTTCACCTCCATACAGCCGACCTGGTCACGGTTGTAATAATAACACAGAGCAAGGCTGAATTATTTCCCTACGTGTGACTCATGCCTCACAATTGTTTGACATGCATTTTAAATTCATCTTATTATTCATTATCACCAGACAGAAGCCAAATCTGTAATACAAATCGTGCAGTTAATGAAAAACACATTTGCTGATTGCCTTAAAAGTGTGATGTTAAGGAGGTCCAAAGAGCTGTGTTTTACTCTATTTGATGTATTAACTCCGAGCATGCTCATACTAAACGCTTTATTACGCAAGCCTACGCTCAATTAACCAGTTTTATTACCGTTGGGCCTACCAGCATTTATTCTAGATACATAGGGAGGACGTCTACGAATATATTATTCAGTGATGTCTGCAAGAGTGGAAGTTGTTTCAGCCACACACAACTCGAGTATTAAGCCCAATTAGGTGAAATGTCATCAACCTACCGACGCTTACAGCAGAAACTTCAAAGCATAAACCACACACTTTCTAAACGGTGTAATATCAATGGCGCTGTGTATGTGTACATTGTCGTCTACCGTATTCCATCCACCACCACCTCATCTCAGTGATGCCTAACACTTAAGCACGTCACAAATGCAGGGAAGTTTCACCGACAACTACTCCTTGCTGCAGTGAAATGTCTCACTTGTAAAATATAAAGGATAATATTAATGATACACTTGACTTTATGAACATTTCAACATCTCCATAATCCGCTAAAATAGAATCTACTAATGTTTTGTTTATATGTGTGTGCTTTTTCACCACATTTCACAAATGTTTACTTTCCTGTAAATAATTTAAACTTTCCTGAAAAGAGTCACTCAAATATATGCTAACCAATGAATCAAACACTAACGGTGAATTAAATTAGGCTTAGGATGTAGTGCACAGTATACTGTATATCGATTAAAATGTTACGTTCTTTAGTGCATGGGGGACAAGGAGGTGTCATCGTGTTCCCAATTCGTATTTTATTCATTAATCAATACAGACGCCCTCTTTTATTTCAATGCCATTAATCTACTGTTACCAGAGGTTTGATTTTTTTCCTCACTTGTGGCACATAAATGATTATTATAAAAGGACACCACGTCTAACCAGTAATGGCTCTAACAGTGATTAACAGTGTGCTCTCCCACACACCGAAAGGCCATGTACAAAATGGTTCGGGAAATATACAGGTCTAAACCAAACGCATAGAGTGCTCGGTGCTCCCGCAGGACAGGCAACCAGACAGTGGTTGAGTACGCGTGCTCAGCAATATATCCACTACCACACGCAAGCAAACAGGTTATTTGGAAGGATGTCAATTAGTCAATATTATCCGGCCAGGTGGTGCTGTGGTTAATATTCCGGACTCACAATTCAAAGGATAACACTATGTAACACAATTTTTGTTCCTGGGTAGTAAGTATTATTTCGTAATTGCTTATGTATAAAAAGTATATAAAATGGCTAGTATTCCCAACAAACTTTGCTTTTGTAACCAGGACAGTGATATTTGAAATTTACCTATTTTCAATGAGAAAACGGGCGAATTTGTATTTTCGTTCACGTAACGTCAGAAAAAAACATATGAATCAAAATTAACATGTATTTATACAGTAATACAAAAAGGACTACAACAGATTTAGAAGCGAGTAGTTTTTCGAGATTTACGATTATACTGTAAATCACTTTCACGAATCAGCCCACAAATGTAGTCTCCCATCATGTTCTCGTTATACTGTCCTTGGTAGCGGCGTTCAAAGTCCAGTATATCCTGGTAGAAGCGCTCGCCTTGCTCCTCCAAGTACGCTCCCATGTTCTCCTTGAATTTATCAAGATGAGAATCAAGGATATGGTCTTTGAGGGACATTCTACAGCCTATTGTGCTGCAGTTTTTCACCAGTCTCAACCAGCTCCACATAGTTTTCGACCTTGTGATTGCCCAGGAATCCACAAACCACTGGGACAAAGCTGTTCCAAGCTGCTTTTTCCTTACTAGTGAGCTTCTTGGGGAATTAATTGTACTCCAGGATCTTCTTTATCTGTGGTCCGACGAAGACACCGGCTTTGAGCTTTGCCTCAGACAGCTTAAGAAAGAAGTCTTGAAGATACTTGAAGGTTGCCGTCTCCTTATCTACAGCTCTGACAAATTGTTTCATAAGGCCCAATTTTTATGTGCAGTGGTGGCATCAGCACCTTCCGGGGGTCCACCAGTGGCTCCCACTTGACGTTGTTCCTCCCCACAGAGAACTCGGTCCGCTGTGGCCAGTCCTACCTGTGGTAGTGCACATTGGTGTCCCTGCTGTCCCAAAGGCAAAGATAGCAGGGAAACTTGGTAAAACCGCCTTGGAGACCCATCAGGAATGCCACCATTTTTAAGTTTCCGATGACCTCCCAACCGTACTCATCATACTTCAAGGCATCCAGCAAGGTCTTGGTGCTGTTGTAATCCTCTTTGAGGTGCACCGAGTGAGCCTGGGGAAGAGATGGGTAGTTGTTACCATTATGGAGCAGCTCCTGGATGAGCTGTCAATTAATAGGCGCCACTCATTCTGGTGACAAGCGATTTCGATTGCCTCGAACAGACTGGTCACATTGTGGCAGAAGCAGAGCCCATCTTGACGGGTGAAGAAGCTCCAAAAAGGTTGGTGACACTTCCTCTGATCTGCGACTTGCACACTTTCATCCAACAAGTTCCACTGATAGAGCCTAGACGTCAAACGCTCGGCATTGTACTTAGTGAGACCAAGATCTCTGATCAAGTTGTTGAGGTCTTTTTGTTTGGGGTAGTATGGGTTTCTCTGCTCAGCTCCACCTCTGAAATTGTCATCCGACTTGCTGCTCTCTTCTAAAGATGGCTGCTCTCTCCCCGGAGGAGTGGGTACGGGGAGCTCATGGCAGTGTGGCACCGGGGCGATGGATGAAGGAAGGTCGGGATACGTAATAGCAGGCGCATTCTTGCCAGTCCGACGTTTGGAAGGGTACACCATGCAGCAATAGCAGTTGCTTGAGTGGTCAGTGGGTTCCCACCAAATTCGTGGGATAGCGAACTTCATGGCTCTCTTTTCCCCTCTGTACCATCCTTCAAAAATACATTTATCTCACCCATGACTAATATGTAAGAGATTCTCGCAACATTTTTCATATATATATTTTTTTAATAACATTGAAAATCGCAAAAAAATTCAAATTGAAAACTTACCAATTTTTTCAATTGTAACACATTTTATAACGTAAAATTCCGAACAACAATTGTCCATCTTACCTTCCAGAGTTTTTTTGCATTGCTCGCAGGTGAAATGAGGTGCCCAGGGTTTGTCTTAATCCCCGACAGGCATGCCGAAATATGCCTTGTAGGCCTCACACATCTTTGCAGATGCTTCCACAGAGTACTTTTTCTCTGGTCTTGATAAATTAGCCGCAGACATAGCAAAATGCGTCTGCCGGATGCTTGCAGCCTCTTGATGCCAGCTCAGAAAAATGCATATATGTATCCAGTTAGGCAGCTGGAATTAAACTTAACTGGTGGGATTAATGCTCCTGTATTTATTCTGCTATTTATATTACTGCAAAGTTCTAGAATGTTCTAGAAGTTCCTCCAAGTTTACTCAACACTGAATCTATCTGGAATGTTCTGGAAAATAGGTAAATTTCTAAACATCACTGTCCTGGTCACAAAAGCAAAGTTTATGGGGAATAATATCCATTTTCTGTACTTGAAGCATAAGCTATTAGAAAATAACACTTACTACCCAGGAACAAAAAAAATGTTGATACACAGTGTAATCGTTCAAATCCCTTCTGGAGGTCAGCTTAGCCCGTCATTCCTCTGTAGTCACATTTCGTGGGGAGTCAACTGTAGTCATCCTACAGCATGACTGGCCCCCTGCCAAGAGAATGTGGAATTTCTAGCAGCGGTGCAGGGTTGCCAGACATGTGCGATTCGCCACTGTTTGATTTGGGAGATGCTTGGCTAATTTAAATTGATAGCAATGAACTCTGGGCTAATGTGAGGTCACCAACGACCCTTCAAAGCTGGCAATGTGATACTAAACCAAATTCTCGTAAATCAAACATCCTGTCATGGTTGTATGAAACTTGTCTTTTTAAATCCTTTATATTAAGTTCGCTTGCTTGCTTGCTTGCGTGCTTGCGTGCAAATCTTTCGCTCGTTTTTTAACCCACTTCCCGTGATCCAATCGAGCTGACATTTTCCACACAGACTCGTTGTGCCAGACAATTAATGTTCGTGAAAAAAAATTCCCAAAATTTTACACTTTTAGGCAAAAAAAATATTTTACATATATTCAAATAGAACTCATTCATCGCTTTGGCTGAACCTCACAGTATAAGAGCCCAGAGCGTAACCCCTCCACAGGCCGTGGTGGAGTAGCGCAGTTGGTAGCGCCCTCGCTTCCCATGCCAAAGGTCGCGGGATCGATCCCCGCGTCCTCCACAGGCGAATATATTTTTAAATCCTTTCTATTAAGTTCGCTGCCACGCATATAAAGGATTTATAGTGAAAAACTTTGTTTTTACGGGTTATACTTATTTTCTGTACATGTAGTCGTCAAGAGTCTGTTTATTAGGAAGCCACTGGAGCTTTGCACTTTTAAATCTAAAATGAACACTCACTTCTTTAAAAACTGCTTTTTGTGTTTAATTTTTGTCCTTCCCCCGCACCTCCGATTAGCAGGGTTGGTTACGCACACGGCACGAAAGAAGTTCAACATACATACGCAGTCCAGCTCAAACTGCGATTACATTACAGAACAAACATTACGGGCAATGATTTATAAAGTAGACACATTGTGTTTATGTATATTACACTTAATTGCTATGTAACTTAATGGATACATTATGGACATTATTTGGTCAGTTTATTATAAAACGAGTTGTTTTGGAATATGCAATTCAACCTTCACGAGGATATCTTCCAAAGTAATGCATACAGCACTGCCCATCTTTCTGCAGACTCAGAAAGCTTTCTGCAGACTCAGAAAGCTTTCTGCAGACTCAGAAAGCTTTCTGCAGACTCAGAAAGCTTTCTGCACTTATCCAACGAGGGTATCGAAACCACTCCCCATATGTCCTTTGCAATAGAGCAGAGCTGCTGGGATTTATAAATGAAGCAATATTCTCAGCCTTTTGTTACTCTGATGAATTCAGAAAGGATGTAGGATGCCTTCACAGGGCGTTCGCTTTGTGAATGTTCATATTAATCAATCAATGAATCAGTATTTTTATGCCGAACCAAGTGTTGAGATGCAATATCTATTTCTGCAAAGGAAATGAATATCAGTTTAACTCGTAGGCTTTCGCGACCAATATTATTCATAATAAAGGTTTTTGGGTTAGATCGCGTTATTTATAAATTTGTCGCAACCCTCCACCATCCGACACGGCCAATCAGTAAAAAAGTGTCACGTTGACAAAAGACAAATAGTTCACTACTTTAGTCCACCGGTGTGTTGAAGAGTGAATCCACAACATTTTAAATTTTTGAGTACGACGTTTCACTGGTAATTACATCCAGCATCATCGGGCAATTTGCCAGAATTTGTGTGGGTGTGGGGAGGTAAGGGCTGGATATAATTACCAGCGAAACATGGGCTAAAGTAGTGAACTATTTGTCTTTTGTCAACGTGACACATCTTTTACTGATTGGCCGTGTCGGGTGGTGGAGGGTTGCGACAAATTTATAAATAACGCGATCTAACCCAAAAACCTTTATTATGGAAATGAATGTTTTCCTCCACCTAGGCTACATTCTCTTTGGTTCTTTCGGTAAAGTCACGTAGGTAGAAAAAATATATATATATCACAACGTTTCGATCGCAACACAAGCGATCGTCCTCAGGCGGAAAAAATAATCCAGCAGTGGAACTGCTGAACCAGGAAGAACACAGCGTTTTTTTTACCTACGTGACTTTGCAGGAATCCATACTTTTTGGTTCTTTTGGTAGTCACGAAAGCTTCAAATCTAGGCTACATTCTTATGCTCCGTGAGATTATATTTCTTGTCTAAGGCTTCGCCAGTCAAGCTTGCCTGCACAACTGTTGAAGTGTGCAATCAAAACGTGCAGGAAAGTGCCTTATCTGAATCACGTGTACACACTCCTGCTCAGACCAATTTCCCTGCCTACCCTGTGGCTTGCCTTTCAGGCACTCCCCCTTTTATCATTATCTTTTTCCATTTGATGCCCCGTAAAACGTATGTTAGGTTGGTCTCTATCAAATCTATGCCCATTCTTTTAGAACGCCTGTATCTTGTTAAATTTACTGCAAACAATCCTGTCATTATGTTTCAATAGAGCAGTGTAACATGAAGCCATATAGTAGCTTGAATATTTAAGAGTGATATTCCCTCATGGGTGTGTTTTCTCCAGGTACTCTGATCTTCTCCAATCTTGATGCACCAGTAGTCTAGTTTCTTCTGTGATAATTTTAGTTCATTTATCTCCAACGCTGCCAGTAACTGCCGTTTCTCGAAGAGACACACTTAAAACAAAATCGTTAAACTGGCTGCCATTTACTGACGCCCTTCCAGAAAAAGTTTGGTATCATGACGTCCCTGGAATTAAACACTTCCAGGAAAAAAAAGTGGGGTGCCCCCCACCCTTTCCCATACCCACCCCACGCAACTTTCCCCACCTCCCCACCCGTTCCCCTAGCCCTTACCTCCCCACATCCACACAAATCAAACCGGATGGATTCCAACTGGACGAACATTTTCAATGTTATTATTGTTTTTGTTATAGTTTGATGTTGGCAAATAAAATAGATTAACTTCAAGTTGTGACTTTAGAGCAAGTTGGCATTTAAAAAAAAATATTTATATTCTGCAGGGTTCGCAAAGGAAACTACTTCCAGCAAGGAGTGTCGCTATTTTTAGACGACGAGCGTTTCACCAACTGTGCATACTCCAGACACTGCCCAAGGAGAAAGGCAGGTGGATTATTCTATATACGTTGGAAATTGGCAGAGAATGGCACACAAACGTGTGTTGGGTAAAGAGTATCCGTCTTCGTTTAAGGAATAGATATACAAAGATGCTTCGGTGACTCCGTTAACATTGCTTTTGCTCTAATGTGCACGCATTTGTTATTATGCGAAACTCAACAATGATTTCTGAAAATTATGAACATTACAATGCATTCCCTACTATTTACTGTTATATGTAGGCTCGCGTAGCGGACAAATTAATACAAATGACATAAAAATAGAGAAACACCACAAAGGAGAACATAAAAATTAGACAAAAATGAATTCATGGTTGAATCATTTATGTACTCAATAAAATATGATAACTCATTGAATTTCTGAGAAGGGTGGGAGTGGATGTGTGAATCGTTGTGTACCGTGAGGGATATTTACAAGCACCGAGCACTCCATATGCTTTTGGCTCATTCCTGTCGCCCATACGTGTATCTTCACGTCAGAACCATTTGTAAAGGTGTTTCATGACCATTCAACTTGATAGAGGAGTGGTCGCTAGGTGCACTGTTAGACCACGTGGCTTAGCGAATCAAAATATGTACACGCACCTCTCACTTTGGCAGCCATGTACATTCATGCAGAGATGGCCACATGTGCATGGATTAATACGTACTCATGCACACTTAAGCGCCTGTCCCAGACCCCATTAATAACAAGCAGAGTGATCGATTACAGCCAATTCCCCACCGCAGATGGGGGCCACGGGAGAAATCTGTACCGGCTTCCTTGATAACTTTTTTTGACAACCATGACCCTTTGGAGCCACACCTGGCCTGGGGAATTTAAAGACCAGTAACAGCTCACAGCTGTGGACCCCGGAGTGGGTAGGTTTCGAAGGTGAAAATCCGTGTCATACGAGACTGTAGTTGAAACATTCAGTACGTCACTGCACCTACACACGTCTGTTAAATAGTGGGGAAATAAAAACATGGCATTTTACTTTTCGGTATATAATGCACTTTACAAAGAACAATTTTGTTTTTTTGTATCCAGAAAATATCTAGAGACTTTATCAGGTGGATCCTGAAGGCCAATTCCTCTGTAAATTAAGAGTGATTTTGCATTTAGGACAAAGTGATTTAGAAAAGTGATTGGGTGTTATTATAATGGTGGAATTTTAATTGGCAACTTATGAGCTACAGGGATAGAGATATATTGTAATAAAACAATAGTTGTATCACGTCCAAATTCATGTAGCGGTATGCATTCAATTCCGGGGAATTTTACGTCAGTAAAATTCAAGGCCATAATTGTAATATATATACTGTTACAATTCAGTGGGCTCACATGATATTGACTTCTCCAAGACAGAGGTTCTCTGCAAGCCATCTGGCTACCATGAGAGATTCGTTCATGAGGCGATCCACATATACAAACACAGAGACAATTTCAACCGAGAAGATGGATTCTGGCTTAGCAATCATTGGAAGGACGTAATAAACCATTTCGGATCTTAACTGATTGTGTTCACGTTTACGGTGACTTTCAGACCACGTTCCACTCACTGGCATTGTATTCTTTGCAGGGAATGGATTCTTTGCTCCGCTGCAAGTTTCCTCTCACTACTCTCCCATTGACATATTTCGTTGCTTCCTCTTAGTATCTTTCACACGACGGTCAATTGTACAGTGTATAATAACAAATAGTATAAAATTTATATGCTTAATACAATGTACAAAGTAATATATAGTATCGTAATTGTATAGTGAATATACAGCAGTGTGATATACATTAGGGTGGGTAGAATAATACGTAGTATAATATTACAATGTATAAGGTTTAGGGTGGTTTATAGCAATACAGTATATAATTTAATGTTGGGTTTGTCTATGGCAGTATATAGTACGGTGTAGACTCGTGCGATGTAAGAGAATAAAGTTTAGATGGAAGCATATTATATTTTTTACGACGTAGAATTGTAATGTATTACTTACTGTTAGTAACTCAGCTTATTGTAGAGTATATTTAGTATACTAATGATACTATGTAGTTTATACTTTAGTTGTTTACGTGGTGGTTTTAGTTACTGCAGCTACATACTATTAACACTCCTTCCCTTTATTAATGCTACCCCTATCCCCTCCCTTTGATGCTGCTAATCCTGCATAATGCACGGGCATAATAGGACTTTGAAACCCCCCGCCCACCTCCTACGCATTTCACAAGTAGTACTAATCACTTACCTGCATTTCCCATAAATATGCTAAATTCCTCTTGATATGCAAATTCCTTTGTCAAGGCACTCTTCCCTCTCCAACCCAGCTTAAATATACGCTGCCAAGCCTGGTGGTGTTCATTCAGACGTTGTCTTTCTGACAGACCTGTTCTTCACCTGAGGACGGCTGCTTGCGTTGTGGCCGAAACGTCGTGAGAATTATTTTATTATGTTTTATTTTTATTATTTTATTATTACGTGACTTTACCGAAAGAACCAAGAAGATGTATTTGGCGTCTTCATTTATTTCTTTAGCCTCTTGAAACAAAAGGTAAGTCGAATTTTTGCTTCTAAATTTTGATAAAAGTAGCCTATAGCCCGTGGAGTGACGTCATCCGCTCATGATTATTGAGTTTGTCCCGTGCGTGACATCACTCCACATGCCGCACCCCCCCATCATTAAGAATGTCGAGCAGAAATAAATTTTTTTTCGCAAATTCGCTTTAAGTTTCACGTTTCTTTATGGAAAGTGAATCTAATAAATATTTCTACGCAACAACAAAGTGTATTTGGGGGTCTTTAATTTTTTTTTCAGCACTTGAGACGAAATATAAGTCTAATTTATACTTCTACATTTTGGTTAAATAGACATTTCTCGGTGATTTTCCAGATATTGTATTGCAATCCTATTTATTCGAACCCCAGCGATCGAAATCAGAAGATAATAAAGTATCAGAGCAGTGAATTAGAACACATTTAAGGTCAGTTATATACAGTGCTACAGTGAAATGCAGTGAAGTGTTTTATGACATACCTTTCGTGCGAGATTCACTGCCATTCAATTTACACAATACAATTATACTCTGCTCATTTTTTTCGTAACTATTACAGCTTCCATCCTAGGACGGGCAAAGAAGCTAGTTTCTTAGATGCTCTTGTGACCAAACAATCTGTGGAAACCACAATGCAGCCGTTCTAGATTGTTAAACTGCTCAGCATTATGGGTTGTCAAATAACATGTAAGAGGAAAAAGCCTTTTCCAAAATAAGTCAGTCAACGCGAGGAACGAAAATAAAGCAGTTAATAAATTAGGAAATTAGTGTCGATTTTTCGAAGTTTGTGATGCTAGACCCCAGATAATTTTGTAATATTTTTTATATCTATACTTTATCATTCCAAGAATTTATATCAGCCATACTAATTAAGTATCCTGAAAGTAATTCTCATTCCAATGAGATCACATCTGTCAATATTCCATCAGCACAGGGGTAGAAGCCTGCACACAGATATATATGATACACATTTTACCACTACAAACATTTAAGTCAGGTAAATAGATTACCTCTATTTATAAAGTAGGGCAAGAGTCCAGTGAGACCAGGGGACTATTCTAAGGGAGACCTGAATATTTTACTTAATAAAATTAATCGAACCAAAAACTATCCTGTGGAGCAAGTGCGTGATACATAAATCACAAGCCTGTGATCTTGAATCCCCCAAGGAATGGAATTGCTTGGGTTTGATAAATTGGGTACTGATTTTTAGGACGTCAACAATTAATCCTTGCATTATGACACTGCCACAGTAAGTGGAATTTCTGTTCATGATCAGAACCATTGAAAATAACCATGAGCTACATTTTATTGGAGCAAGATGATATCTCGGTCTCACGTTTCTTTAAATAAATTTACAAATGCGTATGTTTTAGTAATGAGTGAAAGTGGCGATACCTGTGAGATTAGAAGCAAGTCTAATAAAACAATCCACGATTTTTTTGGGATTGACATCTCATTTTATGCAAATGCAGGATCTTATAAAGTGCTATGTTACTGGGAAGTTATTCATGAGTAATGCAGAACGATGCCACTCATTAGTGTAACACGAGCTGGAGATTTATCCAACCGGGTTGCGTGTGCCAAAGTGCTCAGCTCACAGCTGGGACGTTTTCAGTTCAAATCTTGGCCGAGCCAAGAGCCATTATCTCTCCGTGGTCGATAATGATAACCTTACCCAATGTTGATTTGCATAGGCGTATTACTATTAGGAATGTGGAATGACCACATGCTTTAAACCCAACGAAAGCATGCACATGCAGACTGACGTTTTATTTTAACAGTTAAAGTTTCTTTCTATATACCCAGAAAAGCATCAGTTGAGACTTTCGGAACGTCCCAATGGGTTGCATGGTCAGTTTATGTAAGAGTAGTTTTGCATGGTGGTAAAGCTGAAGTGTAGAACATCACTTATGGGAGGGACTGCAATGTTTGTCCAGGTAGGACAGACTTATTGTACTACCATCTGCAAACCCATATTGTAGGCGGTCAGTGGACATATACCAAGTCCATCTCAGAGTCACCACACAGACCAATGCCGACTACAAATGGCTTTATGTTATGGGGAGAAAAGTCATTACACTAAGCTTCCATATTCATCGTTTCAAAATCTTTGAAGTCACTCAATCACAGGTTTAAAAAAAAAGGCGAATTCAATAGCCGTGACTTACGAGCCAAGGTAAGCAGTGAATGCAAGGCTTCCAACGCCAGAAGGGACGATTGCTTTTGCCCGACAGGCGTTGCATGGTTGAGCGACAAAATACAATACGTATACTGGGAAAGGTGTATCACACAAGCCATGCATCTGGCTGCAACAGTTTATTGGAATAGAATTTACTCAGGGTGTCAAGCAGCTTGCCTATCTTTACTTATTGTTGTGCGTCTGCCTGCGCATTAATTTACATGCGTAAATTCCTTTGCAATAATTATTGGAGCACATATGGAATATAGTACCTTCGTGATAGCACTGCACTATAAGGTTCAAAATTAGGGGGCAAAGTTGCACCTGCAATCCAAAAAAAGAGCAATTCGCAGGTAAACCATGAAATTTTTACCAGATAACAATACAATGGCCTACTCATTTGGAAATGATACGATATTTCATTCACTGTTAAGCCGATGGCATGGATTTAACAGTAATACACCCCCAGTATTAACTTGGGCAGCCGGTCAGGTTCAGACCGCGAGCCTCTGCAACAAGCAGAGGATGTACTACCTGCGAGCCATGACACGACCTGCGATGTCGACTAACAAATTTCCAAAACAGTTGGCGGCGTAACGATTGTTTTGGCAAGCCAGGTCACTCGTGCTCGTACGATGGGTTAAGTCGTGCGAGAGGCAACTTCCCCACGCGAGGAGAGACAAGGCTAGTCATCTTCCACATTTTCCACATGGTAGAGAAAGCTTCGTACAGAAATCAGCAGAGTATTTCGCAAGTAACCAAACATATCCACGCACACCCAGGTCTTGGCACATTTTCGATTAAAGGCTACATTGGCCACCGTTGGCCCTTTAGGCTATCCGTCCGGATAACGGGGACATTGCCATTCGCCACCCAATGTGCAGTACATAATCGCGCTGGGGCAAATTGAACAACCAATTTCGTTAGCACTATCGTGTTTAATGGGTCCTTTTCCCCGCACCTCAGCTTCGCATGGAATGTCTACATACGGTGCCAAATTACGTTCATACACAGCATTCCCACTGGGTGCCAAGTGGCCTTACTTGTCGTCAGCTTTGCACTCTCGGAGATGGCACTCAGCACCACTATCGCTTGTGCCCTCAGGCAATTTTTTGTCACCTCGCCACGATTTAGGTCTTCTTGGGATGCGGCACACGGCCGCCCCCCCCTCCCCCCTCCTAATTAAAGTCACCACGCTCAAACGGTGCAATGTCGGACTGTGAACGACGAGTCAGAACAATGGCAGCAGAGTCTTGACTTCTGGACGCTCTCAGGCAAGGCCCCCCCCCGCAGGATGGCGGTAGAGGCAGCCTCCTTGCTCTCGACCCCCACTGCCGAGACATGTCCGTTGATCTCGCTTGTCTCTGCTCCCCAACCAGACGACCACGGAAACCACACCAGGGGACTATTAATTTCCGACCCTGGCGTGCTGGAAATCAACATATACAGTAGTTCATCTTCTTGGTTCTTTCGGTAAAGTCACGTCGAAGGGAAATCATAAAAGAATAAAAATTAAACATAATAAAATACAATTCTCACGACGTTTCGGCCACAACGCAAGCAGCCGTCCTGAGAATTGTATTTTATGTTTTATTATTATTATTTTATTATTTCCCTTCTACGTGACTTTACCGAAAGAACCAAGAAGATGAATCCCTGCAGTCACGAAAGCTTTAAATCGAAAAATATACAGTAGTTTCAGAACTATAGGACCAGAGGCAGAGGCCACTTGTGATGCAAGCCGAATACTTACGGAGGGTAGCGCTGGATACTTACAGAATTCGGCTTGGCTGTTCTTCGCGGATCGCTCCTCTCTCCACTGCTAGCTGGGTGGTGTCCTGCTGCTGTTATCTCTTCCCGCATCTTCATTGTGTGGGAGGTGTTCCCCGGTTATTGTATGAAATTTGAGCTGAGTTTGGCATGTTTCATTGGTTAATTACCTGATACAATTAAGCCCCGCATCTATTCTGCATACAACAACGCACGCGTCTTTCTCCACGCGTTCTCAATTCAAATGAGACCACGCGATTCCTCCGCTAATCATTATTTGACTCAAAGCGCTTGCTGCACCGCTGATGAATTGGCCACCCTAAAGAGGCTCATGATTTCCATCATTTGGCGAACTCAGAACCAGCTCTTCCTCTGCCAGTTCACTAACCCCCCTCGTTCAAATACCTTGTCCACCTCGTGGACATTGTATCGGGATTGAACCCCCACAAATACGCCGCATTTAACTCTCACTTGTTGTAAGCAATTTCAACATTGATGCTTTATTGTCGCACGTAACACCACATCTTTGTAGTATAACGAACTGCTGGAACAAGTGTTAGCGAGCAACACCAAGCATGCATGGCCACCTTGAAATCCCCACTGTTTATGTGCGCACACTGAACGAGGCTGAGTTGACTTAGGGGAGGCCTAGAATTGATTCAGAAACCACTTGACATTAATATTGTGCCTGGCCAAAAATGTTGACCAACTGTCAGTTAATGTTATACGTAGCCCACGTGGCAACTTGACTTGATTGGCTTCGTTGGGTGTCTTAGGGTAGAGCTGAACGTTGGCATGCACGAACTAACCCATAAGTAATAAAATATTAAGCAATGTCAGACAGTTATCCCTTTGGTTCTTTCGGTAAAGTCACGTAGGTATAGAACAAAATAAATTAAATCACGACGTTTCGGGCACAACACAAGCGTCCGTCATCAGGTGGAACAACCACAGCAGGAAACAACTGCTGAAGTGGGCAGAAGGACTGCCGTAACACGAGGATATATAGGCAAGAGAGGGGGGGAGGGCCAGGGAGGAGAAACAGAGGGGGGGGGGGGAGTGGAGAGCTGCCGAGTGAAGACCAGCTAGAAGGGATTAAAGGGAATTGTCGGGGGGTGGGGAGGGGAAGAGAGCGGGGCTGGGAGTGGGGAGCTGAGGCAAAGCAAAAGGAGATGCGGATATGAAGGCAACACAAGGTTTTACCTGGTTAATAACATCTTTCCAAATGATTGCTCAACTTGTATCCATCTTCTCGGTTGAAGTTATGTCTATGTTTATATATCTGGATAGCTTCATGAACAAACCTTTGATAGTATCCTGACGGTTTGCAGAGTACCTTGGTCTCGGAAAAAACAATATCATGAGAGCCCACAGCGTTATAGCAGTGGTCAGCCACGGCGGAGGAGTTGGTTCTGCCTTGTTTCAGAACAATCATTGGAAGGATGTTATTAAACAGGTAAAACCTGAAATGCTTTATGGTGTTGCCTTCATATCCGCATCTCCTTTTGCTTTTCCTCAGCTCCCGACTCCTAGCCACGCTCTCTTCCCCTCCCCACCCCCAACAATTCCCTTTAATCCCTTCTAGCTGGTCTTCACTCAGCAGCTCTCCACTCTCCCCCCCTCTCTATCTCTCCTCCCTGGCCCCTCCCCCCGTCTCTTGCCTATATAGCCTCGTGTTACGGCAGTCCTTCTGCCCACTTCAGCAGTTGTTTCCTGCTGTGGTTGTCCCAGCTGATGACGGACGCTTGTGTTGCGCCCGAAACGTCGTGATTTAATTTATTTTGTTTTCTACCTACGTGACTTTACCGAAAGAACCAAAGAGTATGGATCCCTGCAGTCACGAAAACCTCAAATCTAGATTGAGTTATCACTTTACCTGATATATTTTGTATTCCTTACTTAAGTTAGCTCTTCGATAAAGTGAGCTGGCTTTTTCAGGGGGAATATGATCATGTTACGAATATTATTTTCAACCAAAGCTACTAAAAGCAGGAAAACAACAGTTTTTCTCAACCATGAGGAAGGCTCAATAACTGTTGCGAATTCATAGCAATACATGTGTAATGCGAGCAAGGATTGAGGGGGGGTGGAGTCTGGGTCACGTGGGGAGTGGGTGGAGTTAGGGTCACGTGGGGGGAGAGGATTTAGGGAGAGAACCGGAAGGGGAAGGAGGAGTTGAGACGGAGTGAAACACGAGGAGGCCACGCTGGGCAAGACGGAGAGTGTGGCGCGGTCGCCACGCGGTGGGAGACGTCGACACTGGCGGCCATCGGTGTCAGACGAAGAGAGCTAACGGGGCAGTGAGAGGCTAGCTGTGAAAGGGGCAGCAGTGACGCTAGATAGCGGGGCAGCGGTGTGGCTGCAAGGATTGCCTGACGGGGCAGCAGGGAGACTGCATATTGGAGCAGCAGGGAGACTGCATAACGGAGCAGCCGAGGGCTGTGGAGAGGTCGTCGAGCGGGACGCGGGCCTGAGCGAGACGCCGTGGTACGGAGATTCGACGAACCCAATAAAGGACAACGGAGATCGACATCTGAGAGAGAGTCCTTTATTACACATGTCAAGAAAGCAAGTTGGGTGCCGCGATGGCGAAATGTTTACTCCCTCCCCTGGTATGAAGGAGGTTGTGGGTTCGATCCTGACCCTGATGCCTGTATATTTGGAATTTGCATGTTCTCCCCGTGGTCGCGTGAATTTTTATCCAGATCTTCCAGTTTTTCCTATCCACATTTAGAAACATGCGTTTAGAGTATTTGGCTGCTATAAATTTCCACGTGATAAGCCACTTCGTTGAACTATCATTTGTTGCCAGGTTGCTACTGAAAAATAGCTATATAGCTCAGTGGGCCTTATCTGGCAAAATTAAGAAAATAGTTTAGTGAAAAGTGAGGCCGCAAAATATGTTTCTGTCGTTGCCAAATAATGATGTATGTATGAATGCAGTGGTGCTATTATGAAATTCGATTATTTTGGACACAGCCGAAGTGAATGCACACGCGCACACAGTTCTTCCAGAAGATTTTAGGCAAATTTCTGTGACAGCCATGCTGTTAGCCACAAGACGAAGGCTAATGTGCCACATCTTGGACATCATAACCCTAGACTGGGAAAATAAAATCTCTGAACAAACTCAAATAATAAACAATACACTATCACACGTGTGCGTTTTTCCTCAAACTGGAAAATGAGTTGTAAACAGGCTTGACTGAGGAAATCAACAGTGATGAATAATTAATGTTTTTATTTATTTACCTTGTAAGAAAGATATGCATCAAAATTCACTGCTCAAGGAATAACAGTCCTTATCCACTGAAACTCATAAAATATTTTCGGGAGGATCTGATTTTAAATAATTTTCCAATTTCTGATTTAGTATTTTACATGTGGGTTTAAAAGTATCTCGAGAGAAATAGAAGACAGAACTCAATTAATTATTGTATCCCTTCAAGTGACCTTTTACACCCTCACACTAGAATGTGTTACAGTTAATAGTTTATCATTGTCAGAGCTGGAATTTAGTCAATTTGATTGAAAACAATCAAGAATATGTTTTTATACCCAGTCGAGGCCATCAAATCACTTCACACCATCTGAAAGCCCACTAAAATCACAGGTACCTATACTGGATTCAAACCCAGGTTCTCGGTAATGTTGGCTCAAAATACTGGCCCTTGAGCCACCTCTAATAGATAACAATGTTGCCATCCCCATAGGGATGATGGGTCGAGTTGACCTCAAACCAGAAACTGAACTCACATGACCTTCTGATTGTGAATTGAACACACTGACCACATTTCCACCTGGCTGGGTAACAACTGGAATATCGTTATACAATTAAATATATGTTTTAAAGCACTTCCAAAAAATGTATTCAGGTATGTAACAAGGGAAGAATAATGTACCCAGATCTACTGGTTGAAAATATGCTGTGAAAAATTGGGTTGATGTGTCCTTTGGGTCAGATGTTTGGCTCTTGGTACACTTGGGATGATGGGAGAGAGGGCTCAATCCACTCAATCAAAGTCAACACACTGAAGAAAATGGGGTCATTGACGAACCTGAGTAAACCTGTGCAGTTTTCAATGAGGATATTTTATACCGCTTATATTGGACTGGAGGCTTGGAATTAATTCAATAGAAATTACTTTAATATTGGACTGCAATAATTTGTACACTCTTTACCGAAAGAACCAAACAGTATGGATTCCTGCAGTCACCAAAGCTTCAAATCAAGATTGCAATAATTTTGTCTCAGAATTACTAAAACAACACTTGTCATTTCCACACAAAATGTCTATGTTTGTGTTTTTTAAATGTATACTGGTCTATGCAGCTATAAATCTGTTTACACAAATGTAGGCCATTGTTTTTAGCAGACGATTGTCTGTGTAAACACAGCTCAGGAATGATGCATTTATGCTACATAATTGAATCAAGGAGTTATAGATCATATGCCTCAGTATATTGTGAGGTAAAGCTCTGCCTCGAGTAAAAATATCCAGCCAGGTGTCAATGTGGGAGAGCACATGACTCACATGTAGAAGATCATGAATTAAAATCTTAGCTGAGTACTACACAGATTATCCCTCTGGCAGGGATACAATTAGTACCACTTGGTGGTTGTCCTATGGAGCAACTATCCCCTGCTATGGTATAATGTGAAATTCTCGTCACTGGTTGAGAGCAACTGACAGTGGTGGGAATCACCCTCCTATGGTTTAAACGTGGAAGCACTGCCTTTGAGAAATAAGAATTGCAGTTACTGGCTATGTATTGGGTTATGTGAGTCAAACACTGAGTCTTAGGTTTTCCAGATTAAATGTTCACCTCAGCCACACTGATAACATAGTGTGTGAGCATTATCTTGGGATAAATCGACAGGCCAGTGAGATAAATGCATGGATTGGAGAATAAACAAGAAACTGATGCTTCGATCAATCTTAGCAAAAAAAAATGGGCCTGGGATAGACATTTCACCAGATGGGATAACAATCAATAGCCAAAACTAGAGCTAGAAGGACAGCCGAGAGAGAGAGAGAGCGCACAAAAGAAAACGAGAAGCCTCAAGATGGGACGGAGTAATACAATTCTGGCTCATGTGGGAGTGAGATGGATAACAGCTTCGTGTCTGGAAACTGATGAGTCAGCATGGACATAACCCAATTGTGTAATATAAATAAATGGATTTAACCCAATTGTGTAATATAATTAAACAGCCTAAATTGTATTTATTAACAATCATGCTTGTGATGATAATAATTTGGACATAAAATTTTACTTGTAAACATGTGACTTAAAATTTCAAGTTCCACAATACAAGAAACGTTGCCTCTTTGCGATGGCGACCTGGGTAATAGGCTTATTTCATGAAATTCATTAAAAACAATTTTCACATTTTGTATATCTATTATAAAAGCCCGGCGTTCTGTGTGTCCATTTGCCTGTTTGTCCATCAACTAAATTATGAGAGCCTTTAAGAAGGCCTGAATCAAAAAGTTAAAGAAAGTGGACCCACCCAGATGTGAGGGTAAAAAAAAATCTATCCAAGCGGTTTTCAAAAATTGTCAACTCCCCCCAACATTTGTTTCACCCCCCCCCCAAAAGAGAAGAAATTATTTTGTATGCATATATGCCTATACACCCTACATACAATAGAATCAGTAGTATCTGCACACATTGAGGGGGGGGGCAGAGAAGAGGACATCAGTGGGGGCAACGGGCAAGGCGTGAGGCGCAAAGATGCCCTCCACAGGAGCAAGAATAAGGCCAGAATAAGTAGGGCGTCGAAATTCTGCTTTCTTAAATGTAAGTGGCCAAAAACAGTGAAAACGCAGCACTCATCCCATGAGTGACCCTGACAACGTGGAGGACATTCTACATTCCCATGGATGGAGGCCAGCCTCAAAGGGATAACCACAGTTCATTTGCCACAGAGGGGTACTCGATTTATCAATCATAATAATAATAACAATTTCATTTTATATAGCGTCATTCATGCTAATTGCATCTCACAACTCTGAAAAACATTGATATCCATAATCACATTAAGGACTACATCTTATTAATTATAAACTGAAAATACGCCAGTCTGGGATTTGAACTCAGAACCTTCCAATTGCAAGAATATTGTTGTAAGCACACCTAGCTCGATTTTGGCAACGTCATTTTGTTAAATTAACAAAATATTTGTTTACCAATGTAATGACAGTCGAGTCTACCTGCGGTGTGAGTGGATTAGTGGCCACGGGAGGTAATGACAGGAGAGTCAGCCTACAGTACGAATGGGCTAGTGGCCACGGTGATAATGACAGGGGAGTCAGCCTACAATGTGAAAGGACTAGTGGCCACGGGAGGTAATGACAGGGGTGTCAGCTTGTAGTACGAAGGGACTGGTGGCTACGGGAATGATCGAGAATAGGAGCGTAGCCAGGTGACCAAAGAGGACGGTAGAGTCTGCTGGTGGAGCGAGCGTCCAGAGCCAGCGAGAAGGTTCGGGAAGGGGGGGGGCGTGACCTCGGTCTGTATATAAGGGGGATGCGCGGGAGACTCGGGGCCTGTTGCAGTGGGGTCTCGGCCTGTTTGATTGAATGTGCCGCATCGAATAAAGAAACCATCTCAAGACAAGTTTGTCAAGTCATTACACCAACATGTTACCGATGTGTAAAGAATAACTTTGTCTGGTAACAGGTTATAGCTTAAAAATACTTGGGAAAGCTTTTTAAAAGAGGAATATAGCCACATTACGAACCACGAAGAGACAGCCTGGGAATTCATCTAATTTGAGCAATTTTCCCACATTCACGATTGAAGCACATATTAACATATTGTTGAGAACAACTTCGTAGAACCTTTCAGTCTTTGAAAATGAGCAGATTGGCATGCTCATTTTATAATGTCAGAGTGCTGAGTAAAATGTCCTTGAAAAAGGACAACTGTGCGATATATGGGTGTGGTATTTTTTTAAACCAATATATTGTATTTGCTGGCATTTGGACTAGTGCATAACTTTTTAAATATTCATGAGCCTGCGTGTGTTTGTATCGTAACTCTACACAAAAAGACAGAGATGCCCTGTATCATCTTTTAACAGATTGTTAGGGCAACTGCTGTTTGCAAGCAGTTAATATAGGCCGGCACAATACACGAGGGGGTGGGTGGGTGGCCAGCACTATGCCCGGCCGCCTTTGTTTCCCTTTTGGTGATGTTTACCCATCGCACCTGGTACTAATTTGAGGCTAAGACAACCTAGGGGAGGCGCAGTACATGGCTCAGATAATTGTCAGTGATAATGGACGTGAGCGAGAATTGGACTTGGTTTGTAGAGTTTGTCGTGCAGTGCACTAACCACTGCATCACCTATCCCCACAGAAAGAGAAAACCTATAATTAAGTTCTTGGGAATGGGATTGGTGGATTGAACTGCGATCCATATGCATGAGGCACCCACTTGCAGGGGCAACGATTTGTCAGAGTGAGGAAGTTTTTGTTCTTCTCCTACCTCTCCTCTCGTATGGTTTATGAAGAGCAACAATGACAGATTCAGTTGTAAATTATTTAGCCAATCACTTGATTTGTATGAGAGTTGGTGAATTGCATTTCCAGGCAGTCACAATAACAAATGTTAACCAGGCAAAAATCTGCTTAGCTACTGAGACTGGCACATTGATTTGGCTGACACATTAAGCACCTGTGACAAGTGGCATAACATTCCTTGAGCGTATATTTTCTTACCTTTTACTCTATATATATAACATGTTGTTGGAAGAGGGAGATTGAAAGGAGGTAATGTGGTGACAGTTAAATCAATTGGTCTGGATAGAAAATTTAGTTTACATTAATTTTGAAAAAGAAATGATGGAAATTGGACCATTACCTATAACATTAAAATTATTCAAATTTTAAGTAGGCTGCCATTCCATCACCATCCCTATCTATTTTCAATCATCTCTACTCGGGATGTAGTCTGCCCAAGCCCACGTACTGTTCTTACGAGTTATTTGCATATGTTCCCCAATCCATGTGTTCCTAAATCTGTCTCTCAGCGTAATTCCCAGTATGCAATTCTCCATGCTTCTTTGTGCACTTTCAGGTGTGTGACATTTTTATTTATGAATGCACATATGTGTCTTTTCCATGTTTTAGCAAACAATATGTACTGATTGACAACGTATTTCTTTAGGCACATTGATATGTAATACTATTTCCTTATTTACATTATAACGTTTCCATTAAATTCAATACTGTGTCTGTTCTGCCTCACAGCAGGTGTTGTGCTCCGTGGGAGGAGTGGGGGTGTGCGCATACAATAATTAGCTGTTTTGAGGTTGAGTTTGGTCACGTGACCAGGAAGTTCCGATTTGACAGTTTTTCAGCCACGAGGCTGGAGGCAGCCATTACACAGAGTTCAAGATGGCGGCACAAATTGCGTCCCAGTGACGACAGCTGTATTTGTCCATTGTGGGACTTTAAGATGCATTGTTTGTAAGTTCGTTTATGTTCTTATAATACTGGGAAAGCTGTTATAATGTTAGAACGACCGTTATAATGCTGTAAATGTCTTTATAATGCTGTTAAATTGTTATGATAAATACGAGGCCTAGTTAACAACGAAGCCTGCAACTTTCCTTATTGTGAATGTTACTTGTAATTTAATAAGTCGAGTAAAATTTGTACCCAAGTAACTATATTGCGATCTTGAGAGCAAGGATGACGAAATATCTCATCCACAATTTAGTGTTATGTGTATAACTGTACATCTGGGGTACAGTGTGATGATTACACGATGTGCCTTTATGTAACACAGTAGCTTATGCTCTTGTATAGCTATTCACTGGTAATGTAGGTGCCTGGTCCATCCAGGATCTATTGTTGAGAAACATATTATCTAAGACAATGTTATGATACTGTGGTGTTCATTCATTGTGTTGGTGTTTCTGGGTATTAACAGATGCTGTATCTGTGCTGTTTTCTTACCAGATTTACCTCATTCAATTCAATAAATGACGTTTGGAGTCGGATGTTCACCCTGGCTCTGAGGGTTTATTGGATGCGAGGTTAACTACTCAGCTAGCGGTGCAACGCAGCGCACAGCGAGGCCGAGACAGTGTCCTTGATTTGGATGTGGGACCAATTCATTACTTCATACGTTTGTATCTACTCAAATGTATCGAGTTGATGGTTTCAGCCTTGACACCAATAACTGCACAGAATTGTATCACCTAAAATGTGTTTTTGCATTGAATATGGCAAAGTTCCAACTCCAATAATTATATAATTAAACATCACGTTGACTGGCATGCATCGAACATTACTCTCATATGTAGAGCAGGTGGGGAAATGCTGCCCTATATTGTGTGAACCAGGGGCCACTTGCTCTATGAAAGATCTGAATGGATTATTTGTCTCATAACATTAAGCTGATGGCACAATTTCGATTTAAAGCTTTCGTGACTGCAGGGATTCATCTTCTTGGTTCTTTCGGTAAAGTCACATAGAAGGGAAGTAATAAAATAATAAAAATAAAACATAATAAAACAATTCTCACGACGTTTCGGCCACAACACAAGCAGCCGTCCTCAGGCGAAGAATGAAACACCACCAAGCTTGGAGCGTATATTTAAGCTGGGTTAGAGGGGGGGAGGTGGGAAGAAGAGCGCCTAAACAAAATAATTTGCATATCAAGAGGAATTCAGCATATGGAAAATGCGTAGGAGGTGGGCGGGGGGGGGGGGTTCCAAATCAATACTATGCCCGTGCATAATGCAGGATTCGCAGCATCAAAGGGGGGGGGGGGGGAGGGGGGGTAGCATTAACAAAGGAAAGGAATGTTAATAGTATGTAGCTGCAGTTACTAAACAACCACGTAAAAAACTAAAGTATAAACTGCATAACAAACTAAAGTATAAACTACATAGCATCATCAGTATACTTACTATACTCTACAATAAGCTGAGTTACTAACAGTAAGTAATACATAAAAAATTCTACGTTGTAAAAAATTATATAATATGCTTCCATCTAAACTTTATTCTCTTACATCACACGCGTCTATACCGTACTATATACTTCCATAGACAAACCCAACATTAAATTACATACTGTATTGCTATAAACCACCCTATACCTTATACATTTTAATATAACACTGTGTATTATTCTACCCACCCTAATGTGTATCAAAATGGTTTATTACGTCCTTCCAGTGATTGCTAAGCCAGAATCCATCTTCTCGGTTAAAATTGTCTCTGTGTTTGTATATGTGGATCGCCTCATGAACGAATCTCTCATGATAGCCAGATGGCTTGCAGAGAACCTCTGTCTTGGAGAAGTCAATGTCATGTGAGCCCACTGAGTTGTAACAGTGATCTGCCACGGCTGAGGTGTTTGTCCTACCGTGTTTCAGGTCAGCTTTATGTTCACGGATGCGGTCCGAGACATGTCGTTTGGTTTCCCCAATGTAACTGCTACCACAGAGGCAACTTAGTTTGTAGACACCAGGGTACTGTATGTCTGGAACCACATCTTTTACAGACGGTACCAGATCACGGATTTTATGTACTGTGTTGAATCGGACCTGGATCTTGTGTTTAATCAGGATTTTGGAGATCTTTTTTGTGACCCCAGCAATGTAGGGTAAGGTGATGGTCTTGAAAGGCTCCTCAACATGATCCTTCTTGATGGTTGGAGTGATGGCTTTGCGGATTGTGTAGTCGGAGTAACCATTAGCCTTAAGAGCTTGGCGTACATGTTTGAGTTCACTGGAAATGTGTTCATGGTCGGAGATGCATTGGGCTCTATGATATAGAGTCTTGATGAGGGAATTCTTCTGGGATGGATGGTGGTGGGAATCCGGTTTTAGATAAGCATCCGTGTGGGTGGCTTTCCTGTAGACAGAGTGGCTCATTGAACCATCAGGTCTCCTTTTGATTAGGACATCCAAAAAGGGTAGCTTGCCATCATTTTCGACTTCCATGGTGAATCTGATGGCTGGGTGTATGGAATTGATGTGGTCGAGAAATTGGTCTAGAGCAGGCCGGTCATGTGGCCAGATGACAAAAGTGTCGTCTACGTACAATCGGTGTAAAATTTGCCGGAAATTAGAAAAGTAGCAAAAAATATTTTTTTCTATCTGAGAGGAAGCAGGAGTACCCAGATGACGCCCACAAAAAGGGGAGATAATGCTCAAAATCACAAAGATTTCAACCAACTACTTGCTACACTGTAATATTCTGGTTAACTCTGTAGCACTGCAGCTGGGGATTCTGGGAAACAAAATTAAGTCTGTGTGAGCCACCAACTCCATCTCCACAGCACTGACAGGCTATGATGGTACTACAGTGTGTAATATCCTCCACGTACATAGAGAGTCCATACAATACAGAGAGGGTAAGCATCCTGACATTACTGTAGAAAATATGCATTGTTGGCCTCGACATTGATAGAGGACATCTTCTACAGATGGGCTTCCCACTCGGACTTTTTTTGTTCAAAGAAATTACCTGCCTGTGAATGATTCGACTTTGTGGTCATTCTCCAGCCATATTAAATCAGCTCCAAAATTTCCATTACAGTATGCGCGCTTGTGTGTGTGTGAGGCCCTCAAAGTTAGCATCAGTACACAATTTCAAGTTAGCATCAGTACACAATTTCTCAAATTTCTCCATGAGACTGACACCATCCAGACTGCCACTCTATGCCCGACCTTATGGAAGAGGTACGTAGATGACACTTTTGTCATCTGGCCACATGGCCGGCCTGCTCTAGACCAATTCCTCGACCACATCAATTCCATACATCCAGCCATCAGATTCACCATGGAAGTCGAAAAAGATGGCAAGCTACCCTTTTTGGATGTCCTAATTAAAAGGAGACCTGATGGTTCAATGAGCCATTCTGTCTACAGGAAAGCCACCCATACGGATGCTTACCTAAAACCGGATTCCCACCACTATCCATCCCAGAAGAATTCCCTCATGAAGACTCTATACCATAGAGCCCAATGCATCTCCGACCAGGAACACATTGCCAGTGAACTCAAACACGTACGCCAAGCTCTTAAGGTTAATGGTTACTCCGACTACACAATCCGCAAAGCCATCACTCCAACCATCAAGAAGGATCGTGTTGAGGAGCCTTTCAAAACCATCACCTTACCCTACATTGCTGGGGTCACAAAAAAGATCTCCAAAATCCTGATTAAACACAATGTGGCACATTAGGAATGGATCACTCTTTTAATTATATTCTTGTGCAGCAAGGGAGTAAAGTGTGGTTCTGTGAAGGCCCTGATGTGCTGTGCAGTGCATCAATGCATGTGTGTACAGCAGCATGTGATGACTGAGTCGGGCCTGTAGGTGGCTGGCAGGGTTAATAAATAACCGCACGTGTAAACCAGCCACATGGCGTCTCGGAATAATTGCTGCGTGTAACACGCGCTGTTGCATTTTACAGGTAAAGGACCCAAAGGTTGTTTATGATCGTTATATAAATGTTCTAGACTTGTTCTAGACTTGTTCTAGACTTTAAGATTGGCTTTGAATTGTTCGTTTGTGATATATGCAATTAGAGGCGTTTTAGCACTGTGCATTGTAAAGGGATGATGCACTGTAATTAGTTACTGTCATTGTAATTCTCTAACTCTAATACTGTTTACTCTATAACCATGCCCATGTACCCAGAGTATGACTACTTGCAATGCAATTGAGAATAGAACACATGTAAAGTAGTAAGCTGTACAATGGTGAGATACAGTACGTATACTGTACACATACAGTACATATAATGGGTGCAATATACCGATATAAGTGGATGGTATAGATAGACATACAGCTTAGGATTAAAGTAATAGTCGAATAGTGATGTGCAAATGTGATTGTCAAAGACAAGGATGGTTTATCAGTAGTAGAATTGGGTTTAAGAGAAAGGGTTAATGAAGAACCGTATGTGTAAACCAGCGACATGGTTAATGGTGTCCCGGAAGAATTGCTGCGTGTAACACCACGCTGTTGCATTTTACAGAGTGACGGTGCTGTTCTTCACAAGATTAATATTAACCACAATAAATAAATGTGCTTGCCCTCGATTTGGAGCACCTGCCCACGTCCTTCATTTCGAGTGTGCAACATATTTTGTCGAGCCTGGCAGGAGAGTTTCCCTGAGTTCACTGACGGGGATCAACTCTTCCAATGAGACGGACCAAGCAATTATAAAGGCAGCCTATATAAAGACATTCGTGCAAAGATCTGAACGGTCTTCACATCATGGCACTGGAACAGCTGCAGGACATGGCCAGTACTGCTTTGAAACAGCTGCAGAAAGCCCAGCTCATGGAAACATGCATATATTTGAAGTGTTTCAATGATGATGAGACTGGTGAAGATAAAAGCAGACGGGCTTTGATTCGTATGGCAGAAAGAGTACTTGATGGAGTTTAAGACCAAGAAGAAGATGATGAGGCCTGTGCATATATTCAAAACCTGCTGTATTTCATTGAAACAATACAGCAGAAAGACAAAGACAGCAATGGAACAAGTCAAACACTGCCACCATCAAAACTTTCTGAAGATATGGATGGTGAAATACAAGAGTCACAAGAAGAATCCAGAAAAACCCTTGAGGAAAAGAAAATCTCAAGTGAAGGTGGAACAAAAAACTACAGCAGCATTGAATCCAATACGAATCGCCAGACTAGGAAATGTGCCGGAAGTCACAATACGGAGAGAATTCAGGATCTGCGGGCAGATTGGTGAAAGAGGGCAGAAAGACAAGTTATCTTACACCAATCTGATGCACCAGATCGACACAGGAACCCGTAAGGGACATGCCGAGTCTGACATAATTGAGGCAGTAGGCAGAGCAATCAGTCCTGGTCTAAATTTGAGGGACATGCTAGAAATAAAAAATGATTTGACTATTTACAAGTTAAAAACCATTTTGAAAGGACACCATAGAGAAGAAAGCACATCTGATCTCTATCAGAAGTTGATGAACATCTCTCAGGAACCAAGAGAAACTGCACAAAACTTTCTGTTCCGAGCTATCGAATTAAAGGACAGACTATTATTTGCATCTAAAGAAAAAGGAGCTGATGACCAGTACAATCCAGATATGGTACGCAGGAAGTTCCTGAGATCGATTGGCACAGGATTGCTCAGTGACTCTATAAAATTCCAAATAAAGCCCCATCCTGATGACATCACTGTTACTGATGAGATGCTGATTGAAAAAGTCAATGAAGCAGCCAGCTTGGAATTTGAGGGACAAAACAAGCCCGAGGGGGTCAAAGGCAAGGGGTATCCTGAGGGCAGCAAGGCCAGCGGGGCCGAGGCGCAGCCCAAGGGCAGGGTGAGGGCCAAGGCGCAGAAGATCAAGAAGAAGGTGCTGCACAGGGTGTACGCGGTGCGCCACCGCAAGGTGCACACCTTCCCCACGTTCTGCAGGCCTCACATGCTGTGTCTGCAGCTGCAACCCAAGTCCCCGGGCAAGAGCACACCTACACGCAACAAGATGGGCCACTACGCCATCATCAAGTTCCTGCTGACGACGGAGCTGGCGGTGAAGAAGAAGCCCTACAACATGCGTGATCAAGACAAGATATAAGCTGTGGTCATATAGTTGTTAGTTGTTTAAGATGTTTTTGTTTGTTAGTGTTGTGTTTAATATGTTAAGAAGGGGTCATTGCCTAAGATAAGGAGAAAAAATGGTGAGGAAAAGGTTTCAAGTATGTTGGTAGGCCGATAAGTAAGTACCTAAGAGGTAAATTCCACATGGCATTGACACGCTGTAAATGATTTTATCTTGACAGGTACTGAGAAAAGAATCCTAACCATTTCTGGTCAGTAAAATGTGAAGCATGGTTTAATAATACCAGATTGTCTGGTAATTCCAAAAGCATAATACAATGCTTGGGCTCCTATCTCTTCGTGCACAAAGAGTTGGAGCTCACACCAAAATAGAGAGCTTCTGGAGTGGCACTATCTTGGAAGGGATATGATCCCTAGAGAAATTGTGTTCACGATTTCATAAACTCCTTTCATGACCAGTTTAAGGAAAAAGACTGCAACATGTTTGCAAGGAGAAAGGTGGAGTGTCGAGACGACACTCATTCTGTGGGGGAGAGTGTGGCACATTAGGAATGGATCACTCTTTTAATCATATCCTTGTGCAGGAAGGGAGTAAAGTGTGGTTCTGTGAAGGCCCTGAAGTGCTGTGCAGTGCATCAATGCATGTGTGTACAGCAGCATGTGATGACTGAGTCGGGCCTGTAGGTGGCTGGCAGGGTTAATAAATAACCGCACGTGTAAACCAGCCACATGGCGTCTCGGAATAATTGCTGCGTGTAACACGCGCTGTTGCATTTTACAGGTAAAGGACCCAAAGGTTGTTTTTGATCGTTATATAAATGTTCTAGACTTGTTCTAGACTTGTTTTAGACTTGTTCTAGACTTTAAGCTTGGCTTTTAATTGTTCGTTTGTGATATATGCAATTAGAGGCGTTTTAGCACTGCATTGTAAAGGGATGATGCACTGTAATTAGTTACTGTCATTGTAATTCTCTAACTCTAATACTGTTTAGTCTATAACCATGCCCATGTACCCATAGTATGACTACTTGCAATGCTATTGAGAATAGAACACATGTAAAGTAGTAAGCTGTACAATCGTGAGATACAGTACGTATACTGTACACATACAGTACATATAATGGGTGTAATATACCGATATAAGTGGATGGTATAGATAGACATACAGCTTAGGATTAAAGTAATAGTCGAATAGGGATGTGCAAATGTGATTGTCAAAGACAAGAATGGTTTATCAGTAGTAGAATTGGGTTTAAGAGAAAGGGTTAATGAAGAACCGTACGTGTAAACTAGCGACATGGTTAATGGCGTCTCGGAAGAATTGCTGCGTGTAACACCACGCTGTTGCATTTTACAGAGTGACGGTGCTGTTCTTCACAAGATTAATATTAACCACAATAAATAAATGTGCTTGCCCTCGATTTGGAACACTTGCCCACGTCCTTCATTTCGAGTGTGCAACAACAAGATCCAGGTCCGATTCAACACAGTACATAAAATCCGTGATCTGTTCCCGTCTGTAAAAGATGTGTTTCCAGACATACAGTACCCTGGCATCTACAAACTAAGTTGCCTCTGTATTAGCAGTTACATTGGAGAAACCAAACGACATGTCTCGGACCGCATCCGTGAACATAAAGCCGACCTGAAACACGGTAGGACAAACACCTCAGCCGTGGAAGATCACTGTTACAATTCAGTGGGCTCACATGACATTGACTTCTCCAAGACAGAGGTTCTCTGCAAGCCATCTGGCTACCATGAGAGATTCGTTCATGAGGCGATCCACATATACATATACAAACACAGAGACAATTTCAACTGAGAAGATGGATTCTGGCTCAGCAATCATTGGAAGGACGTAATAAACCATTTCGGATCTTAACTGATTGTGTTCACGTTTACGGTGACTTTCAGACCGCAGTCCACTCACTGGCATTGACTATATATCTTGTATTCTCCACAGGGAATGGATTCTTTGCTCCGCTGCAAGTCTCCTTTCACCACTCTTCCATTAACATATTTCGTTGCTTCCTCTTAGTATCTTTCGCGCGACGGTCAATGGTTTAGTGTATAGCAGATTGTATAAATAGTATAAAATTGTAATGTTTAATACAATGTATAAGGTAATATACAGTATCGTAATTGTATAGTGAATATACAGCAGTGTGGTATAGAGTAGGGTGGGTAGAATAATACTTAGGGTAATATTATAGTCGAAGGTATAGAGTGGTGTATAGTAATACAGTATATAATTTAATGTTGGGTTTGTCTATGGTAGTATATAGTACGGGTTAGACCCGTGTTATGTAAGAGAAAAAAGTTTAGCTGGAAGCATATTATATTTTTTGCGACATAGAATTGTAATGTATTACTTACTGTTAGTAGCTCAGCTTATTGGAGAGTATATTTAGTATACTAATGATACTATGTAGTTTATACTTTAGTTTTTTTGTGGTTGTTTAGTAACTGCAGCTACCTATTATTAACATTCTTTCCCTTTGTTAATGCTACCCCCATCCCCTCCCTTTGATGCTGCTAATCCTGCATAATGCACGGGCATAATATGACTTTGAAACCCCCCGCCCACCTCCTACGCATTTCCCATAAATATGCTAAATTCCTCTTGATATGCAAATTCTTTTGTCAAGGCGCTCTTCTTCCCCCCTCCAACCCAACTTAAATATACGCTCCAAGCTTGGTGGTGTTTCATTCTTCACCTGAGGACGGCTGCTTGTGTTGTGGCCGAAACGTCGTGAGAATTATTTTATTATGTTTTATTTTTATTATTTTATTACTTCCCTTCTACGTGACTTTACCGAAAGAACCAAGAAGATGAATCCCTGCAGTCACGAAAGCTTTAAATCGAAAATTAAGTACTGAGTTGTTTTGTGCCACAGGCACAGCTGCCACTGAGGAATACCTTCGAATGTTTTTAATTAGATGTGACATGAATCACTTTGAGTTGCTAAGGGATTAAAGTGCCATAGGAAATGCAAAATGATTGCTATTAATCTGTAAGTAGCACTAGGATAGCATTGACATAGCTCAAGGGAAGTCAACAATCGTTGTGCTATTGAGGGAATGGGCCCTGCCATAGGAAAGGTGGGATTACCGCCACTGGCTCAAGGCTACCGATGGAGATGATAGTAACCTATGGCTCATTTGAGCAAGGACACTCTTCGAAGGTAACCAGGTGATTATTGCAAAATGCATTATTGCTTTCACTCGACTATCCATTCAAAGTCATATAATTGATAATCGAGTCCAGTTCAAATTAGAGTACAATGCCATAATGGCCCGCCATAATGGCCCTCCACAGTGGTGGCGATGCTATTTTCAACAACATAAACTGCTGCAAAACTTTCCAATGTTGAAATTCAGTTTTGTCTCTGTTCATAATGGCAAGAGGCCATTATGAACAGTTTTCTTGAACAAAACATCTCTCCTTTTGTGCTCAACTTGGTTAAAATACAGTAATTCATACTTGCTATTGAAATACACCATAAAAAAACACTTATTTCCTGGACTACCAATGGTAGAATGCTGTCTCGTATGAGGACTTTCTCCTATCTTACTGCATTTAATTTTGGTAAAATTGTCTATCGACTTTGTTTGTGGCTGCAGCTGAAAGCTGCTGCAGTGGTACTTAGGGAAACGCTTTATTTGTGTTTTCATGATTTGGGCGTCAAATTATACTGAACGTTGTGTTTTAATTTCAGTCTGTTTAAAATATATGCGGCCAATTTTATATGCATTACTCCAGCATTTCATAATTTTAGTTAAGAACCCTAAAATAAAACACATCGTAATCTACAGAACTCTCACCATGCTTTCATATGCTCAAAATGAGTGTAAGCATGAGATCACACAAAATGTAAATGAGAAAATGTGTACATTGTAACCCTGGTTTGTGGTGAAAAAATGAAAATACTCTTATATTTTACTTGATGTTCAATAATAGTTTAATATACTTTTTTTATTCACGAGATATATGCAATACAACAAAGTACTACCCTTTTTCCAATTAGGACATTGTGACGAAAAAATGAAATGGTCCATTCTCAATGAACAGGTATATTTTACATTACAGGATGCACAAGTCCACTTATTAGTCTCACAGAGTTACCTAACAATTTGTTTCCACATGGATTAGGCATTGTTACAGACATCTGATATTTCCACATCAGTCCCCAACAATAAACTGTTCCACTGCTACTGGCTGAGCTGATGGGTGGACAGCACTTACATTCATTACCGTTATTGAAGATAATGTGTGTGGTAGTTCTATAGCACTGTTTATATCAAGTAAATGTATGCAGTATACAAAATGTAGTCCTCTTTACACAATTATAATAAACTGTATTGAATAACTACAGCAGTTTGGAATGCCGTAAGGAGATCAAATGAAGCCAATGTACATTTAAAAAAGCATAGCGTTTATTGAACTGGGAGACAACTCAATGAGATTTTATATTTTTTAACAGAGATCTGAATTCCTTCAGTTTTGTAGGAGCCAATTTTCATTTCGTTGATGTTATAATGCAGTCGCGATGTGATTTAGGCTGTGACATTAGCATACGATGGCCAACTCTTGAAAATAAATTCAAGGGGTCTTGATCATCCTATTTATAGCAGACCATGCGCTTTGGCAATTGCCACAAAAATATGTCACTTGGCAGGAATCTAACCCTCGTCCTCAATGTAAATTGGCGCAGCAGCAAGCACAGTGACCAGCTGGTTATTAAAGAACCAAAGAGTACAGCTGCTTATTACTTGCAATCGTAAATTTTTGAAACAATAAATGAAGTACACAGAGGTGCACTAAATGCGTTCACGTTGTGTCTTGTGATACATTTTGGACGTATTCTCAACATAACCTAAAGGAAGGCTGCGATTGTCTGGTTATCTTGAGTGTAAGCGGTCCCAGGCTACGATGGTCACAGGGAGAGCTGCCGAGAGGCGGCCAACCTCGGTGAGATACAGGAGGTAGAATGAGACCTAAGTATGATTCAAGTAACGATTAATCAGCCAGCGACCAGATAACAAAACACCTCTAATAATTTGTGTCTCGTTTTTACGCTCTCATTTGTATTATTTGTCCTGTTACATAATTTGTATATATCGTCGCTCAGGAATCCTAAATATAAAATGAGCATATATTTTGGCAATGATATTTAAATTACATTTTCTCGTCGTACGATTTGATGCGTGTATTGTGAGCATACGAATACATTTTCATGTATGCACCATTACATGCTCCCTAAGTACGTGTCTGTGCAATGTGCATGTGCAAGATGCAAATCAACGTTGGGCTTGAACAGCTACACAACAAATCTTCACCTTTGGAAAGGTTCACAGAGTTAACGCTTGTTACCCAGTGATGTTTCCAGCAAGCGCCATGACTGTTTCTTTTTAAATGTTGTGAACAATAGACAATACATATTACGACGTGCGTTAATACTGTGTATACCATTTTACACCACACGTGCATATTTTTACTTGTGCAAACATGACTTTTGGTTGATGTTTTAAAGTCGTGGCTATGACATGAAACACGTGTGGCAAGTGGTACCTTAACCTCGCCTCGGTCTCCTCTAGGTCAGCTCACCCTAACATGAGAACCCATTGTTACGTGCCTGCGCACTTAGGAAACAAAGGTGGCTGCACATTGTGCTGGGTACACGACCTCCTAATGTGGTTTAAACAGGACCCTGCGGGGTGGGCTGGTAGGAATAATACTTAGTACCGGTACAGGGATATCGACCGGGTATAGAGGAGTTAAAGAAACAATTATCGTGCACAAATAAGGCGATTAAATGTATCTCGTCTCTGTGTTAATAAGCCTCCCGCACTAGGCCTCGCGAAGCCTGCCGCACTAGGCCTCGCGAAGCCTACCGCACTAGGCCTCGTGAAGCCTTCTCTGCAGTAGACTTAGCGAAGCCTTCTGCACTAGGCCTCGCGAAGCCTCTGCAGTAGGCCTCGCGAAGCCGCGCTTTTCGTGCACAAATAAGGCGATTAAATGTATCTCGTCTCTGTGTTATGTGGTTTAATAAGTGCCTGTAACAGTACTTGTCCTGACAGTGTGTAGGGCTTAAAGGGGGAAATATCCTCGAGCTCACTCGCTGCTCGCCTCAAAGGTCTGGAACTAATCATGTCAATCAGGCACACACAACACAGTAAGTATTTACTAATAAGGCAGATGTGGATGCTCCTTCAAATCCTAATCATTACCAATGAGGCCATTATATTGATGGAGTGAGGGTACAGGTAAGAGGGAAATTGATTGCTGATGCACAAGATGGAGATACGAGTGTTAAAGTACGAACGATTACATTTTGACAAGGACAGTCCATAGCTGAAGCTGTTGTTCTCGCAAGTACTGTAAGGGAGCATCTATTAAGGCTAATATCTGGCCAGTGCTGATTTTTACATACTACAACAGGCACCCATGTAAGGCCAAGTAAACCTAGTGCGGGCCCGGACAGGTTTATATCGTAGATTCTTATGAAGTCATCCATGCCGGGAAAGGAAGTTGGGTTATCTGGTTCGTAGCGCAGTGTGCGAACCATTTTGGCACGACCACTGCACCCCCTCAACACATACACTATCACCAGCCTATACGATTGCCACATTGCGGGGCGATACATACACACATATAAAGAGTGTATTTCCACACTGAAGACACATAGACATGCATTCGAATCCTATTACATCTTTCAATGCTGTCGACTCTGCTCTGCCTAAAATAGATCTTTATAACTCTTTGGTTCTTTCGGTAAAGTCACGTAGAAAGAAAATTTATTAAATAATAATTGAATACGACGTTTCGATTACAACACAAGCAACCATCATCAGGTAATAATGAATGAGAAAACAGACATAGTAAACTTAGAAATATAATGCAATACAACACAGAGAGTCGGCTAACACAACAGTCAACACCCTACCTGGTTGATTACGTTCTTCCAAAGATTGCTAAATTTTAACTTAGATCTTTATTGATTACGTCTCACATGCTTGCCTAAACGGAGTAATGCTGCCGTCTCAGCCAAAGCTAATTCCATGTGCTGTAGGCTACTAGGGTTTGAAGTATGATTATATAAGCAATAGTAATTGCTATTTTACAATACAACCGAGAGTATTGCGAGATCGTGTTCAAAGAAACAGGATGTTAAAACGTAACAATAGGCACAGCGGGAGACAAATAAAGCTCATACATTTTGCATTTTTAGGAGTAACTTTCTCACAATATCTAAGCACGAGATTTAGCAAATATGTCAAATAAAGTATGCAATGCACGATGAAAATTATAGAAACTAAGATCAATTTAAAAACATTCCCGTAAAAAAAAATCGAGTGCCAACGATTTTTAAATAACAATAAACTTGTAAGTAGCAATTACTATTGCTTATATAATCCTTCGAGAGACTTAAAAACTCACCTCTATAACCATGCTTTCGAGCGACTTTGAGCTTGGCTTCGCACCTCTGAGTTGCGGCCCTTACGTCCGCAAATTTGCGCGCGTTATAAATTGCATTATAATTATTAAGTGCCACAGGGGTATGAATGACACATTTTTGTGCTCAATTATACGTGAAGTGTGCTGGAAATAAAGACTATACTGAAAAAGAGGTCCAACAAAATGAAGGCAACAACATCAAGGTATTTTAACCTTTGTAAAATAAATGCTCTAATCACATAAAGTTGGTCCGTCCATTAAATGGCTTTAAGTGGCTAACATTCCTAATTTCTCTTCTGGTCACACGATGCTGCTTTTTAAACACGATTAATTTTTCAAATCGTCATTCCGCATCGGAACGTAACCTTATGCCAGTTGTCACCCCATTCTGAGTGATGTAAGTGGTAATGCGTTTGTAACTTGATTGCAAGCCAGTGCACTGTATAACCTCAGAGCCATGTTTTGCAACATTTTACTGCAAATGCATCGTCAACGAAAAACCAAAATCAAAATGTGGCACTGAATGACTTTTGACTTTTAAACGTCATGTCTAATTTATGTTGATGGTGTAAATACCAGAGGTGTGGACTCGAGTCATGTGACTTGGACTCGAGTCAGACTCGAGTCATGAATTTGATGACTTGCGACTCGACTTGGACTTGCATAACAATGACTTTGTCCCACCTATGAGATGTGGACTCGAGTCATGTGACTTGGACTCGAGTCAGACTCGAGTCATGAATTTGATGACTTGCGACTCGACTTGGACTTGCATAACAATGACTTTGTCCCACCTCTGGTAAATACCAAACTACCCAACACATTCGTTAAGAACACTGCCTCAAAAGGAAATATATATAATAGGTGACATTTGAGCATATTTCTATATTGTGGGGGGACACATTCCCCCCCCAATATTGTAATATGCTCAAAATGTCTCCCCCAATATATTACTATAAAAGACATTTATGTTTATATGATTGTGGTTATGGTTGTACTTTATTAATCCCTAATCTCTGCCATTACATACAATGAAACAAGAAAAGGTAAAAAAAATGGTGTATTAGACAATAATGTCTAATACACTATTAGACATTATTGTAAAAAAACTAATAAAAAGTCTATCCTATGTGTTAGTTATTTTTTTATATTAGGCAGGAAATGGCAGAAAATTAGTTTTCAAATTTAGATTTTTTTTCTGGGTGGGGGGGAACCCCAGACCCCCTTGAAGATTTGGTCCCCCCCAATGTTGACTCCATGGCTACGGCCTTGCGTTATATAATTATTCTCTTAAGGTAGCGCTATTGACAAATGTGTTGAGTTTTTTTTATTTGTGCTTGTGCATGACTGGCAACGCATTATCGCCAAATAATTTGTTTATTATTTGGCATGAATATGACCAATGCTTTGCTTTTATACCAACTTGGCCCGTGTTTCTCCAGAAAATTGGTGGAAATGTATGATTAGGTGCCAAAATGTTTACAAATGTCTATAAAAATTAAATTTACCTATTACGATGTTGTAATAGGTAAACTCCATACTCCCGTGACCAGTGATGCTTTGCGTGCCAAATAACCCGTGGATGTTATTATGTAAGATCATAATAGAAGCTTTGAATATTTAATTGCCCTTCATGACAACACATTTGAGTATACCGTTCTAACAAGAAGGAAAACCACTTCATCCAGATAGAGCTGGAGGCTGCGCATGTTGGTCCCTGACTTATTTGTGTTCTGTCATAAATCTGTACCGACTTACCAGGGATGTTGAGCCTGGTGTGTTGTCAGCTGCTGACTGTACCGACTCACCAGGGATGTTGAGCCTGGTGTGCGCCTATGCTAGCAGCTAGAGGGCCGGCCCAGATGGAACAAGCCTGAGGCACAACTAGCTGGTCAGACCACATAACTGGCAGTGTCACTGCACGTGCATGCAGACGACAAGTCAGGACACCAATTAACGTGATCTCTTAACTTCGATAACTACACCTGCCATTCTCTTACTGTTGGAAGTCAGAAAATAATTAATATGCCCTCCGTACTCCTGTGACCAGTGATGCTTTGCGTGCCAAAGAACCCGTGAATGTTATTATGTAAGATCATAATAAAAGCTTTGAATATTGAATTGCCCTTCATGACAACACATGTCAGTATACCGTTCTAACAAGAAGGAAACCCACTTCATCCAGATAGAGCTGGAGGCTGTGCATGTTGGTCCCCGACTTATTTGTGTTCTGTCATAAATCCTAATCGGGGTATTCTGTGTCACTGAGAAAGGCTAAGCCAATGATTTGAACTTCCAACCTTTGCATCAACCCATGATATAAATGAGAGTGTGAGTGAATTCCTTAAGGAGGATGGTTGCAGACCTGTGAATATTAATGCAGTAAATGATGATGGCGGTGAAGATTTTTCAGTGTTTTATTGCTTTACAATTTTCATAAGGGACCAGTTACAAGGGAATACCAGAATCAAACTATTTGGACATATTTGTGGCACAAATTGAACATATATCTGTGAATCTGACATTTAAACAGTGGTAAGTGAAAGTGGCAGAATATGTATTCAGAAATGATGATTCATACAAAAAAATACAAACCAATGAGACAAAATTACAAGAATAGCATTTACCAACCAACCTTAAACAGAATCCCTCCATATGGTATTTATGAATGACTGACAATAGAGTTACAGGAATATGCATACAAACATTTAAAATTTCCTCTGGAACGCACTTCTGAACCACAATTTGCCTGTATTATGGTGGATGCTAAGTTACCTGAACTGCTGACTTCGGTTCAAAAACGTCTACGGCATTATATCAATGTTTAACAAGCACACTGATTAAGCAAGGCTTCACTACGTTGGGCTAGAATAGCGAATATGGGTACTACTTCAAGGTAAGTTGTATGACAGAAGGGTGAGACTGAGTTGCAGGGAAATAGGGCATTGAACTGGTAAGTAAACATGGAGTTGGGCTGTCACACAGGCAAATTTGAAAAGTAATATTTTCCAGCTAAATAACGTAGACAAGTCATTTAGGCTGATTGGGTGATGGATAAAATTACATGAGCTGTTTTCTGGTCACCCAGTCCAACCCTGAATGAAAATAACAAAGCAGCTAATTTCAGGATGAGAAAAGATAGCATTTGTGGAAATCAAGTAGTTAATGAATAATTAATCCAGATTCTAAAGTCCAATTTTATGGAGAATAACGGGCATTGCTGTGATTTTGAAAGCAGGTCATATATTTGTGTTCTCATATATTTATATTTTACGAAAATCATGTGGTCAATCAATTGCAGTTAAAACCACTTGACTGCTAGTATGGCTCAATGATACCTCATATGTCAATGCACGATTATATATTGGGAAATCAGGATGCAGAGACATATATATGCATTTTATTAACCTATATAGGGGGATATGAGGTGACATTCACATATTGGCAGTGAGCCATTCATGTCTGGCACAGCGCTCTGTATATGCAGTTTTATTTTGGCTGCACCAAAATTGAGTGTCTGCCAGTTTTACATGGCCCTTGGCCAAAGTGTGACCCATGTCCATAAAGTTTCTGAAAATTAATGTGCATTATCTCGCAAACCGTTTACCCAGCTGTGTCTCTATATGAATGTCTGTCCTCAGTATTGTCCACGTCTTGCTCTCTATGTCTTTATCTTCGTATTTACCTCACTCCCTTCCATTATTTATATTCTGGCCTCTCCCACATCCACTACCCCGACCTGGCTTCCCCTACATTTTCGATCTCTATCACTCAAATTATTTTTCTCCCGGTTTCTCATTGCTTTCTCTCAATCATTCCATTAATCATTCTCTGCAATAGGGCTGTAGAAAAAGGAGAAGAATGAAGCTCAATTGGACGAGATGCTAGCAAATCCTCATCATAACTGTCTGAACGTACTAAGCAATATTTGGACGGTCCGCATGGGACACGGTAGACTCGTCAAATATGTACATTTCATAATTTACACTGCTTGTAGCTATTGACTAAGATGGGAGGCCTAAACACGCAGCTCCTCACCCCAGCCGACAGCCCTTGAGTACACAGTTTGGCGTCTCGTGGGGCCCCTGACTTTGAACTTTAAAATTACCCCTGTGAAGATGGTGCTAGTCACGGCACATTAGCGCAGGTTAAGGCATGAAGGAGCCCTGGTGCAGGGTACACCAATCCTCATGGAAGGCCTTGACTAGCTGTGGTTGTGGATGAAGAGGTCCTAGGGGAATTGGGAGAGGTGCTGTGGAGTCAGGGAGAGTTGCTCCTGGCAATAGTAGCAGAGTATCTTCTATTGCAGACGAATAGGACCTGAAAACATAGGCTAAACATTCAAAGGCTTTGCCCTTGCATGATACTCTACTGATAACAGGTCATTATAAAACTTGGTTTTGATCTCGTCAGAGTTGGTCATGGTAGGGGCATAGGCACTGATGATGGTGGCCTCCTTTTTACCCAATAGGTGGAGCTTTAGGGTCATGAAACGGTCGTTTATACCCTTGGGTAGGCTTGCCAGTTGGTTGACCAGGTGGTTTTTTACTACAAAACCAACACCAGCATCACGTCTCTCCTCCTGGCCTCGTCTGCTCCAGAAGAATGTGTAACCTGCACCCACTTCAGTCAATTGTCCAGTATTGGCCAGTCGGGTCTCACTAAGGGCAGCAACATCCACATTGTATCTGGCTAGCTCTCTGCCCACAAGGGCAGTGCGTCTCTCAGGTCTTTTTGATCCAGATGTGTCCATCAAAGTGCGCGCATTCCAGGCGCCAACAGTGAGTGATATCACTTTGGTCTTTTTCATTTTATTAGTTTTTCGACCGCAGGTATGGGGTAGGCTGGCCAGGATGTTTTGAAGCAGACAATATTTAGGGTACCTTTTCTAACCCTTTCTCACTATGGAGGTGAGCAGTGTGATCCTGAATAGGGCTGCTCAGTCGCTCAGGGTGCTGCCGGACTTCACTGCTGCTTCGGTGCAGTGAGGGAACGACCAATATCCTGAGCCGCCTGTATGCAGGTTTGCGGCTACAGCTTCCAGCATATCCATGCCTGCTGCTTCGTCGCTCACCCATCGCCACAGGACTTGGATAACGACGATGGTAAAGTGCCATGACTTGCGCAGAGAACTTGGATGTAAGTGAGGGTGATTTGCGCAGCGTCAACCTCACTCTCTCGACCAGCCCCATCTGTACCCAGTGGCAAGACGTAGTCAAAATGACTGGAGATGGTCCTGGTTGCAGTGGAAGGTCCAAAGACCCTTTTGGTGAAATTTCCTCCACCAGGGGTTCCACACGCCCAGGCTCAGACAAGCTGAGTTTTCCGGGTTAGTTAATCCCCGCCCGGGGTTCGGCGTTGGCAGCTGCTGACTGTACCGACTCACCAGGGATGTTGAGCCTGGTGTGTTGGCAGCTGCTGACTGTACCGACTTACCAGGGATGTTGAGCCTGGTGTGTTGTCAGCTGCTGACTGTACCGACTCACCAGGGATGTTGAGCCTGGTGTGCGCCTATGCTAGCAGCTAGAGGGCCGGCCCAGATGGAACAAGCCTGAGGCACAACTAGCTGGTCAGACCACATAACAGGCAGTGTCACTGCACGTGCATGCAGACGACAAGTCAGGACACCAATTAACGTGATCTCTTAACTTCGATAACTACACCTGCCATTCTCTTACTGTTGGAAGTCAGAAAATAATTAATATGCCCTCCGTACTCCTGTGACCAGTGATGCTTTGCGTGCCAAAGAACCCGTGAATGTTATTATGTAAGATCATAATAAAAGCTTTGAATATTGAATTGCCCTTCATGACAACACATGTCAGTATACCGTTCTAACAAGAAGGAAACCCACTTCATCCAGATAGAGCTGGAGGCTGCGCATGTTGGTCCCTGACTTATTTGTGTTCTGTCATAAATCCTAATTGGGGTATTCTCTGTCACTGAGAAAGGCTAAGCCAATGATTTGACCTCCCGTCCTTTGCATCAACCCATGATATAAATGAAAGTGTGGGTGAATTCCTTGAGGAGGATGGTTGCAGACCTATAAATATTAATGCAGTGTTCGTCTCCTGTAGAAGAAAACGTGACGTTGTGAACTACGACATCACTGTTGTGTACAAATTGTCTCCTTCCTCCTAAATGTAACTATAGTCTTGGTTTAGGTCATTTAAGACATGAAAGTGAGAAAAACACAAGTGAAGCCCAACCTCACTGCTTAAGTTTTTATTTTCACCACAAAATATTCAAATAATATAACTATATCCATTGCTCACCAAGCTAAAGGCCACACTTCTTTTTTAAAGGTCTCAGTCCATCCCATATGCCGACCGACTCTAGTCATCCATTGTAACGGATGTACCACTACGATAATATAACGGTCCTTCAGTTACTGTGCAAAGCCTCCACTGAGTCTCAAGATGTATTCTCACGAGCATTTCGCTTGGGCCATTCGACCAATCTGGCAGCGAGTATTTTAGCGCGAGCCCAAAATCTAGCGCCTGTACATAAAAAAAACAATTGCACAGGTGAATAACACTCACGAATCTATGTATACGGATTGGTCAGCCACCTGCTGCCAATCAGGGTAGGCGTCCCATGCCCAACCGTGGCCTGTGCGATCTACCAATATTCTGCAGAGCCGCCACCACATGAGCGCGGCTCCACACTGTTACCCAGGCCCACCGGCCACTCGCGCGACTTAGAGTCCACTGCTCACAGTGTCGGCCTCCTCGCTGTCGGCCTGCCCTGGCTGGCAGTTCGGCAGGGACTTGAGGTACTCGAGATGGCGCCGCGTCTCGGCCTGGTTGCGCCGCACGTACACGACGACGTAGACGATGACCATGGCGAACCAGGCGGCCATTGTGAGCAGCATGGCCACGTCCGTGGTCCGGCGCCGTCGCCCGCCGGCGACCGCCGAACCCCCGCAAAGTGCGGGCAGGGCCCGGCTGAGGGTCTTCCCCGCCAGCTCGGGCACGAGCGCTGTGCGACACAGGGCCTCGCCCACCGGGTCTGCGTCCATGACGCCCGAGAGCGCCTGCTGCAGGGCGCAGTCGCAGTGCCATGGGTTCCGGGACAGCCTCACGCGCACGCTCATCATGCCCTGCGTACGCACAGTACAGGCCGCGGTGAGTTACACACTCTGCAGGGCGCACAGCAGCAGCAGTCGATGGAATTGTCGTGCTTGGTCTAAGTAATCGCAATGTGTCTCCAAAGCTCAGGCGAGGGAGGCTTCTTGCAAACTTTGTGAGTGAGCCAGTGGTAGGTATTCCACATTCCCATGACATGTACAAGTATATCCATATAAAGACCCTTTTTTAATCTTAAATCAAGAACGCGATTTTTTCAAATATAAATTTCAGCCCCTGGGAGGAATCTACCTGTGATGATAATCATTTCAATATCTCCTACAAATAAAGGGGTCTAAGCAGCTATAATCGCAATGGACATATGTAAACAACCTTTAAACTCTGGGATATATTTCATGTAAACAATGAACAATATAAAGCCAACCAACAACTCTCTAAAAATATGTAATATTTCTTCTTAAAAAGGGTGTCTCGTTTTACTACGAAATTGATTTGAACCTTTTCAAACATTTAACAACTACATGGCCACCAATGTAAGAATGTGGAATTTCCACCACTGGCTTGTTCCCACAAATAAGAGATGAAGCATCACCCCATACTCATTTGACCAGGGAGAAACCGATTTTTAAGTTGGCTACATGCATTTGCTGCAAGTTTGTTTATTGGGCAACTCCTGTGCAGGCTCTTAATTGATTACATTTGTTTTTATTATTTTGGTAATTTGAATATGTATTTAAACATAAACTCAATGTGGTGTGTGTGTGTGATTGCAGTCTGGAAATTTTTATTCGCAAATGTTTTTGACTTATATATAGCCTGAACAGACTGCTGGGGCAAGTGTTGTTAGCGAGCACTTATGAAGGCCGGTAAGGCATATGAGGGGGTGGGTGGCCAACACCACGCTTGGCTGCATTTGTCTCCACAGTGCTGATGTTTACACACTGCACCGTGTACTAATTAAAGGCTGAGTTGACATAGGTGAGACTCTGGACCGGTTAAAATATTTGTCAACAGGTGTTGGCTGTGAGCGGGAATCAAACTCGGGTTGCCGTGTTCATAGCGCAGCACGCTAAACGTTATGCCACCGGTCCCCACACTGCACACCCCTCACACACACAGATCCACATATGGCCAGGTGACACATGGGTTAGAGGTCCCAACTCACGGACCGACGGTTGTGGGTTTAAATCCTTGTTGGAGTTTGACTCGGTTTTGTATTGTTCAGGGTCATTAAAATGTAAGCATTGCCTCGTGGGAATCAACAGTGGTAAGACTGAAGATAAATTGGCCTCTGCCATAAGAGCATCAAATTTATATGAGCATCAATATATTTGAGCAGATACGCTTTTCCTTATTTGTAAGGACACAAAAGAACCGTGAGGAAAGCGTAGTTTGGTCTAGAACTTGTAAAACAGATGATCAGTGCATGTACACCGAATGTGAACTATCTGTATTGATATTCTTGTGCAGCTTGTAATGTAGTGAGCTGGTAAAAGCCTGTTATGTGTAACATACTGCACTGATTTGGGAGTGTCGTCATAAAGCGGAACTGAAAACATTTAGGCTCTAATGTTCAAATAAACGTTCATTGCAGAGTTTAATAAATTATTTATTTTCCACATCTGTTAAGTATTTTTTGTATCAAAGCACTTAATGGGCTGTAAAAATTGTAGTCGAGATAGCGTCGTAATCCACAATTCCAAATTATAAAGATATCCACAGATAAAGTGTTCACAAATTTATTTTATACTACATTATGCAGAGTATTGACTTACGAGTCTATATTGCAAAGGACAGAATTCCATTTCCCTGGACCTTTCTGTGGTTAAATAAAAAAAAGTGAACTGTAAAGTGAGTGGGAATCATGTCATGTGAAAGAATGGCCTTGGACACAAAATTACTATAAAGCCATCCAGGACAAACAACACTGAGGCACTGTCTTAATTATTGTATACAAGGTGTTCCAGATGTCTTGTGACCCTCATTTCAGTCTCTAAATCTTAAATATTTTTTTTTAGGTAAGGTTTGCTCACAACAGGAATGAATATGCAAAGCTCTTTTTCAGAAGCGACCTAGCCACAAATGATAGCTCAACGAGGTGGCGAATCACGTGGAAATGTATAGAAGCCAAATAATCTAAACGCATGTTGATGATAAATGTGGAGAGAAAAACCATAGGACCCAGAGAAAAATCCATGCGACCACGGGGAGAACATGCAAACTTCAAATATATCGGCGTCAGGGTCAGGATTGGACCCATGACCTCCTGTACACCAGGTGAAGTATTTAATATTTCACCACCGTGGCCTGAAAATATTGTGAGGATCAAGAGCTCTTTTTTTACAAGCCCTGTGAAGTGATTGTGAAGTTGTGTCCTTTTGTTCAATCAGATTTTGTTTTCCACGCTGGCTAAAAGGAACATTTTCTGGGTTTCGTGGCTTGCTAGCCGCGCTGCTAAAGGCACTTCAAGACAGCCACATTTCAAGCGCTGCAGGGAAAAACCGAGAAATGAAAAGAGCACATGAATAAGAAAAGTTTTTGCGACTAATCTCAAGAATGTATTCTTGTCAAATGCCTGTCAGCCAAAACAATGCAATGGGCATGTAAGTTTATATCTATTTCTTTAGCCAGGATATTGTTTTTCCCCCACAGTAAATTTATGAGAGCACCAAAGAATACAGTAGATATCAAGTGGATTCTGGGTATTTATGTATGTATGTAGAACGTCTTTCATTCCGTACATAGCCAACTGTGCTAATCGGAGGTGTGGAGAAAGGACAACAAACTAAACACAAAAATCAGTTCTAAAGAAATTAGTTTTAAATCTAGATTTAAAAATGCATAGCTCCGGTGGGGCTTCCTAATATCAAGACTTGGTAATATCAAGTTATTTTGACATCCATTGCCTACAAATTGTAAGTTTCAGAGGACACCAGCAACACGGACATATATTCGTAAAGTGTGTATACATTAATGTATCTGTATGTAAACTTCGATTTCAACAGAAGAGATAATATATTGATGTGTTCTCATTTTGGAACTACAGTTACTGTCTGAAGGTTATAAGACAATAAAATTGGTGGATGAACACTATGTTTAAAAAATGTTTGAGAATATATGCAATTAAAAAATTACAAAGAGCTTTGTGTCGCCACGTAATCATTTTAAAAGTACTGTAGAGGCATGACGCCTTAATGTATTTAAATTTTAAAATGTCGATCAGAAATGCCCTTGTAAATTTACGTAAATGGCAAGATTATCTTAATGGATTGTGTACTATTCACAGTCTTGCTATGAAGGCAGGGTGATACATCAATATAACAGCTTTTTACCAAGAGAAGACCATACGCTGGAATCTTGGGGTTCTTTTGAGTAAGTGGAAGTGCCTTAGGCGATGGCTGAGCTTAACCACAGCGCCTACTGGGAAAACGAATGGGGAATTTTTCCTGCTTAAAACATAATACTCTAGCCTAGCAATTGAGGATGTCGTGGGGTTTCTTGTATCTTTTTGTAGAATGTGGCACTATTATGTGATCAAATGGTCACCTTGGAATGGCATCATAGCTAAAACTCAGGATAGACGATTGTCTATTGGTGTCCTTGGATTCCATGAACGATGATCGTAATTAAGATAGCAACACTCAAATACCATGAAAAGACATACACTGTAAAGAGCCTATATTTAGCACATTTTTAAGAGAATGTATATACATATTTTGCTAGATAAGAGCTACCACATTTCTTAAATTGAGCAAGGTCATACAATTTTGGGAAAAATAGAGGATTAGAGGAAATTCCTGAATCAAGCTGTGTGAGCGAAGACGCAGAAAGGGAAGTGGCCGAATAGGGTGAATGAGACGAAACAGTCAGATTGGTAGTCCTCAACAAGGGCACAGTGACCATAGTAGTGCAATAGAAAAGCAATTTAAAAATGTTCTTTGTGTTTAGTTTGTTGTTCTTCCCCCCCGCACCTCCGATTAGCACGGTGGTCTTCGTACGGTGCGAAAGAAGTTCAACATAGATACATGCATAAGGTGGTGACTAACCGCTGATCAACGAATGATTGGAGTGAACCAGTGAGTGCTGAATCATCAATCACCCCGACTATTTTACATTGAATTATATAAAACACATTGAGGTAGGAAGCTAGGTGGTTCACCTCAGCCAATTAGAAACGACCCTCTGGCTACCCCTAAATCCACCCTCCAACCCTATCCATTCCCGCTTGCCATTTACCTAAACCTCAATCTGCTTTTCCCACACGTTTTATATTATTTGCCTTTAACTTCTGGGAGCTCATAGAGCATGTGTTGATTTCTGCATACAAGGCAATAAATGTGTGAATCTGGTAAAAAAGAACTGCATCAAATACCATACGAAGCTCCCAAACGCCCTAAGGTAAACAGACATCACAGTGTACCAACCACTATCAGCTCCGTCACTATAAACGTCATCATCATTATCACAGCAACATATTAAGAAGCTCCATGAACTCACTAAGTGTTACACAAATATTATTACCCAACTTTACAACACTCTGCAGTGTAACTAGGACATGGTATGACATGCAGGAATATATTTATATTGTATTCTATGATATTTCTTGATATATTCCAATTACAATATGAACACACAGATTCATTTGATAAGAATATGTATATTCCAAACATCTTTAAGCAAAACCTATTTGGATTTAGCACTTAAGTATATATCAATAATATCATGCAACACTTTATTCATAACGTTAAATAATATTCAGCCTGTTAAAAGTTACAAAAAAAAATAGCCCGGTGTCTCTGCAAACCGAGAGCATATACACGTACACATACACATCAGCTTCTAATTGTAAGGTGTATTTGTCAGGTTATGGGTATAACATCCCAAAAACCTTGGTGCCTGTAACACAAAGAAGTAATTATCAATAGATAACCCGGAACAGGCCATCAAAAGAGTTTTAAACCAGCCAGCTGTAATCCCGTTGCTGATCTGCAGTAGAACATTGCATGGATTATGCAGGAGTAATATTATTATTATAGGTGAAGGTGGCATGGCCCCACAATTGCTTACTCAGACCACCGCTGGCGGAAAACCCTCTCCCACGTTGAACAGACGTGTTGGTCGAGGTAAAGCACACTTTACCCCAACTACACGCGACTTGCCAACCGACTGAGTGTGATGTGCCCATTTATGTGATTGGAAAGTAGTGGGGGGGGGGGGCATGGAGAAACTTGCCCACAGTTGTTTCAACTGCCGTGCCAGAAGTAGGAATCGAACTGCCAATCGAAAGCCTACGTGTTATAATTTACGTTGATTCATTAACCTCCCCCCCCGCCACTTCTCACAAGAAGAGTGCACAAGTGTTGTCATCATATCTACGCCTCTATATAAGGAACGAAACACAGGTGGACTTCTCCACAAAATCTGGCTGTCGCCTGATGAAACTAGTTGTAATTACTGGCGAAATGTCGTACTCAGATGGTAAATGTTTTGGCTTGGCTCTCCAACACACCGGTGTGCTGTACTAGTAACGAGTTGGCATGTTCTGTTTACGTGACAACCCTTACTAATTGGCTGTGTCGGGCGGTGGCTGGTTTGATGACACATTTATATATACACTATCTAACCCAAAAAACGTATGTTATGGATGATATTGGTTGTGAAAATACTTTTTGGTTCTTTCGGTAACGAAAACTTCAAATCTAGATTGGTTGTGAAAACGTACCTGTTAAACTGAGGAAGACCAGTGTTTACTTCCCATAAAATTACATTTTTAAAAAAATCAACTTTAATGGTGGCCACGACCAAGTCAGAGCACCAAGCAGGTAATGTTAAGACCCAGTGAAGACCCAGTCAGGGGACTGGGTAGCTCAGGTCAGAGTGCTGTGCAAGCATTGTTGACCACCTAGGTTTGAATATAGGTAACCACCTATGATTAAATTGGGTTCTCAAGTATAGTCGTTGATGGTCTCAGACTGGTCACCAATTAATACAAAAAAATAAAACCACGATTTTAATGTGGGTTATTCTAGCTTCGAGGACTAAAATGTAATTAAGTTTAATTACAACATGACAAACACCTCTCTCTACAGTAGGTCATAATTATAATAATACAATTTATAACGCACGCAATCTTGTGGACAGAAGACGCAAATCTGAGGTGCAAATCTGAGGTGCAGAGCCAAGCTTAGTGTCAAATTGCACCGCGCGTCCAGTGAGACTCAATTAAATGTAGAGCTGAAGAGATGCACCTTTAGATGTTTTTTGAACAAAGAAAATGATTGATCGTTACAGATGTGAATATGGATAGCATTCCAGATAACGGGGGCTGCCACTCAGAAATGACGAGAAGCTATTAGTGTCCTTGTCCTGGGAGTTTCAAGGAGGTTTTGCGTTGGAACTGCTAAGGTTTCTACGATTCATTGAAGTGTAAGGCATCAGCAGAGAACTTAGGTACAGTGGGTAGGCGGATTTTACGGCACGGTAGCAGAAGCAAGCGTTCTTGAAGGTAATTCTGGTCGAATTGGCAAGCCAATGAAGGGCTAGCAAGATGGACAGGGAGTCAGGACGAGGGTTGCAGGGGCCCTAGACATCTCGGGCAATGTGATTTTGGAGGCATTGCAGCATATTTTGGTTGCTTAGAGTGGACCGGATGCGGACTGAGTTGCAATAGTCGAGCCATGACCCAACGATGCTGCAGGCGAGAATATTTGCGATGTTGTAGGTGATGAGCGGATGTAGATGGTGTAGGGTCCTGAGATGGTAGTTGCAGGACTCGAGAACGAGGTTGATATGAGTTTCGAAGGGGAAAGAGTGGGATCCAGAGTGACGCCGGGAAATGTCAGATGGTCAGAGAACTGAATTAAGGAACCAGCGATTTAGATTACCGAGTGGAGTGAGAGTGAAGCGAGTCTTTTTCTAGTGCCAATTAATATGGCCTCGGATTTAGGAGACTTTAGGGAGAGGTCATGATATTGAAACCAGTGCTGTAATTTGGTTGAGCAAGCGGAAAGATGGTCGATGCCCGAGATGTTTGGAGGCGATGAGAAGAGTGTCGTCAGCGTAGCAGTGGTAGCAGATACTGAAGCTGTCGATCAGTCAGCCAAAGGGAGGTGAATAGGCGGAAAATAGCAGGGGCCCAATACTGAGCCCTGAGATACTTCGCATGTCAACAGAATTTCGTCAGATGAAGTAGCTCCCACTTTTTTTGATGAAACACCTGCTGGAGAGAAATTAGGAAATCCAGTTTAGTTGCAGTTCTCCTGATCCTAAAGTTGGACTCGAGGAGATTGATTCGGCGTTTGTGGTTCAAGGTGTCAAAGGCTGAGGAAATGTTAAGGCTTATGAGTAAAGCAATTGAATCGGAATTGATAACGCCGAGGATGTCGTCCAGGATACTATTCAGAGTGTTCTTTGTTGAACAAAACTTGCGATAAGCTGATTGAAAGGCGCAGAAATTCTGTGAGAATGTGATTTGAGGCTTGAGTTGGGTGAGAGCGAGACGCTCGAGAAGTTTAGAGGTAGCAGTGAGGTTGTTGATCGGACAATAGTTAAGACTGGGCAGCAGAGTCCAAGCCAGGTTTTTTGAGCAACCTGGCCGACCTTTAAGGTAGGCGGAAAACAACCAGTGGAAAATTAGGCATTGGCAATGTTGGTAATAATGGTTGCAAGTTACATGGCGCAGCAGCCGAACAGATGGCCAGGGAGAGTATCCAGAGGAGATGTCTTGATTTGAAGTGAACGGATTGGGGCCAATACATCTTTTGAAGAAACTGGTGTGAATGATCTTTTTGGTTCTTTCGGTAAAGTCACGTAGAAGGGAAGTAATAAAATAATAAAAATAAAACATAATAAAATGAAATAATTCTCACGACCTTTCGGCTACAACGCAAGCAGCCGTCTTCAGGTGAAGAATGAGACACTACCAAGCTAGGAGCTTATATATAAACTGGGTTGGAGGTGGAAGAGCGCCTTAACAAAAAAGAATGTGCATATGAAGAGGAATTTAGCATATTCATGGAAAATGCGTAGGAGGTGGGCGGGGGGGGTTTCAAAGGCATATTATGCCCATGCATTATGCAGGATCAACAGCACCAAGGGGGGGTGCAGGGAGTAGCATTAACAAAGGAAAGGAATGTTATTGATATGTAGCTGCAGTTACTAAACAACCACGTAGAAAACTAAAGTATAAACTACATAAAAAACTAAAGTATAAACTGCATAGCACAATCAGTATACTTACTATACTCTACAATAAGCTGAGTTACTAACAGCAAGTAATACATTACAATTCTACGTCGTAAAAACTATATAATATGCTTCCATCTAAACTTTATTCTCTTACATCACACGAGCATATACCGTACTATATACTGCCATAGATAAACCCAACATTAAATTATATACTGTATTACTATAAACCACCCTATACCTTATACATTTCAACATAACACTATGTATTATTCTACCCACCCTAATGTGTATCGAAATGGTTTATTACGTCCTTCCAATGATTGCTAAGCCAGAATCCATCTTCTCGGTTAAAATTGTCTCTGTGTTTGTATATGTGGATCGCCTCATGAACGAATCTCTCATGATAGCCAGATGGCTTGCAGAGAACCTCTGTCTTGGAGAAGTCAATGTCATGTGAGCCCACTGAGTTGTAACAGTGATCTGCCACGGCTGAGGTGTTTGTCCTACCGTGTTTCAGGTCAGCTTTATGTTCACGGATGCGGTCCGAGACATGTCGTTTGGTTTCCCCAATGTAACTGCTACCACAGAGGCAACTTAGTTTGTAGACACCAGGGTACTGTATGTCTGGAACCACATCTTTTACAGACGGTTCCAGATCACGGATTTTATGTACTGTATTGAATCGGACCTGGATCTTGTGTTTAATCAGGATTTTGGAGATCTTTTTTGTGACCCCAGCAATGTAGGGTAAGGTGATGGTCTTGAAAGGCTCCTCAACAGGATCCTTCTTGATGGTTGGAGTGATGGCTTTGCGGATTGTGTAGTCGGAGTAACCATTAGCCTTAAGAGCTTGGCGTACGTGTTTGAGTTCACTGGAAATGTGTTCATGGTCGGAGATGCATTGGGCTCTATGATATAGAGTCTTGATGAGAGAATTCTTCTGGGATGGATGGTGGTGGGAATCCGGTTTTAGATAAGCATCCGTATGGGTGGTTTTCCTGTAGACAGAGTGGCTCATTGAACCATCAGGTCTCCTTTTGATTAGGACATCCAAAAAGGGTAGCTTGCCATCATTTTCGACTTCCATGGTGAATCTGATGGCTGGGTGTATGGAATTGATGTGGTCGAGAAATTGGTCTAGAGCAGGCCGGCCATGTGGCCAGATGACAAAAGTGTCGTCTACGTACCTCTTCCATAAGGTCGGACGTAGAGTGGCAGTCTGGATGGCGTCCGTCTCAAATTTCTCCATGAAGATGTTGGCTACAACCGGAGATAGGGGGGAGCCCATTGGGGTGCCCTCAATTTGCTTGTAGAAAGTTTCATTCCAAGTGAAATATGTATTGGTTAAGCAGTGTCTCACCAGGGGGGGTACCCCAGCATTCAGTCCTTGATGAACCAAGTCTTCAATGATTGCGATGGTGTCAGGTACAGGAACCTTGGTGAATAAGGAAACCACATCAAAACTGACAAGCAGGTCGTCTGGGGACAGGGCAATCCCCTTGATTGTCGATACCAGGTCAGTAGAGTTTAGTACTGCAGAGGTGGTTTTTCCAGTGAAAGGCCATAGAATTTCAGACAAAAAACCAGCCAATTTATAGGTGGGGGAGTTGATAGTAGAAACAATGGGACGAAGAGGTGTATCTTCTTTATGTATCTTTGGCAAGCCGTATAATCTTGGTGGCCTGGCTGCAGAAGGTTTCAACGAGAACTGTTTGGTCTGATCAAATAATGCGGTTGAATCAGAAATGATTTTGTTGGTTTTAGTGACGAGGCTGTTGGTGGGGTCTCTTTTTATTTTTGTATAGCTGCCATCGTTGAGTAGTTCTTGAATTTTGTTGTTGTATTCTATTTTGTCCATGATGACAGTGGCATTGCCTTTGTCGGCTGAGAGGATGACAATGTCATCCCTCTTTTTTAATTGAGCTAATTCAAAACGCTCATCTTTGCTGATGTTGCTAGCTGGCATCTTAGCGTTTTTGAGGGTTGCAGAGATTTCGGATCTTGCTACGTCTGCAGCGATGTGACTGAAGCCCTTGAGAGCTACATCTACTCGAGCAATTATATCATTAACTGGTATGTGTCTAGGTGTGACTGCAAAGTTTAGTCCTTTAGCTAAAACGGATTTCAAACCTTCAGAAATAGAACTGTTACTGCGATTAATTACGACTTTGTTAACATCTAGCTTTTCAATGTGTGGGTCCGGTTTCTTGTTTGAGAGGCGGTTGAATTTGGAAATCAAGTTGTCCTTATATTTAGTCGACATAGCGGCAGCTGAAGAGGCAGTCATTTTTTCCACATGTTCCCAATCCGATGTGTGAATGAGTTTTGACTGCAGGAATTCATATTCTTTGGTTCTTTCGGTAAAGTCACGTAGATAGAAAAATAATCATAATAAAGTGAATAAAAATTTAACAGAAATAAATCGCAACGACCGCTTGTGTTGCGATCAAAATGTCGTGGTTTTAATTTGTATTATTTATATTTTTAATAACTTTATTATTATTTTTCTATCTATGTGACTTTACCGAAAGAACCAAAGAATATGGTGTGAATGAGGACAAGAAAATAGTTTGGTGAGTGAAGGGCAGGATGATGATGACGTATGAATGGTGATTGGACAGGGATGACTTGATGGAGTCCGCAATAGTGTTGAGCTTCTTATAGATGAACGAAGCTGCAAGGTAGTATTGTAAAAAGATTATCCTGGGTGGAGCAGAGCCTTGAGGACTTTCCATAGTATTCGAGGGTTGCGAGAGATGGTTTGGATTCGTTTGGAGATGTACGCAGAGCGTGAGATGAGAATTAGTGCGTTAGCTGTCTCGTAACGCAGCACGGTAAAGAGTCCGGTCAATAGTTCATCCGCTATGTGCAAGAGTCCTTTTGAGCCGCCTTCTCATTTGCTTGGGCAGGATAACAAAAATCATGCGAAGGTTAGCGAGTGTTTTGAGATTTTAGGGGTGCGACCTTGTTGAGTACAGCCATAAGATCAATATGTAACTGCTCGGCACAGATAATGGGGTCGGGTGATGTTGAGAGGATGGAGGGAGAGTTTGCGATTAGATTTCGAAGAGTGGTGAAATTGATGTGACTGAAATTATGCGAAAGATGGGTGATCTTGGGGATGAGTGGCCAGGGAGACTTAATGGAAGTGATGATGAGGCTATGGTCGGAGTAGAAAATGGAAATTGACCGGAAGAAGAAATGCGATGATCAGAATCCAGCTTCATGATGAGGTCAAGCATGCTCTTGCTGCCAGTGGAAGAAACACGGTTAGGGCCCAGGTTGAGAACTTCCAAGTTATCGGAATTGAGAGTGTCGGCAAGGTGACCGTCAATGGTTGATTGGGTCATGTCAGGGCAGTTGAAATCGCCGGTAAGCACGAACCAATGGGATGAAATGGGAAGGGAGTACATAAGTCGATAAGAGGTGCACTAAATAGCACAGCTTAGAGGCAATCAAACTGAGCTCAACAGTAATTACGTGACGTAATTTTCTGGTATTTAATATTATTTCATGTACAGGCTCATGGTGAGAGTTCCATGTGGAAATTTCCTAGCCTCATGACATGATGCCAGGAGCACAATTTTGGAGTATAATTGGGAATCAAACAAAATGAAATGTACATCATTTATAAACCATGGGTAGCTCATAAGCATGAGTTTTCCACGAAGCAGGATACGAATTTGACATTTTCCAACAGCAGCACTATCCAGCCAGTTAACACCCCACCACAGACTGGCAATCACAGTTATCCACACTACCGACCTGGAAGATTTCCGGGCGCAGGGTGGTGAGCCTGTTGTCGGAGATGTCGATCATCTTCAGCGTGTCCTCCAGGCCAGCAAAGACTCCGGCGGGGAGTGTCTCAAACAGATTCCCACTCAGGTTGAGCTCCTTGAGCCGCCGCATGCCCCTGAAGGCGCCAGGCCGCACACACGTGATGTGGTTTGCATCCAGGGCGAGGCGCGTGACCTCGGAGGGCAGGTCGCGGGGCACCTCGGTGAGCCGCGCGCCGCTGCAACGCACGGCGAGCTCCCCCAATGGCTCGGCCGAGCACCGGCACGCCTTGGGGCAGAACGACACGCCGGCCGAGGCGGAGCGGCTGCACGAGCACACTGCGGCGAGCACGCAGCAGCAGGCGTGTAGAAGCAAGCAGGGCGGCACAGCGAAGCGCAGGTACGCGCCGTAACCCGGGCCATAGTAGCCCCAGCCGTGGCCCATCGTCGAGCGGCCGCGGGTCGCGCAGAGTCATGCAACCCGCATGCACCAGGTCCGGCACGGGGGTGATCTTCCGCCCTGGCCGTGCGATCTAAAGGTTCCGCTTCTCTGCGATCATCAGCACTGCGTGCGCCTCCGGGTGTGTGTGCGCAGGTGCCGGACGAACGTTAGGGTCATGAGCTGCCTTGAGACAGCGTGGCAGGAGAGAGGCTCGTGTTGGCATGCTTCACGACGCTCGCCTTGGCTTGCCAGTCTTGTTGCTTCTCGCGGCGATGTTGCAGGACCTGGCATGAGCGGGCACGTGGAGAGCTGGGTGCCACGTGGTAGGCGGTGTCGTGGTTTGCCGTGCTTGCCGTGGTGTGCCCCAGTATTAATGTGCTCAGCGCTGGTACCACCATCCGCCACGTCTTCCACCTCGCCACACATTACATAGCTTCAGCAGCAACAGAAAAACACAACATCACGTTTCAGCAAACACTTTTAAAAAATAGCTCTTGCTGATTAATACAATACTTCAGGATTCATTATATTCACCAACCGTTTTAACCCTGCATTAACATGGCTTAAAATATTATTAAGACATGATCATTTGTAACCGTCAGGGTTTGTATAATGCATGCCATGGCACAATCAGGATTACTGTATCAAACAATAGTGGTAACATCATAGCATTAGCTGTAACAAATTACGCACATCATCCCCCCAGGATAGATACAATGAGTGATATTCTGTGAGAGGATAACAGTCCACTAAGGATGTGAAGTATATCACTGGAACAGGACCATAAAAGAAGACAAGTTGAGTAAAGAGCTACTTTGACGTGTCAACATTCAAGCCTTTAATGACAACTATCTGTTAACTCAGGAAGATAGAAAAACAATATATTAACTTGTAATTGTTATATTCTTTGGTTATTTCGGTAAAGTCACGTAGATAGATAAATAATTAAAAATAAAGTGAATACAATTTTTCTTTTATAAAATGAAAACAAAAACCACGATGTTTCGATCGCAACACAAGCGGTCGTCATCAGGAAAAAGGTGGAGTTATCCTCTAAAGGCAAACTGTTTATAAAGGTTTATGGATGGGCGTAGCCCAATTGTGTCAGCAGCATGGGTGGGGCAGCTAATGTTAATGTAGGCCAGTAGAGGGTCTCCACCAAAATGGCCTCCAGGAAATTAATGCACCTCGCTCCACACACCCACACTACTGACGGTGGAGGTTGACAAGAAAACACAAATTAAGTCATGACCCAAAGCGGTTGATGACATCCTTCCAATGATTTCTGAGTTTATAACCATCTTCTCGGTTGAAATTGTGTCTGTCTGTATATATGGATGACTTCATGAACGAATCTTTGTTGATAGCCAGTAGGCTTACAAAGTACCATCGTCTTAGAGAAATCAATTTCGTGTGAGCCAGTACCATTAAAATTATGATCAGCCACAGCAGAAGTATTGGCCCTACCGTGTTTCAAATCTGGCTTATGCTCACGAACACGGTCCGAGACATGTCGCTTAGTTTTCCCAATGTAACTGCTGCCGCAGATACAGCTTAGTTTGTAGACACCGGGATATTTCATGTCAGGAATCTTGTCCTTCACAGATGGGATCAGATCTCGAATTGTATGTACTGTGTTAAATCGGACCTGGATCTTGTGTTTGTTTATGGTTTTTGGAAATATTTTTGGTTACCCCTGCTATGTATGGCAAGATGATGGTTTGATGAGATTATCAGATGGCTCTTTCCTCACGGTTGGGGTGATGGCTTTGCGGATTGTGTCGTCAGAATATCCATTCGCCTTGAGAGCTTGATGTACGTGTTTCAGTTCACTGGTTCGGTGTTCACGGTCGGAGATACATTGCGCTCTATGGTGTAGCGTTTTTATGAGGGAATTCTTCTGGGATGGATGGTGGTGGGAATCATGTTTTAGGTAGGCGTCAGTATGGGTTACTTTCCTGTAGATAGAATGGCTCATTGAGCCATCTGGTCTATTTTTGATTAGGACATCCAAGAAAGGTAGCATGCCATCCTTTTCTACCTCCATGGTGAATTTGATGGCTGGGTGTATGGAATTAATGTGGTTGAGGAATTGGTTCAGAGCCAGTCGGCCATGTGGCCAGATGACAAACGTGTCATCCTCTTCCACAAGGACGCGCGTAGAGTGAATGCCTGGATGGCGTCCGTCTCCAAAATTTCCATGAAAATATTGGCTACAACCGGAGATAAGGGAGAACCCATTGGGATGCCTTCAGTTTGTTTGTAGAATGTTCCATTCCAGGTGAAGTATGTATTGGTGAGACAGTGTCTCACCAGGGCCGGTACATAAGCATTCAATCCTTGTTGAACCAAATCTTCAATGATTGTAATGGTATTGGGCACAGGAACTTTGGTGAACAATTAAACTACATCGAAACTAACTAGCAAATCATCTGGGGACAGTGAGATGTTTTTAATTGACGACACCAGGTGAGCTGAGTTAAGTACAGAAGGTGGTCTTACCAGTGAATGGCTGCAAGGTCTTAGACAGATATTGGGCCAGTTTGTCGGTAGGCGAGCCAATGGTGGAGACGATGGGACGAAGGGGTGTACCTTGTAATTGTTTTAGAAACATTTTAAAGGTACATAGTTTACTTAGGGGTACAGTTCCAGGCAGATAAATTATCCAACAACTTGGATTTTCTAGGGTTAATGCTTCAATTACACAACAAGTTGAAATCCGTTGCAGGTTTAATTCAACAATACTGTAACTTCCACCCAAGGTGTGACTTCATCCAGTCATACCTGGCTTTGCTGGTAATAAATGTATCAATATTGCATTGCATCATACCAACAAAGCCAGGTATGACTGGATTTAGGGATATCCACTGCTGCCACCAGTCCTCACCATTGCCTCCTTCTGCTGGAACCCATAGGTGTTGCCCAGTAACAACACTCAAAGTGTTTATTTTGCAAAGACAAACAGATCCATTGATTGTACATCAAGGAACACTAACACGTGGTGTGAGTTCAGAGCACTGTATCACTATCAGGGATCTTTGATCATCGGCTCACAATTGGATAGAGCTTATATTCTTAGGTTTTTTCGGTAAAGTCACGTAGGTAAAAAATTAAAATTAATAAAGTAAAATAAAATAAAAATCACGACGTTTTGGAGGCAACACAAGCTTCCGTATTCAGGTGGAACCGTCACAGCCCGACAGCTGTATCAAGTAAATGAGAGATTACAGGAGATACCACTCCGTATATATAATGGTTGAGGGGGGGGGGACTGACAGCACCAGCACAACTTGTACTAGAAAAAAAAGTAAAAAACATTCCTGCTCAAATGAGCACTGGGGCAGTGCTGATCTCCACTGACTGTTTTGAACCAGTGGTGAAAAATCCACAATCCTATTGCAGGAGCCAATCTCTCTATATGATGAACATTGTTGACTTCCCACAATATTATCGATAATGAAGGGATAACTTAATAGATCCCTAATCAGGATTTTTACTTACAATTTTTTCAATGCGTTTTCAGCATAATTCAGGGAATAATTCAATGTGTGGATTTAAATACATCGTTATGCTCACAACGTGCATCTAAGAATCGATTCGTTATGATTTATTCTGGTATACCTTCTGGCGAATATGAGAATCACAATTGTATTTATCCTGGAAAAATCCGATGAGCTATGCAATTCTTTTTCACAGATGTCCAGTAGCGGCAGGTCACAAAGTTACAACAAACAATACAAAAAAACGATATACGTGCAAAGTATAGGAAAGGTAAGCAAATCACTAAAAATGTATGAATACATAAATATACTAACACTAAAGTTTTTGTTTTATTTAACCAGATAAAGCCCCCTAAGCTATTAGTTACTTTTAGGAATTGACCTGACCAAAAATGATAGCTCAATGAAGTGGTTTATCATGTGAAAATGTATAACAGCCAAATAATTTAAGTGCTTTTTTCTAATTGTGGAGGGAAAAATTGGAGGACCCAGAGAAAAAATCCATGCGACCACGGGGAGAACATGCAAACTGAAAATATACAGAAGTTAGGGTTGGGATCAAACCCGCAACCTCCCTTATACAAGGTGCGGAAGATAACATCACGCCACGAAATTTGAGCATGAGACGTAACAAATAAAATAAAAATACAAAAAATGGTCACTTCTTGAAGCAAATCATGACCCTGAATAAGAACAATTCATCAAACCGCCAGGAGGCTAAACTGATACAAGATATTGATTTAAAGCTTTCGTGACTATAGGGATTCATAGTATTGGTTCTTTCGGTAAAGTCACGTAGAAGGGAAAGAATAAAATAATAAAAATATAAAACAATAAAATTATCACGACGTTTCGACTGCAACACAAGCAATCATCATCAGGTGTGAAATCCACGGCAAGAAATTTTGAAAAAAGTGGCGGTTTTTTCAAATTGTATTGCTGTGGATTTCACACCTGATGATTGCTTGTGTTGCAGTCGAAACGTCGTGAGAATTGTATTGTTTTATATTATTATTTTATTATTTCCCTTCTACGTGACTTTACCAAAAGAACCAAGAATATGATACAAGATTATTGAGCGTTTTGCAACAAAGCCACCTGGCTGGGATGTATGAACATAGATAAATCCAATAATCGCAAACAATTTTTTAAAAATACAACAAAATTTGACAATACGAAACAACCATCTATCCGTAACGAACAACTAAATAATTTTTGATGTGTTTGAAAAAATCAGATTACACTGACACTATAAGCAGAGGTTGTAAAACCATGACGCATTGTGAGGTAGCTGTGGCCCAAAAGACTCATGCCCTTACCAGATAACTGAGCCAGCACCTCTGTGATCCAGGGTTACGGCACTGGGCTTACCCCTCGTGTAATGAGTTAGATGGTTTCTGGCTCTCAGCTCAGTCACTGTTGATTGCACAGAAAGCCCATCATAAAAGTGCCAATTGATCTTTATTCGGCCAAATCTAGCTATGCTGCTGCCACGGCTGCTCGCAAGATGAAGGGGAAATGACTGTGGACACTCGTCTGCAGTTGCCAGAGTGTGCTATATAGACCAGAGGGGTTCCTGGTGGCTTTTGGAGTGAAGATGCCACACTGCTGCCAGCAATAGCTCTGCCCCCACCCCCCCCCCCCATTATTGTCATCAGTGTTGCATCGTTCTGTACGAAAAAGTAACAGCTCACATTTACAACTCTAGCACAGGCTGATTCCAGCAGAGCAATCATACGATTGTGTAACCAATCTAAATATCACTGCATTGCCTTCATGGACCCCTTAGCATTTTATGGATCTTATGTAAAATACTTAGCTTGGAGACCCCTTACACTGGAAACCTTGATCAGTGGTTCCCAGTTTTAGAATATGGAAGCTACCAGAGGGCAACTAGCGTGGTAGGTGGAGTGGCACACACATATAATCAAGCTACCTAAAGGTGGACGAGTAGTCTGAGATGGAGCAATCGTTTATCAGCGATATATGCCTGCAGGCAAACACGGTGGTGCATGTGGGAGGCAGCACAGCGAGTAGGTTGCCGATCCACACATTTTAATTGCTATTCTCCTCCCATGCACGGGTTTCCTGTGGTCACTTCAGTTTTCTCCCATTATACCAAAAATGCATATAGAATGTTGCCAAGCATATCCCAAGCAGGATCCGTTAGAACAAAAGTTTACGTCTAATTAGTGAGGCTTTCCTCAGTAAATAGTTTTATTGTTATTAAGGGCAGAGTATATGATTGCAGACAGTAGAATCCTCTGTTTCATTCTAGCATTTTCGTAGCAGGACATCATCAGTGTCAATGTCCTTCTCAATCAGGATGATGGGAAAGCAGAACATGAATTAAATATCTGGTAAATTAAACGTTTATTTTATTTATGGATACATTTTGTACTACAGGATCAATATGAATCACACTTTGATGATTGTACATTTAAGTTTAGTTCGCACCAGTAGCAGGATTTTTTCAAAATATTTATTGATCCAACAGTATGAACCACCAATCATTTATGACCAACTATCGCATTAGTTTCATCTGGCTGGTAAAAAAGAGGCAGAATGTTCGGATTATAAATTGTGGAAATAAACAGAACTATATACAGGAAAAACACCCAAAAATTAACAGGGTGACGCAGTCGTAACACATGTGCCTCACAGCAAGAAGGCACTGGATTTGATTTCCGACTGGGGCACCTTTTTGCGTGAAGATTGTATGTTTTCACCCTATTCTGCATGCGTTTCTTTCAGGTTCTCCGGTTTCTTCCCACAGCAAAATAAAATGTAACTGGAATTGGTAAAATGTACCAAATGCTCAAAAATTATCTGCTATTGGGATTGCACATCGCAACATCACCCCCTACCGTAAAATACTTGGCAGGACCCTCCTGAAAAAGAGCCTTGTGACTCAGTAAAGCTTTCCTGTGTAAACAAGTATAAAAATATAGAAAAATGGTGCGAATGTACAAGCATTTCATTTAGTCTGCAATCAACGGATTTTAACTTAGTGACTTATCAGGATGTGCCAATATCTGATTAGCAATCGGTAAAGCCAATTGTGTTCCTAAGTATTAATTCAGTGAGACATTTCAATTGCCAATCATTATTGAGAATTTATCTCCATGTACATATTTTATGGTACTTGTTGACCATGCAAGAACAGAGTAATATTATTTTGATTAAAGTACGTAGCTACAATGAGACAGAAGGTTGTTCTTAATAACAATAAGGAATACATTTCACACGTAGCTTTAATCATATTATGCATTTTATAGTTTGTGGTGTAACTCATAAAAGTTATATAGCACATATTATATTGTGTGTATATTTAACGATAATATACAAAGTTTATTCATGTTCAAAGGGGTCCCGAGATATTGGTGAAAATTCCATATTTCTATGGCTGGGACCAGTCCAACTAACGTGGACTTATCAGAGAGTAACACTAATTTTATCAACCCCAAACGGGTGATGTTCTTGGTTGACCTCTGACTGCAAGTCCAGTAATCTACAGCATAGCATATTTTAATTACAGGATCCTGATCATTCATATCCAACGGAAATCCAAAGAGGGCAAATACACTGGCTGAAAAGAAATAATATTCGGTGCGAACTGGCGTTTTCAAGGGGGGCGCTCATGTGTTCTTGTTGTCTCTTGACATCATTCATCAATGTATCATATCAGTTGAATGGGTGGTGCATGCCTGCAATCTGGGGGTTTGGAGGCAGGGTTGATGGATCACACGTAGAACACCATGTGCTGTGAGACACTCCACCTTCCAAGCTGTGAGGTGGTAAGATGGCAGTACAGCAAGTGGGTTCCTTATCCAACTGTGTGTGTTGTGAGTGTTATCTACTCTTAGACATGGGTTAGCTCCAGATTCTCGGGGGCTCCTACCACGTTGAAAATAATTGATTCTGAGACCCAGTGAGGTTTTCCTTGAAAAAAAATGTTGAATCACATTAACATTTAATACTTTGGCAATTGCGTACCAGACAATAGTTTGCCGATGAGAGTTGATAACACAAAACTGGTCCAAAACTGTCACTGCACAATTACCACTCGAAAATATTGATAATGAGCACCTTTGAGCTGAGATAATAATAATAAACTTTCCAGAGAATATAGCTTTTTGTGATAAATATGTTTGACTCTATCAAGGAACCATTTGTGAAATATATGAAAATAATAGGATTATATGAAATTGTTTGTACTTCAATGATCTTAAACAATGATAACATCCATCAACATCAAAATATAATACAGTAATGTATTGGTTATGAACAATACGAATTTATTGGTTCATCCAGTTTGGGGGCAACTGTGGTTAAATTCGATCAAAATGTTGCATGTTCAAATCGTGGTCTGTGGTCAACTCAGCCCGTCATCCCTTCAGGGTCAATAAAATGAGCCCCACTTTGTAGGAAGTCAACAGTACTATGGATAGCGTAGCGCTGCCACAAGAATTTGTAATTTCCACCACTGGCTTAGGGCCACATACAGAGATGAACTCATTGGCCAGTGAGATAATTTTTACTTTTAACCCTAGAGAGCCACATTGCGTTTCAAGACTCATTTTCAAGAGTGCCCTTCTGGTGTGCTTGGTCAGTTCTTCTTTCATGTTTGTGGGAGGCAATGTGAGTGCCTGGAGAATTCCCAAACATTTGAGAGAACACCCAAAATGCTGCAGATTGCAGGGTAACCTAATTGCTCTACTTCTCACTTCAGGCATTACCTCGCCGTCTAGCAAATGGACACCTCACACATAATCTATGCGCTGGATCCATAGTCCTCGCTTCCAAATCACCACCACACCCAAGATATGCGTGTGCGTGTCTCCAATATGAATACGCGATTCAAGCGGGCGTGTCAATAAGTCGACCAGCATATGCAAGTGTAATAACAGCCATAGAGGGTTCACGTGGGGATTGGCTTGCCGGTCCTGCTTGTAGCCAATAAGGGTTGAGATAGGGACCATGGCCCATGCGTCATCACGACAGGTCATCAGGAGTGATTGGCCTAGCCATTCGGGGCCCCAGCTAATGGGGAGCCGGATGAGGGGCATGGTCCCGGGATTGACAGGGAACCATCGAGGATGGTCGAAGCTGTCCATGAACGATTGGCTGGGGGAACCACGTGACGAAGGTATTAAGAGCGAGTGAGGGAGAACGATCGAGAGCAGACTGGAACTGACAAGAGCAGGGTCACGCGCGGACGGGGGCCGGGGTTGCCACGTGCGCGGTGGGGACTTAGTGCGTGGTCTGTCCTCTCTCCGTTGTCTGCCAGCAACGGAGAGTGAGTGAGCAAAGTGTATTGTGGAGTGGAATAAAAGGACCGATTCCGAAGCCGTCTCCTGAAGGATTATTACACAAGTATACGGCCATACAATGCCTGCCAGAAAATGGGCATATTACTTGCGCATTGTGTATGCGCACATGACCTTATGTAGTAATCAAGCATGGGGAAAAACCCCATTTTAATTGGCCATCAGAATATGCTGGGCATATTTATTTTTTGACATCTGAAAACAAGATTTTTTTTTTTGCAGTTGACCTTTCAAATAAATATTGATCACAGCACTGTTAAAATATCTGTAAAACGATTCAACTGTGCCTCGTAATAACGATTCCATTCATGGAAGAGTGCTATTCGTGATATAACTTTTCACCGATTGTGCACTCGTCTGACGTAAAGATATTTGAGGCTATTTTAAAGGTTACATTTACATTATAATTGCATTATAAATATTTCGGGTAGCCGAATGGTTTATCAAACTGCTTGCTGGACTAAGAGTAATTTTCATCGTTTGAAGGTAGATCTGGTACTGAAGTTTATTGAAATGGACAATATGTGGTCATATTATGATTACCACACAGTAATTAGTTATTTACTTTTCATAAGTGGCCTTTTTTGCGATGTTTGGTCAATTGCTCTTTTTAGTATATGTGTATGTGTGAAGAGACACAGCATACACAGACAACATCCACCCATATAAGGAGACTAGGGGTTGTTCAGGGGCGTCTATGGCGCCCCTCACAACTATTTATGGCCTTCGGCCAGGAAATTCACGAAAAAATTGCGCACGAACGACGCATTCACGCACGCACCTGATGCTCCGTTTTGAAGTTTTAAAATGAAACATCTTTGAATTGTATTATGTTTTGAATTAGATAATTGTATTTCTTCATTAAAAGCTTAGATCATTTTACATCTGGAAGACTTAATTGAAAACGACATTCCGTGTGAATTTTCTCTCGTCGTTAAGTAGATGGCCTTGCTGGGGGTTCGGTTCGATGCGGACTTTCACCTGTTTGGGATTGCGGGATCGAGATCAGGCGACACAGAGCTGCTGGCCGTGCGAGAAGACCGCCGTCTGCAGATCGATTCCAACGTAATCGAACGTCTGTCCCTGCGCCTCCGTCATTCATGCAGGGGGCGTGTAGGTTTGAAGCGCCCCCTGCATGAAAACGACGGAAAGTGCAGCGTTCATCACAGATAGATAAAGTTGTGCGCTTTCCAAAATCCTACTTGTTGTACTGCCCCGTTACAGACACTTTATTACCTGGCAGGTTGGTTGCCCATGTACTGGATGATCCATAACCATGCCACATTTAGTTGTTTGTCTTATATCACACCCAACTTCTATATAATGCAATACCCTTCCAACACTTATGCTTAATAGTAATAGGTTTTTACCCTTTTATCTGGCAACAAAACTGACACCTTTATACAAGGGATCATGTTTGCAATAATCACAACACTTGCAGTCAAAATGTAAACAAAAAGAGGCAACTCTGATAATGATATGCACTGTCCTTGAAATTGATTGGTCCACACCCGAGACAGCTTTTCTTAGAGCCTAGTCTCACATGGTGGTGGACCAGATGACGCCAAAAGGCGCCTTTTGCATTTTGACTGCAAGTGTTGTGGTTATTGCAAACACGATCCCTTGTATAAAGGTGTCAGTTTTGTTGCCAGATAAAAGGGTAAAAACCTATTACTATATCTTGCTACTGACAAAGGAGGTCTCATAATGTACTTATGCTTAATGTGCACAAATAAATAATGACATTGTGGCTTTTGTTGTTATTTGTACTCCATTTATTTTGTTTATAACATATCTCTATATAAAATGGACATTTGTGAATATGTGCGTCTGTTCGAAATGTTTAGCATACTTCCTGCAGCAAACTTGAAATTTGGCATGTGGGTAGCTTCCAGACTGTACATAATGCAAAAAGTATAAAAAGATACTTTTATATTTTGGGGGGGGAAGGGGGCGCAATAATGCATGTAATATTTTGCACGGCAAGTGAGCGGTGACGTCACATCTGTGATGTCACCCGCATGCGGCAGCGTTACGCAGTGTGCCTGCTGACGTCACACATCCTCCCCCACCCTCCGCGTAGGCCATGTATTAATCCAAGAAAAAAATCCAAGTCTTGGGCGAAGCCGGGTAGTAAAGCTAGTTCCATTATATACTGTGGTATTGCATTAGTTGTTTTCTGCATTGTTTTACCAAACATTAATTGCTTTGCATCCCGGGCCTCGACTGAAAATTATACTTCTTTTCTCTCAATGGGCTCTCACCAGACCATTCAGGAGTTCATGTGTGTGGGTGATGATAACGACAGATCATGAAGATGTTGAGGATTAAAATCATCAGCATCAAGGTATTGATGGATAAGACGAGGTAACAAAACTGTGCTATAGAGTCCATTCACTCTGTGCTAAAGCCCGAGATGAAATGCACTGCTGTTAAGTCAATGTTACACCAACGATGTAAGGTGACAAATAACATTTTCTAGTAAACTACCTTAACATTTCCTGTTTAGCTGTGCAACTTAGCACAGAATCACACTTTTGTCATTGTCACTGGGCTATTTTAGATAAATGCATACGTTATTTAAATTCCTGTTAAGTTTCTTCAAGTGGAAACGATAAGTGGCATGCAGGCATGTGTAGTGGACTGTGAATACCTTGCGCCCCATGGGAAATGGAGATCGGTAAAGAACAGGGATGTGTATTGTGTTATGGTGGTATATGAGGTCAGAGGTCAGGATGGGCTAGGAGTCTTAACTGAAGCATCTTGGAGACCAGGCAAGAGTTTTTCAGTTCCAAAGATTTAGCCAATTGGGGATGAGATTGTAAAAATGGCTCACAACAATAACAACAGGGGTGAGGGCTGTTGGTAGTGGGGTGATGATGGAGATGACTTTGGTGCCATCAAGTCCAAACATCATAAATCTGCTTGGCTGGAGATTTCTTTAAACATATTCTTGGGTCTTTCGGTAAAGTCACGTAGATAGGTTCAAAGAAAATAACAAAAAATGACGAAGTTTCGATTGCAACACAAGCGGTCGTCTTCAGGAAAAGGGGGTTAGCTTCCAAGGCAAACTGTTTATAAGGGTTTGAAATGGGCGTAGCCCAAATGTCAGCAGCCAATGATAATGTAAATAGTGGGCAGCCAACCCGATGGTGGTTGGTATTCCACCAATCAAAGGGCTGCCAGGTGAAAATTAGCATGTTAATGAGATATTAGCATGTTAATGGTAGATCACAGAGCCACAACCAATGGGTCGGCGGCTGTGCTAGTGTGAACCCTGTGAAAGCGCAAGTTTTAAATGGGAGTAAAGCACAACAACATCGGAAGGTGGTACGATGGGAACATCATAGCCCATTATGGCTTAAACTGGTTGATAACATTCTTTCAATGATTGCTCAGTTTGTACCCATCTTCTCGGTTGAAATTGTGTCTGTGTCTATATATATGGATGGCTTCATGAACGAATCTTTGTTGATAGCCAGTGGGCTTGCAAAGTACCTTCGTCTAAGAGAAATCAATTTCGTGTGAGCCCACCGCATTAAAACAATGATCAGCCACGGCCGAGGTATTGGTCCTACCGTGTTTCAGATCTGCCTTGTGTTCACGAACACTGTCCGAGACATGTCGCTTCATTTCCCGAATGTAACTACTGCCGCAGACACAGCTTAGTTTGTAGACGCCGGGGATCACATCCTTCACAGATGGGATCAGATCACAAATGTTATGCATTGTGTTAAATCGAACCTGATTCTTGTGTTTGCGCATGATTTTGGAAATATTTTTAGTGACCCCTGCTATGTATGGCAAGGTGATGGTTTTGATTGGGTCCTCAGATGGTTATTTTCAAATGGTTGGGGACGTTATCAACCAGTTAAAAAGATTTTGAATGATAATACTTGAGCCTTTATCATCTGCATTGCCTAAACTTGCACATAGCCTGGAACAAGTTGTCACCTTGACTTCACTGCCGATCGGGAGTGAACAGTGTGATCTAATTTGGATATTACGTAAGTATAGTTCATCATCACAACTCAAGACCTCAACACACACACTTTCGTCACAGCATTTACTATAATGCAGGTAAGTTTATCAAACTCCCACTTTGCATTTCATTGATAAACTTTGTGCACATTTATAGTGATTAGTGGCCGTCCATAAATGACGTCACGTGATTTTTGACGATTTTTGACCCCCCCCCCCCCATCGTCACACGGCGTCACAAAAAGTCAGACCCCCCTCAAATATGACGTCACAAAGCTCTGCCCCCCCCCCCCCCCTCCAAAAATAAAACGTACTTCAAATCGGTTTAAACTATTGTCATTGTAGTGCGTATCTAATGTGGTGCTGCACTCTGATGTTGTAGGAGAAAACATTTATTCAAAAGTCTATTTAATTAAGTAGAACGTGTTGTCTATATTTATTTAAAGTGGCGCATTTTTACGTGACGTCACATTTCTCATCTCCCCCCCCCTTCGTCACACATCGTCACAAATGTCAGACCCCCCCTCCCCCCTAGGTGCGTGACGTCATTTATGGACGGGCTATTACATATTCACAGCCCTTGTGCATATTTGAAACCAACTCCTTTAAATCTCCAGGTTACAATCTACTTATATTTGTAACTATATAAACCTCCTTTCAAATGAGGCTTTCTCTACACTCCAGCAATCTTATTGGTCATCTGCCAAGATAACCTATTATTACAACAAAATGAGTCGAGTATTCTTAGCCTGAACTATTTGACTCCTTTTAAAATGTATATTTTTTGGGTTTCTTATTGCCAAAAAATGTAGGACAGCGGTTATAACCATTGGTGGCACCAAGCCAATGGTGGAAATTCCACATTTCCATGGAGTGTACTAGCCTCTCAAAAAAACAATCTTTGTAAACAACGGAGGATAGGCTGACAACCCGCAATCTGGATTTAAATTTTTAAAAATGTCAACAACTTAAGATTAATCTGGCCTAAAACTAGATATTGACATAATTACGAGTCAATACAGAACACAGTAATAATACTCTTAACCATTATAATCACAAGCAACTTCCATGCATTTATCTACACCCACGCTGCACATCTGTTGTAAATCAATGCTCATTGGTTTTATGTAGATGCGGATTAAACCTTAGCAAGCAATCTCACATTAAACAGCATGGCCTCCTCCTATGCAAAAGCTGATGATTATAGGGTATGCAAATTGGCACACACACAGTACAAATATATACCAACACAAATACACAGACACGTACAAATATCTCCTGTGTCGCCTTTAGCAACCACATGCTGTTAGTGAGAAGCTACAAAGGCTGGCACAGCACGAGGGGGTGGTATGGTATTTTTGCACACAGCGGTTTTTTTTGTGGAAGATTTGCTGGTTTATCCAGGATGTTTCTGTTGCGTTCATATTTTGTTTGTTGCGGTTGCACCCGACTTAAGAGCCGCATGGCTCACAGGGCTATACCAAATAAATGAAACTTGAAACTTGAAAACGCCACGCCTGGCCCCCGACTGCTTATGTTCAAATACGTTGATGAAGAGAAGGCCCAGGACCGGTTCAAAAATTCGCCACTGTTATTGTCCATGAGCGGGAGTCAAACTCGGGACGCCACCACACACATACGTTCACATAGACAAACGACGAAGGAAAATATCCCCCGTATAGCCTTAACATACTGTTTGGGCAAGTGCTGTTAGCGAGCACCTATGAAGGCCAGCACAGCACACGAGGGGTGGGTCGCTAGGTCACCAGGTTCATAGCGCAGCGCGATAATCGCTACACTACCGCTTCCCTACGTGCACATAGATACACAAATACACGTGCAAGTGTAATGACCATTTGAGATGCATGCTCATCCCAGGGACTGTTATCACAGCCTAATGCTTGTAGATGAAGGCTAAAGCGGGTGTGACTTAACCGAAATTATTTCATTATCTGCGTCACATTCCTTTCATGTAATCCACACTAAGCAATTGAATGACAGCACGTGTTGGGGTACATGCCTGTAAGCCACTGCTTTGGAGGTGAGTTTTGTGGATTGTGCAGATTACATAATTTCTTCAGCCTTTAAAATGTGCAGGGTTGCAAGGTAATCATTATGTGGCAGGAGAATAACTAGGATTTTGACCTGTGTTGATTTTTTAACAGTATTCCGTCACATGCCTGGGTTTTCTCTGGGATCTCCGATTTCCTCCAATACGCAAGAACACTTACTAAGGAATAAGCTAACACCCTCGGCAGAATTCGCCAATGTTAAGGTGACGTTTTCCCAGATAAAACTAAAGCGACTACGAATAAAAATCAGCAGTCATTCTATTACAAGACGGGCCCCCGGCTCAGAGCTGCAAAAGGAGATGGACCCCATGACAATCATTGTGGTCACCCAGAGCATAACGTGGAACGAATAACGACTGAATGCCCAATCACAAATATGAAGGATGGAGGTATCGTCACAGCGATTACGCCACTTAATTTTCCCCTGAAGCATTTATCTGGCTCGACCACCTAAATGTTGTTGCTCTATATCAATATCAGCCATATAAAGAAGAATGAGTAGGGAGACCGTTTTATGGCTGGTGGCGGATGAAGGCTGAGATTACAGTGCCGTAGCGATTTGCTGTGGGATTAAATCGTAAATATACTAATTGTGTACATTTAGATGTAATTATTAGTTGTTTATGACGTGTAAGTGCCATTCAACTTAAGCAATTATGCATTATTTACTGATATGCAAAATCGCCGACATCGCGTTAAGAGAACCCCAGTCGTACTAGCTTGGAGAGTTTCGACTCTTAAGCCGATTCTCACTTGGTTCGCAACGAGTTGCATTGACCGCTGGTGATCAATTACAGTAATTAACCAATCAATAAGTAATTCACAAAAATAACGACGTACCAACACATCACCTATTCTGTATAATCTAAATCCTATTGCGTGATGCTGTAAATTATTAACGGTGTGAATTTAGCTTGAATGTTGTGATATTTTATAATAAGACTGAAAGCTGTCAGCTCGCCTTCTTTGCACGGTGACTTATCGACTGTGCCTAAACACACAACAATGATCAATGATGTTTTCAAAAGGACAACTGCTTTCTGGACTTCAACAGGTTTTGACAAAGACTAATGCAAAATTGGTCGAATGCGAGTTTGGCAATACGGTGCAATGCATAACATGCCAGTCTTCATTTATAGCCATGCTGGTCTATACAAATTGTGCCCTTTATATGACGAAGTAATATTTAGACTGTAGGATTTTAGAGGTAGAATGCGTAAGATACTCCAGTCCAGCATATGGATCTGTGCTTGTCCGATGGAGAGAATGATGGCTGCCATATTAATGTGGATTTTTGTTTAATTCCCACTGGCTAAGAACTCTCAATGGAGATAACCACTGCCCCGTGCTCATCTTAACGTGGAGATCATTTCACTTTAACCATTACGTGAACATAATACGGTAAAAAAACATAGCTACCATGTAACACATCTTCAATACTACTATGTAAATATGTGAACAGTATTTTGGCAATTATGTGAGACCAAGTAATGATAATTACACCACCGCATGTCAATGCTATTTTACACCTTCCCAACCCCAATTATCTGTCTACGTTGGCCGGGGACCTCATTCAACTGGACCCAATTTAGTTTCTATAAATACTATAGAGGGCAAAACATGCACCAAAGCAACAGGTGGGTGTTCGTGGCTTGCTTTTGCCTGTTTCAGCTGATGACTTATATGCTCATTCACACGGTGTCTTGAACAGCTGCCAGCCTCCATACAGCCTAACCTATCAGTTCACAGAATACACGGTGCTCACTTATCAGACCAATAAGACACACTCACCTGTCTGACCACACTCGCTCACGTGTCACATCGCACAAACACACATATCAAGACAACATACATACACACCTATCTGCACGCACATACGCATTCAACTGTAACACACACACACATTCACCTTTTAGAGCAAAGCTTAATTTTTTCTGTCGAACCACACAATCACTTGTCAGATCATACATCCCCATCACCTATAAAACCACTCACACACACACACCTGTTTGACCACACAAGCACTCGCCTCGCACATCACACACTCATTTGGTGAAACACTTATTACTCACCTGTCTAAACACACAATTACCCCCCAAAGCACACACGGCCATCTGTCAGAGTACACACTAACCATGCACACACACACTCTCATTTCACAAACTACTCAGATCACACAAACACACATTCGCCTGGCGCACACACAGACATCCCGAGGCAGACCACAAAATTGCTCACCTGCAGTTCACAGCTGCACAGCCTGCAGATAGATGCATGCACGCTGCTCCTCCTCCTCCTCGGGGATCAGGGTGAGCTATCCTTGCAAGCCTTTGTGTTTCTGCTGCTGCTGCTACTGCTGTTGTAATCCCTTACACATTCGAGTCATCCGAGCAGATGGCAGGGTATCTTTAACACGTCGCGTTCTAATTTCACAATGTTCGCGATGCGAGAGAAGACACAAGAGACAGAGCTTCAGACACAGACGCAGATAAAATACTCACACACACACACAGACAGGTTCACTCACTACGTACACACTTGCGAATACTGTCGATGAATTCAGAGCGAATGTAATCATCAGCCGAGCAAGCGGATGAGCGGTACTCTGCACATCTTCCCTGCGCAACATCACGCAGACTCCACACAACACACACGCGCAGTCACACAGAGACGATGTGCACACAGCCACAGAGACAAAGGCCCCCCGTGTAGCCTGTAACAGACTGTTGGGGCAAGTGCTGTTAGCGAGCACCTAATAAGTGAGGGTTGGCGCGCGGCACACCGATGAGGGGGTTGGGTGGGCCAGCACCACGCCCGACCGCCTTTGTCTCCCCAGTGGCGATGCTTACACCATCGCACCGGGTACTCATTTGAGGCCGAATCGACCTAGGGGAGGAGGCCCCGTGAGCGGAAATCGGACTCAGTGTGGACGGGAGGGTTTGTAGCTCAGTGCGCAAACCACTGCGCCACCGCTCCCCAACACGAAGAGGCTTTACACACGGTCACACAAACAACACATTTACAGGATATACGCAAAGACAACGACACCAAAAAAAACACACACACAGTATACATATATGCAATATAGTTACATACACCGAGTAACGTACTTGTAAACGCACATGTAATATCAACATCTACACAAAACGTATGCATCCGCGCACTAGAAATATAAAAACCTTGTATATACTGATATACTTCATGCAGAACAATACATATAGGATGTCATTGTTAACGGTGTGCATAAAACACAGATTAATACCATACATGCATATACCGTAACAACGTGTGTATTGGATAAACATATACACGGGTGTTACACAAATACACACGGGCACAAGTATACTAAACACACACACAATGATGCACAGTACATACTTCCATACATGAATCTCACACACGCGCACGTTGCTTCACTCTCCGTGCCGGTTACTACACCTGCGACACACCACCAGTGGGCAGGTGCAAGCAAGCAGCAACACCTTGTGGACTCACTGACGGCGCTCCCTCTGTTCGGCGCGCATGTGGTGATGTTGGCAGCAGCAGCAGCAGCACCAACCCAGCCCGTTTGACCTTATCCGAGCAGCTCTGCTGTTGTTAATCCGCCACGGGCACGACGTGGCTCCGATTATTAGGGCTCTATCACGGCATGGGGCATTACCAGTGGGGGTGGGTGGGGGAGAAGGCGTGGACTGAGGTGGCGATGATGGTGGTGGTGCAAGTGGGGGGGGGGGGGTTGGCGGCGTTGTTGACCAGTGGGATGATGGGATGTTCAGTGTTTTATTGTATGTACATACACGTCTGTTGGACTTCTTTCGCACCGTACGTAGCCAGCCGTGCTAATCGGAGTGATCACGCAATGGAGCGCGATTTTTTTAAGTAATTCAATCATTGATCAATATAACAATTAATGGGGACCAGTTTCAACATACACATTTGGCACAAATCAAACGTGGTAAAAATAGTATGCTTATTATTACATAGTGTTCAGTGCAAATCTGAAATCGTCTAAAATAACGTTTTAAAATGTGTGGTGCACTACGTTTAGGCGTTTTTAGCAGTCCGTCTCTGTTGGTCCCGAGCCGTTGTTGGAAATTCCACATTCCTATGAAGAGGACCATTCCATCCTGAGGATAACCACTCTTGTTTAATAACACCACTATGACTCAACTATTATTTTACGATCTTATAATTATTAACTACAGTAAATGCAAACCTTTGAAATGTTAGAATCATGATCATTAATACAACAGTCCTCGTCTCCATCCCTCTATGGCAAATGTCATGGCACACGTGTTACAATGACATTTATAAGCTAAATAAATGATTGCGAACACAAATATAAAAAATTGTATCATTCAACCACCACATCTTAAAGAGACGTATTTCAGAAAAAGGGCATCTCACAATGTCCATCTTGGGAGTCAAATTAATATTTGAAGCACACTACTTTGATGACTATTATTATATTTATCTGACCTAATGGTTTTAAAAAACAAAGTTCAAATAACACACATGTTCACAGCGATACGTAACTATTTGTAGAAGCAGGATATTGGTGTTCTACACATATATCAAATAATTAAGATACGCATTGGTGTTTTTGCATTAATTATGTATTTATTAAAGGTCCTATTCAACACATGTTCATGAGCTGCCTTTTTGCACAATAACCCACCACCCAGGCAAAGACACTACAAAACATTAAAGGTAGGCATAGAGAATACACAATATACACAATATCTACAAGAGAAACTTGCACCTCTCATCCAGTGGGGTTGGTGGATCTTGCAAAGATTACGTGTCCGAGGTACTCACTCGTAATGGTAATGAGGTGCATGTAGGAGGCATCATAGCAATTACGTTCATTACCATATTTTTTTAAAATATTAATTGAAAAGGCAGAACCATTTTAGACAAGATTACTTTTCGGTTTTTATTCACTGCGCTTTAAATGAAGAAGTGTTCATGCTGTACAGAGTGCCATATGGGTGTGTACTGCAGTTATATTTGAGGGAAAAATACCCTTGTTTTAGTTGAAGGGTATTTCAAACTATCCACAAGGTTCGTGAACAGATACGTGTATAACTCTATATTAAAATAACAACGTGCAACACAATCAGTTATTTCTATGACAGTAGCCAGGAGGGCATTATAGAAGCTTCGACTCAAAGTTAAGAATGCCCCCTGCTGTCCGCAGGCATTATACGAAGTCACAAATAAAGTACTGTATGTGGCTTGGGTATGTGAGCGGTAATGGTTGTGATGTTATTGCTTTCAATGTACGACACATTCACTTAATTTTATGGAACTGATATATTGGTTGGGGCCATCATATCCAGTCAGGTGGAAGTGTTGCCAAAGCACATAACTCACATTAATCGGTTATGAGTTCAAATCCCGTTTGGGGATACATGAGGCCCATCATCTCTTCGGAATCAATAAAAGGTTAATCGCTTTGTGGGAAATAAAACCTAAGTTGTGAATTGAAATTTCAGTGATAAAACTTTTTTTTTTACCCAATGCAAAACTGTAGGGGTTAAACTTACACTGCAGACACTTATATAATTTGGGTCTTTCGGTAAAGTCACATAGATAGGTTAAAAGAAAATAACAAAAAACTACGACGTCATCAGGGAAAGGGGGTTAGCTTCTAAAGGCAAACTGTTTATAAAGGTTTTGAAATGCGCGTAGCCCAAATGTCAGCAACATGGGCGGGGCAGCTAATGTTAATGTAAGTGGTGGGCAGCGACCCCGACGGTGGTGGGTTTTTCACCAATTAAAGGGCTGCCAGGTAAAAAATTTGCATGTTAATGTAAGATCGGTGAGCAGCCTCCATGGCGAGCGCGCTGAGGTGGCTATGTTAATGTGACAGATTAGCATGTTAATGTAAGATCGCAGAGCCGCCGCCACCTCGAGGTCACGAGCGACGGTGGCTGTGTTAGTGTGAAAAATGTAACCTGTTAATGTAAAATCGGAGAGCTGAAAATAACAACTAACATCGGAAGGTGGTAGGATGGGAACATCACAGCCAGTTATGACTTCAACTGGTTCATAATGTCCTTCCAATGATTGCTAAGTTTGTACCCATCTTCTCGGTTGATATTGTGTCTGTGTCTATATATGGATGGCTTCATGAACGAATCTTTGTTGATAGCCAGTGGGTTTGCAAAGTACCTTTGTCTTAGAGAAATACATTTCATGTGAGCCCACCACATTAAAACAATGATCAGCCACAGCCGAGGTATTGGTCCTACGGTGTTTCAGATCTGCCTTATGTTCATGAACACGGTCCGAGACATGTCGCTGAGTTTCCCCAATGTAACTACAGCCACAGACACAGCTTAGTTTGTAGACACCGGGGTATTGCATGTCAGGGATCACATCCTTCACAGATGGGATCCGATCACGACTTTTACGTAGTGTGTTAAATCAACCCTGGATCTTGTGTTTGCTCATGATTTTGGAAATATTTTTGGTGACCCCTGCTATGTATGGCAAGGTGATGGTTTTGATTGGGTCCTCAGATGGTTCTTTCCCAACGGTTGAGGTGATAGCTTTACGGATTGTCTAGTCTGAATATACATTCATCTTGAGAGCTGAGTGTACGTGTTCCAGTTAACTGGCTAGGTGATATTCTTAGGTTTTTTCGGTAAAGTCACGTAGGTAAAACATCAAAATTAATGAAAATAAAATAAAACAAAAATCACGACGTTTCGGAGGCAACACAAGTCTCCGTCATTAATTTTGATGTTTTACCTACGTGACTTTACCGAAAAAACCTAAGAATATGATTCCTTGCAGTCACGAAAGCTTCAAATCTGGCTAGGTGATGATGGTCGGAAATACATCGAGCTCTATGGTGTAGAGTTTTGATGAGGGAATTCTTCTGGAATGGATGGTGGTAGGAGTCAGGTTGTAGGTAGGCATCCATATGGGTGGCTTCCTTGTAGACAGAGTGTCTCATTGAGCCATCTGGTCTCTTTTCGATTAAAAAATCCAAGAATGGTAGCTTGCCATCCTTTTCCACCTCCATGGTGAATTTCATGGCTGAGTGTATGGAATTTATATGATTGAGGAATTGGTTCAGGGCTGGTCGGCCATGTAGCCAGATGACGAACGTGTCATCTACGTACCTCTTCCACAGGGACGGATGTAGAGTGGATGCCTGGATGGCATCTGTCCGAAATGTTTCCATGAAAACATTAGCTACAACTGGAGATAATGGAGAGCCCATTGGGGTACCTTCAACTTTTTGTAGAAAGTTCTATTCCAGGTGAAGTAAGTGTTGGTGAGGCAGTGTCTCACCAGGGCCAGTACATCAGCATTCAGTCCTTGTTGGACCAAGTCTTCAATGATTGTAATGGTGTCAGGCACAGGAACTTTGGTAAACAAAAAGACCACATCGAAACTAATGAGCAAATCACCTGGAGATAGTGAGATGTCCTTAATTAACGATACCAAGTGAGCTGAGTTAAGTACAGCTGAGGTTGTCTTACCAGTGAATGGCTGTAAGGTCTCAGACAGAAATCGGGCCAGTTTGTAGGTGGGTGAGTCAATGTTGGAGACGATAGGACGAAGGGGTGTACCTTCTTTATGGATTTTTGGATAGCCATACAATCTGGGTGGGCTATCAGCAGAGGGTTTTAAGTAAAACCGCTTGGTTGGTTCGATTAAAGATGTAGAATTGGTGATATTGTTGGTTTTCGCTCTGAGGCTGTTGGTGGGATCTCTTTAAAATTTTGTAAAGCTACCATCATTAAGTAGGTCCTTAATTTTGCTATTGTATGTGGTTTTGTCCATGATGACTCTGGCATTGCCCTTGTCGGCCGAGAGGATGACGATGTCATCTCTCTTTTTTTATTGAGAAAGCTCAAAGTGCTCATCCTTACTGATGTTGCTGATAGGTGTCTTAGCGTTTTTGAGGATTGCAGCGATTTCCGATCTTGCCACGTCTGCAGTAATGTCCCAAACCCTTAAGTGCTACGTTGACCTGGGAAATGATATCATCAACTGGGTTGTTTCGATTTAAAGCTTTCGTGACTGCAGGGATTCATCTTCTTGGTTCTTTCGGTAAAGTCACGTAGAAGGGAAGTAATAAAATAATAAAAATAAAACATAATAAAATGAAATAATGTTTTATTTTTATTATTTTATTACTTCCCTTCTACGTGACTTTACCGAAAGAACCAAGAAGACAACTGGGATGTGTTTCGGGGTGACTACGAAATTCAACCCTTTAGCTAGAACCTATTTTAGGCTGTCGGAAATTAGACTGTTACTCTGATTGATACCAATCTTGTCAACGTCTAGCTTTTTAACATGTGGATCTGGCTTATTTTTGGAAAAGAGGTTGAACTTGGAAATCAGGTTATCTTTGTATTCAGCTGCCATTGAGGCGACTGAAGAGGCTGTCATGTTATCTACATTTTCCCAATCATATGTAGACATGTTTTCTATCAATGTTAAGTGTGATTTCAGGAGAGTCTTGTCTAAATTATCTAGTTCAAATCGGAGAAATATTATTCTCTCTGAAATCAGGGCTAAGCCGGCCCTGAACAAGTTCCGTTTAGCATTGGGAGAAGTGACAGCAGCAGATGTGAGTGTAAAGGCGATTGGTATTACCTTAGTGTCGCAGCATCTCTTCAGAAATCTGAGCGACTCGATCAGATGAGCCTTCTTGTCTCGAAGTTTGTTAAAATATCTAATATTTGTGTGGAAACCCTCCCCGTAGAGGCGGTTATATATATACAGACACAGACAGAAATATGGCCTAGCGGTAAGGCATTTTCCGTTTACTGCAGAGGTTCGTGGTTCTAATCTGGCAGGCCGCCCTAGCTAATACTGCAGGTGTTTTAATCATACAATTAAAAGCTAGATCCTGCACAGCAGACATTAAAGATCCCCTGACGTAATTTAAAATTAGTAGGCCATTCATTATATGCTGGCGTTGTAGTGCACATTGAGCAATCATGTAAAATTACACAATTGGGCTTGCACAAACCAATCGTGGCTCCCTACTGGCAGACTATATCCGTGTCTGAAACATAGCGTCTTTGTAACAGCCCTGCAGCAAACGAATAGCGTGAATACCAAATGCACTAAACTATTGTTAATGTGTTATCATCGCCTCACAATGCTTCCAAACCAGGTTTTATCCCTGGTAGAAACCTTGGAATTGAACCATGCATGGCAATGGTGTTGTCTCAGCATGTCTGACACAGGGATTAGCACTTTGAGCCACCCGGTCAGCTCTCTTCTCTCTAAACAGAGCCCTTGGCTTTCAGCACTTGTTACAACACAAGGGCCCATTTGATTTCTATAAATCGAAAATGGTTTGGTGAAAAAATATAACCTGATATTTTCAAATCATGTTTCTGTGTTAAACCAACCATTTCTTTAGGGCTGCGGAAAAGAAGAGGAATACACAAAGAAAAAAGAAACACGTTACTAAATGACGATGAGACCTTTGGGTTTTTGTTTTAATGGCATGTACCTTCCGTGCCTGCACGTACAAATTATGTTATATTCAACAGTTCTACGAAGAGACCTGCACTCAATGCAAGTTCACTGCACTAGCTGCCAATGGAGAGGAGCACCAAGTCATTAATCTGGGCCAGATTCACATTTCAACAAAATACCACAAACACGTTGTAGGTAATAGAAAATTTAGCACATCACAAAATTGTAGAAAAAAATAATAATTGACCTACACATCAATCAAAGCCTTTAACCTATTTTGGGTATGCTTTTCGTCAATTATATAAATAGTTTTTTCTTTTGATATGCTATAATTACCACAACATCCTTTACAAACACAGTGGTCCTGTAAAAACTGGTCCTCAGCAAAGGAATGGTGAATTTATACTAAAGACTCAACATTACCAATAGATATGAGCACGACCCAATGTAAGCACACCAAGGAGACATTATTTCGCGTATGGTATACATCCTGAATTTCACGTGTAAATGTTACTTACATGCAGATTGTTTAATATAAAGTTGCATGTTGGACAATGAAAACTGTAAACAAATCTTGATAACTATTTATCACATTTTATTTACTCTGATTCCATGAGGATAACTTTAAATGTTTTAAATGAAACACATTGATGTAATTATGCAAGTGTTGGGCGAATTGTTGGTTATGGAACTCACAGATTGCGTTATAATTGTGGGTTATACTTAAGATGTACATCATATTGTGCAACAATAATATATTTTAGAATTACTGAATCGTGCGGAATTTTCCCAATTTCATTTGATCTACGAAGATAAAGAGAGCTGAGCCTGGATATTTCCTGCATGGGTGACCACCATGCACAATAAGTTGTTGTAGGCTGAGGATATATATTGGGTGGCATAGAGGAGTGGATACAAATCCATTGTTGCATTGCACGTCTATGCACTCAGGTGTATGCTCCCCGGCAAAACAACTCCCTACCTCCTCGCGGTGCCGGACGGGCAACTTTGTCGTGGACAGCGCTGTGGGGGGAGGGCCAATGCTGATTGGCCTCTCCCCTCATGGCGTCTGTGACCACCACAGTGGCTAAACGGGGGCTCTGTACGGGTGCGAGGGGCTGGTAACCCCTCCACCTTCAATTCATTACCCCGGGGGACAGGCGTCTATGACGTCTCCTGGCCAAACCCCAATTGGCAGAGACAGGAGATTGAATCTTCACCCTCGGGGCTCCTCCAGAAACAACGAAAAGTCACTTCGTGTGGCCACGTGGAATGTTCGAACGCTTACTGCGGAGAAGAGGCTGCCACTCCTTTGTCGGGAGCTGGACCGGTACCGCCTGAATCTTTGTGGCATTCAGGAGGTCCGGTGGACCGGTTCTGGCTCCTGCCACCATGAGGGGTGGACAGTCCTCTACTCGGGGCAGGAGACTGCCAAACAAGACAGTGTGGCTCTTCTTCTGAACAAAAGAATGAAGGGGGCGTGGGAGCGTGGCGGTGAGGTGTGGGGAGCTGTAAGCCCAAGGCTACTTTGGGCTCGCCTTCCCATCAACTGGAGGTGAGGAGTGGTGGTCGTGGTTACTTATGCCCCCACCGAAGACGAACATCCGTGGAGGGATGCAAGCAAAGCCGATAAATCAGATGCCTTCTATGACCTCCTGTCACAGGTGCTGGCTAAAGTGGCCACTCGGGACAGAGTCATCTTGTTGGGTGACTTCAATGCCCGAGTTGGTCATGATGCTGGCACCTGGTCTGGAGTGATTGGAAGGCATGGGCCAGATCAGCTCAATAACAACGGTAGGAGGCTGCTAGATTTTTGTGCAGCCCATGGGCTTGTAATTACCAACACGCTCTTCTGGCATCGGTGCATCCACACAACATCATGGATGCAAGCCGGGTCCAAGCAATAACATCTGCTGGACTACATAGTGACGGACCAGCGGATGCAAGCCCATGTCCTTGACACCAGGATCTACCGTGGAGCTGATCTGCCCTCTGACCATCGACTAGTCATCTGTAAAATGCGCCTGCCATTCTTCCGCTCCGGTGGTGGGTGTACACCCAGGACCCCATTCCAACCTAAAGTGGCCTGGTCTCAGTTAGCTGATGAAAGTTGCAAGCGAGAATTTCATCATCGCTTGCGGCTGGGGTTGGCATCGTCCCCCACTCCTCCTGATGTCGAGGGTAAATGGGCGAGGTTTAGGACTGTGACTCATGCAGCTGCAATGGCTGCTTTGGGTATGCAGTCCAGACCTCCCCAGAGACCCTGGCTGACAGAGGACAGGTTCCACAGAATTGGAAGGATGCCCTGGTGGTCCCACTCTTTAAGGGGGACTGCACAGACTATAACAACTACAGGGGCATCTCACTCCTCAGTGTGCCGGGAAAGGTCCTGGCAAGGATTAATCAACATCGCCTTGCTAGGCACACTGAGGAGAGGCTTGCGGAGCCTCAATGCGGTTTCAGGAAAGGGCGGTCCTGCACAGATGCCATATTTTCTGTTCGTCTGCTACAGCAGAGGTATATGGAATTCCAAAAAGACCTACATCTCTGCTTTATTGACCTGGTCAAGGCCTATGATACCATCAGTAGGCCTGGGCTCTGGGTTGTTCTTCGTGCTTTCGGAGTCCCTGACCCTCTGCTCACGATCATTAAGGACCTTCATGAATGTGAGCGGGCCCGGGTAAAACTACGTGGCCGGGAGTCAGAGCCTTTCCCTGTACACCTTGGGGTGCGACAAGGATGTCCTCTGGCTCCCACATTATTTAACATCTATTTTGACCACGTAGTTCGTGAAGCCTTCAATAGCTGTACCGGGGGAATTTCCATTTGGTATAGATATAATGGGAGGCTGATCGATGCCCGGGTGCGATCAAGGGATGGCTCCCTATTGGTCAACAACGTTATGTATGCCGATGATTTGGTAATAGCTGCTCATTCAGAGGAGGAGTTGGAGACGCTGCTGCTGAGACTGGAGCGTGCCACGAAGAGGTGGCGCCTTACCATCAGCCCCACCAAAACTAAGCACCTGCCTGGGTATTTTGTACCATCGGACACTCCACCCCCACAACTCCCAATCGGTGATGGGGCAGTAGTGGAGAAAGTGGAGAGTTTCCCATACCTGGGCAGTGTGCTTATGACCGGCTCCAGTTTAACAGCAGAGGTCTCACTCCGAATCAGTCGAGCGGCAATATCTTTTCATCGGTTGCGTAACGCTGTGTGGAAGCTACCTGGTCTGTCGCTCCGCACGAAGCTTCAGGTCTTCTCGGCCACAGTCATTTCCTCCCTTCTCTAGGCTTGCGAAACGTGGACCCCCCTAGTGGAGCATCTTCGCCGGTTGGAAACATTTAGGCTGGCCTGCCTACGATCCATCCTGGGTTTAACCAGGCTGGATTGTGTGAGGAGCTCACAAATCCTTGAAAGATCTGGGCAAAGTCCCATCGGTGAGCTCCTCCGGCAGGCAAGGCTGCGTTGGCTGGGTCATGTAGCCCGCATGCCCAGCCATTGCATGCCGAAAGAGCTTTTGTTGAGCCGGATCGAGGAGGCTAAACGGGCGCGGCACGGGCTAGAGCAGAGATGGAGTGATGTGGTACAGGAGGACGTGGAGCTGAGTGGACTTTCCGATGACTGGTACCAGCGGTGTCAAGATCGGCCTCTGTGGAGGAGGCTCGTGAAGGACGCTACTGGGCAGTTGGAGGCAGTCGCCCTCCAGCAACAACGGAGGGTGGAGGAGCGACGCTCACAACAACGAGCGGAGCGCCGGGTGGCTAAAGCACAGCAAGTTGGCATAGTAGGGGGCACAGGTGGTGCATCAGCCAGTCGTCTCAGTCAGTCGACCTGTGCCATCTGGGTCTGCTCCGTGACCTCCTGCCAGCGGGCGTTCGACACTTCACGTGGCGTCAAGGTGCACATAGCCTGGCACAAGCGTTGTGGTGACGTCACCGCCACTTTCTGGCAAATGGCGGTTGTTGTTGTTGTTGTTCAGTCTATGTATGTATGTGTGAGTCCATATGTGTGTGTAACTCTACGTGTGTGTGTCAGTCGATTTGTGTGTGTAACTACATGTGTGTGTCTGCCTTTTTCGCCCGGGCAACGCCGGGTACTTACCGTTAGTTATTTATAAATGTGTCGCAACCCTCCACCACCCGACACGGCCAATCAGCAAAAAAGTGTCACGTTGACAAAAGACAAATAGTTCACTACTTTAGCCCACCGGTGTGTTGAAGAGTGAATCAACATTTACAATTTACAATTTTTGAGTACGACGTTTCGCTGGTAATGGATGCAATTACCAGCGAAACGTCGTACTCAAAAATTGTAAATGTTGTGGATTCACTCTTCAACACATCGGTGGGCTAAAGTATTGAACTATTTGTCTTTTGTCAACGTGACACTTTTTTGCTGATTGGCCGTTGATTATACATAATAATGATAACCTTTGATACTGGGCCAGATGCCATTCACCTGGGTTGTTTCTCACAAATCACAGACAATTGCTTAGGTGACATTATCCACAAGAGGAAGCCCATACTTCCAGCGTTGTGAAGGCAATATAAAAGAAAACATGAAATGTTTAATTAACGTTACATAAGGTTAAACAAATTCTACGCCCTCCCTTGGATGAAGTTCAACTGTTATTAATGGAACCTTTTCCAGTGCCATAAGTTTTCCTTAACACGGAAAAAAGGCGTTATTATAACAATCTCCCATATTCAAATAATGTGCCCTGCGCTATCATTTTAAATTAATAGATGTTTAGAAATAGAATGCATGAAATGCTAAATGGATAGAAATATAATGGCAATAACTGATATTTCCAATAAAGTTTAGGTGTGCAGTCATGGCACATTCTAAATTTAGTTTATAAATGTAAGGATTTAAGTGTGCTCTTAGAGTGATGTTCTTCCAACTAAAAGGCACACACACAAACTGAAAAGCATATGCTGAGAATAAATTTCCCCGATTCATAATCCTTTATAATAATGTAGTAATTACTCAGGAGGCTTGACGACGGGATCGGAGGCACACTTATTTATTAACACAACTTGTATACAGTTAGCGAGTATACACAGGACCTAAGGGGTAACGTCCCCTTACTCGGCTAACGGGGAGACACAACATCTAAGCCCCGCTAACCTAAGCCCAAGTCCTCCACTAGGGAGCTAGGGGAGGCTACCTGTCCCAGCCCTGGTCAAGCTGGGATCCGATCCCCTGAGTTCCCAGACCTGCTCGTCAGTCTGGGCTCTCGGGGCCACGCCACCGGCTTGCCCTGGTCGGCCCTGATAAGGACAGCGAGCCAGGGGAGCTCCGGGGCCTATTCTAGCTGGTCTTCCGTCTTCGCTGGTTAAAGCTGATACCTCGACCTCGAGCCCTCCGGCTCACCCCCTCTTATAGTCCGCGGCCCCCCCGGGAGGGGCCCGTGGGGGATGCAGGTGCGGACGTCGGTGTGGCCACCTCCTATGTGTACGGCCCTAACCACGCCCCTTGTGTTTGTTTGCCATCCGCTCCCATACACAATTACACCTCTAAATCACCCCCCCCCTGTACAGCTCGCAGCCGTCCCCGGCTGCAACAAAATCAGAATAAAGGTGCATGCCTCCCCAAAACCGTGTGTGCCTCGCGTAAATTTAACAAGAACAATAACAGTCATAACAACAACAACAACAGGAAACAGGTAGAAGAAGAAAGAGAAAAAAAATAACCCGGCGCACCCTCCCGAATAAATACCCCATTCCGCAAACCCAACATATATACACGCGCTCCGGATGCCCCTCCCCCACTGTCCGCAAGGGCCCCCCAACGGCCGACCTCACAATAGTCTGCGCGTTTTGGCGCGCGTTCTCGCGGCGGGCCCGTCACAAGGGCTCGACCCGGCACGCTCAGTGGTGGTTGGTGACGGTCCGGGTGCAAGAGAGTCTGGCGTCGCTGCCGAGTGACCCCCGACCCCTCCGGGAGGGGTTTGCGGGCGTGGACCCGTCACTCCTGTTGCACCTGGAGATGGAACAGTTGATGTCATGTTAGGCGAGAGCAGCGACGTCGGGGAGTCGGCGGACCCCTCACACGTTTGGCCATGCGTGTGTGTGTGTGAACCACGGGCCGGCGCAATGAACGGTTTCAACCTTGAGGGGTGCACGTACCACCGACGCCTCCCCCATTTGACGCGAACACATTGCGGCCGTAAGACCTGTACGACCTCCACTGGCCCCCGCCACGGCCGTACCAACTTTGACGAGGTTGCCAGTGGCACCTGGGGACAGTGCAACCATGCCCTGTCCCCTGGTTTCCATTTGAACACATGTACCCGCCCCAGCCGAAGCCTCTCGTTCGCCTTCTGGCGGAGTTCAGAATTTTGCACGGCCGCTTCCCGCGCCTCAGACAATTTGCTGATGTTAAATTTAACGTGTTCGGACAAGGTAGACTTCGCCTGAGGCGCCGAGAGCTTCAGCTGGGTCGTCACAGGGGGGTTAGCCTCGCGGCCATACATTAAAAAGAAAGGGGAAAATCCGGTGGCCGCATGGGGAGCCATCCTGTAGGCCTGCAACACACCGGCTATGCGAAGGTCCCAATCTGTCTGGGATTCGGACACCTGTTGGGACAGCATAGACGTGATGGTCCGATGCAGCCGTTCCACCATCCCATCAGTTTGAGGGTGATACGGGGAGGTCCGAATTTTCTCCGTACCCAAGAGGTCGCACACCTCGCGGAGGAGTTTTCCCGAAAAATTCTTACCCTGGTCAGTAAGCAGCCGTTCCGGAGCACCTTTGTCGAGGACATAGCCCTGGACAAAGGCCTCCGCGATGGCTGCTGCCGACTGGTTGGCCAGGGGCCAGGCCATAGGCCATCTCGTGAAGTATTCGACCCCTGTCAATAAATACCTATTCCCCCTGGGTGTAGCGGGAAATGGCCCGAGTATGTCTAGCGCAACGAGCTCGTTAACCCGGGAAACCTTTATGGACTGCAGCGGAGGGTTGGACCCCCTAGCTGGTGGCTTTCGCTGCGCGCATTGCGTGCACGACCCCAGGAGATCCCCCACGTCCTTTGCCATGCCCGGCCAGAAGAAATCGAGCTGGAGCGTGGCAAAGGTCTTGTGAACCCCCAAGTGCAGAAGCCGCTCATGAACAGCCCATACCACCTTACCCCTCAATGCTGCAGGCACCACGAGCTGCTGGCGGCGGGTTTTTCCGTCCCAGTGCATTAAAAGACCCTGGAACAACCCCCACGAGTCAATGTTCGCCACCCCCTGCCCAACCCCCCCTGCGCGACGGCGCAGAGCGAGGAGGGAGGTGTCCTCCATTTGGAGGCGTCCCCATTCCACGACCGACAACCCCAGCAACGAATCCCTCCCTTCTTGCTCGATAGGACCCGAAGCCGAAGGCGCATCGGCGGCGGCCACGAGGACCGAATCGGTGGTGACGTTCGGGGGCCTACAACGCCCCGAACCCAGGAGGCAAGCGCACTCCGAAGTGGGTGGCAACCGTGACAGGGCGTCAGCGTTCGTGTGGCGGACGCCCTTACGATATGTGGTGACAAAGTCGTAGTCCTGGAGAATCTCCAACCATCGAGACAACTGGCCCGATGGTTGTTGAACCCGCAGAGCGTACTGTAGGGCCGCATGATCTGTACGGACGGTGAAACGCCGACCGTACAGATATGGGCGGTACTGCTGAATGAAATAAACAATTGCCAATAATTCCCGACGGGTAACGCAGTACCGTTGTTCCGCTGGAGACAGTACCCGACTACCGTAAGCCACCACATGCTCTACGCCCCCAATGAGTTGGGACAGCACGCCCCCGATGCCCGTGTTACTTGCATCTGTATCGAGCAAGAAGGGTTGTGAGAAGTCGGGGTAATTCAACGGCGGAGCCCCCACCAGGGCATTCCGGAGGGCGTGAAAAGCAGCCTCCTCCTCCAGCCCCCAATGAAACCTGACTCCCTTGGACGTCAAGGCATGCAATGGTTTCGCGATCGTAGCGAAGTCAGCCACAAACCGTCGATAGTACGACGCGAACCCAATGAAACTCCTGACCTCTCCCACCGAGGTGGGAGTCGGCCAGGAGCTGACGCATTCCGTTTTGGCGGGATCAGTGGATATCCCCGAGCGCCCAACAATGTGACCCAAATACCGCACCGATTCGCGGAGCAAATGGCACTTCTGCGGTTTAAATTTTAAATTGGCAGCCCGCATTTTGAGAAAAACAGCACGCAGCCTCTGGAGGTGTTCCTCGAAGGATTTGCTAAAGACGATGACATCGTCCAAGTAAATTAAACACGAATCCCATTGCAAGCCTGCCAAGACCAGTTCCATTAACCGCTGAAAAGTTGCCGGCGCAGAATGTAAGCCCATCGGCAAGCGGTTAAATTGGAAGAGACCTTGCGGTGTCCGAAAAGCAGTTTTAGGTTTTGATTCGTCATCCAGAGGAAGCTGCCAGAATCCAGATAGTAAATCGAGGGTGGAAAAGAATCGCGCCCCCGCCAAGGCATCGAGCGACTCATCCATTCGAGGAAGCGGGTACGCATCTGCCACAGAAATTTTGTTCAATCGCCGAAAGTCGACACAAAACCGCAGTGAGCCGTCGTGTTTTTTCACCAAAACGATCGGTGCGCCCCACGGGCTGTTGGAAGGGGAAATGATATTGGTGGCTAGCATGTCATCAACAGCCGATTTGACATGATCCTTTTCGGCGGGACTGAGCCGAAAGGGATTTTGGCGGATTGGCGCGCTGTCACCCGTGTCAATATGGTGTCGCAGCAATTTAGTACAACCAATATCAAATTTGTGTTTACTAAAAACGTCGGCAAATTCTTTCAGGAGAACTCGCAGCTGCGCACGCTGCGTGTCGGACAGATCCACAGATCCCGCGCAAAGTGCATCCAGCCATCCGTCATCACAGTCCGAATGCGGTCGCGACGGAGGATCGGTGGTTACCTGACCCACGAGTGGTTCCTCATAGGACGCCGGCGTTGCGTGTGCAAGCACGGTCCCTTGAGGAACCACGGCCGTTCGCGATCCTACATTAAGGACTGCAATGAAGGGGTCCCCATCCCCTTTCACCATGGTCTGAGCCGCTAGCAAATCGGGTCCATTGACCCCGGCTCGAGATGGTCCCAACAAGACCCCCCGATCCGCAACCCCTTCAGCAAACGGCCGACGCAACCTAAGAGGGACGAGCATCTGAGCCCCCGGGGGTACGCGCACAGTTTTTGTCACGAGCGCCTGCACGGTGGCAAACGCCCGACGCTCCGTGGTGGGGGAAGACAAAAATGTAACACGTCGGCCCGATGGGAGCTCGATGCACCCCTGGTCAATCAAGATACGGATGGGCATTTTGGCCAAGAAATCCGTCCCCAACAGGCACGGAACCGCGAGTGAGGAGGAAACCAAAACAGGCCCGGATAATTTAATGTCTCCAATGCAAATTTTGGCGCGGATTTGCCCAATAATGCCCAGCGAGCCCCCGTTAGCAGCATAGCATGGCACGTCAACAGGGAGCAAGGGACGACTTTGAACGGGAAGGATGTTATAAATCAAATCAGATATAATGGTCGCCGATGCCCCTGTGTCAATTAAAATCCGCACCTCTACCCCATCAATATGACCGACCACAACCGATGATCCCGCCGACGCAGCAACGACACGATGGGCGAGCTCCGACCACTGACCCGGTTGGAGCGCTCGCCGCATTTCAGAACAATCGCGCGCGATGGGCGGCGATTTTCGAACCCTGTTCAGTTGAGCGCGTGAGTGTGTGTCGGATGTGTGCATGGGCCAAACGTGTGAGGTGCCACGACTCGCCGTATTTCTCTGCTGGAGCTTGGGTGGAGACGGCGTGGCGTCCTGACGAGGTGTCGCTCCGCGCTGACGGGGAGCCCGGCATCCTGACGCAACGTGGCCTTGCAGGCCACAGTTGTAGCAGCGTGTGAGCGCCCCAGATGGCCTGGGCTGCTCCTGGTGGCTCGGTCCATTCCGAGCCTGCGGTGCCGCCGATCTCCATTCCCCCCGCCGCTCCACCCCGCAGACCTCCTCTGATGGGAGGGCGGTGGCCGCCATGGCATGGCCGGCCACCCCCTTGGCAGCCTTGTGACGCAGGGACCGCAAGCCCCCGTGGATGTGGCGCGCGACCAGCAGGGACGACATCTCTCCGTCGTCTTGAGCCAAGACGGCGATGTCCAGCTCATCGGCGAGTAGCAGCAGCTTTTCAGCCACCATGGCGTCCACTCCCTCCTCGTCCATCCGCGGGAAAGCTGCCTTTGCCAGGGCCAGGAGAGCCGTTCGGAAGGCCAGGGGCGATTCGTTGGCGCCCCGATGCCGATCGTGGAACAGCTGCCTGCAGTCCGAAGGCGGCCCATAGACGGCTGACAGCAGCTGCAGCGCCAGGTGCAGCGTGGCGCGCTTTTCCTTAGGCGCCGAGGTGAGGGTAGCCAGGGCGTCGTCGTCCAGCATCGCCGGCAGCGCGCATAGTGCCTCGGCGTCCGTCCAGTTCGCCATCTCTTGATGAGCGATGAACCGCCTTTTGAAGCCGCCCCAATCTCCATCCGCTCCCACGAACTCCTTGAGAGGCGGCAGTCGCTGTTGTAAGGCGACGTCCGTGGCTGCGGATCTCGCTCCCTCGTTCCCAGCCGACGTTACAGTGTGGGCGGGCTGTGAGCATGGCATCGCCGGTCGCTCCGTTGTTGACGCGCTGGCCGGCGTTGATGATGTCACGGCTCGTGCTTGGCCCTCAGCAGTCACCTGACGCAGGCCGGCCCCGCCCTCTGCTCGCACTGTAGTGATGGCGGGAAATTTAACCGCGAGCCGCGTCGGGGTGGCGGGAAATGCCGGCGTGCGTCGGCTGCTGCCGTCTTCCCGCGCAGCCCCTCCAGCTCCCAGCCGCGTGATCTCCTCCAACACGGCGGCCGCGGCGTAGAGCAGCTCCGCCAGGCGGGAGTGAGCCAGCCGAAGTCCCTCGGCCGACGCATCCCCCCCTCCAGTCGTAGCGGCGCGGGTGTACTCGGCCCCGGCTGCTCCGATCCGACCTCGGCCATCTCTGGTGGTGATTCGGCCGCGGTGTCCTCCCTCTCCGACTCCCTGGTACGTGTTGTCCCTCGTGTGTCCATCTTTGGACGTTTTACTTCTGACACCAGATGTAGTAATTACTCAGGAGGCTTGACGACGGGATCGGAGGCACACTTATTTATTAACACAACTTGTATACAGTTAGCGAGTATACACAGGACCTAAGGGGTAACGTCCCCTTACTCGGCTAACGGGGAGACACAACATCTAAGCCCCGCTAACCTAAGCCCAAGTCCTCCACTAGGGAGCTAGGGGAGGCTACCTGTCCCAGCCCTGGTCAAGCTGGGATCCGACCCCCTGAGTTCCCAGACCTGCTCGTCAGTCTGGGCTCTCGGGGCCACGCCACCGGCTTGCCCTGGTCGGCCCTGATAAGGACAGCGAGCCAGGGGAGCTCCGGGGCCTATTCTAGCTGGTCTTCCGTCTTCGCTGGTTAAAGCTGATACCTCGACCTCGAGCCCTCCGGCTCACCCCCTCTTATAGTCCGCGGCCCCCCCGGGAGGGGCCCGTGGGGGATGCAGGTGCGGACGTCGGTGTGGCCACCTCCTATGTGTACGGCCCTAACCACGCCCCTTGTGTTTGTTTGCCATCCGCTCCCATACACAATTACACCTCTACAATAACACAATATGCAGTATAACAAATTATAAGGCGAACATTTTAGGGTATGGCCCATCTTGAGAGCAGACAGCAAATAAAGAGTAATTGTCTGACATGTTATATTATTGTATATTATTCAGGCTAAATCGGCTGTTTGTGATTCATCATTGCAGTAAAATATTTTCAATATTTACAACACTGTTCATACTATTCTTTAAAAATGGAATTAAAGTGTAAAGCGTTATCGGCAGCCAAATGAGAATAATTTAAAGCTGAACGCTAGGTCAATGTGACATTTTTATAATTATTTCTCAAAACCCCGTGTCACGCTTAACGTAATATTTGTTGTATAAAGTAAAATGTTTGTGTATAGGTTACCATACCTAAAAATATTCAATCAATAATGAAAGTAGTTTTTTTTTTAAAGAAACAAACTACCATGTAACATTTCGCCGAGTGCAGGGTAGGGTTGCCTGGTGGTGGCCCGTGAGGACTGTTACACCCCGAGGGGAATGCGCATGATGATGGATACCATAAATTGTCACAATTCAGTTGCGATTCGATTAAGAAATGTATATTTTTTCATGTCTTGTAAATATGGTATGATTAATTGGACTAAACATACCTTTAATATAACATTTGCATTAATCTTAAATAATACATTTTTATGCACATTCGTTGCATTTTTATGAACTTATTGTAGTATAAATTCATGCCTCATACAAACAGATTTGTATTCAGGGAAATCATTGAGTCTCGATGCTATTTCAAGAAGATTTTGAGTTGAATTCTTCAGCCATGTGGAGGAAAGCAGAAGGACACGGAGAAAAGAGAATTCAGAAATCCAAATAGGCAACGTTTTTGCTGCACTGTCTCTTCATGGCTCCTCAGGTTGAGTCGCGTATGATGATGTTTCTGTGGTCCATCAGCAGATTGAAGAGGAGGGATGGCTGCACAGGCCAAGAATGGTTTCAGTATTACTTTCTTTCATTATGCCTGGTATAAAAAAATATGGGCTGTTAATACAAGCCAGCTCCGATTAGGTCAGAATAAGTAGAAGCAAATGGGAGTTGGGAAAGAGGGATTAACACAAGTATTCACAAACAATAAAGACAGTATTCTTGGTTATTTCGGTAAAGTCACGTAGAAGGGAAATAATAAAATAATAAAAATAAAACAATATAATTCTCACGACGTTTCGATTGCAACACAAGCAATCATTGCTGTGGTTTTCACACCTGATGATGATTGTTTGTGTTGCAATCGAAACGTCGTGAGAATTGTGTTTTATTTTAATTATTTTATTATTTCCCTTCTACGTGACTTTACCAAAAGAACCAAGAATATGAATCCCTGCAGTAACAAAAGCTTGAAATCGAAAAATAAAGACAGTAGCAAATATAATCGTTTAAGATGACCGATACTTGCCAATTTTTTTACATGTACAATGTTTTTCAATGCAGAGATGTGTATTTTGTAATGCACCTCTATATTAATTGTCTATAATGGGACATTAGCTACACAGATGCCTGCGTCATTGCTCGAGTGCTTTCGTGATTTTTGAAGGTCGAAAATAGAAATAAATCACAGTGGAACAAATGAGTGGAAATTGTGGAGAAACCCATTGTGTGTCTCTAACTTACCTTGCAGCAACGTTACGTTTTTGCCAACATTCCCATGGGATAATTACGTTGTGAAGCAAATATGTACCCTTTGAATGTATAAATTTGCGCTGTCACAACCATGTATGATAATAATGCACGAACGTAAATACATATTACATGTCAAATGACATCTCACAACTTTGCAAACAGCATGTGCCACACAAAGTTCAACTCTTTGTTCACAATGCGAATCTTACAAAGCACCGTTCGGACCTTTGCTGCCAAAACTGTCTCTGTCATGTCGCGCAATTTTGTGCGATGCGGTTTGGCTTGATGGGTGAGAATCAAAGATGACAGTTTCACGTTGAACACCTTTATGCCCTGCCCCAAATCAGTGGAAAATCCATTCGGAAGTGGCATTAAACAACAACAAAACCATGGAACACACGAAGCAATATAACAAGTTAGCTGCCGATTGCTGTCGTTGCCCAAAACAGATGTGGAAGTCAGTCGCTAGTTTTAATTAGTGACACTCCAGTTGATAATTATAATTGCTGCGATGCTCTGTGTCACACATACCTGCCACATCTAGCTGAAGCGAATAGAATCCATTGCATGAGTGCATACATACATACACATGTCCCATTCAAACTCAGCTATGCGTGACTAACACTTACTGTAAAACCAAATTGCACAATGCACGTTCTATAAATGTGAAAAATGCTCTTAAATATGTTCAATAAAAAAAATACTTGGTGTTTTCCATCAAAAATGCCATCACCATACTTTTACACATCATTGTAGAACGCTAAAGGGATGATGGTCCATGGTTAAGAATACCAACGGAGTGCCAATTAAGGAAATGTAACACATCCAGGAGGACATCCACGACGGATATGGAGCGTGAAATCAGCTTGTGTAGGTGCTAGGTGGATCACTGCATCGTAGGATCGTGATAAGTGGTGGTGGCTTGTTGAGTCCTTAATCCAGCAGTGGATTGACCGTGGCTGATATATCGGGAGTGCATTGCAATACAATTACATTATTGCACCTCGGAGTCCTCGTTATGCGATTGCAAATGGAAATACTTTCATCTTGGAAATACATTTTACAATTACTTTCTAAATATATTTGCTGTAATGAAACAAAACAAACTCTATTAACGCGCAGCGTTAAGCGCGTGTATTATTAGTCACGGCTCGGCTCACATGAGCCAGCTCCGAGCATGGCTCCAGCCATGCTCAGGATTTCAATGAGCTGAGTCAAGCCACGTTTGAGGAGCTCATGCGCCATTGGAAGCAATTGAGTGGTCCAAAACCAAGCCGAGCTTTGATCGAGGCCAAGCCAGAGAACCTATCTCTGAGGCTCTTCAATGAATCAATTAAGGTTAGATTGGTTCGGTGGAATCAAAACTGTTTTCACTGTAACTTCGCTTTTTAAGGTATGTATTGTCAATTGCTCTGCTACTCCCAAACTTTCCAAAAGCAATAACCTATTGCCAGTAAGCATTGATATCACTCAAATACATACACGTAATTAAGAGTGTATTAAATTGTAAAACATTTTTTGCTATATTCGTATACGTATACAGTCCAAACCTCTGTGCCACTTAATTTTTTTAATACTTATTTTTACCTGCAACATGGAAGTCAATACTCATATATTGAAAAGTATTTTCTGTAACGAAGCAAACATCAAAATACCACAACCATCAGACGTATATAACCAGTTATTTGTGCGTATTAAAAATACAGAAATTTTTATGAAGTACGTTTTTGTTTGCCATCTGATAAAACATACTTTGGGATGAAAACTATGTTTGGTGCACCGCACAAAACACATGAAACGAAAGCAAATCAAGAAAATAGGCAATATTATTGTACATTGATAGCCTCAGGAAACGTAAATATGTAATAGGATATCAAGATAATTGGATTATTGTGATTTGTTTTATTTTAAAGGTGAACACACTGGATGCTTCAGAAATAATATGAAATTGCATTTTTTCTTTTCAACATTTATAGCACACCATTTAGAATGATAAATCACTTTAATTTAATCAAATTAAGCACAACCTTTGCACGTGGTGTGACTTAAAATGACAGGCATGTTGTATATAACATATGCAGGGTAAATTATTTGTACTCGGATGTTGGCACAAATGCAATTTAGCTAGCACCCACCTTCGCATACTGAAATGCACAGACATGTACTCACCTGCACACACATGCACCCACAACATTCTCAATGGGGTTCAAAAGTCCTTTGAAGGGAGGTCTTGTTTGGAACATATGGGTAATGTAGTCTGTTATGTATGTGTGGAATTAAACCAAAGTACCTGGGGAAAAGCTAAATAGAGAATATAGTTTCAAAAAGCCAGACGTATAATTATCAACCAACTTGATGCACTGCCTTCTGGAAGCCACCTTGTAGCCACACAGAAGTGTATCTCATACCTATGAGAATCACTACGTGATTCACCAATGCCATCTCCAGATTCCAGATGTGCATCCACACATGGCAAAGTTTTTTTGATTAGAAAACAATATCTATAAACAAGGAACTGATTTTACACGATTGGTTTCTTTCATGTTAAGACTGTAACATGTGTGTTGTAAACCCTCCTCTAGCCGATACAGCCAATTAATAAAAGTATCACGTGAATAAAACTAGGCAAATGTCATACTGCCTCAGCAGCACCGGTTGTTGTGCTGAAGCAGTAATACATGTTTTATTCACATTAAACATTTCATAATTTCCATTTATAAGGCACAATTCCTCCAAGGATCTCTCAGTGTGCCATGTTATTACTTCGCCGTTGGATGGAGGATGGTTTATGAAATACACATTTACAAGAAACCAAAAGAAACAAGTTATGAATATTGGTTGTGAAAGCCTACATATTAAATACATTTTGCATTTGTTGAAAATGGAAATAGAACACATGACACGCATGCTAATTTCAAGACGAATATTTTTTAATATTACTCAAAAGAAGCAAGATACATTTTTATGGGGAAAAAGTTAAATGCTTCTCAGTTGTGGTACCCTAGAAATATATCATGTGATGTGGCCGTATCACTTAATTCACTGTAGGAATCGATGGGGTTCAGGGCAAACAGCACTTGGTGCAAATATATAGAAACTTGGCTTGGAAGGATTTTTGCAAAGTGTCAGGTAACAAGATCCCGAAGGAAACATTGGTCAACACACTTGAAATGAACGAGCAAACGGTCACGATGAGGCCTTCTTGATTACACTGAAGAAGTAACAACAATGGTCTTAACGTGCCCTTGATTTCGGCCTGAAAAGCGACTCCAAGCATTCCATTTCACAACCTGCTTGGCAGAGACTGCCTGGCAGGAGGAATGGAAGGCAAACCCAGCACCAAACCAGCTCCTTATCGTGGATCCGACAGTGTCCTCCACCCCTCATACCGGCACGCTGTCAGTGGGCCTTGCTGAACGGGTTCCGGACAGGGCAAAGTCTCTGTGCAGCCAACCTCCACCGTTGGGGTTTTCATGACTGTGGCAGGATACAATGTCACATAATGTTGATGACTATCCACCAACTTCAGTGGAGGTCTATGAGAACTACACGTGGCCACTGAGGATGATTAAGCACACGTTGACTGATACTGATAACGATACTATTCATAAGTGTTTTTTTACTGATGTTCATGGTATACTGCTGATGATGGAAGACAGAATGGATAAAGTTAGATATGATGGTTAACATTAATGTTGACTTAAAGGTGGGAGGAAATTCCCGAAACCAAATTGAATCCACATCCGCAAGCAACAATTGTATGTCTGGGCCGTTCAATATGCTTCCTGTTGTGAATGATTTTTTTCCTGCACAGAAAATAAAACGTTAACAATAACATTCTGCATTCACTTGTGAATTGATCCCATTCGAAATTTGGCTAAAAACATTTAAAAAAACATGATGATGTAAGCCACCAGTAAAAATAATCAGCACCACATGACTCCCAAGCTTCTATTTGCTACTACTCCAAAAGATCCACAGAGACACAATGTTTTAATTGTTCAAGGATTTATGTTGCTCGGGTAGATGTCCTGATTATCATGATCATGATCAAGCAAAAACAGATGCAAAAAAAAGAGAATAACTTGCTGTTTATTTAAATTTAATGTTGAGTGGTACAGAAACACCAAAACATCTCACTACTTCAATTTCCACTGACAAATACAATTTTATTTTACTTTCACAGTTGATTGTAATGTTCAACTGTCTAATGATGTTCAGTGCTGAGATGCACTTTATACTCTCCTATGCCATCTGCACAATGTTCAGTTATTGGCAACCACAGGGGTTAGATAGTGAGGTTGTCTGGCTGCCGTGGAGGTGGGGAAATGGGCCGATTATAAATGTAACACAATTTTTGTTCCTGGGTAGTAAGTGTTATTTTTAAATTGCTTATGCCGAAAAAGTATAGAAAATGGCTATTATTCCCCACAAACTTTGCTTTTGTGACCAGGACTTTATGTGAACGAAAGACACAAATGCACACGTTTTCTCATTGAAAATAGATACATTTCAAAATATCACTGTCCTGGTCACAAAAACAAAGTTTGTGGGGAATAATAGCCATTTTCTGTACTTTTGAGGCATAATCAATTAGGAAATAACACTATGGGAACCTCATTTGCCAGTAAAAATATGATAATTGGTTTTTTACCCTTCTATCTGGCAACAAAACTGACACCTTTTTACAAGGAGTCATGTTTGCATAGACCGCAATACCTGCAGTCATAAATACAAACAAAAGACATAACTCTGATAATGTGCACTGTCCTTGAAGTTGATTGGTCCACACCCGAGACAGCTTTCTTTAGAGCCTAGTCTCACATGGGTTGGACCAGATGACGCCAAAAGGCGCCTTTTGGCGTCATCTGGTCCAACCCATGTGAGACTAGGCTCTAAAGAAAGCTGTCTCGGGTGTGGACCAATCAACTTCAAGGACAGTGCACATTATCAGAGTTATGTCTTTTGTTTGTATTTATGACTGCAGGTATTGCGGTCTATGCAAACATGACTCCTTGTAAAAAGGTGTCAGTTTTGTTGCCAGATAGAAGGGTAAAAAATCAATTAGGAAATAACACTTACTACCTAGGAACAATTTTTGTTGTTGTTAGAAAGTGAATGATTGTAACCGAGGTTTCGTGGTTTGATCCTGCAGGTCTCCATAGGTAATACTGAACGTGCATAAACCATGAATATAAGCCGCCTCCTTTACAGTGGATGTTAAAGATCCCGTGATGCCAATGGAAATGAGTAGGCCAATGTTTGTGCGCGTCATGGTCAAAACTTGCAGATTCTAAACATGACCTGCAATTTACTCGATTGGAGTTTCGCATAGCAATCATCACCCCCATACTGGCAGACATGCACACTTGTAGGCCAGTTCTGGGTCACCTTGTTCTGCATGAGGACAGCTGCTGAGGGGCAGGGGGGGGGTCCTTTCAATGTTTGAGATGAGATGTGATGTAAGGCGCTTTGAGCTGGTGCTGTATTTAAACAATCGTCATATAAAGCAACGAATAAGGAGAGCCGCTGACCCCGTGCACGCACGTGCGTATGTAGAACTTCTTTCGCACCGTACGTAGCCAACCGTGATGACCGGAGATGTACATAAACGGCACGAGGCGAGGGAGAGGAAAGAAGATGCATGGAAAGACAAAGCCTAAGCGGTAGCCAGAGAACATTGTGAAGCCGCCGCCTTGAGGGAGCGCCGGGCCATCTCGAGCGCCCCGTCCCGCGTGCTGTGGCCTCCAATGAAGCCGCCGGCGTGCACGAACACACAGCCGGGGATGCCGCAGTGGGAAGACAGTGCCTCGTCGCGTAGGCCTCGCCACGACTCCGGCAAAGACAGCCTGGGAGGGCACGGTGTGTGGGGGACCAGGGGACAGGGGAATTACTCCTCACCCACACCCATTCATGCGTATGTACGTTGAACTTCTTTCGCACTGTACGTCGCCAACAGTGCTCATCGGAGGTGCTTTTAGTACGGTTGGCATGCATTACTTTCCATGATTCAATATCGAATGTATCAAATTGATAATGCTTAAAATGCAAATGAGTACAGTAAAACCTTTCATTGCGAGCATAATTCGTTCCGGAAACGTGTTTGTAATCCAAAGCACTCGTATATCAGTTGTGATCACGTGACGCTCGGCAGACAAAGCGTATACGTACTACTCGTATTGCAAGACCTCGCTCGTTTATCAAATTAATATTTATTTACAATTTTTGCTCGTCTTGCAAAACACTCGCAGACCAAGTTACTCGCAATCCAAGGTTTTACTGTATATGAATCCACGTTTATTAAGGCTACTGACTTCCCCACTTTTGTGGAGAAGTTGTCATATGGATACGCTCTCCCCCGCCATAGAAATGTGTCATTTCCACCACTTTCCGGGGACTGTAAACGGGAAATGAGCACCAACGCCTCATCGTTAATTTGAGCAGGGGATTACTATGACTGATGACGACTTTGATGACAACGAAGGTGGTAAGGCTTTCTTATTTTGCTTGTTCTTCGTGTTGTGCATCGAGCGCTCTACCCTAGCACCACCTGGGCAAGTCAATGCATTCAATGCGAGTTGCAATATTCGCACCTGTTCTCGAAGGAGTGCACGGCGACCGGCACGCACTGCACTCGCCAGCTGCCCTTCTGGTCCGTGAAGATGGCATACTTGATGGCCTTGTCAACGGACAGCGTCTCCTCAAGCGTGAAGAGGTGCTCCTTCCAGGGGCATCCACCTGCTTGAAACTCCACTATCTCTCCACCCTCATCCACCTTGGGCGGCACAAAGACAAAGTCCCACATACATATCCATGGTTACTTACGCCAGGGTTCCTTCCTATCACTGCCAATGGGTTAATGGGAAGGCATGACCCAAAACACACGTGTACTTTACATTCAGGATCACTTTGTGGGAGGTCATCAGTGGTCGCCCTATAGAGGGACTGACCTCAACACTGGGAATGTACAACAGCTGGCTCAGGGTCACCGATGAAAATCAGCACTGCACCTTTGCTTGTTTCAGCAGGGAAAAACTTTGATTAGACTATTTATCAGTTATCACTGTGACTCCAATCTAGTCAGCCGATTGTGAATTTGGTGAAGTGTGACCTGTTCATCATATCACCGACTACTGCCCATTACACCCTTGCACAGGAGGCACGGACACTGTACATCAAGCAACTCCTGATGCTATCGAATGCATTACAAAAACTCAATGTACAGCTATACGATTTTGTCAATTGCTTTTCAATTGACACACAAAATAAGAATATTCCAATCTAGAGTGCCACAAGGTGACACTTTTCAAATTCATATGAATAACAGCAGCGCAGTCCACACAATGCACGGTTGCACAGTGTTATGCATACAGACAATGCACGGTGCATGTAGCTACAGCACCTTGTGGCGGGAAAGGATGGCCATCTCGACGAGTTGTCGTGCAGGCAGCCAGGCCTTCCAGTAGAAATGCAGCCTGTCCAGGAACTCCGCTCCCACCATCTCCACCGCCTTCCAAAATCGCTTCTGGGGTTAAAGACAAAGATCCCCTGTATAGCCTTAAGACACTCTTGGGGCAAGTGCTGTTAGCGAGCACCTATGAAGGCTAACGTTGCACATGAGGAGGTGGGTGGCCAGCGCCACGCCTGGCCGCTTTTGTCTCCCCAGTGCTCATGTTTAGATACTGCACTAGCTACCCACTTAAGGCTGAGTCGATCTAGCAGAGGCCCAGGACTGGTTCAGATAATCGTCACTGGTGTTGGCCGTGAGCCGGAATCGAACTCGGATCTCTGGGTTCGTAGCAAGGCACATATGTACAAATTTATAACTGATTATCTTGAGTTGCCTTATATTTTTGTGACAGAAAATATTGACCAGGTATGTACGTGTGGAATATAGGAAAGCAAAGAATTGAAAGTGTAAGCATGAATTTCTAACTATAATAAATAAATCAGGATAATGCAGGGAAAGTTTCAAAAACTTTTGTTGAACCAGGTGAGAAATCAACGTAACATGGAAATCTCATTTTCTCCAAAATGAAAAAAGCTAAACGAAGTATTGCAATGAAGCAAATACAAGTCTGAACAAAAGCAACTGTGTAAAGACTACACTGCATGTTTCTTAAGCGAGATAAGAGTTGGGGAGGAGTGTGCAAGGGGATGGGGGAAAAGGTGTTATTGTGCTATACTCCACATGACGAGTCTACAAGCTGGCTGTCTTGTAGTCTATAGGCTGGATGATGATTGCTGATCAACAACAGTCTGGAAGTTAAATTCACTTGAGGCTAAGGGGGTAGTGGGTTGCTGGGTCAGCGCCCTGCCTTATCAAAACAATTCACACACATCAGAAAGCGCACATTTTAAAACACTTAAGAACCCACCGATATGCATTATTCCACGTGTAATGGCACACTGATTAGCCATACATTTGCATGAACTTGTTAACTTTTAAAGTCAATTGTGGGAACCCTTCAAATTTGGAGAACGGGTTATGAAACATCAGAGTGGCCTAATCGTGGAAATGTTTACCCACAAGAATATGACAAATGGACGGCGAGCTCTGAGATATTCCTCAGTCATCGCATTTTAGCAATGACTCATACACCAAGAGATACTCTTTGCTTCTTTCAGTTAAGTCACGTAGGTAGAAAAAATAATAACAACAGATCACGACGTTTCGATCGCAACACAAGCAACCGTCATCATGTGTGAAACAAACACAGCAGGAGAACTACCGAAAGAACCAAAGAGTATGGATTCCCTGCAGTCACGAAAGCTTCAAATCAACACCAAGAGATACCTGATTTAATAGCCTACGGAGGTACTTATGAAGATATATCTACAGGCGCTAATGAAAACACATAGATCGTTTCATCATTTAACATTCAGGGTTTTAGTTCCAGCTGTAAACATTTTATATTGTACTGAGTTGCCAAGCAATTTTACCTCTCATAAAGGTCAATAACGTCCACACAATTAATTTATCTTCGGGCAGCCACTGCTCTCAAAACCACATAACTCTAATATTATGAATAATCACCTTACAAATAATTCTGCTATTATTTTTGTCGCTAGTAAATTAAGTGCAATAGGCCAGCCAAGGAAACTATGGGTAACAATTGTGCCATTATTCTCTGAGAGAGAACTTGAAGTCACTACAAGACAAACTTAATCTCCCTGTCTCTATAGTTAAGAGTTTTGTGTTTTTTTTGTACCATCTGTTCATTATTAATTAGCCGCACAAGTATGCTGCTGGAACAAAGGTATGCATCAAATATATAACAAAAAATAACCGCATGACAAGAGCATTCTTTTCCGACGCCCTGTTATCTGTACTTTCTAGTATCTGCATACTCTCCGTGACCTGCATAGCTTCTTCCTATTACCTGTGCACTGCATGCCTACAATTAGCCAATCCTTTGCGTGGATGAAAGGAATTGATTTAGGGCTGACAGCAAATGAATCCCATGACAATATATGCGTTTATCTGCACTTTAACTCTATATGGGATGAGAGGTGTCTGACTGTAATCATCCATGTTTTGTACCAATTTGTTTAAAATCAAATACATGTTATATTAACATGGTAATATCCTAATTGCTTCGGCGCTGCAGCACAACAAGTCGCTTCACCCCCCCCACTCCACACCCCCCGCCCCCTGCATCTGTCCTCCCTGCCTCCTCCCCCCCTCTTACCTTATATAATTGCTTGTCACAAACAGCTCGCTTTGCCCACTACAGTAATGTTGTTTCTTGCTTTGGTTGTCCCACCTGATGACGGAAGCTTGTGTTGCTTCCGAAACGTCGTGATTTAATTTAGTTATTAGAAAAAAAAAATTCACCTACGTGACTTTACCGAAAGAACCAAAGAGTATGGATCCTTGCAGTCACGAAAACTTCAAATCTAGAACATGTTCATGTGTGTAGTGAAAATGTATGCCTGTGATTCAGTGGTTCTTAACCTGGGGTGCACGCATCCCCTAGGGGTGTGAAATGCTCTTTCTGGGGGTGCGAGACATGCAAGATTATTTTAGAAGGTAAATCATCGAAAGACATATTAAGCACAAGCATGTAAGTACAAATATTTAGTTTCATCAAACCGATGTATTTATGAACACTACACATTGTTTTACGATTGAGAACCAAAGGGGTGCAGGCTGCAGTAAAAGGTTAAGAACCTCTGCTGTAATCAAACGACTGGAAAGTGGGTATGGTGGATCACACAGAGATAGGAGCACCGTGTGCATGAAACAGTCAACAGCAGAGCTACAATGAGCTTTGTAAAGGATAGTAAAGCAAAACCAGGCGCTCTCTTCCTCCCCTAACCCCCTGCAGCATAACAAAAGGAGGCTTAACTTAACCCCCCCCACGGCCCATCCTGGCTCCTCCCCCCCCTTAACCTGTATATATAGTCTCGTGTCTCTTAGAGCTCTCTTCACTTGATACAGTCATTTTGCTGTGACGGTTCCACCTGAAGACGGAAGCTTGTGTTGCCTCCGAAACGTCGTGATTTATTTTTGTATTCTTTTATTTTTCATCTACGTGACTTTACCGAAAAAACCAAAGAGTATGGAACCTTGCAGTCACGAAAACTTCAAATCTAGAATCAAAACAGGTTATTGACCTATCTCTGTAGTGTTATGAGTATTATACTATCAGTTGCATTACTTTCTAGGAACTACGTGATTTTTCTTACATCCTCATAAGTATAACCTTATCTGAGAAAGTTATGAGACTCATTGATACATCCATGGATAAATAATGTCCTAGCACCACAATAAATTATTCCCTTATCAACAAATTACCTTTTTAAATTTAGTATTTGAATTAATGTCAATGCTATGCTATATTATACATAAATAATATATACATGCATATTAATGAATTAACTTCATCTCTGTCTCTTCTGCTGTATCAATAATTATGCCTTATGCATAGCAAATGTTCTGTGTTTCAATGCAATCCCAACCCAACTTTCAATACATTCATTTGTAAGCACACATCAAGGGTCATTGATTTAAAGACATTCAAATTTCAAGCAGACATGTTTCAATACCAAATAATTTACACCAACTGATGAGACCAACGTCTACTGACTTAAGACATTGCATGACTATAAAATATGTGCTTCGCATAAAGAAGTTCACGGTGTGTCCCACAAAACAAAAAGTGTCACACCTAATCTTGCACTGAATTGCATTGTGCTCCTCTTGTCTTCGGGCACCTGCTAGTCAGCCAGACACATTTATTTTGATAGCGACCAAAGACGAGAGGACCACAATGGAGTTCTTCAGGAGATGCTGATGGTTTTTGTTGCAAAGTGTATAAAGAGTGCTTTTTACACGTTTCTGTGTGTTGTTTAAAACCAAATCTTCGACCAATGTCAGGAAAATTTCAACACAAAATATGGACACGGAACTGTGGTGAGTGGCTGGCTTACTGAGATAATGTGTTGGGCATGTCAGAGCACTGAGCCAGCACTGTCAAGATATTGCTTACTGAATCCTGAGCTGTCGCAACGGATGAAGTCTGCTCTCCATGCGTGACCAGATTGTCTGCTCAGTCACAGACAAAAACATTATTGTAAAAAAAGTATAAATGCTTTGCATTGCATACATTTAAAAATTCACGCAAAGGTCATTGGCATTTATGCAATGCACTTTTCAATTGAAGTGAATCTACTTAACATTTAATTATTACAACTATACCACTTTTGGTACAGAATCTTTATATTATTAAAATGTTCAGAATGTACGAATCCATCTGGGAACAGCAGTAATTAGAGAGTGCGACTTGTAATTGTCTGCGTGTAGTTAAACTCCCAGTTGGGCGTTGCTGCAACCATTCATGCCTCCATGGTCAGTAAAATAAGTACCAATTGTGGTGCTGTGGCATTACTACAGGAAAGTGTACATTTCACCACTGGCTCAGGGTTGTATACAAGGGACGAGCAATACCCAACACTAAAGTGAGCGGAAAACCACTTCATACTGTACCTCCGCTTTATTTTTCAATATTCTCGGTAGTCTACATCGCATATGAATGAATCTGCACTAAAAAACGCACCTCCTTCTCACGTTTATTTAGCTCATTTGCACAAATTAATATACAGAAACAATATTGCCTTCCCGTGAGCTAATTAGATTTTTTCGGTAAAGTCACTCACGTAGGTAAAAAAGGAAAATAAATTAAATCACGTTTCGGAGGTAACACAAGCTTCCGTCTTCAGGTGGAACCGTCACAGCAAAATTACTGTATCAAAATTACTGTATCTCTTGACCGTCACAGCAAAATTACTGTATCAAATTTACTATCTCTTGCTGTGATGGTTCCAGCTGAAGACGGAAGCTTGTGTTGTCTCCGAAACGTCGTGATTTAATTTATTTTACTTTTTTACCTACGTGACTGTACCGAAAAAACCAAAGAGTATGGACCCTTGCAGTCACGAAAACTTCAAATCTAGAATTAATTTGATTTTCTCACTGCATTTGTAAGAGACAAGTCGTATCACTGGGCTTGCATGTGGTTCAAAATGAAGTATTTGGCTCCCCACTGATTTGCACAGAGCTCCGAGTGTATTTTTATTAACGTGTGTGAAAAAAATACGTACAACCCTTTGACAATTCACTGCTGGATAAAGACCTCAGTGTGGCCTTGTTGGTAATGGTGGTTGTGTGACCACGCTGGCCAGCGAGACTCGGCACCGGCTCAGATATCACTCACCATGGATGGTACTTTAACCGAGGCCTGCCAGAATTGTGTTTTCTGGACATTTTTATGATATTAGGCAAAGCACATTGTGGTGCAATCACTACCAGGGCATTTAATGTTCCAAAACTTAACATGGTACGTGTTGTCTGCAAAGAAACCGACTTTGTTCAGTACCTAGATGACTATAGCACAAATGGTAGATGACTGCTGGGGACGGAAAACATCTCGCTGGCGAGATGTTAACTACCTCGCCTGGTATACAGGAAGTTGTGGGTTTGATCCCGACCCTGACGCCTGCTGTATATTTGGAGTTTGCATGTTCTCTCTCCCCGTGGTTGTGTGGATTTTCCTCCGGGTCCTCCAGTTTTTCCCTCCACATTTAGAAACGTGCGTTTAAGAATATTTGGCTGCTATAAATCTCACACTTGATAAGTCACTTCGTTTGGCTATCATTTGTGGCCAGGTAGCTGAAACAAAGCTATATAGTAAAGTCACGTAGAAGGGAAATAATAAAATAATAAAAACAAAACATCAAATATTTTTTTCCGACAGGCCTGTTCTTCACCTGAGGACGGCTGCTTGCGTTGTGGCCGAAACGGCGTGAGAATTATTTTATAATGTTTTATTTTTATTATTTTATTATTTCCCTTCTACGTGACTTTACCGAAAGAACCAAGAAGATGAATCCCTGCAGTCACGAAAGCTTTAAATCGAAAAATAAAGCTATATAGCTCAGTGGGCCTTACCTGGTAAAATAAAAAAAAGTGTCAAGTATAATTTTTATAGTTTATAAAATGAGAAGAAAAATAAGAACAAAGCTGTGGAGGCAATCCTGCTCGCTGCATCACAGGAACAACTACTAGCAAAGCACACGCAACTCTACTGAAACTAGACAATACCACGTGGGGAGGTGACAAAGCAACCAGGATTTCACTACGTCTTTTAATCAATGTCCCTCGTCAATAAATGTTCCTGGAAAGTACTGTGGCTGCTTTTAAGAATTCCACTTGAATATTACCTTCTGGTGTCCCCCTGGTTTTTTAGTTGAAGGTATAAAGTAAAGGTTATCTCGTTGACGATATCTTTCCATTCCATGACTTAATAGCATATAGCATTTCACCGGCAAGTGTTCTGTGCCGACTGACAAAATCTTCGGGCACCTAATTCCATCGTTCTTAGTTCCTTGACCCTGAGTTTTCGCTGCGGTCCCCTTTCACACCGTTTCATCACTAAAGTCGCCTTTCATGAACACATTAGTCGTGATTGTTCAACTTTCCACACCACATTGCTGGAAAGTAACACTCACCTTCAGTGACTTAATTAGTGATGCATCCGTTGCATGGCATTAGTCACATTGTGACGTTAACATTTAATTGGATGATAAAATGCGACGTAAAGTGTTCTAAATGATCAATTCCTCCATTTACTCAGGCTGTATATGCCAATGTGAAACTCCTCCAATTCACAAGTGACAAAAAACGGCGATAAAAGTATTCACCTTGCTGGCCAAGACGTAATGCACTCGCCTCCCCTCAGGATAATGCCACTACGGGTAATGTCATCTCGCTACATGATAAGCCACGCCGCGAGTGACGTCATGTTGTTTTGCGGCTTGGAACGTAATGTTATTATTGCCAAATACCTACGAGCACAAACACGCATTGGGAAGCACTACGAGAATCCATTCATAAGCAGCGTGTCTTTTGTTTTAAATACTGAAGTTCCAGTTTGATAAAGACCTCGGAGGGTTCATGCGAATGCCTGTAAAAAAGCATTGGTCCAGGATTGTTGAGACAAATGATTCCCAACATTTCTGGATGTGCGGACCACTGTTAACGCACCCATAACATTGTATAAGGTCAGAAACCAATGTCAGAAATCAGTAGATTCAGTCAATAGCCAGCTGTGTTAATGAATCAATAATACAATCTAAATAGTTGTTTAATGGGCAACAGTTCTGCAGACCACTGCCCACGGCCTTGCAGACCAGATCACAAGTGGTCCGTGGCCCACAGGTTGGGAATTTCCAGCTTAGATCCGTGTCTTGGGCACCCCAAGGTAAATGCACCTGGTTCAACTAAGGTCAAAGAAAATGCAAGCCTGTCAGAATAAGTAAAAACGTTTGTATAATGAATATATTGAATTTATGTAAATGTCACGCGAGGCGCTAAAAATGTTGCCTTTTCCCAAACAACTCTGCATTTACCTCAGGTTATAATTGTTCTGAGGTACATTATGAATATATTCCACATGTATGCTTTTCAAATTATCTACTACATATAACACTGCAATAAGAACTGACACAGGCTTTTTATTAATTTAAAGCAGGTGGGAATTCACTGACACAAGAAGGATTCTTTTCACTCCAGACTTGAGATAAATTGCAAATGAAATGAATATTTTACAGGTACAAACAGGGAATAAAACTTTATCAATCAAAAACGATTGCACACAACTAAAATGTAAAAGTTATAAATATAACTATGTATGTCTAAAAAATGTCATTAAAGATTTAACAATTATAAAAAAATACATTCGACAAAGACAAAATAAAGAAATGTATACAACAACGTAATAACAAAAGGACAACGATAAAAAATGTACCAAAATTGTACTGTCACATATTTAAACTGTTATAATGTATTCATGCAATATATAGCTGAATCCATCGTAGTTATTGGAATTAGATTGAAATAAAAAAAAACTATTTGGTTTCAGTATATCTACAATTGTGACTTCTATTTTTCGATTTAAAGCTTTCGTGACTGCATGGATTCATCTTCTTGGTTATTTCGGTAAAGTCACGTAGAAGGGAAGTAATAAAATAATAAAAATAAAACATAATAAAATAATTCTCACGACGTTTCGGCCACAACGCAAGCAGCCGTCCTCAGGTGAAGACCAGGTCTGTCGAGGCGACAGCGTCTGAATGCTGTCGCCTCTCATTACAAATGACAGCCATATTTGTATACTGACACATGTACTGAAATGCAGACTCAAGATTTATTATTCTGTACTGCTACTTCAAAGGAATCTGCACAATGTTTGTACTTCAGCTGATTTTCCCAAGACTTTACATATGGTACAATTCTAAATGGTTTTGGAAAGTTACATTCAGTATTTGTATACAGATTGTGCAACTCATGAACAATTTACCTCCTGCTTTCTTGAAGGCTGTCTTTTCTCGTTTGTATTGATTTTTATGAAGTTTCTCTGGCACACATTTTCCTGAAGTTGAATGGGTTCATATTCTTTGGGTCTTTCGGTAAAGTCACGTAGATAGGTTCAATAAACATTGCCTATCAATCAATCCACATTACATCAACAGTGTCACAATAGGACGTGATGCAATTGGTAAATTCCATATTTATCTACAATGTAATATTACACATTGTTGCTTTATACTATGGTGCATTTCATACAAAAAGCCCACAAACCAACGTGCCTTAGAGGACATTTCGATTGGCAGCCTTGAGCCAGAATCAAACAAATCCACATCGTTTTAGTAGAAACACAGCAAAAAGCTGGTCAAACATTTACATATTTGTAATTGAAAATCAACATCAGCAATGACCTATCCACTGCTGGTTGAAGGCCTCCCCAAGTCAAAACCATCGCAGTGTGGTCCTGTAACAAATCTACCCTCTGCCCACAAACTGATCTCATTGTGCCGGCTCTTTGGTGGATATCCTAAACAAAGAATATGTAACAAAAGTTGAGAGTTATGCAATTTTTGTGATGTATTTATATTAAGGGTGTGAAGTGGTGACATCAGTGGTTATCGCATTGCGCTATGAACCCAGCTACCAGAGCTTAATTCCTGGACACGGCTAACATCAGTAGTGAGTAATATTTGATCTGGTCCTGCGATAACCCTATCACTAAAATAACATATGACTAGCATGGTGATGTATGTAATGTATGGTTAAACAACCTCATTGGTGACATGACATTGGGAGATTTTTTATTATCAAATAGTGGATTGACAAATTGCTGTAAATGCATATTTACAAGAAAATTGCATTGTAAATGGATTTCTTCAAACTTAATAATGCCATTGGCAATTCAACGCACCAAGATAAAATTGCAAATTCAAAAGTTATATTTCAAACAGATTTGCCTCAGGCGCCGTAAAGATCCAAATCGTGATTATTTACACACATTTGCATTTTCCCTACAGAGCAAGAATTACGTGCAGAGACGTTCTACATGATTAATTGAATAAATGAAGCACTACTCACTCACTCTGGCAGAATATTCCATCAGGCACAGCGGACTCTTTTCATTTCCCAGCACATGTGAGCAGAGATAAGCATACACATCCACAGCCACAGCCATTGCCAACAGTGACAAATTACAAACCCAGGAGCCATAAAATCAGATGTAATTTATTGGCTTGGAATGCATTTATGTTAGCAAAATTTATATTTGGGAATGCCTTGAGCGTGTTCCCACAGGCGTTGTGTTCGAAAGGGATGTTGATGAGAAACGTTGTTCAGTCAGTCTTTATGTCAGCAGGTAGTAAACCCCAACACTCTGGGGGTACTGCTTGCCTGGATTTAATCTGGGCAGTTGAGGAATCTGACATTGTGTCTATATTACAATAAACAAGGCCAACCAGACAACGCAATATGTGGTTTAGACTCCCATGTGACATGGTCCCAGCTCAGCACTCTTATGCCATCACTACCTTTTTAGCCGGTGATCCACTGCTTTCCATTTTCTTGAAAGGCCCAATGGGATCAAGATTCTCTTTTGCAGGGGAGACAATGTATAATTAGCTGCTGGGCAATGTGACACGTACCAGTAATGCAGTCCTTTGGAGGCAGGGTTGGCAATTAGTAGAAATGATCATGGATGTGAGACTGGTAAACCCACCGAGCTACAAGGTAGCTCAATAAATGACAGTACAGCATTCATTCAATGAAGCCTGACTGCTGATGAGATACAGTGTGTCAAAGCAGGTCCAGAAATATGTGCAGGTGACATAGTTTGCTTATCAATATTGATATTTAGATTCTCCACAATGTGAATGATTACACTGAGTCCATACGGAATTTATATCCACGTGAAATTTTGAGTACTTTTCCTGCCATGAGCCTTAAGTGGTGGTTTTTATTTACAGGTACTCCATTTTTCTCTCTTGCAAGAAATGCTCATTCAGGAATGTTTCAAAATATCTCGGTTCAGCACCCAACTGAAAAATAGTTTTGAGAGACTGTGAGGCGTTCCTTACTGAAGAAATGTAAATATGATTTGAAGCATTCGTGACTGCAGGAATTACTTTGGTTCTTTCGGTAAAGTCACGTAGAAAGAAAATCAGATATATAATAGACTACGACGCTTCGATTGCAACACAAGCAACCGTCATCCGGTATGAATGAGAAAACAAACCTAGTAAACTTAGAAATGTAATGCAATGCAACACAGAGAGTCGGCTAACACAACAGTTAACATTTTACCTGGTTGATTACGTTCTTTCAAATATTGCTAAATTTGAAGTTAAGTATGAGAGAGAGACAAACAGACACGGAGAAAGACACAAACACAGAGAGACACAGAGAGAAACACATACACAGAGAGAGAGAAACACAGAGAGACACACCCTCCCCACCCAGCCCCTCCTCACCCTCCCCACCATCCGTCCCCCACCAAGCCCCACCCTCCCCACCAAGCCCTCCCCTCCCCACCCAGCCCATCCCTCCCCACCCAGCCCCTCCCTGCACGACGGACGGATGGACACAATTATCCCCTGTGGGCTGGTGTAACCAGGAGGTTCCTACCAGTAAAAAGCCTTGTAGACTCATTATCTCTACAACAAAGGAAATAGGCACTCTAGTTATAGTAGTGTTGAGACAATTTTCACATTTGGAACTTATATTTTGGAACTGGCATATAGCCAACGCTTGTTAATGATGTCACAAGGTATTTGGTAATTGTCGCACTTTGGTTATTCCCCATAGAAATAACTAGGCCGCGGCAGGCCTAAAACCATCGACTTCGTGAATACTGCTTCATTGGCGAGCACGCTCGCTATTGTGCTGCCCAGCTGCGAATTATTGGCCAATGCAGTTTGGCATGTAACCTGGCAAGGAGGCATCCAAGACGGGTTTTAATTTCTGTCACAGCCTACTTAATAATGACTGCTATACCAAGCACAAATTCAGCTGTCGTTGAAATACAGTACTGTCGTCATATCTGGGGTAAATCACCCAGTTCCTCCTCACTATACTTTATAGGCAGTTAGGCTGATTGACGATCCAGCACTCACTGATTCACTTTTAATGAGCTCCGCGGAGGTCAGTCACCTCTGTACTATTCTTCTACCGTTACTACCATGGTGACTATTCCCATGAACTTCTTTAATTTATTCTTTTACCAGAGAGGTCAAAAGACCTCTCTTTCTGCTTCTTCCCCTCGAATTGCCTTTCCCAAGAATGTATAACCATGCTCTACTTAAGAAACGTGATTTTAACGCTTATTACAATTTGATAGTGCTCTTTCTTGCTGGCCACTTGACGTGTTGGACCTTTGGGCCTGTACTCGACAAGTGTGTAAAACTAAACAAATATAGGTTGGCACAGTTGGCTGCCTTCCATGTAACAATTGGTGCATGGCCAGCCAGCTTAAAGCACACATCACTGGTTTCAAATTGTACGAACAGCCCGAGGCACAAGACAAAGCAGAATAAAACCCCTATGCTGAAGTGTGCAGAGAAATATAATTAATCAGTTAACAGGTGCATAGAGTTCCAATGGCTTAGCGAGATACATTTCCCCCCCAAAGCAAAATCACAATGGCTAGTGGGGGCACTGTGGTTAGAGAACCTGATTCACAGATGGAAGGTTGTGAGTTCAAATTGACTTCACCCGTCATCTTATTAGGTTTAATAAAACGGGTAAGACCTTGTGGGAAAGTCAACAGTGGTTGTCCTATGGATAGACTTGCCACCCGTTATCAGAATGTGGAATTTTCGACGACCAGGTCAGGGCTGTAAACGAGAGATTAGCGCTTTAACTGTTTGTTTAATGGATGTCCAAACACTGAATTGGTGAAATATTGTATTCCCATACAACACACATTTTCAATTAATTTGTGGTACAACTTCAGAAAGATAGTGTAGATCCCTCCCAGCTTAAGCAAAATAACCACAAAATGAAGGATAGCTTCTTCTCACTTCATAGTGGCTCTTGAAGGCTTCAGAACAATTTAATTATACAATTTAATTTCATGCAGAGTCGTGCTGTCAGTAGGACCCATGAATGCAATGCATACAAAACGGACCTAAAACACACAACACAAAGGCCCCCTTTGATACTTATTATAGACTGGCTGAGGTAGCATTAAGGCTGGCAAGGCACAGATTTCAGAGGTAGGGTTCCCCATTACCATGCGTCATTTCCATTGCATTTTTTCCCACATTGCCACTGTTTAACTATCACACCAGGTATGCTCATCTTTCTTTAGAACTGATTTTTGTGTTTAATTTGTTGTCCTTCCTCCACACCTCCGATTCTCACAGTTGGCTATGTAAGGTGCGAAAGAAGTTCAACATACATACATACAAAAACAAAGATCCTCTGGACAACCTTAACAGATTATTGGGACAACTGCTGCTGTGAGCGAGCACCTACATATATATATGCATACATAGGTTGACCAAGGGCAAGCCCAAACTAACTTCAGAAAAAAAGTTTTCATTGGTGTCACCGGAATCATAGGCAGCGTGTAAACCGACATCGTGCCCGACACACACACATACACACCAAGGTAAGGACACACATTCACTTGCACACTTCCACATGCACACACAAAGTTTACGAAAACTCGTGTGCAGCTTCTGCCGAACAAAAGCTCTCACTGCATCTGTGCACACACACACACAAAACGCAAAAAAACAAACTACTCCAGATCATGTCACAGCCAGAAGCGCTGCAGATGCAAATTGTTTCAACAGGTTACAAACGCGCCTCACCGTGTCAAGCAACCACGGCGTGCTGCTTCAGTGATGGATGACACGATTGGGGGGGGGGGTCCATCAACACTTGGGGGGGGGGGGGGGGAGCTGGGGACGTGAGGATGAGAGAAGGAGGGAGCGTGCTTCTCACCCTTTCACCACCTCCCCAGTGCTACTGCAAGGATGCTATTTTCAGTAATAGCCTAATTCTGCACCGCCAGACGACAGGCTGGGAGATCGATGGTGGGGTTCAGGGCGGGTGGCTGGAATATGCAGGGGTGCACCGACTGAAAGGCGAAGTGCAAGGCTCTGCATGCAGTGAATCTTATGCCATATTGAAATTCACAAGTGAAAATAATCCACGGCGTGAAGAAAGGCCTGCGCATGGCGAAGTAGTAAGGGATATATTTTTCTGCTGTATGGCAGTGCAAATAAAAGAATGACCGTGAGGTTTTTGTCATGTGTCTGCGTGTACACCACTGTAAATGCTGTATCTTTAGTTTCATTTGCATTTAAATGCCATTTCCCCCTCTCTTTTAACAGGCATTCACATTCACCAATTAAAGTCTGAAATGCATCTCAAGTTCAGCACTTCTCTCACGTCGTTTTCTTTTTCACACTTGGCATGCAAATTAATGTTAGGACTACAAAACGAAAAAATATTTTCATATTCATAATCACAACAATAAGAATTACTATTGCGATTTTCAGTATTGTTATAAGTTATACTAACTGTGGAGATCGGCTGAAAGACACACGACTCTCCGTGTCTTTCTCTCTCTCTGTGCATCTCTCTTCGATCTCAACTCCAGTGATCCGGGTGCTGCTGCGGGGTCCACTTTCTGCCCCCCCCCCCTTCTCTCCCCCCCTCCTACTGCCGAGGCCTATATAACCTCGTGCCATGGCAGATCTCTCGCCTACTTCTTGCTGTGTTTGTCCCACCTGATGACGATTGCTTGTGTTGCGATCGAATCGTCATGATATATTATTTTTCTACCTACATGACTTTACCGAAAGAACCAAAGAGTATGACCTTCAATTTGTTAAAATTCACTGCTCTGATACTTTATTCTCTTTTGCTTTCGGTCGCTGGGGTTGAAATAAATTGGAAATCGATACAATATCTGGAAAATCTCCCGAGAAATATATTTTTCACCATAATGGAGAAGCATTTGTTAGACTTACCTTTTGTCTCAAGTGCTGAATAAATAAATAAAGACACCAAATCCACTTTGTTGCTGTGTAGAATAATTTAATAGATTCACTTTCAATAAAGAAATGTAAAATTTTAAGCGAATTTGCGAAAAAAAATGCTTTCCGCTCGACCTTCTTCTGTGTGAGAGTAAAAATCCACCCGCTCATGAATATTAATGACGGGGGGGGGGGGTGCGGCATTTGGAATGACGTCACGCGCGTGACACACAGACAGACATTCTTGGCTCATTACAGTAGTAATACTGTTCTGCATATTATATAAGAAAGTTGGGTACATGAGCAGCCTCTTAGTTTGTTTGCCAGCGAACCAATTTACATTGGAACAGATGGTTTTATTGCTGAAGCTGCCCAGTAATTTCTATTAAACCTAATTGGTTATTTATTAAAGCCTAATTGTCTCCACATTTTCTAAAGATGGTCCTGCTCAGTGGATACGTTTGCATGTGTACATATTTGGAGTTTGCGTGTTCTCCCTGTGGTCACCTGGATTTTCCTCCGGGTCCTTCAGTTTTCCCCTTCACATTTAGAAACACGCGTTTAAACTAGTTGGCTGCTAAAATTGTCCATATGATAAGCCACATCGTTGAGCTATCATTTGTGGCCGGGTCACTTCAGAAAAAAAGCTAAATAGCTCAGTGGGCCTTAACTGGTAAAATAAAGCATATCTGAGTTTTTGTTTTAATATAATAAATTCGAGCATATGGAGAATGTAAGACACAAAAGGGGAATGCTCAACTCTGTACAAACATTACGAAGAATGGTGACTGCTGGTGGATGTCCAGCCTCCCAAAGATATATTAACAAAAATTTACTTCATTCTGCATAAAAGAGAAGAGCATGGAATAATCTGAATCATAAGGAGAAATGTGAAATATGGAAACCAGTTTCCCAACGTTTTCAATGTGGAAAAAATAAACATTTTCGTGGTAGTTCAATTCAAGTGGGTGGATCGGTGGTGCAATAGTTAGCACACTGCACTACAGTATGATTCCCAGCCACACAGCTGACATCAGTGGTGAATGATATCCGAAATGAACCTGGGACCCATCTCCGCCCTCCCCTTCACCAACCCACACTTAAAGAAGCATGGCGAAGAATGGTCAAACAACCCACGTGACCAACACCATCCAAAGGTGGCCTAACAAAGGACTGAAAATGATTAATGTTTGTACATTTTAGATTCGTTCAAAGTTAGTGCAACTCCGTAATCCTTATGAAGGCACATTTTAGTTTTGTTTAAAGTTAGTGCAACTCCGTCATTTTTTAAGAGCTTGTCATTTTCACTGAGGCCGAGGCCTGCCTCCACTTGAGCAGGTTTAATCATGTCCCCCAATTGCTTTTCTGTCCTAGAAGGAACTGCGAGGTGACAACATAATTCATCATCATTTTGCCATAATAATTCCACTGCTAGATTAAGGCCTCCCCCCCAAGCTGTTGCCATCCATTTGTCACCGTCTTGTAAGAATGTACCTAGCAACCTGCGCACAAGCTAGATTTTATTACTCAATCTCCCCCTTGTGCGAGTGTGCTCTCTACTTTAGCTGTCACTGTTTTAAGTCTTGACCATCGGTCAACATCCTTTCTAGTAACATGTCCTGCCCAAGGCCATGTAGTTTCTTTAAAAAAAAATCCCATACAATCTCGAATCCATATTTCGATAAATAAAATAAAATAAAGGTTTGCTAAGAAGCATGGAGGGATGCATGTTTGGAATTATATGGACACATTGGATAAGGAATACATGGAAATGCAATGACAAATGCAAAAACGTAATGACAATCTCAAATAGACAGATAAAGAACATAATTGTGTTCAGAAGCAGAGCAATTTAAGCGGCATACTAAAGTCTAATGAGATATTTTCAAACTGGAGGAAAAATAGCACCGATATCTCAGTGGCAGCAGCATTACGACAGCCAAATAGTCACACAACGGGTACATACACAAAGGGTGAAGATAATATGCAAGGAAACATGTTTATATGCTAACATACATTCACACACAGGTTCCACATGCATGTACACAAAGCTCTGTATAGCTGCAAAGGCAATATACAAAAGCTAACCCTCTATCAGCTAATATGTAAAATAAATAAGGCACCAAGGCAAATTGCGCAATCAGAAATGCATTGTATTCACAATCTGTCCTTCAGAAAAATTTACATCTAATGTAAAAAAACAATGCTTTGTTAATTACCACTTCAATCGAATAATAAAATCGAAGATGTAGACATGAATAAAAGCGAGGAAAAATGCAATACCATTCCACAATTTTTTTATTTTAATCTAACTACTGTAAGCCTCATCAAATACAATGCTGAAAGAACGAAGGTACTTATGTATCTGAAACACACTATTCATTGTAATAGTCCACAAGCTACTTTTGGCAGTGGTAAACATGCCCACGTTCAGCGCTATTAAGCACTGCCCTGGCACATTACGAGCCATAAATAAACAAGGGTGGTATTTAATCCATCAACCAATAGGCCGTGGACGGCAGTGTGTTCCAGCAACATGTGTAAACAATGCAAACCCAACAGACCAGTTTCGACTTCTCTGGATCTCATTCGCATGGTGCAGCCCAATAAACAAACCTTGCCAAAATGTCTGGTGGTGTAGGCAAGAGCCATATCTGCATGTATGTGTAGTGGTGGTGTTGACGTGCGCCGACTGTGACAGTGATGGATCACGGGGCGGCGCGGGGTGCGGGGTTGGGCACGCGTTGTGGGCGTGGTGTGGACGCGCGCGCCGGGAGTGACAGATGACGGGGCGGCGCGGCGTGGGTGGTGAGGCACGCTGAGATGTGGGAAAACAGGATCGTAGCCAGCGCCCAGTGATTGGTCGAATAGGATGGGTGCTCGCAGCGACGTCCGCAGGTGGGGTATAAAGGGGGACGCGCGAGAGCACTCGGGGAGAAGTTACCCAGTTGAAGACCAGAAGACGGAGCTGAAGACCTAGTGCCCCGAGACCCCTAGTCCCGCCGTCCTTGTAGGGACCGGGGCCCTGTGTGGCTCGGAGGCGAGACTGTGGGACCCAGGGTCCGACGCCCACGTGGGTCGGGCTGGGGACCCACAGTCAAGACGGACACCCCGGGCAGGGAGTGTCCCGAGTAGCTCAGTGGGCGTTAGTCGCCAGGGTAGCTAAGTGGGTGTTGGTCACCCGAGTAGCTCAGGGGCGTTAGTCGCCGAGTAGCTAAGTGGGTGTTGGTCACCCGAGTAGCTCAGTGGGCGTTAGTCGCCGAGTAGCTAAGTGGGTTTTGGTCACCCGAGTAGCTCAGTGGGCGTTAGTCGCCGAGTAGCTAAGTGGGTGTTGGTCACCCGAGTAGCTCAGTGGGCGTTAGTCGCCAGGGTAGCTAAGTGGGTGTTTGTCACCCGAGATACTAAGTGGGTGTTTGTCACCCGAGATACAAAGTAGGTGTTAGTCACCTGTGAACGAGTTTGGTAAAATAAAGAGTGTGTTACCCGTGAAGTCGTCTCCCGCCGAGTTACTACATTACATATGCAGGCAACTGCAGCGAAAGTGGCTTAAACGACCCTGTGTGCAATGTGTCCTCCACAAAGGTGCAAAAGACAGCACTTGGAGCAAAAGCCTGTTACTTGGCAAACACAAACTTGCATTAAATGTGCATCCAAGTTAACAATTCCATGGGTGAAAAAAAAGAAAGCGCAGGCATTCCCTACAAACACGCGAGAGTCATTTCAGAATGTCAATACGAAATTAATGTTATTAGGATGGCATTTATTTATGAAACCAGTAATTTTCCCGACATACTCAGAATATAAATTCTGAAATGAGCAGCAGGAAAAACGCAACGCTGTCATCAGTCCGTAACGCTGCACACAGGCGCCAGAAGAGACAATAATGATGTGAACAAACAAAATATAAAACACATTCCTGCGGAGGGGGCTGGTAGGAACGTTAGGTTGCTCGGTCAATGGCCAGGGTCAACGGCGGCGTGGTGTATTCCGCAAATATGCCTGACTGTGAGGGCGGGCACAAGCCGGTGTGAGTAGGTTAAACGTTGAGTTTTATAAGGGCACCACGGGGTAACCAGCCCCTCCCTGCACGACGGACGGACGGACACAATAATCCCATGTGGGCTGGTGTAACCAGGAGGTTCCTACCAGTAAAACTTCTAATACGTAGTGATGGGCAACAAACTGGCTGTACTACATCCTGCAGTAACATTTTCTTCCTGTAGGTGGGTGTCTCGAGCACCAGTACACCCCATCCAAGACACTGCATTAAAGAGAGATGAGCCACCACACCTGGCTAACTTAGGTAGCCATTTTACTGTTTCCTTATGGTGTTCACCAATTCTGGTAACGTACCAGTATAAAACAGAAGTAGTGACTGCACTTGGAAAAGTAATGATACTCTATGTCACAATCAGGCATGCAATACCAACACGTATGGAAATCAACTGTATCAAATACATTTTAATTGCTGAGCATAAAGTGGTGGTCTCCATGCCAACTGTGTTAATTTAGGTTAAGAAATACCTGCAGAGAGGATTATTTTTTTAGTCCATGGGACAAGTAACCAACCCCAAGTCTTTCCGAAACCCCAAACACATATGCTCGCTGGAGTGCATTTCGTTATGCCAGCCAGTAAATCAATGTGTAACTGACTGGTATACTTTAGAGCTTAACTGAAAAAAACGAATTCCAAATAATATTTAGGAACAATGCCAATCATGCAGCTGTGATTTAAAAGTACTACAGTAGCTGTTTAATCGGGAATCATTCTCATTATAGTGAAGAACAGCGCAAACCATGTGGTCAATTAACAATAAACCTTGTTAGGGAAAACCACCTGTACTTATACACTCCTTCAATGAATCCATTTGAATTAACAAATACATTTTTTCCCAGCTGTTGAATATCAAGTGTTGCCAAAATGTATGCGATCAAACACATGGCTATATTTTTGAGAAAAACACAAGCAGCCTTAGTAAAATGTTTTTTCCTGAGCAAGGTAGTCTTCACATAAGCACACACACAAACCTATATATTTTTTGGACAAAAGCAGATGCCATAATCCTAGCTCAACTGCAGCCGAAGAGTTCATACTGTTTCACCCAAAACAAAGCAACCAATCAACCACAAGCATTGTGGCGGTTCCGCAGATAAGAGCGGTTTCGTGAAAGTAGTGGCCAGTTTGTCTCCAATAATATTATCCATACTTGCCTAATGGTGTCCTTGCGTCGATGTTTTTTCAAACCCGAAAATCAAAATAACATTATCCATGAACAGCATCACCCGCCCCCCGCAGATTGCCATAGATAAACAGAAGTCAGTGCATTCTTACATATTTCATACATTTCAGTACGAATAATTGGGATATGCTGGATGTTGTCAATATATAATATACATCGTGGTGTGTCATGCAGTCAATATTATTGATCGCTGTACATTTGAGAATGTGTGCCTGGAACTTTAAATAGAATTTCAGTTGTGATGGATCAGTACTCTAACAGGCCATACCTATTATGTAACATATATAGTTTAGGTTAAAAACGAAACTATATATTTTACCAGGTAAGGCCCACTGAGCTATGTAGCTCTTTTTCAGAAGCGACCTGGCCACGAATGATAGCTCAACAAAGTGGCTTGTCATCACGTGGAAATGTATAGCAGCCAAATACTCTAAATGCATGTTTCTAGGTTGAAAGTGGGCTCAGAAAAGCATTGACTCTTTGATGAAACTGCACATTAATAGTATATCATTCATCTACGAACTGATAGGCATAAGGTAAATCATAACTGCTCGTATCTCCATGGACATTTCTGTGTACAGGTAGTCTGCAACTTCACATCTCCGAAGGACATTATCTTATCCGATATTGTGCACAACAGGAATAATCATGCTTTGCTGGTTTACTGACATTGTGCATAAGCACAGAGTATACCAAATGCCTCTTCTTGCATGCATTCCCAAGACTGAAAGAGTTAAAACTGTAAAACGTTACGTGGTAAAATAAAAATATAGAACAGCAGTCATTTTATCACGTAGGAAAATGTCTCAACACTGTTTTCAGAAGGATATTGGTTCATTCCTTCTGGAGAACTATGATAAACAGCATGCAGCCAAACACAAATAGTTTAGGAATCTACTTGCTTTACTGCATCCAACACAGTATAGCCCCTACATATGAAAGCTCCATCTCTGCTTGACCGACCAACTCTGATAATTGTTTTTTTACCCTTCTATCTGGCAACAAAACTGACACCTTTTTTACGAGAAGTCATGTTTGCATAGACCACAATTCCTGCAGTCATAATGCAAACAAAAAACATAACTCTGATAATGTATGCACCAGAGGTGGGACAAAGTCATTGTTATGCAAGTCCAAGTCGAGTCGCAAGTCATCAAATTCATGACTCGAGTCTGACTCGAGTCCAAGTCACATGACTCGAGTCCACATCTCATAGGTGGGACAAAGTCATTGTTATGCAAGTCCAAGTCGAGTCGCAAGTCATCAAATTCATGACTCGAGTCTGACTCGAGTCCAAGTCACATGACTCGAGTCCACACCTCTGGTATGCACTGTCCTTGAAGTTGTGCGTTTATGGATACATGTGCATCACTGCATGCAACACATTTTTAACCAATTGAAATGTTTAAACAAATATATCTCTTCCTTACGCATGTAATCACTTGCCGAGGCATTTTAAGCTATAACTAAAAATATATATGAACCCTTTGTGTGTAAATGCCACGGTGTTGTGTTGGTTACAAAACATCGAGGTCCGTGCATGCAAATTGTATTGCTTCTGAGATGTGTTGTTTGCGAATCGCTTGCATATATTTTGTGCGCGATATAAGCGAGCCTTATTCTTGTTCAACTTTACCAATGACTTCCACAAGTCATAGTAGACGACTGTGATAATTATAATACTTTTTACTTATGCTATTTGCATATGTAAAAATAAAATGCTCATTGTAAACAGATAAACGTAAAGTCTTGTTTCTGGAGTATTTTTTGAAAGGTTCTTGTTATTTAATAAACGCGCGTGCTAAAACGGATGGTTAATTACCAATAACGTATGTTCAGGGTAAATTAGAAAGATGCGTTTCACTTCAGTGCACCATGCTGATTGATAACATTAATTTCGAATTGACATTCTCAAATTATGGACGCAAACCACAACACGTCTTTGTGCATTATTCTCTAAAATAATGTCAAAAAAGTTAATTACAAAATAGACTGTTAATCAGTGCTTTATTTCTAGATTTCGGTATGGCTCTAAACGAATGCAGTACTATTGTCATTATAGAGATTACATCTACTGTGATTGCTTTCATTGGTTTAGCCAATGTGTTTATATTTTTCAAAATTATGGCCTTAAACCGATTCCCTTTGTAGATGTGCATCCTTAACACTGTAATGGCAAAAGAATCTACGTGAAGAACAAAAACCTCCATAAACACAAAATATAAATGTTTTGAGTGCATGTTACCCCTAATTGAAAGTAATATTCTTATCGTCTCATTAAATACACATAAAAAATACAGAATATACAGCATTACACACTATACAATAAATCTCTTTTGCAACTGTTATGTGCAAGATAAATACAACCAAACCTGGACAGCATTTAGTAGAAACATTATATATTCTATCATAAACAATGTTATAATACATATACAGGCACGAGAGTTACTCAGATAATGGAACACTACAAACAAGCTGTGGGTTTTACAGGCACTGTCGAAATTGGCTTTTCGAGAATATGAAAAAATCCAGCCTAGAGTAACTAAACTATTTATTTTATCAGCTAAAACCCACTGAGTTGTGAGAACATTTTCAGAGGGGATCTGGTCATACATGACGAAAGCTCATCGATAGTGACTTCATGATTACACGTGGAAATTCATAGCAAATACTCTAAACGCATGTTTATTAATGTGGAAGGAAAGAAGCGGAGGACCCGGAGAGAAATCGATGCAACCATTGGGAGAGAGAACACGTGAACTCCAAATATACAGGCATCGTCAGAGTCGAGATAAATCCACGACCTATTGCATAGCAAGCGAGGCAGATACCATCTCGCCTTTCATTCGCATAGGTTGACTGGTGACCATTACTCGATACTTTCATAAAGTGCAGAATAGCTAGAGTATATGGATGCATAACACATTCCTGCGGAGGGAGCTGGTAGGAACGTTGGGTTGCTCGGTCAATGGTCAGGGTCAATGGCGGCGTGGTGTATTCCGCAAATATGGCCGACTGTGAGGGCGGGCACAAGCCGGCGTGAGTAGGTTAAACGTTGAGTTTTATAAGGGCACCACGGGGTGACCAGACCCTCTTCACCCAGCCCCACCCCCCACCCAGCCCCTACCCACCCTCCCCTCCCAGCCCCTCCACACCCTCCCCTCTCCACCCAGCCCCACCCCTCCCATTTTTGGATGCACGACGGACGGACACAATATTCCCCTGTGGGCTGGTGTAACAAGGAGGTTCCTACCAGTACAATGTACATATGTTGTCAATCCACTGTCGGATGAAGGCCTTCCCATGCCGTGTCAGTTGTGGGGTTTGTTTGGCCATACTTCATCACGCCGGTTAGTTACAATTGGTGAATGGGGGGGGGGATTCATATATCACCCCTCAGATTGCTTGGTTGATATCGAATGCACAGTGTGGTAAACACTGTCCCATCACTCCCCGCGACGATGTATGAATGGGTATTCTTTTATTCAGTCAAGTGAGTTCACGAGAAGATATTTCAGAAGATCTAATAAAATACTGCTTTCTGAGGACGACAGCTCTCTCACACACATTAATGCACTGTTCTGTGAGGGTCGTGAATGGGTTTTGTTTGTCATGACATAACACAACTGGGATATAATTGGGGGGAAAAAACCCTAAGTATCTCTTTTTTTTACCTTTTACCTGTCACATTTTGTAAGGACCTGAAATCGATGAGTCCCTTTTAAGAAGACATAGTTTCCTGCGACACATTTTAATCTCCCTTGTAGGCATCTATGCCGGTAAATTCAACAGGTAATTAAATTGACCGCAACCAAATTGGATCACTCAGAAAAAAAGTCTTGAAATATGTTATCATCAATCGGTGCACATTTGTTAAAATTGCTGTTTAAAACATGCTATAATTTCCATAATAGATATCACATTTTTTGGGAAATGTGGAGAATTGTAATTTCTTATTAATTTAGTGGCATTGGGGATGTCACTGTATGGTGCCGGCCCTAGAGGGCCATGGTGTGCGATGCAGTTACATCACGGACAGCATCGTGTGTGCTCGAGCAGAGCACGGCGTGCGATGCATTGTCATCGCGTACACCCCGTAGGAGGGTGTAGTACCAGCCCTAGCGGAGCTTGGTGAGCGCTGGGATAGCGATGGCACCACGCATGGCGTTCAGTGCGGGCTCCCACAAGAGAGAGCGGGAGAGTGTCAGCCCAGGGACAGGGTTGCCCCGGGCCATGGCACTCTGGTTAACCCCGTAGGCACGTGATCGGGAGTGTCCATAGGGAGGCCCCTATGTGGGGGGTCTAGGGGGTGATCACGTGTCCGGGGAGAGCTCTCGAGAGGGATCGAGAGAGAGCTGGAACGCTCTCGAAGGTGGGCGGGGCCAAGGGCGGAGCTCGCCCCGACCCGGGAGGATATAAGGTGGGTCCCTGGGAGGGACCGGGGTCGCTACGTTCTGCAAGCTGGAAGATCCACGTTCTACATCTGAAGAGGCACCACCACGTGGCTCGGGACCCGAGTCTGGTCCGTTGTAGCCCTAACACCTGTATGGTAGTGTAGTTAGCTGGGTGGTCACCACCCTCGGCTGTATCTGGTAAAGGGGCAGCTACCCCTTTTGTATATACGTGTTGTGTAATAAATGTGTTGCCTCTGAAGAAGAACGTCTGCGACTCAGTTGGACTCACTACATTAACACCGCAATTTCTTTGTTTAACCAGGGAAGCCTCACTAAGTCCAAATTATATTATTCAGGAGGATCCTGTTCAGAATGTTTTGCCAATGCATTACTGAAGTAAAGTTAGTTGAATACATTCAATCACAGTCCTATGTCCATTGTCTGCTGGATCAAAAGGCTTCCTCATGTCACGTTGGTCACAGGTGTTATCTGAGCATACTTCATCATGCTGGTTAGTGTGGGTTGGTGAAGAGGGGCAAAGGAATTGTTCAGATATCACTTGCCGCTGATATAACAGGACCCTGCGGGGTGGGCTGGTAGGAACGAATAACCAAAGAATACAAACATAATGTATTAATTACACTTGTTAAGCCAGGAAAGCCCCACTGAGTCAAAAGGTTTTGTAGGGTCCTGCCAAGTGTTTGCAGTAGGGGGCGATGTTGATACACGGACGGACGGACGATATAATCTATTGGTGGTCTGGTCCACTTCGTTCCTACCAGTATAACCTTGGCTGGGTATCAAACTAGGGTAGCTTAGAACACCGTCTCGTGTGTGAATCACTCTCCCACAGGTGTGAATATTTCTTTACAAATACACAAACCATTATGTGCTGTTCTTCACTATAATGAGAATGATGCCCACAAAGGAATATTTCCTTTGGTCCATGTGTCACCTTGCATGCAATACTATGTGGTGCGCAGTATGTGCAACATCCAAGGAATATATACAACCATTCTCGTGCGTGCTGAAAATGTTAAATAAACGTATGCAAGTACAAACTGTCTCAAGTTCGGTATGAACTTCGTATTTTGTTTTAGATGCTAACATGGAAATAAAACGTTGACTTTTATTCATAACGTCACATGAATTGTTGAAAGAATAAATGGCTTACAAATTTAATTTGAAGAATGATATTGAATCTCTGGTGAATTCTCTTCTCTGCGAATCAAACCTTACTTGACAAATATATTCAACCAAGCGATACTACATATGTTAATATTGTAGATTCTGAAATAGCATCCAACGAATTACTCCAAGTACCGAATCAGAATCTTTATTTAGACTGGAGGAAGCTGATGAGCTCCAAAGCTCTTTTTTCACAGATGTCCAGTCGGGGCGGGTCAGAAAGTTACAACAGGAGGAAACCGCTACATTTTAATGCACACTACATAATTACATTCACACAATATCATTACACATTTATGGCTGTTATGGTTTTGATTGCAAATGAGTCTTATTGTCTCAATGGAATGGCTAGTAAAACGTTACGACTGTACTGCTATATATAAAATTCACATATCACAACAGCACCGCCAATCCTAGGGTGAAACATATTTGAATTACCTTAGTTACACATTCGGCACGTAACAATGTGCAAAAAAGAGTAGTGTTTCCAGATATGATACAAGGGGGTGTGCATAACGGCTGGGTGCACACATCCCACGTGTTTGCATTGTCTAGTCCGGGTATTCATGTAGTCTGTACATTTCGCAACCGGTCAAATGTTTTCCAGAGGGCATCGTGTTTTTGCTTTATAAAAGGTGAACAAATATTATTGTCCTTTTAAACTCCCAACGGTTATCATGCTTCCAATGAGACCACATAGGGGCGTGCAGACCTTGCACACAGACACGTGTGTGCCGAACACGTCGGTCTATGAGCACATATTCTGACAACAAAGACAAAGATCCCCCGTATAGCCTTAACAGACTGTTGGGCCAAGTGGTGTTAGCGAGCACCTATGAAAACCGGCACAGCACACAAGGGGGTGGATGGCCAGCACCACGCCCGGACGCCTTTGTCTCCCCAGTGGCGATGTTTACATACTGCACCAGGTACTTATTAGAGGCTGAGTCGACCTAGGGAAGGCCAAGCACCGGTTACGATTATAATCGGCACTGGTGTTGGCCATCAGCGGGAATCGAACTCAGAGCACCAGGTTCGTAGCGCAGTGTGCTAACCACTACACGGCCGCTCCTTACTAGTCTGACAATGCACAATGAATCAGGCACAGCTGGGGGATACAAGGCACACAGCAGGGCAGACATGACAACAGGCTTGTCGGCTCGCACGCACGAATGCACGCACGAGCGCATCAGTGTGCACTTGTGTGTGTGATGGACAAAACATGAATTTGACTACATACACACCACACAGAATTGTGAAATAATTAATACAATAAGGTATTTTAGATAGGGGTGTGTGTATGTACTGTGTACAAATATATTCGCCTGAAATAATAAATTCTGTGTCCACACGTCCTTGTGCAATGAAAAAATGATCTGCAATTAGAATACAGGAAAATAGCAAATATCCCGCTGCAATTATGGATATCCACGTTCCACGAAAATACATTTTTCACGTCGATATCCTCTCACCTGCATAAAGGATATTAACTTGTGACTTTAAACATGCCACAAGCACATATGCATATTTATATATATCATAAGCCTCAGGCAAGACTGGTCATGCTCTGGAGAGACTGGCTCTCATAATTAGAATGTGGAATTGCCACCACTGGCTCATTTGAGTAGAGAGACACTTTGTTATTCATCGTCTTCAGGCAAAGATTTTCTACTTGATATAAATGGCCAAGTATGGTTAAAAACATGAAAATGCAATTACTATATTATATTTTGCATCTTGACTTAAAGCTTTCATGACTGCAAGAATTCATATTTTTTGGCTCTTTCGGTAAAGTCACGTAGATAGGTTCAAAGTCTGCCTCTGCAGCTTTCCCCCTCTTTTTTCCTCGTGATGACGATCGCTTGTGTTGTGATCGAAACGTAGTCGTTTTTTGTTATTTTCTTTGAACCTATTTACGTGACTTTACCGAAAGACCCAAATAATATATATTTTGCATGTTTTAGTGCAGTCTTATTAAGTAATTCGTAAACAGCTGAAGCTATATTTATTACCATTAAAAGCAGTTGAAAATATAGGAGGATTGCATTTTAAAAATACCATCCTAATTAGAAAAATACATACAGGCACTATAGGCACTTGCTTGGAAATGTATCTAAAAAGGGCAATTCAATGGTAGTATGCTGGTTAGTTAGCAGAAGCAAAAGGTACAATTCATACTCTGTAAAAATGTGTCATGTGAAAGAGCACGGGTGGCAGATGGCTACTGCAGACCAACCGAGAGGTTCTGGGTTAATTCCAGATTTCCACAAGTGACAGCAGTGACAGTGGTAATTGGTGAAGACACTTAATGTCAGCGTGACCGGTGAAGTTCTAAAGGACAAGAAGACCACATGAGCAATTTCCTCTTGGGATTTTATGTTTTGATAAAAAGATTTCGTTTTTCTATGAAGTATTTTTAGTTTATCAATTTCCAATTTTTTTTTTTTTAACCCATGAAAGCAACACTGGCTCAAAAGTTATATTTTAAGAGTACACACTCTAGGAATGTATTAAGAGAGGAGGCAGTTGGAGAAACCCAGAGAACACTTCACAAATGTTCCTTGGCTTCTCTTTCGATGTCAGCCTTTTAATTATCAATAAGTATCAGTTTATCTTTTTAAATAATATATGACTTATTGAAGAAGTCATTTACTTATGTTAAAATGAGCACTGTCACAAAGTCATTGGAGGATGACATTGACTTTCATTTATATACAAAAACAGATATCACTCCATGAGCTGATGTATACACATCTATATTGAATTGTGGTATAAATGTAATGGTATGATTTTGGGTTGCCATTATTACATTCAGTTAGACACTTACTCTATAAGTTGCATTATTTCACTTCTATTGGCAAAGGTCTCAATTGATAAATTCTTCACGTAATTATTTCAAGCCTTAATGAGTCTTACGATCTCTCGGCCTAAAATAAGAACATGGTGCAGCTCACACAACGTGAGTGTTAGGGTGGTTGGGTGTGGTGATTGCCATATAATTGCAATCATCGTCCTGAACATTTACATGCATACATGGTCAATCTAAGTCATTGTGCCTACAATTATTTTCAGTTCCATTGTCATAGAGACACCTTGTGGCAAGGCTAAATATTTCTCTGTTCTAAATGAGCAATGAGCATTGGCACTCAATTCCATGACTCACAGCCAGTGAGGGAGATGTTACTTTCCCATGGCGGATACCAGCATCTCCATAGGACAACCCCTCCTTGCTTGGCACACAGTGAACATTCAAGGTTATGAACCGTAGAACGATGTTGGGCAAAGTTGAACACCAAGCCTGAAGGAGGCATTCCCATGGAAACCAAACTCTTGGAGAAAAAGAAGCATTATCCGGATTTGTATATCCTATTCAGACCAGAAGAAGCCATTATCAACCTGCAATGACTCCTGAACAAATATTGGTGACGTTTATACACGATTGTTGTAATGCACAGGTAGAGCCAAGCATGCATCAACTACAGAATGTAATTCTGTCACTGAAAAAACAAACTAAATTGTAATCCTTGAAGTGTAAACATGCTGAAATCACAGGATGAAATGGCACTGAACAAAACGGATTGTTGATAATAGTTACAGTGCTTCTTTATGTACCACACTGCTGAAAAATAATAATACAAACGTATAGTTCATGTAAAATGTAAAAATCAGCAGTAGAGCTGGCGGGGAGCACCCAGAAGCAAAGGTCATGGCTGACTCCTGAGGCTTAGCTGACACGGCTGCTTCTTTATCTCTCACTTTGGCCCATTTCCCTGCTCACTTTACCAATAATAAGATAACAACACATCCTTGGATCATCAGTTATATTTTGAGATGCAAATCACTATTCCTGTTCTCATATGTGATAAGTTCTCACCATTCAAATAAACAGATATGAAGCTACTGTGGCGATTTAATTTAAGGCCAGCTAAAAGCTCCCTCTGAGCTACAGAGTTGAAGGCAATGCTAGCACTGAAGATATTTAAAAGGTACTGTACCTGAAAGTCATAGAGGGCCACATCATACGTACATGTTAACCTCAAATGATTGAAATCAGTGAGGTCCCTGCTTAAAATCGTAGGGACAGGCCCATTAAACTGAGGGAAACCCAACAAACTGAGGCACAGAAACATTTAACTATTACGCAGGCGAGAGTGAGTCTACTTTTGGAGAAAAGGGGGAGGGGCGGTTACAAAATGAGTTTGCTAGCAGCATAGTAAATGAAACAATGATAGCCTTAAATAGTAATTATTCGCTTCGTGTTAGTTTCTCAAATAAAAGGCAGTGAGTAAAGAAATGCAACTTTTGGAGCTGACCCTTTACACGAAAAGTATGGTTCGAACTGTTTTATGGTTTTAGTTGTCCTTCCCCCGCACTTCCGATTAGCAGTTGGCTACGTACGGTGCGAAATAAGTTAAACATACATACATACAGCAGCTGCCGGTGAACTTCCATAAATATGACTGGGTGAATAACTTTCAGGTAATCAACACTCGACCTTTTTAAAAACCATCAGTCTCAAGGGTAATCCTTGAGCATAATCATTGAGACTTGACGTGTATGCACTAATCTGGTCCATCCATCATTCAGCCCCAAGGTCTAATAATTTTAAAAATGTTGAGCTATCCTTTGTCGACGCATATACGTGTGTTTGCTGCAATGAAATGAGCACTATCCCAAATTCTACGATGAGCTTGTGATGAAAAATGCATGACAGAGGCATGAGATAAAAATACTCTAGCCCGTGTTTGAATGTGTAAATATGAAGTACATTAATGTATCCTTTTATTTGATGTGCCAAAAGCAATTATCTTTCTGAAATGGCTTCGTATAAAACAAGAAAAAATCTAACAGAAAATTATATATTTTTGGGTCATTGTTTTTTCAAAGATGAAATGGTCCTAACAAGCTTGAATTAACTGTTTATGCAGTGTTAGATTTGGGTTTGTTCATGCAAGCATACGTGTATGCACGAACGGATGCATTTTAGACCATGCTAAACATAAATATGAATACGCTGGTGACGCTCCATACAGTTATTATCATAAACTTTTAAGATCCATATTTACATCATCACTCTCAATTCACTGCATCTCTCATTCTACTTCTCTATTTGATCACCTCTAGCTTTGGCAATTAAATGCTACATCTCATCAAGATCAGCCTTACCATTGCCTACTCGTTCAACCATTTTATAGAATGTAAAGTGCGAGTGCAATGAATTTGGAATTCATACGAAATACAATGGATTAACGTTAATGACAAGATGAAAGTAAATGTAATCAAAATGTCAGATAAAGGAATTATTCAGCCATTTGATTATTTGACCTTTCATGTAACTTGGTCATTGTAAAGGGACTTTGTTTTCCTTTAGGTGTAACCCTTTTCCATTGGAAAATGGCATCAATTTGAAGAAATGCCATGGATTAGCATTTAAATGAGAGGCTGCATCTCCTGCACACCAGACGAAGATCATCCGAATGAACGTCATGAAGGCTTCATGAAAGTGCCATGGTTCAAACACAAACATATACGCTTTTTGAAGCTAAGAAGACTAATGAATGGATGTGCCTCTTATCGAACAAAGGTTGATACTATTTCTGGATAAAACCAATACCCATGGGAAAAACAGCAAATTAGACTTAGAAATAATAACTTTGAAAACATCGAACATGTTACCTCCTGTCTCACTCAACTTGTAAAAATGCCCAATTAGCATTCTGTCCTATTACACAAAGCCAGTGATTATTTATCTATTGTACTTGCAGTTGCAAAGACTGAAATATTAAATTCCTCTGGAAAAGACTTTGCGAGATGCAAAGCAATATTCGGCACACGTTAATGTCAGAGGGCAGCTGGGTGGCACCGTGACACAGTAGTGAGTCTATCCCGTGGTCGAGGAAAGACTAGATCAACAATCCCTCTGGGGTAGATAAAATTAGTACCACTGAGAGGGTCGTCAAGAGAGGTTGTTTTATGGTAAGACAGGTCCTTCTATGTCGATGCACGAGCGCTGCCAAACATTCATTGGGGTATGAAGGTGATGTGTGTTGGAAGAAATATTGCAGCAGTATGCCAAAAACCCCACTTCTGAATGATGGGAAGATCATGTATTAAAAACAATGAATGTCACACAAAATAAGTATAACCAGTAAAAACTAAGTTTTTCACTATAAATCCTTTATATGTATGGCGGCTAGAGTCCTCTCGTCCTCTGGCTTGAGATGGCTGTCACCTATGGGACAGATGATTGCATTGCACCATTAAGCAATTGGTAATTAAATATAATATTTTTGTCCATAAAAGTGTAAAATTTAGGAAAACATTTTTCACGAACATTGTCACGCACAACGAGTCTGTGTGGAAAATGTCAGCTCGATTGGATCACGGGAAATGGGTTAAAAAACGACCGAAAGATTTGCACGGTCCTAAGCAAGCAAGCGAACTTAATATAAAGGATTTAATAAAGGATTTAAAATATATTCGCCTGTGGAGGACGCGGGGATCGATCCCGCGACCTTTGGCATGGGAAGCGAGGGCGCTACCAACTGCGCTACTCCGCCAGGGCCTGTGGAAGTGTCACGCTCTGGGCTCCTACACTGTGGCGTTCAGCCAAAGCCATGAATGAGTTATATTTGAATAAATGTAAAAAAATATATTCGCCTGTAGAGGACGCGGAGATCGATCCCGCGACCTTTGGCATGGGAAGCGAGGGCGCTACCAACTGCGCTACTCCGCCATGGCCTGTGGAGGTGTCACGCTCTGGGCTCCTACACTGTGACGTTCAGCCAAAGCCATAAATGAGTTCTATTTGAATAAATGTAAAATACATTTTTTTTGCCTAAAAACTGTAAAAATTTTGAAAAAATTTTCAGGAACATTAATTGTCTCGCACAACGAGTCTGTGTGCAAAATGTCAGCTCGATTGGATCACGGGAAGTGGGTTAAAAAACGACTGAAAGATTTGCACGGTCCTAAGCAAGCAAGCGAACTTAATATAAAGGATTTAAAAAGAGTTGCAATCGTATTGATGTCACTTAATGAGTCGTCCTGAGTAAATAAATCTTACATTTCATTGACAGGAAATGTTTTGTTGCAATGTATGTTTGCTCCAAAGTAAGACACGAATAATAAATTGTACACGAATGGGTTAATTCAGAATATATGGCTACTGGGAACTTTGTATGGTCTTGCTACCAATGAGTACGTGAGAAAAATGTACATTCTGTTGACAAAACAGCTTCAATAAGTTGCAAACAACCAGGCATAGGTATAATTTACAAAGGCATTATCGAGTGCATAATACAGTACAAGTTTTTTGGGTTATATCGCATACACATATATAAAGCCACAACATTTACAATCAGATTGTAAATCAGATTGTAAATGTTGTGGCTTGGCTCTCCAACACACCGGTGTGCTGTACTAGTGTAGTGTAATAGCGCCGGCTGGTGGACAGCAGCGGCAACTGTGGACAAACAGCACGCAAGCCGGTGAGGGTGTGCACGGTGTGTTGGCAGAGAGGAGGAACTGGGGCAAGGGTCACAGAGGACCCCATCTGGAGGCCCCTGGAACCTGCTAGTGGGTTCGAGAAGAGAGGCGCGGTCAGGGCGGAGCCAGGCCATGCTGGGAGCATAAAAGTAGCCGAGAGCGGGAACTCGAGACTGCCGGTTCTGGGAGTGGACTCATCTCGTTGTTGCTGTCGTCTCGTCGCCGTCGTCGCTGAACGTCTCCGCTAGATATTGCGCTACGAAGTATAGGAGTTGGCTATCTCAGTCAGCACCGTCAGTGTTAGACGGCTAGTGCTGTGTACAGGCTAGGCTGAGCTAATGTGGAGAGTGTGTGGACGAGACCGTGGAAGTTATTAATAAAGAAGGTTCCTCCTATAAACTCTGTCTCTGAATCGTTGACACTACACTAGCAACGAATTGGCATGTTCTGTTTACGTGACAAACCTTACTAATTAGCTGTGTCAGGTGGTGGCAGGTTTAACGACACATTTATATATTTACGCGATCTAACCCAAAATAAACTGTATTATGGATGATATTGGTCGCGAAAGCCTCGTGTTAAACCCATTATCAAGTGATCTTATTGCTTTGTAGGTGGTTAATTAAAGCCATTAATTTAATTATTTGTTGAGGGAACAGCACAAACAATATGCTGTGTCTATCTACACAATGGAAAGGGTCTCATTGGTAAAGCATGAAATGGAAATTATAAAAAAAACTTGTGCTAAACCAATGAGTTAATTTTAGCCATGTCTTGTGCACTGCAATACACACATTCCTAGCGGTTTGCCCCAGAGACACAATAAACCAAAGTCGTCACCAGCACCGGGTGGGTGGCTCTACTCGTGAAGGGTTGCGGCAAGGGGGGTATGGAGGTGTAGGGGGGATGGTAAAAAGCAAGCAATAATTCCAGCAGCATGCTTTTTAATGGATTGAAATATGGGTAAACAGTGTTGGTAAGCCCTTCGAAGAGATGGTGTGCATAATTATCCGGTATAATGTGTGCTTGAATCGAAGAGCAGAAAAACACATATAGGGCTACAAATATAACTACCGGTTTGCTTATTGGTCCATCACAGCCAAAGCAACTCCTTAGGCTGACACAAGCCACATTTACTTAACTTTCACACCTTCTGTCAAGATCACCGAGGACAAAATAGTTTTCCAAAGTAATTTGACAAAGAGTTACTTGTACGCAAATTAAACAACACACAGACATTGATTAATTCTGCATGAGCATGTGTTCCTTTATTAACAAGCTAAGCTGGAATGTTTCACTTGGTAGAGTAGCATGGCTTCAAAAGGTGACATATTGAGTTGAAATGCAGGCTAAAGCTAACTTAGCCTATCAAAATCCATCTATGGCCAGTACAATTAACACCACCTGGTTCGGCTGCATCACACCGTTGGAAGTGGACATTGCTTATTCTACAGACAAAAGCGTTCAATTTATACGGGCTGTTCAGGACCACAATCCTTTGACATCCTTGCCAATAAGATGTTCCATCTCAAGGGAATTTTCCAAGTGAAACAATATTCAATATTTTACCCAAGTTTTTCTGGCTATAGAGAGGGGGTGGGGATGGACGGATGGTCACGTCGAAAGTAAACACACGTTGCTAGTATTAATAAAAAAAGATAAAGATGGACATGGCTAAATGATCATTTACCTATGGGGACACACATCTAGTGACTTAAATTATGTTACTACTGTATTGAGACAGTACCAGGTAATGACGGGTACGGTAGGTGGAGAGCACCCGGGTGTCACTGAGGTCACGTCAGGCCGTGACACCCTGCGTGAACCCGAAAGGGCAAGTGACCGGACGAAGGGGGGCCAGGGGACTCCAGATGGGGGCGCGGTGGTCACGTGGTAAGGGACCTGGACCAGTATGCTGCCTTTTATATTACCCGATTGCACAATTGTTCATGCGTCATAATTCTGTAGACGGTCCGCAAGAATACTACTGTTTGTCACAAATTGTTACAAACACAATCTGTTGTTGATTCGTATCCACGGACTCCATACGAGCAGACATATGCAAATTAATAATGTTCAACAAGGTAAAATGTGTATTTAAACATATAGCTGATGCATCCATTCTTTTTGTGAATTGCAAAGCTAACAATAAGTTAGGACACATCCTGGGAAAATCTGCGCAAAATATTTAACATGTGCGGTACAATGTTGAAAAATCAATGTCCTCAATACAAATAGATGACATCTAAACCGAGATTCATCAATATGCCTATTTTAAACGCACCCATGGGTGTTTAAAGATTTAGAGTAAAAGTAAATATATTTTTAATTTGTGGGTAATTTAGCATGAAATAAGCAAATGAGATCATTTTATCATGCATTCAGGACCCTTAACATCCACTCTGACACACGGTACGATTTGATGAATGTAATGCTTCTAAAATAGGTCCTGAAATCTTCGTTTCATTAAGGTAAGAATGACAATTAATTAAGATCTAAATATAATGTAGTCATTTGTGTCTAGTTATAATTGTTTAAAACAAATTATAAGTGTGATTTTCTAATCAGGCTATTGAGAACTGCCTACATTTTTGTTATTGATCTGTAATTTTTCCACAGACCGTATCGATATTGTGAACAACGGGCAGTGAACTGAAAAACAAGTGCACATGCACTTGAACCCAATAACATATTTATCTCGTGGTCTTTGAATCGGCAAAGGCTGGCTTTTAATGTTAAAAGCAATGCCTATGCCCTTTAACCGCCACCAAAACCGTACCATATAATTTATTTTAAAATAAACTGATTTGGTATAAATTCTGATAAAGTAGAGCTAAAATTGTCCAGGACAATGTGGAAGAAAAGTCAGTTGGATAATGATGTGAATAATAGCTTTTCTAACAAGTGTTAAAAATACAACTAGCCCGAGTCTGACCAGTATCGAATGTAACAAGAAAATGTCTTCAGCAATCTATTTAATTTGTTAAAAGCTTCACTGGAAGTGAATTCATGGCCAAAACTACCATTATTACGGTAAAGGCAGCGGCGTGTTTAAGCTTTCAGCAGCTTTAGTTGTAATCAATCATCATTTCAGAAGCAGTAATGTGCTGCTCGAATGACAGAAAATAACACAACTCTTTGCACAGGCCACAGGGTGGGGGGGGATTACACAAAACAAGTGCCAGCACAGTACAGCAGAGGAGATGCTCGTTTCTCTATTCCAGAAACAGCTGGTAACAGCTGGGGGGGGGGGCTGCACGAACGAGAAAATTTACAAATTAGGAGCATGTGCCAGCTCCTTTTGCAGGAGGGCCACTGGATTTGGATTGAGACAAATCGTATGTATGGGACGAAACTGAATGTAAAATAAAAGACAGATATGAGATAACACCCAATAATATGGTTGTTTAGCTGTACTGTACAAGTCAACTTCAATGTTTCCTTGATCCTGTTTTTCCCTCCGTGAAATCTGTATGTGTGTCTGTCGTTTCTGTACTGCTTTAGACACCATACGAAACCCAAGTGTTATTGGCAACCTTGTAATCCTTGATGCGTGTGTCTGACACCCATAATGACTGACACGTCTGTGCGTTCAAATGAAGGAAGCGGCCAACTTGGCCGAAAACGTGCAGAAGGGCAACTGCAAAAGTTGTTATTTCACGCACGCACACACACACACGACAATGTCCGCTCTACTATCCATCAACCGCTCCTCCAAAAACGAAGCACAATGTAGACGAGTGGCACAAGGTGATGACGCAATCGCATTTGCACTCTGGCTGTGCTTATAATGCGTCTCTTTCAGGGCCTGTCAAAGCTCTGTACGTATCTGCCTGTGGTTGGGTTAATTGACACCGTGAGTTGAAAAGGGTGCATCTTTGACAGTGTTTTCCCACCTGTGGTGGGGGTCACGGCAAGCATTGGGACACGCTGCCCTGGCTTTCATGTGGCCACATTTTCAACAAGAGACCAAAAACACTCCACCCTCAACAACTCGGATTCTGGGAACTGCAAGTACAAAAAGAATAACTATAACAATGTCACCCTCCACACAATACATTACAGGATTGAAGTGCAATTGAATTTCCACGGCAGAATTCCAATTACCCATAACTGGCTTGGGAACTTCAACAAGTGGAACAAATTTAATCAATCAACATTATGGGTTCACTCCATAATAATAGCCATATAAGTAGGTAGATATACTGGATTATATTGTGACTTAAAGCTTTCGTGACTGCAGAAATTCATATTCTTTGGGTCTTTCGGTAAAGTCACGTAGATAGAAATAAAAAAAATATCACGACGTTTCGATCGCAACGCAAGCAATCGTGCTTGCGTTTTAGTTATATCGACGTGACTTTACCGAAAGACCCAAAGAATATACTGGATTATGTTAGTCTGTAATTTTTAATTATGAAGTGTACATCTGTTATTTTCCCCTATGTATTAAGACACTATTTTTTAATTATCACTGATTTTATTTTGCACTGATCGAGTACACGGCTCCCTCCATTGTGCCTAGAATATTCCCCAGGTACCTTTTGTCCTCTGTTATAGCCATTAAGGATATGACATACAGGAAATACGGCTACCAAAAGATGAATCACGGAAAAGCTGAGGAAAATAACTACTCGCAACATGTGCTATGAAATTAAGGACAATAATAATAAATAAAGGTAAATTATTCTGTTGTGATTGCAATGATGATAAAATGCTCATTCTGCAAATATAATCACACAAAAACCACATATACTTCATTCCATTTTAAAGTTACAGGTGGCAGTTAACGTTTTGATGCATTTGAATATCCACAGCATTGCAATTAGAAGTTACAATGTAGTACAAAGTGCACAGTTCTGACACAAAATATATATTCTGCTTAATTCATAACAGTTGGCCAAGCCAGTGCGATGGTAATTTTGAACGTTTCCCAGCATTTAAACCCAATGTATTTCACACAACGGATTCAGCACTTAGTAAAATTAAATTAAGATTCGCCTACAATCAAATCATCCTGTAATGCACCCGATCTCATCAGATATCGGAAGCTTAGTGGGACTGAGTCTAGATAGTGCTTGGATGCATGACCACCATGCATACAACAGGTGTTGGTTGTAGGCTGCTGCAAGCCTACTGTCGGTAGAGGGTAGTAGTAGTACAGAAAACAACTATTGTTGTTGCTGCTCCAATATCTATGTATGCAGGTTGGAATCATGTTGCACCGTACATAGCCAACCATGCTCCCAACCTATAGAACTGAGCCTACATAGTGCTGGGTTGGGTGACCAGCATGAAGTACGGTTAAATAACCCCCAACACCTGTACGTACATGGCCATGGAGAGGCCCTCAATCGCCAGTGGAACAACAAAAGGGCTGTATATGAAAATAAAGAATATATACTTTCTAAGCTTCAGGTATTTTAAAAACGAACACATTAACCTAAGACAACCAAATGTAGTTTGCAGGGGAGGCCTGATAAAATACAGAAATAATATCACCATCAGGCTGACAACTAAGATGTGATGATAAGGTTTTGTGAACGAGATCAATGTCATTGTAAGGCTTTTTAGGAGCCGTCATGTCTCTGTTGTGAATATAACACAGGATAAGTGTATTGGGAGTATGTTGAAAAGTAAATTGAAAATAATCTAATAGGTGCACGTAAACATTGTTAATATGTTTAAATGTTTTACTGACCCTCTTGTTGACAATGAACTTATGAAAACGAAGACATTTTGATGAGAAGCACAATCGCATTTGAGAAAAAAATGTGCAAATATCAATTGATGCCAGGGATCTCCAATGGAATATAACGAATAAATACGATCAATAAAATAAACTAAATAAAAAGTGGCACCTTAGCAGGTGCCCTGCAAAAAACATCATTGCCACTTTGCCAAATTTATACTTATTTCATTGGCTCTCGGCCAAGAATACTGATCCTAGGAGCACAGCTGGTGACAAAGACAGCCCTGATGACTGGGGCAATGCACAGTGCACATCCCCCCTTCGTTCTGTAAACTCACTCATTTTACAAAACTAATTCCCATTCGACACCGGCTCTCGCTGCAAGAGCTGCCCAAGGGAGAAAGCACATCTTCAACTCATAATAATACACCGCATCACTGTCATGATTAAAACTGCATTTCAAGAGAAAGATATAGGATGTAATGGGCTAATGTTTCATGCAGAGAGCATGATTAAATACTCTTTGGTTTTTCGGTAAAGTCACGTAGGTAAAAATATAATAAATTAAACATTTGGGATTACAGCTGGTGCTTTTATGAGGATGATCATTCTGGAGACAGCTGATATATATACATTTCCTAAAATCGCATGTTGGGTGGCAACGGAACCTTTAAACATACTGTATATATAAATAACTTACATTGTGAGTACAGAATTGCTAAATGTTTTGAAATAAAGACAAACTTAAATCTGATCAATGTGACTTGCAGGTAATTAGTGACGATCAATCTTGCGTGGGTGCAGTTTGCTAAGCAGGGGAACTGTGATGGGGAGGGGGGGAAAGAACTGTGATGGGGAGGGGTGGCCCTCACGATTGTTTTTAATAAAAAGAAATATCTTCTTGGTTCTTTCGGTAAAGTCACGTAGAAAGGAAATAAATAAAAAACATAATAAAATAAAATTCTCACGACGTTTCGGCCATAACACAAGCAGCCGTGCTCTGTTGTGGCCGAAACGTCGTGATAATTTTATTTTATTATGTTTTATTTTTTATTATTTTATTATTTCCCTTCGTGATTTAATTCATTTTGTTTTATTTTATACCTACGTGACTTTACCGAAAGAACCAAGAAGATGAATCCCTGCAGTCACGAAAGCTTTAAATCGAAAAAGAAATATCTCAAGGTGTGAACCCACCACCTCAGCAGTGAATCTCATAGCATGACCCATCCAGGAAACTGGAGCAATCCAGCAACCAGAAAAGTCCTCTCATATTGAAATTACATTTGATTAACTAATGGGCAATAACCATGTGTTGTTTCATGACGTAACACGTAGGCTACAAGCTCCTTGAGAAAACCCCATAATACTTTGCACACAAAACAGAAGACTGCAATATAAAACGCTGAATTGTCAAAATGCATTTACCACTGGGAGCCTACCTGGCTACATAATCACACGAAATTATCACGTGGGTATCACTTAAGATTGTATCACGAGGGCATTATACCACTCCGTTATGCCTGAACAACCTCTAAGTATTATAAATGCCGCAATAAGAACTGGTGAAAATGACCAGTGACACGCTATTAAATCTACAGACGCCACACTTGCTCGAATACACTGCATATGCACGGAGCAGAAACATTTATGAAGAGCAAGTATTTTATGAAATCTACTTCCAACAACCAGAAAATGCAGTTTTAATTATCAGCAGTCATTTCACCCTTAAAATCACTGTGCTCTTTCTTATGGCTGTAATAACATACATTTATTTTGTAAACCTGCCTGATAATGAAACATGAAGTGCAGAAGATGAAAGCTGCTTCCAAACTGAATGTAAACCCATTGCAGAATGTTCCCAGGGGTGCTACTCATTTGGCTATTAATTTGCCTATTTTAATGCATTTCATAAGCCATTAAATTTGAACAGCAATTTCAAAGAGGCACTGTTTCACAAAGTTCATTGCAAGCATTGGTAATATCGGCGAGGACCAGCTCTTTGTGGAGGTTTGCAGATAATGAGTAGTTTAATTTCGACAGCCCTTTGGCGACTGCTTCAATGTGGATGTTAAAGATCCTTTAACAATATTTTTTTTTAAACAGGCAATTGGTTCAACGTTTAATGAGCCAAAAATATCTGCAAATACAACTGTGTAAAAAGAAAAAATATCATATTCCAAGTGCAAATCAAACTGTAATGGGTAATTATCTGGTGTAAATGGGTGCATAGCTAACCTTCAGTAACATCAGCTAATTGTGTGTTGTGTATGGTAGCATATATCAAACTATAAAGCATTTTAAACTATTTCAACTAAACTATTTCATTTTACCAGGTAAGGCCCACTGAGCTATGCAAATTGATAGCAGACAAATACTCTAAACGCGTGTTTCTAAATGTGGAGGGAAAAACTGGAGGACCCGGAGAAAAACTCACGCGGCCATGAGGAAAACATGCAAACTCCAAATGTACAGGCGTCAGGGTCGGGATCGAACCCATGACCTCCTGTATACTAGGTGAGGTAGTTAACATCTCACCACCATGGAGCCACAAACAACCTTGAATCAAATGTGACAGCAGTTGATTCGGAACGCTGTTGCCACTCACACTCAATTTCAGGAAAAAGAGTCATGAATAAACTTGGCCGTCTTTCACTATCATTACATGACAACATAATTACACTTTATACAGTATGATATAATAATCCATATATGGACTAAATAAATAATGTGCCTTCTTCTCATAACTGTTCATTTACATATAAGCAAAAAGTATATTTTACACATCCCATCAACCACACCGCTTTCTGCAAGTGTCCAATTTCTGTGCGATTGATGAGATGTGTAAAAATACTGTTACTTGTTACGTGGAAGAACTAACATGGGAAGCAGGCTAATTATCCGATTATTTCATTTGTAACTTACGTTCTCCACAATGCTAATGATAGATTGGTATCATTTCCACAGATTGTCCAAACATTCACAGTCAAAAAAAAAAGAAATTTTAAAATCACAGTTATCAACCACAGGCCCAAAAAAAACCCCCACTATTTAAGACCAAAATCGGATTTCTCCACAACTCTGGCCGTCCCCTGATGAGGCTGGTTGTAATTACCGGCTGCACTAGTAACGAATTGGCATGTTCTGTTTACATGACAAACCTTATTAATTGGCTGTGTCGGGTGGTGGCGGGTTAAACGACACATTTATATTTACGAGATCTAACTTAAAAAAAAACCTCTATTATGGATATTGCTCGTGAAAGCCTACGTGTGAAACAAACCACTATTGAAGCCATCGTTTACGAGTGAGTTATTACATTTCGTGAGTTAAGCTGGGCTCATAACTTCGGAAATAAGGAATAAATGTTTTGATCGTGCTCGATACAACCCATACCCTTGATCAATAAACAATGGCGACTCCAAAGTGATGGGGGAGCTGATTGCTGACGACAGATTCCATCACTTTGCATTGTAAGCCAAGGCTATAGGACAATAAATATTCATTCAAGATGGGAATAAGTCAAACTAGATGTATGGCCATTCCATTTAGAGCATTTACGACTGTGGGTGGAACAATGCATACATTGGGATAAAAATGAAAAGTCCAAACAAATCGGCCAGCAGCCTACTTGCTGCACTACATACAGGTTTCCCTTGCCTTATGTGGCAGATGCTTTCCAATAAATGGGAACAAAAAGCTAAACCGCACAAGAGAGCTGCCTGCCAAGTACAGTACACACAATGTAATCATACGTCCGACCGCGTAGCCACATGAGTGAATTTAAACAGCATACAGCGAATTTTGGGTAGAAATAGGTTAGTAGCATATAGGTGAAATTGCACATATGGAAAGCGAGGGAATCATGTATAGTGAGCACTCAATTGCTCCTGCTTGTCGGGGGCTCACGTACATAATAATACGAAATCATAATTCATCATTTGTAATGAGCACAGTTTTTATTAATTCTCAGAGAGCGATAATGAGTCGGAGGCACGACAAACCAGACAAGCAGGATGAAATTAATTATCCAAAACATTAACAGCCTTCACATTATATTTCTAAGAAGTGATAAATAACATTCTATAATCATGAAGCACCAAGTACAATGGTGGTCATCTTAAACAATCTATGGTTCAGACCAAAAATCCCAAGGGAGAATTCCATCAAAGGCATCGACCGATCATACGTATGCTGTGCACACAAACAAAACATTTTCAGGGAGGAGGTGGCTGGGTGGGGATTGGTGGTCAAAGCGCTGTGCCCTGCACTGCTGACATGTTGAGATTGAATTTGGATTCAGTCACCTGTGATTAAACTGGATTTTCATGTGCAGTAATCTGAAGGTCTTAGCCCAGCCATCAATACATTTAATTTGGCAATATTCTAGCTGCGAGAATAACAATTATTTGGTTTTCACTGCCACTTGACTAATATTCCTCTTTGCAAGGCTGTGTGGGGAAAGTGCATTTCCGCACGACGTAGATAAAAGATGCCACTTGAGATTTCATAAGCGCTTATGTGATGTCTCAATCCACGGGCCATTATCTTAAGATGGGATGATGCACTGTTCTGCGAGAGCCCCGAATGGATACGTTGTCCCGTGACATTTTGCCGATAGTGCAATTGGACTCTGCTCACAGTGAAATATCGGCATCCAGTAAAGTGTACATTCATGTTCCATTAAACAAGAACTTTAATTTATGCACAAAGTTAACAGCTTTACTCTCTAGCGTAAAAATGTAAATATCGGAATGACAGATTGTGCACACAAATGTGGGACTTTGAAAATCTTGCTGAAAAGTGTCTCACACATAAATCCTTAAAGATATAAAAGAATGAGCCTATTATTATTCCAGCACATGTCATATAATGGCCAAAAACTTTTAAAAGTGCCAAAGCACATTATTTAATATTTCAGTGAGAGATTCATTATTTCAGAAGACTGATAACCACTTAATTCTTGAGTGCTTCATACTTGGTTCGCTAAAATCTTTGTGATGCATTCAGTATTCACCAGTTTTCAACACATGCATGAACTGTCTCGCAATGAATACAGAATGTGTGCCTTTTTAACTGAGAAATGAAGGGACATGCCATGGTGCAATGGTTAGCAACACTGGCCTTGCAATCCAATGGTCTCCAGTTCTGTTAGATCTCCTGGCGTGGCAGTTGAAACTGTGGGGCGATTTTGCTAAATCTCAGCAGCGTACAAGAACATGAGGTCCAAAACAGTTAAGTCGACCACGAGATCACATGTGGTGGGGTGAAGTGTGGGTAGGCCCAGCTGTAGCAACCATTACCCAGGTTCATCAATTCCATACAACAGATACGTATTAAGCTTTACTATTTAAAGTGTACATATTCATGCTGTCTCGAGCCACACATCTTAATTAGTGCACAAACAATTCTCAATTTTGGCAATTTTGACTTATTTCTTTAATAGTCTCTTTTTTATTTCGGGAAGCCATCTGGCATATCCCAAATTCTGGCTTACTCAAGTCCAGCTTCGAGAGGTTTCACTGAAATAATACATTTCCAGTAAATGCAATGTGCTATTCTTTAATTTCGGCAAAGAACCTGAAACTATTTGTATGCTATTCAAAAGGCCAAAGAATACAGAGCATCCCTATCAATTGCTCCTGGAATAGTGCTGTCTTGCCAACTCACTTAGCATTGCGTTGGAAATTTCAATGCCGTAAACCATAAACTGATTCAGCCAGCTTGTCATCCACCCCACACAGCATGCACTTAATGGGCATAATACCCACGTTGTGGTTCCAAGTGAAACCGAAACATTTCACATTTTGAGGTCCCATCCTTCAGCCGTCTCCTTAGACGTTGGCAATTTTAAAGCACAGCACTTCATGGCAGCAAGTCAGCATACCCTTCATACACACACGCATTGCAATTATATATTTCACATCAATTAACGCCATGGATTTGTAAGTGCAAAAAGTGCAAGGGTGCTCTATTGCAAGTGGTTAAAAAAACATTCCATTGGTGATTATTACTAAGTGATGTCAGATAGAACATTTAACTTGTGTCTTTTCAGTCCAGCCAGTTTGATGACAGAGATAAGGCAGGTGCAGGAGGGAGTGTGTGTGAGTGATTGCAGCTCCAGGACTGACCATCACTTGCTTTACAAATTCCATTCAATACCACAGGCACTGACTAAGCTGTGAGCGGGGCTCATTCATATCAATAAGGGAAATCAATGCCATGATAATTAAAATGTGCATTATCTCACACTGCTCTAAGTGTTCCATTGTTTTAGTGACAGCTTTACGGAATGCATTGCATAATAAACACAATTAATGCAATGTCATTATTGCATAACTAAATCGTTGATGAAAACTGCTAAATGACAATCGACATCTGGAACATTTTGGCGGCATTGACGAAGACACAAATTGCATGCCGTGAATTTCACGATTTAAATAGAGCAGCGTATTTACAATTGATCCTGATTTACTGTGCAAGATAATCTTAATTAAGTTGGTCACATTAAGTTGGTCACATTGTCAATAGTCGCTGTTTAAATTCTATCAAAACAATACAGAACGAAAACACTCATTCTAAAATGATGTCTTAACATAAAATGCCAATGCACGGAACACTTGGCCCGACATGGTGGCAGACTCTTGGACTTCAGAGGCTTGGAGATGCGGCCGATTGATCAAGACATTTAACCCGACCCACTGGGGGTAGCGAGTGCATTTGGAAGTCAGTATTGCAAGTAGGATGCTGAAATCTGTGGATATGCAAGTGTCATTCTGCTCAGGTAAAGTTCTCCCGATGTTGTGTTTCTCTCCTTTATTACGAAATTGAAAAATGCAAAAATTATCTATCATTTCCGAATATGTGTGTACCTGGTGCGGTGTGTAAACATCGCCACTCTAGAAACAAAGGCAGCCAGGTGTGGTGCTAGCCACTGCCCCTCTCGTGCTGTGTTCCTGCCTTCATAAGCGCTCGCAAGCAGTACTTGCCCCAACAGTCTGTTAAGGCTACACGGGGGATCTGTGTCTTTGCTTTGTTTGTGTGAGCATAAGAGAGAGCTGCTGCTGGGCACTTAACACACCGTGTTCCGACAAAGCAAGTATCTGTTCCTGCTGGTAACATTGATTTTAACTATTGCATCTACGCTTCCCTGAGCACAGCGACAGAATTAGGGAGCCAAGAGTAGAAGCCCTTGCGATCGCGCTGCCAGACATCTGTCTCCGTGTGCACCCTAATGCCCCCCACTCGTGTGTTCATTAGCTTGCACATTCATGTGTAAAATGCAATTGTGAAACGAAAACAAATCGGGCACTACTACAATCTGCATGCAATTTTAAGTATAATTTAATCACTATAGTGGCGAGGTTATGTGATGTGCAATGTAAAATAGCATTATAACAGTTCTTCATTTAGAAAACGTTTGAAATAACAAATTGCTTTTGCATGTAGGGCCCTCTGCCAATCGACTACTGGATGAAGGCCTTGCAACCCTGTGTCGGCCATGCAAAGCTTTTTGTTGTTGTTACCATACTTCACCACACTAGTCAGTGCCACTCGGTAAATGAGGGCCTCAGAAGCAGTTCAAATATCACACGCCACTTACGACAGCCATGGCCTGGAAAGTGAGCTCAAAGTGGTCGGGTTTAGTGCAGCGTGTGAATTGTTGCGCCATCATGCGCCATCATGCAAAATCCACCCATTTCTGAGGAAACCAATTAGATGTATACATCCACGCTGATATGTGAAAATGGGAGGCTGCTACTCTAAGGGTCTCCATTGACCATTGATGTGTTGGTGAACCCACATGCATTACTCATTTGTGAGTGTTTATACATCTGAATCTCTCAATTTGCCTCTGCCAATACTTTCTTTTTGACCAAAATATTGATGCTGCGTTAATTGCTTATTTTTCATAGTAGTGTATGTTATAACATTATTTTGTTTTCAAATTCACTTAAGCAAAAACGCGTACTGCAATATTTTTTATCTGCATGTTTTTGTTCATTTTGTGTAATGCACCCAAAGGAAAATGTAACTTATAAAAGGTTTGTGGTGACATTTAGCAACTTTATTTTAGGCTTAAATCACAAGTTACACCATTGTTTCAAATACTCACATTTGCAGTGGTTAACTTGAGAAATTCAAAGACAAAGTCACATGCTGTTACAATTGCACTTTTACTTAGCCACGGCAAAGGTGAATTAATGAAAATCACAGCGAACAAGATAATGTATTGGTGCAAATGTTAAGAAAAAGACGACATTAACTGTAGCCAAATGCTACGTAGAGCCAAGCGCTACACCAGTTTGTTACAACACAGGATATAGAAGTGTCAGGTTTGCAAATGAGGCAAGGAGTACGTAATAATTAAATAATAGTAAAGTAAGGTTCTTGTAGAAAATCAGGTGTGCAATCCCAAAAAGTGTAAATTACTAATGTTAAATATTGCATGAATACCTATAAAGTGCAATTTTGAAAACATTTTAAAGAGTTCTGCATGGGAGTAATTGGCCAATGAATTAAATGGACAGGTCAGTAACACACATTTTGTACTTCCATTTCCTGGGCAACTCACAGCCCAACAAGAATCAAATCTCGATGAAATTAGTATCGTTTTTTTAAGAAGCCCCAACCTTGCCTCCGAAGTGCTAGACTAATAAGGACATGCACCATCGTGTTTTGTAAGTCTCCCCATCTCACCACTATTTCCCCCACAGCCACAAAAGGCTCTAACTAGCAGAGACATGTCCAGGTCCCCCACTCTCATTTCGCAGCAGCCTTAGCATGCAGGGCCGTCTGGCTGTGGCGGTTCAAAGCCTACGACACTGCCATCACCTTCCTCACGGCATCCCACCCCAAAGCATCCATTCAAAGTTAATCAGGCCGGTACCACGGATTTAATCAGTGCAATCACAAGCCATTCATCACATCACTGCCATCTAGTGACGCTAATCGTGGTCTTATTTGGGCAAGTCTGCAGCAGTGGAGGATCCAGAGAGGGGGATTTGGAGCAGGGGGTTGTAGGAGAGGGTTGATGTAGCGATGTATTGGGAATGCCCCGAGCACAAAGATCCAGAGTGAGGCACTCAAAGGACACCAATAAGACTTGTGGTTTGCTAGTAAGATTGACCTATACCGTACACTTGTAATATACTTTTTCAATGATAAGAGATTAGTAGTTTCAGCTGTACTCAGCTCCTATTTATAAACGAGGTCCTTCTTTAGTCCATTATTTACTGGACAGCCTTGCAGGCATTGACTTAATCACTGGATCACATCCACGTATCATCTGGTAAATTCACTGTTAAATTAGCAAGACTCAAAAAAACGCACTACTTTCACCATTAACACGGTTCAGGATAGGGGCAAGGAAAACCACTGCCTGAGATGTTATACAACTAAATATTGCCTGTTTTCGGGTCCTGTTAATGGCAAATGTAGGGGAATGGTTTGTTTGTATTGTTTCTGCAAACAACAGGAAACTAAGTTTGCTTGTTTTCATCTCCTAAACTGAAATCTGAAAAAGCCAACGTAAAATATTCATACCAGATACCAGCAGAACAAATAGGCTCAGCCTAGCTTACATGGCTGTCTCATTCAGCTTTAAGACATCAGGAGGTCTGCTTTTAGAGTCTATGGATCCCAGCATGTCTGATTTCAATTTGCATCTCCGGCTGATGTGCTGGCTGAGCCAATTGCATTACACGATTTAGTTATGTGTAGTGGGAAGTTTCAATCGTGTCTGGAAACATTGCTATCTGCTCTTATGGATGATATTGGTCGCGAAAGCCTAAGTGTTAAACTGCTCTTTGTTTTACTTATTCGTTGGGCTCATTCTTGGGCCGCTCAACAATATTTAATGAAAATGTATACCGAATACAAAGTGCACTTCTTCTCTCTTGGATCCCATAAGCCAGCCTAGCGTATTATAAACAAGACATTAATGTGTTATTCCGAACTGACAGGATGCTTATTTTGTGGGTTTGTAGGGGAAATGTGGCATCCATGGTCTACAAAGGAAAATACAAGTAGATATGAAATGTTTAAAATTATTAAGTATTTAATATGGTATGAACAACTTAAGGGCTCTTGCCTAGCTGAATAATGGAAATTTATGATGTAACGGCACCGACGTAAAAAAATGTTAAGTAGTTAAAAAAGTTGGAGAAAAAAGCTTTTCAGCAAAATATGCAATTACATTTTTGGACATTACATATTTCCCGAGACATTGATATTCATGGATCCTCATGACCAGTATTCATATTATAACATAAAGACAAATCTGGCTGTAGCCTGATGAAGCTAGTTGTAATTACTGGCGAAATATCATACTCAGATTGTAAATGTTATGGCTTTGCTCTCCAACACACCGGTGTGCTGGACTAGTAACGAATTGGCATGGTCTGTTTACGTGACAAGCCTTACTAATTGGCTGTTTCGGTTGGTGGCGGGTTTAATGACACATTTATATATTTACGCGATCTAACCCCAAAAAAACCTCTATTATGATATAAATATTTCACCATATATTCTCAGCAGCTCTTCTGCTATATTTTTCACCTGATGACGATTGCTTGAGTTGCGATCGAAACGTCGTAGTTTTTTGTTATTTTCTTTGAACCTATCTATGTGACTTCACCGAAAGACCCAAAGAATATGGAACATTGGTGTCATACACGTTAGCATTTCCATCGATTCAAAAACAAGAAATATTCCAGCAAAATCCAAGATTAGGACCAGGGTTTTAGTCAGGGTTTGGGCTGTAGGTAGAGTTAGGGTTAATGCGAGGGTTATTAGAGACAGTGTTTTTGTGTGTTTTCATACAGGCATTACAGCAGTGTATTACATTTTCATGGTGTACCATAATTTAGCTATTATAGGCTTATGGTCCAACATATCTCCCCTTCTGTGCTAATGCAGTGGCCTAAACCTGGATTTTAAGGCCACAACACAGCTATGTTTTGCCTCAGGTTTAATAGGTTTTAACCCAAACAAGGTTTGACTTCTGAGTGTCTGATATACCACGATTTACTGCTACAGAAAACAAGATTCAATGCTTAAGATTTGATGGTGAATCTACTTTATTTTTTAAAGCTACAACACAGCTTACAAAGCCTCAGTGGTACTTAACTATTGTAATATTAAAGCCATACACATTTTCAGCCTATGCCAAAATGACCTGTAATGCACCCAACTGCACCAAATATTTGAAGCGGAGCAGGGTTGAACCATGATAGTGCTTGGATGGGTGGTCAATCATCATCATCCCTTCTAGCAATGCATCCTGCCCATATTATAGAATGATCCACAGGATAAAAAACTACTTCAGATACCTAAAAGTGACTCATTGACACTAGGGGAAGCACTTTCCCACACATCCGACAACAGAGTAATGTTCCAAAACAGAACGGGAATTAAGTGAAATTCAGTTCAAAACCAAACTTAAAAAATTTTTCAACGCAATGAAAAACCTGGCTTTATTGCTGCAGCTGCTAAATTCGAACTCAGGATCTCTGTAGGGCTAGCTCAGCACTCTTACCTCCGAGCCACTCAACCGCTGTTAGACCTACATTCATAACTACGCATTTTCCCCAACAGATATTGAAATGTGTTATGCTCGTCTCATTATTCCATTACATATACAGTAAAACCTCGGAGATCGAACGCACCAGAACTCGAACAAATCGGTGTTCGAACGACATTTCCGAACATTTTTTGCCCCGGAAACCGAACGAAATTCGGAGGTCCAATGGGCAATCGCGACTTGAAAGAACCTGTACGGCTGAGACGCGTATGGCCAGCGTGCATGACGCTTGCCCAGACAAAGGTTTTACCGTATGATAACCTCTTTAGATACGTTTTTAGTCAGAAAGAGCTCAAGTGACTCACAGCTAGTGGCAGAAGAGAGGCACAAAAGATAAAGCACCCCAGAAAGGGCAGTTACCCGACGTTATTATGGAAGGGGACTCCCCTTCCAAACAATAACACCACCACCTCCTCCTCCTCACCACCTTCCACTCAAGCCATCAACTCCCCTTACTACAGGTAAAGTGAAGTTCAATGTTCATTTATTTCATTTATTCCATATATTTATTAATTTATTACATTTATTTATTGTGTTTCTTGTTTTTTGTATGATTTTATGCATGTAATTACTGTAAACTTCGTGTAAAAAATATTTATAATGAGAGATTTCTTGTCTGCAACCAATTAATGTCATTAACATTAATTCTTATGGGGAAAATTTATTCGGTGTTCGAATGGCTTTCTGGAACGAATTAAGTTCAATCTCCAGGATACCACTGTATCTGAGCTCTTCGCAATGAAAATTGATTTCAATAAAAACTGAAAGTTCTGATTATTTTATGGACAACCCAGATTATGAAAAACCTAAATGGCACACTCTGTAGGGAAGTCAACGGCAGGCACTGTTTGTGTAACTGACCCCCACCATAAGAATGTGGAATTGCCACCGCTAAAACTCATGTCTGCCAAACCGAGATGGTTGCCAGAACATCTCATAACAGCAGGGACATACTTTAACCTGACAAAATCCATTAAAATAACTGATCAATGTTCATCTATACATATAGATGAAAAAAATAGGGTCCTTAACATGTGTAGTTTGTTTAATGTTGATTCAGATTTGTTTTTAATATATATATAAAAAACTCAAGAAAACCATCAAAATACAACATATTGGTATTGTGATATCGCTCCAAAATTCAGCTTGTAAAACAGACAATTCTAAGGCTAATTTGTGCAACACACAATGTCAAACCACTGGTTGTTAACCTACATCGCACAAACAACTGGGCCTTGGTTAAGACGGCATGAGAAACAATGCCGCTTGGTGCCTTTGCAAACCGTGCCGTTTACCATTTAGCCAACAGCAGCTGTGAGCCGTGGTAGGCGATCATCCACCCATGAATTTAGAGGTCATCATGCTTGTCGATCTCTGTGACCTTAAACACGTTTCAGCAGAAACCTGCACTTGAGCCTGTCTTCTGTAACATCGAAGCAATGCATTACAATGGTGAAAACTGAAGCGTTCAACTGTGCGTGGTTTCATTGTCCGAGCTGAAAAATAACGCGACTGTGCAAAAAACATCGAGCAATTTCTGTTGTACATTGCCGACCGGTTCAAATTTACTTAACTCCCGTTTCATTTCCCACCTTCCAGGAACCCAGAAGGGCATGCCGATTTACGTATCCCTGCAAAGTGCCAGCCTAATTAGTACTATTAAATCCAACTATCAAAATCAATGAGTGAAATATAAAAGCACATACTTGTTGTGCACGCACTTCCAACTGAAAATAAGCCAATGGACACAGGTTCCAGCACTAAAACGCTCTCCCCTATAGGGTCAATTTAAAAGCATTCAACAGCAGAACTAGAAATCTACTTCGTTTTAGCGAACTGCCATTGTGTGTGTACGATTACTTTTGGTTATGATAAACTCATATAAAAGCAAAACAAATGTTAAATCAATTGCTTAAACGTTGATACAAACACCATAAATACAGCAAGATTTATATTAGGGTGCTATTTGTGTTCAAGTCTGCTCTGGACTGAAGTGACCTGGTCTGAAATACAGACAACTCATGTTTTGCTGTAGAGCATTATGAGTAACACATATTTGTACCCACAATGATGTACAGCAATTCATAAGCAAAACTCCGTTTTATGTCTCTATATATAAATCTTAAATATGTTTTAGTCCAGCAGCCTATTGGCTTTCCCGACCAATATTATTCAGTAGCATGTTTAAGAAAACGAATATTATCAAATTTAATGCAAATGCTACTGGATAATATGGGTCTGGAAGCCAATAGGCTGATTGACTAAACATATTTTGATTGAAATGTAGAGACACACAATGGTATTCGGCTTAAATTTTGATTTAAAGCTTTCGTGACTGCAGGGATTCATATTCTTGGTTCTTTCGGTAAAGTCACGTAGAAGGGAAATAATAAAATAATATAAATATAAAACTATAAAAATTCTCACGACGTTTCGACTGCAACACAAGCAATCATCATCAGGTGTGAAATCCACAAATTTTCTTGCTGTGGATTTCACACCTGATGATGATTGCTTGTGTTGCAGTTGAAACATCGTGATAATTTTATTGTTTTATATTTATATGATTTTATTATTTCCCTTCTACGTGACTTTACCGAAAGAACCAAGAATATGGTATTCGGCTTGTTTACGATTTGAACTAATCATGTTTTGTTGGCAAAATAAAATATAATATAATCCCTTCCCAGTGTTTGGTACCAGAGGAAGTTACTAATAAAACCCTTTCCATCCTCAAAAACCTTTGGCCTTCAAACTGGAATATACCTTCCTGCCTATGTCCTCCTTTGAGGTGCGCATTTGTTGACAGGGAAACCTTCCAAACCCACTTGAAAGTGCTTTGGGTTGCCACGACTCTATTCTTGCGTATGGCAATACCTTCAGGAGCTAAATGCCAATGTCAAGGCCTGCTGGTCACGAAAGGGCTTCAGGAGAGAGTTTGTACAGTTTTGCTATTCCTCTATTGAATAGTTGACACTGTTCATACCAGAAACGTCCATCTATAAACGAACTACTAGATTTCAGTAAAAAAATATATATGCTGCTGTGAACATGTGTGCAAGGACTATGCTCATTCTGTTTACGTTTAAAAACGCTCCGATTTTTGTTCAGAACAAGCCATCATGTAAAACGTTGCTTCGAGTGTGTTAAAGGTTACGTTTATACACTTGGCCACAAACACAGAGGCAATGTGAGAAATGGGCAGCTTGCGATTCCACTGTGCGCTTGCGCCACAGAGGTCTTATGATCCCCATCAAGTGTCACGCGCACCAATTTGCGGGAAAATAACAAAAATGAAAATGAGGGGTAGACAAGGACAGGAAGGTGCTTCAGGGTTAAAAAAAAAAATCAATCAATGGGTCCCATCGTTATTCCGGGCACAGTTGGATAATGGTAGCCTGTGCCCCCTTTCAGCGCGGCAAATTACCCTGTAAAGAGGGCGTCAACAATGATCGCATGGCCATGCCTTGTAATGGCCATGGAATGATTTAGCGCTCACTGTACAACCGGCTTGTGCATTACTGTGAAAGAGTTGCACAGGTCATTTGAACGAATGTCACCTTTGAAAATAATGTATAAAAGAACTATTTTTAGAAGCAATAGGTTTGAGTTAAAGCCAAGCAGTTATCTGGGAAAACAGTAGCAGGTGGGCATCTATGTGTTCTGCAGGGAGAGTGACAGTACATAGCAAGTTTAGCATTTTAATTTCTGAAATGCACCTTTTTTTTAAACGTTATAAACTGTGTATAATCATCACTGGCTACGGTCAATCCACTGCTGGATGAAGGCCTCCCCCAAGCCATCACCTTCTCTCACGATCTTGCGGTGTAACAATCCACCTAGCACCGGCACATGAACCAATTTCATCACTCTATTTTCTCAGCTGACATCCTCTTGGAAAGTGTCCTGCCCAAGCCCACTTACTTTTCCAGAGAATCTGTACGATCTAAATAACTTGGGTATGTGCCATAACGCGCACGTTCCTCTTTCAGTTTTCCAATGTAATTCTAAGAATGTATCCCTCCCATGGGTTCTTTGTGCATTTTTCACTTTGTTGTATCAATTTTTTGTATTAATGTCCATGTGCCTGAACATTGTCTTCGGCAGTAGTACACACTATTCTTTAGGAGCATTGCCATGTTACTTTCCATGAGCAAGTTCAGCTTCCAGAGCGCTCAACCTTGCTCTCGTCCATCTCTTCATTTCATAATTTTGATTCTGGTCCACCTTTAATAACTATCCTTGGTACACATTTTGCTGTTATTACATTTTCAAAGATTGTGTGATGGTTAATGATTCTCCATTGATATGCATTTGTTCTCCAATCAAATTTTCAGGAAAATTTATAATGTCACTGTGAATAACTTTGACAAAAGAATGTCATCTTATCTGATTTTTAATATGTAAATATAACTTCCTTCAAATAATCTCAGTCTGGCTGTTCCATTTTTGGGATAATTTAGTTGTCTAAATATATTTGTTTAATTCAGGCCTTGTTTCATAAAAACTCGGATGGCTGCATCAATTTCTACTGAGCCGAATGCCTTTCACAGCCTACAAGGACATGCCCAATGGTGAAATAAATGTATTGGTCTTTTCCACAATCTGATTTTAGTTTGCATGTGGTCGATGGTAGAGGAATATTTCTTTTTTATAAAGCCTGCTTGCTCCTGCAGTTGATTAGTCTCGAATTTGTTTGTTATTGTTTCGCTGAATATAGCACTCCCGCAGAAATTATTATGTATACTGTGTGTGCGCGCTTTAGTGTAGACTAGCTTTACTACCCGGCTTCGCCCGAGACTTGGATTCTTGTCTTGGATTAATACACGGCCTACGCGGAGGGTGGGGTGAGGATGCGTGATGTCAGCAGGCACCCTGAGTAACGCTGCCGCATGTGGGTGACATCACTTGCTGTGCAAAATATATCCATTATTGAGCCCCCCCCAAAATAAAAAAAGTCTATTTTTATACTTTTTGCATTGTGTACGATCTGGAAGCTACCCACATGCCAAATTTCAACCTTCGGCTGTGAGCCCACCCAGATTTGATGGCCTTCAAAAAATCCACAAAGATGGTACCCCACTCTGTCCTATCATCTCCACCATTAACTCTCCCACCTACAAACTGGCCCGATTTCTGTCTGAGACCCTGCTTCCTTTCACGGGCAAGTCCACCTCAGCTGTACTTAACTCAGCTCACTTATTATCTCTAATCAAGGACATCTCACTGTATCCAGATGATTTGCTCGTCAGTTGTGATGTAGTTTCCCTGTTCACCAAGGTACCTGTACCTGGCACCATTGCAATCATTGAAGACTTTGTCCAACAAGGACTGAATCCAGATGTACCAACTTTGGTAAGGCACTGCCTTACCAACACTTATTTCACCTGCAATGGTACATTCAACAAACAAAATTAGGGTACCCCTATGGGTTCTCCCTTATCGCCCGTAGTAGCAAATGTTTTCATGGACAGATGCCATCCAGACATCCACCCTACATTCTTCCTTGTGGAAGAGATACGTCGATGACACGTTTGTCATCTGGCCACATGGCCTGCCAGCACTGAACCAATTTCTCAACCAAATCAATTCCATACACCCATCTATCAAATTCACCATGGAAGTGGAAAAGCTACCATTCCTGGATGTTTTGATCAAGAAGAGACCTGATGGCTCGTTGGGCCATTCGATCTACAGGAAAGCCACCCACACGGATTCCTATCTAAAGCCCGACTCCCACCACCATCCAGCCCAGAAGAATTCCCTCATCAAAACACTCCACTATACGGCCCCTTTTCCTGATGACGACCGCTTGTGTTGCGATCGAAACGTCGTGATATTTTATTCACTTAATTTTTATTTTGTCTATCTACGTGACTTTACCGAAAGAACCAAATAAAAATGTTAATTAACTGAGAACATTTGGCATTAACGCCATTATTATGGCGCAAAAAGATCACCAAAGCGATACGTTTCACAGACGCAGTCTACAGTAGCACAGTAGGTAGGTATACGGTTAAGCCAAGACATCTAAGGGTGGACAGCAGTGTCCTTAGGAAGACGTGTGTTAATTCATTTCCAGACACCCGTCTGGACACTCAAAGCACACAATTTTCACATCCCCACTTGACTGTCAAGGGCATTACATGGTTGATGAAATTCCCACAAGAAACCTGCGAGTGTGAACGATGCCTGGGGCATTCGCACAGGGGAGCCAAAGAACAGTTGATTACGTGAAGCCTTTTTTACACTATGTAAGGAAAACTGCTCTAATTATCTCAAATAATATGGCTAAGTATCTAAAATGAGAATCTGTACTAGAAAATATTTTGGGGGGGTAAAAAAAACTCCCGCATCTTCAAGCAAACATCAGCTACAAGCCACCCGCTTGTCATGCCAAACAACGTTGCAAGTCACCTGCTCTATGTATCAAGGGCCCTAATGGTGAAGTATGTCAAATGGCAGGCTCGCAATGAATGATGACATCACCAAAGAAGTTCCAATCAGATCTATGCAGAATATTCTAGACAGAGAAGTAGACAACGTACAGTTCAATGTAAAATCTGATACGGCCATGGGCTATGAAAACAATTCGCCAGAGAGGGGGCTACCAAAGATCTGGCAGATGTCGAAGATCGTCACCCTTCCAAAGCCATCAAATTACCTACACAGTGCGGCGACCTTCCATCCGATATCACTGCTGTTTGTGTGCTTCAAGGTTCTGAAACGTATAATACTATAATATTACAGTGCATATCCCCAGAAGTGGAGGTTCCACAAAAACCCACAGAGGTGTGCCGAATGTGTAGCCCTAACAGCTGCCTACAACATGGTCTGGCACACTGGCCTTCCAGTCAAAATCTCCAGAGTCTTTTCAAGCAGGGCAGTCGATACCATTCGGCATTTAGCTACAGCACTAGCAGACAATCAACCTATTCTTGTGACTTACTTCAGCGAGCCTATAAAGTTCAGTTTATTAATAGACAGCACACTTTGGTAAATCCCAGCTGCAATACAGAGCCAGTACGAGAAGCAAACTGCAACCAAATTGCAAACTGATCATATGGCAAGCATTCACCATTTGTGTCGAGGCTACGCAGCCTCGACAAGGTTCTACACTGTGCTTTACTTTTAAAAATATTTACATAAAGTCCTTCACCAGGGTGAAGGACGTTGTTTTTATACTTACCACAGATTAATTTCCTCTGTCCTATCTTATCTAGAGTAAAACTAGTAATATCCTCAAAGCTAAATCCTACATTCTTCAAGTAATTTGCCTGCATGTATGTGTGAAACTTTATTTATTTTTTTATCTCTGTGGGTCCTTGCAAAACTCCACAAACTCCAAACACATTATTGCAACTCTGTCCTCTTCGAGACCTTGTAAACCCTTAATCACCACACTTCAGATTATCCACACTTAATATTCCAGTTCCGTGGTCAACCTGAACTCCTAGAAGTGACAACACTATATGAATCATATACAGGGCTGCTGTGGGTACAATGCTTTGTTATTCGACATGTCATATGCAGTGAGGTGAAGTGTGGGTATTGTTGTGTATATACCCCCTTTTTATTTTTTTAATATTATTATTTTTTTAAAGAATTATTCTGCCAACATATATAATTATTTTTTTTTAGACACGGGGCAACGTGGAACGAACACGCCCCCACACTTCCACAGATGCGCGCATACCTCACCTCAAAGGGCTAGAGGGCATGAAAGAGGGCAATAAAGGTCATAAAAACTCCCCTAATTTCACACAAGAGGAACAAGGGAGGGGGGAATGGCAGGCGGAGGGTCAGGAGGACATCCTTTCGTTAAAAAGCATTGCAAAAAAAAACCCTTTGATAAATACAAAACCAGGCCACGAAATATATAATTATATTCTTAACAAAGGAAACAACATTGACGGCAAAAAGCACAGACGGGTTTTGAACCATGTTAGATAAACAAGTTACCAACTTAGCCATGAAGATTAAGCAAACAGTATCTATCCTCACTCCAATTGGAAACCAGACTACAGTCACCAGGGTCGCGACCCACCATTGTTAAATTCCATACGGACATTATGTACACTTGGTAGTTCGACACGGCCGGGCCGAAGCATCAAAGAATAATTATGGCTTGGGTCGCTCCAAAACAAAAATTCCTAGCCGGGATATCAGATTAAATAATCACAAGAAGTCAAATAATAAGTACGGAATTAAAGTGGATCTCCTAGAGGAGCTAAGGGCGGAGAAGTCTCTCATAATTAACCAAACGCAACACGGCCATCTTTGTTTTCCCGAAGAAGTTCTCCACACCCACACACCAGGGGCCAGGAGATTGCCCCAATAAAGGTTGAAACACATGCCTCCGAAGATAAATAAGCGCATGCGCCGGGTGCTTCCACCGTGGAAACAACCGTCTTTGTCTCCCCGCAACACGGACAGCAAAAATTGCACACGCGAGCAAATAACATTTTTATGGGGAGATCGGGCCATGATGAAACACCGTGAACACGGTTACGGCATAATCAGGGTCGCTCGTAATCAAGTCACAATGGAACTAAGCAGCAAATAAGTCGCATTTCAACTTCCAAACCAAAACAACTTGAGCTGTGCGAGACAAAAGATATGATTCCCGAGCAAGGGAGGGAATCATTAAGCTCGCTTAACGCGTAGGTTTTCGCGACAAATATGATTCAGAAACAAAAACATGGATTAGAATATTTTTTTTATATATAACTCCATGCGAACGCGAATCGTCGGTCTGGTTAATGGATAACTTAGGTGGCGCCGTCACGAGGCCCCCACCCCTCCTTCCAGAATAATTACACAGCTGTGTCTTCAAAGCTAATAAACATACGGACAAACACACACGGACGGACACGACACACACGGACGCACAACTTCACCCCCACAGGAAGGTTTTATGACAGCCTTTGAACAACTCGGGAAACTGAGTGGAATTTCCCGATATAAGCCGAGGAAAAATCCATTCAAGGCAGATCGTCAGGGGCTCTGGGCCCCATCTCGTCTCCGGGGCTTCAGCCCCCACCATCTCGTCTCCGGGGCTTCAGCCCCACCACAGATCGTCACGGGGCGTCGGCTCCACCTCCTCTCGTCACCGCCAACGAAGAAGTTTTTCGTCATCCAGAATGACGAGGTTCGCGGGGTAGCGACGTGCAGCAACAAGCCGAGGTCTGCACCACCTGAGAAGAATCGCTACCCTGAGTCGCCGAGCTGCGAGTGAAGCTGACGGAGACTCCATCTACCACTCCCGAGCCAACAAAGACACCGACGTCCACCCTGCAACGAACGAAACATCGCTCCTCATCACAGCGAACAACCCGCAGGAAAGGCGGAGATCGCCAAGCGAGCAAAGCAGAGAGCGCGAAGCAGTGGAGAAAGCCTGATCAAACGGCTGTGAGGAAGAGGACAGCGCCATCGAATGCGCCGTGTGTTTGAGGGCACACCTACCAACGACCAGTGTGAACAGACAAGACGTCCGAGCGACGGCGAGCATCGTGCCGACTCAACAATCAATCAAGCAGTGGAGAAGCAGGGGGCTGCCATCAAGAGAGAGAAAGCGCCATCGAATGCGCAGTGTGTTTGATACTCAGACCGACCACCACCCAGTGAGCACAGCCGCGTCGTCCAGAGCCACAAGCCAACACAGCCTGAAGCAAGGGCGAGTGTCCGTGTGAAGTTGGCAACGATCAAGGAGAGAGCCACAGCAGCAGCACGACCCGGGCGTCACCGAGCGTCGTGCCAACTCGTCATCTAGCAGTAGAGGGAGAGAGAGCGCAAGAGCAGCACGACTCGGACGTCACCGGGCGTCACCGAGCGTCGTGCCAACTCGTCATCCAGCAGTGGAGAGAGAGAGAGCGCACAAGCAGAGACACGTCCGAGTGAGGGAGCAGCAGGGGCTCGCGGCGGCCACGCCCAATCGAGAGGAACACCTGGCCGCTGTTTGTATCCTCCCACACCACACAAGCTAACGACACAACTCCCGACTCTAAGAATTAATTAATATTACAAGGGGACAACGCACACACAGCACGCACACGAATAAGACTTAAACAAAAAAAAATTATCTTTTCGTTTCAAAAAGGGTTGCCATTTCGAGGTGGTGCGTTCACTACCAACTGATCGTGCAAAGCAGTTGCTGCCGTCGAGTTACATGAATAAGAAATGTTTTAGTCATTCATTTTCGTTAATTGCATAATCTTGCTCATGAATTATTGACGCATGTTTGACCTGCATGATAGAATGTCACATGCTTGTTAGAATAAAATTGTTATCACAGAAGCATATCGAGTGTTCCTTCCAAGTCCATGCAAAACTGTCTTATTCTTGAGAACTGTAGCCTGTGATGAGATCTGAAACTGGAGACCTAAAATATCATAACACACACTAGGATAATCGGTAAATGTTTAATCAATGATAATCGTGTTATCCTGATTGATATAACTCTGGATAAACGAAACTAAGCCTAATTATCATAACTGCACACATTAACATAGTCGCAAGCATCTGCATAAATTACTACGATTATCTCCGTGATTATCATAATTTATGCATCTAATTACTCACATTATCATAATTTATGCATATTAATACACACATTTAACATAATTAATGCGATTTGCGCATTTTTTGGAAAATTATTAATTTTTATTATTTTCATCAAAATTTCATAACCCAACATATACAACAGTACTCCCACCTCCTCCGAGACATCTCCCGAGTGTAGGCCAAATACCTTCCAGAGGGGCTCTCTAGAGCTCCACTTAGTCGACGCCCTTTCACCAGCAGTGGTGTGAGCAATTGCATGGCCTCCCCTTAACTTCCCGCCAGATTCACTCGGTAATTATTTTTTGTTGGGGAAAAAAATTGGTGAAAACGTTCCAATGTTGATTCGTTCGTTTCTCAATCCGCTTGTCCTGGTGAGGGTCGCGGTGGCAGCATGTTGAGTAGGGCGGTCCAGACCTCCCTTTCTCTGGCGACAGACTCTAGCTTTTCCTGGGCAATTCCCAGGCGGTTCCCAGGCCAGCTGAGCGACATAGTCCCACCAGCGTGTCCTGGGCCGGCCCCGGGATCTTCGCCCATGTGCCAATGTCTCCATCTCTAACAATGGGACAAATAACCAGGATGATGTGTTTCTTCAAGATGTGAACCTGGCTCCATATCTCTCTCATTGTCTTTATTTTATTTCACTTCACAACTCTCCATCAAATATTTGTTGTCTTCTCTATCAACGTCATATTGCCGACCATACACTGGAGCTCACCTCTGCTCTGCCGTTTATACATTATGAACTAACGTCCACCTTAACATAGCACGTGTTTTATTTGTTCCGACTCGGTCTACTATTTAAATTCAGACAACAAATCTGCACTGTATAGGGGGTCTCACCCAGGGGTCCATGGACCCCCTCAGTTCACCGTAAGTAATAATATTGCTCTGCAGATTGCCAAGGGGTCCATTAAAATAAATATGTGTATAATCCCACATCTGTTGGCAGCAAACACTACCCTTGTTTTGCCTTCGGTCTGCCTTTATAGATACAACACTGCTCATTAGTCTGTGTTAGAGCATGTGAGATATTTATGGTATGAAGAGGCTATCAGTTCTAAAAGGTTAAAGGGCCTTTTTACTCAGTTGCAGTCAACTTCATTCAAAACTTTCACTCTGCCAACTGCTTCATAGATTATTATGCTTGTTTACTCAGGAGAGCCTCAACGAGTTTCATGACTCTTTTTCATGAGGATGAATTTGCTGCAAAACTCATCTTAGCCATCAATAAATTGTGAATAATAAGAGTAATGATGTGGATAATAGGATAATCGTGATCCCTGGATCAGAACCATTAATCAAATCACAAGGACAGTGGGAGGGGAATTGTTGAAGAAGCATATTTAAATACGAGCCCAAATGGAATACATGTGTAGTGAGTCCAACTGAGTCTCAGACGTTAACTTGGGAGCAACACTATATATTTAACACAACAGCACCAACAAAACATAACCTACGCTCGGGTCTCGAATGCCCATCTAACCACACTACGGCATAACTAGACCCGGTTCGCTATTCCGGTCCGGACCACAAGCTGGGTCCCGGACCGCGTGGCTAGAGGCTTCTTCTCCCCGACGTGGATCTTCGAACACCAAAACATGAAGAACCCCGAGCTCCTCACGGAGCTCTCGTTATATGCTCCAGGGCTGGGGCTGGCTCCGCCCTTAGACCCGCCCACTTTCCAGGCTCCTCGGGCCCCTTCTGGAACGTTCCCGAGAGCTCTCCGGGACCACGTGACCCCCCCTCGGCCCCTGTCCACCGGTGGCCCCCCTCCAGTATCGTCCGGTCACGTGACAACAGGTCAGCCAGAGTATCATGCCCCAGAGTAACCTTGCCTGGCTGACGCTCACTATCACTCCCTCACTGGGAGCCGGCACCGCACGCTGCTCGCGGTGCCTTCGCGCTAACCAGCGCTCACCCAACCACCGCTAGTGTTGGTACTGCAGCCCGCAACCCAGCTGCCCGCAATGACATTACCGGCCGTGACTTCGCAAGTCCCGGCACCATACAGTCACAAGTAGTCACTACACATGTGTAGAGACATGAAGGGCATCTTTCCGGCGTATATGCCGACTGCAGCTACAAATGGAAATGGTGTGTTGGCACGTAACTCTCGAGGGAGTCGACGGAGACGTGACGGAGATGCAGGCCCTGCAGAGCAGGGTCCCATCCCAGAGAGGGGACGTGTCACCTCAGGAGAGCAAAGGGGACCAGGAAATGGGGTCTCCGGGGGACATACGACGAAGGCTCCGGTTCCGTCTCGAAAGACCGAAGTGGGGGCGTGGCCAGAGGCGGAGGGAGGCCATGTCCGGGAGGTTAAGAGCCACGGGGGCGTAGCGATCGTGGCAGTCTGGCGGTGGGAGCTGACGGGGTCTAGAGTATTCTAGATTTGAAGTTTTCGTGATTGCAAGGATCCACTCTTTGGTTTTTTCGGTAAAGTCACGTAGGTAAAAAATTAGTAAAATGAAAACTAAAATAAATAACTTCTCTTACACTTACCCTTATCTTAACTATTAATCAGCTAATCCCCCCCCCCGACTCCTTGGCTCCTCCCCCCCCTCTTACCCCATATAATCACGGTTCTCTAAACAGCTCTCTTTATTCACTACAGTAATTTTGCTGTGGCGGTTCCACCTAAAGACGGAGGCTTGTGTTGCTTCCGAAACGTCGTGATTTAATTTAGTTGCTTTCATTTTTATTTTTTACTTTTTTTAATTTGTGATTTAATTTAGTTTTTTTCATTTTTATTCTTATTTACCTACGTGACTTTACCGAAAAAACCAAAGAGTATGGGTCTAGAGTAGCTTGAGTGTTGTTAACCCTTAGCCTGTGAAGTTGTTAATAAATTGTGGTGCCTCCAGACACTGTGTGTGCCTCGTGAGATACACACTACACAGATCAGTCTTCATGTCAGCTCAGAAGTTCAGGTGTCTATGCAGCTAAGTTGGGGGCAAATTTATACATGAAAAACCTGCATATTTTGTAAAAGTAGGCCAATTGCCACGTGAACACTAAAAACATGTAAGTCAATGGCAATGTAAAACAATACATGTCTATTTATCTCACTCAAAATGTAATAACCACCTTATTCCAACTTAAAAGCATGTTTCAATATGACTGATAGGGCATAGTGTAACCCTGCATGTATGCATGTTTTGTACAGCGTCTTGTGCCCTCTAGATGAAAAGTGCTTTAGAAGTGTAAATCATTATTCTGTTTTTATCATTATAGTTGTATTCGTCAAAGTAAAAATCTAAATATTTAGTAATTTTCATATATTAGTGAGTACTGCGCACTTGTGAAATTATATTAATGTTCACTATTAGCCTAATTCTTTAGTAAACAAAGCACCCAAAAGGTACGAATGGATATGCTATTATGAACCAAAATCCTAGCAGGAGTGGGTTAATTACTCAGACGGTATCTATCGCTATATTTGAGCCAAAAGTAATTGGCAGCAAGAACATCGCCCATTGCCAAAATACCAGCTCATTAATTAGTGTGCACGTCTTCCTTCTGCCAATATATCATGTTGGGTGAACCAGTTTAAAGGTAACATCTGTCCGAAAGCAACGCATTTAAAACCTATACTGTAAGTTGTTATTCCTGTTTTTTTATGACTAAATCTGAAGGCTTAATATTTCGACCGTGTAGCCTATTAGTTATAGGAACCCTATTTTCATTATCCTTGATACCCAATTGAATCAATGAATACTGTATCACCGTCCAATCGCTGTTCATGGAAACTGCTAATTAAATAATAATTTCCATACATGTGTAATGACAGGGTGACACCTGTCGGCCGGGAGTGGTAATTATGGTCATGGCTGCATTGCATAATGCCTTATTATAAGGGGGGCGTATCTGGGGTAAAGGTGAAAGGCGGAGTCAGTTGAGAAGCTCCGGGAACCAGCTCGAAGGTTCTGGAAAGGGGGCGTGGCCAGAGGTGGAGCTTGGCCACGCCGGGGCAGATATAAGGGGGACCGAACCAGAGGTTTGTGGCTGTTGCGGGTCCTGGCTGCGTCGCATCTCGTTGTCATCTCTTCATCTCCGACCACATGGCTGATCTTCTGGAAGACTCTCTCCGTCGCTGCATTGGTCGAACAGCTTGCGTAGCGAAGCCGAAGATGGGGCAACGTGTTGGGTTCACCAATGTGTAGCTGGGTTACACAATGTATCGCCCAATGTGCTCTTTATAAATAAGAAGCCTTCTACTCGACGTGTCTCAGAAGTCGCTCACTACAATTGCAACGTACTATTTCCGAGCAATTTAAAGGCAGCGCATTTAAACTTCCCTTCTGTGTACTCTGAAAAGGGGGACATTGCCCAGAAAGCTAATATGCTATAAAAATATATATTTAAGGCAGTGTTAATTTTGGTGGTAGTGAGGTTTTATTGGTCTGTGCTTATACACTACTCATAGCAGTTCCTTACATTTCGGTATGTCCAATAAAAAGCTATATTTCCTCAAGGAGCAAATGAAAAAAATTAATATTATTTCATGGTGAAATTAATGATAGTGCAGGTCTGACGAGATGGACATTTGATTGGGAGCCTTCCAAAATCCGTGCCGTACAGCCAGCAGGGACCCAGATAAAAGTGCTCTGCTCTTGCTCCCACATACTTTTTTATGTAAATGATGGAGATATAATTTCTGCCCAAAGGATTAGGGTTACTGCAATTTAAAGCTCTTTCAAAAAGTCTCATTGGAGTCTCAGAGGTAAAATGGCAGGTCAGTAGACAGGGCAAGGGGCCATTGTCCTTAATTATTACATTTATAGTTCACTGCCATGTCTTAATAAATTCCATCTTTCTTGCAAGGGCAACGGAACATTGCGAATGGAGCAAGTGAAGCGCGAACATTGGTTTCAGAAATGAATCACACCACGTCTAAACGAACGCATAGATCAGCGCAACCTTGCCTATATTTGATGGTGCCAACTTTCTGAGCACACAAGTCCGTCCTGTAGTGAAAGCGTGGCATTTTGATTGCTTGCCAACACCAGTCAACGTAAATTTTGCTTTTCAATTCCGCTTCATGAATGAAATTAACTATTCCTTCTTGTTGTAATAAAAATGTAAACCACATTTATAGCATAACTTTCAGTGAATTACAACCCAAAGGTGCCTTACAATGCACAATTAAAATACACAAACACCGTATTTCAACATTAATCACAACATGTTTGGCCGCTAGCATTCAAATTCACACAAGGCGATGCACTCAAAACACCATTCATTAAACATTTATCTCACTCTTGCTCATATTTTAAATTCCTTAACTCGAAGCCAATTTCGAAAGTAAGTGACTGAAAAAACAGGGTTCTTTGCTAGTAGATATACAGAGTGCTTCAAAATACGTTTTCTTTGTGTTGATCAAAATAAACTTATTATGAATCACAATATAGGTTGTGAAAGCATATGTAGACAATTAAAACAAAGAATGTGTTTCTACAATGACTGACATGAATCTGAATGATAATTTATGATCAAAAAAGTATTAAAAGTTTCACCATGATATGATATCACTTTTGATGTCACTGCCATACATTTTAATACAGCAATGCAGTGATGTGATGGGAGAGCACACCTGACCATAAATTTAATAAAGTTGTTTTTTTTATGTTGTATTGGGCAGCCAGAGATACACCACCGAGTTAAGATTAAGCCCAATGTGTTTTGGATTTCCATCTTCCTTTAAGACGACAAAAGAAAATCAATGGCATCAATGACCAAAGTAAACAAAGGCCATTCAAATTTGATTACAACACCTTCACTATTGATTTCAATGTCATTGTGTTCTTTTCAATGTTAACACTTTTGCGACATCCAGACACTATTAAACAAACACACAGCTACAGTAATAGTCATTGAAATAAGCTCGAAAAAACTCATACCTCTGAGGTTGTGCCACAGAATATACATTCGCGGTGGTTCATGGCAAGACAAACATAGATTGACAGGAATGCCAATGGCTGCATGCCAATTAGTGGCGACAAGAAATGGGGTTGCCCTAGGAGGGGAAAGAAGTCAATATCGTGACACTATCTCGTAGGGGTCCATGTAATCACAAAACGCTAATAGAATTAAGCACAGAGGCACTGATTCAGTGAAGACTATTTGGGCTGAGTCTGTGCCAAGGTCACACAAGCACATCTACAGACAGATAGGGGGTACACACAATGAAGCACATCTTCATTTATGAATTCGGATGATACCTGCAATTATTATGTATTTTCCTGCAGCAGCAACCCATGGTTATGCTGGTCAGCGAATGTAAGTGTAGGATGGCAGCAGCTAACAGAGACTTAGAGGCCCTGTGTCCTAACTGCGCCACTTGGTTGCAATATATTTTCAATAAGCAGAAGTGCTTGCATGCTTGTAGCAAAGGAGTGTAATGGAATGCAATAAACAAAAATGTTTCACCATTGGAACCTCATTTGCCAGTAAAATATATGATAATTGTTTTTTTACCCTTCTATCTGGCAACAAAACGGGCAAATGAGGTTCCAATGGTGTAAATGCTTACCCCGAGCTCTCATACTCTGATGGTGCATTGTCTTTGAGTTGTGCGCCTTTTGGCGTCATCTGGTCCAACCCATGTGAGACTAGGCTCTAAGGAAAGCTGTCTTGGGTGTGGACCAATCAACTTCAAGGACAGTGCATATATTATCAGAGTTATGGTTTTTTTTGCATTATGGCTGCAGGTATTGTGGTCTATGCAAACATGACTCCTTGTACAAAAGGTGTCAGTTTTGTTGCCAGATAGAAGGGTAAAAAACCAATTATCAAAAATGTTTCACTTAAAACGTGATCACATTTAAAAAATAAATATCACGAATATGCATGGAACATGGAATGCTTTCCAACATGCGTTTGTCCTCGAAAGTATGAATTAGCGATAATAACATCACGCTCCAAACAGCACAATGAGATGTCACTGGGCACTCAACGTGTGCCTTTGCAAGATTACATTATGATGTGCCACGTTATTTCAAAATGTAATGACATTATGATCATGGCTGGCAATTGGAACACTTTTAGCACTGGTTTTTGTCACCATGTATTTGAAAGCCCTGTGATCAATGTGGCCGGTTTCTACAGAGTAACACTCTTATAGCTTTATACTTCATATTGGCTCAAGTTATACTTTATATTGGCTCATATTTGAGTTATCATGGGCCAGCCCTTCTTCTCAACCAATCAGATTACATACGAAACTATTTCTTGCCAGACTCTCTTCCGAAATATAACTGTGATGGAAGCACTGTTTGGCGCAAATGAAAATGGAGTTTGAAATTGCATGCTATCCATACGAACAGATATTAAAGGGAACACATTTATTACATTTCAATAACTTCACACATTTGGAAATATAATATGCACGAGCATTTGTATGCTTTTGTATGCGAGAACAAAACCATTGCCAAGCACATCATCATAAGGCAAAGGTGGCCTGTCAATTCCCATACAGATCACACAACCACACTGCAATCACAAGGCCACTGCTGTGGACAAAGATGTCACGCATGCCTAACATTTAAACTTCACACTGATCAGTGTGGTCACATTGCATGCAATAAACGACACATTTTTAACCAGTCTTCAAGATTCTGAAACTGAACACGTGTTAGCGAGTTTTTACTTTTCAAAAGAAAATGTGTCATCCCTCTCGATGGCCATCAATCTATGTACAGTATATAAAAAGGAAATTTGTGAATGTGTCTGTTCAAAATGTTTAACATACTTCCCGACATGCAACAAACTTGAAATTTGGCATGTGGGTAGCTTCCAGACTGTACACAATGCTAAACGTATAAAAATAGACTTTTGTATTTGGGGGGGGGGCGCAATAATGGATATATTTTGCATGGCAAGTGAGCGGTGACGCCACATCTGTGATGTCACATCTGTGATGTCACCCGCATGCGGCAGCGTCACGCAGTGTGGCTGCTGACGTCACGCATCCCACCCTCCGCGTAGGCCGTGTATTAATCCAAGACAAGAATCTAAGTCTCGGGTGAAGCCGGGTAGTAAAGCTAGTATGGTTATAAGTAAAGGTGTAAATTGAGGAATTATTGAGCCAGTTCTGATTGCCACAATTCGTAACCCATGCTTAAGATGGCGCCGATGATGGCAGCCTCGGCCGGTCGGTGCGCCCTGTTTTGTCTTGTTTTGTCTGTTAATTCAGTGTTCTGCCAAGATTTTCGGAGTTCTCTAACAAGAGACGAACTTCGAAACATCAGGGAAACAACTCCTGTGGATTTATTTCCCACTTTTCTGCTTCCAGCGGCAGAATTAGTGGGCATTCTAGTCAAAGCCGCGCTAGGCTTTGCTCAAGCAGCGAAACGCCGCCGAAGGGGTAAACGGTCGGGGGCTCTAGTACGGCTATGCAGATGCGGCATCCGAACAGTGCTTCCAAGCTTTTTCCTCTCCAACGTACGTTCACTGTGCAACAAAATGGACGAACTTCAGCTACTGATGGTGAAAAACAGAGACTTTCTTTCATCTTCTGTTTTGTGCTTCACGGAGACATGGCTGTGTGATTTGATCCCAGACACTGCGTTACAACTGACAGGCTTCCAACTCGTAAGATCGGATCGGGACATAGCACTCTTCGGCAAGACGAAAGGCGGTGGTATTTGTTTTTACACTAACAGTGGCTGGTGTGTATATGTAACAGTGATCCTGCAACATTGTTCTCCGGACCTGGAATATTTTTTTATAAACTGTAAACCTTTCTACTCGCCTCGCGTCCCTCATTTTGGTCGGAGTTTATTTGCCGCCGAGTCCTCAGGTTAAAGAGGCCCAACGCATGCTCGCCGACCAGATTCTGAGTGTGGAGCGAGCAAATCCGGATTCCCTGGTTATCGTACTCGGCGACTTTAACAAAGGTAATCTCAGCCACGAACTCCCCAAATACAGACAATTCATCAAATGCCCTACCAGAGAAGGGAACACTCTGGATCACTGCTACAATACAGTCAGTAGAGCCTACCACGCCGTCCCCCGAGCAGCACTGGGACACTGACCATGCCATGGTCCACCTGATTCCTGCATACAGGCAGAAACTAAAGCTCTGTAAACCTGCTGTGAGGACATCTAAACAGTGGACCAGTGAGGCTATAGAGAGGATCTGCGGGCGTGCTTGGACTGTACTGACTAGGATATGTTCACGACTGCTACCAATAGTCTGGATGAACTCACAGAGGCTGTGACGTCATACATCAGCTTCTGTGAGGACTGCTGAATTCCAACACGCACCAGGGTGAACTTCAACAACAACAAGCCCTGGTTCTCAGCAAAGCTCAGAAGGTTGAGGTTGGAGAAGGAGGAAGCGTTTAGGAGTGGGGATAGAAACAGATTCAAGGAGTCGAAGAACAGGTTTAGCAAGGCGGTGAGAGAGGCTAAACGACTGTACTCAAGAGAGACTAAAACACCAGTTCTCTGCTAACGACTCTGTTTCTGTCTGGAGAAGGCTCAGGCAGATTACCAACTACAAGCCCAGAGCCCCCCACACCATTAACGACTCCCACCTGGCCAACGACCTGAACGAGTTCTACTGCAGATTTGAAAGACAATTGGACTGTCCTGAACTACCCCTTCCCACCCAAGAGGCCTCCTCCCTCACCCCCACTACAGAGACGACTCTCTCCATTCAGGAGGGAGAGGTGAACAGACTTTTCAAGAGGCAGAACCCCCGCAAAGCAGCTGGGCCGGACTCTGTCTCTCCAGCGACCCTCAAGCACTGCGCTGACCAGCTGTCTCCGATGTTCACCAACATCTTCAACACCTCACTGGAGACATGCCATGTACCAGCCTGTCTCAAGTCCTCCACCATCATCCCTGTGCCCAAAAAACCAAGGCCAACAGGACTAAATGATTACAGACCCGTCGCCTTAACCTCTGTGGTAATGAAGTATTTTGAGCGCCTGGTGCTGGCACACCTCAAAGCTATCACAGACCCTCTCCTGTACCCCCTGCAGTTTGCCTACAGAGCCAACAGATCTGTGGACGACGCAGTTAACATGGCCCTCTACTTCACCCTACAGCACCTGGACTCCCCAGCAACCTACGCCAGGATCCTGTTTGTGGACTTCAGCTCTGCTTTCAACACCATCATCCCTGCCCTGCTTCAGGACAAGCTCTCCCAGCTGAACGTGCCCGACTCCGCCTGCAGGTGGATCAGACTTCCTGTCTGACAGGAAGCAGTGCGTTAGGCTGGGAACACAAGTCTCTGACTCCCGGTCCATCAGCACCGGATCTCCTCAGGGCTGCGTACACTGACAGCTGCACCTCCAGTCATCCGTCCGTCAAACTCTTGAAGTTTGCGGACGATACCACCCTTATTTTTTTTTGTTTTAGTAATTTTGTAACATAAATTGGCAATATAACTAACATTACAAGATATAAAGCGGTTTCATACCACACCCCTGAATTAGCCAGGCATTTTGAGAACACACCATGTAACACAGTTTAAACATGCCTTCCAGTTGGCAGATAAGACGAGCTAGTGAATTGAAAGTGACTTAGGTACAAGATAATCTTCGTAAGTAATACTATAAAACAATAAGTTTAATGTTATGATAATGCGTGACTGTACGACCGCGGGGGAGCGGGAATTGATTTTCATGTGCCCCCAAGTCGGGCCAGTTTTTCTGTTGAGAATGAACACGGGGGCCCCACGTGGCTTTACGCCCTGGGCCTCCAGGGCTGCCTCTGGGCAGCCCTGCATGCCTGGATGGCTCAACACTCATTAAGTGAATTAGGAAAACATCCCAATGCAGCACTTTCCTGCAAGTGTAACATTATTAACATTGGGCAAATTAAGGACGCGATTGTTGTAAGCCAGCGATATGAATGTTATCACAGAGGGAAAAAAAAAAGTCACAAAGCATTTTAGATGCAAAGTTTGAGAGGAACAAGGTGCCTAAAACTGGTAGTACTCATTCTTCTGCACTCATCGTTGAGTGGTATCACCTCCTTGGCATACATGATCTCGAGACATGTTCGTTTCTGTTGACAATCAATCTCTTGTACAAAAAAAAAACCTGAATAACAATGACATGGAAAGAGTTATCCATCGTCATCAGCAGCAGCCATGCTCTATCTACTGCTGGATGAAGTCGTCACCTTCCCTAAGTCTCACTAACTCAACAATACATATATTTTCTGCACATGAGCAAATCTCATCGCTTTATCTCCTCGGTGGTCATCCTTGTGGGATGCTCATTTTTGCTGCCACTTCATCATCAGTCTCGATCTATGACTATGGAACGATCTGCCGCGCACTGACAATGTAGTTTGAAAACTAAATGGTACTGTGCTGCAATTTATATAAAGAATCAAAGTTCAAAACATTGGCCAAGGGTCTAATTAGGCTATAATCCTCTGGAGCAAATCAGAAATGAGATCCACTTTGAAAAATGTATAAAAAATATTCCATGAGCATAGCAATATGCAATTTCCACCAATGGCTCAGGACAACCATTACAGATAAATGCTGCCTCATTCATGTACATGTTAAACATATACAGTAAAAAAAAAACTATCATTAACAAATCAATAGCTTGCAAAGCTCAATGCAATTACAGTCACATTAACCTGAGATTTACTGTAACAAATTCCAAACATTTAGTCCCGAATCAATGATCCAATGTGCACAATCACCACAGTTTGAACACCGTGACTAAGCCATAATGTCTATTGTGGCTTATTGCAGACATTAGCGAGAAAAGCCATTGTCTGCCATGAAATTAGTTTCTTAGTCAATACAAAAACATTATTATTCGAAAGGTTTTTGCACAAGCCAAGCCAAAGTGTTTCCGGGCTCAAAACAGTGTTTGGCAGCACTTATCTCCGATGTAAGTCTTAGGCCAATAATGTAAATTCCACAGTCCTATGTTGGGAAGCAGGATATCCATATGACAACCACCGTTCGCCTATGCAGAAGTTATGAATTATTTAGCACATGTCAGCTATGAAAAGTACACCGTCTGGGAATGCAGGCAATGGCATTTGTTTAGCAAGTGCTCCAAATTGCAGACAAGTTCAGGAAAGAAAAAAACATGCTCTGGTTTTGTTTTACGGTAATTATTTAAATAGTTTTCATCCAATTTTACCATTATGTATGAATGTATAATTATCGTCATTACTAAGATAATTACACTAATTGCCAGGATATACTTGTTTCAAACAGATAAACAAGATTCGTAGTTTTAATCTCATTAAGGCAATTATTTACGTTATTGACATTTAAATACTCTTTTGTTCTTTCGGTAAAATCACGTAGGTATAAAATAAAATAAATCACGATGTTTCGATCGCAACACAAGCGACCGTCATCAGGTGGAACAAATACAGCAGGAGAACTGCTGACATAGGAGAAAGAGCTGCTGCAACAAGAGTTTAATATCGGATTTTGGTGGGCTCAACCCAAGGGTAAGTGGGCAGAGCTAGAGAAGGAATTTGAGCGTAAATGTAAATGTGAGAGATGAGCATGTCAATGTGAGATGGTCCCAGCCACCGGAGGTGGTGGGGATCCTCCTCTGGCTGGGCTGCCTCACAGATATTCAACCTGGTGATGTACTCAGAGAGTTAGAAATAACAACTGACATAGGCAGGTAGGATGGAAACATCACAGTCAGTTAAGACTTTACCTGGTTAATAACGTCTTTCCTATGATTGCTCAGTTTGTACCCATCTTCTCGGTTGCAGTTATGTCTGTGTTTATATATCTGGATGGCTTCATGAACAAATCTCTGATAATAGTCGGTGGGTTTGCAGAGTACCTTCGTCTTGGAAAAATCGCGTGAGCCCACTGCGTTAAAACAATGATCAGCAACGGCCGATGTATTGGTCCTACCGTGTTTCATATCTGCCTTGCGTTCACGAACGCAGTCCGAGACATGGCGTTTTGTTTCCCCAATGTAACTGCTGCCGCAGCCACAACTCAGTTTGTAGACACCCGGGTATTGCATATCAGGAATCACATCCTTTACAGATGGGATTAAATCACGGATTTTGTGTACTATGTTGAAACGAACCTGGATCTTGTGTTTGTTTAAGATTTTGGAAATCTTTTTGGTAACCCCTGCTATGTACAGCGTTGCGGATTGCACGGTCCGAGTATCCGTTCATCCTGAGGGCTTGGTGGACGTGCTCCAACTCACTGGCTAGGTGGTGCTGGTTGGAGATGCAACGGGCCCTATGGTGTAGTGTTTTGATGAGGGAATTCTTCTGGGCTGGATGGTGGTGGGAGTCAGGCTTTAGATAGGCATCCGTGTGGGTGGCTTTCCTGTAGACCGAATGTCCCAACGAGCCAACAGGTCTCTTCTCGATCAAAACATCCAGGAATGGTAGCTTGCCATCCTTTTCCACTTCCATGGTGAATTTGATACCGAAAGAACCAAGAATAAGTATGGAACCATTTCATTGCAAAAAAATAAAACTGGGAATGTACGTGGAATTCCTACTGAAACAGAAACAAATCCTCGTGCAAATCTTTCAAGGATTCTTTGAAGCAGAGGACGGGCTTTAACAACGACATAGCACACAATACAGCTGATAGCATAAGTCAAACAAAAATACTCCACAGGATATTTCAGTTTCTAAAAAAAAAAACTCCGTGTGTAGGTAGTCTTTCAAGTATGATGACTTTTCTCTTTGCATTGGTTGCTACAATGTTGAGACGCAATGGTCTCTGCATGTGGAATACAAGTCCTGCCAGCTTCTAGACAATAATTAATTATACACACTCAAACCCATCTGTGAAATGTGACGGTGTAAAACCAAATGCTCAAGTCCTTTCCTCTCTGTGGTATACTATGTCTAGGCTACTCCTTCCACAAACTGATACCATGATATCAGGTTCCTCCTTATTTCACGTGATGGCATTTTTTTCTGAAAGAGATGCATTTTTTAAATGTCATGGAATGCGCCCACCCAGTCCTGTGATATGTCCACACACTTTACGAATTAATGGACAATTACAATTTCCAGAAAATAAATCTCAATTGGCTATAAAGTCCATGAATTCAACGTTAAGCATGTTATCTACAGAGACCCACTGAGCCGCAATTTATCCCGTAATCCATAGCATGGTTTTACCTATTACTACTATAATGAGCCAAGAATATCTGTTTGTGTGTAACACACGTGATGTCATTCCACATGCTGCACTGCCCCCCCGTCATTAATATTCATGATCGGGTACATTTTTACACTCACACAGAAGGTCGAGCGGAAATATTGTTTTTTTTAGCAAATTTGCTTTAAGTGTCACGTTTCTTTATTAAAAGTGACTCTAATAAACAATTCTACGCAGCAACACTGTAATGAGCCAAGAATGTCTGTCTGTGTGTCACGCGCGTGACGTCATTCCAAATGCCGCGTGACGTCATTCCAAAAGAAGGTCGATCGGAAATAATTTTTTTTCGCAAATTCGCTTAAACTTTTATGTTTCTTTATTGAAATTGAATCTAATAAATACTTCTACACAGCAACAAAGTGGATTTGGTGTCTTTATTTCTTCAGCACGAGACAAAAGGTAAGTCTAATTTATGCTTCTACATTATGGTAAAATACAAATTTATCGGTGATCTTCCAGATATGGTATCGATTTCCAATTAATTTCAACCCCAGCGACCGAAAGCAGAAGAGAATAAAGGTTCAGAGCAGTGAATTTGAACAACTTGAAGGTCAGTTATATACAGTTCTACAGTGACATGAAGTGAGGTGTTTTATGACGTAGTTTTGTGCAATAATCACTGCCATTAATACAGTGCTACAGTGAACTGCAGTGAAGTGTTTGACGACTTCGTTTTGTGCCAGATTCACTGCCATTAATACAGTGCTACAGTGAAATGCAGTGAAGTGTTTGATGACGTACTTTCATGCAAGATTCACTGCAATTAAATTTACACAAGATACAATTATACTCCGCTCAATTTTTTCGTAAGTATTTCAGCTTCCATCCTAGGGCGGGCAAAAGGCTAGTTACATATAATTTCTTAAATAACAGCAAGACTGAATTGGAATAACAGGAAGATAATTGCTAACATGAAAGTCGTATTATCTATTTTTATTTTGAATAACAGTATAATTCAGTAATTTAACATTGGCATCTACAATTTACATTGGAGGTCGTGTGTTCAATCTCGACCTTTGACAGCCTGTACATTTGAGGTTTGCATGTTCTACCCGTGGTCGCATGGATTTTTCTCCAGATCCTCCGGTTTTTCCCTCCACATTTAAAACACGCGTTTCGAGTATTTGGCTGCATTAGCATTCCCATGTGATAAGCCACTTCGTTGAGCTATAATTTGTGATAGCAAGGTCGCTTCTAACAAAAGAGCTACATAGCTCAGTGGGCCTTACCTCGTAAAATAAAAAGAGTATCGTAAGTTAATAGTTACAATTTCCTGCAGATGATGGAGTTTAGGTAAAGTTAGGGTTAAATATTTCGTGTAAAAATAGACTCCCCTCCCCTTTACGGTGGTCACGTGAAAAGTGTGCAATGCTGTGTTTGTAACACATTACGCTTTTCACAAACTTTATATTGAAGGTGTTGGGTCAAGATTAGGACTGATGCACTTAACACTTTCCAATATGCATTCGAAAATCCGATGTCTGCAATACCCAAAACAATTGGGAACTTTGTTTAAAGAGCTTTCTTTGACTATGTACACTGCCTACAGTCGCCAACCGTTGATAGAAAATAGATACAGCAATAACTTCTCCTTGCTGTGAATATTTGATATAAAATATCCCACATGAGGGGTTGAAACAAAACACAGACACAGCTAAAATATCTCATCTGTAAATTTGTTAAATCTAGAACAATGTCCCCTGTCCATCTAAAGTAGCAAAAAATCTGCTATATACGGGAAGAAAATATTGTATGGTCAAACAAGATCAGGTCAGAACACATTTGCTGATGGCTCATGTATATTAAGCTTATGGTTAGTGGATTATAGACATTTCTGAACATCCCAAACTTTTTCAGCAAAAATAATAATAATAATCTAATGAGTAAAGACGTTGCATAAAGTTAGGCGAGAGACCATTGAGAAATGGATTTTACAAGAGAGACCTGGAAATAACTGTTCATCAAAAAAAACTGCAGTCACGAAGCTAATGTAAAATAGGCTCATCCACGTCGCTCAGTTCATCAGTTTCCACACATAACAAAAATATGCACACCATTTTGTTGAATAACGTACTATATTAACACTATTCTTTGGGTATTTCGGTAAAGCCACGTAGATAGAAAAAATAATCAAAGTAACAATATCACGACGTTTCGATCACAGCACAAGCAATATTAACAATGCTCACAATCCTACAATCGTCCTTCCTAAATTAACCAATTCACCATCCTGAAAATAAAGTCTGGACTATATGGTATGATACTGACTATACCACCTCTGGCCATTGCAATGACATGAGGATTATCAAAATGGGAAAACAGGTTATTCCTCATTGCAATTAGTATCTGGTAGAGAAGACGTCAATAATTTAATTAATCTGATTAGTAGCAGCCTTCTACAACATTTGGGCTAACTCAATGAATAATCTTAAGTTTGGGAGAAGACAAATTATGTAACCATGAGTCTATTCAATAGTCAATGTCATAACAATTCACACATTGAATACACTGGCTCTGTCTACCTCCGATTAGCATGGTTGGTAATGTACTATGTTGGGTTTGTTTAATTAATTACCAGCTTCACCCTTTGCTGTTCAGACCTACGATATTCATCACAATCAATACCTTAGTATGGCTTTTATGCACCAAGTTTCACAGCGTGCTATTAGTTTAACAAGTCATACTATGCAGTGCAGCTACAAATTTAGGTATGTACCTGATATTGATTGAAAGGCCTTTGGACAAACTATTTTTCAGTGTGTGTGGTTGGCTTTATTTTCCATTTCAAGCGATTCTAACAATATTGATAGTGCTGACATTACAGAAGTTTTGCAATGTTAACTTTTAATCGGCACAATAGTAAAAGAGCTGAAAATACAAATCTTGACCAATCATGGGAACAAATTGAGTTGTAAAAAACGTTACATCATGGGCCACAAGAGGACAGCCCTAATGTTTAAAACCATAGAAAGCAAAAGAGCATTCGCTTCAAACCACGGCTTTGCAACTATATTCAAAACAGCTGGCTAATTGGTAAGTCGTCACTGCCATACTATGAATGCACTAACAGGCTGAGGGAATGAATGAAAGTTGTTCGAGAAGACAACACGGAATCATATAAACATCTTGCACAAGCTGTCTGTAATCCCTGGCATTCAAATCAATTTTACCGGTCATTATGTCAAGGTAATGTGTGAGCAGGCTGTACTGTACACTATACTCAGGCAGTCACCAAAGCACACACAATATACAAATGCAGTCATGCAATTACTCTGACCTCAAAATTCACAGAGCACTCACAAAGGCGCAGACATACACACGTGTGAAGTTTCACGAGCATGCCAACTGCCTTCGAATGGATCATTTGGAGTCCCACTGTAAGCTCAACGTGAGGTTTTATAGCACCAAAAGTAAACATAATGGAAGGCATTCAGCGCAGCCTTGAGGTGTACTTGACAGCCACATTGCTCATGCACAGTGCTCTCTAATCACCCCATTGGCTCTCAACTGGTCTACATGTCCCCTAACCTTGTTCCCAACTAGCACTTTTGTCAAAGCCATGAATTACCTGCAATTTGTCAGCATGATTATGAAGATGACATTAAACTTTCATAAGCTAGCTCTGCCCAAAGAGCTTCAGTAACAATTGTGGAAATACTGTTTATTAATTACAGAGTATGGGTTAGTAATTGTTGAATACTTTCCAACTCAGATTGAAATCATTTGCTTTGTTGTCCATCTGTAGAGAGGGCATGTAGAGTTGACCCAATGTGAACAAAACTTTGCAATTTTTGTAAAAAAAAAAGTATTGCTAAAAGGGACTTATTCGATTTCAAACTGCCCAATTTGATCAAAGAGTTTTCCAAAACGCGGTGATAAAAAAATAGCTCTAAATAATAAAGCCTTTTCACCAAGGTGATGTCAGATGCCAATGTCACACACAATGACGTCACATTGCGACACCATCTCACGCCGGCCCATCATACGCCATCTCATGCGTCCTGGAAGATATCGCGAGTCATCATCACAAAAACCATGATCAATCCACTGCTGGACTAAGGTCACGCCAAGCCGACGACATTACCCACGGTCCTGTGGTGTAAGTCCAGCCTGCACGAGCTGATTTCATAGCTTCATCTCCATGGTGGACGCTGGGTGAATTCCCTCCCTTGGCAGCCACCACTTATCAATATTTTTGACCATCGGCCATCATCCCTTCCAGCACAGTGCCCCTGCCCAAACCCACTTGCTTACTTTTCTTAACAGCCAACATGATTAATTTAACCTGCTTGTGTTCTATAATCCACGTCATTCCAAGTATGCTTCTCTCCGTACGTCATCGTGCACTCAGCCTTTGAATTGAAAGAGGAAAGCATTACAAGGATGATTTTTCTTCCTCTTTTTCAAGACGTTACCAGAATTGGTGAACAGCATAAGGAAACCATCAAATGGCTACCTAAGTTAGCCAGGTGTGGTGGCTCATCTCTCTTTAATGCAGTGTCTTGGATGGGGTGTACTGGTGCTCGAGACACCCACCTACATGAAGAAAATGTGACTGCAGGAGGTAGTACAGCCAGTTTGTTGCCCATCACTACGTATTTGTAGTTTTACTGGTAGGAACCTCCTGTTACACCAGCCCACAGGGGATTATTGTGTCCGTCCGTCGTGTTTCCAAAAATGGGAGGGGTGGGGCTGGGTGGAGAGGGGAGGGTGGGGAGGGGCTGGGTGGGGATGGAGGGGATGAGTGGGGAGGGGAGGGTGGGGAGGGGCTGGGTCTGGGTGGGGCGGGGCTGGTCACCCCGTGGCGCCCTTATAAAACTCAACGTTTAACCTACTCACGCCGGCTTGTGCCCGTCCTCACTGTCAGGCATATTTGCGGAATACACCACGCTGACGTTGACCCTGCCATTGACCGAGCAACCCAACGTTCCTACCAGCTCCCTCCGCAGGAATGTGTTAATTCTCCCATCATTCATGTATGTTTTCTCTCGGTTCTCTGGTTTCCACCTTCGTGTAACCATACGTAGGACGACATTTTGTAAGAGTCTTGAAAATTAGGCAATTCTGAGTAAAAAAAAAAGGGGCTTCAGTTAAAGTTAGTTGTGATCCTCTCAATGGCAGTCTTGTCCTTCATGACGCAAAATTGCAAGTGCATTCTTATCATCTTGCAGCCCTAGTCCCACACATTTAAATACACGTGTGATTTGAAAGATCCCATATTTTGCCGCAATGGACTGGATTGCGCAATGCACAGTCCACCAACGTAACCTGGGAGCAACCCTAGGCACCCAAGTGTTCACCGACCTGGACCATGCAGATGATGTTGCCCTGCTGGCTGAGATGCTCGAAGTGCTACGCCTTGCACTGGAGATTATGCAAATTGTAACTTGAAAATTCGGCCTGGGCAAAAACCAAAATACAGACCACTTTTGAGCAGCCACATGCTCTGAACAAAGCACAAATAGCACGCAACAATGCTGAAGTGGTAAAATCGTTCACCTAACTCAGCACAACCTTTAACATACGAGAAGCGGTGTGTGAAACTGCACGAGAGATACATCGGGTGCTCCAGGATTACAATGGCAACAAACATCTGCCTCAACAAAGCATGCATCCTCTCCTTACTAGTGTATGGCTCAGAGACGTGATCAATAACAGCGTATCTGCGTAGGAAACTGGACGCAATCGACCAGTGGTGTCTGTGACGGATACTCGGCATCGACTTTAGCGAGTACATCACCGACGCCGAGGTCCATAATCTTCTCCTCCTTTGGACCGATGTTGTCCGGGGCGGACGCCACAGCCGATCGCACCAGAGCCCTGTGCACCATCATCATCAACAACGGCGCTACCACGGGACTGGAGCCGACATCGGAAGAGACGACGGTTGATGTGGATGTACGCCACTGTTGAGGCTGACGTCAAACACCATGGTCTTGGACTGCTCTCGGTGGGGGCGCTCTCAGGATAGGGTTGCCTTGCGGTGTCTCGTGGGGACCACTACGCTCCAGCCAGGAGCAAGTGACTGATGACGATATTTGCAAAATGTAGACCAGTCTTGAAAAAAAAACGTAGAAATATTCATGACACCATTATGATTGATCACTAAGCAATGCTACTCATGCAGTATACAAAAGTAAATAGGATACACTTTATAGGGGTGGCTACATGGTCAGTAAGAATGGAATGACTGTTTCGTTCATAAATAAAATTTACAACCAAGTGAGAGCCCAATGAATCAAATCTCCTTTGCAGGGGAGACATGGGGATACCTTAAAAATGAATTAATACGTGTACAGCCAGTGGGTTTCCATTAAATGGTAGGATAAATTATTCAACTTATTCAAAATAAAATTGCCCTGTTTTTATTTAAATAGCTTGAGCAACTCGTGTTTCTGTCTCAGCCACTATTCGTATCGTGTACTGCGATTGATGCCTTATTTTTCAACGGTTTTATTTAAATTGAAAGCTGTGTCGTGGTCAAATCTTGTAATCTACATTTCGTCCACATCCCGTTGTCAAATCAATCCCTAATTTTGCACACGTACTCAGTTCCGGTGACAATACATGCCTGTATCAAAATCCTTATCAATTAAACAATTAATTGGCTCCTTTAAAGCAATTAACATTTTGTAAGGACGCCGTATTATTTATATATATATATATAGATTTGTGTAGGTCAAAAATGCAACGGGTCCCTACACTCTCGAATCGTCGCCCAAGAAGCAGGCGCCACGTGTCTCAGGCAGATTCATTTATAAAATAATCTATTAAATCAGGCAAGCGTTGATGTGCCAGCAGGCGCCGCATCATTGACGTACTTTTCGACGGTGAGTTAAACGAAATTGTGAAAAAAAATTATTCAACTTCATTCCTCTGTTTGTATGTCATCGTCAAATCTTGTAATCAAAACGTCGTCCTGTTCCCCTTGTCCCATCGAGTTATTAAACTTCATTCCTCTATGCCGTGGTCTAATATTGTAATCAAAATGTCGTCCAGTTGTAGTTGTCCAATCAATCCCAACTTTAGCACACACACTCAGATCCAGCCACAATGCAAGCCTGAATCAAAATCGGCATCAATTAATCAATTACTTGCATCGTTTAAAGCAAATTATATTTTGTATGCAAGCCTTATTCGACGAGTGCTTTGCGAACACGTTTTGGGATAAATATATATTAATACCAACGTAGGAGTCGAGAGTTCGAAACTCACCTGGAACATATTTTTTTTGGTACTATTTATTGTATTTTTCCTTATTTAAGGTCAACAGTCACATGCAATGCTTTGGTGTCTTTACAAAAGTTTCTTATGATGTAGTGCATCCAATGGGACAATGCATGGTCCGTGATGTAATTTTTGCACTAACCCCATTTAAAGCAAACTTTTAACATTTATATTGATGTTTTTTCCATTTCCATTTAAAAATTAAGCTGGTTGTGGTGGACAAATAGGTTGAGTGTTGCCCTTTTCAATACATTCTGCAATCAAATCTGTGAAGTCTGCACCAAACGCTGCTATCCAAATAATATTTACAGAGTACGAGGTAATGAAAATGCATTGCACTATTTACCAACCGAATTGTCATCAAAGCAAACATTGCAAATGTGTTCACGTTGCAAGCCACACATCAGCAGTAACAATAGAGCTGCACCGCCAAAAGCTCAATGGAATAATTTGGATCCTGGTGAAATTCCATATGCGATTCGAGTCTTATCACAGCCAGAACAACGTCTATTATAATATGTTGATAATTATCAAGCGTTATACTTTTCACCTTTCGTGAACATCATCAAATTCACTCGAGTATTCGGTCAATATGGCTTCGTGGACAGGCAGTGCTCTTTGCTATGGACATCTTTGAAGTTAGTGATACACTTCCACGAGCAATGGCTAATACTGGAATTGTTGTCATCACAGAACATCGTACCTGATGAATTTGATTCTCAAGTGCAGACAGCAGATGGTGTGTTAGTAAAGTCAGAAATAACTGGAAAATACCCTTATTATTCAATTAGGGTTTTCACTTAATTCGGCAAAATTCACCTCTGCCATGCGAAGTAATATCTCGAAGCGGGTGCAGCATTGGACCCCGAGTGTGGCTAATAGGTTACTTGTAGTATCACCTTCCACAGGCCATTCCTATTACCCACGGTTAGAGCTCTTACACTGCTCCATATCGGCTCAGAATGGGCATTACCTTTGTCTCATGACATGACACCAATAGCACAATTGGAATACATTTGGAGTAAAAGGTTAATGGAAGAAAAAAAAACAATGTTTGGTTGATAAGCCCATGATGTAGATTTCATTAAGACATTCATCATTATAGAGCTATGCAATTTTCTACTACATGCACATTTTCAAAAAAGCTAGGCAAATGACACACTAAAGTTTTCTCAGTGTTTGGGTATAGTATAGTCCATGGAGTCAATGAAACACAATTTATAATAAATCCACCAAAAATGCATGTTTTATAGCCTCCAATTTAGCCGCCTTGTAGCAACATTCGTGCATCCTATCTCCACTCTCCCTACTAATCTGAATTCCGCTGATTAAATTAGCCTCTCCGGGATGCACACTTTACACACGTAAAAATGTCAGTTTTTGATCAATAACAAAACACATTTTCCAGTGCAATCCTTCAGTCCTGTAATCCCAGCCTGTGCTGATATAAATCGAGAAAGAAACTGCAAATTGTGCAGCATCAGTCATTGGCACGAAACAGGGTGCTAAAGAATATTAATAAGAGGGCATCGTAATATTAACATTTCATGCGTTCCATTCCCGAATGGAGCCTGTGATTAAATAGATTTCGGAAAACTGCACCTCTTCTCGGCTTGATTCAGAATAAAAATGTTACCTTGAAGATATGAAAACCTCTAAACATTGGGGGACGAAAAGCAGCCACACATGTATGGTCCTGACCACATCACCCCTGTGTGCCATGTTCATTAACAACACTTTTTCCCAAGAGAATATTTCGCTGAAAGAGGGCCCCTTGTCTTTAATAAAAAAATATATTCCTACTAAAAGAAAACTGTCTTTAATTGATAGATGTATATAACCTTCAATGGTCAGAGGCCATGCATACACATAATTTTGAGAGACCTGGACAAATAAAAACAACAGTGCTAAGATAGGGGCAATGAAAAATTGTCAAATTGCAAATAGCACAGCTTTAAAATAATCTACCGACAATTACCAGTTTAAGTCGTATCAGTTTACGTCTTATCGTTTTACCATCGTTGCCAAATCGGGGACATTACTATCAGTTCAAGTCATCTATCAGTTTTCCGTCGTTTACAAAATTGCTTATTATCACGTGTGAGTTGCTCGATCACTCACTTAATTGGGTTTTTTGTTGTGCTGCACACGCTTGCTCTTGTGTGGCAGAGGGACTACTTTGAGCAGCGTAGTGGTACTCATAGGTTTTTTCGATAAAGTCACGTAGGTAAAAAATAAATTTTAAATTAATAAAAGTAAAATAAAAAAATAAAAATCACGACGTTTCGGAGGCAACACCTACATAACAAAGGCTCAGTCCCATTTACAGCAGCCGCACCTTAACAACTCTGGTACCTCCCAGTTCAACCAGTCTACACAACAAAGGCTCATTCCTAGCAGCAGCCTCAGCCGCACCAACCTCACAATAATAATAATACAAAACTCCGATCCAGGTGCCTACCTTGGCTCCTCCCCCCCTCAACCAGTATATATACAAGGATGGGTCTCTTAGAATTTCTCTTACTTGATACAGCAATCGTGCTGTGACGGTTCCACCTGAAGACGGAAGCTTGTGTTGCCTCCGAAACGTCGTGATTTCAATTTTATTTTTATTTTATTAATTTTAATTTTATTTTTTACATACGTGACTTTACCGAAAAAACCTAAGAGTATGAATCCTTGCAGTCACGAAAGCTTCAAATCTACAGCGTAGTGGTACTGCTTCATTTGTTGTTGTCATTCTCCAAAACTCGACAATCCACCTCCCTCGACTCACTCACGTCACATGTACCTATTAAACTAGGAGTACCTATTACGTATCATATTTTATGGGTTTATGGAAAATGTTTTATTTGCTTGCAAATATACCTTGTACTGACTTTCCTCTATTATTTAGTGTTATTCTTCCTCATAAAATTTTATAATTCGTGATTTATTAAGACTTTACATATGGAGTATTAGAGTGCAGGAAAGCATCTCTTGTATTTTAGTAAATTCTTATAGGAAATAGCTGACAAGTTAGCGTTATATTAGTTTGTTTAAGTCGCGTTTTCTAGGAACGTAACCCCGACTTAAACTGATCATTCCTAGTATGTAAAGGTACACATTTTTGGTTAATGGTATTGGCCAAACATCCCAATGCTGAAATTTTTTCTGCAAATTACACAATTTGGATTGCAAAGATCAATATCACTCCCTACTCTGAAAACTTGGCAGGACTCTCATGAAAGAATTTTGACTCAGCGAGGCATTCCTGGGTAAACAAACATCCCGAAGAGTCTTCAGAATCGGTGAACCTTTTCTCAAAAAATAAAGGAGTTGGAATATAATTTTATACATCATTGTGGTTTTGTCCCATTTTAAATAAACATTTCCCCAATGTAATATTTTACATGTTTACACATTTTGCATTTACATTCACTTAAATATAGAGCACGGCATGCATACATTTTACAGACAAAAAGGTAAAACTACCAAACAATTTTTATAGCTTTTGCAAACACAAATCACAAAGCTATATGTATTTGTACATGGACTACAAACCCATCACACCAAAATCTCAGCTAATATTAAGTGGTCAGCCAGGTTATCGGACACAAACACTGGGACGTTCAGGACAATTCCTTAGTGGCAGGGCTGAGTGATCACACCATTAGGAAATATATCTGCCTCACCCTGTCCATGCATGTAGAATAATTTTTATTTATAAGGCACCCTTAAACAGTGGATCGCAGAGCGCCATGCATATAAATAAGGAAAATAAGTGATAAATAACCACGAAGAAAAAGACTATAGAGACGAGGTAGAGTACAATAGAGAGAGAGAGAGATGAAGCCTTGATAAACAGGTGGTGGGGTCTTAATGTAGGACTTAAAAAGTCTCCATTGACTGTGAGTTCCTGACCACCAGGGGCAGGGAATTCCAGAGCCTGGGCACCATGCAGACAGCCCGGTGGTCACCACAGGTTCGAAGCCTGGAGCACAGTTACAGCTGAGTAGGGCACGATTGGTAGAGCTCAAGAGATCTCAGTGGAGGTGTGTTGCTGAATCAACTCCTGGATGTATGGTGGAGGAAGCTCATTTAAAGCCTTAAACACAAGTAGGGAGAATCAATGTGGGTTTGAACTGGAAGCCATGAGCCCAGATACGATAGTTTTTTAAGGTAATTTTTTTTTTCCCTGGGGTGAAATTCAGTTTCATATGCTATGAGCAAGGCACTGTATTGTATAAAAGTTATCTTACCCAAACAGTAAAATGTACAAAGTTATGGACATGAAGGTTGAATCAACTAAAATGTGGTATCAAACACTGTCGAGTTAAACATGATACAACTAGTCCCAACTTGATGGCCCTGTTAAGAAATCATCCCAGTTGCTCACACAGTACGCGCTACCCGTTTGCGCTTCATCAAGACATCAACACAATCTTTGCAGTCAAGAGTACATTTCCCAATAATGGGAAAGCAAAGAAGGGTAAAAATAATACATTAATTGTTGGATATTGCAGCTTTGTGAATTATGGATTTAATTTTGGCAAATTAGCAGAATATTCAGTCGGTATATTTGTTTGCCATGAGGAGTGTCAAGTTTGACATGTATTTTTTCGAGGATTGTAATTTGGAAAGCTTGCTGTGTACATATACACCTATGAGTTAATGGCATTCTGTTGGTTTCAACCAGAGCACATTGGGCCTTAAATATCACTGCTAAGAGCGTTCGTAATTTATTTGGCGGCCTGCAATAACATTTGTAAGAGGTGCATATCAAACGCCCGTGCCATTTCGATAAACCTTGCTCAGGAGGCGGAGATTGAGGCCGGCAGGGAGATTTGGTATGCACCTTGTAAATGCATGTTATTGTGTTTTTTGTATAGGTGAATGTGTATATTTTATAGGTATGTTGAATTATATTATGATAAAATGATTTGCCATTTGTCAATGGTTGTGGCTGTATGCTGATGTTCTCCACAGAGCAAATGCAAATATTAGAATTCACCCGACACATGACATCTATAATGGTATTATATTGACACAAACATACGCATTCCAGCAGTAAATCCTTACTGCATGGGGAAAGAGTCATGGGTTAATGGCCTGGTGCTGTTGGTGTATCTGCAATGACAGACTTTTCACGAGTGCTAAAGCACATTAACACTTGGGCTCTCTGAAAGCGATGTGAAGACCTTTGCCTTCTAATTCCCATATTTAGCACATAATTATATAATAATCAAACTGTAGTCATATTCAGTTACTATATAACGAATCGGCCAAAGCAGTCAAGGGTACTACTTTTTTAAGAATCAACTCCAGAAATGTTCTGCCTACATTCAATAACACTTCAAGTTACATTAACTAGACTGGCCAAACATCCTCAATGCAGAACCCTCCTGAAAATTAATATTGACTCAGCAAAGCTTTCCTGGAAAAATCACACTGGGGACCAACATTGAAAGATATGACCCAAAAAAAATCTCCTTTTGATGTCTCCTATAGGGACAATATGAAGAATAACTACACCTAATCTAGCATTGACTTGTACTTCCAACAATTTTTCCACTGGTATTGTGGCATTTTGCAACACCACACAAAATAATTTTATATCACCATGTTAATGTACAGACTGATTATAATTATAATCAGTCTTGTTCTGGTTGTTAATTTATAGATGGCCTAGGTTAACAAGGCAGGATAGAGTTTTGCAACACCTCATATAATCAGAATTCACAAAACGTAAACACATTGGGAAGTGAAAGATTGCACTTAAGTTGGTATAGACACTAATTCCGTATATGTAAATCATTTTGCACATTTTGCAAGGAAAAACAACCATCTATATACAGACAGCTTCAAAGAACACAAATAAAAAAACACATTACCCTAATGTGCACGTGTGAGAGAATAAAATATAGGTAGTAAATATATATATATCGATTAGCTTCATGCAACTTAAAAAAATATATCCTTTACAACATCATTATTAAAACTGTATTCATCAGCACAATCGAAGAACAAAAACAACCCAAGTCTAGGCTGTTAGGGTAGATGGGGAGCACAGTTAACACATTTTGCACAATGACCTCTTCAAGCTCATGTCACACGTCTGACTTTGTCACGGTGTTTATTTGTGAGATGGGGTCAATATGTGAAACACTCACCGAAAACATGGGTTTTGAGGTTCAAAGGCTATCAATGATCGTCTGAACAACATGATGACCAATTTTGAGCCTCAACATCACCTTACACTATGTGTTGCAATTTGATTGATTGGACAATGGCTTTATTGCTTTTTTTATTGTAAATCACCCAGGGATATTCCACACGCTGAGCGCTAAATATATACACATATCTGTATTTTTTATTGAATGTATCATCAATCAGTAAAGGTCAGTTTGACAGCTGTCCTGTGGGGTTCACTGAAATCAAACATCTCTATGGCTGTTCAGTGCAAGTGTTTTCTTCAGGTGGCTTTCTCCACAATTTTTTCCCGAATACTAATCATCCGGATGGTAAATCTTGATTTAAAGCTTTCATGACTGCAGGAATTCATATTCTTTGGGTCTTTCGGTGAAGTCACATAGAAAGGTAAAAAAAAAATAACAAAGAAATAACAAAAAGCAACGTGACTTCACCAAAAGACCCAAAGAATATCCGGATGGTACTTATACGATACAAAAATAATAAATACAATTAAATAATGGTTGTTAATTCAAGATACATTTTTATCTATAAGGACATCTGATCACTGCTCCGTGTCATGAACGTATCACGAGCAGCTGCCATTGTGAAGTACAGACCCAGTGTTGCTACCGGTGTGAATGCACAGAATTTAAAAGAGAATTTCAAGGATGCATAAAGACCCTAGTCTCATCTCTGTACTATTCTGCATTTAATGCAAAAGAAATAGGTTTTACTTTTGCAGTAACTATCAAATAAATGTACTCTGAGAAGTGCCAGACTGAATTTATACATTTTTTGAAAAATCACATTCGTATTTTAAATGTTATCTTAAGTCATTAAGCTATGACCACCAATGTAATAAACAAGAAACGTTGTTTTTTTACTTGGCATGGAACTTTGGGATTCTAATACAGAATCTTAGCGATAAAAAAATATTCTGAAGCAGGCAGCCAATGATTATTTTCACGTCTTTTAAGTGATTTCTTTTTAGCATCAGATTGGATGTTTAATTCACATACGACCGGTTTAATGTCATTAGCCCAAAGTGTAAATACCTCTAAGTTTGTAGGTTTAAAGTACATGACAGTATTTATGATAATAATCATTCTTACACATTATGCAAACACAGTGGTAGCCACCAGCTAAAGGAAGCCGGAAGTTGTGGTATTTTTCAGACCGCGAGCAAGAATGGTCATGGCATCTTGACATCCAAAGCATACTGGGAGTGTTGTAATGTTTCCCTGTTCAGTGCACATCTGTCTAAATATTACAATTCGTTTTTGGGCTCCGTGTCACTTTATTTTGGCTGCTGAATTTCCCCAAACAGCTCGAAAAGGTCATTGAATTTGATTCAGATCAGCAAATCTTTGAAAGATTGATGAAAATATGAGCGATCTTTATTTATTTACGGTTTTAAGATTTGTTTCACTAATTCCCGTCCATCTCAATTATGCTATCACAGTAATCTGATGCAGGATAGCACCGTTTTTTCCAACATTACACAATTTAACAGCCGCAATACATAGCGAACAGCTGGTGGAAAGGTGACACAACAGAACGTTGTAGTCACATGTTAAGCCTTTTACTCAGCAGCACATGCCACTCGATTATGCTTCATGAAGTTAGGTGCATGGCAAGGATCGAGTTACAATAATAGATGAAGGCAAAAGTACTTATTTATGCAATACATTATGTACTTTGGTGCAGCCAATGTGGATTGGCCTGGGACCATCAGCACAATCAAATTGCGAACCAGTTTTGATAATGGACTCTGCTGTCTGGATTTTAACTCAGAATAACAGGAGCATCCATTAATTATTTTGAACATTCACAATCAATGTCCCTTAAACAGTGATGTGACGTTAGCTGTGATGAGGACTGATGAATCCTTAATCACTGTATCACTACTGCCGTCAATCGGTCATATTTCCTCAAATTTATTTTGAGGGTGACCTAGGACAAGACCCCAATGTACTTCCTCAGTAATTGCTGATGTTTTTTGGAAAATGCACAAAGGCTAACGTGTGCTTTTCATATGCGTTTCTACACGCTTTTTTTTACATCCGCCTGCACGTACGCACGTGTACTCACATCGCCGCTGTGGTCGGGGTCATTCCACATCGGGTTGAGCCTTCCAACACGCGCACTCAGCCCGGTCGTGATGGCATAGCGAGGCTCGCCGTCATGCTGCGAGATTCCGTTGTCGATGGCGTCCACTTCCTCGACAAATTTCTCATACATCTAGCGGGCGGAAAAATGGCCACACAGAATGATGATCCTTCGGGGACACTGACAACAACGTACAACTACCTCAAGTCAACAAGGCCCTTCCATCACCTTGATGTTATCAAAGCACCCCCCCTCCTCTGGCCCGCCCGTCCCTCGCACCACCACCAAAAAGACAAAGATCCCCCGTGTAGCCTGCAACAGACTGTTGGGGCAAGTGCTGTTAGTGAGCGCCTACGAAGCGCAGAACGGCACACGAAGGGGGTGGGTGGCCAGCACCACGCCCGGCCGCCTTTGTCTCCCCAGTGGCGATGTTTACACGCCGCACAAGGTACTCATTTGAGGCTGAGTCGACCTAGGGGAGGCTCAGGACCGGTTCAGATAATCGTCACTGGGTTGTTGGTGGCCGTGAGCGGGAATCTAACTCGGGTCGCCAGGTTCGTTGCGCAGCGTAGCGCTAACCGCTACACCACCGCTCCCCCCACCATCGCCACAGACCACACTGCCTCCTCCCTGCTCTCCCCCACAACCGAACCGCGCTCCGACACTCATCCCCTTTCTCATCCCCTCCACCGCAATCCGCTTCCCTCTAGGGCCCCCTCTGCCCGCCCCCCCCCGTGCTCTCGCTTAAAGCCCCGGGGCTATATATCTACCAGTCAACTCTCACAGAGCAGTGACCCTCCCCATGAGCGATAGAATGGCAACAACATTAACTTACATTTAGAAAATCAACGCTTCATGTAGCATTTGTATCCGTTACAGAGTTGAGATCTCAGTTTCCCTAACATTCTATGACTTTTTATCGAATGAAAAACTGGTGTTTTTAGTTCTCAGAGCTGCAATAGGACCAAATGAAATGCAAAACCAATACTTAAGAAAAAATTGTTTTCGTGCAGTCATATTTCAACACTAAACCCGATTCTCAGCCAGCATTTGACCCATGTTATCTACCTTCTGGGGAAAAAAATGTGATATTTACGAATACCTCCATAAGAATTTCATTACTGTATTCTGAAATTAGTATTGCTACTCTGCTGCTTGTCTCGTTCAAATTGCACCCAAACTGTTTGTTTTCAACTGATTTTTTTGTTGTTGAAAATTGTCTATCTGCTCTTGTGGTTTGGAAAATTACGTAATATGTCAGCAGATGCGCCAACATTCGGTGTGCAAATAATTATTTTCGATCCTCTGCGCCCGAGGGAGACAAACAAGAACTAAAACATTGTAAAGTTTATGTATCTCCTTCCTTCAGGATTCTTGTAGCAGGGACCAAAGACACACAATTACACTGTTCTTTCGACTGTCATGTCAGGTATGCAGTCCCTTCCAAAATGCGCGTGAACAATGCTTATTTTAAAATGTAAAATATACAACCCTTAACAATGCATCAAGAATTTCCATTCAAATATCCTCGAAAGTTGGTGACATGCATTTGCACTGCACAACACACCCATCGACGTTAAACCCAATGGCTTAAGAGTATTTTTTTATGTTGACTGTGTCGGGTGGAGGAGGGTTTACGACACACATTTCACCGACACAATTCGAGTCAAAAATAAATAATGATTCATATTGGTCACGAAAGCCTACGTGTGACATTTTAAAACGTAATAGGCATATCAAATTAAATTTACAATTTTAAAATGAAGTTTCAAAAAAAAAAATGCGGAATAAAATATTTCATTGGATCCAGCAGCACCTTTGTACTTGCACTGAGTTCACTGAATGTTAGGCTTAAGTCAGCTTCCTTCTGAACTTCCGTGCATAATTACAGTAGATTACACAGAGTGTACACCAGTGTTTAACTAACCCAGTGCCCAGACATCACTTCTAAATGTAAATCTCAGAAAAATTACACTGACAGCATTGTAATATGAATATCAATGTGCCCAATGTCAAATCAGTGGGTTTTGTTACACAATGTATATGCATTCATGTAATGAATGAAAATCCAGAAAACGGCATTTACAATTGTGGGGTCATTACATGAATAGATGTGTATATAAAACGTAAAGGTGCAGCCCTGCAATTGCTTGCTCATACCACTGATGGCAGAAGGGCCTCCACTAGAGGGGACTGTAGAGAGCCCCTAGAGAGAGAATTTGACCAGCCAGACAACTTGGCAGCAGAGGGGAATACCAACGTTTTACCCCACCACCCACGGACCTGTCAATCGACTGACAGTGCTGCAAATATGTAGACTGCTGGATGGACAGAGGGGTAGGGAGATTTCAGAAATTATCTCATTGTTTCAACGGCTGGAGATCGAATTGAACCAGCGACATTATTATAGTCTGGCTTACTCTGATATGCAAACACCCAGACATAATCATATTACAAGCGGATACGGAATTCAAATTCATTCGAGTTATTTTACTCTGGGATTGAATGCAATCTGATCCTCATTAACTAAGGCTTGTTCACAATAAATGTAGATGCAGTCGCTTTATCCATCCCCGTTTCATCATCGCTGCAGAATATATTAAGGCTAATTAACAATCAGCAGCGATGGGCAGATGGCCACACAAATACACAATGTTTATCGCTCTCCTGAAAATGCAAAAAACCCAGTGGATGGACATGACACAAACACTCAAAAGCTACACAGTAAGCACCATACACAGCATCAGATGAGTGCCCCATCCATAGCAAACCCCTGGGTAATTAAATGTGCCATTGAGAACAAAAATTACAAGGAGGTAATGTTCGTGACTCATTCACTTGATCAAAATCATTGACTTATCACAATCAAAACATTGTTGGTGGATTTAAGAGGCAAGTATTTTGAGGAGTGAACCCCGTTCCAAAACATTGAAGAAACCGTAAATACACTTCAATCTAGAAACACACAACTCTGTGCCAATTTGGCTTCCTTGAAGAATGTGTAACAAGGCGTGCAATTTACATTTCAGGGTGTATGAGATGTATTATATCACTCGTGCCCAATGTAACATTGCCCCCTGCTGGATATTTAACAATGGTACACTGACACATTCAATAAATAAAATCAGTCTAAATAGTCGGTGATTTCCATGAGCGTACTCATATGTGCAATGAAGAAGGACCATTGACCAAAACGTCACCTATTATATACTCATACATGGCTGAGTTGACCTAGGCAAGACCCAGGACCGGTTTATATCAAAGAATGTAACCATTTCCAATTACAATTAATATCAAGTTGATCCAGAAACGTTGATAGCTACTGGTCCAGTGCAATCTAACAAAAGTACTATATCACAAAGTTACACAAAACAATGTTGTCAGGGACAACAGTTGAGCCAAATTCGGGCGTCATACTGAATACTGCTGAGTTTTGCAGTTGGAGAAATGTGAGCTCAAATTTCTTCCCCCCAACGTGATGCAAGCCAGTGTTGACCTTCACACAGTGGCATATGGTGATGAAGATTAAATTATCACTACACTATATGGTCACTAATTATTATTTTTATGGAGAATTTATTTCACGTAAACATTTCCTCAAATGTGCTTTACCAAAGCAGCTGCCGATTTGTAAATCTTAAATGAAATCTTCACACCAAAACGCACCTAATTCAAACATAATTCAAACACCAGAGTGTTCTCCTAATGGTTAATTTGAAATCTCTCTGTGGTGATATAATTAAAATTATGGTATGGAAGTTTTGAATAGCATTAAATGGAACTGTATGACTGATCCAACTGTAGTATAGCACCGTTTAGTAGAGGGTGCATTCTTAGAGAATAATGCAATTAAGTCATTTTACACGCTTTCTATTAACTCACTCTGTCTGTTGTTGTTGTATCCTCAAATCTTGTAACTCAATTTTAACCCACTTACCAATGTGGTATCGACTGCAAATTTGGTATTATGTCATACTGATGACAATACTATATTTTATCATAAAAAAAAATTGGAAACATTCTTTTTTATATGTTATGTTTCGGCTTTGGTCTAATTGTCCACGCTCAACTGACGTTGGCTATAAATCACCACAGTCCCTTACGTTATGGCAAGCTTCGGGGCCACTTCCTGGAGTCGTGCAGTTTTGCCATTAAGAGTACGGTACATTTCATTAAAGCGTGTTTAAAAAAAAGTATTTTTAAATATTACTTATTTATTTTACCCTAGCAGCCCGCACATCGTTTGGACATGTCCATCCCTCCCTCCCTCCCTCCAGCCAGCCAAACTTTTCTAATATAGTATAATTACAAAACTTTAATATCCCTTGCATTGTCTTTGGACATTGATGATATGTATAATGTAATTTAGTATAATGCAGTTCCCATGGGCACATTATAAATGATCAGAATATTAATTTATCCTGGAGGAATCCGATAAGTTAGAAAAGCTATTTTTCAGATGTATGGGCGGGTAAAAACGTTACAACAAACAATACAAAAACATGATAGTAGCACAATTGCATCATCACCGTGGAGATGCTGGGAACAAAAACACAGGGCTCTAATCGTGTATTTGCGAAGCAGTTTCCACCAACATTTGGTGGAAAAATAGCAAAATGTGTTGCTTAATAGCCAGCAATTTATCAACCAGGACACGAATATGATAAGCTGTTGTCGTTCTAAGTCTAATACTCGAAGTTTTGTTTTAATCTATACATTCTGGGTGCGATTCCCATATTGGCAGGGAGCCATTAACCAAGGAGAAGGGGCTCCACCAGGTTTAAATGGCCCTCCGCCAATGCAATCAAACCCTATATGTGTAACACTGTATTCTAAGTTACCTTGTCGTAGAGCGTCGTGACATTGGCATCCTCTTTACCCAGACCCGTGATGCTGGTGATGACTTCCTCCCCAAAGTGCAAGTACACCAGCCCCGCACTGCTCAGCTTTGTCACCCACGGCTTCTCTGCACACAGGCTATGCATGCTCTCCGCAAATGACCTGTGCATACACGCGCAAGCACAAATGGCAACCAGTTTGTTAATATAAAAAAATGCAGTATGCATTGTAATATTGTAATTCAGGCATATTTAAAAATTATGGAAAGTAGGGATATTATAAATTAAAAAACATCCTACAATGATTCACTCAAATGTCACAATTCAAGGGTAAAGTTTTTTCTCATCTAACGTTGACCATAACATTATTATTATTTATTTTCATCCTGTCTTGTTTGTGCAGTTTTGTTTTCTGCATTAGACTAAATGTCAAATTGCTATTTGAAGAACCTGCATTCAAAGACATTTAAAACAGTGTTTAAGTGATAAATGAACACAAGATTAGTCGAATGTGCTAATGAAATAAAATACATGAAGATGCAATGTCTTGGTGGAAATAAGTGAAGAGGTATTTTTTACACACAAGGTTCAATGCATGAAATTGTAAGCACAATAATCAACTGTAAATCATAATCGATGAAATACTAAACGCCTAGTGGCGAAGTGATTCAATAAACCCCAATAGTATGTTGAGAATAAATAACAGCCATGCGAAGATAAGACACTATGTTAAAAAGGAGATGCCTTTCAAGGCCCTGGTCTCTGCCAGAGTGTGGCAGGAGTTCTACTGCGCCCAGCTAACAGGAGGCATTCTGGCTTTTCTGACACACTGGGCGACAGAGGAGGAGGTGGGCCGTGTGCTGTGAATGGGGCTCTTATGGTGAGCCCCTGTGCAACCCAAACTCGATTCCAGACAACAAAAAACAAACCCCCCTCTGTAAACATTGTACATGGTGATGATATATTGTACTTCAGAGACAAATTAAGTGTCACAATTTAGATATTTCACGGTGCATCACAATAAATAAACAAAACATTGCAGTGATGAAAGAACTTAAGTTCCATTTTTGACTTAAAACTTTCGCAACTGCAGGAATTAATATTCTTTGCTTCTTTCAGTAAAGTCACATAGATAGAAAATAATAAAATAATTTTCAAATAAATACTTGTGTTGCGATCGAAATGTCGTGAGTTTTTGGGTTTAATTATTTTATTATTATTTTCTATCTACGTGACTTTACCGAAAGAACCAAAAAATATTAACTTAATCTATAATAGAGATTTTTGGGCTAGATCGCGTGAATATGTGTCGTTAAAACCCGCCACCACCCGACAGCGCCAACTAGCAAGGGTTGTCACGTAAACAGAACGTGGCCAATTCGTCACTAGTACAGCAAACCGGTGTGTTGGAGAACAAAGCCACAACATTCACAATCTGAGTACGACGTTTCGCCAGCAATTACAACTATCTTAATCAGGCGACAGACAGATTTGTGGATAAGTCTCACTGTTTCGTTCCTTATATAGAGGCGTAGATGTGTTGACCACGCAGCTGCGCTCTTGCACAATGTAGGGGGGTGGGATTACTGAGGCAACGTACATTATGCATGTGTATTATGCGAGCCCTTTTAACTTGTCCTTCCTGTCTATTGTATTTATTAAAATAGCCCAACGAATACTGACGCCTATCTGAATGCAGAGTCACACCATCACCCCGCACAGAAATCTGCTCTTATCAAGACGCTCATTCATCGTGCTAAGAAAGTGTCAGATGGTGGAAATTAGTGAAGAGTTGCGAGCCCCACCTTTGGTGGTGGTCATAGCGGTGACGTCCAGGGTCATACTCACCACCGACGTCCACCACTACATCACATGTGGCCAAAGCCTTTGGGTCACGGGTACGCACCACCTTGGCATCCTGTCCACGCGCAGAGGAACACATAGGGATCCAGTGGTCAGCCTGGCTGGACTGCTTATGCACATTCTAATCAAGGTTGCTCAATTACAAGACAGCACGACGATCAGCTCATCTTCACCAGCAAATATCACCGACAGCTGGATGGCGGTCTCCCCGAGCTGCCATTACCAGCACTTTAGATACAGGATTGGTGGATCACGTATGCTGGTGCTGGCATCAGCAGTGCGAGTGCTTGGACATGTGTGTGCACGCATTTGTGGGTGCACAGGTTTGTACACGTGCATTTGAGCGCCAGAATTGTTTTGGTCTTACTCTAAACACGTGTTTGTATAGAGGGTCTTACTCTAAACACGTGTTTGTATAGAGGGACGTAACAATACGAATTAATGAATGAATGCACACCGCCTATACACTGCACTACTGCAAGTCTGCACATTATCTGGATGTGCGCACGCTTGCGCTTGTTTGCAAATAATGCTAGCAATACTTCAAACAGGGTTTTGTGCGCATGGATGTGCGTTAGATCGACGCATATATTTGACTTAAAAAGGTATATCAATGGTATGGGTACAGTCTACGCATGCAAGAGCCCGGCCCCGCGTGTTTGTACATTTGAGTGTCAGTCCCAGTATTGTCAGCTAGTACACGAGTGTGCCTGTGCACATGGTGGTCCAGGTGTCTTGATACCCCCCCCCCCACCAATTAATTGACCCCTAAAATTGTTTTCCCCTTGCAAATTCATCTCTGTTTTTAATAAACCTTATTTGAAAAAAACCCATTAAGTTTTAGAGAATTAAATGGGGAGGGGCGGTGTCACAAGACATCTGGACCACCCTTATAGCATGACAACCGGTATCTGTAAACATGGATTATAATACATTCGGATAACTCGCGATCATTTGCATAAGTCACCTTCAAAATAACTATAAAACACATCCCGTGTTCGCATAAAATGCACCGGACGCGTTGATGACTGCACTGTATACACACGTGCCCGTACAGTGCTTAATGCCAATGAACGCACGTGTTCGTCTGGTCAAACCAACATCGCAGACACACAAACACACACAAAACAACAAGAACAACACAGTACTATCACCACAAACACCTCACTGCCCGCCACGGAGCCGACGACATCGCCGAATTCATCTGCGGGAACTCTTCCCCCACTCCCCGGAGCGAGGCCTCGTTCGCCGGCCACCGCCGCCGCCTTCCTCGTCTCTCCGCCGGCAGGAGCGGCCCACGCGTGGAGGGGTCGGGATCCGATCACTCGATCTCTCTCTCTTTCTTTCGCTCTCACTCAACTCAACTCACCTTGTACCGTGGTAGCTGGCGCAGCAAGAAGCAGGCGAGCACCTCGTCGCAGTGGAACGTGCCGTCGTGCGTGCCGATCGTAGCCATGGTGCGGAGTCGCTTGGAGGAGCCGGCTCCGAGGGACATGAGAAGAGGCGCCACCGCCCGGGCGAAGCGCATCAGTGGCAGCGGCAGCAGCATCGGGCGGTGTTCTTCATTTCAAGGCCAGCGGGTTCACTGGCGGCCCCTGGTGGTGACCTTTAGTACGGCACCTGCCTTTCTGCTCCCCACAACCCCGCCGCAACAATACACAAACTAACACATTCCTCCTGCGGAGGGAGCTGGTAGGAACGTTGGGTTGTTCTGTCAATGGCCAGGGTCAACGGCGGCGTGGTGTATTCCGCAAATATGGCCGACTGTGAGGGTGAGTAGGTTAAACGTTGAGTTTTATAAGGGCACCACGGGGTGACCAGCCCCTACCCACCCAGCCCCACCCAGCCCCTCTCCACCCTCCCCACCCAGCCCCTCCCCCCCCCTCCCCTCCCCACCTAGCCCCTCCCCACCCTCCCTCCCCACCCAGCCCTTCCCCACCCTCCCCTCCCCACCGTCCCCTCCCCACCCAGCCCCTCCCTGCACGACGGACACAATAATCCCCTGTGGGCTGGTGTAACTAGGAGGTTCTTACCAGTAAAATGTGAAAACACAACCCCATCATCTTCATTGTGCTGCTGTCAAACCCCAATAGTTTCAAATGTGTGGCGGCCCCCACACTGACTATGTCTTATCGGCGAAAATGCCACCCCCCATCCCCTCTGCAAATGAGTGAAGATATCTCTTCTAAAAATTAGCGAAGAGCACACGTGGACACTCTGGCATGGGGGTGTGGAGTAAGGCTGAACGATTAATCGATTTCAAATTGAAATCGCTATTTTAAACAATGCGATGAGCAAATCACAAAGGCTGCGATTTTTTTGCGATTTGAAAAGTCCTATTACTTTCTTATTTGAAGTTTTATTTATAATTATAATTTTATTTATTTCACTTAACAATTGTTCTACGTTTCATTGTTCTATTTCAATTAAAACATTTTAATAAATACATGTTGGAAGCAATTCATATCTTTTAAGTTCTCATCCTTGCATTATAACATATATAGATCAGTTATATTTTGATGGTATCATGTGGTAATGCTCCATCACATGTTTTAAATCTATTACACAGTTAATATTGAACTGAAGCTTGACTTAAATTTTTTATTGCAAATCAAATCGCAATATGTCAGAAAAATCGCAATTAGATATTTTCCCCAAATCGTTCAGCCCTAGTGTGCAATAGTTAGCTGTGAGTCGTGTGATTGGAAGCTCCACACAGGGGAGAGTTCACAGAGCGAACGTTAAAAATAAATACATGAATACAGACTAACCGTCCATTGACAAAAAATATTTAAAATAAAAAAAAAGAATAGGCTTTACTCTTTCCGGCAAGAATACAGGTGTAATAGATACTTTAGAAAGCAAATATGCACGTAGAGGTCCTAACACAGGTGAATTATCTGAGCTGTTTACATAAGGCACCTGGAGTTCGTTCACATTCGTCGTAGTGATGATAATTACTGTAATTAGAACTTCCCCAGGTCACCCTCAAAAGCTGCCTCTGAAGAGGCATTGCAAGGAACATCTGATGAACCTTATGGCGGTACCCCGGGGTAGCATAGTACCCCGGCTCTCGCATAATGTCCGTGATGCAGTCATTTTTAGTCTGTGTAGATGGTCGGCGATGCGGCAATCGACTCATCTCGACGAGCTGTGCACGATGCACCACCACGGTGCGTACGAGCGTTCAGGGTTTCAGCGCAATCGTCCTCACTGCGTTTCGACATTGCGGAGTGTGGCACTGATTTCGGATTGACTGGTACCCCAGTCGCGGAGTGAAGTACACCCCTGGAAAAATAATTGTCCTAGAAATAAAATATTTAATTTCCTCGGCCCATTTAGCATTATTTGGTACCCCAGGGTACCGCCAAAAGGATAATTTGCAACTCGTTTGGGGTACGTGCGCCCCACCAAGCCCTGCCATAGAATCGCCACTGCATTTGTGTACGTTGCAATTTTTGTTGCGTTGTGGTCCAGTCGCAGCCCAGATGGAGGCGCTAACAACCTACATTTGGTTGGTTGTTGCCTTATGAGAAGCGCATCATACACATCAGAGTCCCACTTAAAACTCATGCGTTTGATACGTAGTGCTGTAGAATTGTATGCCACATATGTGCAGGGCATTGTCTCAATTAGGCCTTGCTTTCATAGTCAAATTGAGTCGACTCGATTGCACAAAAGTTGGCCCGATTTGTCCCAGAACTCGAGTTTCCATGCTTTTCCGAGTTACTCGGGTTTTCACTTGAGTTGGGCAAATCTTTCCTAGAAATATGTACGTTTTCCGCTTCTCCGTATTTCTGATGTAGAAATCGCCTGGCAGACGTTGGAACTCGTGCACAAACTGGCAGCCAACTCGAGTTGTCTAAACACTTGGAAACAAATTTTGGGGTAATGTACTGAAGTATTTGGCTCATGAAAATGGCAAATTACACATTCTGCTACAATATACAGGAAGTAGTACTCCTCCTGCCCAATCCACTTGCGTAATAATTTGCAATTACAATACAGTCGTGCATTATGGAAGAACTACTATCCGTTAATCTATTATGCGTGACTCCCATAATTAATTATATAATCCGCGGGAGCTGCAATGTCCGCAAAGAATGCAATTACCCACGGCCCTATTCGAATTATCCGTTGTTATCTGTGACTTATTTTCAATGAATGCAGAATGGATTCCAATAAGCCGCAATTTTTCGCACTTAAGAGTTACACGACAAAAAAAACTCCAAAGAGTGGTGCTCTGGCCTCACTAGAGACGTTCATACACCTTGCCAGCCGATACAGACACTACATGTGACTTTAGCACTGCTAATGGGAACATGACTGTGCGCGTGTTTGTCTTGCTTTCACAAACTCACGCCGACAAGACACATTCTAATATTGCCATATGCAAAAAATACTTGAGATGCACATATGTTTACTTATTTGCATCAAGATTGTTTAGTTATATTGCGGCCGAAACATTTTTGTGGTTGCCACCTCCAACATTGTGGAGCAACTTATTTATTTTTTAAACGTATATAACTCATTTGAAAAGTTGATCATTTCAAATGAATGCATAATGAGAATGGAGTAGTTTACATAATAGAATCATGAAATATGTATATTACAAACAGAATTCAGAGACTGGTGCGTGCACAGCAGGCTGTTGGCATAAGTACTGTTCGCGAGAAGCTGTTAATGTCAACACAGCACACATGAGAGTGGTGTGGTCAGTACCATATTTGGCCTTTATTAGTTCCAAAATGTCCATACATAGCACAGCTCCTCGCTATAGCAGTGATGGACAACCTCGACTAGTTAGTGGGCCACACGAGTGGCTCTCCTTCGCCTCAGTGGGCCGCAACCTTAACACTGCTTGCGCACGAGAATCATGACCCCACGCATCACCCAAGACACACTTAGACCAGACCACCACGAGGGGCTCGATTGGCTGCATGTGGCCTGTGGGCTGTAGGTTGCCCACCACTGCACCTATAGGCTTAGTTGGCCTAGAGCCCTAGAAGATACTCAAGCCAGGTGCTGATTTCATATGCCTCTCGTATTATACATGGGTAGCAACAGAAATATTGTGCTAACCACACAATTCATCCATAATTCATCCTGTATGAGCTCATAATAAATGAACCTATGGGCAGTCCAACCTCTGCCAGTTTCAAGCTGGCACAAGTGTCATGTAATGTTGTTGTTTACCACTCAAACACACACACGTGACATTCAATTTTTCATTGACATTGTTCATGGAAATGTTTTACTGATAATATGCTCAAAGTTCCCTTATTATTATTATACATTTGTCAAAGTCAACCAGGACATCAGCGGCTGGAAAAAACAATAATTTGGCAAAAAAGCAAAAAAAAACACAGTGAGGTGACAAACACATCTCTTTCTAATATATGCCATGAATATAAATACTTTGGAAAATAAGCATAAAAGTGTATAAATGTGCGATGGTAATCTGGACTCTTAAATACAATACTTAAACCGAACTGTGTACACTAGAGGATGGAAGAGTGGCCAGGATATAGCTCATTGGTGGAGTCGGGTGGATTTCCTGATTGTGAGTGTCAGTTCAAATCTCAGTTGGGGTCTACTCAGCCCATCATTGTGCTTCCTCCAATGTTGAATAAATAAGCAGTGCCTGGTGAGACGGTTCCACATGGTAGGAAATTCAGGAGGTTATAATATGGAAAGACCGATCTTGATTTGAAGCTTTCGTGACTGCAGGAATCTATATTCTTTGGTTCTTTCGGTAAAGTCACGTAGGTATAAAATAACAACCAAAGAATATGGAAAGACCAGTCTCCATTATAGGAATGTGGAATTTCCCCCACTGGTTCATACCAACCAAAATAAGTAAGTGCTGTCCCATGAACAGTTAGAATACTGTCTGTCATTTCTTAAACTACAGTATGTATGAGACATACTTATTCCCCAAAATTGGTCAAATGTGACATTTTTTATTGTTGCAACCTACCATTACATTGTTGCCCAAGCGAACCAGTTTGTCCATGATTACAGACATTGGGCAATGCTCATCTACATTTGAAGTAATAATCTCGTGTTGTAAATTTAACATTCGAGTAGCAGAGACAAACAGTTTGTTGATTTCACGCAAACTTTTCCTCAATTTTACAACACCAGAGGGATGCTGATGGAGCTGAGCCAACCCTGGCTCGGATTTAAACTCACAAGCAGGGGCGGTTTCTTCATTAGGGCGATTGGGCGACGCACCACCAATGTCATTCAACCACAGAGTCACGCTAGCCGTCACTGTGCCTCTGGATATAGTCCAATCAGCGTCATGTCACGTTCTGTGGAGTACCGCCTCTTTTTGGGCGATTTCACTCCGGCTGAGAATCGCCCAGAGTGTTCCCATAGACTTACATTCAAAGATTTTTTTTTCGAACGGGGGGCGCTGCAATGCATTCTCTATGGCTTCCGGGAGGGCTCGCACTAACGTGCTTACGTCATCATACGTAAGCACGTTTCATCCAACAATATAATTTGTCGCCACCTAGTGGAATCTTTAATAAAAGAAACTTGAGTGGATTGTATTAATAGTGAGTATAGAAACAAACAAGATGTATTGTAAGAGTCACTTTATTTTTCATTAATATTAAAGAAGTGAAGTTGCCTTTACATGCTTAAGCTGTTAATTTATCCATTGCATGGGTGGACCTTATCCTTATCAATCATCCAGACATTTGCCCCCCCTGAGAGATTTTGCAGGAGCCGCCACTGCTCACAAACATAATATTGAAGCCATCTGCTCCATCCCAGTCTATGTCCTCACCATATAAAATGTTGTACAAGCCTTTTACTTGCTGTTTGGCTTTTGTGCATGTGTAGTGACTGACTTGGAGACGTAACTTCTTGTAGGCAATTCTTTAATAAAACACCGAGCAAACTGTTACATACTCTCTGCTGTTACACAACGCTCTGTCTCTCGCTTAAACACAACTCTATACTGGTTGCTAGCCTGCAACACAAGGCTAGCCATCTAACATTGACGGCACTGAACTAAGACAGCCAACTACTGCTAGCAGCGGAATTATCAAGTGGATGACGACAGTGACGATGACAGCGATGACAGCGATGAAGGCACGAGACGACAGTGGCGAAGGCGACAGCAACAACGACGAGGGGATCCCACTCCAAACGACGGCCCCAATCCCCCGCCTGGGGTCCCCTTTTATCCTGTTAGCGTGGCCTCGCTCCACCTCGGCCACGCCCCTCTTCTGGAACCTACTAGTGGGTTCCCGGGCTTACCTCACGTGCCCCCTCTATCCCCATTGCCCTAGATCCCTCTCGGGTCGATCACGTGGTCTGCTGTCAATCAGGGCTGCTTCACTCTGCAGATCCCCTCCCCTGCCAGCAGCCAGTGCTATGCTACGTAGTGACCAATTCTATGTCACTACACATGCATTGTCTCAAGTGTTTACATGCCCGTGCCACGTTCTTGCATCGTAACTGCTCTTGCTGCCAACGTTTTTCACCTGAGGGGAGTAACCATGCTTTATTAACCTCAAATTGGTTCTTTGCTATGGGTGCGGCCAAAAACCGTGGGTTATATAACTTGCAAGATTACCAGTCAGAATTGCATCTCGTGAACTTTAATACAATGTGAATGCGTAAACAAGAATTTCTGAAGAAGTCTCAGCATGGGGAGCAAAACGTCAGACATCATGGTTAATAATACGCCATACAACCTTAAAATAACATCAGATATCTATACAGCACAACCGCAAATTATGTTCCTCCACCACCTTCACCAACCTACACTAACCAGCAAATGGGAAACTACTCTTGCAATGATAATAAAATAATTATAATGAAAATATTGTTGCGTGCATCGGTGTATGTCAAGTAAAGTCAAACATAAATCATAAACACTGAAAGTATGATGTAAAGAAGTGCCTTTGCTGCGTGAATCATTTTGTCATTCGTACATTGAGTAACTGTATGGCAACCATGTTGTGACATTTAAATTGCCTCAGGTATTTTCAGGTCTTTCAAGCAAAACTGGATGTCGTATATACGCAATCAGAAAATGCCCATATTTTTTCCGGGCCCTCAAAAACTTTCAGTCAGCCCTGGGGACAAAATACAATCTTGCACTATATTTCCCATACCAGTAATTTTAAACTCCTTTCAAATTGACCTATAAACTCGGATTGTGATCTTTTTTGTGGATTAGAATAGGGCATAACACCCGGCGCGAACCGGACCTGAGGGGCTGTTGGTGTGGGGAATCGCCGTCCTCGCCTTGGAACGGGTCGTCTCCATCGTCTTCGAGATGTCTTGAAACTAGAAGCTATGCTGTCCCAGAATAGAGTCGTCTAACTAACCAAGTGTGTATAGTCACTCGTGGTTACTCATTGAGTTGTCAGTGGACTTTATTCCAAATAAATATACGGAAAGACAAGACAGTGTCTCTGAGAGCTACGTTATACATGTGTTATGCTTAATTGCTGTACTTTTTTTTTATCTTCGTGACCGAGGTCACTGTTGCAGATTAAACTGTCATGGTCTCTTGAGTTACGGCACCTCAATGTCCATGGGAAGGAAGTTTCGCAACATTTGTGTGATCCACCATACCTCGCCTCCTCGGTGCTGGATTACATGATCCAGAATTTTGGATAATAAAGCCAAGGTGCCACAAAGTGGGCAAGCATGCGGTTCAAAAAATCCTACGTAGCCTTGAAGTCACAGGCTACTGAAAAGCTTCAGTTTAGTGGGGTTATTTTTCCATCCAAATAAAATTAGGTACTGTATCATTAATCCTGTACCACCATATGCTCTGAAACATTAATTAAAATAATACAATATTCCAGGCATGTTAGTTCCCCCTTGGATGAAGGCCGTATTGATTGTGGGGGTTGTTTGACCATACTTCACCACATTGATCAGTGTGGGTTGTGAAGGGGGAAAGCAGGATTGCTTCAAATATTACTCGCCAGTGATGGTTGTTCTCGCCAGAAATAAAACTCACGTATTATGTATGTATGTTGAACTTCTTTCGCACTGTACATAGCCAACCGTGTTAATTGGAGGTGCGGGGAAGGGCAACAAATGAAACACAAAAATCAGTTCTTAAGAAATTAGTTTTCAATATAGATTTAAAAGTGCATAGCTCCAGTGGCTTCCTACTATTGGAAGGAAGATTGTTCCAGACGGCCGCAGAAGCACATCTGAAAGTGTCCGATGCTATGCTGGGTTCATCGCAACGCACAAACCGCAACACCACCGCTCTACGTAAAATCATTTGTATATTTCCAATAGGTAGTCTTAGGGTATATTAATTTGCGTCAAAATATATTTTCGTCTCACCTTGTTTGTACCACGCAAGCGTGTCATCAAATATGGTACAAAGTGTTCTGTACTTATCGGTTAGGCTACTCTCGCCTACGGTATAAGGGCGTCAGTAGGTGTTATGGAAATGGTCCATTGGGCATGTAGGAGCCACTCCTGCATTCAGGCAAAATTCAAAGCTTCTCATGCTCCATTGAACATGCAGGAGTGATGTTATCCATTGGCAGCCATGGACATTTGGTAGAAATTCTAAATTTTTGTGGGAGGACCAGTCACTCCATAAAGTAATCCTTATTCGATGGGTGAAACAATGCATCGATTCATTGGTGAACATCGATTCTTAAGCTCATGACACATGCATCGAATCACGTGTGTATGTAATGGGTTTACATGTCCCCTTTGACCCAATACAAATTTTATTCTTTAATGTAACTGACCACGAAGTATTACAATTCACCAATTTTCTAGAGGGGTGAGTCTTTCCACCGCTATTTCCTACAGAGGTACTCATATTATTGACCTCAGAAGGATGATAAGCCGAGAGGAATTAAGAACTCATAACCTTCAGATTGTGGTTCAAGCTCTCTGCTGCTATGTTACTTTGCCCAAATATTAAGAGGAGTCTGTAGTATCAGTGATAGTGCAGGAGGAGAAGGCATATACAATACAACCCATTAATTTGCTGGCTTTTCATTCCATGAAGCATGCAAATAATGCAATGTCATTGCTACTTGCAGATTTTAAATATTTGTTTCTATTGAAAAAAAAGATTAAACAAATTAAGGAAGATGGAAGGAGGGAATGTATATTAAACATAAAACAGTGCTGCAATGTAAATTGTTCATAATTAACAATTATACCAGAATCCGATTCAGCAACCACAGCACTGAATACAATGTGTCTTATAAAAGTGACACACAACACCTGTACTGTATTTAACTTATCTGTAAGGAGATCGTACTTCTTAATCTCACTTTAATATATTACTTTACATGCCCTGGACTCATGGATAAACTTTGGTCTTACATGTTATGGAAATCGTTTATTGTTAAATTTGAATCGCAGTTCCTATGATCACTGTTATAATTGTTTTTATAGCTTTATTTTGGTGATTTCAAAAAGTTTTGGTTTAGCTATATTTGTTTGTTGTAGTACAGAGTTAGACTGATAACTTTAATCTAAATTGTCTTATGGTTCTTATTGTTTGACTTGCATCCCACTGGGATTTTTGCACACAGTATTGATATACGGTGCTTTTTCTGGAAGACTTGTTGATTTTTCCTGGATTTTTCTGTTGCGCGTAGTCACTTTAAGATGTTTTTTGTTCATGTTTTTGTTTGTTGCGGTTGCACCCGATTCAAGAGGCGAATGGCTCACAGGGCTATACCTAATAAATGAAATGAACTGAAATGAACTGAACCTCGCCGAGGTAATGTAACGTAGATACAGTAGAACCTCTGGTCACGACCATAATTCGTTCCAAAACTTTGGTCGCAACCCGATTTGGTCGTGATTCGAATCTAATTTCCCCATTGGATTTTATGTAAATACGATTAATCCGTTCTAGACTCCTACGAACTATATATAAATATTGTCTTTTTAAAGATTTTTAAGCACAAAAATAGTTAATTATGCCATAGAATTCACAGTGTAATAGTAAACTAAATGTAAAAACATTGAATAACACTGAGAAAACCTTGAACAACAGAGAAAACTAACATTGCCGCGTCAAGGTTTAGAATCGTTCAACAAGATGATTGTTTCGTCTGGTACATCAGTCGGTCGATTCTGAGAGAGAGAGAATATTCGTATGAGCAATTCATGTTTTTATTGAAAGTAAGTTAACAGTAATATTTGGGTACAGTATTGTTTGGAAGCATTCACCGTAATATGGTATGAACGTTTACTTCACCGCATCATCGTATGAATGATGCGAGAAGAAATTAACGGGTTCTTATGTTAGCGATTTACGTACTCAGCGCTTTCGCTCTCTAAATTACGGCTTGAATGAGGGGGGAGGGGTATGACTACACTCACAAAATGAATTTCTTACTAGGAATTTTATATAACAAAAGTTATATACATAACTCTTACGCTTTGTGTTGTTTGTAAACAAACAACGGGAAATTTGGCGCTTACAAAAAAAAATGGCGCTGAAGGGGAAATCGGCCACGGCCATGTTTGATCGCCACCCGAGTATGTGTTCATGACCATATTAAAAAATGTTGTGAATTTTTTGGTCGGAACCCGATTTGGTCGTGGTCAGAAGCGTTCGTGACCAGAGGTTCTACTGTAGGTTCAAATAAAATAAAAAAAACAAAAAAACTACGACGTTTCGATCGCAACACAAGCAATCGTCATCAGGAGAAAAAAAAGTGGGAAAGCTGCTAGGTCACCCAGATTGTATGGTTTACCAAAAATCCAAAAAGAAGGGACACCCTTTCATCCTATCGTCTCCACCATTGACTCTACAAACTGGCCCGATTTCTGTCTGAGACCTTACAACCATTCACTGGTAAGAACGCCTCAGCTTTACTCAACTCAGCTCACTTGGTATTGTTAAGTAAGGACATCTCACTATCTCCAGGTGATTTGCTCGTTAGTTTCGATGTGGTCTCTTTGTTTACCAAAGTTCATGTGCTTGACACCATTGCAATCATTGAAGATTTGGTCAAACAACGACTGAATGCTGATGTACCGGCCCTCGTGAGACACTGCCTCATCAACACTTACTTCACCTGGAATGGAACATTCTACAAACAAGTTGAAGGTACCCCAATGGGTTCTCCCTTAACTCCAGTTGTAGCCAATGTTTTCATGGAAAATGTTGAGACAGATGCCATCCAGGCATCAACTCTACGTCCGTCCTTGTGTAAGAAGTACGTAGATGACACGTTTGTCATCTGGCCACATGGCCGACCAGCTCTGAACCAATTCCTCAACCAAATTCACCATGGAGGTGAAAAAGGATGGCAAGTTACCATTCTTGGATATTTTAATTGAAAAGAGACCAGATGGCTCAATGGGACACTGTCTACAGGAAAGCCACCCATACGGATGCCTACCTAAAACCTGACTCCCACTACCATCCATCCCAGAAGGATTCCCTCATCAAAACTCTACACCATAGAGCTCGATGTATTTATGACCGTCATCACCTAGCCAGTGAACTGGAACATGTACACCAAGCTCTCAAGATGAATGGATATTCAGACTACACAATCCGTAAAGCTATCACTCTAATTGTTGGGAACGAACCATCTGAGGACCCAATCAAAACCATCACTTTGCCATACATAGCAGGGGTCACTAAAAATATAATTCCAAAATCATGAGCAAACACAAGATCTAGGTTTGATTTAACACAGTATATAAAATTCGTGATCTGATCCCATCTGTGAAGGATGTGATCCCTGGCATGCAATATCCCGGCGTCTACAAATTAAGCTGTGTCTGTGGCAGTAGTTACATTGAGGAAACTAAGCGACATGTCTCGGACCGGGTTCGTGAACATAAGGCAGATCTGAAACACGGTAGGACCAATACCTCGGCCGTGGCTGATCATTGTTTTAATGCGGTGGGCTCACACGACATTGATTTCTCTAAGACGAAGGTACTTTGCAAGCCCACTGGCTATCAACAAAGATTCGTTCATGAAGCCATTCATATATATAGACACAGACACAATTTAAACCGAGAAGATGGGTACAAACTGAGCAATAATTAGAAGGACAGTATTAACCAGTTTAAGTCATAACTGGCTGTGATGTTTCCATCCTACCTTCCGATGTGAGTAGATATTTTCTCTGGTTTTACATTAACAGGTTAAATGTCTCGCACTAACACAGCCACCGTCGCTCGTGTCCTCTGCGATCTTACATTGACGTGCTAATCTCTCACAATATAATGGCCATCTTCGCGCCTTCGTCGTCATGGAGGTAGCTCTCTGACCTTACATTTACATGCAGATTTCTCACTTTAACATCACTAGCTCTGCCCACTTCGTTTATGACCCTTGGGCTACACCCATTTCAAACCTTTAAAACAGCCTGCCTCAGCAGCTTTCCTGCTCTTTTTTCTCCTGATGACGATTGCTTGTGTTGCGATTGAAACGTCGTAGTTTTTTGTTATTTTTGTTATTTTATTAGAACCTATCTACGTGACTTTATCGAAAACCCAAGAATATGAATTCAAGATTTTACCTCGCCTAGTATAAAGGAGTTTGTGGGTTCGATCCCGACCCGAAGTTTGCATGTTCTCCCCGTGCTCGCGTGGATTTTTCTCTTGGTCCTCATGATTTTCCTTCCACACTTAAAAACATGCGTTTATAGTATTTGGCTGCTATAAATGTCCACATGATAAGCCACGTCGTTGAGCTATAATTTGTGGCCAGGTTGCATCTGAAAAGAAGCTATATAACTCAGTCGGTCTTACCTGGTAGAATAAAAATAGTTTAATAGTTCATAACCTGTACAATTACCCATTTATATCCCTGGCTTCCATCACATGAGAGTCATATAAACATTGCAAATATTGACTTAATATATCTACATGTTTAAAGTCCATTGAAAAAAGCATTACCTTGGGCAATGAAAATAACATGTGAAAAGAATAGTTTTCCAAATGAGTTTGCACAAGTCAGTGGCAGAAGCAGTCAAATCTAGTCCCAACCTGTTTGTCCGAGTACGATAATGATAAAAATCTGTTCCCGCATTTACCTTGAGGTATGGCATGTGATGCATTAAGAGCACATGTTACGACGACTGTTTTTGCGAAACTAAACACTGCTGACTTTACTCTTGACACATATTTCAATACTAATCTTATACTTTGAGTCAAAATAAAAAAAAACTTTTTGCAGGGTTCTGCTAAGCACATTTTGCCAATTACTGTACTTTTTCGGTATTTTTTGAATGTGAGAAAGCTAAGAAAGATCCCACGTGCATGAGCGAAAAATACACTAAATTGTTCAGGTAATATGTTTGAAACCTACTTGCTGTACTGTTTGTTACAGGTAACTTGCTTGTTGCATTGCAGATAGTTGTCTCACGCTAATTTTCCCCAACAAACCCTGCCTAAAGGCCACTGTATTATAAGTCTAGGCCACAACACCTGTCTAATACACAATTGATGAATGTTTATAGTCTCATTTGTACTGGTGTAATCCCTAAAACAACACGTAAACACAACATATTGTAATGTAGCTTAGAATGTAAGAGAATGCAATCGTTTATATTGGCAGCAATACACTTTGTTGGCTCAGTTTAAAAATACATATTTCCCATCTATTCGTCTTCAATAATAACCCTCATGGAATGTTTAAATAGAAAATAAAAGGCTTACATTGACGTTTCGACTGAAAATTTTCTTGCTGTGGATTTCACACCTGATGATGATTGCGTGTGTTGCAGTCGAAACGTCGTGAGAATTTTTATTGTTTTATATTTTTATTATTTTATTATTTCCCTTCTACGTGACTTTACCGAAAGAACCAAGAATATGAATCCCATATAAGTGTTAACATTTTTTCTAAGCACCCTGCATATACACTCCCGCTCTACACACCTCCCTTGTACAATAGTCAAGCAACTAGCGAAAGAGGATCATCCATGTAACAAAGCACATGAACTCAGACGGGGGGGGTACAGCAGCTCTCATGGGAAGTTCATCTCATGACTTGTTGTCCATAGCACATTTTGAATGCAATTGGAGGGGGGGGAAGTAACAACTCATATGGATCTAGATTTGAAGTTTTCGTGACCGCAGGGATCCATACTCTTTGGTTGTTTCGGTAAAGTCACGTAGGTTTAAAATAAAACAAAATAAATTAAATCACGACGTTTCGGGCGCAACACAAGCGTCCGTCATCAGGTGGGACAACCACAGCAAGAAACAATTGCTTATATGGATTTTAATTTTTAATCCATATAACGTAAAATGCAATTTGCATTGACATCGGAAAAAATCGAATCTATCTCCATAGATGTTTTAATGAAATAGCTCGAATAAGGAAGCAGTGAATTTTGTATGCAAAGTTAGTTTTCCGAGGACAGGTTGGTCATTTTCTGAGTTAACACCCAATGACTCTTAAATCAAAATATTGAGTGCAGCGAGTGAGCTGATTCAGAGTGCATTTCTTTCTTTGACTTATAATGCTTGTCAAACAAAACCGTCTGGCGTGGGTGCTCCAGTCTCATTTGTGGTTGTATAAGTCTCGGCTGTGGATAAAGAAGGCATTGTTAAATTATCAAAACCTGTGAAGCTGAAATACACATTTTGTATTGGAACTACACTGGCTTATTAGTGCAACTTGTCAGATGCATGTATGGTGAATGTATATTGCATGGACATTTTATATTGCCCAGACTTGATGTTATTAAATACACACATCTTCCTTACTACCATTGTCTGCATATGTGACAAGAATGGAAATTTAAGCTACGACGTGCTGGTGATTATTAGCAATGGTGAAACGAGTATCATGCCCTTAGCTGACATATTAAGGAAAAGCTGAAATACATTGTCTTGGTGATTCGTCCAATAATTGATGGAAGAATTGGTGTCACGTTCTACAAACAATCAGACCAGATGGAACATTCGACAAATGAATGACTGTCTTCTGTGCAGAGAATATTCCCTCCATTTAATAAGGGAAATATTTGTTTTTATTAATTATACTACATGTGTTTGTATGAATGCAAGGAAAGTGATAAGCAGTGGTGAAATGGTCAGCCTGGCGATCTGAATTTGAGTCCCGGTCGCAGCTAACATCAATCACAAACATTATCAGACCCTGTCTGATGGCCTCCACGAAGGTGACTTGAGCTTTAAGTTCGTGTCTGAGGTGGTTTGTGAATTTCATTACTCGGCAGGAAAAAATAATCAGCCGGATGTGTGGGATGTTCAACACACCGCACCCTCTTGAGTCATTCCAGCCTTGATTGGTGCCAGCTAACAACACTTGCCCCAAAAGTCGGATGGCTATATGGCGGTTATCTTCCACTGTATAGTTTCTTTATACTTTCTCTCTGTAATCATTGTAAGAATACTGGCCTCCTTTGTCTCTGTATTAAAACTGGGAGTGTGCAATGCGTCCTCGCTACTCATAACCACGTTTTTTGCAATCGTGTGTAAAGCCTTAACATAAAAAAATCGTTTTTCAGGGTGCAAACAATATATTTTCATGCAGAGGTTTAAAACTGGCATGGTACATATTTCTACATCGATGTCACCTCTCCAGACAATAACCAAATGAGTCATGTCATGTAAAAACAAGGGAAACTAAAAAACACCTGTTCCAGTCTGGGTACTTTTCGCTTCAGCGTTACACATTGGCACACATATACAAGTCACTGCGTATTGGTGTTCATACACCAATTAAAATCCTAATATTAATTCCTGTAATACGTCTCACCGTTTTAATAGTCACATGGTATCAACGTTAGTGCCTTATTATTGATGAAGTCTGAATGATATGTTATGGCTGTCGATGTTGTTCCGATTTTGTCCATGCTCACGTTACATAATGCGATTCCTGCGGTGCCCAAAAGCTGTACGTGAAGTCGGCAGGGAATTGGTGTTCAAACTTCTGATGCCTCCCACATACAGTATTTTTAAAAACTAGAAACCCGTTTTATCTGCAAAATTATAAATACCACTCTTCTAAAAGTAAAATTATATGTAACAGGTGACGTTTTGGGCAAAGGCCCTTCTTCATATGCCCATTTCCTGAAGCCTATTATATTTCTGTGTACTATATGTATACGCACTGTATATATTGTTTTCCTTCTAGGACACTGTAGTTGAATGTGATTCGTTTTTGTTAAGGGCGCATGCACCACTATCAACACACGATTGCAAAAAACGTGGTTATGAGTAGCGATGACGCATTGCACACTCCCAGTTTTAATACAAAGACAAAAGAGGCCAGTATTCCTACAATGATTACAGAGAGAAAGTATAAACAAACTATACAGTGGAAGATAACCGTCATATAGCTTTACACACGTAGATATTCTAGACTTGAAGTTTTATGCATATTATTACGTATTATTATTACGTATTATTTTACTTGCATACCCAGAAAAGCCTCACTAAGTCTCATGGTTATTTTACAGGAGGGTCCTGCCAAGTTCCTTCAAAGGGTTTGCGTTAGGGTGCGATGACTGCTATGTATATTTCCAACTGAGTATTTTTTTCTCTTCAAATATGGACCCTGATGCTGGCAGATAATGGCCTAATCTTGCGGATTATGTAATGGGATGTACACCGTGGAGCAGTATTATTTTGGTCAATTCACCCTCATTAATTACCAGGGCGGCCACTTGATTCGAACCGTAAATCACTGTATCATGTAGTGAACGTGATGCCACTAAACCGCTTCATCACCCTAGTTTATTTCATTGAATTGGATGAAGTACCTGCTTTAACAATGTTTAGACCTCCATCATAGTGGCAATTTCATATTGTAATAAATGCAGACATAACTGAAAATATAATGAACAATAATGCTGGAGAACATTATGGTCTTTCCAATGGAACACAATTTTGTTAATGTTCAAACTAGCAATGACTGCCACGAGGATGAGACTCACAATTCAAGAACTCCCTTTGTTCGTGCCACCATTAATAATATTTCTTATTGTAACCTGGGGTACATAATTCAAAGGCAACTCTTACCAACTAGAAGCTGGAGCTTTTAAAGTCCCTGCAATGCAATGTTCACAATAGATCAATGTTCACTGTATACGATTAACGATCACAATGTTGTACCGCATTGTGGTGCTAGTATACGTTTGTCACGAGTCCTATTGCAGCCTCCATCCAGGTGATCTCAACTCCATCAGCCCAGTTCTCTCACAACACTCGCAGCATTAATTCACAAAAGCCACGCGCTCCTGCCCATGTTTCCCTATCTTCCTCCCAGAGAGCTTTTAGATCTCCAAAGGCTCCTTAGAACACTCAGACGATTTAGTTCAAAGCATACAATTTCCACTTACCATGTGTATTCTTTACAAATTAATAATTAATTCCTGATTGAGAGACCTCTCCTTTAGATGTGTAATACAATTAAACTGGCCATTGTCTCCTTGTTGGTCTTTCCTCTTTGCCAGACTGCTCAGACGGCCTTTTTGTGACTACTTGCGTGATGAGCCCAAGATTATTATCTCGTGTGTGTGTATACGTAGTGTGTTGTGTGTTAAAAGCCTGCTCCAGGTTATCTACAATTATGATTGACCAACTTTGCATTCATTTTTCTATTATCAAAGTGTCTGTAGAGTCTAATGTCAAATAAACGTGTATCAAACTACTACAGCACCTGCAGGAATGTGCAGCTTATGCTTCGCATGCCTTTTGGCTGCATGCTCGACAACACACAATCATGCCAAGAGAAGGCCTCCTCATGATAAAATAATGTTTGTATGTTGCACTTCTTTCGCACCGTACGTAACCAACCGTGCTAATCAGAGGTGCAGGGGAAGAAAAACAAATAATCACAAAAGGCAGTTCTAAAGAAATGAGTTTTCAATCTATATTTAAGATTGAATAGTTCTATTGACCTCATAATATCGGAAGGAAGAGCATTCCATAACTTAGTGTAGTAGTTTAGTGGATATGTGTGCTTGTAATAGAATGCAATTGCTAATTGGAGTCCAGTATATAAAGAACCTGGCAACCTGAGTTCGATTCCCAGCCACGGCTAACATTACTTGTCAATGAAAATGCAATGCAATACATTCATGTAATAATACAATAGAAGAAAAGGGCCATATTATGAAAATGGGTACAGACGAACAGTTATTTGCTGTGTTATTCGTTACTGTTATTATTAGCAATGCTATCTTCAATCTGTCGTCTCATAAAGATGTTGCTGTGCAAAGAGCAAAATATGAATGTGTGCACGGCTATTAGTAGCCCTAAATTATCAAAGGCTCCATCATGGGATCTCCTTTGCCAGTACCAAAATATGATAATAGGTTTTCCCCCTTTTTTATGGCAACAAAACAGGTGTTAAGATGTGAAAACACCAAACTGAAACCTTTCACAAGGAATCATGTCTGCATTAACCACAATGCTTGTGGTCAGAATGCAAACAAAAAACATACTCTGATAATATATGCATTGTCCTTGAAACTGATTGGTCCACACCAGAAAAAAATGTGAAAAACCTATTATCTTATCAAAGGCTTTTGACTACTGCCTCATATGCTACAATCAGCTCATACATACCTTCACTTTGCCTGCCCTCATCTCACCCTCACTACAGGTAGCTCATGGGATTTTCATAAAAAAAAGCTGAATGTTCCTTTTGACCAGTTTTGTCCAGTTCTGTCTGCAAACGTGGGGAAAGTATGTCTGCTCTTTTTTTTTCAGTCCAGCTTTGTGGCATGCGGGTAACCCGTGGTGTTATGTTTGAAAAGCCACTCTAACCACTGAGAAACACACATACGTTAATGTTGAAAGCCCAGTTCATCATACATTTCAAATTTAAATGTAAAACTGGCAGAGGACCGATTCCAACTTGGTCATCTTTTACATGTTAAAAAAATAACACCCAAAGCGGCAAAACAACCCGTTTTATTGTCAATCTGAACACGCGAAGTCATCCGAGAGTGGAAATCCTGTATGACGGTGAATCACAAAAGGTGGCGTTCCAGTGGCATCTCAAGGCCTTTCAAATCACTCCCGGCCCGCCGATTCGAATGTGGCCTCGAAGTCAACATTCTATGCCGACACGCGTGAAGCTTTGTTGGACTCACGGTGTAGCCCGGCTGAGTGCTGTGGGCAGAGATGCCGCAAAAAAAAATCGGTTGCTGCTGGGCCAAGAGTTCACAGGAAAATTAAATATCCTGGGACAGACAGTTATGTGTGTAGGACTTCTTTCACACCGTACGTAGTCAACCATGCAAAAAAAACTATATTGGAACGATCGCTACTGTCATCGGACCTCGGGCCATGGGAATTTTCTAGTAAAAACAAACAGAGAAATGCATAAATAATAATTCAGTTCACTAGAATGTTAGGATTTAGCAATGGTGACTGCACGCCTAGACTGTGCAATGCTCGTATGGTATATGCTCCACCGTATTCAAGAATCTAACATTCAACATGATGTACAGGGTGGTTCAGATGTCTTGTGACCCCCATTTAATTCTCTAATACGTTATAATGTTTAAATAAGGTTTATTTAAAACAGTTACATTTTAAAATTGTTAGAGGTCAATTAATTGAGGGCCACAAGACATCTTGACTACCCAGTACATTTTATCCAACTTTGTAGTAGTTGTTATGATTTTAAAGGAAGCAATGTTGTTTGTTTCATAGATTAATTAATTAAAGATTGTCCTTTCACGACTATAGATCCAACGTCCAGCACAAGACTACTTCTAGAACGCAGATTTATTCACCCCAGTACAATAATCACGTGCGGTCAGGGGAGGCAGGGGAGGCAGAGCCTCACCCGTCATACTCCAATGAAAATAGCTTTAAAATAAAAGATTTTTTCCTATTCATCTGTGTTATAAATATCATTTCTGTATGATTCCAATTATTTTTAAAGTCAAAATCGCTAAATTTGCAGAGCTCCGCTGTAAATACAGGGAGAGATAAGAGGCGAGGCAGTGACGAGCTCATTGTGGTGCCACGACCGCAGAGCAACTCCACAAACGCCGTGATCTCCTCCCGGCCCCCACACTAAACACACACCTGCACGCAGCGCACCCACATAGTGTCCTGATGGGCGATTGCCTGGCACATCGGGTTTTAATCCATAAGGGCCCCTAGAGGGAGAGTCCCACGGTTTCCCGGTGCCAGGGGATTGGCCGACCCTCACAGGACAGGTTACATTGTGGTGCCCCTAAATTGGCTTAAAATTGTATGGGCACAGGAAAGTTCCCTGGGCCAATAGCAATGAGGTACAACTCCGAGGGGAGAACAGAGGACGGAACATTGAGCGGGAAAAGCACGGGAGCCCTTCCAGACAAAGGAGCCACGGAGGGTCGCCACCGCCCGCCCCGCCGCTGCGGCACTCGAGGAAGGACGCGGTAACAAGGGGGCGGTAACCACAAGTAGGCGCACGATTGGCTGTGTGGTATGACGTCACAGCCTTTGAAGTTTAGAGAATAAAAAAGTGAGGCCCAGGACGATTTTCGGTTTGTTGGCTTCAACCTCCGGGCAGTCAAGACCCTCTCCCTGCTGTCCTGCCTCTTTGAGCCGCTCACAGCATCCGTGTGATGCCAGCGAGTGCTGCTGCGAGACAGTGATAGGTCAAGTCTTCCCTCATCCTCTTCCCTCCGACTCTCTCAGCATCCGTGGGACACCGCGAGTCCAGCTTCGATGTAGGTGTTAGTTAGGCTAGGCTCTCCTCACGAAATATTCCTCCTCCAGGTAGTGTGTATTGGTGCCATTAATATACTTTAGTTCAGAATATTGGTGCAGTGTGATTTCTGTGTATGTGGGTAGAACCTCAGCGCGGTGTCTGCGATTGGTGTGTGGCGTGACTGCGTGGGGAGACGGCGTGCGCGAGAGAGCGAGCGCGGGGCCGCAGCATTGGCGCGGTGTTAGTAATTTGAGCGTGTGTGTGGGGGGCGCATGTATTGCAACATATACGGCCACCGTCATTTGCGTTTACGCGCGCGTGTGTATGGAAAACGCGTGCCTGCAGCGCCGCGTGCGTAATTGGGGCGAGGGCGGGGTGCAATCAACCCGTTCGGGGGGGGGGGGGGAATGCGTGCATATTCATATCTGCCGCTGCTTCTTTCTCTTTACCGCAGGTAGGCGCATATTCATACTGCCGCCGTTTTTTTTGTTCAGCGCCAACCGTTGAGAGGGAAATACACACCTGCAGGGGCGCGCACGTGCACGCCTCCGCGTTCGTTTTTGTGGTGGTGTAATTTGAGCGTGCGTGAGATAACCCCGGGCGGTGGTGAGCCGGCCAAGTCGCGATGTCCCTCAGAGAGGGCGCTGGCGCGGGGGGCCGATCACCCAATCGGCAGGGGCCCGGCGAGAGGCGGCTGACGAGGAGGAGGGGGGAGTGGAGGGGGGTGGACATCGCGCCCCGCCCGCTCACGGGGAGCGGGGAGGTGGACGTCCCACATCAGCCTCCCCTCTGATTGCACAACCCCTCAGACACTGGATGCAGCGCGGGCAATAAGCGTGTGCCTGTTACTATCTCTATATGTCACCAATGTAATGTTTGTAGACCCCTTCATTACATGTCCTCACCTTCCATAGTCCAGGTAACTTATTTCACGCATGTGTATAAAGATATTTAGGCTCGCTGGTCTCGTCATGAAACTGCAATGAAAAAGCACTAGGGGAGGCAGCTATCACATCTGCCTCACAGAGGGGGACGTGTCTAACACGCCTCCCCTTAGTGAGGACACGCCCCCTCAGTGTGTGAATCTGGCTCTGATACGAGCCAGTGCCTCCCCAGCCATTGACCTCACCGCACATCACTGCAGTACAACATGTACTTTGTGAAACCATACACTCTTTCCTACGTCTCTAAAACAGGTTTTCCAAGTTATTAATGCCAAGTTTAGGGTAATGGAGAGTTATATAAGCGTTGATTTTTTTTTACCAACGCATGTATTGTTGTCGTTGTTTTCATCTGCTACGGAACGCCTAGGAAACCCGTCTTTCATATGGCCCAATATATTATTTTTATTATGCTGGTATGGCAACTGGTGTTAGTTTAACCTAGGTTAGTTTGCGACCAAATGTTGTAGCTTGGCTCTCCAACACACCGGTGTGCTATATTAGTAACGAGTTGGCATCAATCCTGATTTGAAGCTTTCGTGACTGCAGGAATCCATCCTCTTTGTTTATTTCGGTAAAGTCAAGTAGGTAGAAATAAAATAAAATAAATCACAACGTTTCGATCGCAACACAATAACATGTTCCTAAATCAGCAGTTGTGCTGCTGTATCGGTTCCGCCTGATGACGTTCTCTTGTGTTGCGATCGAAACGTCGTGATTTATTTTATTTTATTTCTACCTACGTGACTTTACCAAAAGAACCAAAGAGTACGAATTGGCATGTTCTGTTTACGTGACAACCCTTACTAGTTGGCTGTGTCGGGTGGTGGCGGGTTTTCACCACACTTTTATATATTTACACGATCTAACCCAAAAAACCTCTATTATGGATTAACCTAGGTTATTTCAGCCTGAAATTAGTGCTCGGTGTGATTTCACCACCAATACTATGGAAGTAAACGGTGCTGGTTTCATCACCGCGGTTTAATTGCTGCTGACCAGCAGAGAATGCTGGAATATGCAAATCCGATTAAAATGGCCAATACTTTTGGAACCTCCTTTGCCAGTCATCTGGTCCAACACCATGTGAGACTAGGCTCTAAGGAAAGCTGTCTCGGGTGTGGACCAATCAATTTCAAGGACAGTGCATACATTATCAGAGTTGGTTTTTTTTGCATACCGACTGCAGGTATTGTGGTCAATGCAAACATGACTCCTTGTAAAAAAAGGTGTCAGTTTTGTTGCCAGATAAAAGGAAACGTCGTGAGAATTATTTCATTTTATTATGTTTTATTTTTATTATTTTATTACTTCCCTTCTACGTGACTTTACCGAAAGAACCAAGAAGACCAATACTTTGTTTTATATGCGTGTGTTTGTTGGAATGGTGGTTAGCATACGACTGCAATGCAGCTGATTTGCCTGCATTTCCTGCACAAGCTCACCTGGGTAAATGGGTAATCTGCGTGAGACCTACGACTAACCTCAGTTGACTTAATCCTGCACGAGACCCAATGCAGTGCAAAAGTGTCAGCACTGGAGAGACAAAGGTAGTTGCTGTATAATTGATTTTTTTAATTGAAATGTTAATGCATCTCGCTGCACCAAGCTAAGGTGGTGCTCCTCTTTATTGGTGATCCTCACCCAGGAGCAGGGACCATTCTCAAATGTTTACTCCCCACAATATGTTTCTGATTGACGTCAGAGGATATTATGGGCTGAGTCAACCCTTGAACAGGCTATAGACATGCACTCGAATCAAAATGTCTCATCTGGATAACACATGCTTTGTGAGCACTTGCCCCACCTGTCTAACCAAGATGAAATTGGTCTCTTATCTTTGTTTATGATGTTGTGACTCAAGAGATGGAAATGTGCCGTGTTTTTGTCTCACTTATAAGTAAGAGCAATACAAAAAAATAGCTTATAGCTAATACACCAAGGATCCGTGTCTTATGCTGTCTGATATGTGTTTGAAAATTTGATAATGAGAAAAAGACTCCAAAGTGGCATGACTGCCGTACTTTTTAGTGCATCACTGCAGTAACATCTCTGGAGCACTCCTCAAAGTAATGTTATTGTATTTTACAATTGTGCTATCAGCATCATGTCACACGATGAAGAATTCCTTCAGGAAATCTCAGAGCAATGCACCACGTGTATCACAGAGTGGCCCGAAGAATAGATGTTTCACATGACCTCAAAATCCTTTACACGATTGGGGTCATACATTCCTATACACTATGGTGTTTGCAACAAGACAGTTAATATCATTTGTTTTTGCGTGCATTCCTGTCAGTGGAGACTGGGCTGAGACCTCCAACTTAATACACTTAAGAAACAATTTGAGTCACAGGTGGCGGCATGGATTCCGACCAGCAGTGGAATTCTAACACTCTTGAGCCAGCTAGACACCTCTTACACAAGTGTATATATATATGTGGTGATGCTGCATTGGCAGTGGTGCACAAGCACAATTAACAAAAACATTTATATATTCATCCATAACACTGCCTTATGAAGAATGGTAATTCCCTAAAACATCACCTATTATGTATTTTTAAGGCCACAGTGTTATTGACAAATGTATTGAGTCATCTCATGCAAGTTGGTTTATGACATATGCCATGGAATATTAACGCACACAAAATTGTGTTTTTTACGTTACATTTTAAATAGCATTTTCACGTTTGTGTCCAGAAAACAAAACCAACCTCAAAGACCAGTTCGTGTTTTGCATTAAACAAATATTTGCACGAATCTTTCAGTACGTTTGATGTGTTGATGGGATTCCATTGCCTTCCAAGACACTATGTGACCTGAAAACCCATAGCTGACTTGAATAAGAGTATCATGATGGAACTTTGGAACAATACAGGGCTTGGCGTGTGCTGCTGCGCCTTTTTGTCAGTTGTGTACCAACGTGTATAAGTGTACGAGTGGAACCTGACCCCTGCTTGTGATGGGCATTTGTGAGTCATAAGTGTTTGTGAGAAGTACATTTACCACCATTGCCAATACACGTGATTGTGTAACAATGTGTTTTGAGCCAAGTAAAGAAAACTAAATACTACATCACCAAATGTTGTTCGTTCACCCGAACCTACTGGACATCTGTGAAAAAGAGCTTCATAGCTCATCGGATTTCTCCACGATAAATAAAGATTATGATTCCGTTTAATTTATTACTGGTATGATGTGGAGCACGCAGTCGCATGATTGATTTAAATATAAGAATATTCTGTTGATTAACACTGACTAACCACAAAAAAAAAGTTGTTAATGACAATGCTTTGCCCTAAAAAGACTTCCAGATACAGAAATGCAATGTTTACAAAGTCACATATTCCGAACGTCAGTATCACAAACGTTCTATATCTATGAATATAGCATCAGCTATAGTGATGGGTAGACTTAGAACGCATGCAATTGTGCACAGATATTTTGTATTTGGGTCACTTGTGGCTCTAGAAAAATGATGCAATTATGCAAGTCCTTTAATGTAACCTGAGTGATTGCAGCCACCTTACTTATGGGCAGTGTTCAAGTTTGTTCCGATTTGTCACTTCTGAGATGCTGTGCACCAGTATGGACCAGAAGTAATCACACTCGACTTGTTGATGTCTGACTGAAAACTGCAATGCGGTGTATCACTGGAGCCCTTGAGTCACTCAAACACCGTGGCTGCCCACGCTGTCACACATCTCTCCCCCACCTATCCGCCGCAACGCTGAAACCCTCGGAGAAGTCCTGGGAATCGAGGAGAGCAGTCACCTTTCCCATTCACCAGGACTTCAATAACATCCCTCTTCATCGCTTGAAGTCACGCAAGCCCTTTTGGACCCATGCACTTAACTTTCAACAATGCGAGTTCAACCCGTTCAACCCCAATGACGCTTAGAGACCTGAATGGAGTTCAAAATAATTCACAAACAAACGCCTTGTAAAAGACCCAACGCAGAGAATCTCTGGGTTTGATCTTCCATGAAGCTCATGGTCCACCATAAACCGCATCTATACAAACCATGGCAAATGTGGATTCCTGATGCACGAATGAAATTTATAAAACTCTCCAGTGACTGTGGTCATCCAGAAAAGACCATACAACATATAACGACGCAATGCCCGATCCACAAACATGAAGGAGATATCACAGTGATACACTCTGCTGCTTCTGAGACGATTTTCTGGCTTCACCACCTTAATGTGAAATTAAAGTTGTTGCTCTGCATCTACATCAGCCATACGAAAGAATACTTCTGAGATAACAGTTACTGGCCTGTCTTGATGACCAATGAACTTGGCACTTTTTAGCATAACATGGTATAACAGGATATACATGTAACCATATAAACACATTTCTAAAATATGTGAAGACCTCTCCACGTGGTGCTTGTCACGAGGATTATTTGACCGTAGTGCATCAACGCTGGTTAGCGTGGGTTGGTGGACGACCAATTCAATTATCACTCACCACTGACATTAGACATGGCTCTGGATTGAACTGAGCTTGCCGGGTTCATAACGCAGTGCGTCAACCACTGTGCCTCAATTACAACTTATATGTACATTTCACAATGGTGAAATTCTCCTGAAATAAGATGTTATTTAACAAGAATAGTTTTGAAACAACATTGTAACTTCAAAGCAGTAAAATAATTATTAATTACATGGTCTTAAAGCCCATCAGGTGATAGTATTTGTATGGTATGATTACTGTGATGTGGTGATTACACACATCAAAACGTTTAGAATAAGTAAACTTTAAGTTAGGTGGTGTAAAGTTAGATTTTATCCACAAATTTGTATTGTTTATGATCACAGAAAATATATCAAGCTGGGGAAAGGTTCTACAGAATATAGCATATACAGTATTCTGTGATGGGTGGGTGGTGTAAATCCATAATTGCCCTTAACAGCTATTGTGACTCATAGAACCAAAGGTGTTGAGTGACCTCAAACCAACGTATATTTACAGCATCATCACTTGTTATCCTATCCTGTTCTGACCCGGGATTTCCGAGAAAAAGAGGCTTCATTGTCAATGGGCTCTCACATGGTTTTAAACGTCTACGACTACTGCTTATCATTTATAGTGGACAACTACACAGTTGTCCCGGCCACAATTGACCCGAGGAAAGGGTTGTAAGCACTGAATGAGCTTAGCATGACCTACAATGGAGTGGTAGGGTGACCAGCAATTCTGGTGACATCTGCCTCTGTACTCATGTTCACAATTCATGACCTTGACTTGTGTAAGGCAGGGCAAGTGTCAGCTTATGTCTACAACCAGTTGCTGACAGTTCCCTAGTTACATATTCTTGGCTTCTTTTGGGCAATTGCACTACTCAACACAGTGATGTATGACATGCAGTTAATGCAAAACTGAACAAGTTTTCAACTTTACCGGCCTAAATTGTTTCAAACCCTTAACAAATCTAATAAATATGGGTTTTATATTCCACAAGAAAAAGATAAACGTAATTTTGTATATACCCAGAATACATGAATAAAGTGGCTAGACTGATTATGGAGGCCACCAACCTCAGGGTGCCACTGCAATACCAGTCATGGTAACCTGCCCTCCTCCAGCCTCATAAACATGCCTTACCCATCTCCTCTTGATTAGTAATTCCGCAAAATTCTCATGCCCTGTTCATTTTATTTTAACACCTATGCTCAAAGCCCAGAAGATTGTTTTCCAGTTACATGAGTTTAGGGCAATGCATATATAGCGAAAATTAAGAGTGGTTACAGGTAAAACAGACGTCGACACCACGGGAATCCTTAATGACTGCAATCAGTGCCTTTCGGTTTGTAATAAAAAGTGTAGTGTTGGTTAAATTTTACTAAAGTCTACCATTTGTGTGGAAATATGTTCTCAGAATAAAATAATCACAACTGACATCACATTCCACCCTATTTGGATAACTAATTGTGATGCATTTTTGTTGAGAAATCATCTCCCCACACCCAAATAAGTTCCGCCCCATGCATTCAATCACTTCAAGCCAGGATAGTAGGGTACTGTACATTATATAACACTGGGTTTAAACCCTTAAAGTTGTGTTCGTGTCAAACCTGTTGTGTAGCATCTATCGGTGTTGGAAAACGTTCATAAGCCAGCTTCCACTCACTCTGGGAAATCATTTAAACGGACAATCCATACAGGTAAGGGCATACCTTCACCTGCTACATTTTGATGTGTTTTTAAGATAGGTGCTGTGTCTACAACTTTTAATTGCTTTGAATATATGAGAGATGTTTAAACTTGTTTAAATACACTTACAAGTATTCTTGTATTGAATGGCCATACACTACAAAATATCTACTTTTCTGTTATATAACACAGCCAACAACACCATTACTGTACTAATGTCATGCCCTGAATTGGTACGAGAGCTCTGGTTAACTTAAATTAAGGTCACATTAAGAGTATCGACTGGTTGGCATGGTTAAAAGTACATTTGAAAAAGATCAGCATGTTTTTGTGAGTCATTAAGTTTTTAGTAATTATATATCACCTACTATATGACATGGGGATCAGGAACATGGACATCACAAATGTATTAAACTAAAGCTAAAATATTATTTGGGTCTTTCGGTAACGTCAGATAGATAGGTTCAAAGAAAATAACAAAAAGTTTGAAAAGAAGCGTGTTTGAAAAGAAGCGTGCTTCGAATTAGAGAAGAGCAGATGCATTCGAGAACAAACTCACAATAAAGACAACACATTGACTGCTAATAAAAGTCAGAGGGCTTGGGCCAGACACATCACGAAAGAGGATGCTAACCAAAGGGCAACACTTTTGGCGGAGTGGCAGCCAAATGAGTGAACAGGCGTAAGAGGACAACTACCATGGAGATGGAGTGAAGAGATGACGAGCCAGATGGATCTTTGTACTATGAAACCATAAGGGATGGCCACAATTTGTGGGAGGCTTTCATCAAGCAGTGGATAAATGATATGCTGATGATTATTACGTACACGTTTTGCCTATTTAACACGGTTGACTTAGCATTTGTGAAGCCTCACCGCTTTTGTGTTTTTTATCCTTTAGTGTTTGTAAAGTATTCTAGTTATATCTTGATTTGAAGCTTTCGTGAATGCAGGAATCCATACTCTTTGATTCTTTCGGTAAAGTCACGTAGGTAGAAAATAAAATAAATAAAGACGTTTCGTGCGCAACACAAGCATCCATCATCACCTGATTTATTTTATTTTATACCTACGTGACTTTACCGAAAGAACCAAAGAGTATTCTAGTTATGACTTATAATTATCATAATGTCATTGTTACTGTTATATCATGTAAAATTATCGTCATGGGAATACAACATAGATTTTTCTATACACGTGTCCTTGTCATAGAAATGCGGCATTTCCACCTCTGACTCAGGACCACCAAACAAATATTACCACCGTCCCATGCTGGGTTGAGCAGGGATTTACTTTGACTTAAATCTCTGTCTATCTATTTATTGTACATGTTGATAATGGGGATGGAATGTGGGGCGTATTGGTAAGTGCACTTAACTCTTAACCTGGTGGCTTTGGTTTTATTTCTGGCCAAAGTTAACGGCAATGGCGAGCGATATCTCAACCAGTCCTGCACCTCCCCCCTTCACCAACTTACACTGACCAGCACGAAGAGGTATGGCAAAACAGCCGCCATGACTGGTGGTGTGGGGAAACCGTCATCCAAAAGTGGCTTGGAAAAGGGATTCGCACTATTACTCTTTATTTGAGTTCAGATGAAAATTGCACAAACTCTGTCAAACACTGAAAGTTGCCAAGCGGAGGTCAGGATGGTCAGTGGTATTGTCAGGGTCAAATATAAGGCTTTTGTCAGAGAGATTCATCATTAATGAGATGTGGATTTACAGTACTGTATCTACTTATGCTATGTGTGTATGCAAAAGCCTTTGTACTGCATTATGTTGCTTTTTGCATTTCAAAAGAACTATCAAATTTTAGACACTGCACTTTTTATCTTCATGGCATGAAATTGGACTATACTTATCACGTCAACTTATTCAGTTATACTTCGTTTAATAAATGGATCGCCTTTTTGTGGTCATAAATGTACACGAATAAGAGACTGACAATGCAGACAACTACAGAGGCTAATGAAGTGAAATTTTAATTGAGAAAAAAATTATGCCCTATCTGATAATCGTGGAATTTTTTTATTCGACATTTTAAACAACAAGTACAGGTTTCACAGTTTTTCTTTGTTTTACATTATTTTACATCGTGTTTTTTTCTATTATCCTCGAATTTTCTCTTGGCTCCTGTGTTGCCCTATTTGTTTTCATATGGAAGAAATTAATACATCTCGTTTCTTTATAAATTATCACCAACCAGACGTATTGTCTCTTCGCTCTCGGATGGTAAAATACTGTTACTTCTATTCCGAACGTGTTGTTTTTGTCATCATGTTTTTATTTCCTAGTTTGAGTCAATGGACTATGACCTCACCTCACAATACGCAATGTGCTGCAAACCCTGTGACCCAAATTCAATTCCCGCTGACGACCGAAAACGGTGGTGAATATTTGAACCGGTCCTAGGCCTCCTTTAGGTCGAATCAGCGGTAAATGAGTATCTGACGCGGTGTGTAAACATCACCTCTGGGGAGACAAAGGTGGTTGGATGTGGGGCGCCATGGTGGCGATATGTTAACTACTTCACCTCGTATACAGGAGGCTGTGGGTTTGATCCAGACCCTGACACCTGTCAATTTTGAGTTTGCATGGTCTCTCCGTGGTCGTGTGGATTTTTCTCTGGTTCCTACGGTTTCTTTCTGTCCACATTTATAAACATGCGTTTCGAGTATTTCGCTGCAATAAATGTCCACGTGATAGGCCACTTCGTTGAGCTATCATTTGTGGCCAGGTTACTTCTGAAAGATAGCAATATAGCTCAGTGGGCCTTATCTGGCAAAAAAAAAAAATTGGATGTGGAGTTGGCCACCGACCTCCTCTTGTACCGTGCCGGCTTCAAAGGTGCTCGCTAAACAGCCTTTGCTCCAACAGTCAGTCAAGGCTATGCAGGGATCTTTGTCTTTATAATTATCATTACCCATTGACATAAGTATGTGAATCAGCGGCACAAAAATCCACCCACAAATTGAAAGGACTTAACCTATCATGCCTCCAAGGTCAATTAAATGAGTACCACTATGGATAGCTTGGCATCTGCCAAGACGAGCTTTGGCAGGGTCTTGAACGTGCAGCCTTACAATTGTCAGTTGAGTGTTCTAACTACGGTGCCACTCGGCCAGGTAAAGGTGGTGGAATGTTCAAAATTATAACTTGTGATTTTAAGAAAGTGTATATATGTAATCTGCGTTGCCATAAGCGTAACCAATTTAAGTAAATGAAAGACATCTCACTGTCCCCAAGTGATTTGCTCGTTAGTTTCTATGTAGTTTCCTTGTTCACCAAAGTTCATGTGCCCGAAATCATTGCAACAATTGATGATTTGGTCCAACAAGGTTTGAATGCTGATGTACCAGCCCTGGTGAGACACTGCCTCACCAATACATACTTCACCTAGGGTGGAACATTCTACAAACAAACTGAACGCACCCCAATGGGTTCTCCCTTATCTCCAGTTGTGGCCAACATTTTCACGGAAAATTTTGAGACGGACGCCATCCAGGCATCCACTCTACGCCCGTCCTTGTGGAAGAGGCACGTGGATGACACGTTTGTCATCTGGTCACATGGCCGACCGGGTTTGAAACAATTCCTCAACCACATCAATTCCATACACCCAGCAATCAAATTCACCATGGAGGTATAAAAGGATGGCATTCTACCTTTCTTGGATGTCTTAATCAAAAAGAGACCAGATAGCTCAATCAGCCATTCTGTCTACAGGAAAGTAACCCATACTGACGCCTACCTAAAACCTGATTCCCACCACCATCCATCCCAGAAGAATTCCCTCATCAAAACGCTACACCACAGAGCTCAATGTATCTCCGACCGTCATCACCTAGCCACTAAGCTCTCAACATGAATGGATATTCAGACCACATCATCCGTAAAGCTATCACCCTAACCGTTGGGAATCAACTATCTGAGGACCCAATCAAAACCATCACCTTGCTATACATAGCTGGGGTCACTAAAGATATTTCCAAAATCATGAGATCCAGGTTCGATTTAACACAGTACGTAAAATTCGTGATCTGATCCCATCTGTGAAGGATGTGATCCCTGACATGCAATACCCCGGCGTCTACAAACTAAGCTGCGTCTGCGGCAGTAGTTACATTGGGGAAACTAAGAGACATGTCTCGGACCGTGTTCGTGAACATAAGGCAGATCTGAAACACGGGAGGACCAATACCTCGGCCGTGGCTGATCATTGTTTTAATGCGGTGGGCTCACACGAAATTGATTTCTCCAAGACGAAGGTACTTTGCAAGCCCACTGGCTATCAACAAAAATTCGTTCATGAAGCCATCCATATATATAGACACAGATACAATTTCGACCGAGACGATGGTTTTAAACTCAGCAATCATTGAAAAGATGTCATCAACCACTTTGGGTCATGACTTGATTTGTGTTTACTTGTCAACCTCTACCGTCAGCAGTGTGGATGGGTGTAGCGAGGTGCAACGCCCCCCCCCCCATCTCTACCCCCCTCTCTCCTCCTATCTCTACCCCCCCTCTCTTCCCCCTATCTCTACCCTCTTCCTCCCCCCATTGTCTAACACACTTGGACTGCGCTCTCGCCTTCAGCTCCGCCTCTATTTCTATCCCCCCCTCTGCCCCCTCCCTCCCCCCATTGTCTAACGCACTCGCTTTACTTGTACTTCTGGTGCTTTGCTCCGACATTGGCGCTGGCTCACTTTGAAAGCCCTTATAAGCAGTTGCATTTGGAGGCTTGCCCCCTCTTTTCTCTCCGCCTGATGAAGACCGCTTGTGTTGCGATCGAAACGTCGTGGTTTTTTGCTTTTATTTTAAATTATTTAAAAACAAATTTTACTATCTACGTGACTTTACCGAAAGAACCACGAATATGAAATCCTGCAGTCACGAAAGTTTTAAGTCAAAATTCAATTAAAGTAACTTTATAAGTGTGCACCTCCTTGAATATAAGTTACTCATGGATTGATTTCAATATTTAATCCTGTTGATTAGCAGACATGATTGGAATCATTTTAACACGCTCATCCACCTGTTACTAAAGAATGCTATATGCTTTTTAATTTACTAATTCTTTACAAGTTCGATTGTCTTCATTCCTTGCATTGGTGCCTGCTAACATTTAACATTGTACTGATGCTATGTCAGCATACGCAATTGTCTAGTGAAATATTCCAGCCATCACATATATCTAACTTCATTAATAATACAGTACACAAAACACTTTTAAAACAAACTGAATTTAGAGAAAAAAAAATTCGGAAGCTGATTCATTCCTTTTAACCAGACCACGGTGGTAATAATTGTTAGCGATGGCCATTACATGTGTAGTATTCATCGTGCTTCTAAATTCATAAAAACTAAAAATGCCTACATTCTTTTCAATTATGCCAATACACAACATATTCAATAAGCATAAAGATATAATCCTATGTTCCTCCTACTATGTGACCTGCTCATGTAACAATCTCTCAAAACATAGCTGAGATAATGTTTTTTTTGTCTACACTAGTCACAACTGGTTCTTACTGCATCGGGACAAAAGATTTGCCAAATCTAGCCAGCATAGAAGAGTGTTCACCCAGATACAATGTGTGGACTTGCTTGACTTGTTACGAGTGTTCACCAGTGCTTGTGCCCCTATGCCCAATGATCCCGAATATTACAGTAGACAGAATCTTGGGAAGCTCATAACTAATTAAAAGTATGAGTGAGAAAGATGTCCCAGTACAAAGCAAGTTGCAATTGAATGGGAGGACTTAATGAAGAAAAATATAAGTTTGATGATTAACTTGAAATTGTTATGTGGGGGTTACAAATGGAGTTGTTACATTCTTTCAAGTTGGTTAACTTCATGCAATCTTACACATTGCTATTCCCGAAACCCAATAGATTGTTCAACATTACCACCGCATTAACCATCATTGGCACTACACCAGTGGGAGAGGAGGATGGCAAAACGTGTACATATTGCACACATTTAAATATTGTTGGAAACCTCTAACAATCCCTCATATGAAACAAGCAATGTAATTGGGTTATGCTATGGACAAGTGGTAAGTGCACTTTACTAGGAAGTTGGTGACCCAAGTTTAATTCATAGCAACGGCTAACATAATCAGTTGCGAGTCGTATCTGACCCCCCCCCCCCCAGGGCTCCTTTAACTTTGACCACCGTGATAAAGTATGGTCAAGCAATTCCCATGACTGACGTGGCGTGTGGAGGCCTTCATCTGGCAGTTGATTGGCTCAGGGCTGTAATGTATCATAATTATAACCTTTAAATGGCCACCATGGTTTCAATGAGACCACATGAGTCAATGTTCCATTTCTGCATTAATAGAGGCTTTCACACAGACGCACGGGCAGACAGTAAATATGCCTTACTATCTACAGTATTAAAGATGGCCAAAAACAATACTGCATATCCATATAGCTCCACAAGTGTCAATGTATGGAAATTTAAACTTAACGCTAACTTACAGTGCTTAAACGCATGAGTTTTTGCTTTAGTCTCATAACACGAATAGTTGTGGGACATTAGATAATTGGATAGAAACTATCTAAGGCCACACAACACTTTGCACGAAGTAAATTCCTTAATAAAGCATTTTTCACTCTATTTCTCCAAAAATGTGATCCTTCAATTCCACTCATCACCTATACCACCTCATACCAATCTCATGTTTAACAATTAACAAAATTACATACAAAATTACGTAGCCGAATACAGTATAGATGAAGTAAAAAGTGCAACACTCTATTTTTTATGTAACAGACATTATAACATTAATGTGACCCCATTTTTGTATCTTTATCAGAGATAGTTCAGCAAACTGGAGTGTATGAAGAGACAAGAGGCAGTTGTCAGAGGCATTTCATGCCGTAATGGTACTGTGTTTCTGCTGTTGTTGTATAGCGGGAGTCTGTGACGCCCCAACGTTGTGCGGCATCATGGGAGAATGGAGCTTCTTAGGCGATATCCTCCAGGTGGTGAACATTCACTCCACCATGACAGGCCGATTCTGGCTGCTCATCTTTGTCATATTCCGCATCATGGTGCTCTCAACTATCGGCGACAATCTCTACGAAGACGAGCAAGAGGCTTTCATATGTAATACTTTGCAACCAGGCTGCAATCAGGTCAGTTCTGAGCTGTGATCGTGCAAGGGGTGTGATTGATTTGGTTTTGCTGAAATGCTCCTTTTTTGTGTTTCATCGGAAAAAAATATCTGTGGTAATAAACAATTACCAATGGTTGGTTTCTACCCACGTTAAGAATGGTTAAAAAATTACCTCTCTTTTCGCACTCAAACTGTACTAACCGATGGTTGGAGGTCAAACAGTGTTAAGATAACAAAAGGGGTTCCACAGGGTTCAATCCTCGGCCCCCTCTTGTTATCTCTTTATGTCAATGAATTGGGCACTGACCTGGATCATTCCAGAGTAAAAAAAATTTCAGATGACACAATACTGATTACTGCTGGCCGCTCTCCGGATGACGTGTTTGCTAAGCTCCAGGGTGATTTCAACAAACTACAACATCAGCTAGTTGCTCTTAAACTAGTCCTGAATACCTCCAAAACCAAGGTGCTATGCTTCTCACCAGGACTAAAGCAGGAAGTTATTTCCCCCCAATTACATTCCTTAAATAATTATCAAATAGAGCAAGTCAAGGTCTATAAGTATCTTGGGGTCATTCTTGATTCAAAACTGAAATTTGAAGATCACATTGATTATATTGGTAAAAATAAAAAAAATAAAAATTGGTTTTCTGTATCGACACAAGCATTGCTTCCCCCCTATGTTCCGTTTGGAATTGATAAAAGCTACCATACTGCCTCTACTTGATTACTGTAACATCGTGTATAAATCAGCCCCAAGTACTGTACTGAAGAAGCTTGACTCAATGTATCACTCGGCCTTAAGATTTGCATTGAACTGCCCATATAGGACTCACCACTGTGATCTCTACATTGGGTCAAACGTAACATCTCTCAATGTTCGACGGCTTGTGCATCAGATCTTATTTATTCATGATGTACTTACAAAGAAATCCGCAGAACAAATTTGACCTAAGGTCTTCGCTCATTTACCAGCTTCACATTCCCTATTGCCGTACAAATACTGGAGGAAGGGCCTTTGCTATTGATGCCCCCAGGGTCTGGAATGCTATTGCCAATAAACTGAAACTTGAGTCACTACCTATGAGATCTTCACTCAAAACTGCTTTAGAGGAGTTGTACACCCTTAGCTGCCACTGCAATTCAGTGGCTGCAAAGTATGATCTGTGTTTTGATTTAGTGTGCTGATCTTAAAGGTGAATTGAAAAATGTTGACACTCCGACTGATGCTCCTGCTGTTGTGGAGTGACTAATGCAGCCAGCTATGGCAGCAGAGTTTGGTAATACATGTTGTTTACGTCGTTTATTGTGAAAATTCGGTCACAGTTCCTATGATCACTGTTTCATTGCTTTTATAGCTTTATTTTGGTAATTTTTTAAAAGTTTTTCGGTTTGGCCATGTTTGTTTATTGTAGTACAGAGTTAGACTGATGGCCTTTATCTAAGTTGTCTTGTGGTTGTTGTTGTTTAACTTGCATCCCACTGGGATTTTTGCACACTGTTGGTGTACGGTGCTTTTTCTGCAATATGTTGCTGTCATTTCTTGGATTTTCTGTTTGCACATAGTCACTTTAAGATGTTTTCTTGTTCATGTTTTTGTTTTTTTGTTTGTTGCGGTTGCACCCAATTCAAGAGCCGAATGGCTCACAGGGCTATACCTAATAAATGAAACTTGAAACTTGAAAACGTTGTTGATTATACAATCCCTATAACTTTCAGTATCACAAGATTAGCGGAAAAAACGCTACTCCAATTTGGTGTGTCCGTTTCAATAACGATAACTGAAAATCGACTCTGGATCAGATTTGAATAAATAGTCATATTTATAATCTTTGGGAAATTTCCCCATTATGGGTAATGGAGACATTGGCGCACTCTGGAAAAACAGCAGACAAAACAAAATTCAATACATGTGAATCAGGCCTTTTGTGGGCATAATATACATAGTATCTATATACACTCAGGTATCTGGAAAAAGGCACTAATGTAGAACACCTAGCTCACAACTGGAAGGTTGAAAGTTCAAATCCTAGTTGGGAATTCATTCAGTAAATTGCCCTTATACAGTTAAATAATGTGCTACTTCATTGGAAGTCAAGAAATATGAAGTATGCATACAATGGCTCAAAACAAACAACATAAATATCACTCAATGCTTAGTTTTGTTGTCTGGTGGTACATGTTAACTTTATATATATATGCAGAATAAAACATCATGATGCATCATTGATAACAATAACCCTGTATTTGCATGGTATATTATTTTAGCTCGGCTTGCAAGTACACACTTGCCTCTTCTACTTCCTATCTCTGTAAAATTTCTCTCATTTACTCAACATTTATTCAGGATGACAAATCTCAAAGTCATCAGTTTACTTTTTTAAACATAAATCACTATCCGGGTGTCTAAATGTGGTCAAGTCTTACCATGCAGACACAGGGTTATACAGTACGTATATATATGTCACAGAATTGTGTTCAATTTGTCAATTTGTGAATTAAGTTATAGGTTAAGTTTTGTTCTTTTCATTCCCAGGTTTGCTATGACAAGGCCTTCCCAATGTCGCACTATCGCTTCTGGATATTCCAGATTATGGTGCTGTCAGTGCCTCCACTCTCCTTCATCGCATATGCCATACACAGCCAGACCAAGGAGGAAATGGCAGAGAAAATCATTGAAAAAACCCCATTGAGAAATACTGAAGAAAAAGTGAGGTGGGAGAAGACTAAAGCTCAGAGAAGGACCAGAAGATACACCTTGTATGTAGTCCACGTGGTGTTCAAGCTGGTCCTGGAGATCGGCTGCCTCGTGAGCCAGTACTTTGTTTACGGGTTCACCATCGAGGCCCACTTTCCGTGTGAGCGCTTCCCGTGCCCCAACAGGGTGGACTGCTTCGTGTCGCGTCCCACAGAAAAGAACGTCTTCCTCCTCTACTACTTTGTCATCAACGTGATCTCAACTCTTCTGTGCTTGATCGAGATCAACCTTATTGGGCTGAAGATGCTAAGATGGAGGCTCAGAAGGACAGAGAATAATGAGAAATATGTAAAAGACTATGCATTTCCTCTGCCCTCATGCAAGTCCCCCACCAATAACCCTAAATCAAAAAATGGTATTACATTGATCCTACATGATGGAGTGTTCCTAAATGGCTCTGCTCGAGACATCACCAGAGTTCAAAACTACAGCAACATAACTCATGAAAACACCTCGATGAGAATGGACCCTCTGCCTATGGACATGCCTAGGCAGCCAGACAGTGGTATGATCCGAAGCAGAGTTGGCTCCCAGTCAGTGTTGAACTCATAAACTGTGTTTATGAACCACATGAAATATTAACTGTATACACAAATGGCCAAAGACCACAAGCAGGAACCTGCTGACAATGAGGCTTTCCTTTGCAAAAAATAATCTACAGTAATAATCGTGATCCATATTTGTTTGTGGGTTAGGCTATGTAGTAGTTTTATGCTTGCAATTGACATAAAACTACGACGTGGCCTAACCCAAACAACAAATATGGATCATTGTATTGGCTACGGAAACCTACATTTTAACTAATAGCCCCGCATCTTTTGATTTGGACATTTACCACACATAGGGCATGGCAGGGTAATCGAATCGAAAATAAGTAATATTTAAAACTACTTTTTTTAAAACACGCTTTAATGAAATGTACCGTACTAATGGGAGAACTTCACGACTCCAGGAAGTGGCCCCGAAGCTTGCCATAACGTAAGGGACCGTGGACAATTAGAGCCAAGCCGAAACATAACTCTACATTTAAAAAAAATGCATATTTTTTATGATAGAATATAGTATTGTCATCAGTATGACATAAGTATACAATGTTTGCAGTCGATACCACATTGGGAGGTGGGTTAAAATTGAGTTACAATATTTGAGGATACAACGACAACAACAACAGAGTGAGTTAAATAAAAGCGTGTAAAAATAGAAGTTCCTAACCCAAGAATGTTAAAAGGAGTTGATTTTTTTCACGAGTGGGAAAATAAACAAAGTAAGAAAAGAGCATAGGGAAGTCTGCAATGGCCATCTGAGCTTCAGGAATTAGTCATGAATCAGCATCTGTTGGTCTGCATTGTCCCTGATTTTTATATTGCACACTAGCTTTACTACCTGGCTTCGCCCGGGTCTTGGATTCACCACGCCCGGCCGCCTTTGTCTCCCCAGTGGCGATGTTCACACACCACACCAGTTACTCGTTTGAGGCTGAGTCGACCTAGGGGAGGCCCAGGACCGGTTCAGAGAATCGTCACTGAGTGGTGGTGGCCGTGAGCAGGAATCAAACTCAGGTCACCGAGTTAATAGCGAAGTGCGCTAACCACTACACTACCGCTCCCCCCACACACACATGCGCGCGTCCATAGGTACAAATACACGCGCTTGCTGCAGACACACACAATTTTCAGGGTGCGTAAGGCAGTAAACGGCTGAAATAATAAAGCAATGCTGCGCGAAGAACGCCTTAGACCTGCAACACATTTGTATTTCACTTTGCCCGCGATCAGCAGGCACACTCCGTTACGCTTCCGCACACGGGTCACATGACAGATGTGACATCACAGCTCACTTGCCGTGCAAAATATATGCATTATTGCGCCCCCCCCCCCCCCAAAATACAAAAGTGTATTTTTTAAAATCATTTTTGCATGGTGTACAGTCTGGAAAGTACCCACATGGCAAATTTCAAGTTTGTTGCATGTCGGGAAGTATGCTAAACATTTTGAACAGACACACATCACAAATTTCCCTTTTATATATAGAAGATAAATTGTCAATAATACAGCACAATAGTGAATACGAATATGATACATCTAGAGTATATATAGATGAGCTTAAACCATTTCGAAGCACACAGAGATACACATTTGGTTGTGACATTTCATTCCACGATCTTAAAAGGCTCATAGGTCATATTTATTCTACTTATAAAATGTTACCATTCACTACCTTCCATTATCCGTTCGTATTTATTGCAAACATAAATAATGTGCTCTGTAGAGAGTTTATCACTAAATGACTGTAGACTTATCATCTACAGAGGCAACCACTTCTGGTGTGATGGACATTTCTGTATATAGATATATAGGTAGACTCCTGGGTAGGCTAGGCCATTTTCGACTTACAATATTTTCGACTTACGATGGGGTCGTCGTAACGCATCTCCATTGTAAGTCGGTGACTACCTGTATATAAGAATTTCAACACCCGATGTGTTTCTACAATTATAATCTGTAATGTAAGTAGCCATTCACTTATGCAAGTCCATGGAGTTTACAAAATATGTGTTTTATAAGACACTGATAAATAACATTAAATAGACATTGAATTAATAAATTACAGTAAAAATGTGCGATTTTTTAAAAATCTCTATCTCTGCCTGCTTCCTCATCCATACACTACTTTCACTATAAGACTGGAGTGGAAGATGGCAGTCTCCAAACGGCCCACTCCATTAAGTAAGACATCTCATCAACCCCGGCGACTGAACATCGATCAACAGTCTCCAGAGCAGCAACTCAACTATTAACCCTATATTTGCTCTTGAGTTGTACTGTACAACATGCTTAATCTTGAGCTACTGGAACACGGCCCACTTCGGAGCTTAAAACTTAGTACCAGGAGAGTGAGTTTCAGACCATCCCTTAGGAACGTGAGGAGACAACTGCTAGCCAATGGTAATTGTTAATTTCCCGAGGCTCATACAGAATGAATTCAGTATTGTGACAGCCTACAATGTGTGCTTCATTCAATTTAAATAAGTTGCCTATACACTGTGTATAAATTATTAAATTTAAAAAGTACGTCATATATTTGCCCTAAATAACAACGCAATTGATTTCAGTTTTAAATATCTTTCACGAGACCATGTTGTAATTCAATTTGCACTACAGATGCAATTCAATTTAACACCTCAATACAAATACAATACATTCGTCCTTTGTCTGAACCATGCAGAGTGCCAATACATTGGAAAATCATTTTAGTCTGCGGCAGTATTACAAAACGTGGTGTCATGGTTTTCATAACTTGACTTAAACATACTAATTAAAAATGAGTTTTTGAACCATCAAAACGTGGAGCTTTCAAGAAAATGATTGAGACCCAGTGAGGCTTTTCTAGTAAAAAAAAGGATATTATCATGACCTCATGTGATTGTGGCTGCAAGAGAACCACTAAGAAATAAAAATTACTTTTGCGTTTCAAGTCCTATGACCTACAGGAACGATAATGACGAGACAAATACGTCAATATGATTTTTAGAGAAGAGAATGCTGCAGGAGAAGAGATGATATAATCAACAATTGTAAGGCTTCAGAATTATTCAGAAGGCGGAATATGTGTAGTATTTGTGGATTCTGGAGACGTCGGAGACGGTACTTGGAGGCAACACTATTAACACCACACTCGGCAGCACAGTCCCAGAACACTCAGGGCTACACCACTGTCTGTGGAGGTACTGCCTCCGGGCTAACGTGCCCTAACACAGGACTACACTCAGGGTCCTCTGGCTATGGGTGTCTAGGGGGAGGCTATTCTAACTCGCCCTAGCCAGGGTGCGAGTTCCGACCACTGACCCACTGGACCCCGCCCTTACAAAGACGTCGGGCCAGGGGTTCCCAGGGTCTCACCACTGAGCCGCACAGAGTCCCGGTCCTGATAAGGACAGCGGGGCTAGAAGTCTCAGGGTTCTATCTAGCTGGTCTTCGGCTTCTGTCTTTAACTGGTCCCGAGCCTGTAGAGAGGTCCGCCTTTTATCCACCTCCCAACCGAGGGGCGGGGTCCCGGGGGATCCCAGGACACCCCACAGCCCCCTCCCCCCACAGCCCATTTACGCCCCTACATATGCATTAACATGTTCTGTCAGTTTTAATAGTCACAACAAGTGTTCGCTGCATGTATTACCACGTAAAGATTTTAATTTAATGTTTGTATACCTGTCATTACGTGTATGCTATGTATGTGTAAACCGACCCTGGACCTCCTTGTAAATTAGGTGTTCCATTTCAAGCGATGCTCTAGGTGAAATATTTCATAAACAATTAGAATAAAGTGAGGTCTTGTCAGCCTACGAGTAGGTGGTTCCTAATGGTACTGTATTTAAATGCTTTGTTTTACAATGCTGGAACATGATACCATTCTATATTAGAGCCCTTCATCAATCCAAACTCTCCACGCCATGTCACTCATGGGGGTTGACCATACCTCACCATGCTGGTCAGTGTGGATTGATTTAAGTGGTTGGCCAGAAATTCAGGTTCATAATTGAATGTGTGTAAGTAAGTTGAAATTATTTTGCACGATACGTAGCCAACCGTGCTAATGTGCTAACGACTATGCCACCCCTCCATGGTGTCCATATATATTCATTCATAAAATGGTTTCGTTTGCTTATCTAATTTGGGAAAATAGAATATAATAATTCATTGAGGAAGTCAATAAGTGCAAAAATATCGTTGATATGAGAATAGGTTTTCCCCTTTTTTTCTGACAACAAAACAAGTGTTAAGATGTTTAAACACCAAACTGAAACCTTTCACAAGGAATCATGTCTGCATTAACCACAATACTTGTGGTCAGAATGCAAACAAAAAACGTACTCTGATGAATTCAGAGTGCAGTACACTAACCATCGCACCACCACTCCCACCATGGCCATTAATTGGTATGTCTTATTTATTCATTACACTGGCCTACCCAGGAAAGCCTCAACTCTGCACATTCCAGTGAGTATTAAACTTTCATTGTTTTTACAAAATAATTTGCTGTGGTCACCCAAAAATGTGCAAGTTACGGTGACTGCTTTACATTTCCATTAAAGACCCTTGAAGAAGATCTGCAGGAGCAGCTCATGTATTCCGATGTTGTATCCTAATTTTTACAATTATTAATAAATAACCCCACTTAACTACCACACTGCTAAATATATCATCATTGAAGTGGGGTCACCACATCCACACTTCTATATAAGGAACGAAACAGGTGGACTTCTCCACAAATCTGGCTGTCGCCTGATGAAGCTAGTTATAATTACTGGCAAAACGTCGTACTCCGATTGTAAATTTCGTGGCTTGGCTCACCAGCACACCGGTGTGCTGTACTAGTGATGAATTGGCATGTTCTGTTTACATGACAACCCTTACTAGTTGGTTGTGTCGGGTGGTGGCGGGTTTTAACGACACATCTAACCCAAAAAAAACCTCCATTATGGATTATATTAGTCGCGAAAGCCTACGTGTTAAACAAAACCTCATTGCAAGGAAAATAATCTCATTGATCTGTCACTTGGCCTTTAGATATTGAATATGCTGTAATTACTCAAAAATCCAATAATGAATTACATTACGTTTTTGCATTTATTCATTTATTTAATTCATATATTCAGAAATGCATGCAGATATAGTATTTTGCTCTATTTTACGGTTTTTATTTTTTTATTTTCTCATACTCTATCTTTAACCTGCTTTGGTAGCCTTACCTGTTACTTCTTCAATCATTTGTTGTTTCTGGCATCGTTTGTTCCACTGTATTGTCAGAAAATATGGGATGGCGCATATAATCTCAATTTATGTTTATGCCTTGTTTTTTTCCAAGCCAATGGTTGCAAAATATCTTATTTTGATGCTGACTCCACTGCTAATTTGTACGTTGTTACTTTGACTATTACAATGACTAATGCTATCCATTTGCGAGCAAAGTGGAACCCTAATTTAAGAGAGACAGATCTAAATAAAGATTAATTCACACAAAAATACACCCCAGGAAACCAATCGGATGAAGGCGAGGATGTTCCAGATGTCACACTTGAAGGAGGAGTAACCACTGCCCTTCAGAGTGCGATAAAGGGAAGGCTCCCAGCCCACATGGAATAAACTTAACTAAGCCAGCACGACACAAGAGAAGGTCGGCGGCCAACATAACATCCTCTTTTTATTATACCAGGTAACGTCCACTGAGCTATGTAGCTTTCTTTCAGAATCGACCTGGACACAAATTATAGCTCAACGAAGTGGCTTATTGTGTGGACATTTATAGCAGCCAAATACTTAAAACGCATGTTTCTAAGTGTGGAGGGAAACCCCGGAGGATCTGGAGAAAAATCAACGTGACCACGGGGAGAACATGCAAACTCCAAATATACAAGCCGTCAAAGGTCAGGATCGAACCCACGACCTCCTGCATACAAGGCGAGGTAGTTTAACGTCTCACCACCGTGGGGCCTGTAGACATCGCTTAAAGCCACATCAGGTGGTGGATCAGAATAAGCACACCTGTTCACGAAATAGAGACCCAGTAGCCTATTATCGCACGCATATAAATTGTTCATAAAAAGAGAACTGAATAATGGAAATTTAGAAGCGAATCAACAATATGAACAAGCTGTATTTAGAGAAAAAAATCATTCAGCCACTCACCGCACACGTAGTTATGAGATTCCAGAAAAGACAAATGAATATTATATGCAGTTATGCCTGATTAAAAAAATATGTTTATAGAAGTATAAAAGCTATTTTTTTAAAGATGGAACAGCAATGCTGAGATTCCACACGTGCTTGTATTACAGGCAAATAATGAATGTGTATACTATGTATGTGTTTTAAAGACCTGAATGGGTTGTGCTGACAGAGCACTTAGCTCTCAGTCTAAAGATGATAAAATCCATCATAGTCGCAGTTCACTCAGCCTTCCTTTTATAGTCAATAAAACAAGCAATGTTGTGTTCGAAGACAACAATAGTTTTGATTTAGAAAAACTGGTTCTGCCATCGGGATGTGCAATTGCCTCCACTTGTTTATGGACACTAATAGGGATGATTAGCACCCAACTATCGCTTGAGCATGTTTTCTGTTTTGAGTAGAGTCATTTTAGAAACTTTGTAAAACCTTTCCACAAGAGCCATAATGAAGTTTAATGAGAAATTTGAACGTGAGATTTTCGTTTAACGGGGGTTGTTTAAACGAGAGCACATGCCTTTTAACTTAAAATTCACAATACTATTGTGTAAAATCTTATTCTAAGCTGTTACCATAAATTAACTCATGAGCCCAATACTAGTTGCATACCACTACAGTACTCAAATATACCTCCACATGTCTGAAAGATGCCTTAACCAAGAAAAAATGAATTCAACCACTCACCACACACATTGGTGAAGGCGTCTATGAAGAAGGGCCTTTGTCCAAGACATAATCTTATATAGCTTGTTTATCCATTTAAGGCCACGGTATATTTGATGAACATGTTGAATTTTGTTATTTGTGCTTGTGCATCACTATCAACACATAGTCACCAACGATTTGTTGAATCAGGAGAATATTGTTAAGATATGTTTTCTGTCAATTCTGTGTAGAACTTTTAAAGCTCTTATGCCATTTACTCGTGTAATAAATTGACTCTATTCTGAGAAGCAGTAGTATACGGGTATATTTTGTACTCTATGTACCTTCTCCGTTTATGCCAGTATGTGTGTCAGTCAGCAAAGTTAGGAGTAATAGCCTACGGTCAGCGGATTTCGCTACGAGTGCAGAGTTAATATATAGGGTCACAACAGTGATTATCTCAACCGGTTGATGTGCTTTAATGAGGTCGTCTCGCACGTACGGTGCGAAAGAAGTTTAACATAATTCTTAAATAACGACCCGGCACAATGTAAACATCAACATTGGTGATATTTTTGTTATATAGGCTCAATCACCTCAATGTACAATTACAGCTGTTGCTCCCCACATTCATCAGCCATACGAAGCAAAATATGACTTGCTCCAGCAGTCTGTGGAGGCCACACGGGAAGATCGTTGACATACATCCTTGGACGCAAACGTGGGTGTATTCCCGATTAATATCGCAATAGCCTGCAGGCACCCCAAGACACCCGAATGTCAGTGAACAATGCGCATTAGATAAGGTAATGTATAATTCGGGCACAAACATGAAGCTACTTGCAGACAGACATGCTGATAGGTTTGTAAGGGAATCATCAACGAAGCAAATACATTGAAGGATCTTTAAGGAGTGTGTCTACCGTTTAATGAGTATCTTAGCTCATTGTATCCCGTTATCCACGCATTTGCCAAAGTAGTAATGATCCACAAGCGAAAACAATCGCTCACAATGCTTCGCATACTGACTCGGGCTCACACGTCGAGGGAATACGCATCGCGAGTACACTGAAGGTCGAGACGCCCTTGCAGTATTCTCAGGTTTTTTCGGTAAAGTCACGTAGGTAAAAAACATTAAAATTAATGAAAGTAAAATAAAACAAAACAAAATAAAATTCACGACGTTTCGGAGGCAACACGCCCTTGCAGCAAGGGGGTACAGATCATCAATAACCTGTCGTGTCATGCATTCAAAACCTCTGCCTCCTCCTGCACCCCCGTAAGCTCCTCCTTACACGCACGAGTACACATCTCGATATAGGTCCTCCCCTAGGCTAATACAAGCCACGCAACTTCGAGCACACGGTGGCTGTGGGGAGGAGGGGGGTGGGTGGTCGTCGAGAGCCGCTTAAACTTTTCCTAAAACCGGGTTAATATTTCATCGTTTAATTCAATTACAGAGGTCGCTAAGCCCGGGGGCGTTGGAGCTACGTTTTTTTTTATAAGGGCGGTGGAGACATTCGCTCGCTCGCTCTCTCTCTTGCTCGCAAACCAAGAAGGAGAGGAGAGATAAGAGAGAAGGGAGAGAGAGACGAGAGGGAGCTGCGGACGTGGGCCGGTAAGAACCGCAGCGCTCTTGTTCGCTGGCGCAACTCTCCACCTGCACTCGATGCGCGCACGGGCAAAGCCGCGTTCGCTTGGACATTCTTCTTTGAAGTTTCACCTGGAATGGGATTGTCTGCGTGTCCTACCGGTGGTGTTTCTTTGTGTGTGTGTTACGTTCTACTCTTCGCACCCTGGTTTTGTTGTTTAACGTTGAATGGTTTGTTTTATGACTGCAGTCACGAAAGCGTTGAGTCAAGATGGTTTATAGTTTCTTTATTTTTGGTTTGTCGCACGGAAGGCGGTCGTGCCCGTTCGTACGGTTCGGAGGATAACTTACGAATAGGATGACCGATGAGTTGAACGTGACCCGTGTGATTCTAGCTACGGTAAGGCTATACGGCAGTGAGTGTAAACTTGGGTTTTAGTAACTTATCATAGGACTATCTAACAACACAATGTTTAACAGTAGCCCAACTCGCATCCCGAGAGCTGACCACCATATGCCTAACCCTAAACTAACAATTTCGCCGGCACTTACCCTACCTACCCTGTACGATGAACTCACTCCCCACGTTTAACACGACACCTACTTTGAACACAATCTCTACCCTAGACTCGTAAGCACTAAACGTACTACTAACAGAGTTATGTATACGACACTCCCATTCCTATAACACCAGTCACGTTCTTAACCCCATCTCGCACCCCTAATACTATTCCGAACGCCAACCCTATGTGTAACCCTCATGTGAATCAGTCGTCCCTATTGGAATCTCAATTATAAATATACGAGCCCGAATGCCACGCGAATAGTAGTGCCTTGACTCCAGCACATACCTATGCACATTATGTGCTGATAGGCGTGCTCCAGCACGTTGAGCACTATGCGTTTGATAACACCACGTGTCCACAGCACTGACAAATAAAGCTTCCACAGCCATACATTGAGCATCAGCTTAAGTCCCTTGGTGGTGGATAGATCGGTGAAGATGGAAAAAAGAAAGCATCTGGACGTGGTATCATTACGATAAAAACGCGGCGCAGACGCGCACGTGTTTTTATTCGCTACCACCGCAGATCTGATTCGAATGGAGGAATCGTGTTGTGACGAACCTTATCCTGCGCATAGATCACGATAACAATGCGCGTAATTTTTTATTAAGTGCATGTTCGCTGTGGGCTCGTGATACGTGTGGGAATAACGGAAAACAACGCTGTGGAAATAACATAGAGCAATGAAGGGTCATTGTCCGAAAGGTTGACTCGCCACGCAGTCTGTATAGACTGCCTGTGAAAAGTCACAGCGTTTTTATTTGACTACAAAACCGGATTACCTTGCTCGAAAACTGCTTTGTCCAGCTTTAAATCAAATATATTTATCGCCGTTCCGAAACATGGCAATTGCGCAAGACGTTGCCTCGTTATGTTTATGGGGTTGTACAAAAAAAAACTTGTCGAGATTGTGCGTTTTCAATGCGTGCTGGCACACCGCAGTAAATATCGTCCAAATTGTTCTTTGAATGGGCCGGTGATACGTGTGTTCTCTTGCAGACACCTTCAGAGGCTTTTTCCCCTTGATGTATGCGCATTGATTTAATTGGCAATCTAATAGGGCCGGTGGAGTTAGCTCGTGAGAACCGAGGTGTCTCTGGCCAAAGAGACGAGGATTTCTGAATGGTATGTGTGGACGTGAGTTACTCAGGCTTTGTGTGACGGCATGTTGTACTTTGCACACATATACGTGCAGTATAATAAATAACACGTCCTGTAACAACAGTACGCACACGTTATTGAGTTTGGGGAAAAAAGTAATAATACAATTTGAAACATCATTTTTTTTTATAACTGTGCAACGGCTTTTGGCCGATGAATAATGTTTCCAAAATAGCATATCAAATGTTTACATTTACATGGAAGTAATACGAGAATCATAATAGAGGGTTTTTGTATTACGTGTTAAACTGATACGAGAATCAGTTTTTTTTTTATATATCAGTCTTGGATTGTGAGTCAGCCAACACACCTTCGCTATTAAGCTATGTGCTGATATGTCAATAATACCCTGCACTGGATACATTCCATGAGGTAAATAGTATTACGTAACATCGCATCACGTGTATTATTTATATGCTAGTGTGTCTGTGTCTTAGTGCATTCGGTAGAGCTGCTGAACTTTCAGTGATTCAATTGGGAGTTCAAATCATGGCCATTGTTATCCCAGCCCATCATCCCCGTGATCCCTCAGGGAGGTTGGCAACAGCCATCAGCTTATGAGCACCAGTTCATGGAGAATTAGTAGCGGTTGACCTATGGGAATACAGGGCTTTGCCATATGAATGTGGAGTTTTCACCTCTGGCTGATGAATGTCAATGCAGATGTGGCTACCAAATGAATGTTTAAGCACAAGCTTTGGGACTGGTACCATGACTGTGATATTTTTTTACCAAAGTTGCATCCTGCATGTATGATGTGTTAATTTTAATGTGTACCTACAGGTACACAGACGCTGCACCGTGGCCAGTTGTAATTGAATAATGGGGACTTTAACTGTACTGAAGACCTGTTCCTCTTGAGTAGAGTGCTGTTGGTGCAAAGGCAGGAAAGTAAAACATAACAGGAGGGCTTAGTCGAGCGAGGAACGTGTGCATGGTTACAGCCACTCCAGGCACGCTCAAGCACTGATCACAGACTAGCAACATAAGCCCAACGGTCAGTGTCTTTGTGTTTTGTGCAAATAACACTGTAGTTCTAGGAGCCATGGATATGTTTTTCTGTCTGAATGATAATTACGGTACACTTACTGGGAATATAATGTCATTTTAATGTAAAAAGTGGCGATTTGATATGAGATCTTAAAAAAAATAGTGATATCACATTTATTTTGCAATAATCCACTTATGTACCCAGGAAAACCACACCGAGTCTAAAGACTCGTTTCCAGGAGGGTCCTGAATTGGAAGGTTTTGCCAACACCAAATACTGTACACTGTCAATCATCAATTCCCATTAAACATCAGTTTCAGTAGGCAGTCCTGCAAGTGGGTTCTTGATATATTTGCGTGGGGTTTTTTTGTGTTCTTCTCTCATATCCGTGAGTTTTTTTCTCTCCAAGCACTTCAGTTTTTTTACTGCACCAACATTGAAATAGAATTATTCAAACCATCCCAAATAGGCCTTATAGAAGCCCTTCTTATGAGTTTGTGTGCCTGTATTCTGGGTAAACAATAATTGGATTTCTCTGATCCTGCCAACTGTTGAGTTGCACAATGCTCTCATGACGTTTGGTCAATTGTGCCTGTGTTGGCGAGACAAGAGCCGTGCTTCAGCTCTCACTTGCAGAAAGCATGGAACCAGGTTGTCCTTTACACGCATAGCAATGGCGTAATGCTTCAAGCTACTGTTGACCTTTCATGTTGTGAACCCCTCGAAGGTTCTCCTCTCGCTCTTGACAATCCTACTGGGACCCCAACACACCCACTTATTCATGGCTGTCAGCTTTAAGAGCCGACCATGCATGGCACCAATATATATTTTTAAATAATGGTATGCACTGAAAATAATTATAAAAGCTGTGGGAAATTGTAAACCCATATACTGTAGGCGCCAAGGCCAACCAAGCGACATGTGTTGTTCATGGCTACAGCAGTTACCATCGGAATAAATAACAATGTAATGTGCATAGTAATAGTGTAATAATGGTGACACATTTATTGACACCTCACTTATTTAAAAAAATTATGTTAATAAATGATTCGTATTTAGTTTATTATGGTATATATCGTGTCGGTGTTGTTAATTTTCAAATATATCCCTCCACCAACTGACAAAGTCAATCAAATCAAGTTGTCACGTGGGCAAATGTGACGATGGGTTTGTCTTTTTAGCAAAGCGGAATGTTGAAAAGAAAGCAACACTTTGGACAATTTTATAGACGACGTTTCGCAGGAGTTTACATCCCGCATACACGTTCTTCTATCCTCTTGCTTCTCAACAACTGGTTGAACATTATGAACTCGATTTTTCCATATCTTACAGAGGAGAGTGTTCCAATATTTAATACATGCATTGAGATTGGTGGGAGACGTGAAGAGGATTTGATATACTGGATGTTGTTACCTGTACAGTGTGTCGTTATTATTTTAATGGGGTATCTCTAAATGGATCACCCTGCATATTCTAATGATAATAGTTTTTTTTTCTAATAGTTTACTAGCTTCACTGAATCTCAAGACTACTTTATAGGAAGGTCCTCATTTTGGCATGAGTTGCCAATTCTATTTAAATCAGGTGAATTTTTTTTTTACTGTCGGAGAATACTAGAGTACCTATAGAAAACCATGCATTCAACAGACCACGTAGATAGGCGATACAATATGCTTCGCGTGTGGCTGTTATAATGTGGATTGAGTCTCCTTTATTTATCTAGGAGTGAGATTTACTGCACCTAGGGCATTCATTCATGAGAGTACTATGATATGATTTACTTTTCTTAACACATTTAATTATTTTATGAAGTTACTGTTAAAATGTATTAATTTGACCTCATTTGACAAAGTCAGTGAAATACAGTTCCTTAAATTTGGTGTACTTTGTGATGATGTTCTCGTGAAAGTGTCAATGTAATACTAAATTAGTAAAATGTAAGAATATGAGGATAGTTATCATTACAAATGTTACATTATATTTCCATGGTGTGATTTTTCCATAGCCTCTGCTTAAGCAGATTAAAGTGCGTGAGAATTAATGTGCCACACAATTACCTAATCCTCAGATGATGTCACAGGGTTTCAAAATCCACTTTACAGAAAAGAGCAGCAACTTGAAAAGAAAACATTCACAGGCAAATTAGCTCAATAGGAAGCACCCAACATACATGGTCGCTCACTTGTCATATGCATATCTTTGTGAGTAATGAGCATAAACATGCCTACACCAGAATAGTAAGAGGATGTTCACCCCTTTGATAAGGCCAATGTGTGAGGTCTCTTTTGACTTTCATGATTTCAAATTGAAACATGCACAGTATTTGCTCGCTCTCTCGAAAAAAAAGAGAACGAATAACTCAAAGGCATGAGGAACCACAGAAAAGAGGGAAAGGCAGCCAGGGGGTTGAGATGGCACCAATTTCCCCTCCAAAGAACTTAAGGAACAGATGGAGTTTAGAGCACACTTGTTGTACTGCCATCTCTTGGAAAACCAGGGTATGACAACCTCAACATCGACAGAAAGGGAGTTTCAGGACATTTGCGCCACCACCACCGCCCGGCAAAACTAGTCAACTGAAGATACAGACTGATATGCCAGATGCAGTGTCGGTGTGAACATGGCCATAACAGGTTGTTTTCCGCAGACCAAGTTAATATATCACTTTACAACGTGTGAGTTATTGTTGAATGCATGCTACACATTGAGAGTCAGATATTTGCACTGCTTTAAAAGCTGTAGAGGCTGCCTTGGAAAAGAACAACGCCAAGGATGTTTTTTTGACTTGGCCACTTTTTTGGCGTTGACATTGCATCACGTTACTGCTTGGGCAAAGTCCACCAATGCCAGGTACAATCTGGAACTAAAAAAAGAGGGGTTTACACCGCTCACACACTTGACACTTTCAGCATATATATACACACACACCAGACATTTCGTTTAAACTGGGCAATGGATTCTTTATTAAACGATTGCTGTTAACACATCAATTGTGGGCTTAATGACCGTGTAGCATATGTTAAAATGAGATACAACGCTGGCATTAAATTAAGCCTACAGGGTAATATTTGTCATCTGCCACCCTCCAGCAAAATAAGTAAATCCATGAAACAGTGGTCACAGTCAGTATATATTTAATGTTTGTGGTTTACATTTACTGTTGGCTTGATTTATTATGCAGCATTAAGGAAATTGCCAACTGGATTAGACTTGGATTTTATAGACATGGCTCCATGACGCATAAAGCAGTACGACATATTGCATTGGCATACACACTTACCGTCATGGTGCCAATCTTACAGAGGATTGTACATGATGCGTGCTCTTTAGAGATGGTACGCTGAAAGTGTTTGTGTATTTGTTGTCAGAGTGAAAGTATTGGTATATTTATTGTACAGGCATGTTCAAAAAGTGGCCAGGACCACTTTGAACTAAATCTGTGTTTAAGGCTGCAACACAAAGGAGCCAGACTGAGCCGGTTGATGAGCTGAGGGTGTAGTGCACATTAGGCAGAATTTATTTCCTCATATGATGTATTACAGGCGTAAATCGAAGATAACTGTGAACATAGCTCGGAATGCATACGTATTACTTTATGCAGATTGTTGAATTTCATCTAAATCATACGAGTTATAAGACTGTGGCAAAAAGGATGCTCATCTATAAAGGCACCCACATACGGTATGCTATGTAAAATGGCAATCAGTGCTGGATGAAGTTCTCTCCATGCCACGTCTGTCGTGGTGTTTTTTTTACCATACTTTACCACGCTGGTCAGTGCAGCTTGGTGAAGGTGGAGGGGGGCCCAGAATCAGTCCAGGTATCACTCGCCACCAATGTCAATCGTGTTCAGGAATTCAACTCAAGTCGCCGAGTTTTTCATAACGCAGTATACGCCAAATACTGCACCACTCTCTCCATGCATTATATTATTATACTGTGTTTTAACGAACCCGAAAAGTGGAGTGGTGCAGTGGTGACAGTGGCGCAGTGGTTAGCGTTAAGAAGCACTGCATTAAAAACCCGAATACCTGAGATTCATTCCAGGCCACGGCTAATGTCATTTATCTCAGGTATTGTGTACAGGCATTGTAAATACAAAAATAAAAGATCATCCAACCAATTTGTCCTAAAACCTGGTTTTAGTCGTTCTGGATGTCAACATTAACTTATGCCTGGAAATGTAGGAGCTTGCAGACAGACACTCATTTTACAACTTACGAATGGTGTACGTTAATACTGAAAATATGAATGCAGATACACATTTAAAGTTAACTTATTTAACAAAGCAACGAATGCTTATAATTATCTTCATACCCTCATGCCGCACCCATTAGATAAAAAACGCAGGAATTGTAGAGTTGTGAAATCACATGATCTGCCTTGTAAAACAAAAACTGGTCTGGGAAGTTTTCATTGTTATGCTCCTGCAAACACACTACTGATGACGGTATACATAATAGATTTGTATTCAGATGTTCTTAGTGACAAAAAAATACAAAGACCCCCATATAGCCTTAACAGACTGTTGGGGCAAGTGCTGTTAGCGAGCACCTTTGAAGGTCGGCACGGCATACGAGGCAGTGGTTGGCCAGCACCACCGCCTTTGTCTCCCTAGTGGCGATGTTTATACACCGCGCCAGCTACTCATTTGAGGTTGAGTCGACCTTGGAGAGGCCCAGGACCGGTTCAGATAATCGTCACTGGTGTCGGCCATGAGCGGGAATCGCAGATGGATCGCTGGGTTCGTAATGCAGCAGGCTAAGCACTGCTCCACCGCTCCTCAACTAAAATACAAAGACAAAGATCCCCAGTATAGCCTGAACAGACTGTTGGGGTAAGTGCTGTTAGCAAGCACCGATGAAGGCCGACTCGGCACACGAGTTATATGGAAACCATCTGTAATTTGTCATGAAATCTAATTTGAGATGTAGACTGACATTGCCACACAATGACTTATTTTTGGAAATTATGTTATACGATTTTTGTTAACTGCATTCTTTACACTAGACGTGTTTAGGTAAGTCCTCACTAGATGTTTTGTGTGGTGGCAGTGATCAAATTACTGACTGAATAAACAAACTGCAGCGAGTGTGCTGACCACTCGCCTACGCAATTCTCCAAAAACACCGATACAATTATCTTCACAGGAATTAACCAAATACCGCATGAATCTGTGTTCTGACCACACAGCCAGGTGCTTGCATGCTTGGCATTAAGATGAGAGCTCCTCCATCAGAAGAAAATAAGGCCTACCAATCTTCACGTAGAACAGTGGTTACATTTTGGCAGGCGTGGTGGCGCACAGTGTTAATGTAGTGCTGTCGAGACAGGCCAATGCAGTGCGTGGAGCTCATTGTACGTGTGAGATGACCATAGGAATGGAAGAGGGATCTCTAAAAGGTAGTACTTTGTAGGTTGCTAACCTAACCATTTGAAGACACTCTAGTTTCGAGTCATAATCAAAAATAGTCAGGAAGGAACTAACCAAACGTTCCAGTGTGTAACCATAATAAGTAGTACTTTTAATTAAGTTGAAGATGTTCTGGGATAAGTAAATTGCTGTTCCAATATTCTTGTACGCGCACAACACAGTCGGAAGGAAACATGAAAATTAAGTCATCTCTTTAGATTTAGCGGGAGTAGACAAAGTACAACGGGAATTATTCTCTCATATGGTAAACGACTGTTTTATATTGTTGTAACAAATACTTCGATTTGTATTGCAGGCAGCTTACTCAAGACGCCATTTAGAAGAATCAAAACCAAATCGAGCGGGTCAATGGATATCGTGATTCTTCTGAAATCCGCTGCGTGAACATTACGTCGGTGAATTGCGTACTCTGCATTGTTCGCTGAAGCGCTCGTCTCTTCATCACCATGGGAGAATGGAGCTTCCTGGGGGACCTCCTGGAGGCGGTGAATGCACACTCCACCATGACCGGTCGTTTGTGGCTCATGATCTTCATCATCTTCCGCGTCCTAGTCATAGCAACTATCGGCGACAACCTCTACGAGGATGAACAAGAAGCTTTTATATGCAATACACTGCAACCAGGCTGCAATCAGGTTAGTGTTGAAAGGTCACTGATTGGACATGGGCTCAAGAAATATGGGTCAATGACTGGCATCGGATGTAATACTTCTATGACTGTCTCAATGCAAATTTAAATGACATCATGATGATTCACCTCTGCTTATTTTTGTTTTTGTATGTTTTCCTTGTGGTGTTCCGAAAAAATCCCAGTGACGTGTTGATTCTAACAAAGTACCTTTGTAAAAAAAAACCCCATAAGCCTTGTATCTCACTTACAGTTTTCATTTCTTACCACAATAAGACTTGCAAATCACTTCTGCTCTGTGAATCAATGATGCAACAATGCTGAATTTCCTTCAGAGAAATGGTTGGTGGTATCTGTCTTAACCCTTAAAATAACTCTAACATGTCCCCACAAATATAGCATTGTTTAAACTTGACAATACTGTATAGTATAATGTAATTTCTGGCAAATGTTGAGTCATCACTTTTTAGCATTTTCTCAAGGTGGTATGAATAATTCCTTATCATTAGTAGGAGCATGTCATGATTTACTTGGATATATTGGATATGCACACACAAGTCACATACTGTGCACATATGGTGACACTTAATTTTCTCTCGGTGACAGAAAACTGAAAAAAAAATTACTTAACCTGCTTTGCACAGCTCATGATAACTTACACACTGCTTTCATACAACAAGTATATGAACGTATTATGATATATATTTTTTAATATTTGCATCGATTTCTGTTTATTCATTGTTAACAGGTCTGCTACGACAAGGCCTTCCCAATGTCGCATTTCCGCTTCTGGGTATTCCAGATCGTGGTTCTAGCTGCACCCTCCCTCTCTTTCATTGCCTTCGCTATACACAGCCAGACCAAGGAGGAGAAGGCAGAGAGAATTGTTGAAAAGAAACCATTTCAAAGCATGGAGGAGCAGAAAAAGTGGGAGAAAAGCCGGTCCAACAGGGAGGCGAGAAGACACGCCATGTATGCTGTGCATGTCGTTCTCAAGCTGGTGCTGGAGATTGGCTGCCTCGTGAGCCAGTACTTTGTTTACGGGTTCACCATCAACGCCCACTTTCCATGTGAGCGCTTCCCGTGCCCCAACAAGGTGGACTGCTTCGTGTCGCGTCCCACAGAAAAGAACGTCTTCCTCCTCTACTACTTTGTGGTGAACGTTTTCTCCGCGCTTCTGTGCTTCGTCGAGATCAACCTGATCGGGCTGAAGACGCTGCGTCGCAGGCTCAAGCACGTGGTGGACACGGACTCGGACGAAGAATATCACCACGCTCCACCATCATTCAGTTCCGCCGTCACCTACCCTGACACAAAGAGGATGAACGGCCACGTCGTCAGTGTTGCCATGCAGAACATAGACCACCTCAGCATCTCCACTCGAGACATAAGCAGGCAGCAAAACATGAGCAATGCAGCTCACGAAAATTCCACAAGCATGATGGAGCCTCTGCTCATGGAGATGCAGAGGCAGTCAGATAAGTCAGGCAATGGTCTGATCCGGAGCAGGGCTGGCTCTCAGTCAGTGTTGAGCACCTGAATTATGAGACACCTAATCGTGCTATGAAAAGCAGACAAATGATACAATGAAACATTCTCTAGACATTCCACCTCTCCATTCCATAGATTACTTCATCCCCATCTGCTAGAATATTTCGAAAAGTTTCACTTTGTATCTCGCAGAAAATGGTAGATACGACAAGCCTCTTAGATGCTCCCGATTTTAGACCCAATGGTGTTTTCTGAATCCCTACACATGATACAAAATATGGGTTTTTTCATAATATTGCCGTTAAAAGTAATTTTATGCATAATTCATTAGTGTAGGGTATGGTGGAGAGGTAGGAGATGGAAGGTGAAAATGGGTTAATGCTAGGTAAGTTTCAACCATTATAATATGAAACATTTTCTCAAGAAGATTATTGCTGAGAATAGGTTGTTTGGCAACAAAACAGATGTTAAGATGTTAAAACACCAAACTGAAACCTTTTACAAGGAATCATGTCTGTATTAACCACATATACTTGTGGTCAGAATGTGGTTAGACCAGAGGACGCCTTTTGGCCTTTTGGCGTCCTCTGGTCTAACACCGTTTGAGACGAGGCTCGAAAGAAAGCTGTCGCTGGTGTATACAAATCAGTTTCAAGACAATTCATATACTGTCAGAGTATGTTTTTTTGCATCCTGACTACAAGTATATGTGGTTAATGCAGACATGATTTAGTATAAAAGGTTTCAGTTTGGTGTTTTAACATCTTAACACCTGTTTTGTTGCCAGAAATAAGGGGAAAACCTATTCTCATATTTGGTACTGGCAAAGGAGGTCCCATGAAGATTATTGCTGTTTTATGACTATCCATTTATAACATTAAGAGTTTAATAAGAATGCAGTAACAACAGATGAACTGTTATCTGAATTCGTCATTTTGCGCAGGGTAAATTTGCACCAAAATGTGAGAGTAATTCCTAATAAGCAGTGAAGGTGTTGATTGGTCCTTGGGGGCATTTGCACAGAGCCCCTTCAAGCAAACATTACAAAGTGATAAACGATAACAATAACGTGTGAAACAACGATTGACTTAGTATATATATATTTAAATGACAGTCGATCCAATGCTGGATGAAGGCCTCCCCATGCCGCGTCAGTAATGGGGCTTGTTTGGCCATACCTCACTATGCTGGCCAGTGTGGCTTAGTGACGAGAGAGGCCCAGGTCCGGTTCAGAAAATAATCACCCCCCTCTGATGTTAGCCATGGGTTAGGAAATAACACTCGGGTTTATGGGTTTCATAGTTCAGTGCGCTAACCAACTCCATCATGGTTCCAACCCCATTGCCTGTATACGCGAGCTTCAAAGGTGTAAAGTCTAACACCTGAAGAATGTAGTGATGAATTGGGGGGGACAGGGAGCAGGCAAGGTATGTGAGCTTACACCAGCTGTTCAATCACTAGTGTTTACTAGCTGTCATGAGATCAATACTTTAATTTGCTGTGCCAATTGTTTTTATTTTCAACATTAACACAACGTGAACCCATTGGATTCTGCACTATTGGAAGTTAATAACAAGACAATGGAGTAATTAATAACACTCTTGACAATGGAGTAATTAACAGAAGTGTGGACTCGAGTCATGTGACTTGGACTCGAGTCAGACTCGAGTCATGAATTTGATGACTTGCGACTCGACTTGGACTTGCATAACAATGACTTTGTCCCACCTATGAGATGTGGACTCGAGTCATGTGACTTGGACTCGAGTCAGACTCGAGTCATGAATTTGATGACTTGCGACTCGACTTGGACTTGCATAACAATGACTTTGTCCCACCTCTGGTAATTAATAACACTCTTGATGCCTCACACCCAAGTGCTGGAAGTGGAGGTGCTGTACGCATTGTTTTTGAGATGATCTGATGTCCTTAGTAGTTGTTACTGTCGAGTCCTATAGGAGCATAGGATAAATGAATGTAATATCGTACTTTATTTAACTTAATCACATCTCACTCTAACACTCACAAACCTTCATTTCAATGACTGCATTGTGCCTTAACTCATATTTTACGTGGATCAAGAGTGAGTTTGTTAATTTCATTATCAAGCATGTTAACCATCAAGTAGTAGTAAACAAATCAGTACTTGTTTCCAAACTGACAACGAAGTTATTGAGAAGCACAGTCCATACACGGTGTTCAAAGTGGGTTGGTGCTTAAAAGACTTGGCAAAAAATGTAATTCATGCCTCGTAACCCTTTACACAAAGGGAAGCAGTGAATCGGACTGTAAATTTGCTTCCACGTAATGCAGATGCATTAGCATATATAATGACAGTTTTGATATGTCCCAGAGAGACATGTGTTAGCCTGTATTCAGGGTATATTTATAATGATTCACAGTGGTCCACGATGAAATCAAAAGTTTGTTGAATAGATCGGTTATGTGAAATAAACTATTATGTGAACTTGACTTTAAAAAATGAAATGTTTCAAGATGCTTTTCATACAAAGTAACCTAAAAGATTATGTTGTAGTACATGACAACATGGAGTGCAAGGTTAGACATAAATTAACCTGAGCATAAGATACATTTCGTGCCATTGTATTTCATATTAAGGATTTTTACTATTTTATATCTGTAAAGAAGATTATTATTTTTGGATTCTTACTTGAGTTATCCAGCAAACATGAACAAACAACTGCCTACATGAGATTAACAGTGGTTAGCTTTATGGGGGTAACAATCCAATTGTGTATTAAAAATATATATTAAAGTGAGCAGCATATAATGTATGCCAAGCTGGGTATGTGGGTATGCAGGGGTGGATTGAGATTTATATGTATGCTGTCAAGAAATGTCACGTATCATTTTTCTTGCTTATGTGTTTTCAAGCGTATATTTCATTTAAAAAATCGTATTTGTTACAATTAAGTGTACTTCTGACATTTCATTATTTTCATTTTAAGGATGTTCATATTAATCTTACCTTTTGAAAGTAATGATTGAATTATACCTTTAAAAAATAAAGTTCCTTTGAAAAAAAAATCAGGGTCCATGATGATCAGGAGATGGCAGTACAGCAAATGGTAATGTCAATTATTCTGTGCTGAGCTCTGCATAACACATTCCTGCGGAGGGAGCTGGTAGGAACGTTGGGTTGCTCGGTCAATGGCCAGGGTCAACGGCGGCGTGGTGTATTCCGCAAATATGCCCGACCGTGAGGGCGGGCACAAGCCGGTGTGAGTAGGTTAAACGTTGAGTTTTATAAGGGCACCACGGAGTGACCAGCCCCTCCCCACCCAGCCCCACCCCTCCCACCCCCCACCCAGCCCCACCCTCCCCACCCACCCAGCTCCTCCCTACCCTCCCCACCCAGCCCCTCCCCACCCTCCCCTCCCAGTCCCTCCCCACCCAGCCCCTCCCTGCACGACGGACACAATAATCCCCTGTGGGCTGGTGTAACCAGAGGTTCCTACCAGTATTATCCCTTCGTATGCGTGGTTTTCTGTGGGTGCATAACATGCTAATACTGTTAGTAACCTCCTGGTTACACCAGCCCACAGGGGATTATTTTGTCCGTCGTGCAGGAAGGAGCTGGGTGGAGAGGGAGGGGCTGGGTGCGGAGGGTGGGGCTTGGTGGGGAGGGGCTGAGTGGGGAGGGCGGGGAGGGGCTGAGTGGGGAGGGTGGGGAGGGGCTGGGTGGGGGGTGGGAGGGGAGGGGCTGGGTGGAGGGTGGGAGGGGTGGAGCTGGGTGGGGAGGGGCTCGGTGGGGAGGGGCTGCTCACCCCGTGGTGCCCTTAACACGTTCTTTCGGATTGGGCAGGTAGGAACTTGGTTGGACAGCGCGGCGTTCAGGGGGGGGGGCAGTTGGATGAGTGGGCATGTTTACCCTTCCCCCCCACCCTCCGCGACATCGTCAACCAATCGCGGCGTAGCTCGGTGTTCGGTGGGGAAGTGCATGGGTGGGCGGAATTCCGGATATGCACGACAGACAGACAAATAATCCCTGGTGGGCAGTGTGGAACCTGTTGTTCCCCACTGTATAACACGAGGTAACTCAGACTCACACACACATACACTCACTCTCACACTCTCAGACTCACACACACACTCTCACTCACACTCTCAGGCTCACACACACATACTCACACACTCTCAGACTCACACACACATACACTCACTCTCTCAGACTCACACACTCACTCTCACACTCTCAGACTCACACACACATACACTCACTCTCTCAGACTCACACACTCACTCTCACACTCTCAGACTCACACACACATGCACTCACTCTCAGACTCACACACACACACACTCTTACACTCTCAGACTCACACACACACTCAGCGCGGCGTTCAGGAGGGGGGGCAGTTGGATGAGTAGGCATGTTTACCCTTTCCCCCCCACCCTCCCCGACATCGTCAACCAATCGCGGCATTGCTCGGTGTTTCGGTGGGGAGGGGATTGCATGAGTGGGCGTGTTTACACCCCACCTCTACCAATGGCGGCCCCGCTTGGCGTTTGGGGGGGAAGTTGGATGATTGGGCGTGTTCACCTTCCCCCCACCCTCCCCGACATCCTCAACCAATCGTGGCCCTGCTCGGCGGTCGGTGGGAGGGGTGCATGGGTGGGCTGCATTCCGATGCACGACAGATAAATAATCCCTGGTGGGCAGTGTGGAACCTGTTGTTCCTACCTGTGTAGGACTTGAAATGTCACGCGCCACGCGTTCTGTTGCTAGGGGAGCAAGCAGCGTACAGTGGGGGCAACTGAGGATACAGTTGTTGTGTGCCATTGAGGGGGAGGTCATTAAGAGACACTACAGGTGTTAAGGGTAACTGAGGACGCAGGCCGGTGATTGGTCAGGAGGGTGAGTGGCTGATGACTGGCGCCGGGCTGACGGCGATAACATGGTCACGTGAGGCTGGGGGCCTGGGGGCGAGTAGCGAAGCGGGGGATGAGATAATACTGGTAGGAACGAAGTGGACCAGCCACCAATAGATTATTTCGTCCGTCCGTCCGACCGTGTAGCAACATCGCCCCCTACTGCAAACACTTGTTGCCCCCTACTGCAAACACTTGGCATGACCCTACCAAAACCTTTAGACTCAGTGAGGCTTTCCTGGCTAAACAAGTGTAACATTCCCTTATAATTCCCTGAGATAGCTTTTAATTACAACATTTAAATTAATGAGGCTTTCCTGGCTAAGCAAGTGTAACATTCCCTTATAATTCCCTGAGATAGCTTTTAATTAAAACTTAGAAATTCAAATTTTACTCACAGCGCCCTAAAGCCTACAACTAGGCCTAAAGCCTAGAACTAGGCCTGAAACTCTCCCTTCGTATCCTGCCCCCGCGTGTGTGAAAGGGAGTTAATGTTTAACAATGTTACATTCCCTCATGTTTTTCAATAGAAACATTTAAATTTAAAGCTTTTACATAAATAATAAAAAAATTTAATTAAAAATTCTCACAGCGCCCTAAAGCCTACAGCTAAAGCCTAGAACTAGGCCTCAATCTCTCCCTTCGTATGGTCCGATTAGGTGTAGCAACATCGCCCCCTACTGCAAACACTTGGCAGGACCCTACAAAAACCTTAAGACTCAGTGGGGCTTTCCTGGCTAAACAAGTGTAATAATACATTATGTTTATATTCTTTGGTTATTCGTTCCTACCAGCCCACCCCGCAGGGTCCTGTTTAATTGGGGCTGATTGGTTCGGGTATAAAGGCACAGTGTAACGGAGAGACGGGAGTCTTGGTTGATGTTGGAGTCGGAGTTGGAGTGGTTGGTGCCCGGAACAGAGACGGAGCAGTAGGGAGCAGGAATAGATACGATAAGGGTAGACAGAGAGAATACAGATAGGGTAGCAGTGGATAGAGAGAGTACAGCGCACGGTAGCAGTGGATAGAGAGAATACAGATAGGGTAGCAGTGGATAGAGAGAATACAGCGTACGGTAGCCGTGGATAGAGAGAATACAGATAGGGTAGCAGTGGACGGAGCGAGTACAGAGTAGGGTAGCAGCGGAGTAACGGACCTTGGGGGAGAGAGAGAGAGAGAGAGCGAGCGAAGTCGCGGAGCGGAGCGAGCGAACGGAGAGACATGGAGTGATGATGATGGCGGGTTGTGCATTGGAGCGAACGGAGAGGCATGGAGTGATGACGAGGAGGTGTGAACTATATGTGTGAATAAAAGAGACGAGAAAGACAAAGAAGCTGTCGCATCAGTACGAGTCCTACACCTGTATCAACATTTAACCTACTCACGCCGGCTTGTGCCCGCCCTCACAGTCGGGCATATTTGCGGAATACACCACGCCGCCGTTGACCCTGGCCATTGACCGAGCAACCCAACGTTACTACCAGCTCCCTCCGTAGGAATGTGTTTATAGCGAGTGGTTTGAAAAAGGATGTACATTCGTTTTATTAGCATTTTATTCATACCAAAAGAGTCAGCAGCCTTTCACTGTCTGTACTTGCAATATATCCGGGCATACTAGGCAGTCTTAATAGTAAAATACAGTATACTAAAAGTACACTGTTTTTTGTAAATCCACTGCCTTTCATATTGGTGTGCATTTGTGGGTAGTTGTGGCACATTGGTTTGTACATTTTGCTATGAATCCAGTGACTTATATTTAATTACCGGAAATGGCACGTATGTATATTGAACTTCTTTCGCACCGTATGTAGCTCTGCTAATCAGGTGCGGCACACATCAGAGGCACCTTACTCCGAGTCTCCCCGAGGGCGACACAACCTTTAACGGGTGCCTTGCAAGGCGTGTAACTTGAGATAAGGATTAGGGGATCAGATTTCATGACTTGTGTTCAAGGGCGGTGGCCTCATTCCCCGGGTAGAAAGGGTTCGAGACCCCATGGTCTCAATGAGGAATGATTTCATCGCTTTGCTCACGTCAGCGAGCCTATGGTTCTCATCTCGATGTTCACCGCTCGAAGTCCGGCACCCACCTTGTGAGTAACGCCCTTAATCTAGATTTGAAGTTTTCGTGACTGCAGGGATCCATACTCTTTGGTTCTTTCGGTAAAGTCACGTAGGTATAAAATAAATTATATCACGACGCTTCGATTGCAACACAAGCAATCATCATCAGGTGGGAAAACCACAGCAATACAATTTTTTGCTGAAGTGGGAGAGAGATGCTCCCCTCCCCCCTCCCCCTACCCCTCCCTTCCCCTCCCCCTCTCTTACCAATATAACCTCTTACCACGGCATCTCTCTCCCACTTCAGCAAAAACATGTTTTGCTGTAGTTTTCCCACCTGATGATGATTGCTTGTGTTGCAATCGAAACGTCGTGATTTAATTTATTTTATTTTATACCTACGTGACTTTACCGAAAGAACCAAAGAGTATAGTAACGCCCTTCTATGGAGGGGGGTGAAATGAATGGGTAGAGGTAGGCACTCTACACCTCCACAGTCCCAACGAGTACCAAGGGGTAGCCAACCAAATACAGATGTGAAAAACTAGTTGCCACAACGCATATTTGTTGCCTACGCATTCCTGATGATGTTGATGGTGGGGGTTCGTGGATCATCAGTAGCTGCAGCAGCAGAATTATCGTCATATTTATTAAGCATCGCTCATCAGTTTAATTTGCCTTTGTCATTATCATATATCTTTACCTACATTGATCACGATAATTATAATCTTCAGAACCACTAACATTTCTTGACATCCAAGTAATTGAATGAATTGCTAAACACCATTTCCAAACAACCTCCCCATACCTTCACAAGCATTGATGTCTTCTGCTGGCCTCCTATGGACATTTCTGACCCATGTCGAGCCAGCTCCCCTCTGTCTCCTGGCCCCATCCTCCCCCCGTTCGTTTCATCTGCAGCACCTCCGATTACCATGGTTGACTGCGTACAGTGCGAAAGAAGTTCAATATACATACATCCCAATTAATACTGACAATAAAACCGGTGTTAAGATGTTCAAACACCAAGTAGAAACACTTTGCAAGGAATCATGTCTGCATTAATCAAGCGTACTTGTGGTAAGTTCATTTTATTTTACCAGATGAGGACTCAAAAAACGGATCGTGTCATATGTAAGAGTGCACTGTCACCAAAATTATAAAAGAAATCACGTAAAAAACGAGCAAAGAAATAAAGTAAATAGAAGTCAGAGGGGGAAAAACAACCAAATAGAAATTACAGCAATCGCATTACAAGTGAAATTGGGAAAACAAAGTTCTAATGGGAAGACAGTGTGAAGCACTTTCATGTGGCATTGTCTTCTCGCAGACTTTAGCTCAAAGTCTTTATTTTAGGTGTCATACTGCGATTTTTATTCATGATATATATGTATTTTTAATTTCGCGTGGCCGATGCCATTAAAAAAATATATAATGGCTACATAACACATTCAGCATTAGCGCTGTTGTGAATAATATAATTAACATATTTTAGACAAACATGCCTCATCCATTTTTGTGTAGCTCCACATAAAAAAGTAGTATTTTTCACATATCCCCCGCCGAAGAGACTGTATGTCGAATCAGTCCTGCTAAAATTATCCACTCCCAAAAGGCTGTGTGGCTGGCTGTTGAGATGTGTAAACATATTTGAACTTTTTATTGTGGAGGAAAACATTTTTTGCTGGTCTCACGGCCACCCCAAATCAACCTTATGCCCTCTGCTGGCCACTCTCACGCACTGCTTATCTTCCCACGGGAGGTCTCCATTTAAATACACTTTTGGTTTGAGTAAGCAGTATGTTTCTTAATATTTAAAACGTTGCTACATCCATAATATCGATGTTTTAACTCCAACACATCGATGTGTTGTTGATCCCTACAAATATGAACGGAACATTGAAATTGTCCTATCGATGATTTGTGTTTGGTATATTTTTCAGACCAAAAAAATTAACCCGTAAAAACAAAGTTTTTCACTATAAATCCTTTATATGCGTGTTCAATGGGCCACAATCCAGCCCACATTGGTCTTTGAAACGGGCGGCTAGAGTCCTCTCGTCCTCTGGCTTGAGATGGCTGCCACCTATGGGTCAAATGATTGTCTGCCAGCATTAAGCAATTGGTAATTAAATATTGAATTTTTTTTCCCTAAACAGTGTCAAATTTTGGAAAAAAAATTTTCACGAAAATTAATTGTCACGCACAACGAGTCTGTGTGGAAAATGTCAGCTCGATTGGATCACGGGAAGTGGGTTAAAAAACGACCGAAAGATTTGCACGGTCGTAAGCAAGCAAGCAAGCACGCAAGCACGCAAGCAAGCAAGCAAGCGAACTTAATATAAAGGATTTAAAAAATGTCGATTTTTGTTTCAAAATTTTAAGTTTTCATGAAAAAATGATCACTTCCCAAACTTCGTTGACAGATGTACGTTACTTCATATCTGTAAATTACAAGAAAACACATCACAACAGCAACATTACAGATGCTTAATGATTGTTTCTATTTGGCAAGCTGATGATGCGTCCCTATAGAGTACAAGTGGGGTTTCTACACGACGTTCCCAGAGGCAGACTTGGCAGTCGTGAACCTTGGTGACTGTATCCTGTTGATGAGTCCTAATATGAGAGCCAAATCAGTCTACAGTTGTCTCTTTGTCTCACTGCCGATTTTGTTTTCTTGATGGTGACTTAAGACGTGACTGCTGTATACTGTAATGCAGTTCTTTGGGAACTGGTGTTTTGCATAACGCTCAAGGCACGTTTTGTGTGTTGTCCGCCTACGATCCATCCTGGATTTAACCAGACAGGATTGTATAAGGAGCTCACAGATCCTTGAAAGATCTGGACACATCCCCATCAGTGAGCTCCTCCGGCAAGCGAGGCTGCGTTGGCTGGGTCATGTAGCCCGCATTTTGTTTGGCCGCATAGAGGGGGCTAAACGGGCTCCACACGGGATAGAGAAGAGATGGAGCTGGTGTGGTACAGAAGGATGTGGAGCTGACTGGACTTGCCGATACCAAGTGGTGTCAAGATCGGCTTCTTTTGAGGTTTGTGAAAGACGCTACTGAGGAGTTGGAGGCAGTCGCCCTCCAGCAACAATGCAGGGAAGAGGAGCCACGCTCACAACAACGAGCGGAGCGCCGGGCGGATAAAACACACCAGTGGGAAGCACAGCTGGTACATCTGCCAGTCATCTCAGTCAGTCAATGCATGGCACCTGGGTATGTTTCGTGACCTGCCAGAGAGCATTCGACGCTTCACGTGGCCTCAAAGTCCACCGAGCTTTGTGGCGAACGGCGCTGGCTGTTGTGTGCTCTCGATAGGTTTAAAGTTAATATTCCAGAAAGTGGATGCACAGCCTTGTGCCTTTGTATGTATATTTTGATGTGATATTATAATTCCATGTTTGAGTGTTGATCCTTCAACAACACCCTTGTATCATTGCATTCTTTTATATCAAATTATATATTGCTTTTCAACATTACATTGCTCTTTTATGTTGCAAATTATGAAACAAATGTTTTCTTTCCCATGTTTAGTGTATATCGACGTTTGCATTAACACCATTGAGTGTTCAATATATTTATGTTTTTATTTCGACGTCTCATGGCTAAAGCTCATAATGTTATTTTAGCAAGTACTGTATGAGTACTTGCTAAAACAAACGCCAATGGTACTAAATTCAATCAACTTACATCCCAAAGATAAAGATCTCCCGTATAACCTTCAACAGACTGCTAGAGCAAGTGCTGTTAGCGAGCACCTACGAAGGCCTGGCACGACACACGAGGGGGTTGGTCAGCCAACACTACACGTGGCCGCCTTTGTCTCCCCAGTGGCGATGTTTACACGCCATACCACGAGGTACTCAATTGAGGCTGAGTCGGCCTAGGGGAGGCCCAGGACCGGTTCAGATCATCATAGTTGGTAGCGCAGCGCACTAAACACTGCGCCACCGTTCCCCCACACTGACTACCCACACAGCTCACATCCCTCACCAATTCCAATAGTCACCATTCACCACGAAGTGACAGTGACGTTACAACGGCGCCTGTGCCAGGCTAGGTGCACTTTGAGGCCACGTGAAGTGTCGAAGTCTCGCCGACAGGAGGTCTCGGGACAGACCCAGCAGGTGCCATGGGTTGGCTGACTGAGATGACCGGCAGATGCACCACCCTTACTGTGCCAACTTACTGCATTTTATACGCATAAAGCTCCGCTCGTTGTTGTGAGCGTCGCTCCTCCTCTGCCCTCAGTTGTTGCTGGAGGGCGACTGCCTCCAACTGCCCAGTAGCAGCAGCGTCCTTCACGAGCCTCCTCCACAGATACCGATCTTGACACCGGTGGTGGCAGTCGTCGGTAAGTCCACTCAGCTCCACATCCTCCCATACCGAATCAGCTACATCTCTTCTCCAGCCCGTGTTCGTGCCCGTTTAGCCAGACAGAAGTTGCTTGGGCATGCGAAGGCTGAGCCTACGGGCGACATGGCGCAGCAAACGCAGCCTTGCCTACCGGAGGAGCTCACTGATGAGAATGTGTCCAGATCTTTCAAGGATTTGTGAGCTCCTCACACAATCCAGCCTGATTAAACCCAGGATGGATCGTATGCAGGACAGCCTGAATGTTGCTAACCGGCGCAGATGTTTCATTAGAGGGGTCTGTCCACGTTTCACAAGCTTAGAGAAGGGAGGGCATGACTGTGGCCGAGAAGACTCGAAGTTTCATGTTGGCCACTTTGTTGAGCTTTCATTTGTGGCTAGGTCACTTCTGAAAAATAAGTTAATACCTCAGTGGGCTTTGTCTGGTTGGATGGGGATGGTTTAGTTTTATTTGTATTTGTTTGGGTGATTTGTTTACCTTTCTTGTACTTTGCACTCCTATCGTGTTTTTGTATTGTTTGTTGTTGTAACGATCTTACCCGCCCCTACTGGAAATCTGTGAAAAATAACTTACAGCTCATCAGATTCCTCCAGTATAAATACATATTCTGAATTTGACCAGGTAGCTTCCACACAGCATTACGCAGCCAATGAAAAGAGTATGCCGCCCGACTGATTTGGAGTGAGACCTCTGCTGTCAAACCGGAGCTGGTAATAAGCACACGTGCCCAGCAGTGGCGGCTCGTGACGTTTCCACTCGGTGGGGCTGTTGTGACTTCTAAAAAGATGGTGTTCTAATTAGGAAAAACCTCGTCGTGTTATTGGCCTTCCCGTGAAAGTGATATGACTGTCTTATCTACCAACGGTAGGCAATTATAAACAATACGCAACAACACAGCACTCAAATGCTCTCCCCATGACCCTCAGGTCCACACTACACCACTCCTTTGGGGCCGTCCATAAGTGACGTCACGCGATTTTGGCCGATTTTTGACCCCCCCCAAACCATATTTCCATTTTGAAAATAAAACATGCTTCAAATCACTTAACTAAAACTATTGCCATTGTAGTGCGGAGAAAACATGTATTAAAAAGGAGGCGTTGTAAATTTAGCATAAAATTCACTTGAAAATATTCAACGTCTAACTAAAACTGCAGATGTTCAGAATATTATATTGAAATATAATATTAGTGTACAGATTCTTTGGTTCTTTCGGTAAAGTCACGTAGAAAGAAAATAAATTAAATAATAGAATATGACGTTTCGATTGCAACAGAAGCAATCATCAGGTACGAATGAATGAGAAAAACAAACCTAGTAAACTAAGAAATATAATGCAACACAACACAGAGAGTCGGCTAACATAACAGTCAACACCTTACCTGGTTGATAACGTTCTTCCAAAGAGTGCTAAATTTGAGAGAGACAAAACACAGACACAGACACACAGGCAGAGAGAGACAACACAGAGACACACACATAGGCACACAGAGAAACAACGCCTCTGTGAAACTTTGTAGTAGAACGAAGCAAAATGGAGAGTACAATTATAACAATCACATATTCATTTCACAAAATGAAAAGCCCTGGTAGAATCATTAGAATCAAAATGTTTAATAACAATCATTCAAACATTTACAAAATGTATGCTTCTCCATTCCCCCCTGGAGAAGCAAAATGCTCCTTTATGGAATAAATAAAAGGTGACCTTAGTAAATTTAAATAATCAAATAGTTAATAATGAAAATTAATAAAAAAAAATGGTGTTGTTATAACAATTATATTTCATTAATATTTTTTGAAAGTAGCGCATTTTGATGTGACGTCACATTTCTCAAGCCCCCCCTCCCCCCTCGTCACACATGCCCTCCCCCCCTCCCTAGGTGCGTGACGTCATTTATGGACGGCCCCTTTGACACTGCCAAAAGCCGAGAGCATGTAGGCCGTGACCTGCTACATTCGCACAGTTCAACCTCGCGTTGTGACATCGTCTCATTACAGCCATTGGCTCCTTTTTATTACACGCTTTTATTTAACTCATTCTGTCTGTTGTATCCTCAAAAAATCTTCTAACTCAATTTTTATCCACTTCCCAATGTGCTATCGACTGCAAACTTGGTATAGGTATGTCATACTGATGACAATACTATATTCTATCATTAATATTTAAAAAAAATAAACATTTTACACGCTTTTTTATTGAACTCACTCTGTCTGTTATATCCTAAAATCTTGTAACTCAATTTCAACCGTCTTCCCAATGTCGTATCGACTGAAAACTTGATATAGGTCAGGGGCGGTTTCTTCATTAGGGCGATTGGGCGACGCACCACCAATGTCATTCAACCACAGAGTCACGCTAGCCGTCACTGTGCCTCTGGATATAGTCCAATCAGCGTCATGCTACGTTCTGTGGAGTACCGCCTCTTTTTGGGCGATTTCCCTCCAGCTGAGAATCGCCCAGAGTGGTTCCATAGACTTACATTCAAAGATGTTTTTTTTTCGAACGGGGGCGCTGCAATGCATTCACTATGGCTTCCGGGAGGGCTCGCCCTAACGTGCTTACGTCATCATATGTGCTTACGTCATCATACGTAAGCACGTTTCATCCAACAATATAATTTGTCGCCACCTAGTGGAATCTTTAATAAAATAAACTTGAGTAGTTTGTTTTAATAGTGAGTATAGAAACAAACAAGATGTATTGTAAGAGTCACTTTATTTTTCATTAATATTAAAGAAGTGAAGTTGCCTTTACATGCTTAAGCTGTTAATTTATCCATTGCATGGGTGGACCTTATCCTTATCAATCATCCAGATATTTGCCCCCCCTGAGAGATTTTGCAGGAGCCGCCACTGGTATAGGTATGGCATACTGATGACAATACTATATTCTATCATTAAAATATTTAAATATATTTTTAAACAATCTTTTTTACGGCTCTAATTGTCCACGTTTACAGCTCTAATTGTCCACGCTCAACTCACGTTGCCTGTAAATCACCACGGTCCCTTACATTAGGCAAGCCTCGGGGAGCCACGCCGAGGGGTGGAGGATGTGGAAGGAGGGGAGGGGCGATGGAGGCAGGGGGAGGGGCAGCTCGGACAGTACATTTCATCAAAGCGTGTTTTTAAAAAAAGTATTTTTAAATATTTTATTTTACACGCTTTTATTTAACTCACTCTGTTGTATACTCAACTCTGTCTATTGTCGTATCCTCAAATCTTGTAACTAAATTTTAACCCACTTTCCAATGTCGTATCGACTGCAAACTTGGTATACGTATGTCATACTGGTGACAATACTATATTCTATCATTAAGAATAAAATATATATTTTAAGCAATCTTTTTTATATCTTATGATCGGCTTGGCTCTAATTGTCCACGCTCAACTAACGTTGGCTGTAAATCACCACGGGTCCCTTACGTTATGGCAAGCTTCGGGGCCACTTCCTGGAGTCGTGGAGTTCTGCCATTACTCGTACGGTACATTTCATTTAAGGGTGTTTAAATATTACTTATTACTGCCCTGAATGGGTCTCTAACGGCGTGGCTACAATGCAAAGCTAATCACAATGAACGAAGGGGGATATCTCCCACTCAGACGCATTCACAGCCGCTCGAGACCTCACCGAGGCACAAATCAGACTGTTGTTGCAGCGGTTTCTAATACGAACTTAACATGGTATCTTAATTAGGCAATTGACGTTGAAATAATCATTATTTTGAATTTTTTTGTTAAACACAACAAAACATTAGACCTCCTTTGCCAGTACCAAAATATAATAATAGGGGTTTCCCCCTATTTTCTGGCAACAAAACTGAAACCTTTTTACAAGGATTAATGTCTGTGTAGTGGTGATACGCGCTGGGGTAAGGATCGTGTGCCAGCGCGTATTGATTGGCTGTGTGTGTTGGTGACGCGCGCTGACGGTGAAGGGTCATGGGTTATGAGGCGGTGATTGGCTGGGTATCGGTGACGCGCGCTGACAACGAGGGGATCGTGTGGCAGCGCGTGGGGATTGGTCAACTAAGGGGGTGCTCACGTCGCGGTCCGCATACGCTCCGTCTCCCGGGAGCGGAGGCTATATAAGGCGGTGCGCACAGGCGCACGGGGAGTTGGTGACCAGTGAAGACAGAAGACGGAGGAGGAAGAGATAGGGCCCTGAGACACCTAGTCCCGCTGTCCTTGTGGGGACCGGGGCCCTGTGTGGCTCAGAGGCGGGACCTTGGGACCCGGAGCCGGACGTCCGTGTGAGGGCCGTGCCGCGGGACCCAGAGGTCGTGACCCACGCCCAAGCTGGGGTGGGTCTGTAGGCTCCACGGACGCTACGGGGCTGGAGTGCCCGTGAGCGTGCACCGTGAGCGTGTAGCGTGAGCGTGCAGCGTGAGCCATAGTAACCACACGTGTCAAGTGGAATGTGCAGCGTGAGTTGTAGTGACCACACGTGTCAAGTGGAGTGTGTAGTGTGAGAAATAGTGACCACACGTGTTATTGTGGAAAGACAAGATTTAATAAAGTGTGCTACCCGTCAAGTGGTTTGCCGCCGTCATTCCGAATACTTCATCTGCATTAACCACAATACTTGCAGTCAAAATGCAAACAAAAAAACACACTGATAATATATGTATTGTCCTTGAAACTGATTCGTCCACACAAAAAGAATGCCGTCCCTTGGCATATATTTTCATAGTGTTTATTTGTTTGCATTATAAACTGCATGTATTGTGGTTAATGCAGACATGAATCTTTGTAAAAAGGTTTCAGTTTTGTTGCCAGAAAAAATGGGAAAACCCCTATTATTACAAAAAAACATTTTATATAAAAGTCTTTTTTATTCGAAAAATTATTTCTCATCTTCAGCTGCTTGTTGGGACGGCGCCCCAACGCCCCTAGTGGACAAACCGCGCCCGGTGCCCACGTGCGGGAAACTCTTCCACTCTGTCCACAAACTGTCCCATCACCATTCGCACAGCATATTATTTGGGTATTTCGGTTAAAGCCACGTAGAAATAACAAAAAAATAAAATTAAAAATAATGTTTTCTATCTACGTGGCTTTACCGAAAGACCCAAAGAATATGAATTCCTGCAGTCACGAAAGCTTTAAGTCAAGATATTCACCCCCCCCCCCCCATTAGACCTCCCATCCAATCACTCAACGCCCATTTAACCCTCGCACACACTGGCTCCAACCCCCCGACATTCGCCCCTCCCCCTCACAACCACAAGCTCCCCCCCCACAGTCGCCCCTCACACCCACAAGGTCAGCCCCTCCCCCACATTCGCCCCCCTTATGTACCTACAGGCCCCGCCCCTCCATTTCGCTCCTCCCCCAAAACACCCAGACGCTCTGCTCCTCCCCATAACGCCCGCAACCAAGAGGCCTTGCCCGTCGCGCTCGCACTTCGCGGGCCTTTCGTACCCGCAGCGCCTTCTTCTCGATTCGTACTCTTAGCCGTAAGTACTGCTGCTGCTATTCGTACTGTTAGGATGAAGCACTGCTGCTGCTATTCGTACTGCTAGGAGGGAAGCGTGGGAGAGGCCTCGCTGCCCACGTGCGTGCCTACACGCTACAGTACGTACTGTGTAACACGTCCGTGGACTGCATTGACTGCACGTTGTTATGGTCAGTGATTGTACTGGAATGCCTGCGTTGTTGTGATGATTGATTGGCAGAGGTGTGGACTCGAGTCATGTGACTTGGACTCGAGTCATGAATTTGATGACTTGCGACTCGACTTGGACTTGCATAACAATGACTTTGTCCCACCTATGAGATGTGGACTCGAGTCATGTGACTTGGACTCGAGTCAGACTCGAGTCATGAATTTGATGACTTGCGACTCGACTTGGACTTGCATAACAATGACTTTGTCCCACCTCTGTTGATTGGCTATTTGGAGCACCGTTTATAAAGGGTATTCTGGTACCGTGTTATCTGATAACACTGTGCAGACTTGGTTTTACTGGCCGTGACCGTACCTTTAACTTGTACATTATGAATGCTGTGCTTATTGTTATGTAATGTGTAATGGGTATCGCTCCTCCGGGAGTATATGTGCTCACCTGTACTGAAATACCAGCATTGTAATGAGCTCCACACCGAGTCGTATATACTCATAACGTTTTTGGGTTTAGATCGCGTTATTTATAGATGTGTCGTAACCCTCCACCACCCGACACGGCCAATCAGTAAAAAAGTGTCACGTTGACAAAAGACAAATAGTTCACTACTTTAGCCCACCGGTGTGTTGAAGCGTGAAACCACAACATTTACAATGTACGACGTTTCGCTGGTAATTGCATCCATATATACTGACTGTAAATCTCTGTACTGACCATACTGTACACACTTACAGTACTACAGTGCACTATACTCTAATTAATTGTAACTACTCTACAATATTGATTGCTCAATCGTGTACTGTATTGTATGTACTGTATCTTGAACTTATTTTGCACCGGGCGTAGCTAACTCTGCTAATCGGAGGTGCATTGCACTTTTTGCTGAAATATCTGTGATGACCAGTTTCTGCTGCAAAAGCTTAATTACCCTAAGCTTAGCAATCTAATATGGGATTGTAATGTCATAGTAGTTTTTGGGCATTTAGCTTCTTGAGATATTTGAGTCTGGATCTTGCGCCTTGGGTTTTTAAGTCTCTGCCCAAGTTGTATGCCCCCCTGGTGTATTGGTTGTATTGTCTTGGGGGGTTTAGAGCCTTGGAGACTCATGCCCTGAATTTAAAGGGTCCCTTATAGCCTTTGGGTCTTCGGACCTCGTGGTCTCTTCTGCCTCAGCGTTTCTGGACCTTGCTGCCCCGAGACGTGATCCACAGGATTAATATAGGAGGTACGGTGCAGTATACAGTATAAGCAATTATCACATTGGCCCAGAGGACCTTCGAACCGATTTACGTTATTTGTGCTACTTTATGTTCATGCACACAAAGTAGGAAAACACATATCTGTCTGTGATCTTTGAACAAAAAATCGCGAGTGTCGTGAAATTGTTGGGGTTTTTTATTTAACATGTTCATCAATCGGCTCTACGTTAAACTTGAGAATTATAATACAGTATGAATCTAAGACACAATGGCCCATCATTGATTCTGTTTACACCACTGTATTTCATGTAAATTTGTATGAACACTGCAGTTTCGTACTATGCATGTGTAGTACAGTGTATGCATATGAATGCAAATAATGATGTACATTAAAATAAAAAAATATCTTCTACCAATAAAGTAGCCTAAATTTAACTGGGAAACATCCCTGAGACCCAAACTTTGTATACCGTCATCCACTGACCATAATGTAGCCCAGCTGGTTGAGTATCTCGCACACATGGTGCTGTTTGCATGATCACTAACCCCACCTCCAAAGCAGTGTCACAGGTGTGCAGCCTTTTTACCACTTACGGAATATAATTGTGAGGTGAATGAAATCCTTAGAAAACAACTTGGAGACTGCATTTTTCTGCAGTACCTTGTGTGGTTCTGTGGGGTGGCTTCCATTTCATGGAAATTGGATGATCCCATTGCCACAAGGCTTGTACTATAAGTATTTTCACTTCAGTGTTGCTATATTTTTTCCCATTTTCCTGAAGCAGGACACAAGTCTTGTCTGATGGTCAAATGGTTACAGCGTTTTAAGAAATTGTTCCTTCATAGTAAGTAGAATAATTTTGGCACTGTAGTTCTTTTTCAAGGAAGACCTGGGAGTAAAAACTGCAGTATGCTACTAACCACTTGAAAAAATTACTTTGTCACTGTAAAAAAAACCTTTGTAAAAGAAACATTTACCATGTTTATGAGAATGTAAACAGCGCCAAAATCGTAGCCGAACCTTTTTCCGCCTCCTGGGAAGCAAACATGGAAAATATTTAGACTTGTATGTCGTTCTCATCCTGGATACTCAACCCGCATAAGTAAAAAAACGAGTAAAATACCAAGACTTGGTATTTCTTTTGTAGTAGAGTTATATTAATTTGGTCAGTTCTCGAGGTTCACTGAGCCTTTAATAATGGCGTGGTAATTTCTCATCTCATACTACAGTACTGTAACATTATTTTCCTGTCGTAAAAAAAGGCCGATACAGTTTACTGACTGCACAACATCACTTTCATGTATTATCTTTTTTTGGGACCTTGGCACATTAAATATCATCATCATTCGGAAGAATAGGTTATTGTGTGCCATTGGCATGGTTCCATAATTCTCTATTTCAAATTATTCATAACTTAATTGTACACAATAGCTCATGTTCCTCTGTGAATCAAGTTGCTCAAGTAATGAGTGTAAATTGATGCTCACCTGGTTTAAGAATATTTATTGGCCAGTGGCATTGAGTGGTGTGGTTGCGTAAGCCGTGTGTGATACATTTTGAAATTATTCAGGGTCTTATTTGACGGGCCACATTTTTTAAATTGCACAGCAGGAAGAGTAGATGGCATAACCAATGCCTTGTCAGACCGGTTCAAAATATCATGCTGTTACTCAAAGCACCAGGCTCAAAATGACGGTGCATACATCAGGGTGTGTCAATAAATTGTCTTTCCCACAGATGTCAATGTGAGCAAACACTGCCTCCTAGTATGTTGCAAAATACAACACTGGTACATGCAACAGATAGTTGCTTAATGACAGGATGTTTGTGATATTCTTCAGCTTTCATGGATGTTAATTGTAAAGAGGCTAGATGTGCAAACATCCCTTGTGCAATTTTAGTTTTTTCTGTGCACAAGCTCTAAGTTATTACATCGTAAGCGTGAATATATACTTGAACATGCACATGCAGTGTTATTTTCAGAAATGACAATGATATTAGTTTTAAGATATGAACATATTTGCCACTTTTAAAACTTATGTTTATTCCTATATTTGTGAAAAATTATCTACTATTCTCGTATATGATAACAAAAATATATAGTTTAAAACAGTCCCTTATTTATTGTGAAAATTGTTACCCATTACAACAAATTTTCAAGGAGGGTCCTAAATTTGAATATTTAGGCAGTTTTTGTGTATTTTGCATGTGGATGGAAACTAAAATACTGACAAAAACATGTTCATAAGATTATTCTCAAAAACAACCTACATTACTTTGTATGTTTTAGGTGAAATGCCAATCATTGCCTTATTTCAATTAGCAGACTTGTCTTACGGAAATTAAATACTGTATTTGACATGCAATATACTTGAATAACCTGGGTGTATTTTTAAATGAAATCATTGCAATCTAACTCCTTACTCCTGATTGAGCACAATCGTATTTACTTTTTGATGTCCTATCTTGATGATTTTCATTATTTTATCAGCTGGGCTGGATCGGTCATTTATAAACACTGGCCTCATAACAGTGAGCATGTGAGTTTACCGTATATTCCAGTTCGGGTCAACTCAGCCCATCATTTCTCCATGGTCAACAACACGTGCACCAGGGTGTGCCACATTGGTAACACTTGTGGCTTCCAGCAAGAAGGGCCTGGGTTAAGTGTATGACACTGGCACCTTTTTGCGTGAAATTTGTATGTTCTCACTTCTCTGTTCTGTATGGGTTTCATCTCGGTTCTCCGCTTTCCTTTCATACAATGTAACTGATATTGGCGAAATATCCCAATGCTGAAAAATGACCTACAAACTACTCAATTGGGATTAGACATAGCAACATTGCCTGCTCAGCAACAAAACTTGGCAGAATCCTACTGAAACAGCCTTGAGACTCAGGATTTCCTGGGTAAACAATTCTAACAATCATAATAAGGATCTTCTTGTGAGGCTGCACCACTGGTGGGAAGTCAACGGTGCTTGTCTTATGGCTATAACCGACCCCACCATGCGAATGTGGGATTTACACCACTGTTTCACGATCCCCTGGTGAAGTTGAGCATGGAGACACTTTTATTTTTAATTTGTTTATTATGTTTCAGTTTGTGAATGCATCACACTGGCGTGCGTGATCGGCGGTGCAGGTCAACATGGCAGCCAACAAGGGCAAAGGCCAGAACTCGCTGGCACTGCACAAGGTGATCATGGTAGGAAGCGGTGGCGTGGGCAAGTCTGCACTCACGCTGCAATTCATGTACGACGAGGTGATGCCCCCATTTACTCTCTTCCATTCATGTATGACTCTAGTGCCGATTGAAAGAATATGATGACCCTTGATAATGTTATGGGCTTCTGGTTGTGTGGCACTGGCAATGTGTCCAACAAAATCAGAAAGTTGCAGATTTAAAGTCATAATATGTGACTATGTTCAGATACAATTTTAAATGCTGCTTAACTTTATTTCACTTTTGAGTAAAATGTATTTATTTTATCCAGGCTCTTGCTTGGCTAAATAAAGAATATATATATTACAAGAAACATTGTAGTAGAGTACTACTTAAATCGTGCTTGACTTGAATGTGTTTGCTTCTCAGTGTTTGCAATATGATTTATATGCTGCTGTAACTGAATGTTTCTTACCCACTTCAACAAATAAAATACAATCTAATTCTATGCACAAGTAAATATGGAATGCTTGTAACCCGAATCCTCACACCATTCATGGGGCACATACTTAATTGCTAGTGGTGAAATATTTATTAACTTATGAGTCTCATCACTTCATGATGTAGGGTAGCTTAGTCAGTTGAACACACCTCACAAGAGCATGACTGTGAATTCACAACCTTGTTAGGGTTGACTTAGCCCATTGGGATTTGTAAATAGAGCACCACTTGTTTTATGGCTTCACTGCTTGGAGGAGTGTCAGGAGTGATTGTCCTAACAGAAACTGGTCCTTGAATGTATCGGGTGGTGGCTGGTTTGAAGACACATGTATATATTTATGCGATCTAACCCCAAAAACCTGTATTATGGCAGGAAAAAAAAACTAAATGCTCATGAAGCATGTACACGCTTTTATGATTATACCTTTATCACTTAAATTACTAATTCGGATTTGTAAAGTATATACATTTGGGCATTTGTCACAAGATACTCTATAAGGATGGGGTTATTTAGAAGGGAGGCGGTTGTGATCAGTGAAAGGGGGGGAGTGACTTACAGATTTGTTTTTTTACCCACGGAGAACGTTTTATTTTTTCTGGATGAAGGAGGTTCATAGTACAGCAAAAGGAGCGAAGAAACTTACGACAGCATGGGCAAGAATTAACATCGAAAGGCAGAGGATAATGGAGAAGAGCAACGTATTATCTTGCTTTATGCTGTGCTGGAACCTAGACTTGCCGGCACGAAAACACTCACGTGTGCGAGGTGTGCAGTTTGTGGAGGATTACGAACCCACCAAGGCCGACAGCTACCGCAAGAAGGTGGTGCTGGATGGCGAGGAGGTGCAGATCGACATCCTGGACACGGCTGGGCAGGAAGATTACGCTGCGATCCGAGACAACTACTTCCGCAGCGGCGAGGGCTTCCTCTGCGCCTTCTCCATCTGTGAGCACGAGTCGTTTGCTGGCACCGCTGATCTCCGGTGGGTAGCCCAAATTAAAGCCCCTACCCAACCCCCACACCTCTCTTCCATGTTTTAATGACTGAGCATTGGGTGTTTTTTATATACGCAACTTTTCAAGCAAAATGTACTTGCCTGTTCAAAGAGTATACTTTATTTTCTGTTGAATCGAGTCATAACGTAATATATATTAAGATGATGTCTGTGTCTAAGATGTGTTATATTGATGTTCTAGAAGGGCTATGAAGCTACATTTGTATCACACATGGTTGAGTCTGTGCCTAAACCTAGAAAAATCTGAACACTAAATCTTGACTTAAAGCTTTCGTGACTGCAGGAAGTCATATTCTTTGGGTCTTTCAGTAAAGTCGGTAAAGTCACGTAGCTTGTGTTGTGATCGAAACGTCGTAGTTTTTGGTTTATTTGTATTAATTTGAACCTATCTACGTGACTTTACCGAAAGACCCAAAGAATCTGAACACTAAGTTCTAGAATTTTGGCCTCCAAAATGGCACTCCAGAACTTTCTTAATTTCACTCACAGATCAGGTTTAGCCTCAAGTTCGGAATGGTTTAAGTCATGTACAAAACAATCACACCTCTGATTAGCACAGTTGGCTACGTACGTTGCGAAAGAAGTTCAACATAAGTACTGTATAAATATATGATCCCTTCATCAGTGAACCAAGTAATTTACCTCGTACGGAGATTGATGCAGATGCAAATTAAAGTGGGTAAATGCCCACTTTAATTAACTAACGATATCTATTTCCTATTTTAAACTTTAATTGCAAATAATATGTGGATCTGTATTTCCTTCAGCATCAGGAGTGAACATGGTCAATACTGTACTGTGTTTTATATAACAAGTTTACACATTGTACTCACTGTAAGCTGTTACTGCGATTAGATTGTACGTGCTGTCACCCCTTGTGCATGATTGCCACACAAACAGTTTCCCAAGCAACACGAAGATACGTTGATACTATTTCACATAGATGTTGTGTCAGGGCATGGTAGGCATGGCGATTCGTTGAGACAACAATGACACTTTCATTATGTCCATGCAACCGAATGTCACGCTTGTCTTCGTATAATAGGGAGGGAGCAAACTCGACTGGTACCGATGCTATTCATTTTTCACAGATCTACACTGAGGCTTTCAAGCCAAGAATTGTCCCTCGTAACTGTTGCTTGACAGTCATTGATTGTTTATGTTGAACGAGGGCAATGTTGACACTGCCTACAACTGCCTTGTCTGTACTAGGGCTGGGAAATTCCTGCAAGAATCATATTCTATTACCAGCATTACACCCTGGATGGTGCCTGTAGGAATCCCGATTCTTCTTTGGGTTATTCCCATGTGCAAATCGACATTTTAATGGGATTCTAACAGGGATTCTACCATGGAAGATGTGTGCAAGAGAGAGATTTTGCTAGGATTCTATTGTGTATTTAGCTTAGCAAACGACTGCTTATTTTAGCTAAGTATCGCAAATTCCTGCCCGCCAGAACAGTGATTATTTTTGATGATATGCTTCCTTGTTGCTATTGAAATGTAATGTCAATGCATTATGCGCAGAATTGGACCAATTTGACCATGATTCTGACCTGATGTTTGAATGGGAAACAAGTGGACCCATGTTGCCTATATGGCCTTATGGAGACAGGTCAAATTTCGATTTAAAGCTTTCGTGACTGCAGGGATTCATCTTCTTGGTTCTTTCGGTAAAGTCACGTAGAAGGTCAAGGCATGTTCCTTACCCAGACTCATACACGAAGCTGCTAAAGATAAGGCTATGCATGTAATGACAAAGTGTAATGCCAAGCACATGTACATGCTCAAATGTCATGCTAGAATCAGGGTGTAATTCGGTCAGTCGCTGAAAATATACACGCCAAACCATGCTAAAGTTTACCATGAGCCAAACTAAGGTACCTATAGGATTCTTAGAATTCATTGTTGTTATCTGAAGCTCAACGAGTCCGACTGTGTCAATTTCATTTTCTGGAGATTAAAAAGCTCGTATCAAGTGTAGCATAGTTGTGGGGAATTATTTATTTAATAATAAAATATATATTTTTAGCCAGGAAATACAAATTTCAAGACGTTTATGAAGTTGTTTTCTTGCGCTATTTGGCCAATGTATTTGTGAGCTTTATTACATAAGTTGACTGGAGTGTCTGGAAAAACAAATCCCCCAAATATGAGCCTACTTGCTGTACTGGATCTTACAGTCACCCCGTTGCTCCAGCAGATGAAAGTCTCATGCACTATGATTTTAGCACAATATACCAACCCTGCTTCAAAGTTGCTGGATTACATGCTCCACCACACATTACTACAATGATATTTTAATAATGGCTAAATGTATCTCATCTTTTGCACCACCTATGGTATTGACATGAGCCAGTGTGTTGAAATCCATAGGCGTTGGCACATTTTTGTTGGAGTTGGTAATCCGCAGATGGTGTTGGTGATATGGATGTCTCAAACTACAAATAGATACTTGTGAAACACACAGTTATTTATTTCAGCCCCTGCAAAGCTGTTTGAGTGCCAAAAATATGTAGGTGTGAGCTGAACATTGTACTCTATGCAGGATGGCACACGATTTAGTAAATAAAATACGGCAGCCAGGCAGCATGGATTAAAATGTCTCCTATTGCTCCTTAGGCTCTTTGACAAGGTGCATTTATTTTGCTGATTAGGTTATTCAATGCAAATGCTGCACATGGTCTGTTGTGATTTGGGTAACTTGAAGTGGTCATACAAACACACACGGGGGTTGGTGAAAAGGGATTCTCAAGACCAGTTTCAAATCTGAAAAACAACCGCTGTTGTAATTTCCAAAGTTTAACTCCTCTTTGAACACACTATCAGGCAAATCCACAAGACAGCGTTCACTTTGGAATTGGCGTACGGGAAGTGTTTTTAAAGAAGTACTAAATAGCTACCATTGTCTCCCTGCTCCAATGAGCATGGGATGATGCTCATTTTCAGTGGTGGTCCTGAGCCAGTGGAGGATATTCCACATTCCTATGGTGGGGCTAGTTTGGAGAAATGATCTTAGTGTTAATCTCAAAACCCACTCCTTAAAAAAGTTATTTCCCAGACATCCCAGTGCAAGACTCTCCTAAGAGCGAGTACTAGAACACAGTGAGGCTTTCTATCGATATATAAATAACTGCATTATTCTAAACTTGTACACGTACCACCTATCGTGTCAACACTGCCAAGGATCAACGTTCGTATAGAGCCCAAATGTCCGATTTTACGTGCTTGCGGGCGCAGCGAACAGATCCTGCGTGTGAAGGAAGATGACAGCATTCCCTTCCTGCTCGTGGGGAACAAGTCAGACCTGGAGGAGCGGCGACAGGTGTCCATAGAGGAGGCGCGGGCACGCGCAGACCAGTGGGGCGTTGGCTACGTGGAGACGTCTGCCAAAACTCGCGCTAACGTCGACAAGGTGACTTGGGCACTTGTGTTACGACTTGGTGAGACTAGCAAGAAAGCTGTCTGGATAGAAATTGTCAGCTGTAACAGAAAGAAATTGGTTACTGATGAATACATATTAATCCGTTTACTTAAATTTAGGTAATACAGGCAACCCTGGTACCAGATCATCATATATTGATGTGATATTTATTTATATTGTCCTGGTACTATGTATTACTTAAAAAAAGTATTGCATATATTGCCTGATTCGCCCATTAATATACAATTCAGTTTTGCATCTTTGTTTATTGAATTCCATGGGGAAACAATAATTTAAAGGAATTTCTTTTCCCAAGGTGTTGCCAAATTTATCCAATTTCATGTCTAATGTCATAAAACCAATTCCCAGGCATTGCAATTGCTGAAGTTATCTATTTTGAGATTCACTCCCAATTTATTAAAATGGATAGACATGAGTGTACTATTGCTGCAATGTACCACTCGATGGTAGTTCAGTGTGCTTTGCTGCGTCTTAGCATGAAACAATGCTCGAATCATCTGTGCAGATTACAACGCAGGTATAATTAATCCTCCAGCACGAGATTGATTGTATTATTTAGGGACACAAGTCCAAATACATGTTTTTGCCTCATTTTCACTATCTCATTTGTATTGTTTCTTTTTTTTGTCTTGTTTATAGAGTTTTACTTACTCCATGAGCAAATATGGAAGTGGAGCAAATGATTTTCGTGAATTGTAAACAATCGATTCTCACATGCACAATTCAATGCCTGTTCATTGAGAGGAATCATGCATTTTATATATGCATCTTCACGAAGTTCTAACTCAATTATCTGGACTTTACGAGGTTCTTACACGATTAGCTGGCTTACCATTAATAACTACCGTGCTCACTGACCAAGCCCGTTTAAACTGGATTAGTCAGTTTTAGGCGAGACTGCATCACTCGTTTCAAGATCACAACATCTCGCTCAAATGTTTTATCCCTGTTTATCTTCACTTCAGGTGTTTTTTGATCTGATGCGTGAAATCCGGACAAGGAAAATGGAAGACAACAAGGACAATGGGAAGAAAAAGAAAAAGAAGAGTCTTGCCAAGAGAATCCAGGAGCGATGCACTCTGCTGTGAGGTGCTTTTGCCTGCATTAGCATCCCCAAGATGTGACCATGTCTCACCTCATGAAAAAGACAAACACAAAGGTCCACCTTGTGGCCCGCTTACACTGTTTGTGGCAAGTGCTTTTAGTGAGCACCTATTACAGTCGCTACAGCATGCAAAGAGGTGGCGTGGCCATCGCTCAAGGCCAGCCATCTTTGTCTCTCTTGCCCATGTTGACACACTGCACCAGGTACTCATTTAAGGCTGAGTCGACCTTGGGGAGAGACCCAAGAGCTTTTCAGATATCACTTGCCACTGTTTAGCCATGATCGGGAATTGAACTCAGGTTGCTGAGTTCTGAGCGCAGTGCGCCATCTACTACACCACGACTCCACCCATTACACACATACACTCGCTTCTGCCACAGTCATCACATGAAACACTCATGTTGTCAAGAATTGATGTACCTCTTTTGTTAAATACCTTCGAAGTAACTTTCAACATGTCCTCATCTTGAATGTCATTTTTTTGGGGGTGGAAGTATACTTCTGTTTCCTTAATCACTGCTCCTTGCACGAATGTGAACATGTGTAGGTAAGTTTAACCTCCAATTTTGGCTCAAAGTGCTTTGCACCAAAAGTGCCAAATTGCACAGAATTTACACTGAGAGGGGCACATCAAGGTCTCATCACACCGCATGGGGCACAGCGTTTCAACTCGACACATTGGCTCATTTTTTCACCTGCTCACTCACTCAGGGCTTGTCCACCTACTGTATTGACCGTCTCGCCTGGGGTCTTTGACCCGACCACCTCACTCTCTTGGGAAGCAAGACTGATTGCTTGACTCAGCTGGGCTTTTCATCCACTTGGCTCACTTGGGTATTGTTTTAGCATCATATTCTCATTGATGTGGGTCTCCTACCTGTATGATCTGCTTGCCTGCCTGTAACACCAGGCCACCTTTAGAGGTGACTTGAATTTAATTGTTTTTCTTGTTATTTTTCTGTAATTTAGCTTTGTTTTAGTGCTTTTAACATAGGTAAAAGTGAAGTTTTCAATGGGCATCAATACAGACACATGTATGTCAATGTGCAAACCATAGCACACTTGTGTAAGAAATAAATGTGTAACAAAAATTTTCACATAAAACATTTTTACAACATTCAGCCCCATTCCTCACCATTTTCCTCCTCCAACAGAAAGCAATTCAACCTAACTTTGAAAAGTGTCAGTAATTTAATACCATGCAAATTTAAAAAAATACATATTCACTCTGACCTAAAACACAATTCGTTTTGTGGACTGGATTCATATGGGTGATTGACAGTTTTGCAATTCATATAGATAAGATCGTAAGAAACATACTACATTTTATATGCCTGAATTGGAGGATCAAACTGAATGAGATTGGGAATTATATACAGATGCCACTATTGAAGGTGCTCTGCATCTTCAATGTATAACCCTTCTGTTGGATTGTTACCCTATTTGTTTATCCATTTTGCAGACTTTTTGTTGCAAGCTATTTTCTCTGCGAGTCTTCATTATGGAGATGGTCAAGATGAGTAAAAAGAACATACTTTGAAAATCTGTATTTGCCAAGAAGGGTCTCCCTAAGTCTTAAAGGCGCTTGAGAAATTAGATTTTTATGTTTTTGTATTAAATCCATAAAGGGAACTTTAACAATTGTAATATATAACAATGGATAAAAACGAGCTTACTTCTCCACAATGTGTTCTATACATTTTTTTAAAACGTGTTTTTGTTAGTCGTATGGCCTGCTTTGCACATGCAGTTTGCATTTGTCTTTGCGGATATCTATGCTATGGACCCCAACTCAATCTTTTATATTTTGAGATTTCTTCAGCAGTTTTAACATGATCACACAATTGGACCTGAGGCAGGAGGCAAAAAGCACACATTCCGATAACCTTCTGACAATGTTGTGGGAAAAAATGACATGACGTGTTTCACGTAGTTGTTGTTTTTTAACCAGGCTAAGACTCCCAGTTTGGTTTACTTGATGACCTTGTTTTATATCAGGATTCAAACAGAATTATCAGCAGTGTTAGCACAGTGCTCTGAAATGGTCATCAGCTGCTGGGCCACTCGGACAACGCTTCAACTAACATTTATGTTCACAATAATCGTACACCCTCCACACACTTTCACTGATCATACACTTGGCCTTGTGCTGAGCTATGAATATAGGTTCAAGCTAGCTTCTTATATGCTTGAGGCTTGTTGTCGATTGGCAATCACATGTATTATTTTCAGTTTTGTGAAGTTTGGATCAATAATACAATAATTATGTTGCACTTTGAGATGTCCCCTCTGTTGGACAAGTACAACAAATGGAAATAAATTGATGTAGAAGTTGAATTATTTCCTCAAAAAAGCCTGCCCTTCATTATTCAAACATTTGTATTACATATTAAAATATATTTTCACATGCTTAACTAGCTCAGAGTTCTAATTCAGTTGCCACAATTAGTCATTGCTTTGTAGTTTATCGTATTGATTACTATTTTGTTATTAAATAATTTAATAACCCTGAATTTCAGGTAAAACTCATCAGTTTTTATATGAGATTATACTTAAGAAACTATACAGCATGTTAGCTTGGTAGCCATAAATGTATACTGTACAAACCTGAGTCTTCGCAAACTGCATAAAGTTGCCTCTTAACAAATAAATCAATCCTCAAAGTAACTTGACATCATTCGTAATTGTTTTGTTCAATAGATTTTGCACCCAGAGGCTTGTTTTTAAACACGACACTTGTTCAAGATCCCAGGATTCACCACTGTGTGCCGCACTTTCATGAGGTTTGCTGGATAAGGCCAAATCGGGCGTCCCTCGCGTAATGCGCAATAACCATTGGGGCATTTCGCAGTTGAGGGATTAATCTTTTGGGGACATACTTCACACTTATGCTATGTGGTTCACATTTACGCTGTCAAGAAAAAAATGTCAATGATAAAAATGATAAGTAAAAACATTTCTGATGGCGTCACCGTGCTGTGGCAGCGTCCAGTGTCATGTGTTGGGTGTAGCCACCCTAGATTTGCCATTGTGTGCATCATGCGTGCTACTGCAAGCAGCCGATGAAAGAGTTTACGAAGCCCTGCAGTTACACCTTATTAAGTAATCTTTGTAAGTAGTAATCTTTTTAATCTTGACAAAAAAGTTGTCATTCAAATCTTAGTTTATTAGTTTTTTTGTGATAACATTAAGTTTTACATTTATACGTATTTTGTAAATGCAGGGCTAAAATAATGAAAGTATACCCAATTTTTATTAGGTAGCCCCCCGCCTTATAACATGCATGTCTATTAGAAACTAGGCTTCATACAGCACGATTCCACGTAAGCACTTTTTCACGAACGCATGTCACGCGGCATTCGAGGGACACTTGCAATGTCGTCATCCAACCCCACATACCTGCTGCACACGTACATGTCTGGATGTAGTAAATGAATGCTTTCCCTTCATGGCAGGCTGCTGTAAATACACATTCCATGTGTGGAGTGTTCACTGTAAAACATCTTAATGATGCTATACCTAATGAAGCGTCTGTTTAACCTAAATGAAAAAATCTACCCAAAAACAAATCTATATAGAAAGATCATAAAACATGCTTACTGTACTGCCATCTACTTGCCATGTTGTAGGCCTAAACGTGTGTCATGCACATGACGATGTGCATGTGTGATCTCACGTGTGCCAGATGAGCCACCTTTCCTAGCATTTAGACTTAAATACTGAAATTGCATTGCAATGTCCCATTATAAGAAACAAGGCATTGTACATCTCAATGTGCATTTTGGTTGTAGCTTATTTTGAACTCCCAAGTGCACACACAACCCATACTGCAATTGAGGCCTGGTCAAATGTCCAGTTTTTGACCTTTTTCCCAGTCCCATCACTGAATAAATGCACAGACTATCTACAGGCGTGCCACAGCCACACCCTCCATCTTTTCCACTAACCCTTGAAACCATACCTTGCCTCAGCACATGTCCGAACATTGGAGAGTGAGGTTGGAAATACTGGTTCCCATCAACATATATTCAAGAATAGTGGTTCGTAAACACAAATAACCATATTTAACACGATTAATAATCATTGAAATGTATAAAGCGCCCTTAAACAATCGTTCTCAAGGCGCTAGATGAATAGTTGTGTTAGGTATTCACCAACATTGCCAATTGTCTTATAAAAGTAATTAAAAGTTGCATTTTATGAACTTATATTCAACTTTTATTTATATACAATTGTATTTATGTGACTTATAAGTCACATTTGTTTTCTGTTGTAAATAACGTATAGTTATTTTTTTACACGACAGTAGCATTCTACCACATGAAATGTGGATTATGGTCTTGATTGCCTGCAGCAAAACTTAGCTTCTCGAGGCACATCTTAAAAACATTTGAGAACAGTTATGTATGTTAAGCTTCTTTTGCACAGTACGTAGCCAACCATGCTAATCGGAGGTGCAGGGAATGTCATAAAACTAAAGACAAAAGGCAGTTCTAAGGTTAATACTGGTAGGAACCAACTGGTTCCACCAGCCCACAGGGGATTATTGTGTCCGTCTTCCATCCAAAAATGGGAGGGGCTGGATGGAGAGTGGAGGGTGGGGAGGGGCGGGGTGGGAAGGGGAGGGTGGGGCTGGGTGGGGAGGGACTGGTCACCCCGTGGTGCCCTTATAAAACTCAACGTTTAACCTACTCACGCCGGCTTGTGCCGCCCTCACAGTCGAGCATATTTACGGAATACACCACGCAGCCGTTGACCCTGGCCATTGACCGAGCAACCCAACGTTCCTACCAGCTCCCTCCGCAGGAATGTGTTTAGATACATCGGTAAGTAAGGCTGCAAAATAGGTAGGTTGATGAATATTTACATATTTTCACGTTACTTTCTAGGTTAGATGAATCACCAACAGGCTGCGTCTCGGTGAAAAATACATCAGCATAATTAAATGGCATTGTAGTGTAGCTTCCTTAACACGGGGACAATGATTCTGATTGGTTCCGTGTCATTCTGAACCGACTTAATCAGATCTAACCATCTTGTTTAAATAACCTAAAAGAATGCACCACCCAATTCTGGTCTCGTAGGAAATAAGCCTCACCCAAATATTGTTGCTTTGGGGTAGCTCATTTCTCACCAAACCTCAGGGTTTGGAGGACATAAAGATAAATTATGTTATTGAGCTAGTTTTGTTACTGCCAAGGCTGACCCAAACTTGCTTTCTTTTCCTAACAAACAATTGTTCACAACTAAGTGTATATACAGGGTGCTTCAAAAACATATTAACATTTCTGAGAATTTGCAACAATACCACAAGAAATGTGCCTCCGGGCTCTGGAGACCACCTGGAGAAGATTCCAGGCATGTGTTGACAATGATGGCGAACAAGTGGAGACTTTGTTATCATGTTACATTGTAATATTCGTTAGTTTTCCATTAAAGACGATAGACCCATATAGGTGTTAATATTTTTTTAAGCACCCTGTATTATATTAAAGCAGTTCTAAACTGTACTTTTTTGATGAACTGAGAATTTGTTTAGAATACACTTCCAAGTGTAAATGTTTTTTGTCCCTTGATAAACTTGCCAGCAACTTGTTGCATTGGCATGCGTGCTCCCCCATAATGTATTGCCAGTGAAGTCGCGTTCCTTTTTCTCTCCACAGAGTGCAAGAGAATGAATGTGCCCTTGATCACGATTTTTTTCGTTGGACGACACTGGTGGAATTTCTAAGGCTGTGGTTTTCTCTCCAGTTGAAATGAAATCTGTTGGCAAGATTTTACACGGTCTGTCATTCATAATGTATTTGAAGAACAACTAACACAATGTCATAACTGTTAAGTTTGGTAGTCCATTGGATGGCATCAGGAGTTGGTAGCATTCGTTTTGCTTGTGCAAGAGTATCCTGAGCAGTGGTCGGCTATTTGATTAACAGATTGCACTTCAGCACATTCACAATAAGACTTTCATGTTCTATATGCGAAGGAAATAACCACACATTCGAACACGATTAAGTGTATCCCATTGTCTTATATACAGGCTGAAGCCAGGTAATAACTCCTGCGTCAGATCTTTGATGATATTTGTTTGAAAGGTTGCAGGTCATCCAGCTTTCACGCCACCGATCGCTAGCGCCCTTCTCTGCACATGAGTCCAAAATGATTTGTGGAACCTCAGCCAGGTTGGCGGCGCAGATATGACATCCTGGAGTATTGGTAGTTGTGGGTCGCCCAGTAAATCAGGAACACGCAAGATAATATGTATTCACATATTTACAATTTTTTTAAATATGCCATGGCTGTATCACAAAATAGCAGTTTAAATGATGGTGAAGGCGTGTATTACCTCTGCAAAGTATATGCTTGGACTGTTTTTGCTCAGATACGGAACTGCAAAGCCGTTACTGTGGCTAAATGCCTGCTTTCAAGTACTGTCTATTGATGCAGTTTCGAAATGAGTACAGCGTTAACACTGTGAGCTTGTAATTATGGGTTTGCAAATGTAAATGCCTTCCAGGCTTGGCTTACAACGCCACATCGCATTTTTCGACAGATATACCGTTGGTATGTGTATAGTGTGTTTTCTAATGCTTAATAAATGTTGCTCACCAGATATAACATTTACTACTTGTACTCATTGATTGACAGTGCATTGACATGTAATGCAATTCTCAAACCCAATTCAAAGGTAATGTGTGTCGATGTAACACTGGGTTTCTTTGTGGTTTTTTTTGGCATTTAATGATAGTGGATGTCAGGCTGCAGCATCATTTCATGTTCAAATTAAATGTCTTGCTTTACTGCATTGATATCCATAGTGGAAAAGATTAATTTATTATGAGAATCCATATTAGTGTTAAAGAGTTTGGTAGAAGCATGCTACTGTGTGTTTTTTGCGAATGTGTTGTGTAGCTTTCCGATGTTTTCGGGTTGTACCGCTTGTTATTCGGCACGTTGTCCGACGTTTTCCTCCAGGTGCTGGGGGTGTTTCTTCAACACCTGCAGAGAAACGACAGATGATGCCGAAGTTGAAGATGCCATTAGTAGTGCATGGCGAAAGCTTGAGAGAAGTGATGCTCAACACCTGACAGAACCACGCATGAATTATGAGTGGCTGCAAAAGCCAACGTACTAAATTAATACAATTGTAATGTAGCTCTCAGAGACACCGTCTTATCTTTCTGTATATTTATTATGAATAAAACTTGATTTGAAGCTTAAATATGAATAAAGTCCACTGACAATTCAACGAGTAACCACAAGTGACTCTATACACTTGGGTAGTTAGACGACTCTATTCTGAGACAACATAGCTTCTAGTCTCAAGACATCTCAAAGACAATTGAGACGACCCGGCGACTCCCCACGCCAACAGCCGCCAGGTCCAGTTCGCGCCCGCTTATATACCTCGCCCGATCCGGCCACGCCCCTTTTCTCGAATTCTCCTCGCCTCACCTGGCTCTGTCAATCTCCACCCTTATTACACTTCCCCGCCATTGGATCCCGTGCTCCCCCTCACGTGACCCTGTCAACGTTTGTCTCATCAATCATCATTGGCACGCCCATTAGTAACCATGGTCCCGGGGAACCATACTGTCCCTCTATCGCTCCATACTGGCTTTACACAATCATGTTTTATATGTCCATGGTAAATGTATCACATTGTCTGTTCTGCCGACTGCCCACAGTAACCACATTTTTCAAGTGAAATCGTGCTCGTCGATAAAATGGTCGAAATAATTCCGAGTGGTAACTTTATTCACTTTTTTTTTTAAAGTATTGCTTCAGTACGGGAAAGTACAATATCGGTAATATCCATCTCAGCATAACTAATGCCATGTTTTTTTATTTGGTTTTAGAAATACTGCTTGACCACTAAGTGAACAGTGCAATGTTTTTGAAATGATAGTTTTACTTCAATAAAAGTTGTTATTCGAATTGAAATGTGTTGTGTTTCTTTGAACATAACAACAATACTTATTGAAATGAAAATAAATGAAATGCTTATTGGAAGGAACACCTGTTGTAGAATTTTATAATTTCACATTGGTCCATTTTCTCCACTAACTAAATGTATGCTTTTATATTGTTTTATAATTTATTATTTGCAACCGAACAACTGTTAATAAGTGATATTAATTGTCTTGCAGTTTTTCAGCGTTCACAAGTAATCACAAATACATTTAAATATATAAGCACCCAACATTCCACATTTCTGTGTCCAAATAAACATTCAGACCCATCAGCATGTGCACCTTCCAAACTGTTTTCCAGAAATATGTGTTTAAACAGGAACAATCTAGATTGGTTTAAACTTTTAGTCTCATGATAATATTTCGGCATGTTAAAAATTACCGCAGGGCTGCCTGATCTTATCGGCAACAGACCTCCACAAACACGAATGGGCCCATTCAAATACAATGTGAAACATGATTTAAATACGTCAATTTGAATTCGAAAGTTGGTCCTTCATGGACACTCCAGTCTACCTCTCCCTTCTCAACTCACGTCTCCATGCACTCCCTGCTCCAGCAACCAACACCTAATAAAGCCCTCAGTTAATCTCATCTCATTGGCAGGTTACTCTTTTTCCTTTCTGCATCCCATTATCTGAAACTCTTTCCCCACATGCCGTCGACTCCCTATTCCTGCTCAAGTCATGGTTCCAAGATCTTCCTCTGCCCATGACTGGTGGATATACTATTTTAAATAAATAAACAAATACGCCTCTGTTCACCAGGATGCATATACCACTGTTGCTTAAAGCGTCTTGAGATGTGGTTGCATATACATGCAAAACAATTACATATGTAGTGACTGAAAATCACTGTGTGGCGGATAAAGTTGTCATTATGTCCAGCCGGTTACTGGGCGTAGTACCATCAGCCCTAGCGGGGCTTGGGTGAGCGCTGGTGAGCGCAGAGGCACCACGTACAGTGTGCAGTGCGGGCTCCCGGTGAGGGAGCGAGAGGGAGTGTCAGCTAGCCAGGGCTACGTTGGGGCATGATACGCTGGTTGACCTGCTGATACGTGAACGGATGATATTGGAGGGGGGCCACCGGTGGATGGTGGCCGCTGGGTGGTCACGTGGTATAGAGGAGCTCTCGGGAGCCTTCGGAAAGGAGCTCGAGAGATCTAGAAGGTGGGCGGGGCGAGGGACGGAGCCAGCCCCAGCAGAGGCGTAGCTAGGATATTTTGCGCCCGGGGACGAACTATAAAATTGGCGCCCACCCCCTCCCTTTAATCACATTTTCCTATTACATCGAATAAGGAATAACAAGTTAAATTTTAATGAAACATTTTATTTAAAGAAGCAAATTTATAGAAATTATATTACATGGCTCACTCAGTCACTGTCGTAGACTGGTTGACATAGTCTACAAAATATAAATTTTTCTTGATTTCACTGTCGCAAACTGGTCAATCACGTAATCAAAATCTGTTTTTTCCAATGTTTCTCTTTCAACGCTAAGAAGAGCAAGATCGCTGAGACGATCTTGTCCCATTGAAGCACGCAAATACGACAAAATAAGTTTCAATTTGCTGAACGACCGCTCACAACTTGCAATTGAAACTGCTATTGTTAATAAAATTTGCAGTGAAATTGGGAAATATGTCGTCTCCATAAAACACAATAAAACCAAGAAGATCCAAAGGAGTTTCTGGTAGAACTTCATTCTGGTTACTGAGCAGCATTTTGCAATCTCCAATTTCTGTGAAAAATTCGTGGCCATTGATGTCGGTGTCTTAGAAATTTCCAAAATCTGTGCAATTTCGACGAATTGCATCGACATCTGTGTCGGATAGAAGAGTTTTGACGTCCAGCAGAAATTCAAATTTCGTGTTCAGGTCTTTTAGTCGTAAAAACCGTGTTGACATCTCTTGTCGAAGTCGATAAAAAAACGCTCTTCATAACGCGCACAATTTGTTCTTCTGCTGAAAGTCTTGCATTTCTTGCCAGTTCTCCTGGCATCTTCCGACGTCGCCTAATTCTTCTGTCCACATCGATCCCCCAGGCTGTGCATCTTATTTTGGCGTTTTATACAGCAACTTGGCTCAAATCATCACGAAACTTGACAAATTCATGCTCCAAAGATTCAAGATCAGTTGCTGCTTCCTTGCAATTCATAGTAGGATCCTGTAAGCGCTTCTGAACACGATACATTTTTCCAAGAATGACATTCCAGAAATGTGATAAAACTATGGAGTTAAAATTTAATACGCATGCCTGTAACTTGTCTGCATCACTTCTGGTTTCAGGCGTCATAGTTACGTCCTCCGATAATTTGTCTAGCAGCCATACTAGTTCATCCAGTTCTTCATAGATAGCTTTAACAGCTTCTGATTGTGTACTCCAGCGTGTTTCAGACTCCCGCTTTACTGTGATGGGCACAGCTTTTTTTTAACTCTTCCCAACGAATTGTTGAACGAGAGAAAAACAAATATATACTTTCAACTGTTGCAAAAAATGTGACGACAAGTGGATCCTGTTTAGCTGAGTGTACTCCTGCTAAGTTTAAGCTGTGGTTGTCACAGTTGACAAACAATGCTCTAATATTTGTCACATATTCGTTGTTGAAGGCCGGATATATGCCCAGTCATCACAGCAGCATTGTCATAACATTGTGCCCGACATTCGGCTAGAGGTATGTTGTCAGATTTCAGTCTCTCGACGATGACTCTTTTTAGGCTTGCTGCATCTTTTGCATGTATCTCGATATAACCTAAAAATTATTATTTGATAGTTACTTTTTTAGTTTGAAAATCCACATCCACAAGTCTTATGACCTGAGAAAGCTGTTCCCGATGTCCTAGATCAGGAGTTGAGTCAAGTAAGATACCGTAGTACTTGTTTTTCCTGATATCACTCAACAATTGGTACTTTACAGTCGACACAAGTATGTGGATACATTCATTCTGGATTTCCGGTGACAAATAAGAAACTGATCCCGGATTATCTCCTGCGTGCTGTACGTGTTTTGCTAACAATGGGTCATACTGAGCAACGAGTTTGATCAGCGCGAGAAAGTTTCCAACATTTTTATCCTCATCCGCATTCAAATTTTCCTCATGGCCACGTAGTGCCAAATTTTGTGAAACCAGAAACTTAATACAGGTGAGTATCCTTTGCAATATATCTCGCCAACGTTGTTTTTCCAAATGAATCTGAGCTTGAACCACTGCGTCAATTCCAGTACCATCAATTATCCTTCGTTCGGCTTCCTTCCGTACTGTGGCTAGGATTGTTTTAATGAGAATTTAGTTTTTCTGGCTTTCTCCACTTGTTGAAACCGTTTGTTAACTCAAACGAAGCTTGTGAGTTTGAACTCGATGATGTAAATAATAGACAACAGAAACAGTAAGCAGCTTTATTGATTGGTGAATATAATAGCCACGAACGATTCACTTCCTCTCTGTTCGCTAGTCGGCGTTTAAACCATGCTGATGTAATTGAACGTTCTCTGGATACTGATGATAGATTGTCTCTGTGCTGAAAAGGCAAGGATCCGAGAGTAATTTCATTGCGAAGAGGTTGTGATATTTTCGATAGCTTTGTCGTTTTATCAAATTCTAAGTAGCCAACATCGTGAAACCTTAGTACAGCAGGAACAGCATCATAATGAGTATTTTCAGCGTCTCTATCAGAAGATTCTTCTATCTCATCTTCCCCGTTACTGTCAACAAGTTCATCATCATGTCGTAGTTTCCGCCACCAAAAAACAGGCCAGTGACTAAGGCTGAAAGACTGCGCCTGTTTGTTGTTTGGGACGTTCTTCCATGTAAGTTCTTAATAGGCGTACCAAAATGTAATTACATGACATGTAGGCTGTGTGTGGCGGGATATATAAACTTTTAGGTTGAGGTGTAGATTTGTGCAGTAGTTTCAGGCTGCCGCGCCCGCCGCAATAAGTTATAATGTCACGTTGTAAGCCTCATTTTGGCGCCCCTTTACCTTGGCGCCCGGGGACATATGTACCCCCCTGCCCCCCCCTCGCTACGCCTCTGAGCCCCAGCCCAGGCCGATATATAACGGGTTGTTGGTGAAGAAGATCCACGTGGGGGTTGAAGAAGCCTCTAGCCACGCGGTCCGGGACCCAGCTCGTGGTCAGGACCGGGATAGCGGGACCGTGTCTAGTTCTGCCGTAGCGTGGTTAGATGGGCGTTCAACACCCGAGTGTAGGTTACGTTATACTGGTAGGAACGAAGTGGACCAGACCACCAATAGATTAATGTGTCCGTCCGTCCGTCCGCGTTTGTCCGTCCGTCCGTCCATCCGCGTTTGTCCGTCCGTCCGTCCGCGTTTGTCCGTCCGTCCGTCCGTGTATCAACATCGCCCCCTACTGCAAACACTTGGCATGACCCTGTCCGACAAGATGGCCGCCCGCTCCCCCTGCGATCTGTGAATTAAACAAGATGGCCGTCGCTTCCGGCGCATCACGGCAAAACTTTAAACTTCGCTTCAAAATTACTTTACTGAAACGCAGCACGTTTATTTAAAAAATTACTTTACTGAAACGCAGCACGTTTTTTTAACACATAGACAAGAAACATTTATTAACACAGAGACGAGATACATTTAATCGCCTTATTTGTGCACGAAAAGCACGGCGCGAGGCCTAGTGCGGCAGGCTTCGCGAGGCCTAGTGCGGCAGGCTTATTAACACAGAGATGAAACGGAGCACGTTTATTTACAAAAAAATTACTTTACTGAAACGCAGCACGTTTTTTTTAACACAGAGACAAGAAACATTTATTAACACAGAGACGAGATACATTTAATCGCCTTATTTGTGCACGAAAAGCACGGCGCGAGGCCTAGTGCGGCAGGCTTCGCGAGGCCTAGTGCGGCAGGCTTATTAACACAGAGATGAAACGCAGCACGTTTATTTAAAAAAAATTACTTTACTGAAACGCAGCACGTTTTTTTAACACAGAGACAAGAAACATTTATTAACACAGAGACGAGATACATTTAATCGCCTTATTTGTGCACGAAAAGCACGGCGCGAGGCCTAGTGCGGCAGGCTTCGCGAGGCCTAGTGCGGGAGGCTTATTAACACAGAGATGAAACGCAGCACGTTTATTGTTGTTGTGCATATTGGCAGTGGTGCCTGACTCGGCTGAATCTGCAGCCCGGCAGCGGCAGAGCAGAGGCAGCGAGAGGCCTCGTCGCTGCTGCTCACTACATCTCTGTCACTACATCTCTGTCGTGTTCACTACATCTGCTGTGTTCACTACATCTCTGCCGTGTTCACTATCATCTCTACATCTCTGTCGTGTTCACTATCATCTCTACATCTCTGTCGTGTTCACTACATCTCTGTCGTGTTCACTATCATCTCTACATCTCTGTCGTGTTCACTGCATCTCTGCCGTGTTCACATCTCTGCCGTGTTCACCACATCTCTGTCGTGTTCACCACATCGCTGCCGTGTTCACTACATCTCTGCCGTGTTCACTACATCTGCTGTGTTCACTACATCTCTGCCGTGTTCACTGTCATCTCTACATCTCTGTCGTGTTCACTATATCTCTGTCGTGTTCACTATCATCTCTACATCTCTGTCGTGTTCACTACATCTCTGCCGTGTTCACTACATCTCTGTCGTGTTCACCACATCTCTGCCGTGTTCACTACATCTCTGTCGTGTTCACTACATCTCTGCCGTGTTCACTACATCTCTGCCGTGTTCACTACATCTCTGCCGTGTTCACTACATCTGTTGTGTTTACTACATCTGCTGTGTTCACTACATCTGCCGTGTTCACTACATCTCTGCCGTGTTCACCACATCTCTGCCGTGTTCACCACATCTCTGCCGTGTTCACCACATCTCTGCCGTGTTCACTACATCTCTGTCGTGTTCACTACATCTGTTGTGTTCACTACATCTGCTGTGTTCACTACATCTGCCGTGTTCACCACATCTCTGCCGTGTTCACCACATCTCTGCCGTGTTCACCACATCTCTGCCGTGTTCACTACATCTCTGTCGCGTTCACTACATCGTATTCACACGCAAGTATTTCTACTTGTGCTGCAATCTTTGATTATTTAGCTGCTGGCTGCATGTTTGGTGGCGATGCTACCGTTATAGCAGCACCAACTGCGGTTGGTTCTGGGTCCATGGAAACGACGCTTTTCACTGCGAGTTTGTTAAGGGTTCCAGCAGCAAATGCGGTCTCTGTTTCAGCAAGCATCTTTTCAACGTGGGCGTCCAGACAACCATTGGGGTCTTCAAAGTCGTGGTTGTTTTCGGTATCCATGTCGTGCGCGCGAATAAAAACTCGAAGTGCCAAACAAACACTGCTCAATGTAGTACTGTTATATGAATATGCCAAACGCCCGTTTATTCAACTCTATGTAGACGACATAAAATGCACCAAGGTGCCGTTTATTCCCTCTATTTTATTTCACCTTTATACTAGTAAATGCATTCGAGTTTCCCCATCTAAGGTCAATTAATCTCAGATGTGATCGTTTGGAAATGAAAGACTACGAGTCTTTAAATCTCACAGCGTTTAATGTCAAAACAAACACTTTTAATTAACGTTACACTAGAATACAGTAATTTTTTCTTTAACTCCTCTATACCCGGTCGATATCCCTGTACCGGTACTAAGTATTATTCCTACCAGCCCACCCCGCAGGGTCCTGTTACTGGTAGGAACGAAGTGGACCAGACCACCAATAGATGATATCGTCCGTCCGTCCGTGTATCAACATCGACCCCTACTGCAAACACTTGGCAGGACCCTACAAAAACCTTTTGACTCAGTGGGGCTTTCCTGGCTTAACAAGTGTAATAATACATTATGTTTATATTCTTTGGTTATTCGTTCCTACCAGCCCACCCCGCAGGGTCCTGTTGTTGTGTTGAGTTGATTTCATAAATAGCGTTTCTCCCAAGACAACATCTGCGACTCAGTTGGACTCACTACACATAGTTTAATTGTTGAACATGTCAATAATTCAATAAACTTGTCATTGATACTTATGTTATGGCACTTTAGGAGTCGTCATTATTATGCATCGAATTAGTTCAACGTTTTCCACAGCAGTCTGCTTTGGTGGCATAGAGGCACTTATATGCATGCCTCTGCAACAATAATTTGGAAGGTTCAGTTAAAGTGAGGCAGAGTCAATGGACGACCAGCAGGTGGCAATCGTCTCCCACTTGTGGCGTTCGTTACTTCATCTTAATTTAGAATCAGAATCATACGGGAAGAATCCGATCAGCTATAAAGCTTTTTTTCACAGATATCCAGTCGGGGCGGGTCAGAACGTTACAACAGTACAAAACACGACAGGAGTGCAAAGTTTAGGAAAGGTAAGCGAATCGCTAAATAAAACCATGTATTTCTTATTTTATCAGTTAAAAGCCCTCTCAGCTATTAGCTTCTTTTTCAGAAGTGACCTAGCCACAAATGATAGCTCGGGGAAATGGCTTATCATTTAGACAATTTAAAGCAGCAACACAATGTAAACGCATAATTCTAAATGTGGAGAGATTAACCGGAGGACTTGGAGAAAAAAATCAACACTCCAAATATACAGGCGTCAGGGTCGGAGGAATCCTTCATTGACTCACCTAATGCAGTGTCAACCTAAAGTTAATCTTAATTCCACAAAAAACACATATCGTTGACGAATGTGTCACAATTATACATTGGCACTACAGAGTTACTGAATGCACCGAAAATAGTATCCTTTCAACTTGTATGAAACACGGTATTATGAGGTAAACAATACAATGACAGAAATATAAAAGTGTAATGGAAGACAATATGTACTGTAGTATACATGTTGCAGTGGTTGGTGTACTGCACTATAAACGACCAAAGTTCAATTCCCGGCCAAAGCTAATATCGGTGAAGGGTGACATCTGGTTTTGGGTCCTCCACTCCCCTTCATCAACCTACATTGACCAGCGTATGGCCAAATAAGCCCCGTGACCAATATGGTGTGGAGAGGCTTTATTTCAACAGTATATTAACAAATGACTGTATTGTGATGTGTATTATTATCATTGTTCCAAAGCATAAAAAAATCAACTATTAAAGTTGAAGATTAAACTTGAATCTAATTTACAAATCCAAAAGTTAAAAGTAACCAATGTACAGGTGCTGTGCCAACGCATTCAATAATTGTATCGCAATGAAATGGAGAGATGTGAAATATAATGCAGTTCACTGTAATGTTTGTCTTTCAAACTTGACATTTCACAGTATTTTATAATAGGTAAAGCTTGAGTAGTTATGTTTCGCAATATCCTTGTAGCTTCTGCAGTCATAAACACAATTTCTTGTGAAGTTGGTGGTAACATTTTACAAGCGTTCTTAAATTATTGTATTGATTGGAGCCACATAAAAGGATATTTTGTAGCATACCTTAGGAATACGTTAAACGGCACATTTCTATTCAATATTATACTGCTCCAAAAGTTTTGAGATTTGTATAACCCATTGTTTTTCAATCCAGATTTGGCTTGAGTTGACTGCAGTTCTTCATACGGATCTCTCGCAAGGTTTCATTGAACTTTGTGGGCAGCAAAATCAAGGCAAGAGGTATGTATGGTTATCTAAATCGTCACTGTACACTTGCTAAACTTATATATCTGAACCTCTTACGTTCCTTCTTCGATCTAGAAGTTGTATGTATATATGATAAACTTATTTCGCAACATACGTATCCAACCGTGATAATCGGAGTGAGACTTTATTTTTTCAAAATTGACTTACTTGGAAATACTTGGTCAACAGAGTATATTTTGTGTGAGAGGAAGGCCATATATTTTTTTGTAAATTACAGTCATACCTCGGTATACGACCGCGTTGGAATACGTCGAATTTGGGAAACGTCGTGTTTTGACGAAAAAAAAATGTCTTGGGATACGACGTCTTGCTTGGGATACGACGCGCTTGCTCGAACTTGTATGGGTCAGGATGGGTAACCGCGTACCCGCGTAGACCCCGTTCACGACTCCTCCCCTTCCTCACCACCATCCTCGTAGGCTATCAACTCCTCTCAGCAAGGTAAAGTAATGTTAAATTTTATTTTTATTTAAATTTATTTGAATTTATTTATGCATATATTTTAATGTATGTATACATTTTAGTTATAAGTAGTGTCTAAATTATTTTATACAACCCCATTAATGTATAATATGCCATATAAAATAGAATTTCTTATACTCTGGAACGGATTATTTCCTTTCCCTTTATTTCTTATGGGGAAAATTCGTTTGGTTTCCGTCATTTTCGGTATAAGTCCTACGTTCTGGAACGAATTAACGACATATACCGAGGTACCACTGTATACTGAAAACTTCGTACAGATCGGTCAACATCCTACCCACTTTCGGGCCATCTCCACGAACCTTGATGCCCCTGAAGATTGATTGCTTACTTACATGAAGATTGCAGCACGAAGCACTAATTATGCCTCCAACACGCTGGGTCACAGGCATGTCCTGCAGTGCCTCGCAAAAATATATAACACGTAAAACATTTCATAGGAGCTTTGATGAAGGCCTCCCCAAGCCGCTGCCACCTCTCACGATTCTGTGATGTGGTTAATCCACCTAGCACATGCACACAACCCGATTTAACCAGTTCATTTCCTAGATTGATATTCTCTTGGACATGTTCCATTCCTTGGCTGCCACTTTGTATATTATTCGTGATCATTGGCCATCTTCCCTTCCAGTGGCGTATCCTGCTGCCAAAGCCCACTTACTTTTCTTGATTGACTGGGTAATGTTATTAACCTGGGGATGTACCCTAATTCATGTGCTCCACTTTCTCAATGTATTTCCAAGCACGCATCTCTCCATGCTTCTTTTTCAAGTTATGACCACGTTTTTTCTGAACCGTATGTTATACCAGGTGGTACACACTGCACACAACCCGATTTAACCAGTTCATTTCCTAGATTGATATTCTCTTGGACATGTTCCATTCCTTGGCTGCCACTTTGTATATTATTCGTGATCATTGGCCATCTTCCCTTCCAGTGGCGTATCCTGCTGCCAAAGCCCACTTACTTTTCTTGATTGACTGGGTAATGTTATTAACCTGGGGATGTATCCTAATTCATGTGCTCCACTTTCTCAATGTATTTCCAAGCACGCATCTCTCCATGCTTCTTTTTCAAGTTATGACCACGTTTTTTCTGAACCGTATGTTATACCAGGTGGTACACACTGATTATAATTATAAACGTTCTATCGTTACTTTTTATTGTCACGTTTAGGATTCCAAAAGCACTCCAACCTGCTCTTGTCCACTTCATTATTCCATATTTTTGTCAGCCTTCCGTCAATGGCTGTTCCAGGCAAGCACATTCTGCGATGTTTTCAAGTTGTGTTCCTCTCACAAATACCTTTGACTACTCAGTGAACTTGTCCTACCTGACTTTTGTTTTGGCCAACTTTGCAGCCTTCTACATTAAGTTATTCTAATATTTCCTGCAGTTTATTCCCATTGGATGTTATAATGACTGTCATCAATAAATCTGATATCGTTAATCTGTTCTCTATTAACGTGCATGCATTTGTTTCTCAAAAAATGTTTTTTTTTGTAAAAATATCTTCTAATTTCGCTGTGAATAACTATTGTGAAAGCAAGTCACCTTGTCTAATTACCTTTGCAACATGTATGATGGTATTTACTTTGTGGAATCTTACAGTAGTTTTTCCATTTTTGTAAATACTTTTTATAGCTTATAAATATATATTTTAGTTAGGCCTTGGTTTTCATGAGCTTGGACGATGGAACATGTGTAGGTTCTTATATGTGCAGTGATGGTGTCTCCATCACAAATAATGGAAAGAATGACCAAAATGTGGTGTTGTGGACTTTTCGGCAGGATGTACAGATATAGATCCACAAAGCCCATGCATTAATTTACATATCATCTTCAAGAAAAAAACACTGCAGTAGAAGCTACGTAATGTACTCCATGTCGCAATGCCTATTTTGTTTTTGTTTAATTTTAAAGGGTCAGTTTAAATTTGCTTGGTATTGTTTTGTAACGGTGGTCGTGACATTTTTAAAGGCATGCTGCTCTTGATCGGCAGCATTTCACATTTTCCAGCAGACTGCCCGGTTCCCAAGTGCTTCTGAAAACAACCCTCTCTCTCTCTTTTCCCTTTAACAAACTAAAACCATGTTGAGCCAATTTCCCAACAGCATCTGTTTTTGTCTGGATGAGTGCTGCTGTCACTTCAGACACTTGTGTAAACTATAGTTACGTGACATCAACCCAATGGCTGTGAACAGACATCGTCTGTTTTTATAAGTAAGTACCACATAAGTTGTCTAGAGCTTGCTAAAAAAAATGTTTAAACACCCATCAACTGTCTTGTATTTTTAGTTGCTGATAAAGCAGCATTAACATAGATTTAGGAAATCGCACGTTAATATATTCAATTGGTTATTAACGTGGAGATTTGTCGTTTGTTTTATAGTCAACTCTTCCCTCAGCATAGCACTGGACAGATCATAACATATCTCAAATAACTCAAATATATCCATGATGCATCATCATGCTCAATTTAAGAAAAACAGAAGCTCCAAAGCATCATAGTGAACAAAGGTAATTTTTAAAATACCAGCGCAGCAGAATGAATCATGCCACAAAATTCCGTTATAAAGGTGAAGAAAAACTAGGTTTCGATTTAAAGCTTTCGTGACTGCAGGGATTCATCTTCTTGGTTCTTTCGGTAAAGTCACGTAGAAGGGAAGTAATAAAATAATAAAAATAAAACAAAATAAAATAATTCTCACGACGTTTCGGCCACAACACAAAAAGCCGTCCTCAGGTGAAGACAGGTCTGTCGAGGCGGCAGCGTCTAAAAGAAAACACCACCACGCTTGGAGCGTCTATTTAAGCTGGGTTGGAAGGGGGGGGGGGAAATGCGCATTGAGAAAATAATCTGCATATCAAGAAGAATTTAGCATATTTATGGGAAATTCAGGAATACGATTAGTGCTATTTGTGAAATGCTAATCCTGCATAATGCCCATGCATTATGTAGGATTAGCAGCATCAAAGGGAGGGGGATAGGGGTAGCATTAATAAAGGGAAGGAATGTTAATAGTATGTAGCTGCAGTAACTAAACAACAACGTAAAACGCTAAAGTATAAACTACATAGTATTAAATTGTATACTGTATTACTATACACTACCCTATGTCTTAGAATAATACATAGTGTAATATTACACTATGTATTATTCTACCCACCCAACTGTATACCACACTGCTGTATATTCACTATACAATTTCGATACTATATATTACCTTATACATTGTATTAAACATTACACTTTAATACTATTTATTATTATACAATATGCTATACACTATACCATTGACCGTCGCGTGAACGGAGCAAAGAATTCATTCCCTGCGGAGAATACAAGATATATAGTCAATGTCAGTGAGTGGAACGCGGTCTGAAAGTCACCGTAAACGTGGACACAATCAGTTAAGATCCGAAATGGTTAATTACGTCCTTCCAATGATTGCTAAGCCGGAATCCATCTTCTCGGTTGAAATTGTCTCTGTGTTTGTATATGTGGATCGCCTCATGAACGAATCTCTCATGGTAGCCAGATGGCTTGCAGAGAACCTCTGTCTTGGAGAAGTCAATGTCATGTGAGCCCACTGAATTGTAACAGTGATCTGTCACGGCTGAGGTGTTTGTCCACCGTGTTTCAAGTCTGCTTTATGTTCACGGATGCGGTCCGAGACATGTTGTTTGGTTTCTCCAATGTAACTGCTACCACAGAGGCAACTTAGTTTGTAGACGCCAGGGTAATGTATGTCTGGAACCACATCTTTTACAGACGGGACCAGATCACGGATTTTATGTACTGTGTTGAATCGAACCTGGATCTTGTGTTTAATCAGGATTTTGGAGATCTTTTTTGTGACCCCAGCAATGTAGGGTAAGGTGATGGTCTTGAGAGGCTCCTCAACAGGATCCTTCTTGATGGTTGGAGTGATGGCTTTGCGGATTGTGTAGTCGGAGTAACCATTAGCCTTAAGAGCTTGGCATACGTGTTTGAGTTCACTGGCAATGTGTTCCTGGTAGGAAATGCATTGGGCTCTATGGTATAGAGTCTTGATGAGGGAATTCTTCTGGGATGGATGGTGGTGGGAATCCGGTTTCAGGTAAGCATCCATATGGGTGGCTTTCCTGTAGACAGAGTGGCTCAGTGAACCATCAGGTCTCCTTTTAATCAGGACATCCAAAAAGGGTAGCTTGCCATCTTTTTCGACTTCCATGGTGAATCTGATGGCTGGTTGTATGGAATTGATGTGGTCGAGAAATGGGTCTAGAGCAGGCCGGCCATGTGGCCAGATGACAAAAGTGTCATCTACGTACCTCTTCCATAAGGTCGGGCATAGAGTGGCAGTCTGGATGGCGTCAGTCTCAAATTTCTCCATGAAGACGTTGGCTACAACCGGAGATAGGGGGGAGCCCATTGAGGTGCCCTCAGTTTGCTTGTAGAAAGTTCCATTCCAGGTGAAGTATGTATTGGTTAAGCAGTGTCTCACCAGAGGGGGTACCCCAGCATTCAGTCCTTGATGAACCAAGTCTTCAATGATTGCGATGGTGTCAGGTACAGGAACTTTGGTGAATAAGGAAACCACATCAAAACTGACAAGCAGGTCATCTGGGGACAGGGAAATCCCCTTTATTGTCGATACCAGGTCAGTAGAGTTTAGTACCTGCATTTCCCATAAATATGCTAAATTCCTCTTGATATGCAGATTATTTTCTCAATGCGTATTCCCCCCCCCCCCTTCCAACCCAGCTTAAATAGACGCTCCAAGCGTGGTGGTGTTTTCTTTTAGACGCTGTCGCCTCGACAGACCTGTCTTCACCTGAGGACGGCTACTTGTGTTGTGGCCGAAACGTCGTGAGAATTATTTTATTATGTTTTATTTTTATTATTTTATTACTTCCCTTCTACGTGACTTTACCGAAAGAACCAAGAAGAGAAAAAAACTAGGTTGTCAAATGTGTAGGGTGATTATGGCACATGTCACCTTGGAACTGTTTGTTTGTGTTGATGTGCATTTCAATATTTTACGTGTAAAACATCTTCAGTACCCCTGTTTATGAATGCCCCTTATGTCGGTGCTTTAAATATTGATGCAGACAACTTGATGACGAAATTGAGGAAATGCTTTTTTACAAGTGGCGGGGCATTGATTTACGAACCTGTCACACTTTGGAACATAATAGAACAAAAACTCATACACAAGCAGGCTAATGAGTTACCAAATTGTAAATAGAGTCATGACATTTGGAGCAATTATATGCAGACCTTTATAGTTAACTCGCGGGAAGTACCCGGTGTTGCCCGGGGGGAGAATATCTTTCAAAACTTCTCTTAAAAACATAATATATACATATGTATTGAGTCCAACTTAGTCGCAGACGTTGTTTTCAGAGCAATACTGTTTATTACATCAACTCAACACAACATAATGTAACCTACACTTGGGTGTTGAACGCCCATCTAACCACGCTACGGCAGAACTAGACACGGTCCCGCTATCCCGGTCTGGACCATGAGCTGGGTCCCGGACCGCGTGGCTAGAGGCTTCTTTAACCCGACGTTGATCTTCTTCACCAACAATCCGAAGAACCCTGAGCCCCTTACGGGGCCCGTTATATCGGCTTGGGCTGGAGCTGGCTCCGCCCCTCGCCCTGCCCACCTTCTAGATCTCTCGAGCTCTTTCCCGAAGGCTCCTGAGAGCTCCTTTATACTATGTGACCACCCAGCGGCCCCTGTACACCGGTGGCCCCCCTCCAATATCATCCAGTCACGTGTCGGCAGGTCAACCAGCATATCATGCCCCAACGTAACCCTGGCTGGCTGACACTCTCTCTTGCTCCCTCACCGGGAGCCCGCACCACACGCTGTACGCGGTGCTTCTGCGCTAACCAGCGCTCACCCAAGCCCTGCTAGGGCTGGTACTACGCCCAGTAACCGGGTTGCACATAATGACAACATATTATCCGCCATGGCTTCGCAAGCCCGGCACCACACAGTGACATTCACAGTCACTACATCACCTTCCCCTCTGTAGCATCCAGCCGTCCCGGCTGCCAACTCCCCCGCAAGTAAGCAACCGACGTCCATATATACAGAACAACAACAACAAGTGTGCTCCAACAATAACAGAAAAGCGCAATAAATTACCCAAACCCGAACTGTACAATATATACACCGAGAGAGAAAAAAACACGCAACATCGAGAAAAAAATTCACAACCCAACAATCGCGTCGTACAAAATCCCCACAATCAACATCTCCCACCCACAACGTGTAACAACATCCGTGGGCTCGATGGCAAGCAGGATCAGCCAAATACTCGCGATGACTCATGCAAGCGCAACAATCCATGACGGTGTGAGTGTGCAATGCGTGGGGATCATGTGAATCGAGTCTTTGAGCGAGTCCGTGAAGCCGGGCCTCCAGGCGGGTTGGGCTCGTCCGCCCTGAAAGGCCCGGGGGGGGAACAAGAAATCGACCCAATGAAGCCGGCTCCTCACGAAGAGCAGTAGGCCGGGCCATCGGGTTCTTCACGTCCAGAGCACGCGAGGCCGACACGAGCGGCCGCATGCGAGGCATCAATCGCGCAGTGCCTGGGGGCGGAACATAAACACTCTCCTGAGGACCCGCATCAGCAGACGCACCTCCCAGCTCGTCGGGCACACCCGACACTCGGCCCCTGCGATATGGAGATGAAACAAACTCACACGGCGCGATAAATGGCTTAAGACGAGAGGGGTGTACAAACCAACTCCACTGACAAAACTGAATCTGGACACATTGCGGCCGCACAACCCGAACAACATCAACCGACCCTCTCCATGGTTGCAGCAATTCGGGAGATGTGCCCACGGGCACCTGCGGACAATGCAACCAGGCCCTGTCCCCCGGCGTCTAATCGCACAGGGAACCACACGCTCCCTTGAGCCGCTCGTTGGCCAACTTTCTGGCCCGTGAGTTAACACTGGCAGCTTCCCGCACCTCGGAAAGTTTGGCAAGAGTGAAACGAACCGAATCAGAAATTTTGGACACTTTCGCGGTGTGCTAGCATGAGAAATACTCAATGCCCACGAGCAAGTACCTATTTCCACGCGCGGAAGTAAGAAACGGCCCGAGAATATCGAGGGCAACAATTTCGTCGCGAACATGCACCGACTCCCTCCGAAACCACGCGTGACTCCGACGCAAATCAGACCCCCACGATGGGAGAAGTGAACCACGGGGCCGAGTGTGGGGTGCGCCGTGACTCGCCTTAGGAAGCAGGGAGTTGTAGGAAGGTGGACATCCCAGGGGCCATCGTCGAGGAACCCGGCAGCCCGATTGGACGTGCTCCGGCCAGCCGCAGTTGTAGCAGGCGATCCATCCACTGCTGGACTAGCATAATGCAGACCTCGCCCACCGCCAGTCGTCCCGCTGCCAATCACCATCATCCCAACGAACGCCGCTCCGCTGGTGCAGCGAGCATGCAGGAGCAGGCTCCTTGTCTGTGTGGGCCCCGGGCTCCGTGGAAGACGTAGCACATGCCACCAACACCCTGTCATGTTGCAGGGTCTGCTGTGCCTGTATACACCTGGCGATCTTGAGTGAAGATACCTCACTGTCCTCGGTGGGGAGCACAGTATGGAGGTCCTTCGCGAGTCCCAACATCTTCTCGAGGACCAAGGCGTCAAGGCCGTCGTGGTCCATTTTTGGGAACGCAGCCTTCGCCAGCACCAAGAGCACACTTCGATAGGCGAGAGCCAACTCACCATCCCCTTTGCATCTTACTTCTGGCGGGTGCTCAGCGGAGGCTCAAAAACAGCGGGCATCTGGTCAAACGCCTACGTGAGGGTGGACCTCTCGGATGGCGGGATGGCGAGGAACGCCGCCAAGGCGTCGTCATCTCTGAGTTGCATTGCCCTGTTAGGTGCCTCTACATTAACGGGCTGGGTCTCACTGACATGGCCACCTCTGCTCCCTTAGCCTCGATGTATCGATGGTTCTGGCTGTGTGATGGGCTTTGTGTCTCATTGGCGTGACCACCATTGCGGTGATTCTCTTGCGTGGACACGCTTGCCTCACAGCGCAGTTGGCAGCACCGCAGCTTGTGTTACACATAGACATGACATTAACTTACTAATCCTCCTAATCTCCCTGCCTAATCTCTCCCATCAACATAGTGCCAATGTCCCATTAACACTGCTGTTGTACGCATATGTGGGGATGATACTCTTATGCGGCGACGGAAGCTCATTTCATGCTAATCTCTCTCCCTAATCTCTCTCTCCCTAATCTCCCCCATGAACATAACTGACGTGCTTGCGTCCGGGGATGGAATTCCTTTCTAGCTCAGACCCCGCTTGCTTGCCCATCGCCACATATATAACCTTGTTGTAACAGCTCTCTCGCTGGTTCAGCAGTTCCACTGCTGGATTATTTTTTTCCGCCTGAGGACGACCGCTTGTGTTGCGATCGAAACGTCGTGATAATTTTTTTTTTCTACCTACGTGACTTTACCGAAAGAACCAAAGAGTATGGATTCCTGCAGTCACAAAAGCTTCAAATCAAGATTAAAGTCTGAAGACATTATCCAATATCAGCACAAAAACAGCACGTGGAAAGAAAGCACGGGATGTGGTTCTGAAGGCAAATATAAACCTGTTCAGCCACATGATCCTGGTGGCTGAAAGCAGGAAGGTGAATATGAAGGATGTCCTTGCCCACCCACTGGGTCCACTGCCATGGGCACTGGCAAATGCTGATGCGTTCCTACGAAAAACAAACAAGGCTGCACTTGCCAGAGAGCTTGAAAAGAATGTGTCTCCTACAGAAGACATCACAACCCCATCTACTTCCATCATTGATGGGATGAGCCTGGTCCTAAAAAATGAATGGCAACAGCAAAACCTTTGTACAGGTGGCAGATTCAGCCTTGACCCAGGTCCTCCACGAGGGGGCACAGAGTGAGAGGATTGATGTTGTTTTTTATGTCTACCGACAGACTTGGATCAAAGATGCTGAACGACTGAACCGGGGTGCAGACACCATTCTCCAGTACAAGAACCTTGCAGGGGGACACCACGTCCAGCAGTGAAGAAAATTCCTGTGCAGCCCCTCCAACAAGACCAGTTTCATCAAGTTTCTGGTGGAAGAGTGGAAACTCCCACGATACAGAGAGATGCTGCATGGCAAGGTGTTGTACATGACCTGTGAGGTAACCTGCTACAAGTTGACAGAAGATGAGTGTGGTGTGAGGAAGTAGCAAAGCTGCACTCCATGCATGAAGAAGCTGACACCCGTCTGCTCCTGCATGCATTGTATGCAGCAAATGTGGGCTCAAAGGCAGTTATCATCACAGCTGAGGACACTGATGTCATTGTGCTTTGTCTTGGCTTCCAGAAGGACATCACCTGTCCCATCTACCAGAAGTATGGGACACAGAACCGCAAGGTATCTTGGAGACAGCATCTGTGACAGCCTAATTGGCTTACACGCCTTCACAGGCTGCGACCCTGTAAGTGCATTCGCCGGTCGAGGGAAGCTGAATGCCCTGAAGATGGTGAGAAAGGACACTTCCTGCCAAGAGACTTTTAGTCGACTGGGGTAGTCATGGAATGTGAGTGATGAGCTGTTCCAGAAAATTGAGCAGTTCACCTGTCGCCTGTATGTTGCTAATATCGGCACTGGTGAGGTGAACGAACTGCGCTACCAGCTCTTCTGCACCAAGAGCTGGTAGCACCAAGAACTGGGGAGAAGTCGAGTCCAGCCAGCTGCCACCATGTAGAGACTGTCTCTTCATGCATGTTCAACGAGCCAACTATTAGGCAGCAATCTGGAAGTGCTGTCTGTAGGCTAACCCTGTGGTGCCAAGCCCTACTGAGTATGGATGGACAGACAATGATGGCAAGCTGGCCATTTACTGGATGCGCTCCCCACCCGCACCAGATGTGGTCTTGGAACTACTAGCATGCAAGTGTGTGCGTTCATGCAAAATGCCAAGTTGCACGTGCCTGTCAAATGCACAGACATGTGCATGTTACGGACCTGCAGTAACCAAAAACTGCAGGATGATCCAGAACCTGACTTTCAACTCGGGGAGTCAGATGACGAGATAGACGAGCAGTTTGATGAGCGACATAGGGTGGTGATTCTGATGGTATTACTGTGGTAGTAGTATACATTGATGCACAGTGTGGTGATTCTGGCCTTGGTTACCCTTGTTAACACCATCTAAGTACACACAAAGCTTGATAACAACAATAATGTAACCTTCTTCACATATCCCCATCACTAACGATATATATGGGATTACATGTATCATTGACTAAGTATATGCGAATATCAATGTTTATAATATTCAAGTAGTTCCTTACCTCACTATGGTATTCATTATTATCCTGTGTTTTCATTGTGCATTTAAACCAATAAAGACCAGTTTGTGACTTAACTGGCTTTGGTCTAGGTAGTTTTTCAGTAATAATGCTCATTTCATCATTCCGGACGCCTATCATAGGGTATGGGTATAAAATTCATGGTAACTACAACTAAGCTGCCAGTCCGCAAAGGTTATCATATCAGAATATGTCCCACACACATGGAGGATGACAAAAATCATTGCTAGTCTTTGCCACCTCAGGTGGTACCAATAAGTGTTTTTTTTGGTCTGGGCCCATGGACTATGATCCAGGGTCTCAGTGATGCTGGTTCAGTGCTCTCTGACTCCTTAGCCACTCAGCCACAATATCTCGTAATTCGTTTTTACAATGTCACTATTATTTCCACAAAATGCCATTTAACCGTTATGTAAACATAATGCTGTTTCTAATCTACCGCATTGAAAGGAACGAAATGTTATCATCGCTGGCAAGGTTGGAGCTGTTGACATTAGCAGCGTTGGGAGAACGCGCTGGTTGTGCCACAGCCCGGAGTGATGATGGTAAGGTGTGCTCGCATCAAGGCAATGGCTGTGATGACCGAGCTTAAACTTGATTATTAAACACTAGTCTACCATGAGCATTTGTTGTAAAGTACCGTAGCATTGTCTTATTTGATCAGGATACCAATACGACGTTAATGGTCTTGCAGTTCAGTGCGGATTACGATAAAAATGCTACAGCAGTGAGTACGGTGTTTTAATGCCCTTGAGGTGTGCCCTTGAGGCATAAACACACGGCAGATTTGTGTTCAACTTCTTGTTTGGTGCATTCGCCTTGGACTAGGTTGATACATTTTTGGTTGTGTAGAGCATCTAGTACAAGTGTTTCCTTTAATATTTGTAGAATATGTGAAGGGCTTAAGTGACTCGTCACCAAAACGTTTAACTCACGAGTAAATTCCTGTCGTTTATGCCAGACAGACATCCCGACATTTTTAAGTCAACTGGAATTTCATAGCAGACCAGAACATAGTCAAGTGCATGCAATATTTTAATGCTTGTGACACCAACAGTTTACGAAGACTAAATTTGCTTGAGTGGAATGTCCCTCCCGAAACAGGAACGAGCCTGCGTTTTAACAGCCCAACAAACCAGACTAAACACTGCTAGAATGTTGGACTACACACTTTTCCCAATACGAGACTAGCATTAAATCAGCAGACTGAACCAAACACGACAGCAGAGCTGGTGAATATTGAGAATATCAGGAAGTTACTATAAAAATGGGCAGACTTAAGGAGCGCTCCTCCTATAACACCAACACGGCAACACCGATGAAACGTGACCTAGTTTGTTGCAACTGAGTTGTGGCTCACTATTATTTGTGTATGCGCCTGCTGTCTATGTATATAGTACAGTGCAGTATATATACACATTTATATGTCAGGCAGATGCCGTTCTAGTTTCATAAGGGAACCGGGTTAGTAGACAGTGGTGTTCGTTTGCGAACGTCAGTTTTGATAGTCTGTAATCGTAATTATAGTGCAATGGTGTACTGTTTTCTACTTTTAACGTGCCACACAGTTTGTACTCTGTCTGGAAGACATTGAACAACTCAAGAGGCACAAGGAATCAGAAAGGCAGCCAGGCAGTGAACTGGTGCCAAAGTTCCCATCTGAAGCTCTGCAGTCCTCTATATATTAAGTTATCTGCTATTCATTGTAATGATTAATTCAATGAGCTGAAATATGGGACTAACAGAATGTACAGTGTTTATCATAAAGCGAAACACAGCTGTCAATCGTCGTAAAAATGTCATAGTGACTTTCTTGTAATTTTACTTTTTTTTTGCTTTTTTGTACATTTGATACTTTGTTGCTCAGAATAGTGCTTCCAATAAATAATTACAGTTGTCTCCCTGACAAATATTGGTTATTTTTTTACAAAATACCAGTTTCATTTTTGGTAATCTGGTTTCTTAATTGGCAACGTGTACTTCCTGGCAAATTTCATGGTGACAAATATAAAACATGTCTTTAAGATTTAATGGATAATTAATGGTAATTTTGACCAGATAGTACCTTTATTGACAATAAATGTTCGGTTTTCAAGTTCTCAGCCAGGTGCTCAGTATGTAATATTAATCCCACATGTGCTATCCATTGCCAATTCAAGTGGTTTTATGGAATTTTATTCATGTAGTTCGCCAGTTGTGATGGTAGTGTCAGTTATTGACACTTAGAACTTCAGTAGAGCAATAAAACATGGCAGGGAACCATTCCCAGTGTCACATCCAATTTTTTTTTTCTGTGAAGGTATCTGGTTCCCTTTGCCGATACAGTATTCTCTTGTTATTCACGAACTTGCTATCCGCGATTTTGGTTATCTGCGAATCGTATCTGTGAATAATATTGTTATTAAGTAGTACATTTATACATATTTTGTAAATCCAGGGATAAAATAATTAAATGATACTTAAATATGATTCGGTCCCGCGCCTCCCCTTATAACATGCATGTCTATTGGACAAGAGGCTTCAAACAGCGCAATTCGACTTTCACAATATTTTTCAGGAAGGCATGTCGCGCATAATGCGAAGGACGCCTGTACTTGGCAGTTCATAGCTGTGTGTAGGAACTGCCTTGGATAATTTTCTAATGTGGCTTTTGTCGTTTCAAGTTCAGTGTGTGAAGGGGTTGTAATTTTTTCATTTTCTACACACATTTATGTTTCAATAGAATGGACATCTTGGTTTTGAAACCAGATGACTTTTTTCCATAGGGTAATTCTCTAATATAAATGCAATTGATCCTAAAATGAATTAATATTGGAATATCTTTACTAGAGTTAGTGCTGGCCCGTGTTACAGTCCGATGGACAGAGCAAATTCATTAACGTTACCACATTTCCATACACTAACATCAAGTTCTCAATTGTGCTTGGGTGGCTAGACGAGAGGTACACATCTCATTATATAAACAGTGTCTCAAGGACGAAGCCACAACTAAGACACATTATTGGTGGGCTGTGCAATTTCCGATGAGGCTGGTGTTTTTCAAGAGTTTCCACAGCAATCTGCACTTAGCCGCAAGGTGATTTCAGTAAACACTGCTTGGAACCTTATAGCTCAGTAACTGACTGTATTCTGTAATAATGTCAGGCCAATATTCTGAATTGGCAAGACTTGATTTCAAAGCTGTGGTCAGATTTTCAATATAACTTTTTGAATGCGTTTAAAGACAGCGATTTCTGCACTCAGACTGGAGAAAATACACCTTAAAAATTTGAAACTCAGATGTTATGTCCTACAAGCCTAAACAAAGTTTAGGCTTGTAGGACACTCTGTCTAGGGTGACTCATATAAATAATTCGTCATTTTAGAAGCAGAAGAAGAGTTTGTGGGTCATTACTTGCTTTAGACACTCAACTGAAAAGATACGAGATGGTCCATAGATAGCAATAAAATTGTCTGGTGACATCTATATGAATATGCATAGATTTTACTCCAGCCATTCCATTTCTTCCCACATGCAATAAAAAACCTCAATAAAGGAATTGACTAAATATTCAAATATTGGTTCTCATGAAAGAGTATAATGGCTCAGTTGATGTGTTCTTGGATAAAATGAGACATTTTCAAATCAGCCACCACAAATATGTAAAAGACTGTCATCAGTACAAACTAATCATGAAGGTTGGACAACATCTATTGATATGTTGTTCAATTTAGCCCAGACAATTTCAATGAATGTAGTAAAAACAAGCTCCAAAATATGTAAAGGCTAATCTTGAAGAGTTATGTTATTATGACCTTATGAGGCACAAACGACCAGTGTAATACCTTTGTCTGTTTGCTAGAGACACAAGTGTTTAAAAGCCGTCAATAACCCAGAGCGCTGATAATTATTACATACCCACCATGCTAGTTTTTTTTCAAAGAAGACGACTCGCTTTGGCTGTCTTGTCTCCCAGAGCATGTTATAGAGATGTGTTTACCACCATTTATTGTCAAAAGACTAGCAAACCAACAATAAGACAAACCTAGAAAATGATAATCCACAAGTTTATATTTCTTCCAACTCAACAAAGAATGTGGCTCAACTCATCTCTGTTGGTGGCCGCTTGTGGTGGAAATTACACATTCTTATATAGGAGGCCAGTCTATCCATGGGACAATCACTGATAGCTTCCCACGGAGTTGTAATTATATTGACTGCGGGGATAATGGGATGAATTTATTCCTGATCATAAGTTGAACATGGATACTTCCAAATGTATAATGAAAGTAAACATGCGTTTGAAAACATTGGTCCAGAAGGCCCATAGACTGGTGCACCAAAATTATTATTACACACATTTCATCAAATGTGAACACTCAAAGATATTTAACAAAAGCTGAATTTTGCACAAAAAAGTATGGAGAGAAGAATGCTTGGCATTACTCCAACCGACAGAAAGCAGTACTCACGGAACAAATACACAATTATAGACATTTTGACTGTTAATGGAAATAGGTTTGGACATAATACATGGCTACAAGGGAAGTTGGCTACAGGGAAAGTCTTGTGATGGTGTGGCAGCCAAAATAGTGAATATGAGCAAAGGAAAGACCACTGTGGATATTAGGTTTTGTGCAAGAGCAATATGGGTTGTGGCATCGTAGGATCATATGGGATGGCAGTCTCGTCAAGTGACCGTCGGTGGAAAGAATATGGCTGATGATAATCTAACCTATAAAAGTCAAAAGTTGCGTGTGTTTGTGGCGGGGTTTGTTTGTGGAAGAGTTTGTGAGTGGTCGCGCGCTTGGCTCTCCAACGGTGGGGTTTACGTAAAAAAAAAATAGCCAGTTACCACGCCGTAAGCCCCGCGGTGAGCAAGCACTATTCACTTTTCACATCCGTCAAGTTAAAATTAGTTAAATTAGCGATTCAGTGATATTTTACTTATTTATTTATGACGAGTGCAGGACCATACCAACGCACGCGCCTTTGGTGGGGGGGACGGCCCATGCCAAGTCGCACGCCTTCGGTGGGAGTGAGGGGGATATTTTATTTCGTGTTAAAAATCCTATAAAAATACACTAAACGCTCAGGTAAATTCTTCACTGTCTCATGTCCCCCCCACCCCGATGCGTGCAGTTATTACTACTGTAATAAAGGACTCGTTCACTGGGTCTGTCTCCGTTGTCCTTTATTTGGGTTCTTTACACTTGTCCCACACGGCCCTCGCTCAGAGCCTCCCCCGCTTGGCAGCTTGACAGCTGCCTTCGCTCCTGTAGCCTTTCTCGCTCCGATGCAGCTCCACTGCAGGTTCCCCTTGTGCAGTCCTCCGGCTGCTCTCACTGCAGCTCCACCGCTGCTCCCCGTTCCTCCGTGCTCGGTCACCGCTGGCCGACGGTGCCGAGTCTTACTGTGTGTGGCGATCTCGCCACTCTCCAACCTCCGCCCTGCGTGGCCTCTCTCTGTCTCTATTCCCAACTCTCTCCCGTCTCTTTCGGTATCTCTCCCTTAAGACCTCACCCCACTCTCTCACGTGACCTAACCCCTCCCCCCGTGACGTCATATCCGCGAGGCCGTTTACGCCCGCATTACACTACTATACAGTCGGTAGATGCTACCACTATAGGCCGTAGATATTACTACAGAGCGGCCGGGGACATCGTGCCGGGGTGGGGGGAGGGGGTGGTCAGGGGTAGCAGCTAAGCCCCAGCCTGCCAAGGTGCCACCTCGGCCAGCTGGACAATCTAGGTGAGGCCGTAGGCCCTGCACGGGACTAGGCCTCACCACGCCACTCTGTCAGGTGAGTACTTTGTGCTATAGAGTTGATAAATACGGCTATAGAGTCAGCATGTACTACTGTAGTGATATCAGGTACCACCAAAGTCGGTATGCACTGCTGTAATCATAGCAGGTACCACCACAGTCAGTATGCACTGCTGTAATCATAGCAGGTACCACCACAGTATGCATTGCTGCAGTGAAAGCAGGTACCACCACAGTATGCACTGCTGTAATCATAGCAGGTACCACCACAGCATGCACTGCTGTAATCATAGCAGGTACCACCAAAGTCAGTACGCACAGCTGTTAGATTTTTTAAGAGTAGTTTTTAAATATTTTTAAGACCCGGGCAACACCGGGTACTTCCCGCTAGTCTATCTTCTTCTTCTATATATAAGAGTAAAACATTGTGGGTTTGTGTGTGGGTTTGTGTGTGGTCGCACGCTTGGCTCTCCAACGGTTGGGTTGACGTAAAAAAAATAGCCAGGCACCACGCCGTAAGCCCCGTGGTCAGCAAGCGCTATTCCTTTATCACATCCGTCAACTGTCAATTAGTTTAATTAGTGATTTACTGCGATTTTTGTGCGTTTTTTATTTGTTTATGACGCATGAACGACCATGCCAACTCACGCGCCTTTGGTGGGGAGGATGACCCATGCCAAGTCACACGCTTTCGGTGGGAGTGAGAGTCACGTTAAAAATCATATAAAAATACACTAAACACTCAGGTAAATTCTTCACTGTCTCATGTCCCCCCCCCACCACGATGCATGCAGTTATTACTACTATACAGTCGGTAGATGCTACCACTATACGCTGTAGATATTACTGCAGAGTGGCCGGGGACATCATGCCTGGGGGGGGGCGGGGCAGGGGTAGCAGCCCAGCCCCAGACTGCCAAGGTGCCACCTCGGCTGGCTGGACAATCTAGGCGAGGCCGGAGGCTCTGCGCGGGACTAGACCTCACCACGCTACTCTGTCAGGTGAGTACTTTGTGCTATAGAGTCGATAAATACGGCTATAGGGTCAGCATGAACTCCTGTAGTGATAACAGGCACCACCACAGTCGGTATGCACTGCTTTAATCATAGCAAGTACCACCACAGTCAGTATGCACTGATGTAATCATAGCAGGTACCACCACAGTCGGTATGCACTGCTGTAATCATAGCAGGTACCACCACAGTATGCACTGTTGCAGTGAAAGCAGGTACCACCACAGTATGCACTGCTGTAATCATAGCAGGTACCACCATAGTATGCACTGCTGTAATCATAGCAAGTACCAATACAGTATGCACTGTTGCAGTGAAAGCAGGTGCCACCACAGTATGCACTGCTGTCATCATAGCAGGAACCACCACAGTATGCACTGCTGTCATCATAGTAGGTACCACCACAGTCAGTACGCACTGCTGTTACATTTTTAAGAGTAGTTTTCCTGCTAGTCTACTCTAAATTGACAGCCTTTAAATTGTTTGGATACTGTTTACCGAATCCTTTTTTTTATTAATGAAACATTTTTATTCAAAGCAGAAAATTGCTTGAATTTCCTATAAAAATATAAAATCATATTCTCAAAATAGTAACTTTCACCAGACTTTAATGTCGACTTTAATATTACAAACCAAACATGCGCGGTCGTTCTTCCCTTTTGTGAGTCCATAAACTGACATTTCCTTAATATATTAAAGTTTACTCTCACAATAAAGTTGTAGGCCAAACACTATGTAAACAAAGGCTTCCAACTAGTATATGTTTTTACTAACAAAACAGACTTTAGCCACACACATTAACTGTATCTTTATTTGGTTATACAGTACGTGCAGAACATTCACTACAGCTGGAGATATTTGCAATCCATTGTCTGATTAAAGTAGCAAGCTGTAGCTCTTTAAGGGGTAGTGTTGGTTAAAATAACCCATTGTCAAATAAAACATGCACATTAGGTTTTTTTGGACGTGCAAAGGGAATTTCTGACCAGTTTTTCTGCGAAATTTGGCGAGGGCATTTCCATAACTCCATTCCATAAGTAGATGATTTTACAGACAAAGATGATATCAAATGTCTACATTTATTGGCAATACAACATTGATAATTTTAGACATTTCTTTCTGCCAATGATGGACAAGCCATAGGTGGAGACGTTATCATGCGGCATCACTCATCAGGCGCCTTGTGATGTAATTACGCTGTGCAGCTTCATCCTTGCATGGACAAAAGATGTTCGAAAACATTCTAGAATCCATACATATGTAGGACTTGAAATGACACGCGCCACGCGTTTGGTTGCGATGCAAGCGTGCAGCGTACAGTGGGGGCAACTGAAGACGTACAGTTGTTGTTGCGCCAATTAAGGGGTGAGGATTAAGAGACGCCACAGGTGTTAAGGGTAACTGAGGACGCAGGCCGGTGATTGGTCAAGAGGGTGATTGGCTGATGACTGGCGCCAGGTTGGCGACAATAACAGGATCACGTGAGGCTGGGGGCCTGGGGGCGAGTAGCAAGCGGGGGATGACATAATTAATTGGGGTTGATTGGTTCGGGGATAAAGGAATGAGCGTATGGAGATACGGGAGTCTTTTGGAGTGTTGGAGTCGGAGCTGGAGACGGTGCCTGGGACAGAGACGGAGCAAAAGAGAGTATAGTATAAGGTAGCAGTGGATAAGAGTGTATAGTATAAGGTAGTAGTGTATAAGAGAGTATAGTATAAGGTAGCAGTGGATAAGAGTGTATAGTATAAGGTAGCAGTGGACAAAGAGAATACAGTATACGGTAGCAGTGGATATAGAGAGTACGGACAGAGTACAAGGACGGAGCGAGTACAGCGTAGCGAGCAGCAGAGTATCGGACCTGGGTGGAGAGAGAGGGAGAGCGAGCGAAGCAGCGAAGCGGAGCGAGCGAACAGAGGAACATTGAACTATGCTGTTGGAGATGTGAACTATATGCGGAATAAAAGGGACGAGAAAGACAAAGAAGTTGTCGCGTCAGTAACAGTCCTACACATATACATGATTTTTCTTCCCTGTCTGATTTGTAAATACTGTACAGTAAATGTGTTAATTGTACATTTGGCAATACAAATTTGGTTCTGTGATATAAATATTGGCTACTCAAGTTAAGAGTAACGAAAAGTATCAGTTGCCATTTCATAGTCAGCCACATTGTTTTTATTACATTTTTATGGGGTTACTGTGCGAATAAAAAATAGTGGACTCTTGCATATGTGTATGTTGAACTTCTTTTGCACCTTATGTAACCAACTGTACTAATTTTAACCATACTAATCGGAGGTGCAGGGGAAGGACAACAAACTAAACACAAAAAGCAGCTTTAAAGAAATGAGTTTTCAATCTAGATTTAAAAGTGCATAGCTCCAGTGGCTTCCTAATATCGGAAGGAGGAGCGTTCCAGCTTGGTTACCGATGACTTAGCAAACATATTTCCTTGTGCACTTAGGTGTAGAAGAGATCTTACAGTGAAGTCTGCGGTACCTGCACCTCCGATTTTCCTGCACCTACAATTCGCATGGATGGCTACGTACGGTGCAAACGAAGTTCAATATACACACGTACACTTCAATGCATGTATCACGAGTGTAAGAATCCATTTGAATCCACACATTTTTGCATCACTCCATGCCCAATATATGGAACACAGAACCCCTTCATTGCCTCCAAGTGGAAAGGAATTCTAAGTTCTGCACCTACAGTATACAATATATTACCACGAAATCTGACCCATCCATACTGGACATCTGTGAAAAATTGCTTCATATCTCATCAGATTTCTCTAATGTAAAAAAAGATTATGATACTGAAATCATAAGTTGTGAGCTTTTTCCTTGTACAAATGTGTATCAGTTATTATGTAACGAATTCAGAACAGTATTGCATATGTAATAAAGGACTCTTCAAACAGTGTAGGTCTCCGTTGTCCTTTATTCGGGTTCTTGTCTCTCTCACCCCTACGGCGTCCTCGCTCAGACCCGCACCTCCTCCACCGTGCACCCTGCAGCCACACCGCTGCTCCGCTCCGCAGCCACACCGCTGCTCCGTCTGCAGCCACAGCGCTGCTCCGTCTGCAGCCACACTGCTGCTCTGTGTGCCCCGCACACTCTGATAGCTCTTCACGCCTGGCTAGCTTCCCGCACTCCACTAGCTCTCCTCCGCTAGCTCTACTCCACTAACTCTAGCCCACTAGCTCTGCTGTGCCCCACGTACACCGTTGGCCGACGGTGCCGTGGCCTTCCACCACGTGGCAATCGCGCCACTCTCTCGCCACTGCCCAGCGTGGCCTCCTCCTGTTTCCACTCCTTCTCAACTCCCAGATCCCTTCCGGTTCTCCCCCTAAATCCTCTCTCTCACGTGACCCTGACTCCTCCTTCTCCTCACGTGACCCAGACTCCGCTCCCTCTTTCCTTGCTCGCATTACACATATAATACAGACACCAGTATTTATAAAACATTGATTGTAAGTGGGTCCTAATTTTTAAATAATGTAACTAATTGAAATCGACATTCCGGAACTTTAATTTGCGAGATTGGATTAGCAACGCTTCATAACTAATACTATAATATTATATATTTATGCAGGAAAGTCTCGACAGATCCCACAATTGTTTTGTAGGAGTCATACATTGTGATAATTAGCTAATGGATTTTTGTCATAACTTCATGTCTTTATCCATGTCGTCAATGGTGCTTCCATTGATGATGCAAGTTTTTAACCTGCAGCCCCGGTGGCCTGGAACATTCGGCCAACCGAAGTCCACTCAGTCGTGATGATAGGCACGTTTAAAACCACACTAAAAACATTTATTGTATCTTATGTTGAGTTTAGCGTTGTTCCATCTGTGCTCCCGTCTCAGCTTTTTGCTGAATGTGGCACATTACAAATATTGGATTGATTGAGTTGTGAGCAAGACAACTGTTATATTTGTGATTGGAAAATTAAACACTGTAAAGTACTCGCTTGCCATTCTCACATCAACAGTTAATAAGAGGCTCCTGTGGGCGACTATACTTTAATGTCGCAAAATATGTATTCAGCGCCTCCGGTCCTTTACCCTTCTTCAACCCCCTCTTCCGTTATGCTACTTTAACACACAGCGCTCAAATGTGCAAATACAGCACCTGAAGTGTTGGCGTGGATAAAATCACTCAAGCAAAAAAACCCACGGTCCACAGACGTGTCCTGCCCACACTTTCCAAGAAATATGTGAATAACAAACAGCCCTTTAAAGCTCTTGGCATATACCAAGTTTGCACCTGACATGTCAAAGCAAAAAATATTATACTTTCTCCTTTCAGGAGGTGGGACATGTTATACACATGTAAGTGTTCATGCACATACAGGTATAACATGTAATGTGTTATATCGGCGTATGAGCCTTCCACATCATTGTGTTCTTCCCGAACGTATTTTACCTTGGACTAGTTTCAGCTTCGAGTGTCTTCAGCAAGGTTTATGTCTTGAAGGGATTCAATTGTGTTGACAGTGTTATAGGTGACACCAATGGAGCTGAATACACGTTTAATTTATTTTGTCGATTCATTCACTTTGACAAAAATATGTATCCAAATTACGTGCTCATGAAAAAAAAGTGCTGTAGAAATGTTTGATCGGAAAATATAATTTACTCAATTGTTATAAATAGGATTTATCCTTTATATATCATTATTGTACAGCGTTGTGAGGTGCAATAAAGACGAATGACGCTATTTAAAATTAAATTATTAAATGCATAAAAATGTATAAAGTCTCTGAGCACAAGTATATTTCGAGGTGTCTTTTTTTTACAATGTGAACATTAAATATACACACACACTAAATAAATTAAAAGTAGCACAACAACGTGTCTGGTAGATTGACCAGAGGCGTGATACTCAAGAGATCTCATTAAGCACTACGGCCTCTCACGAATGGTGACTGTCCTATAAATGTGCATATTTTGACATACATAGATGACAGGTATTGAACAGACTTGCCTCAGTATCAATCTCATGTATTACTACTCTCAATATTTAAAGACACCTAAGTTTCTACAACATCTAGTTTTAATTAAATTCACCAATCATAGCATAGCATTTAAGCAGGTAAGAACCACACTAAATTACTGGCTCCATATATAACAACTTACGTGAAATGCATTATCTTGACTTGGTTTATATGGTGAACCAAAGAAAAAATTTGCTTACAAATCTGCCTTGCTAAAGGCCATGCCAAGTGTCCTACTGGCAAGACCAAGCATCTTACTCAGCTTGTTACCTCTCTCAGGGCCTTCTGGCAGAACACTATGTATTTTGTCTGAGGGCACATGTTGTGGTAACAACCACAAAAATGTATGTTCCAGGGTGCATACCTGGGCATGGAGATGACCGTGGTTTTTATGGCAGCTTCCATGTGGAATTAAATTATAGTGTGGTGACCAGCGGGGCATTGCAAGGCAAGTTATATTGTTAGCATTTTAAAACCTACAGCGGTGGCCAGCGGGACTACAACACATTTAACAAAATACAAAGTAAACGGCTTTTGGAGTTTATGTAGTTCCATGTTGTTGAAAGAAAAACATTTTTCGGAAGGACATTTTTTTCCAGGAAATTGTGTCCATGAAATGTAATGTAAGGTTCATGTCGAGTTCCTTAATATTCATAATTACAAATACCTATGCACGTAAACTGTTTTCGTGTCTACATAATCAGTTGAGCATTGAGTCGCCTTCTTCATGTCTGCTTGCGGTCCTAAACCAGCGGTAGGAATCCCATATTTCTTTGGTAGGGATCAGTTTAAGAGAAGACGAGCACTGTTTGATCCCAGACTTCAGTGGCAGCGATACCTATTATATGTTTCCGTTTTTATAAGAAATTATGTTTGTCTTATGTTTTGAGATCACTTATTCAGATGGAGGCCATTTACTGTATTTCACTTTATTAGTGAACAATCACATTTTCCTTGATGCAGCTCCATAATAAACATTTCTCCTCGCGAATAAAACTAGGCTTGCAGTCATAACCACAAACTGGTACTACAAGTTTACACAAATACCGTGCGAGTAAGCAAAAACAAAAGTATGCGTGCCTGAAGAAAATGCCCATTCCACATAAGATGCTTGAAAGCAGTGCACTATGATAGCAACATTAAAATAGAAATATGATTTAAGATAAGATTAACAAGTTCTTTGCATGATTAGATAAATAGAGTTTAATAGTAAGTCACGTTATGTTGCTCCTTTGCTATATATCTATCTTACTAAGAATGCTTTTCTGTTATACAAGGTCCAATGAGATTGGTACACACATTTCCTAGTGCTCAGGGTAAACTTAAAAACATATATCTGCTATGATAGTGGCACTAAAGCATAGCTTCTTAGCACACACTGCCATATAAACAAATACCGGAAAAAATGTTCAGAGGGGGGAAAAAATTGCTTTCTATATTCCCAAGGCTGGAGGCTGTAACAGCTACATTTAGTGTCTCTGACATTGTATTAGAGTTCAAAGTGTAGTCGATTGCAAAGCAAATTCGGTGGAATCTCTGACGCAGTGGGGAGCGGCACCGAAGTATGAACCGAGTGATGTTCGCATTTTATCCCTGACAATCGCTGCTGATGTCAGCAGTCCTTGGGCCTCCTTGTGAGACCTAATCAATTGATCACATGACTTTGTCCACAAATCGTCTGTGCAATGTGACATCTGTATCCAATAGTGTTCTATAAATTATGTCAAAAAATATGAAATGTCTGCTTTGTGTGCTCACATCGATGCTTAATTGGTGTATGTTTCGTGTGCTAATAATACTGTTTTTAATAGAGCACACTCTATTAGTGCTATACCAATAATACGAGCTTTTAATAAAACATGCCTATGAAATGTTATGTAATGGACTGCAATTTTAGGAATCCTTCAGTGGGGGTGGATCAACAATGATTTTAAATAATGAGACGTATCAGATGTTACATGATTGTTTGGTTCATTCCTGTTATTTGCAGGTCACCCTTAGGCATAGTTATTATGGCCTCACCCGTGGGTTAAAGTCAACAAAGTGGACCTCAATGATATAAGCCTCATCCTTAGCTTTGGTCATAAAGAATGTATCACTGAATCTTAATCTGCTGAAGCAAGGGGTCCTGGGATAGTATGAAGTTACATAATTGATGTTAACTAAATGACATCCAATTAATAGTAATGGAAGTCTTTTGTTCACCTAAGAAAGTTTGCACTGGTTTTCAAGATGTTTTTTTACTGGAGTGTTATTCCTAGGAATGTTGGGTAATTCCTTTTTTTATCACTATATATTTGCACGTGGTTGTAAATGTCAGTGCCTAGAGAAAACTCATGTATTCGATGAAAGGAACTTTAAAACTCTGCACAGATAGGTTAGAAGTTTGTTTCATGCATTTGCTGCAAGTGGAACTATTTTGTATCCCTGTGGGTGTCTCACTCGATCCACAAACTGCCCCCAAAGCTCTGTATTGTGCTGACGTGCGCTACCACACCCTGCATTACCTGTACATTTGACATTATTGACTTTAGAGATTTCATACGGAACTTGATGATATTATTCGTAGCCCCCCCACTCAAAAAAAATAACGGGTATTGTCGACAATAAGGGCGACCTACATACATTCCTTGTAAAAACATTCTATGCACACGTTTGTAAAGAAGCTCATTTATCAAAAGCATGTTTTGTGAGGTGCAGCACAAAGCAAATGTTGTGCTTTATGTTCAGCGTCCAGCTTTAAGGTTGCACAAGAGACAACGCTCTTACCATAGCCATCTCTTACAATGCTCACTGTGATTGTTGGCCCCAGAAACAGACAAAACAGTCTGGAATCTGACACGGGAAATCTGAAAGAACAAGTTTGAAGGATTTTCTTTTCGAGTAGTTTGATTAAATATTGACACTGATCACAGTGCTGTATGCTTAAGGAACTGTCTTGGGTGGACTGACAACGAGATTGGTGTATGTCGGTAGGTGAGAGTGTGTTGATTATAAATCTGGCAGCAAGCCCTTTAAAATTTGAGATGTGAATCACACTTTGTCTAAAACTAATCCAAAATATATGTACACCATTTTGATACAATGTTGCATTTTCATGGAATTATATTGCACGTTCAGCTCACGTATTTTCTCTTGTTCCTATCAAAATTTGACAGGTTAAACATTAGTTTGCCAATGATAAACACATTTATTTGCATTAATGCAAGCAAATATAGCATATTACCTCAGGTGTAAAGGCACGTGATTAAACATACATTACTTGATTTTATGACTCTCTTTCGTCATTACATTTTATTCGTTGGCCTACAGCCATAATAATATAAAGTTGTTTAATCATGCATTTCTACACATTATATTTATTCAATAATTAAAATGGCTGAGTTAATGATTTCTCATGTTTTTGTGTCATTATAGGCATGTTGATATGAATATTACCTAAAATGTTACACCATTCAGCATGATGAATTGAGTTACTTCATATTTAATTTAAACATTCAATAAATTTGGGAGTCATGGCTGGGCTGTGCACAGCGCCGCATTACATTCGGGCAAGAAGGAAGGACCATTGGGACCAGGCCGGCCTAGTGAACTCACCATTGAAACACAGTGAATAGATTGAATCAGTGAGTCTTGGAGCATCAAGCACTGAACTGTTTTAGGTTGGCTTCCATCAAGCAAAGTCAAGTAGGAACAGGGAGCTCCAACCCCAGAGTTGACAAAGTATCCAAACTTTGTGCACTACGTTCAAGCAATGGTATTTATACCCAACTGTAGGTGCTGAATTTTCCAGGTCTTACGTGGGAGGGCATTACCTGTTTTCTTTGAGAGTTGGTGATCATCTCAATGGCGGGCCACCAGTGTAACACAAATAAACCAATCACATATGTTATTCATTTGAAGTTCTTTAGAACAAAAGAGAAGTTCACCATTCAACTTAATCAACACAGCATACCATCACAAGCATTTGAAAACTCACAAAAAACGTAAACATTGTTTTTTTTAAATAAACATCCTTTTTATCAATGTGTATCATCTTAAAACTTCACATTGCACCATACTATCAACACTCATTATTTGGTTTCAATTAAATTAAATTTGTTTTACTAGAACAGCCTCACCAAGCCTTAAGAGGATTGTTTCAATAGAAATCTGCTTTATTGCACATTCCCTGCTCCTTTGTACTATTAATTATAATCATATTTGTTAATATTTAGACACTTTACGAATCCAACTTGTGTTTATTTTCTGGGGAGATGTGGTCAATTACTTTTTAAGTAGTTTTCTCAATGCATTTTACAATTTAAATAGTGTTCATTATTATCATATATGAACATGCTGGAATAATTTAGAGGTTTTTTTTCTCCATTTAAATGACGTGGATAACATTTTTGGGTCTCTTCCTGTAACCCGGTCAAACAGGCATGTGCAGAGCTATGCTGCATATCAGATAATTACAGGAGGGAGCGTCGGTCCAATTTCAAAGTGCCCGCAGAGGGAAAATAAGGAGGGGAGAAATTGGAAGCAAAAATACAAAACAGGATGGGACTATCTGCAGAATGTAAAACATACTGAAATGTCTCTTTTTTTAAAGCGGATAATTGTGCACAGGTGTGGGATTCAGTGATGTTGCTTTGACCTTTCGTCACCAACGCGATCCCACACTGCACAGCTGCAACGGAATTAAAGTTCCTTCCCTGGATGGTTTGTTTAAATGTTTGAAGCATCTATAGTACACATTGTTTTTGTAAGTTTGTAAATATATCTAAATGTGCATCCTTCCCATGATGAGAAGTGCCATCGAAAATTAAATTAACCAATTGGTCTGACATAAATTAAATCAATTGGTTGTGCAGAGGTATCATAACGCGTACTAACATTCATACAGGAACACGCACATACGCCTGAATGCACAGATGGACATTCACACGTAAAAATGACAACACAAATACACAGACACAAAACAAATGAGCACGCGCACATACATATACACCTGCACATACACGCAGCTTAGGGGGTATACATGAACTGTATTATGCTGCATTGACTGGGTACAGCAATGCCCCGATATGCGTCTCGCCCTTTTATGTCGTTTCGCAAATACGTCGTCAGTTCATTAACACCACTACGCTGAGTTGCGTCGCCTCAAGCCCCATACGTTGCTGACAGCATCACCCTTCCTTTCTCGTCTCCGTCGCCTCGGCCTTCGCCCTACACCTACCCGGTGCGACAGATATTCAACGCACATACATACACCTTGCTTGATTGATGTCGTTTCGATGTTCGTCGAAACCTTTCAGGAATGCATCCCCCGCCGTAAACCGGGGTATCACTGTATTATAGCACTGTATTGCTTGCATTCTTCACGAACTGGGACGGGCATTAACTGCATTATGTAAATGTAACCAGTGAAAATGTATTTTCAATCAGTTAACTGGAACCGAACTTATGTAAAAGTCTCTCTTGGACCGACTGAACTATAATCGGCCCAATTGATTTAAGGTTAAACCAAAACGAACCAAAAAAAGTAACTGATTCGTCTCTCTGATGTGCGCACACACACTGACCAACACATGCACGAACATTGACTAACACGTGCACACACACTGGCTAACACGTGCACACACACTGACCAACACGTGCACACACACTGACCAACACGTGTACACACACTGACTAACACGTGCACACACACTGACTAACACGTGCACACACACTGACCAACACATGCACGAACATTGACTAACACGTGCACACACACTGACCAACACGTGCACACACGCTGACTAACACGTGCACACACACTGACCAATACGTGCACACACACTGACTACCACGTGCACACACACTGACCAATACGTGCACACACACTGACTAACACGTGCACACACACTAACCAACACGTGCACACACACTGACTAACACGTGCACACACACTGACTAGCACGTGCGCACACACTGACCAACACGTGCACACACACTGACTAACACGTGCACGCACACTGACCAACACGTGCACACACACTGACTAACACGTGCACACACACTGACCAACACGTGCACACACACTGACCAACACGTGCACGCGCACTGACTAACACGTGCACACACACTGACTAACACGTGCACACACACTGACTAGCACGTGCACACACACTAACACGTGCGCACACTGTTGATGTCTCTTCTCCCCGTTCGTGAGTCTGAACATGAATGATATCTTTAGTCATCGCTTCCTGGCCACATTTCCCCTTCGGGTGTTTACTAGCCAAAAAAGTTATACATTTCGGCTCTATGTTTAGAATATCGCGGATAACACCCACGGATAATAGGACGAATTTGCCTGAAGTGGCAGTTCCCTGAAGAAGCTCAAAGTACGTGGATTGAAACGTCAGACATGCCATTCAACACTTGGTAGAACCCAAAAACACATTGGAGAACTATATGGCAGAACCGCAACAACCCTATGAAAGAGTGTTTCCAAGGTGCTTTACAGAAATTATTAAATTGTACATAAGATGACAGTGGTTGAGAAAAAGAGTGGGGTTTATTAAAAGTGGTGGTGTAGTTTTGGTGACAGGACAGGTGGTAGTGGTTGGGGTAAGGGTTTGGGGTCGGCCTGATCGTAGCTGGAGGGTCGGGGGCATGGAGTTAGCAGTTGCAGGATGGGCGATGGAGAAGGGAATGGGTTTTAAGGGGGGAATGGGTTTTAAGGGAGGAACAGAATCAGGTTATGGTGAAGGTGATTGTTTTATCTGCAGTGGGAGTTTGTGCCAGTGGAGCAAGAAGGGAAAATGAACAAAAGCGTGGCTTGGCGCAAGGGGGACAGTAGAGATTTAGAGAGTAGAGGATGGGATGGGACACAGTAAGAGATGAGAGAAGCAAGATAAGGTGGGGGCAAGACCATGAAGGGATTTCTAGACTCGAGTGATACATTTAAATAGACAACGATAGTAGGCGGGGAGCCAGTGGAGTTGGGAAGTAGAGCAGAAGTGTGGGAATTTTGGGGGAGGTAAACATTTTTCCGGAATTCGGCATTATGTAGCTGTAGTTGGAGAGAAAATGCGTATGCAGCAAGGCTGAGAAGAAGAGAGTTGCAGTCGTCAAGATTTGGTATAGGCTTCAGCTTGAGAAAGCCTAAACACAGTGAAATAGAACCTTGCTTATTAAGGACTGTGCTAAGATATTGTATATGGAGGTAAGTATAATGTTGTTGTATCATGTAACAATGAACCATACTGGTGTCAGCTGGCCTGCCTATCGATTAGCCACACAAGGAATCAATTCAGACCACGTGATAACATTGTCCCATACATATAAACGTATTGCCAAATCAGAAGCTGGGCCTTTTATCACATTTCTCTCCAGTGTTGCCAGATCTGGAGACTAAAAGCCCCTCGAAAAATGGACGGATTTCCTTTTTGATTTCCATTTTTAAAAAAGGACTGGAACAAACCCTTCTAGATATCTGTAAAAAATACTTTAAAGACATGCAACTATCACATGGAACTATTATTGTTTAATTGTATTCCATTTGTTTAGACAACTTTTTAAACATTTGCCTTTACAAACCACTGCATATTTTGATATGCTATATTTACCTGATCCTTCAGATCTAGACCTAAAACCATTGATCTTGCCAGACTGTTTTACCTCATCTGTCAACCGTACAGCCATGGACTTCCTGAAGACAAGTTTGGTTAGTGTCCAAGTTGATGGCAGTAGGCATCAAATGAGACACTGAAGTTAAGGTTATCAGGTAAAACATATTTCAACGATTTGGGTCGGTGTCATTTGAAACTGAAAGAAAGCAAATGTGATGATTTTGCTGGAATTGAATCATTGATCCCTGACGTGAGCACAGTTGTATGCTGAGAGCTGCTGTGGTTGAGAAAATGTAGTGGCATGAGCTAAATTGCATGAACTTGAGCAGCCTCCAGTTTCCAAAGAGGGCAGCATAGCCTTAAGATTCGCATCCTTGTAGCGAGCTCGGCTATTCACACAAGTGCAGCCAGACTACATTATTCTTATTCAAAATGCATACACGGCAAAGTGCATATTTTTCTAAGAAAATTAAAGTGTGGGGAAGTGGAATGAGGGGGGTTGTTGAATGGGGCGGGAGAGTGGAAGGGGTGGGGTATGCTAAGAAAAGATGTTTGATGGGCCTTTCTTGGAAATGTTACAACAATTGCCAATGCACTTTTTTGTCTGCAGCGACATTAATGCAATGTAACTGCTGTTAAATGTTTCCACAGTTTCATTGTGCAACGATGCTACGTTTAAACTCTTATTATTTGCAAATTCGAGTTTTTTTCTGAACTGAACTTCAGTCAATTATGGCAATGGTTGTTTAAGTTTATTTATTTTATTTCATAAACAAAGAACCCATTTTGTAAGTGCCTGTAGGTTTTTTCATTTTAATAAAACAGCTTCAAACCGAGATTGAAACGGTCTTTGGGAGTGGTGCATAGCGCACACAGGCGCTGTTCTAATGCCGGCGATGTGTGTTATTTGACCGTATTCATTGTGGCACTGCTCTGAGGTTTCTTGTCAAATCACTAACAGAGCTGTTCTGTTCAATAACACTCCAGCTGGCATGCATGACTCCACCGTCGCACATTTCACGTTGGCAATTCAGCTCGAGTGTAGCGTGCACTGTCGCTTGTTTCTAATGCTGTGCTTCACACTGTGATGTGCAGTCGGGGCTTTTTTTGCTTTGCTTTAATCCAATACCCTATCTCTGCTGATTTAAAATTCCAGGAATGCTTTTTTTTACAAGCACAGCAATTCATCAAAATTAAATGCGTATCGACATACCCTTACAAAACATGTCTTTAAAGAAATTGACAGTGTCAAATTAATTATTATCGAAGTTGGTTTGCGACATTGAGGCACTGTAAATGCAACCTTTCACCTGGCATTCTTTGGAGAGAACAAAAACCCCAGGAAGATCATGAGACGGTCTTTTACACAAATCCTCATTATTTGTTAAAGCTTGCAAACGAGGCGTTTAGCACACTGAACAGATAACAATGTAAAAACGAAGCTTTACATCTCGATCTTCTAGAAAATCAGCATTCGTAATATCAACGACTGTTAAACATGATGCAATACTTCGGGGTACTGGTTTAGCTCCCTTAATAACGTGTGCTTTTAGAAGTGTTCCAAACTTAACGATTTGTTCCGTGGATGCTAGTCCTCCGTGGCTCTCATCCTCACTTCCAAGTGCTGTCAAAACGTTTTACACCATGCATGCACATCGTTCAGTCATGCATGCATGCATTGACCATGCCACTTGCGTGTTCTCATTTTAACCACGTAAATGACCGCACAAGCACCCAAAAACATTCTCCATTTATCCTCATAGGCTGTCAGGCAGTTGGACTGTTAACGAGTTGTCTAATGAGGCTGTCACACAGCACACAAAGGGGTGGAACAGCAAAACACCGCACCTAAGTCATCTCGTCTTCCCCCTGCTTAAATTATAACATCATACTGGTATACACATCCCACAAACTGAAGTCACTGATATTGCAATAGGCAATGCCTTGATTTAGATCATAATTCTAATAGCTGCATACCACTAACCAATATGTCAAGTCTGCCTCCCACCAACTACTGCAATGCATGCGCATTCACATTGAAGACACGCATTATCCTGATCTCTGTGTGAGGAGTTGTAGTGTAAAAGCACGTGAAAAGTATACACGAAGCCTGAGCCACGTGATTGCAATTGTGCGTTTTCATCTGAGATTTCCCTATCACCAGTAATGGGGAAAATTTCCATGCAGTTTTTTAAGCCTTATTTTCAGTCACGAGTGGCCAATCTAGTCAATTATGTCATACCGTGAGTTATCAACCCATATTAATTTCTTCCACAAATCAAACAGATGTAATGTGACTGTAACAAAGCAAATACATTACACCAAGCTTATCTAAAATGACAAAAGCGTGAAGTTTGTTTGACTACTGAACACTTCTTTAATTTAATACAATGGGAACTATTGGCAATATTTGTGGTGGGAGAATACATAGACAAGTTAATTTGATAAAATGCAAATACGTCGTAGTTTTTTTTTTAACCCGTCTACTTGACTTTACTGAAAGACCCGAATAATTTGAAGAGGAAAATGCAAATACTGTGCTGTAGTGACTGATTGCACCACACCCTCCAGACCAAAGTTGGTTGAGTGGTGCCATAGCTATAGTACTGGACTCACACTTGGAAGGTTGTGAGTTCAAAGCACAGGCTAGGATTAACTCATCCTCGTTCTCCCAGGGTAGGTAACATGCCATTGTAGGAAGTCAACAGTGGTCAGTCCTGAGGAGGGAGACTCTGGCCTCTGCCACGACAATGTAGAATATGCACCACTAGCTCAGAGCCGCTGATAGAGATGAGCAGTATTCCATTCCTCATTAGAGCAAAGAAACGCATTGACTTGACTTTTACTACATCATCAAGTTTCTCGAATGGTGATTGGGGGAGGGGGATGCATTTTAATACATGACAGCTGCGTTAAGTATGTGCTTTTGGGAGAGCGCACGAGGAAATTATTATTATGACCAGGTCAGTTCAGACTGAAACAAACCTGATAAGAATTAATGTCCTTGTGCAATTGAACCAATGTCCAAACACAACAATGCGTGTTGTGATTTGATAAGGCATGCACAATTTGCATTAGTCACCATATGGCAAATGTCTAAATGAGCATCCTTAAACCCTAAATCATGTAGTAATGCAGATGTTCCACTGCAGATGCATCTCCCCTATGTTTAATGTTAGGCATTGTAGCATATGCTCGTATTCTGGTGCTTTGGAGACTGGGTTATGTTTGTTAAGATGAAGGTACAGAAACACATGTCTGATCTATCAATTTTTTATTATCTCCTGAAATACACAGCCTTTCACCAGGTGTTTTTGTTTTCCTCCCACACATGCAAACGTCCGATAGAGAATTGGCCAAACGTATTAAATCGGATCTTCTTGAAAAAGGAGTGATTAATTATCATTCATTGCTCTCTTCGAGATGATTCCTGCTGGGAATTACACTGGGAGACTAAACGAGGAACACATTGATCATAGAACAAACGCACATTATAAGAATTATGACTTAAGAAAAATAAGTGGGTTTGAGCAGGAAACATCCCGAGGAAGCATGATGGCCGACAAAACAAGACTGATGATCGAATGGCAACAAAAAAGGGGAAAGATGCCAAAAAGAGGATCACGATGGAGATGCAGCTATGAGATTAGCTGCTGTGCTGGAGCAAGATGGATTTTGTTGGCGTTGCAAGGGTGAAAATGATTACATGAAAAGGCCTTTATCCATTAATGTATCTTGGATGTTTTTGATCATGCTGATTGTCAAGACTCTGCAACTTAACTCATCTTGCATTTATCACGTGTGCCAATCATTTTGCAATACAGTGCTTGCATAATATTTAGATAAGTTATTAAATAATTCTAGATTTGAAGCTTTCGTGACTGCAAGGATCATACTCTTTGGTTTTTTCGGTAAAGTCACGTAGGTAAAAAATAAAATTAAATAAATGAAAACAACTAAATTAAATCACGACTTTTCGGGCGCAACACAAGCGTCCGTCATCAGGTGGGAAAGCATGGCCTACTGCTGATGCAGACTGTATTCAATAATTAGCAGCCAAAAGCCACTTTTTGAAAGCTCTGAAACCAAAACTGTGAACCACAAATGGTGTTAGAGAGAATGAAAAGATTAAATGGAATGCAATAAATAAATGAACCCCAAAGCACTTCCACGGATATGTATTACCACTGGGTTTGACCCAGTTTCGTTTTTTAAACAGTTTCGTGTTTTCATCTCCTCCCTGTTGAACAGAAGGTGCACACGTCACCTAGCTTGCACACAAAAGTAGCACAAGAGCACGTGTTAAGATGCTGCCCTCAAACACGATCAGCTCTGCCTTCAACCCTGGAACGTAATCATTCTGAAATAGAATCGGCGGTGTGCTTTTTTTCCTCTCTCGCTCTTTTTTGGAAACGGGTTTCTAGGAAACATGTCTCCAAGGAAAAACGTCAAAGTTGTGATTTTGATTTAGCAGAACTGCAGGCTGCATTCAAGGAGAAAAATTGCATCACTGTGCTTCCAGCATCAACGTTGGTATAATTATTCTCACAATATCCTATAAAACTGTGCGCCGCAACTGTGCTCAGTATTAAACCCATTCCACATTAAAGCCCCCAGTGGATAGGCTATCTGATGAATGTACAGTGCTTGGAAATATATTATTGCAGATGTTTGGACTGTGAAACACAGCTGCGAATGGTTTCCAGCTTAATACTTGTTAGTTTTAAAATGTTAAGTAGAAACTATTATTGTCATTTTTACATGGCTTCGAGCATTAATGTGCTTATTTACTTGATGTTATTTTTGTCATTATTTGCCATCTTAAATTGAGTAATTAGATTTGTGTTGGAATATTTTCAAACACTCTTCAATAGCTACAATTATGTTAGTCTCTTTGTATCAATCTCTCTTGACAGCCAAAGTTAATTATCACAATTGTTCTGAGGAAACACAAATTTACAATTTCACAAATGGACACAATTAAAGATTTGTTCATTTCAGTGTCCTTTATATATGTATATATTATTAAACCAATAGGCTAATGGACTAACACACATTTGTATTCATATGCAGAGAGACAGGATGGAGTTCTGCTTATATTTGATTTTACCCACGATGCTCCACGGGAACGCCTAATCGGTGTATGTACGGTATTGCTTCTTTCGTTGAATGGACTCCCATTGTTTATATGGGAGTGCTTTTGCCAATAGCATATGTTAATTCAGCAGCATTTGTTAAACTATCCTGACTGCTTGCTTAAATAATTTGCTGTTTGATAATGTCTGAAAAGCCAAAAGGCAGATGGACTCAACCATGTTTTTAGTCATATGTGGAGGGACAGAATGGAGCTCTGCTTATATTTGGTTAAATGAAGGAAATAAATCAATAACATCCGTGCATAGCAGGAAAATCACTACTTCAACATGCTCTTTGAAAACCCGATATTGGTATCTAATGGCAGATAAAAACACAGGTTTGTATGTGTATGTATGGAGCATACACATATACAATAGCCCAGATCTGTGCTCCACACCTCGGGAGGCCCGCCACGAAAAGCTGACGGTCGATCCACTCACACATGGCTCACTCATACACACAGCTCACTCACACACACACAATCGCATGCACCTCAGAGGAGACGGGTGAGTCAGAGTGAGGCAGAGCCGTGCTCTCCACTGCTGGCTTGAAGGAGAGCCGCGCTCTCTCCACTGCTGCCCTCAGGGAGCCAGATGCACTCTCTCCACTGCTGCCCTGAGGCAGAGCCGTGCTCGCTCTGCAGCTGCCCTGAGGGAGAGCCGTGCTCTGTCCATTACATTAGTACTCGAGTTTTTTTGGTGCTTAAATCCACTGCTGGATGAAGGCCCACCGCACGCTGTGCGAGTGGATCGTAAGGATTTATTTGACCAGTCTGTTGGGGGCTGCCGCATGCTGTGGTTGTTGGGGGGTGCTGCAGCCTGTGGTTGTTCGGGGCCGCTGCATTGATGCAATCGTCAACTTTTATGAACAATTTTACAAGTTTTAAAGCACATATCTATATTGGAGCAGACAACAAGCTATAAAGGTGGTCCGTGGAATTGCTGGGCATCTGCATGGTTTAAACAATTGAAGCTGTCTAATCTGGCTTTGTGTAAAATTAGAAAGTAAAGGGCACTATCGAAACATGCAATAGTTTATATTCATTATCATGAACGTGTTGATGATGTTGACATCGAAACTATTTGTGGACCATGAAGCCTAGGAATAATGTTACGTCAAAAACAACTGATTATGTGCACCATCACTAGTTACGCAATACATTGTGAAATGAGAAAAGTTAGGGGGGAAATAAAGTCAATTAAGCTATTCTTTTAAAAAAAATATATAGTCGTGCCTTTATTTTACGCAAATTACATGAACGGACACAGCTGCAATAAATATGCCATCAAGTTAGAAGTACTGGCAGACCTGTGTTAAGTCCTACTTTCACAATCACTTAGAAGGGTGTCAGAGAACTACGGTACTTCTGGAGTTGCAAGGCCTGTCTTCCCGATCACTTGTGACTAAAGGATTAGTCTTCATATCATCCCTCACGTATCGTGTGTCATCACCAAACTGCGTGCATAATGAATGCAACCTTGTTTTAAACCTCCAATTGAAAACGGTTAAATTTGTGGCTATTTTATTTTTGACACCAGTGGGACAATGAGACAACGGTATAAGTGTCATCCTCTTCCGGAGTGATTGCCTACTGCTGCCTTCTGTCTCATGGCTATGCATATATAACTTCTTTCGCACTGCACGTAGCCAACTGCGCCAATCGGAGGTGCGAATTATGTGGACAAGCCCTCCATGATCCCTGTGGGACAGTTTGGCACTGCCTGAGGGCGACAATAAACCAACTTGAACACTTTGTTAAATATATGCAAGTCATGATGGGATGACTAATCATTTTTGTCGCAATCATTGTTTACATATTGTTTTACACATATCTGTTAAAAAAGAGACCCCTTGCCTCAAATATATCTTATTTGATTATTAATAAATGTCAACTACTACTTCTTTTACATTCACAATATGCATGCTTTTTCACAAAGAGTCTCATGAGAAATGTGACACTCAGGTGGCTTAATTTTGCATTAAAGTGTCCACTATTTGACAGATAAGCCAATATAATTCGCAATGGATAATTGAAAGTATCTGTATGTATCACGTATGACCAGCACTCTTGCAGTTTCTGTTCAACCACAAGTTTCAAGATGAAAGCTCAATTCGTACACTTTTCATTATTAACTATTAACACATACAAACATACGCCATGGTAGTTACTTCCAAAAGCAATGTTTTGGTTGTCTTATTTTAAATTTGGTAGTTGTTTTTCAAGACAGATGTTCGAAAAGCTCCCGTACATATTTTTGTAATTTAGTGTTTTGAGCTTAAAAATTTCCGTGGGAAAATGTCAGGAAGGCACGTGCAAGCAAAATTACAAATGTATTTGGTTGTGTGATTTGTATAGCTAGCAGTGTATTTTCAAAACATCTCAATTTCCATTCGGTGCTTTGGAACAAATTAAAAAGGACAAAACTTTTATCTGTGTTCTTCATAACTCTGTGGGAAAACCGAAATGCTCTATTTCCACTAGCTGAGGTTCTTCACAGTAATCATCAGGTATAATAGAAATCGGCAGAAGTTCTCAATTTATCGCACGCAATTGTAGCCAGTTTTGAATTAGAGGTCATATTTGTAGATTGCCAATCATGGAAAATGGCAATTCGTTGCAGTCTGTAAAATTGCTATATGCTAATGTATTTTATTAATGTGTTGTGAAATTAGGGTATTGAATAAATATATTGTGTAAAATAACTGTTAATTAATTCCTCAGGGTACTCAAAATGTTCAGAATTAGCAAATAGAGAGAGGAATAGAAGGCCACCATAGGGCTTGGCAAAGGCACAATGAAGATATTCCATTTGACATTAAACTGTTCATTTGAACAAAGTCCTGTTTATGTGACCCCGATCCTCTGCCACAAACACACCACTATTGCAGCACTTGAATACTGCGTTATTATATCGCACATGTGGGCGAGCAGCTGCTGCAAAAAAAAAACTGGACAAAAATATTCAAAGAAGAAAATGCATATTTTCTTGGTATTTTAGCTCTGATTCTTGATGCTTTCAACAATGTTTTTCTGTATTCTGTAACGTAAAATAGTCTGAAAATCGTGATTTGTAGATCTGAAGTGTTATCTCATTGATATGTGTATTTTTTAGAAATTAATGCTAAAACACGATGAATCTTTTACTCCTTATGCTGATATGGTTGCTAGTGGATATTTAGGATGCACAATGCTTATTGACAGCAACTTACATAGCTAATGGTTAAATAAACTAGTACCAATACATTTTGGTGGTTTCCTTGTACTTATTGCTGTTGTTTATTTAAAATGATGGTGATGTGTATAAACATCCTTTGAAATTACATAATGATTTTAAAGCCTTTCTGCATGGTCATTTGTTTTAATATAAATAGTATATTCTTGGGTCTTTCGGTAAATTCACGTAGATAGGTTCAAATCAAATAACAAAAAACTACGACGTTTCGATCATAACACAAGCGATCGTCATCAGGAGAAAAAAGAGATAAAAAGAGAAAAAAGAGATGATGAACGCTTGTGTTGCGATCGAAACGTCGTAGTTTTTTGTTATTTTAGTTATTTTATTTGAACTTATCTACGTGACTTTACCGAAAGACCCAATAATATTAATTCCTGCAGTCACGAAAGCTCATATATCTGTATATGTATGCCTTACTAAAGAACAGTTATTAAATATATCGGTTTATAATAATCAGCAACCATGATCTATCCACTGATAGATAAAGGCGTATTTACGCTGTCACAATCTCTCAAAGTTTCGCAATGCAACAATCCATCTAACTCCTGCATACACACTGTTCGTGAGTATCGACCACTTTCCATCATCCCTTCCAGCGATGCATACTGCCCAATCCCACTTGCTAAATAGGCAGTATCACGTCCATAATTTACATATTGTTGATGATCCACGTGTTTTCCTTCTTTCCTTTCTCTCAGTGCAATTCCAAACAAGCATCTTTCCATGCTCATTTGCACACACCAGCTTTTGTTCCAATTTCTTTATCAATGTTCATGTTTATGATCTATATGCATTTACGAAATAGATGAGCAGACTAAGTCTCCTTCATATATCTTTTTATCCACGTCAATAATATACAAGTATGATTTACACAACCTAACAGATAAGCAAGCCTGACTCTGCTAATAAAACACTATATTGAAACCAGTCCAGAGGTTGCTTGTACTGAATCAATTCTGCTGAAATTAAGCAGTCCCGGTGGGCCCTGGGTTGTCTCAAGAATAATTTTTATTTTTATATGGAGAAACAGATCTACGAAGGAGACATTGTTTGCTTATCTATTTTGTTATTTATAGTCTATAAGGACACAAATTATGATTGTGTCAAATGTAATAACAGCAGGGCTTAATTTCTCACCTATATTTTCTGGAAGGCTGCTCGGCTGGATTGGAGTAGAGGTTATCGGCATAAGAGACTACCACTAGAGTATAAGGCATTCTTATCCATAATAATGCTTTCTTATTGTACTCTACCCTATATTTATATATCTCTATGAACACCACCACAATAGCATAAGGGCAGCATAAGGTGAGATGATATGGCATAACTACACTGGATCAGTGTTCTGGATTGTTCTGGCTGCATTTAAGCATTGCATAGCAGGTAACATACACCGATCATATAACACAATCATTATAGAACCTTTTAAACAGAGGCTAGTCAACTTACTTTGGAATAGTGCTACCAAATGCATTTAATAAAACAAATCACACGATAGGCTACGCTTAAATCATGCTTGCCTAAGCCATTCCACAACCTTCTGAATTTTGCCCCAGGTGAAAGCCGGTTCATGAGTAGAGACGCATAGGCAATTATATTTGGCATTATTTATGCTTTACGTCGTTGAAATCAGAATTGAAATTAAGTTACAAACTTGAAATGGAAAATGTACAGCCCAAAAGTTAAAATTGATTATTGTTGTTTTAATGGCAGTATTTTAAGTACTTGAATTAATACCAATCAGAGCTCTTGAAATGTACACTAAAAATAATATTGTTTGAACTGACTGAGCCTCTGAATGGGACCTAAATTCAGAACATTAGCCTGCACTTCTCAGAACATGTGTTCAGACCTTGGGTTGAAGGTTGAATATGATACAAACTTTTTCCTGACAGTTATAAAGGACACACTGACCCTGTTTGTAATATCCTAATTACAACAGTGCTCATGAATGTCTAGAGGGGTAACAAAGTTATTTTTTAAATTGATTTAGGCTTTGTTTAAAATTACATATCTATTTTAATTACTGCCTGAATGTCAATGTAATTTTCCTTTCTTTTTCCTTCTCTTCATATGTGTCTCTCTCATTAGAAGCACTCTGTCATCCATTGCCAGATTTTACAAGATATAAAGGTGTGCTCACAAACAGGAGGATGGCACAACTTCCATCATGCTTTGCATGCATGTCATGTGATCGACACATTGTATGTAAGATGCTCTCAGCTTGATTCAGACCACCAACTCAAGAGATGAATATGTGACCATATTGTGGTTTTGACTACCAATTCAAATAGTTTGAAAATGTGTCCACCCGAAAAGGCAGAAATGCAACAAAAAGACAACTGGAGATCGGTTTCACCCTGCTCGGACTAAAAACTATATATTTCTCTGTGGTGTCATATTGTTGAAGTATACTGTATTTAAAATGCAGCATTCAACAACACTGTAAATTGATTGCATGGTTAGCTGGATTTTTTTGATTGGATAATGCGAAAACGAAATCAAAGTTACGTAGCATAATTTATGACACATACAAATGGCAGATATACCGTGAAATTGACGGCCTGCTGCTGTGCCTTAAAGTCGACACGGTTAGGTGATGCATTGGTGTGTGGTTTTTGCTCCACTGCCATGACTATACATTACACCTCAGTTTCATTCCTGTGATGCAAATTCACTGCAAATCCAATTGTGACCTACATTGGCCTGAGTTGATCAGTTTCAAGAAAGTGCTGCAGTATTAATAACAGATTGGGCCACTAGGGGCCGTCGCGCGAGTGCCTTGGCTTTCGTGTTGGTGAACCGTAACACTGGGGCCGATATGCAGCACTTGGGGCATGGCTAGAGACACTTTTCATCTATTCACTTGTCACAACTAAAGGCTATAATATATATAATGCCATTGTTTACACAAAAATAATATCGTTGGCACTCGTGGATCAACATACACATGTACACAATCTAACCCAAAATACTTCATTATGACTGATTTTGAATGTGAATGATAACAGGTGAAACTATTTTTAAAATATAATGCACGCCTCCAAATCAACAAGAAGATCAATGCATTCGTGAAATTTAAAAAGGAGAGTTAAATCAAACTATGACGTTTCCATCTTTTCACTTAACCGAACTTTGGTGTTATTTCCATTTGGTTTAAACCATAAGAAAAGTTAAGCCAAAACAAAGCAAGATCTCCCTTTTTTCCTGAACAGGACAGAACGAAGGGTTGACCGAGATAAACATCCCTCCTGGGATAATCTGAGTACCCCTTTAGTGGAGGTCTGCAGTGGTTGTCACATGGAGGTATTTGCCCATTTCATGCTCATTTAAAATGTCCACGATTGGCTCAGGGCCACCAGCAGAGATAAGTGCTGCCCCATTATTCATTTGAGCACGGGGGTACTTTAAATATACTTTAATTTGATGTGTGTTACATTAATTAAAATCAGCATTCTCCCTTTTATTTCTATATCAGATAGAAAAAACTTACGTAATCATAAGCAAATAATTTGCTCGTTTTTATAGCACAACTGAGTATTGTGCATGGTTTAGCCCTTTTGTCAATCCACTGCTGAATGTGTATTACGGAAGCGCAATAAGATACTCATAAAGGAGTTGGTTAAACTGTTCAAGCTGAACCCTCTTGAAAAGGAACCTCTCTCCTTACGAGGCTTTCTTGTATGAAAAGCGCGATTTGTTATAATGAGCAGTGATGTTGACAATATAGAGGCATATTCACACCAATTGGCTGTACTTTCTGTGACTGCATGTTTGACAATGCAAATCAATGCCTTCTCTTAGAGAAACCAAGCATATTCCTGGCAGTGCCAATGATCACTGCCCTCCCGTACGTCCTTGGCAGAGTCAGATTGTTGATGGTCACCTCATGCATATCAAAGGCTGTTACATAATTGTCCACCAAACTAAAGGTTCAACACAAAGCCCCTCTTATGTTTGCCAACAAAGCCCACGGCAACAAATAGCGGTGGCTTATGCTGCAATGAAATAGGAGAATAACTGCTTTTGGAAAGTATTCACGCGCCGTTATTTTAGCGAGTCAAATTACAGATTGCATTATCCAAATTAAATAGTGTGCATCATGTGTTTAAAGAGCACATTTGTGAAATACTGCAATGCCAATTAAGACAGACTGGCCGTAGCTTTGCTTCGTTTGTGATGAATGCTGTAAATCATGTATCATTCTTATCGGAGCAGTACATGAATACTGTATCAAAATAGAGATAAACATTGCTACGGATTTAAGTTGCATTACAGTAGATTGTAAATCAAGCATAATGATTGAGGTGGGTTAAGCTGTTGATGGAATTATCATCCATGCACAAATATGGTGGCTGTGTAAAGCCACACAAAGATGATGTGGGAGCCGACGTCATAGGCAGGTGGGGCGTGACGTCCGCCCCTTCCGCTCCCTCCTCCACCGCATTGGTTGGCTCCCGTCGGGCACCCGCCGACCGAGTGATCTGGCCGCCCGCGCTAGCGCCCTCTCTGAGGGACATCGCTGTACTGCTGGCTCACCGCCGCACGGAGTTAACTCTCACGCACCCACGCACACCACAGCCAACGCTACTGCAGCGGACAGCGGCATGCTAGCGCCCACACCGAAGTGCGGCTTCACATTTATCCTCGCAGCGCGCTTCCCCCCGCAGCCACTCCACACATAAATCACAGACACCACACCGATGCTCTGTGCTAACTTTTATTTGCGGCGCAAACCCCGCACTGCCCGGAGGGAATGTTCTGTGAGCAGAGCCTAGCCTACTGCTACCCAAGTCCCCAAATACTCACACGCCCTATCATATACCTAGCGGCTGTACTCACGGCGTCGCACGGACGCTGTGAGAGTTGGAGGGAGGAAGACGAAAGAGAACTTTACCTATCACTGCCTCGGAGCAGCACTCGCTGGCATCACATGGAGGCTATGAGTAGCTGGAGAAGGCAGGATGGCAGAGAGTGGGTCTTGGCAGCCCAGAGGTTGAAGACAAGTGTTTTCCTGAACAGTTTCAGGCTCCCCTTTTTATGCCCCCTCACTTAAAAAATCCAGGGTTACATTATCCCGCACGGCCAATCGTGCGCCTACCTGTGATTCTCGCTTGTTTGCCTTCCTTTACACGGAGCGTTGTACGGGTTACTTCTACGACCTATTGTCTATCCACCCGTACTCATTAATTTCTGACTCATCCTGTTTAATCTGGAAGGGCGTCCGGCTGGCGAATGCACACCCTGCTAGTGCGTATTCGGTCTGGGGCTGGGAGAGGCCGTGGCACTGCGATCCCCTGACCTCGTGGTCTGCTCTGCTCACTTAATATTCCACCCCCGCCCCCTCCCCGATGTCGTGCATGGCTCATTGCGGCTGGCCCGGTGAACCTTTGTGCGTCCATACAATTTTAAGCCAACTCAGGGGCACCGCAATGTGACTTGTCCTGCGAGGGTTGGCCAATCTCCTGGCACCGGGAAACCGCGGGACTTTCCTCCCAGGGACCCTTTGGATGAAAACCCGTTGTGCCAGGCAATCCCCCACCAGGACACTACGTGTGTGCGCTGCAGGTGTGTGCTCAGTGTGGGGGCCAGGGGAGAGTTGCGGCGCTTGCGGAGTTGCTCCGTGGCCTTGGCACCACAATGACAGGGTGAAAAGCGCATTCAGCAATAATTTTTTTGCTGTGTCCTCCAAAAGAATTGCTCATATCCCAGCCAGGTGGTGCTATGCCAGAACTATAGCCGCAGGTTGGGTAGCACTTGAGTTGAAATCCCTATGTGGAGTCGACTTGGCTCATTATCTTCCCTGTGAGGCCAGTAAAATAATTAGTATACATACGCAGTGGTTGTGCTATGGAGAGACTGATTCTTACCACAGAGGTGTAGAATTTATGCCATTGGTTCTGGATCACCAAGAGAGACGAGCCTCACCCAACATTTAGTTGGATATGGAGACATACTTAACTTTTTAAAATTATAATTAATTACAAATTAAATGATGGATTCAGTATCCACTACAGCCGTGTGCATTATCACTGCTCAGACCAAACACCACACAGAGACCATTGATTGTTTTTCATTGATTGTTTTTCATTGGCCAACACAGAGACCATTGATTGATTTTCATTGGCCAAAATATGTTCTTATACTTCTGTAGTGACATAGAATGGATCAATACGGCGCGTAGCGCTGGGTACAATAGAATAAGAAAATATGGGTGTAGCAGCCAGCACAGCATGTAATACCAAGCAGTGGGTTGCCCGCGTGCGTAGTGCTGGCTGCTGACAGAGAGGGACATATGAGTCCTACAGACAGAGCATGGTATAGCAACTATCCCACCAGCACAGCAGGTAATGCCACGTAGTGGGTCACTAGGGGGCGTGGTACTGGCTGCTGGCGGAGAGGGGCATGTGGTGACACGTCACCCTGGCCGGCTGGCAAAGCACGTGATGGGCCAGGGTGAAGGATGTAGGGCAAATGTGACCAATGGGACATGGGGAGCATGGCCCAGGACATTCTGGAAGATTCCACGGGGGGCGTGGTTAAGGGCGGTGCAGGGCAGGTGGCACGTGGAGGTCGGTCCAGGACCTCCTGGAAGGTTCTAGAAGGGGGCGTGGCCGAGGGCGGAGCCAGGCCACATGGAGGGGCATAAAAGGGAAGCCCCGAGGCTGAATCAGGGCTGTCCACAGGTGGAATGGAACCCGAGGTGCTACGTCTCTGTCTCCAGCGTCATGGGTGAGACAGCATGTTGGCTGCTCTGACTCGTAATTAGTTATCCCGTGTGTGAACAGTGTGTAAGATATATAGTACAGAATAAACGTTGTTGCCTCCTAAAATAGTGTCTCAGAACTGCCAAACCTAAACTTATAAAAGAGTATTCTTGTAGTTATTAGAGTGTGAAAAGAGTGAAGACACTTTTTTCAGTCGGTTCCTACAAAGAAAAATGAGGCGATTCTGTATGTTTTACAGGCGTTAACAACCTGGAGGTGACTCACACGAACAATAAGGGGAGAAGACTCAATATTTACACAGATTAGTCAGAAAAATATTCTGTAATGCTTTCTTCAAAAACGCCGACATAATTTGGAAATATTGTGCATATCATGGATCCGTCTCTGTCAGAATCTCCAACCATACCTCCTCGTGACTGGATTACACTGTGTACGAATTTTTATTTATTATTTTTTAGTTCCTGGGCAATAAGTGTTATTTCCTAATTGCTTATGCCTCAAAAGTACAGAAAATGGCTAATAATCCCCACAAACTTTGCTTTTGTGACCAGGACAGTGATATTTTTAAATGTACCTATTTTCCAGAACATTCCAGATAGATTGAGCGCTGAGTAAACTTGGAATGACTTCTGGGACATTCTCGAAGTTTCCAGTAATATAAATAATAGTATTAATACAGGGGCCTTAAGCCCACCAGTTCAATTTAGTTCCAGCTGCCTAAGTGGATACATATCTGCATTTTTCTGAGATTGCATCAAGAGGCTGCGAGCATCCGGCAGACGCATTTTTCTATGTGTGCGGCCAATTTATCAAGACAAGAACGAAAAAGTACTCTGTGGAAGCATCTGCTAAGACAAACCCTGGGCACCTCATTTCACCTGCGAGCAATGCAAAAAAACTCTGGAAGGTAATATGGACAATTGTTGCTCAGAATTTTATGTTTTCAAATTTGTTAAAAATTTTAAAATTGTAAACATTTTTAATTTTAAAATGTTTTTCAATTTTCAATGTTATTGAAAAAAAATATCATATTTAAAAAATGTTGCGAGAATCTCTTACACATGAGTCATGGGTGAAATAAATGTATTTTTGTAGGATGGTACAGAGGGGAAAAGAGAGCCATGAAGTTCGCTATCCCAAGAATTTGGCGGGAACCCACTGACCACTCAAGCAACTGCTACTTCTGCATGGTGGACCCTTCCAAACTTTGGACTAGCAAGAATGCACCTGCTATCACATATCCGGACCTTCCTTTATCCATCGCCCCGGTGCCACACTGCCATGAGCTCCCCGTACCCACTCCTCTGGAGAGAGAGCAGCCGTTTTTAGAAGAGAGCAGCAAGTCAGAGAGCGAGGAAGATGTTGTAGATCCAGATGAAAATTTCAGAGGTGGAGCTGAGGAGAGAAACCCATATTACCGCAACCAAAAATACCTCAACGACTTGATCAGAGATCTTGGTCTCACCAAGTCCAATGCCGAGCTTTTGACGTCTTGGCTCAAGCAATGGAACTTGTTGGAAGAAAGTGTGCAAGTCGCAGATCAGAGGAAGCGTCACCAACCTTTTTGCAGCTTCTTCACCCGTCAAGATGGGCTCTGCAACTGCCACAATGTGACCAGTCTGTTCGAGGTAATTTGAATTACCTGTAACCAGAATGAGTGGCACCTCTTCATTGACAACTCGTCTAGGAGTCTCAAAGCAGTGCTGCTCCATAATGGTAACAAGTACCTGTCTCTTCCCCTGGCTCACTCGGTGCACCTCAAAGAAAATTACAACAGCGTCAAGACCTTGCTGGACGCCTTGAAGTATGATGAGTACAGCTGGAAGGTCATCGGAGACTTCAAAATGGTGGCATTCCTGATGGGTCTCCAAGGCGTACTACCACAGGCGGGAATGGCCACAACGGACCGAGTACTCTGTGGGGAGGAACAACGTCAAGTGGGAGCCACTAGTGGACCCCCGGAAGGTGCTGATGCCACCACTGCACATCAAATTGGGCCTTATGAAACAATTTTTCAGAGCTGTAGATAAGGAGACGGCAGCTTTCAAGTATCTTCAAGACTTCTTCCTTAAGCTGTCTGAGGCAAAGGTCAAAGCCGGTTTCTTCGTCGGACCACAGATAAAGAAGATCCTGGAGTGCAATGAATTCCCCAAGATGCTCAATTCCCCAAGTAAGGAGAAAGCGGCTTGGAACAGCTTTGTCACAGTGGTTCGTGGCTTCCTGGGCAATCACAAGATCGAAAACTACGTGGAGCTGGTTGAGACTGGTGAAGAACTACGGCACAATGGGCTGTAGGATGTCCCTCAAAGTCCATATCCTTGATGCTCATCTTGATAAATTCAAGGAAAACATGGGAGCATACTTGGAGGAGCAAGGCGAGCGCTTCCACCAGGATATATTGGACTTTGAATGCCGCTACCAAGGACAGTATAACGAGAACATGATGGGAGACTACATTTGGTGGCTGATTCGTGAAATTGATTTACAGAAAATCGTAAATCTCGCAAAACTATCACTTCAAAATCTTTTGTAGTAATTTTTGTATTACTTTAGTATAAATACATGTTAATTTATAGATTCATGTTGTTTTTTTACGACTTTATGTGAACGAAAATATACAAATTTGCCTGTTTTTTCATTTAAATAGGTAAATTTCAAAATATCACTGTCCTGGTCACAAAAGCAGTTTGTGGGGAATAATAGCCATTTTATATACTTCGGAAGGTGGTAGGATGGGAACATCACAGCCAGTTATGATTTAAACTGGTTGATAACGTCCTTCCAATGATTTCTAAGTTTGTACCCATCTTTTCGGTTGAAATTGTGTCTGTGTCTGTATATATCGATGGCTTCATGAACGAATCTTTGTTGATAGCCAGTGGGTTTGCAAAGTACCTTCGTCTTAGAGAAATACATTTCGTGTGAGCCCACCGCATTTAAACAATGATCAGCCATGGCCGAGGTATTGGTTTTTCCGTGTTTCAGATCTGCCTCATGTTCACGAACACGGTCCGAGACATGTCGCTTAGTTTCCCCCATGTAACTACTGCCTCAGACACAGCTTAGTTTTCTAATATACGTTTTTGGGTTAGATCGCGTTATTTATAAATGTGTCGTAACCCTCCACCACCCGACACGGCCAATCAGTAAAAAAGTGTCACGTTGGCAAAAGACAAATAGTTCACTACTTTAGCCCACCGGTGTGTTGAAGAGTGTATCCACAACATAATTACCAGCGAAACGTCGTACTAAAAAATCCAGCTGGATGTAATTACCAGCGAAATGTCGTACTCAAAAATTGTAAATGTTGTGGATTCACTCTTCAACACACCGGTGGGCTAAAGTAGTGAACTATTTGTCTTTTGTCAACGTGACACTTTTTTACTGATTGGCCGTGTCGGGTGGTGGAGGGTTACGACACATTTATAAATAACGCGATCTAACCCAAAAAGTGTATTATTAATAATATTGGTCGTGAAAGCCTACGTGTTAAACAGCTTAGTTTTTTTTCATATAAGAGTTCTATTTTGTACATTTGACCAATTATTTGTTTCAGGATCTTTATAATCACAAAATTGCACGACATTTTGGATGTGTTTTAAAGAATAGATTGTTTATGAAAATTTGGAGAAAACTGATTAATATTGAGAAAAATGTATTCAAAATGCTTCGAGAAACGTACAAATAGATGGTGTTGCATCACTGCCTGCTACAAGGCTGCAAACAGTTATTTAACTATGGCGGTCTTGGTGGCGTTGAACTATTCATTAATTGTTCTCAATGTGAACAGATGACTTGAACTTAAATGTTTTTTTTTATTCCTACAGTTTATGTTCTGAAACAGCTTGTAAAATATCGTCATGTTTTTTTTTATTAAAACTACTCTAATTCCTTTACAGTGGACATCGCATTGCTAGGCCAGCTGACCGGTGGTATCTGTGTGGACAATGAAAATAATCGTAGAAATGTTTCCCCAGTGTACTTCCATGTGTGTCATCGAGCTAGCCACGTGAAACACTTAGACCGCAGTTTTTTCCGTTTAAAAATACTTGTGCTTTCATGTCCATCCACATTTTGATAACGAGCATATTATTCATTATAGTGTTGAATTATGATTTGTCATTGTACAGATGTTTTGAAATCTTGTTATCTGCTCTGATGAAGTTGGATATACAATGAAGTTCGACATTGCAGAATATAATCACTTAACATTTTAGTTTGGCAAACCGTCTTAAAACAACAAATTTGTTCCTGAGCATGTTATTTTTACACATTTTAAATTAGCCTGCATTTCTTGCTGACAGCAGATACGGTCTACACAGTTAGAAAAACACATCTGAACCGCTAATGCCCAAACCCCCACTCGATAATTACTGTAAGATAATTGGGTGATTAGTTTGCATCTAGTAATTTCAGGAAATAATTTGCAATGTGATTGAAACAGTAAAAAAATGATTAATGTACATACTGTTTTTTTTTACAGATTATTTCAATTAAATTACGACTGGACAGCTACTTGCGTAAATGTGGGAATTCAATGGCCATTGTTCTATGGAGAGACTGGCACCAACCATGAAATTGTGGAGTTTCCACTGTTAGTTCAGGGAAGGGCACTTAACAGACATGGTGCCAAATGTTCAGTGCTTGAAGACACCATGGAGACGCGATGCCTTGTACTTCATGCTTTTAGAGATAATGACAATGTGTTCAATGTATGTGGTTGAACACACACACTGTGCTTGCAAATTGTAATGAATACGAATCACCCCATGCCCCCTATCGCCCCCCTCCCCCATGTTCGGTCCCTTTCCCCAGAGCTCACACCACACAACCCCACCATCCATCCAACCGCTCGCCCCAGTTACCACACCCAGCTCAAGACGTTCAGAGCGTCATCATGCAATTACTTTAAAACAGCCAGTTTGTTGTGGCGAGTCACAGAGAGCCACAGTGTAATGCTTTCAATGTGGGCTCCCCAGCGTAACTCATTTGAATTCCCAAAACTACATTTTTCTCAATAGTGAAAGGATTTGCATTATGCCCCACCGTAATCAAATACCATTGCTTCACCTTTCAGCTATGCTATATTTAACTGTACCAGTGGAAAAATAATCTGGAAATTAAATATTCCAATTAATGTAAGGAATAATTACGCTTCAAATTAATGGCTACACTTCTTTGGATATGCATTATTGTATTTGTAATTCAAATTGCGGTATATGTTATCTTTTTAATTTGCTATAACATATGAGTGACATGACTGTCGTAAAGAATACAGGCTTCATATTAAGACTGAATTTCAATTAAGTATGAAATAAAAAATGCGTGCCGAGAGTAGATTGATATCAGGTAACTTGCTGAAACTAAACAATGTGGGCACTGTAATTTCTAATCAAATGCTTCAACGTCCATTAGATGGTGCTCAGTACTATACAGGACTGTAGTTACAATATGGATGCGTGGTGTTGTGCTTGGAACACTTGGCTCAAAATTATAAGGTTGGAAACTGAAATCTCAGTTGGGGATGAACCCAATCCATCATCCCTCTAGGGTTAATAAAATAGGTACCACTTTATTGGAAGTTATACTGGCCCAGTCATAGAAATATGTAGCTTTTAGCACTGGCTTAGGACTTCAAGCAAATATAAATATTGCCCCATTGCTTGAGCAGGGACTAATTTTGGCAATACAAAAACCAGTCTTAACGTTAAGTGAGGTCTGTTCCATAAAAAAATTTGCATGTGGTTTTGTACAACTTTGGCAAATATGAGACAGCTCTGGTTTGTGTGTTTAACACCTTCACTTTGAATACTCAGACTTCAGCACTTACTTGCCATTATATTCTAATGGTTTGTCCCTGCCAAACATGCAGAAAGAATACAAGATTTATGAACAGTGTTCTTGTCAAAATTATAGATTAATGGTTATTATTTTGTCATGTGAGTTTTGTTTATATGCTCAGTTCGCAAAATGGCAGGGCTGTGAAATGTTCAGCTTATACACTGTATTAGAGAAAAGTTTGGTGGGGTAAGTGGGGTGGAGTGGTATGCTTGTGCAGGAAAGGAATTTTAACTAGAAATCTTACTCTTATTAGGCCCTTATCTTTAGAGTAGACAGGGGCAAATTTACACTGAATTATATCACAAAATGCTCATGAAATTCACTAGGTATTTATCAAAATAGAATCCCTCAAATAATCAGCGTAACGTAAAAAGTAAATTTTCTATTAAAAACAATGTAATATCAACAATCGGTCATATGCAGTATTTAACTAGGAATACCTCACTGGGTCAATACTTTACGTTTCATGAATTCCCTGCTGAATGGTATTGGATTTTGGAGGGAACTTGAGTTCCCAGAGAAGAGGAGATACTACTCCATGGGTGTGTTGTTAAAGTGAAAACTATCAACGCTTTACGCTGATTTAGACACACAACTAAGGGAACATCACACTGAAGTAGTTTTATGCGACACTAAAAATCTTCAAAGATTAGGTTAAAATCTACCACTTGGCCACCTCGTATCTTAGTAAGGTGGATATCTCAAATGATGATGTGTGATTCCCTATCCATGCCTCTGATTAGGTTTGCACTGGAGCATAATGACTTTAAAGGTCATACAAATTTGTTGCCCATTATAAAAATGCGTTGAGTGTCTGATATGTGTGACCTTGCCATTGTTTTTCGCGTACGATTATTTCCTGAGGGCTATCAAAGCAACACATTGGAAGATGCTAAATGCTTCTCCACGATGCATTATGGGAGAGTAAATGCTGTCTGGTCCTTTATTTAGAGTTGTCAGGTGTGGCACTGGAGAAGCATTGCACCTGTGAATTAGAAATGATCATTGTTAGACCACACAGCACGTTTGACGTATGTTATGCACGGTTATCCTGAGAAAATCTCACCCGAATCCTTTACTAGAAAGCGTGACAGTGCCGGCCCCTCACCGCCTCAGGCCACATCGTGCAGTGCTGCACCAGATGAACGTTCACTGGAGGTTAATAGGCCAAGAGCGTGAAATTTAAATAACACAAGGCGTTGCCGTGAAATGTCACACCACCCTCGCCACCCCCTCAGCGTGACGCCACCTCCCCTGCAGCGAACTAGGACAGGCTCAAGACTCAAGGCTTCCCTCCTTCCCTGTTTTGCTTCGATGGCTTAGACTAAAGGAGTCTTTCAAAGTGGGCACACACAAAAAAGGCACATTTGGTGAAGAAAATACTGCTACGCTGAAAAACACACGCAGAGATTTGTGTACTTTACATAAATCTCCGTGACAAAAGATTTAGCCACCGTTTATGTTTGAATGGCTTTGTTGACCTTGGCAATGCCATGGAAGCCATGTGACTTAATTTGTCCACTCAGCACACAAACATATCTGGCGCGTGGGCATACTTTGCCTTCATGCCATGAACAAATGACGCAACGTTAAAAATAACTGCATTTTATTCATATTTGTCGAAACAATATTTTAGAGTGCACTATAATCAGATTAGCAATCACGTTGTGTGAATTGCTGTTTATACAATCACATGTTTTGTAAATCAGTAAGATGGAAGCAAATGTATCCCTCCAAAGAAGTATCCTACTCACAAACTGGATAAAAATGTTACATTTCCTTTATAAGTCGAGTATGTATTTTGAATAAATGCAATTAATGGTGACGTGAATGAAACCAGAAATATGCTGTATGTAACGCATTCCATCCAAACGCAGGCAGCTCTAATCAGGACAGAACTATAAAATAAATTCATACATTACGATGCACTGAGAGCAGTGGGCTGTTAAGGACAAATAAACCACTTTTGAAAATGGACAGTTTACCAACTCACACAAATTATAACGGAGCACGGCTGGTTACGTACGGTGCGAAAGAAGTTCAACATACATACTGCCCCATCGACTAACACTACCCATAGACTAACACTGCCCATAGACTCAACGCTACACCTCCAATTGGCACGGATGGCTACGTATGGTGCGAAAAAAGGTCAATGTACTGAGTTAATGAAAATCCAGGAAAACCCAAAATCAAATATAACCGTTTAATATTATTGATGCCTTAGGTATACCTTTGCATGATGTTTCATGCATTAATGCTTTGTCTCATGGCGGTTTAATTTACTCCCAGTGGGATTCACACACTTGACTGATTCAAAGCTCACACGTCTATAACATTTGTGTCAGAGAGAGGTCACACATAGTGACCTGTGTTGTTATTGTCCATTATTAAACAAAATGAAAAGGATGATGACAATAAGGGTGATGCTGACATTTTGGACACTTTTTTGTTTGTGTTATATATTTTATTATCAGTATATATATGATGTATTTTTTCAGATAACATTGAGAACCTCACCTTCAGTGAGGCATTGTTGTCATGATAAGAAATTCAGTTTCTTCATTGCTTAATCGTTGTTTGCCAGCCGTTGCATAAATGATTCCCATGTGAACCTTCAGAAAAAAATGTTCCGTACTTATTTTATCAAGCAAACTAAATATTTTGCTGGCTTTGTTATTGTTAAGGTGCAACAGTAGCGTTCATTCGACCGTCTTTCGAGAATATGTCTCTGTTTACACCGTGGATGGCCACGGATGCAAGATTTCATACGAGCACTCAACGTTTACTTAATAAGGTGCAATATTATTACGCTTTCCATTTCTGGAATGCCAATGTTGTGACAGTCTCTAAACAGGACCACACATTGCTTAATACTTGTTTGACCAAGATGCATGAATGCTGCATATTATTCGGTATACTATCCCTATCATTCATGAGTTTGTTGTTTACCATACACTGCCCCCATGGAATCTTATTGTGATTTAGCGATGCATGATATACATCCATTTTATGAACCATGAGACACCCAAGGCCATGCGTAAGTTTTCCACAACATGTTTCTCTGAACTAAGTCACCCACACGGACCAACCGACTCGTACATCCTGAATTGATGATGGGAACAAAGCGTTTACACAATCTTGAAAGCTGTTTTTCTTTTTTAACCACAAATTATTGTGTCCCAAATGCGCTATTGGAGTCATGCCAAGATATGAATAAACTCCCCTTCTAGAATGCTCACAACCAGCAAAGAGTGTCACATGCCAATAATCATTGTGCTCTCAGGACAGGAATATGCCAAATTTAATTAATAACCAAATTTTATTTCATAATTTTTGTTGTGCAGTCATAGGCGCCCCAGGTTGAAACCAATGATCTCTACCACTAGCTGAAGATCACGAATGGAGGTAAGTATTGTACAATGCTATTTTGAGTATGGGGCCTGCTTTGAGTTTTAAGAATAATTATTATATTTGTTTTGGTATTGGAGCAAATGAAACCAATTTCCTTACTCCTACATTTTTTTCATAAAAAAACATTAAAGCCACTCCGTTTTCCGTGACATTTGGCTGTGACGGCCTTAATCCATCTGGTGGTGGTTGAAACATGAGCATGGGGCTGAGCGGTGATGTCACATCAATGGATGTTTTAGCTAAAGATCACTGCTTGCTCACTCTTTACAGTGTCCAACTAATACCAGCTTGGAAGAGCACTGACACTTCATTTAACAAAAACTAGGATTGCTTCATAATTTGAACTACTTAGACATAAGTGTCAAGGGGCCATCCACGCGATTTCGGACGATTTTTGACCCCCCCTCAAATATGACGTCACAAAGCTCTGCCCCCCCCCCCAAAACCATATTTCCATTATGAAATAATAACATGCTTCAAATCGCTTTAAACTATTGTCATCGTAGTGCGTATTTAATGTGGCGCTGCACTCTGATGTTGTAGGAGGAAACATTTATTAAAAAGTCTGTTTAATTAAGTAGAACGTGTTGTCTATATTTATTTAAAGTTGCGCATTTTGATGTGACGTCACATTTCTCAACCCCCCCCCCCCCCTTGTCACACATCGTTACAACTTATGTCTGACCCCCCCCCCCCCCAGGAGGTGCGTGACGTCATTTATGGACGGCCTCCAAGCTATGTTGAATTATTGTAAATGTTGCTTGAAATGCGAATTAACCATCATTATTGATAAATAAATTATTGAGTTTAATAACTGTACTTTCTTGTCATGGAAGTTGTATTGTTTGTTGTTTCAACTTTCTGACCAGCCCCTACTGGACATCTGTGAAAAAGAGCTTTATAGCTCATCAGATTCCTCCAGTATAAATAAAGATTCTGATATGGTCATACTGGGCAAGACGATATACTGGTGCCCACATATCAACTGCCCGCAGCCAGTGCAGTACTGTAAACCATACATATTCCGAGGGCTATATAACCGCCGTTTTCCCTATTCGTTTCAAATTAATTCCAGTGCTTTTAAATATTCGCGGCCGTGCCACGCGACTGCCGATAAGGAGTCGTGGGGCATGGGAGCGGTGGTGATCGTGAAGGCGCAGAAGTCCTCCTTTGTCTGCTCCACTGCCTGCACACGAGTGCTCTGCTTTATATATTTTTTGGAATCACGGCATGCGTAACCGTTAACCGAGGGCCCTAAGCGAAAAGGAAGTGGCATCGTTAACAGTAAGATTAAATAATACCGTATATATTAATTTCTTTACTCATTGATATTTGAACTTTCAAATGTGTATGGTCATCATTCTTAAAAGCCACGTGGTGCAGTTGCATAACACGAACATACTATTAAATACATGTATTCATGAATATAGACGTGCGCTTGTTAATGTTTACACGTAATTCATGTTTATGCCCCCTATTAAACCGTATTATTCTCATAAGCTTTAAGTAGTAATATTCGCAGATGTAATATTCGCCCCGTCCTCTAGAAACGCACAACCCGCAAATATTAAGGGTCTGCAGTGTTTGTTTATGGTATACCTGACCTTCCACAGCTGTTCACAAATCGAACACAGGAATGTAGTCTTAATCTCCGTACATTCGCTTCCTTCTAAAAAGACATGAAAGCATTTCCCCGTGGTTTCAAACCGTTTGAGCGTTATTTTGTCCACTAACCTGTTAGTGCATTGCGTAACTGTGATTTTGTATCGATGCTAACATAATCTAGATTTGAAGTTTTAGGTATAATTTGTTTAACCTACGTGACTTTACCCAAATAACCAGAGTATAGATGTTAACATATCCCGAAACTTTCAAATATCCGCCTACATATCGGCCCTGAGCGAGTTGGCTGTACGGTGTTATATTGTATAGTACTCTAGTAGATACAGACAAGTCAGTGGCTTATTTTACCACCATCTTGATACCTGCGGGTCAGTGCCTCTCACACAAGCGCTGCTTGTTAGGTTGCCACTGCGCAGCATATTGAATCTCAGGTTTCTCATCTCTATTCCCACCCACTCCATTCACTCGAGAAACCTCTCTTAATCTCCCATAAATTACTACACTAAAAGGCATGCTTTCTCCACTGCATGCTGCTACGGTTTGAAATGTACATTTTATGCTCTTAATATTGTTTTCTCTGTCAGTTTGCATCAATGCCAAAAACATTCATTCTGTAATACATATTTATTTTGTTGTTTCCGATCTCTGACCGTTTCACCTCATATCGATACAATAACCCACAGGTTGTCCGTTTATGCTGAGTGGCTTAACTGAAGTGACGTGTGCTTTTAATCATTATGTTGGCAATGCCCAAAATACTGAACTCAATAGCGATGAGCTGTGCAAAAATTCGTGATCGGAATTTAGCCGTGATAAGTTTTTGGATTTATGAATGTAATGTGTTTCAAATGATTTTAGGCTAATATAGATTGGACATTGAGGTTACTGTGGGAAAGTTGTCTTTAGGGGGGGGGGGGGATTAAGTGAGGTTATGATGAGGCCTTACAGAGTGTAGGAAGAGCAGTTGGAGTTTTGGATGGGAATGAACTGTGATCTTTCAAGTATGTTGATATGATAATAATGACAGATTGACTCATTTAAAATCGAATTACTTTTCATAATTGCTATAAATCTGATATTTGACAGAAATATAGTCATGTCTGATACAAATATATATATATAAATATATATAAATAATAGAACTATACCCCAGAAGTCACTTACAGTTATGAACTTTTTTAGGTACAGTATTGTGCTTAAAACTTAAAATATACAATCGCCATGATCAGTGAAACAAGTCATTAAGCTCTCTTGCATTGTGAATTTAAAGCTGATAGAATGCAAGTTAAGTCCACTGCTGATAACTAATATGGACATTTTTTGCATAGTGTGTGTATGCTATGGTACTTTCTTGCCAGTATAAAAAAAAATAAAAAGTTAAACATGCTCTGATAATATTGTCAGAAAGGGTAAAAACCTATAGTTTTTTTAATACTGGCAAGAAAGGCTCCATATTGTAGCTGCTCATCCGAGCTATAAACACCCTGATAGTGGCATTGTCTTTGTGCTGTTCGCCTTTTGGCGTTCTCTGGTCTAACACTTTCAGACTATGATAATTGCTTTTTTACCCTTTTATCTGGCAACAAAACTGACACCTTTTTTACGAGGAGTCATGTTTGCATAGACCACAATACCTGCAGTCATAATGCAAAAAAACACATAACTCTGATAATGTATGCACTGTCCTTGAAGTTGATTGGTCCACACCCGAGACAGCTTTCCTTAGAGCCTAGTCTCACATGGGTTGGACCAGATGACGCCATAAGACTAGGCTCTAAAGAAAGCTATCTCTGGTGTGGACCAATCAGGTTCAAAGACAATTGCATATATTATCAGAGGATTTTTTTTTTGCATGTTCACCACAAGTACGTGTGGTTAATACAGACAGGATACCTTGAATAATGATTCTGTTTGCTGTTTTCACATCTTGATACCTGTTGTATTGCCAGAATGAGTAAAACCTATTGTTATATGTGTGCGTGATGTTCAACTCTATTTATTTTCTTGAGGGAAACTGCAGTATATAATGTGGTATAATATATATACCATGATGAAAAGTAAAGGAAGCATGCTTCTTCACATCTCTTTTCGCTTGTTATATAATGATAGTTCACATTCTCAGCTGCCATTCCATCAATAATTTTGTCCTTGCATTTCATAATAATACTAAGTGCAGTCGCAGGTCAATATTGTATGAATAATTAATTCATCAGTGAATTTGTAAGCACTATATTTAAATGTAGTGTTATACGTAAATGTGTGCAGTATATTGATATATATATACGGGTAAATAGAAGAAGTCTGACGCCATTTAAACGTTATATAACAGTATCGTGTGCATGACACAAATTCTTGTGAGTAGGCTTTAATCAAGGGCTGGTTATATACCACTTTGATGTATTACTGTATGCACATGTGAAATTATACACCGTGCAAAGTACAGCTTGTATTAAAAATGCAAGTGTGTGGTAAAAAAATATTGAAATTCAACCATAGGCTACAGAAATGTTCATCTGAAACTCGTGAAATCTTGCAGAGCATTGAGGCGTATTATAGAAAGGGCTCGGAATGAGGGCCCAGGACTACTCTTAGTGACGCTTCAACATGCTCTTCTTGGCGCTGTAAGTTGTTCATTATACTCTAAATGTATTAGTCTCCAGAGTAAACATGTTTTCGTGAAGAAAACGTTGCAGCATAGTTAATTGTATTTGTGCTAAGACCATCAACTACTTTTTAAACTTGGACTTAAACCCACGATGTTAGTAAAGTCAGCTCTTTGCTCTGAGATGGGTATTATGAACCTCATGAACCACCCAGCCACCTTAACGATGAATTGTCATTTTTATTCCAACCGAAAAGCCATGAACGTCACAGGAAGAAATGCTAATTAACAAATACAAGATTATTTTAATACTAATCTACCACATTGCTGTTAATCACGGTTCAACTCAGCGTGTTTTAACGTAGTTATTGGCAGAATGGGCAAATAAAGAACATAACAGACTCCTCAAACGCAGGTGCTAATTGCAGAATTCACTTACTATTTCCTACTCTTGTAAAATTTACCAGATATCACTTGTGATGGCTTAACCACATTTTTATGGCATATTTGTCTTCTCACAAATACATTATGAGTTCCCTAAATCTAAAGACACAAGTTTTTTGTTGTTACGTAAACGTGTGATGATTTCAATGGCTTGACATATGCGTCAGAATGGAAAGTCCACACCCTTGCCTTGCCATCTGCATGCTGGGCACAAATGTCCTCAAAGGGCACACGTCAAGGGGTTTGCTTGGCGCATATGGATGCCTCAACCAGTCTTGGTTTTGTTCTGTGAGTTGACAGACTTGACTCCAATTACTTGACCTATTGGCACACCCTATTCAATCATGTATCAACCCTGTGTGCCTTCTCAGATAAAGTGACATTGTATTCTGTTTCAATTATGGTGGTGTGGTTTATGTATCTGCTCTGAGCTCACTTGACATGCTGGCATTACCAATGAGAAATTGGGATGCAGTGCCTCAGGTGATGCAGATTATGCATGAACCTATCACCTCTTCCATTCTGCTGAACATTGCTTAGGCTACGTCTCATATGTTCATTCAACCCTGCAGCCAGCTGAGACAGAACATGTGGGCACTCTACTTAAGCAGTTACAGTACAACACAACTCTCAGATGAGCCCGAGTTTGCACGAACCAAATTACTTAGCTCTTCCATATCACAAACACTGGATCGTATATTCGCTTATTGAGGGAAAATCGGGATTAACGGAAAATGTAAAAGGCCATATATTATTTTAAGAGTGTGGCAAATAATAACTTTTACTAAGCCTCCTGCTGTCCTGTATATCATGAAGGACATAGAGGGGAGGCATCCACAGAGTAACAAAACGTTTTTTGCCCAGCTTAGCTCCTTGATCGGTTACATAATACGTTCCACTGCCATCGAGTATTTAAGATTGAGTCTCCTTGCACAAAATATAGACTTGTAGAGCATTTTAACAAATTACTTTTTCATGCAATTTTTTTCTTGCGGTTCGTGTTTTTCATACAATAAGAGGCTTTTTGTACATCCACACTACATGAGCTGGGTTATGTAATCTGTTGGAGAGATTAGCTTATGTTCTGGATGTTTTGTCTCACCAGTAGGCCCCAGTCAAACTCCTTCTGCAGGTGTCTGGAAACAACCGAGAATCATCATGCCTCATGAAGCCAAACTCTTTCCTAAAATGGATAGAGCTGTCCGCAGAGACCCAGCTTTCCTCATTGAGTTATAGTGCCGTCCATAAGTACTGTCTCTTCAATTTGATCATAGAGGCCAGTGATTCTGAGTTTGCTTTCATTTCTAAAAATAGAAATACTGAGACTTTGACATTGATATTCTCAGGTTTGTTCGGTAAAGTCACGTAGGTAAAAACATTAAAATTAATGAAAGTAAAATAAAACAAAACAAAATAAAATTCACGACGTTTCGGAGGCAACACAAGTCTCCGTCATCAGGTGGGACCGTCACAGCCGAATTAGCTGCATCAAGTGAAGCAATGATTCAAGATGTAATCCCTTATAAGCAAGTTGAAGGGAGGTGGAGAGGGGGGGAGCTTATCAGGCTGTGGTAGCCAATGAATGGAAACGTATCGGGAGGGAGGAGGAGCGGTGATCAAAGACTGCACGCAGTGCTCAACACAATGAATGGAGACGTGTCGGGACGGATGGCGAGCGGCGATCAAAGACTGCACGCAGTGCTCAACACAATGAATGGAGACGCGCCGGGACGGAGGGCGAGCGGTGATCAAAGACATCACGTAGTGCTCAACACAATGAATGGAAACGTGGCGAGCGGTGATCAAAGAACAATGAAGAGATTACTGTTAAACACTGTGGATGTTAACACTCGGTGAAGTAAATTAAAATAGTGCCTGTCAGATAAGATGGTCCAAAAAGTGTAATTAAGTCTTTTTTGCGTGGTTAATAACATCTTTCCAGTGATTACTGAGTTTGTACCCATCATCACGGTTGAAATTATGTCTGTGTTTGTATATTTGTATGGCTTCGTGTACAAACCTTTGATGGTAGCCCGGAGGTTTGCAGAGAACCTTGGTCTCGGAAAAGACAATTTCATGAGAGCCCGCCGAGTTGTAGCAATGATCGGCAACGGCCGAAGAATCAGTTCTGCCGTGTTTCAGATCTGACTTGTGCTCGCGGACACGATCAGCAACATGACGTTTTGTTTCTCCAATGTAGCAATCACCACAAATGCAACTCAATTTGTAGAATATGAATCATTGCAGTCACGAAAGCTTCAAATCTAGAATTTGACATTGATATGAATAGGTGCAGTGATGTCCTTTAGCATGGGGATAGGGCTCACATTAGTGGGTAGGCTTGTACCAAGCCATCGATGGGAACAGCACATTTCCAGGGCAACCTCTCCCTTCTGCTGATTGGATGGTAAATGGGTCTGTAGATGTCGCTATATAGCCATGTCTACATCAACAACTGCAAGTCTCTTGCTCGTCATGATAATCACTTTAGGCAACCCTTGGTAGTAGAAATAAATATAATCATATTTATTCTTGGTTGTATACCATTTTTTTAAAATAACTACACATATATGGGATGCATTCGCTGATATATTTAATAGACTTCAGGGTTTTACCAATGTGCTGGCGGTCAGTTTCTTGGAACATTGAGCTATATTTAGGACTTTGTGGAAAATACCAAATACTCCGAGGCGTGACAGTAATTATGTGCTTTGAGGAAGAGTGTTGGATTATAGAGATCATAGTGTATGCGACTCCCAACTGCACATGTGAGGTGACCATTAGATTGCAGTACAGCGAGTAGGTCGTTGACTTAACTGTGGATTTTTTTTTTACTGTTATCTCATATGTGTGCTTTTTTTCTGAATAGAAAATTCGTCCAAACATTACAAACTAATTTGCACTGCAGAGGCATTCCCAAACAGGCCTGTGCATCCGCTACGTTTTTTTAACGAGCCTTCATTTTTTGCACGCACACATACTTGAAGCGTAAATGAAAGCACTTATTTAATCTCGCATTATTTCATTCCAACTCTGTCTGTCGCCTGATGAGGCTGGTTGTAATTAACGGCGAAACGTCATACTCGAATTGTAAATGTTGTGGGTTTACTCTCCAACTCACCTGTGTGCTGAACCAGTAACTAATTGGCATGTTTTGTTTACGTGACAAACCTAACTAATTGGCTTTATCGGGTGGTGGCGTTTCACGACACATTAAAATGTATGCGATATAACCCAAAAAAAACCTCTATTATGAATAAATTAGCATTCCTGGCAGCTTTATGACCGTTTGAATGTCACGGTGACAGCTGTTTTTGCTAAGAGTACATAAGAACTGCCATCAAGGTCTGCATGAGCACGAGGTTATAACCACGATTGGGGGTGGGCGTAGGTGCTAAGATACCGTTGTCACTCCACAATTACATCTCATTGCGTTCGAATTTATAGGATTAGTACACAGCTCGATTTGGCTCAATTTTACGTTGGCAGATGTAGCCTACCCCGCAGCTGTTCATGTACTGAATCACGCTGTCCAGTTTATATTTGTGGAATTGTGTTAACTGCTTGCAGACACTTTACAGGATTGGCACAGATTGTTATCGTATGGCTAGTTGTACAATGGTGTAATACAAAACTAGAAGATGGGGTTTTAATGGATGAATATTCATGCCAAATGTTATATTTTACGGTGTGTGCATGTATTTATATATACTCCAGAGCAGTGTGTAACACATTGGACACATTCTGTCCGAGTTGCTCTCCATGTGGTTTAGTGGATAAACACAGCTTGTGAAAGTATTTGCCAATTACAATGGAATTAAAAGAATCAACAAACTTACAATAATTCAACATGGGTGTTGGAACAAGAAGGGCATTCAAAGTAATTGCCTGCCCCCCCACGCGTCCCATACTTTGGACAGGGGAAGCAAGCCATAGGCTCTGCCTCCTCCATGGTTATTACAGGCCTCTTGGTCACTTAACATCGACCTCCAAGAACTATTCGTCCCCCCCAACTTGAAAATGTTTGCTCCTTGAACATTTAGTAACAATGTTACGTGTTGGGTTAATTGCAAAGAGATTTTAGAATATCATGGCTACATTGTAATAAGCTTGCTTTGTTTGGTTGTGGTGTGTCTTCTACCTGCGATCAGTGACGTATGTGAACTGCAAGGTGGCCATAGATGGCATTGCAGAAAGTCGGCTTCTGATATATGAATGTAGAACTTTGGTTCCCAATCACCTCATATTCATGGATTTTCTTCACAATGCCCAGTCCCCCATGAATGTAAAAAAAAAATCAATCAACTTAGTATCCCTGATAAGACCAAATTCAACATCAAGAATGCATCTGAATTGAAGATAACGTTCATTATAATTAACTAGCATAAGTACCCGGCATTGCCCGGGTGAAAAATATATTTCTTAATAACCTTACATATATACACAGATGGGCTGCTACCCCTGCTCCCCCCCCAGCCACGATCTCCTGGGCCGCTGTGCAGTAATATGTACGGCCTATAGTGTGGTGGGGTGTCGAGGCCTAGTACCGTGCAGAGCCTCCGGCCTCGCCTAAATTGCCCACCCGGCTGAGGCTGGGTACAGGGGCCGTTACCCCCCCCCCCCCGCGCTACAATAATGCTGTCTAATCGCTATAATTTTATTATCTACCGACCCTATAATAGTAATTGCACACATTGTGGTGGGGGGGGGAGTGAAGAGGACGTGAAACTTTGATGAATTTACCTCAGAGTCGCGTGCTGGGTGTCGAGGCCTAGTACCGTGCAGAGCCTCCGGCCTCGCCTAGATTGCCCACCCGGCTGAGGCTGGGTACCGGGGCCGTTACCCCCCCCCCCCCCCCGCGCTACAATAATACTGTCTAATCGCTATAATTTTATTATCTACCGAGCCTATAATAGTAATTGCACACATTATGGTGGGGGGGGGGGAGTGAAGAGGACCTGAAACTTTGATGAATTTACCTGAGAGTCGCGTGTTAATGCGTGCGCATATTTTTTACGGGAATTAAAAATGGCGTCCACCCCGCAGCGAATGCGTCGCTACCCGTTGCCGGGGCAACCGCCGTGGAAAACCAAACGGACCAATCGTGTCTCGCAAATCCCTCACATTTCGTCCAATGAAACTGCGTATGGTCCGGCGACACACAGACAGACAGACACACACACAGACACACACACACAGACAGACAGACAGATTTGCGATTTTATATATATAGATAGTATCAGTGACACCTATAATCGACATTTAAGTACACCAGAATATAAGTAGTAGTGATGCATTTGAGACTATTTGAACGTACTCCAGAATGAAATATTTCAGTAAAGTGCCAATTATCGTTTAGTGGTTCATAAAATAAGTACCCGTTTGTGTGAAAGCAACAACGGTTATATGGGTAGCCACTGGCCCCTGCCATAGAAATGTGTTATTCCCATCGTTGCCTTCGGGCTACCAATCGAGATGAACGCTGCTGTATGCACAGTTGAGCATGGATAAACTGTGACGCGTTTGGCTTTTGAATGTTTGCGCTGCCTCGTATTGGACTGAGATAATTGCAAGTGGTTGCTCCTCGCTACCCTTGTGGTGTCTGCCCAAAAAACAGAATCCGTTACAGCATGGCTTAAACATGTGCCGGTCTCCCATCAGACGAGTCCCAAAAAAGGGAAAAACACGCCTTTGTGGTTTTTGTGTCACATCCTACATAAATTTCCGATTCGAGTTTCACATCTTTTTTGCATCGCACAGTTATTTATAGATGCGTGCTTTCCTACAAGTGTTTTGGATATCACTACTACACTGTGTTCCTGCAGCAAAGAAGATTTTTTTAAATAGTATTTTCACTCCAATGATCAAATCATGAGAATGTTTATCTAATATATAAATACAATTTCAAGAATGGAATATGACATGATGTTTAATAATATATTTTAATTACATTTTTTAAAAAATCAAACATTTGTGTCATTCTTCAAGTAAGAAAACATCAGCACGTATACCCTATACCAGGAATGAGCCAGTGGTGGAAACTCCACATTCCTATGCTTGTGATCACTCAGCCGATATGTCAGCCACTCTTGAATTCCCATAATGTTTTACAATGAATCAGCCCTGGAGGGATGACTACAGATCAAGACTTTACTTTTGGGCATTTTTTCCCAGAAGCCACATGCAAAATATTCAGTGAGGAAATGGCCAAACATTGTAATGCGGGACCCTCCTCAGAAACGTCCTGAGACTCACTTGAGACCTTTTCTGGGTAAATAAAAGACTATTATTGTACAACGTAATTTCAACAGATGCACCCGCTGCCTTCCGAGTGAACGTAAACGCATGTGCATGGAATTCATTGCAGCAGGTTTTAAACTGCAAGTGGATATGCTTGTGATCGTGGCAAAAGCAGCTGGGGTGTGACCTGGCTCTGCGGAGCGTTGCTATGGGTTTAAGGACAGCGATGATTGATGCAGCCCCCAGGGTGTAATGTGGCCCTCAGGAGGGGAGTGTAGGGTGTGGAGGTCAGTGGATGCGAGGCCCACAGTGAACTGATTCCTCCAGCTTGACCCTTCGCTTGAACATCTTGTTGGATCGGAGGTATCAGAACTATTCACCTATTTTCGCGACGCTGTGTGCATCCTAGCAGCGGATCTCCACCGCCAAATACTCTTTAAAAACTCAAAGCAAGTTGATCATTAACAGTAAAAACAAGTTTAGCTTAAGTGACGCTCGACAGATCGCAGGCAAGTGGAAACATAGTATTGAACAGGGCTCGCCAAAATGTTACACAGCCCGGACGACTCCACTGTGACCCAATGGCTGTTGTCACACCAAAAAGCTATTCGAGACAGGCACAAGCCATATTCCTTGTGATTATAATCACATGTAAATTCATCCAATTAACTCAGCCTCTGGTGGGCACAGTTATCTAATGGTGCAGCATAACCCAGCAGGCTGCTCGAGGCTAGGGATGAAGATTGCTAAATCACAGCCATGTGTGGACTTTTTTTTCTTGGTAAATGGAAAATAAGTCTTGCAGTGATTGGCAGTGCCCTTTATGTGCTGCTGAAAGACATGGAAACACGGAGGCATATTTTGCATGATCATCAACCGTGTAACTTCAGGTGCAACTATTATGTGTGATTTTTTTATGTATACAAAAATAATCATTACCCTCACGCGGTCATTCGGACTTTTTGTTAGGGGACCTAAAGAACTTAACTCGGTTGTCCTTTTTACATACAGAAAAAAAACTTATTTTAGCACCCTTGTCCATAAAAGCTATTTTCTTTTCATTAGTGACAGCTAATTTCTGTCACTAATGTCATAGATTTCACTATTATATATATTTTTCAGTTGTAAGACAGTGTTTTGTGAAAAGTGATGGCAGTAAATGTTTTTGTTAAATACATTTCACACCTTAAATGTCGTCATATTTTAATGTAACCTACAATCGATCACTCTAAAGGCAGGGTTGGAAGCTCATACAGACTCACCATGTTATTCAAGTCTCCCAAGCTGGAAATTCAGGTAGCCACTGCAAGTCAGTACAACAGGTAGTTTTCTGATCTTTCTGTATGACTTGAAGTGTCAACATTTTTGCACAGTCCTCCAAAGTCCTACCTCACGCAAAAATAATCATAGAAGAATTTGCAAACAAAACTCTCATAAACAGGGCATTTGAGACTGACTGAAATATAAAGTCATATTTTATCCTAATTTTTTTCTTCGAATACAATAGTTTCAGATGCAAGAATTGTATTACCTTTTGTATGCAATGACAGGCACGTTGTCAATGTGCATGAAAATACCGTATGTATATTCAACGAACACATCTACATCAGTAAACGAGTCTGAATGGAAAATCTCGGTCATATTAATCCGAGGTGAGAGAGCATGAGGTCATATGCCAAACACTGTGATTCAGTAACACAGGACAGAATTCCGGTTACTGCTACATATGCCACAAAGGGAAGAGACCCAGACATGCGTTCAGGAAATCCCTATTGCTCCAGGAGCGGAATTGTTGATCGGTTTCTGTTTCTGTCTCACAGCCCCCGCCGTGCCACGTCGCGTGTCTCCCAGCACTACAGGGGAAGGGAGAGGAAATTTGAGTCACTGAACATCTTTACAACAGTGAGGCACTCGTAGGAAGCAGTACAGCAAATAGGTTTCTGACCTATTTGTCGATTTTAAGGGTTCTACCCGCATATGTGGGGATTTTTTGCCACGTGACAAAATACATATATTTTTAATGAACAGTTTTTCATGTTTTTGGCTGCTATAATATTCCACGCGGTAAGCCACTTCGTTGAGCTATCATTTGTGGCCAGGTCGCTTCTGAAAAGAGCTATACAACTCAGTGGACCTTGCCTGGTAAAATAAATAAAAAAAGTTTTGCATAGTTTAATAGTTGTAACTCACGGGGCGTTGTCGTGGCCTGGCAGCAGCCCGTTCACCACTTGTTGTAGAGGTTCACGGTTCGAATCCAGTAGCCGCCATTCCTGCGGATGTAGTAACCATAAAAATACACTCCGTTTGCTGTACAGTGGACGTTAAACATTCCTTCACATCATTTTGCAAGAGTAGTAGGCCATGGTGCGCTGGCGTCAGTGTCCATTTTTTTACCTACAGTATAATGTGCCCACTCTAGAATTGTTATCGACAGCAGATACATATTGGGTTCAATTGAGCCCTGATCACAAATTGAACTCCCTTACCTTCCGATTGTCAGTCCTCTTACCCACTACACCACTCTGTTGATTATGTTCACAATAATGCCATTCAGTAATTCAATACACAGCTCAGTTGTCAGTGCAGTTGACACCAAAGCCACTTTACGCAGGCTTGAACATTTCATTGAGCAGCTGTTGTAAAGTGGGCATTAACAATGGTGTGACATCATTCACAAGAGTAGGATATAACGCAAAACCAAATAGCTAAATTATCCTCAAACGAGGAGCATAGAATAGTAATAGCACGTTCATTGTGCAATGACCAAGTATCTTTCACCAAATACATACTGCATCTTAATAGCCTCTCACCTGGTTAAACAGAGGAAACTGATTGAAATTACACACGTGTAATTTTCCAATAAATATTTCCTGCAGATAATTAGGATTCACATCAGCCTGGAGATGCTAGGACCTGTAACTCTGCACCGGATTTCTGCAGGGGTCACTGCTCTGCCCCCTGTTCATTCAAAATAATAATTTCCCAAAGATCTACGAGCAACAAGAAACAGCCAACACCCCCTAACAGCCCCAAGCTGCTGGAAAGCAGTCGGTTGCCAGGGCACCGAGTGCTGACGAGCACTGACCCGGTAACTGGCTTGGCACAGGGCCCATCTTTCGGCTAAACACCCGGTTGGTCTGTGTAAGCAACAGCCATCGAAGCCTCTGTGGACAGAGTGTATGTAGAGCATATGCAGTCGATGGCTACAATATTAAAAGCAGCTTTTACATTCTTCAGCAGCATTCGCTATTCTACAGGTGTATGCATTATGCTATGTGATGGCTGGCTTAAAAAGGTTGTTAAGCCAGAATTCGCCTGACGATGCTACCGATGTTACGAGACTCTCATCCTTAAGGGGTTGAATCTGGCTGCAGGCTTAAAATGAACTCATTATAAGCATACAATGCGCTCTAGAAGTATAAAATAAGAATAAGAAAAACATATATTATTACACTTGCGATTAACGGGACGTTGTGTGACTTTACGAATAAATATCAATCAATGAATTATTTACAACTCTAGGAATCATCCTTTGAATCGACTGGCTCTTGTCATGGGAATGTGGATTTCCACCTCTGGCTCATTGTTGAAAATGGAGATGAGCAATGCCCAAATGTTCGTTTTTAGCAGGGAGACACCCTGCATGTTTTAGATCACTTTTTGAAGTTGTTATTAGTTTAGTGCGTATATTTATTCTGGTTAGATTTGTAAGCAACAGAAGTGGGATAAAATCTCTGAACATTCTGTCGACACTCAGGGGTTCAAAATGCCTTCCAAAAGTAGGTGGATTCTGGTCCTGGTGCTGGGAATGTGTGCGGTTGACAGGGATTATTGTCGGTGTTTAAAGCGTGGGTATTTTGTATTCTTTCTGTTCCTGGCCATAAAGCCTCAGAGCATACAGGGTGCACATTGCTCATGCTTGTGTAGAGGTGTAATTGTGTAGATGTATGGGTACGGATGGGAAACAAACACAAGGGGCGGGGTTAGGGCTGTACACGAAGGAGGTGCTCGCACCGACGTCCGCACCTACATCCCCCACGGGCCCCTCCCGGGGGCCGAGTGCTATAAAAGGTGGTGAGCCGGAGGGCTCGAGGTCGAGTATTAGCTTAAACCAGCGAAGAGCGAAGACCAGCTAGAATAGGCCCCGGAGCTCCCCTGGCTCGCTGTCCTTGTCAGAGCCGACCAGGGCAAGCCGGTGGCGTGGCCCCGAGAGCCCAGACTGACGTTCTTATAAGAGTCGGTCTGGAGACTCAGGGTGCCGGGATCCCAGCTTGACCAGGGCTGGGATAGGTAGCCTCCCCTAGCTCCGTAGTGGAGGACTCGGGCGTAGGTTAGTGGGGTTAGATGTTGCGTCTCCCTGTTAGACGAGTGAAGGGGACGATACCCCTCTAAGTGCTGTGTGTACCCGTTACTGTGCACAAGTTGGTGTTAATAAATAAGTGTGCCTCCGACTCCGTCGTCAAAGCCTCCTGAATACTTACTACACTTGCAACGAGAAGCATGTGTTTCTCTCCTCAACGTTTTCCCCTGTGTTTTGGATTGCCAGTTCATTACATTAATTGCAATCGAAGCTTGAAGCAACATTTTTTCCCGAATGAATTCATAGCCAGCACGCTCAATGTCCCATCAAGGGATGGCTTTAAAATATATATCATGGAGCTCTTTCCCACTGCACTTCAGTTGACCTATTTTACAGAAAGTAAAAAATTGCACTGATTTATTATCGTTACATGTTTATTGAGTTGTCATTCATCCAACATGATAGTCCTCAGAGCTGCAAAACATTGCTACTTAAGTGAAAAACCAAATATATTATACCGTGGCTTTTTTGTGTGTGCAGCCATTGCTCACCATTCTGAGAACATCAACTCATCACGAGAATCCATCTGGACTCGAGCCCAGGGAACTCAACGGTGCTGGCCCGCTGCTCCAACAGCTCGCTCCCTGAGCCACCCAGCCACCTCTTCTCTGTAGCTTTCACACCGTGTCGACAGAGCGAGCCTCGTAGCTGGCGACTTGGCTCTCTATCCAGTGCATTAGCAGGATCCATTCAAATACGTGCAACAATCGTGATCATTACCCCCCCCCCCTATTTTCTATGCCCCCGATAGCAGCTGCCAGTGGCTCTGAACTTGATAAAATTTGACTTTCTCAAGTATCTTGAAATGCAGCTGCACCACAAGATGCTGTAAAAGGAGAGAAATGTGCGCTATTATGAAAAATTTGGAATTGGCGAGGAATTATTTTCTATACTAAAGTTGTATATCTACAGTTGTATATACAGTTGTATATATCTACAGTTGTCTATCTCTGTCTCGCTGCTGCCTATCAATCAGTCACAATTGCTATGATTTATTTTGATGGTGACCAAAACCACTCGCAGTTCTTCAGGAACTGCTGTGGTTTTGTTGTATAAGTCACGAGGCTGTGTGTGTTGTTTGAAACTTATGGTTTCTGGCCTGCACACTTTTTCAGTTAAGAAGAGTTCCTCTCGTGAGTTACAGGTTGAAGATTGTTAGCATGACAATGTATCTATATTTTCATTAAAATCTTATATTGGCTTTTGGTAAAAAGCCCGGATTGTGATTTTGTTCAAGAAAGTTCGTGCACTCACACCTGTATACCTGACCAAGCTTATTATTTTATACAAATTCTATCATTGCCTTCTCAGCGCAATTACAAGATTCTTGTCTTTTGGTGGCAATACAATCTGTTTAGCTTTTACTAATTTTGCTCCGTTTTTAAGAAGAGATTTGACTTGCATGTCTGATTTTAAGTCTGGCCCTAAAGCATGGCTTTTTTAAAGTGAGAAAATATTATTCTGAGCACTGTTATTACGAGATGGGTTTATGGCATATGGATTTTACGCGAGCATTATTTGACATAATTGTCAGTTGAACACAGTGTGATTGATGGTAAAATAAGTGTATGTCACACAATGTAAAGACATCTTGAAGCGGCCCTTCATTGAAAAGAGAACGTCAAGTCAAAAGGTCATCATGACCCATACCACTGATGCCACGAGACGTCACCATAACCTCCTTTTTCTGCTAGATTCCACAGCTGTTATGTGGTCTATAGCTGGAACTCTGAGGTCACCCTTACAGGTTCCCATCATCTGGCTTTCGGTCTTCTCATTGGTCTATGGCCTTTGGAAATGCTCAAATTTGATGTGTCAAAGTGTCCACCCTGCACCGCTTGCTCGTTTACTTTCCAGATTCACTTTTGCTATCGCATTAAGGTTATACTCTTATTCTATTTCCGTAGTCCTGTATGCCCAAGTCATTAAAACAGATGGCCTGTGCTCTTATCTAATTATAATGCAATATATCAGCATCCAAGTCTTCGCATCTGGTGGGTATTACACATCGCAACCCTTTTGTCATTGCAAAACTCAAGCAGACTAAAATCTGACCTGTAGACTTTTGCAGGGCCCATAGACTAACAAAGAAAAAAGACACTTATATTGGGCTAGTTTAGAAACACGAGACATAGGGTATTTACACTTACAAAGGTGCTCTAAAATGAAAGGCATATAAATGTAATGCAATATCATTTAAAGAGTAATTGATTCTGGATCAATACAAACAGATTATTACTTTGGTCAACTAAGCTTTACTTATAAACATACACTAATTTCTTAACCTACTATATATAGAATCATCCACTCATCACCCCCAATTGCACACAGAAAGACATATATCGCCCATATACAGTGGCCTTATTAAACTTTTGGGGCAAGTGCTATTAGCATGCATGAAAGCTGGCACAGTGGTGTGATGAGCACCATGCCTGGCCAACTTTGTCTCTCCACTGCACCAGGTGCTCATTGAAGACTGAGATGACCCAGTGGAGACCCAATACATATTCGGATAATCGTCATTGATGTTTACTGTGGCCTGGAATTAAACCTGAGTCACCATGCTCATGTTTGGTGTCCTTTCCCCCACACCTCCGATAAGGACGGTTGGCAACATAAGGTGCGAAGTTCAACATACATACATAATGCGTAGTGTTAGCCACCGCTCCCCACTCATGCATATACACACGTACACACAAACACAACACACGTACAAATAGCATTGTGTACAAGATCAAACTGTCATTGAAATTAAGATTACAATAATTATTATTATTTTAACTTTCGTTGATGTCAGGAGTTTAGGTGTATAATGTTACCCCACCATGTGTCGTGTCTTTTTTTTAATCGCTGTAGTGGTACATTTTATGTTCACCTCCATACTCTTGATTGCCTTCATTTTCTGTCTCGTACCATTTTTGATGTGAATATGGTTTGCGACGTTCAGCATTTTAAGATGTAGTTTGCACGAATGCTATATTATATTAAATTTTAATATTATCAACACAGAGTGGGGATAAAGTTACCACAGTGCTTGTGCCATGCTAGGAAGCATTCACAGACTTTGTGGGCTCGTGAAGTCTCTCTGGCAGGAGGCCAGGGGACAGACCCAGATGTTATCGGTTAACAATCCAGGGAAACTGGCAGCTACACCACCTGCACTCCCCACTGCACCAATTTGCTGCCTTCTTCTGCCTTTCATTGTTGCTGGGGGATACCTGGTACCAACCACTGAGGAGGAACTATCACAAGCCCCCTTAACAGAGACTGATCTTGACATTATTGGTACCATTGGCAAATTGGCAAATCCACTCCACAGCTGGTCCTCTTGCACCACATTAGTTTTCTCTTTTTCAGACCATGCCATGCTCACCTAGTCCCGTATGATCCAGCTGAACAATAATTAGTTGGATATGTGGTGGCTGGACAGGTATGCTACATGACCAAACCACACACACATATTAGTTTGAGCATTTTAACCCCCTAAAATTCTGTACAAGAAAACTCCAGGCCAGGCTCATGTGACAACGGGTTTCCATCAATGTCAGAAGTATCCGATTTAGAACACCTTCTGCAGTGTTTGGTTCAAAATGTAATGATGCTATTGCATTTTTGTGCTGTATAGACTAGAACACTTTATTCATTTTATGACTGCCCCAGAAATAACAGGGACACTTTTAAACATCTAGATAGATTCTTTATTTTATATAAATTGTATACATGTGGCCATTAATCTGACCCTTTTGAAAGGGCCTTGTTTTGATTTTCCATCATAAAATGCACTGTTTTGAATTTTTGTAGGACTTGGCTTGACTTCAAGACTGCATTGTGTAAGTGGGAGGACATGCCAGATGCAAGTCGCTGCTATTTTAGGATCAGAGAATGGTCTGTTATTATTTAAAATGGAGTACACTTTTAATTGAGAAAAAAAAATCCCTTTCATTTGAAGTTGGATATGCGTTTCAATAAAGCACCAAAAGTGTTACATTCATTATTTTACAAGGAACAATGTTACAAAAGTTAGCTTTACAAATGTTTTTTCTAAATTTAATAGTTTCTGACCTCTTTAAAATCTTACTATATTTAGAAATGTGTGCTTTTTGCGTTCCTACTTAGAAATGTTCCCGATATCACATAAGGCAACTGTTTAAAGTAAAAAAAAATGAAATATTCCCAACTCACATTCTTTATTTTTATCTAGGAATCCACCAATGACTTCTCAAGTGTAGTGAGGTAATGGTCTGTGTATCGTCTGCAATGACTGGATATGTAAAATTATTTAAATTTGGCACTTCATTTATGTTGATTTGGCAATGAAGCTTGTGAGCCTTGTATGTATATACTAGTGGAAGTACCCGGCTTTGCCCGGGTGAAAAATATCTTTCTTAAAAACCTTACATATATATACACAGATACTAAGGTATTGTCAAAGCCCGGTTGGCTGTTTGTACATTTCTCCACCAACAAATATATAAGAGGCTTTCACAAGTCCAAAAAGTTGTAGAAAGTGTGGGGTAAATAGTTGATGTAAAAAGGTTTCCGAAAATTGTGGTCTCCCCCCCCCCTCAAAACATATCTTTACCCCTCGTAGGTATATATCAGAGGTGGGACAAAGTCATTGTTATGCAAGTCCAAGTCGAGTCGCAAGTCATCAAATTCATGACTCGAGTCTGACTCGAGTCCAAGTCACATGACTCGAGTCCACATCTCATAGGTGGGACAAAGTCATTGTTATGCAAGTCCAAGTCGAGTCGCAAGTCATCAAATTCATGACTCGAGTCTGACTCGAGTCCAAGTCACATGACTCGAGTCCACACCTCTGGTATATATACTAACAACACCTTACATACAACAGAGGAAGTGGTATCTATTGACTCTGTAGTAGTATCTACTGACTGTACCGTAGTATCTACTGAGCCAGTAGTAGCTACTGACTGTGTAGTAGTATTTAGTGACTGTAATAACTACTGACCATAGTAGTATTTACTGGGCCTACAGTAGTATCTATCGACTATATACTCGTAACGACTAACTGTATAGTATCTGCTGACTCTATAGTTGTATCCACTGACTATAGTAGTAACTACAAAATCTATAGCAGTATCTACTCACTCTATAATAGTATCTACTGACTCTAGTAGCTACTCACCGTGGTAGTATGTACTGACTGTATAGTAGTATATACTGACTGTAGCAGTATTGACTGACTGTAGCGGTGTATACTGACTGTTTTAGTATTTACTATAGCGGTATCTACCAACTCGAAAGCAGTATCTACTATCGCTACAGCAGTGTATACCGACTGAGGTCGTACCTGCTATCACTACAGCAGTGCATACTGCTGTGTTGGTACCTGTTATGATGACAGCAGTGCATATTGTGGTGGAACCTGCTATGATTACAGCAGTGCATACTGCTGTGGTGGTATCTGCTATGATGAGAGGAGTACATATTGTGGTGGTGGTACCTGGTATGATAACAGCAGTGCATATTGACTGTACTCATCATTCACCCTCACCATTCACCACTCACAACTCACCCTTACCACTCATCCTCACCACTCACCACTCCCACTCACTATTCACCATTCACCCTCACAACTCACCACTCACCAACCTCCCTCACCAATCTCCCTCACCACTCACCCTCACCACTCACCCTCACCACTCACCCTCACCACTCACCAATCACCACTCACCCTCACCACTCACTCTCACCACTAACCCTCACCACTAACCCTCACCACTCTCACTCACCACTCTCCCTCACCACTCACCACTCACTCTCACCATTCACCCTCACCATTCAGCCTCACCACTCACCCTCACCACTCACCCTCACCACTCACCGTCACAACCACCACTCACCCTCACCACTCAACTTCACCCTCACTACTCACCATTCATCCTCACCAATCACCACCGACCAATCACCACTCACCACTCTCCACTAACCCTCACCACTCAACCTCACCACTCACCCTCAAAACTAACCACTCTCTCACCACTCACCCTCACCACTCAGCACTCACCCTCACCACTCACCCTCACCACTCACCCTCACCACTCACCCCTCACCGCTCACCACTCACCCATCACCACTCACAACCGCCACTCACCCTCACCACTCATCCTCACCACTCACCCTCACAACAACCACTCACCCTCACCACTCACCCTGACCACTCACCACTCATCCTCACCAATCATACCCTCACCAATCACCACTCACCCGCACTGCTCACCCTCACCACTCACGCTCACCCTCACCACTCACCCCTCACTAATCACCACTCATAACCGCCACTCACCCTCACCACTCACCACTCACCCTCAACACTCACCCTCACCACTCACCGTCACCACTCACCCTCACTACTCACCACTCATCCTCACCAATCACACCCTCAACAATCACCACTCACCCTCACAACTCACCCTCACCACTCACTCTCACCACTCACCCTCACAACAACCACTCACCCTCACCGCTCAGCACTCACCCTCACTACTCACCCTCACCACTCACCACTAATCCTCACCAATCACACCCTCACCAATCACCACTCACCCTCACAACTTGCCACTCACCCTCACCACTCACCCTCACCATTCACCCTCACCACTCTCCCTCACCACTCTCCCTCACCACTCACCAGTCACGCTCACCACTCACCCTCACTACTCACCACTCACCCTCAACACTCACCCTCACCTCTCACCCTCACCACTCACCCTCACCACTCACCCTGACCACTCACCACTCATCCTCACCAATCACACCCTCAACAATCACCACTCACCCTCACCACTCACGCTCAACACTCACCCTCACCACTCATGCTCACCACTAACCCTCACCACTCACCCTCACCACTCACTAATCACCTCTCACAACCGTCACTCATCCTCACCACTCACTCTTACCACTCACCCTCATCACTCACCCTCACAACAACCACTCACCCTCACTACTCATACTCACCAATCGCACCCTCACCAATCACCACTCACCCTCACTGCTCACAGCTCACCACTCAACCTCACCCTCACGCTCACCCTCACCACTCACCTCTCACTAATCACCACTCACAACTGCCACTCACCCTCCCCACTCACCCTCACCACTCACCCTCACCAATCACCACTCACCCTCACCACTCACCCTCACAATTCACCCTCACCACTCACCCTCACCATTCACCCTCACCACTTTCCCTCACCACTCTCCCTCACCACTCACCAGTCACGCTCACCACTCACCCTCACTACTCACCACTCACCCTCAACACTCACCCTCACCGCTCACCACTCACCCTCAACACTCACCCTCACCGCTCACCACTCACCCTCACCACTCACCACTCATCCTCACCAATCACATCCTCACCAATCACCACTCACCCTCACTGCTCACCCTCACCGCTCACCCTCACCACTCACCCTCACCACTCACGCTCACCCTCACCACTCACCCCTCACTAATCACCACTCACAACCGCCACTCACCCTCACCACTAACCCTCACCACTCACCCTCACCACTCACTAATCACCTCTCACAACCGTCACTCACCCTCACCACTCACTCTTACCACTCACCCTCACCACACACCCTCACAACAACCACTCACCCTCACAACAACCACTCACCCTCACTACTCACCCTCACCACTCATCCTCACCAATCACCACTCACCCTCACTGCTCACCACTCAACCTCACCACTCACGCTCACCCTCACCACTCACCCCTCACTAATCACCACTAACAACCGCCACTCACCCTCCCCACTCACCCTCACCACTCACCCTCACCAATCACCACTCAACCTCACCACTTACCACTCACCCTCACCACTCACTACTCACCCTCACCACTCTCCCTCACCACTCTCCCTCACCACTCTCCCTCACCACTCTCCCTCACCACTCTCCCTCACCACTTACCACTCACCCTCACCACTCACTACTCTCCCTCACCACTCTCCCTCACCACTCTCCCTCACCACTCTCCCTCACCACTCTCCCTCACCACTCATGCTCACCACTCACCCTCACTACTCACCCTAACCACTCACCACTCACCCTCAACACTCACCCTCACCGCTCACCACTCACCCTCACCACTCACCCTGACCACTCATCCTCACCAATCACACCCTCACCAATCACCACTCACCCTCACTGCTCACCCTCACCGCTCACCCTCACCACTCACCCTAACCACTCACGCTCACCCTCACCACTCACCCCTCACTAATCACCACTCACAACCGCCACTCACCCTCACCACTCACCACTCACCCTCACCACTCACCCTCACTAGTCACCACTCATCCTCACCAATCACACCCTCAACAATCACCACTCACCCTCACCACTCACGCTCAACACTCACCCTCACCACTCATGCTCACCACTAACCCTCACCACTCACCCTCACCACTCACTCTTACCACTCACCCTCACCACACACCCTCACAACAACCACTCACCCTCACAACAACCACTCACCCTCACTACTCACCCTCACCACTCATCCTCACCAATCACCACTCACCCTCACTGCTCACCACTCAACCTCACCACTCACGCTCACCCTCACCACTCACCCCTCACTAATCACCACTAACAACCGCCACTCACCCTCCCCACTCACCCTCACCACTCACCCTCACCAATCACCACTCAACCTCACCACTTACCACTCACCCTCACCACTCACTACTCACCCTCACCACTCTCCCTCACCACTCTCCCTCACCACTCTCCCTCACCACTTACCACTCACCCTCACCACTCACTACTCTCCCTCACCACTCTCCCTCACCACTCTCCCTCACCACTCTCCCTCACCACTCATGCTCACCACTCACCCTCACTACTCACCCTAACCACTCACCACTCACCCTCAACACTCACCCTCACCGCTCACCACTCACCCTCACCACTCACCCTGACCACTCATCCTCACCAATCACACCCTCACCAATCACCACTCACCCTCACTGCTCACCCTCACCGCTCACCCTCACCACTCACCCTAACCACTCACGCTCACCCTCACCACTCACCCCTCACTAATCACCACTCACAACCGCCACTCACCCTCACCACTCACCACTCACCCTCACCACTCACCCTCACTAGTCACCACTCATCCTCACCAATCACACCCTCAACAATCACCACTCACCCTCACCACTCACGCTCAACACTCACCCTCACCACTCATGCTCACCACTAACCCTCACCACTCACCCTCACCACTCACTAATCACCTCTCACAACCGTCACTCACCCTCACCACTCACTCTTACCACTCACCCTCACCACTCACCTTCACAACAACCACTCACCCTCACAACAACCACTCACCCTCACCACTCATCCACACCAATTACACCCTCACCAATCACCACTCACCCTCACTGCTCACCACTCAAACTCACCCTCACCACTCACGCTCACCCTCACCACTCACCCCTCACTAATCACCACTAACAACCGCCACTCACCCTCCCCACTCAACCTCACCCTCACCAATCACCACTCACCCTCACCACTCAACCTCACCCTCACCACTCACCCTCACCACTCACCCTCACCACTCACCCTCACCACTCACTCTCACCACTCACTCTCACCACTCACTCACCACTCACTCACCACTCTCCCTCACTCACCACTCTCCCTCACTCACCACTCTCCCTCACTCACCACTCTCCCTCACTCACCAGTCTCCCTCACTCACCACTCTCCCTCACTCACCACTCTCCCTCACTCACCACTCTCCCTCACTCACCACTCTCCCTCACTCACCACTCTCCCTCACTCACCACTCTCCCTCACCACATGTTAAGAGCGATCCTAAAGGAATCTACAACCTTCGATGATTCCTTTGCGCGATTCAAAGAATCGATTCCTGGCGCATAGGAGGTTTCCATTTTTAATTACAGAGTTTTATTTTCATTCGTATGTTATGTTTTAAAGTTTGCAGGAGTTTTTAATTATATTTTAGCCCCGGTCAACGCCGGATATTTCCCATTCGTAGCAGTTTATATCAACTCTATAACCAACTTATATTAAACGGAAATAAGGCGATTCTAAATGAATTTACAACCGTCGATTCCTTTTCGCGATTCAGAGAATCGATTCTTGGCGCGGTCGGGTTTATAATTTTAATTACACAGTTGTATTTTCATTGGAATGTTATGTTTTAAAGTTTTCAGAAGATTTAAATGTATTTTTCCCCCGGGCAACGCTGGGTATATCGAGTTTATACCACAAATTCGTTGCCTGACAGAGTTGCGTGTCGAGGCCTAGTACCGTGCAGAGCCTCCGGCCTCGCCTAGATTGCCCACTCGGCTGAGGCTGGGTGCTGGGGCCGTTACCCCCCCCCCCCCCGCGCTACAATAATACTGTCTAATCGCTATATTTTTATTATCTACCGACCCTATAATAGTAATTGCACACATTGGGGTGGGGGGGGAGTGAAGAGGACGTGAAACTTTGATGAATTTACCTCAGAGTCGCGTGTTAATGCGTGCACATATTTTTAATGGTAATTCAAAATGGCGTCCACCCCGCAGCGAACGCGTTGCTATCCGTTGCCAGGGGCAACCGCCGTGGTCCGCGCCTGCCGGCAAGAGTAAATAAATAAAACGTTAAATAAATAAATAAAGATAAATCGCACTAAATCGATAATCGGTCCGATTAAAAGTTTAGAGACGAAAAATCGGAAATGCCTAAGTTTACCGCGGTGCCGGGGGCGTGCCCACCTGCAAAATTTAATCTCGCCGAATCCCACGGTCCGAGAGCTAAATCCCCCGGTAGGGAGCGTACGCAGACGGATGGACGGACGGACGGACAGACAAAAAATGAATTATATAGGTTAGATGTTTAACTTTTTTCGCACCATACATATCAAACTGTGCTAATCAGAGGTGTGGGGAAGGACCACACATTAAATACAAAAATCAGTTCTAAAGAAATTCGTTTTCAATCTAGATTTAAAAGTGCTTAGCTCCAGTGGCTTCCTAATATCGGAAGGAAGATGGCTGTTGAAGCGCATCTGTGTTCAATGGCTAGCCAAAAGCCGCTGCTGTAAGGATGACCAGAGTTCGCGTGATGGTTTATGCTCCTTGATGAGATTAGCAAGGTATTGTGGTTCATTTATGGCAAGCACAATACAACATGTGCTCCATTTACCAAACTGCGCTGACCAGCATTGTGAAGTATGCTCAAAGTATAGTTAAACACCCCCCCTCCAACAACTCTGGATCCAAGAGCCAAGGCATTGACTCAGTAGGTGAAGGAGCACATTTTATTTGTACTATAATGCGTTTTATATCCTGCACGTGTTTAGGATGCTTTAGTTAGTCTATTAAATCTTAAGAGCGAGAGTTAAGGCTGCCAGAAGGCACAGAGTGAAACAATTGTCACATCTTGGTCATTGCCCAGTATAACAATGCAGTTTGTGCTGCCTGTATGGAGATCCAAGAATTTGTTTTATTCCATCCCTAGGGATGAATAGCTACTCAAACACAATTGGTGAAAATGCAACATTTTTGCACGAGATTGAGCCTCACGAACAATAACAGAATCAAGTCGGGTGCACGGTAATTTAATAAATGCCTTGACGTGGTATATTGAGTAGAACTCCACGGATGGACTGTGAGAAATATTCCCTCATCTTATCCCCTATCAATTACATTTTCTGCGATTATACAAGTAATTTTTCCATTTGCATCCCCAATCGACGTCCCATTATTACAATGAGATAAGTGAAGTCAAACGGCTACTTCATCCCCTAATCTGCATCTATTTGCACGTTTTTCTTGTGCATAATCCGGGGATAATAAGATCCACGAAGTTCATCTCCCACATCTGTGTGGATAAGATGAATTCCTATGTATATAATATTTTGAAAGTAGAAATTTAGTAAGATGAAAAAAAATGAGTTAGTGTAACAAATGGCAACTTCATCCTACTGGAACAGTAATTCATTTTGGAATAGGCGAGATGTAATCTTCCTTGCCTGTAATTCTCTCCATCTGAAGAAGTCCGCTTGTGTTGCAATCTAAACGTCGTGGTTTTATGCTTTTAATTTGGATTTTTGTTATCTATCTACGTGACTTTACCAAAAGAATCAAGAATATGGTGTGCAGTAGGTTGTGGGTTCCACCCCAACCCTGACACCTGTATATTTGGACTTTGCATGTTCTTCCCGTGGGCGCATGGATTTTTCTCCGGGTCCTCCAGGTTTTCCCTCCACATTTAGAAACATGCGTTTATAGTATTTGGTTGATATAAATTTCCACGTGATAAGCCACTTCGTTGAGCCATCATTTGTGGCCAGGTCGCTTCTGAAACAGAGCTATATAGCTCAGTGGGCCTTACCTGCTAAAATAAAATAGTTTATAGTTCTGTTTAAATGAATAGATTTTGTAAGCACACCCAAAGCAAAAAAAACATATCGTTATCCATACTCAGAGTACAGGGTTACACTCAACAACATGAGCAAGCCTGAGTTGGCAGTGGACATTCCACAGTGTAGGGACTCCATAAAATTGCAAATACATGTGTAAACAGTGAACCATGATCGGATTTCATTGCATGTTGAAGGTCAATTCTCTTCTTTTACATAAAGTCCAAAAGCAGTAGCTTGCATCCATTCAACGTCACTTTTACTATATATTTGTAATGCGAGCAAGGAAAGAGGGGGCGGAGTCTGGGTCACGTGAGGAAAAGGAGGAGTCAGGGTCACGTGAGAGAGAGGATTTAGGGGGAGAACCGGAAGGGATCTGGGAGTTGAGAAGCAGTGGTAACAGGAGGAGGCCACGCTGGGCAGTGGCGATAGGGTGGCGCGATTGCCACGTGGTGGGAGGTCATGGCACCGTCGGCCAGCGGTGTACGTGGGCACAGCAGAGCTAGTGGGCTAGAGTTAGTGGAGTAGAGCTAGCGGAGGAGAGCTAGTGGAGTGTGGGAAGCTAGCCGGGCGTGAAGAGCTAGCAGAGTGTGCGGGGCACACAGAGCAGCAGTGTGGCTGCAGAGCGGAGCAGCAGTGTGGCTGCAGACGGAGCAGCGGTGTGGCTGCGGAGCGGAGCAGCGGTGTGGCTGCAGGGTGCACGGTGGAGGAGGTGCGGGTCTGAGCGAGGACGCCGTAGGGGCGAGAGAGACAAGAACCCGAATAAAGGACAACGGAGACCTACACTGTTTGAAGAGTCCTTTATTACATATTGTTTACGGCCTGCTCCAGTGACAAGGACCATGCGTATTTGCCAAAGACTGATTGTGCAGCGCACCTCCGTATCGTGTCTCATTGCCAATATGGCAGTGGTTTATAAAAAAAAACTTAGGATGACATAAGTCACATGAAAGTGTCGCAATACTTAAACACACACAGAAGAACACTTATCCTTCTTGTCAGCCCTGACCCAGTGGTGGATATAACAGTAGCCACTATTGACTTCCCACAAAATGGTATCCATTAATATTTGCCCTAGAGGGAAGTCTATGGTATTTTACAGGTATCTTGATTATAAATGCAGGGTGTGGTGGTAACACGCCTGTGGCATTGATGGTTAACACAGGAGACTTGCTCTGTGTGCATGACTAAGATGTGAACTGTAGATGCCACTATAACCACGAGGCTGCGAATCTACCCACTGTATATGGTGTGTTGAGTTTTACACCATTACATACATGAGATTATATGGATTTCAATCCTAATTACAAAATACTGGACTCAAAACGGAATTCGACGAACATCCCGATGCAAGACCTTCATTGATAAAAGAGCAGTGAGACCCCCTGATCTTTTCCTGGGTTAAAAAAGTTACGCAATTTTTACAATAAAAAATATATGAATATTAATCGTCTCCTACTTGATTAAACTTTTTTTTGGCACTCGCAAGAGGTGTAAAACATCCAATAAACCTTTTGATATGGAGATTAAATAAAATAGGGGTTTCGTTACTTAGTAAGCTACAACGTCTCCCTCCGGATATACACAATTTTAACCCACGCCAAGGATAATTGCGCAAAAAAACTCTGCTGAATTCAACATGCATTCCCGGAACTAAACAAATTGCGTTTCACAGCAGCAATCTTTTGGGCTATTGCTACCAGATGGCCAAGTGTTGTTGTCATCCAAGTGACATTAGGTATGTAGAAACAACCCCTTCCTTTGCTAACAAACTCAAATTTGAAACATAAACATCCTAAGTTCGACCCCTAACAAGCGTCACCATTTCTTTTAAACAAGTGATGCAAAGTGCGTTATTGATTATGTGTCCATTATTTACACAGAACCTCAGATCCTGCAGAAGGGTAATAATCGTGCTTTGGTTGACCTATTACATTACCTGCACTGGAAAGGAAGCTTTACAGCTCTGAAATGTTGGTATTGTTATATACAGCCAAGCAAGGAAAATAAACATTGCAGGATGGGCAAAGTCAGCTACAATGGCATCCAAATAGTTCAAGAAGAATCATTTGAAAAATAATAACTGTCCAATCTTTGCTGTCCCTCCCATCAATCAGTCTCTGTCTAATTAAGCATGTTGTGACAATGGGACATATCCGAACAATGATGATTACGATTTCCTTGCGGAAGTCAAACCATCTCTCATAAGATTGAAGGCTGGTAATTCCCAATGTGTCGTAAATAGTTTAAAAAAATGTAACTTGTTTAAATAAACTGCTTTCGCCAATAACGTCTGGCAACCTCGTCACAATTGTTTAACAAACATGACTGCTGAGTAGATAGTTGGGGTAAAAAGAAATGACATACGTAAAAGTTGGAAGTAAGAAATGTTACTTTGTTACTTTGATGAAATATTTGCACTGTTACAATAACTTATAGTACTACCACATATTGCAAAAGGTGATGACATTACTCGGGAGTTTATCCATCATATATATGTCCAGTGACACCTGATAGAAGTGGGCAGTAAAGGGCAGAAACGTACAGTCAGGGTGGGCATGTCCACATCGCCTGAAACAACAGCATTATGCGGGGTTCCCCAGGGCTCTGTACTAGGTCCCCTGCTCTTCACAGCCTACTCTTCCCCGATCGGCCGGCTCATCGCAAGCTTTGGTGTTAAGCACCACTCATACGCGGATGACACGATTCTATTCACCGCCATCGATTCTAGCAATGCATCTGGACTCGAGAGGCTCTCGGAATGTACCACCGCCGTGCAACAATGGTTCACTGCACACAACCTAGCCCTTAATCCGAAAAAGTCAGTGGCCATCATGTTAGGTACCAAGCAACGTCTCAATTCATCAGCACTCCCCACACACATACACATCTTCGGTCACAGCATCAAGTTCACCGACCACTTCAGCTACCTCGGTGTCATCCTAGATTCAACTTTATCCTTCGACCGTCAAACCAACCATATCATCAGCTCATGTAACTTTCACCTGAAGGCTCTCAGACACATACGTCCTCTCATCTCTACTGAAATTGCCAACACATTGGCATGTTGCATAGTTGGGTCTCGCCTTGACTATTGCAACTCCGTCCTAGTCCGGACCTCCGCTGGCAACCTAAAGAAACTTCAAAGACTACAAAACAACCTAGCACGCATCGGCATTTCCCACACTCATCCCCGTCTCGACTCACTAGCTTGTTTCCGTGCTCTCAACTGGCTACCCATCGCCAGTAGGGTCACATACAAGACCGCCTGCCTCTGCCACAATGCCTTCATATCCGCCTGCCCGCCGTACCTTTCTTCATTATTGACAACTTGCAGCTCAGGACACGGCAGATGCCTGCGCAGCGCGACTCACGACCTCCTCTTGATACCAAGATCCAGGATGGTCATGTCTATGCGCCGCTTCTCGGAGGCAGCCCTAACAGTCTGGAACGATATCCCTCTGCACATTCGCAGCATCACCTCAATCGCCTCCTTCAAGAGAGACTTAAAAACTCACCTCTACAATCATGCTTTCGAGCGACTCTGAGCTTGGCTCCACGCCTCTGAGTTGCGGCCACTACGTCCGCAAATTTGCGCGCGTTATAAATTGAACTATTATTATTATTTTAAATCAACTGTTTTCAGCTCAGTGTAAATCATATTATTATTACTACAACCACCTCACTGAGTCTTAAAGTTTCTTTTTTGGAGGATCCTGCCAAGGTTCCCCAGTAGAGGGGGCAATGTTGCTCTGTATAATCCCTATTCAGTAATTTTCAGATCTAAAAAAACTGTATTGGGATGTTTGGCCAATATCAGTTCCATTGTGTGGGGTTTTGTTGGGGGGTATGGGAAGAAACTGAACAACATTCAAACACCACACAGAAGGGCACCCGATTCGGGACTTGAACCCAGGTGCTTCTTGCTGTGAGGTACAAATGCCACTGTGTTTACCCTGCTGCCCCATAATTATTCATGTTTGGAATGATAAGGCATATTTAATCAAATGTTGTATTCATATTCTGCGCTTATCAATAAAAGCAACATTTTTTGCTGACAAAATATGATTTGTATTTATTACATTCGCACACACATTGTTCTATGGATAACTTTAAGGGTGTTGTGGTCGTGCCGTGGTTTGTGCACTGCACATATCAACCCAGTGGCCTGAATTTAATTCCCCACCACGGCTACCGATATCTGAACCTTTCCTAAGCTCCCGCCGCCCCCTTCACAAACCCACAACTAACCAGCATGGTGAAGTACGGTCAAACAACGCCCATTACCAACACGGCATGAGGAAACCTTAATCCAAAAGTGGATTGAACAAACACTTAATTATTATTTGTGTAATTGTAATTTTAATAGATTCTGTTTGACTACTGAACCTTGGTTCATCTAGCTTGGGTGGCACTGGTGAAACAACCTTGTGTGTACATCCCAACTGAGAGCTGATTACTCCTCAAGGGGTAGCACTAATTTTGTGTTTAGTTTGTTGTCCTTCCCTAGCACCTACGGTTTGCACGGTTGGCTACGTATGGTGTGAAATAAATTCAACATACATACAGAAGGACTGTCTCTTGCCTTAAGAATGTTAGAATTTCCCACCACAGAACTGAGCTTGGTGGAGGAAAGGTCTCTCAGCCTTTGACCACTTTCAACCTATGAATCAGATCTAAAAAAAGACAAATGCATTTCAATTCCCACTGTGCCTGGCCTTTGTAAAATCTGGGAAAACATTTGCCCCTGTAAAGATTGATGCAGTAATCCAAGCTCTCACAATTCAATGCTGAAAATATATATATTAAGAAATACATAGAACATCCACGATGAGAATGGATGGGGAATCATAGAAGGTGACAAAGTTATTCACAGTGGCATTATCGAAGATGTTTTCCAAAAAGTGGTCCAAACAAACAAAAGTATACATGTAAATGAAGCAAATATTTACCATTTGGCATTTGCTGACAACATAGTCATGACGACTTCCAATGGGATTGAACTACATATTAGACGACCTTAATAAATAAGGATGCCAAGTTGAACTCAAGATATGTAAGAGCAAAACAAAGATCATGCATGCCAACTTCTGTGATATAAACGTGTACGTTGAAATGCAAACATTGACTCGGAATCTCGACTTAAAGCAGTCACTTTGTTTCGATCGAAACGTCGTAGTTTTTTGTGATTTTCTTTGAACCTATCTACGTGACTTTACCGAAATACCCAAGAATATTAACTCGGAATGCAACAATTCCTCGTTTCCCCATTGAAGCATGGTTAGTTCCACAAGTGGCCAAACACTGTAATAAAACATGTAAATTATACTCTCCTTTAGAGGAATTGTCAGTGCTCCTGGACTGGAATGGCAATGGAATTTGTGGAGTAGCTATTGCCTGTGCAACTAGAGCGGAATGCTTTCAAAATGCCTCTGTTGTGAAACCCTGTCTCTTTGGCTAAGTGAAAATTAAGAAAATGGCCCTCATGGTTTTGGCTGAAAAACACAACTCCATTTAAAACAAAGGACAAACCCTGGAGTGTACCAAACTCTTGCCGCGTGAGGTGCAAGTGGGCGTTTAATAACGGTGACAAAAAGAGTTGAGCAGAGGGGAGATGGGAAACGAGGGGCACGCTGGGTCGGTAGGGCTGATATAATCTTAGTCAGTGGTTTGCGCCCATCGCCTGAAGGGAAGCTCTGACACCAGCAAATGAAGTCATGGTGTCTATTCGACCTCCATGCGCCATGTGTCTGATGCGAATTTGATTTGTTTAGTCTGCCTGACACTGTGAGTAATTGTTCCAGAATAAGCTTTTGGCAACGCCACTTGTGGAGCCCTCGGCTGCACGATGCTCCGTTTATTCACCGTCCCTTCAGGACCAGGAAACGTGTTTCATTTTACAAGACAAAGGTACAATGTTCGCATTTTCCCAGGCTGTGGTGTATAACAAAAAAAGTGGTGAAATGACGGATGTGGCTGGTGTGTTTGAAAAAAAAATCCCTTATTAGAGAGGCTAGTGAATAGGAAATGAGCACAGAGATAACCATCTGTAACCGTCAAACACTGGCAGACATACAGCTGCAGTCTTCCTGGGAAAAAATTATATGAATAAAAAACCAAACCCCCCCCCCCCAAAACCTCACAAATGTCCGAATATATTTTTTTCTTGGCAAGCTCATAGCCCTGCATGTTGGATGTCTCATGGTAATTTCTGTTCAGTCCATAAACTCAACTCAAAACTGCCAATACTTATCATTGAAAAAAATTAACTCTGCTCTTGAAGACTTTTGATATAGCATATGCTGAATGGAGTACACGGTCTTAAAGGAATGGCGCTGACAAAGAGTTTGAGACAAAGTGAATTAAATCACAATAATCAGCCATAATCAATCAAATGCTAAATGAAAAGCTGCTTCTTTCCACACTTTTGAGCTTGTATTCCTTCATCCTCATCAGTTTTCACGTTCCCAATCCATACATGATAGCAGGTTATACACGATTTATGTATATATATGTATGTTGAACTGTCAAACCAGTTTCTGTTTGACAGGAGAGGTCTCACCTCGAATCAGTCGTGCTGCATTATCTTTTCATCGGCTGCATAATGATGTGTGGAAGCTACCTGGTCTATCGCTCCACACGAAGTTTTGGGTCTTCTTGGCCATAGTCATGTCCTCCCTTTGTGCTTGTGAAACGTGGAACCCTCTGGTGGAACATCTGCGCCGGTTAGAAACATTCAGGCTGGCCTGCCTACGATCAATCCTGGGTTTAATCAGGCTGGATTGTGTGGGGAGCTCACAAATCCTTGAAAGATCTGGACACATTTCCATCAGTGAGCTCCTTCGTCAGGCAATGCTGCATTGGCTGAGTCATGTAGTCTGCATGCCCAGTCACCATAGGCCCAAGCAGCTTTTGTTTGGCTGCATAGAGGGGGCTAAACAGGCACGACACGGGCTGGAGAAGAGATGGCCTAATGTGGTACCGGAGGATGTGGAGCTGAGTGGACTTGCCGGTGACTGATAGCAGCGGTTTCAAGATAGGTCTCTGTGGAGGAGGCTCGTGAAGGACGCTGCTACTGGGCAGTTGGAAGCATTTTCCCTCCAACAACAACAGAGGGTAGATGAGTGACGCTCACAACTAGCGGACCGCCGGGTGGCTAAAATGCAGCAAGTTGGCACAGTAGGGGGAACAGCTGGTGCATCTACCAGTCATCTCAGTCAGCCAACCCATGGCACCTGGGTCTGTCCCATGACATCCTTTAATCGAACCTTCGACACTTCACGTGGCCTCAAAGTGCACCTGGCCTAGCACAGGTGCTGTGGTGACGCCACCATCACTTAGTGGCGAATGGCAGGTATTGGTATGTTGAACTTATTTCACAACGTATGTAGCCAACCGTGCTAATGTGTCGTGATTAAAAAAGTAAAAACCATAATTAGCCTAAAAGTAAAATTTTATTTAAAAAAAATAATCGTCCAAATTGAGTATCTGGGTATCTGAAGGCCTGTGGGAGAACAAACTTGTCGGCATCACTTTTGATATAAAAAAAACAACTGGTTTCACTAATGTTTCCATTGAATTTTCATAAACAATCAACGTAAACCTTCTTTATAAAAAAAATATTATTTCTTCAAATAAGAAATAGTACCTTGAAATATGATGGTGATCTTGGGAAGGTTTGAGTCACCTTGTGGCTTCCGTGTGTCTTGCTCACTACTAATGACTGAGATCACAGCCCTACCGCCCATGCCTACCTGCAACTCGCTCGTAAACACATTCCTTGTGGTCAGAGGCTTTAGTGAGAGAGAGAGAAATATAGACTGGGTGATTGTAAAAAGTGTCTTTGTTCAAAAACAAGCTACAATTGTGTCATTATGAGTCACGTGGACAGGTTCCACCTGCTTTATTCTTATTAAGTGTTCTGCCTTTTGTACCGCCAGTGTCCAATTTTCAACTTGTGGTCTTGTATTTATGCTGAGAAATAGAATGGTCTTAAGGGGCATCACTAATGCAGGACTGTCATGGTTTCTTTGCCAACCTCCAATCGATACCATGAAGTAGGTGGCTGTAAAACTTAATGGTTTCTCTCTTTGGGTTGAGTGTTCCCATCAGGGGTTCGGTTAAGTTGTCAATGTCAAGGCCTATTCAATCAATTAAGTATTCTGCCTCCCTGCCAAAGTGCATGTCACATATTAGTGTGTCCCATTCAGTAGCTGCATGTGCAGTGCATTGCCCATGTCAAATAATAACGGCACATTTGGATGAGAGTCTCATGATGCTACGTTGGTCATCAGGGTTGTTTGACCATACATCACCAACGCTCATCAGTGCGGGTTGGTGAAGACGGTGGTGCCCATAGCTGAGTTAGTTATCACTCGCCACTGATGTTAGCCATGACCGGGACTCAATTATGATATATTCATGTATAATTTTGGCAGTCTCTGCTAAGCGTTCATTTTCTTCCATAAACCGACAAACTATTTTCTTGTCTGTGAATGTGTCACTTTGGCAAAACCAAGTATTAGTTTCCAATGCTCAAATAAGCACTCATCTCTGTTGCCAGGCCTAAGCGATTGGTGGGAATTCCACATTTTCATGGTGGGTACCAGCATATATATGAGATGACTATTCTTTATTACCCACAAAGTTGGGACTCATTTATCGCTCAATGGCTGAGTCGACCCCCTACAGGGAACTTGAACCCCAAATCTTTCCGATTGTGAGTCAAGCACTCTAACCACAGGGCCACCTGGCTGGACATCTCCTTTTTTGCGTCCTGCACTTAGCTCAGTGTAGTGCCCTGATACCTTCACTCCTTTGCCCTTTCAAGCGTAAATGACAGGCAATTTTGAATCGTGAAAGTGTAAGTGAGCAGATATTTTTTTCCGTGACTGCTAAAATAACGTATTTTACCCCATTAGACATAGCACATGTATTTGAGAACAAAGGGATTTTCTTAAATAGTAAAAAAAAGCAAATTTAAGTTCTAAAATTAAGGGTTCCATCATAAAAGGGCACGTTTGAACTAATGTTGTTTTTGACTCTTAAAATGTTACCTTAGAAATGATTGTCACGAATTGATTGTAAACACATATATCTTGTGTTGTGTGTTTTTTTGCGAATTAACTTTTAGTCAGTTATGATCCCATCTGTTTGACCATTTATGTCGGTTGAAATTTAAAATGACACTGCAGTCTTTGATCAACAGACGACAATAGGTACCCATAAAGCTCTCCACAAAAACCTCAGCCATTCATGGTATTTGTCTGCAATTAACCACATAGTACAGCAAAATGACTAACTCGTTTGTCTGCAGTGGAAGCAGGCCACAGGCCTCCAAAGGCTCCACCAATAGCTGTTACATTGCCTTTAATCTTTGCTGGGGATAAAAAAAAGAAGTGGGTTTGTTTGTGATGAGACCACCGGAATGTTGGGGTCACATCAGACGGGGTGGTCTTTATGCTCGATTCTCACCCAGGCGAGCACGAATCAGGGCGTGCGAATTGAAACAAAGTCGACGGCACCGCATGGCTGCTTTGAAGTTGATGTTTCGATGGGGACCATTCATTCAGTCAGTGTTGAGACTCACCTGGTGAGGCTCATTCCATCAGCGGTTATCATCTGTAATAGGACATTAGTCGAGAATAGCTTTATTGGCCCCATTCATTATTCCAAGTAAATTGATTGTAAATATATATTAACGAGTGTAGGGGTCATAATTATTATTATTTTATCTCAACTGGACCTGGGACCTCCCCCCTCTTCATTAATGTGCACTGCCAACATGGTGAAGTATGGTAAAATAAGACCCACGGCCAACAGTGTTTTGCAGGTTTTCGTCCAGCAGTGGAATGACACAGAGGCTGTAAAAATGTTGTTATTACAGCAATGCTTGTTTAGCCAAAGCATCCTCATTGAAACTGAAGACTTTTCAGGAGGGTGCTATTTGGAATCTTTAAACCATTTTTTGCAGTATTCTTTTTTCATGTGAGAGGAAACCAGAGTGCCTGGAATACACCTATGGATACAAGGGGATAACCCTCACAATTGCATGATGCTAGTTCAGGAACCTACTTACTGTACTGGTACATTGTTTCCCTATAATGGCAGTCCATGTATACGAGGACCCTGGTCTCGATGTTACTGAATTGCAGGATGCGCCACTGCAACTGCACGGTTGGCTACGTACAGTGTGAAATAATGTGTGTGTGTTAGTTTGTTGTCCTTCCCCAGCACCTCCGATTAGTACGGTTGGCTACGTACGGTACGAAATAAGTTCAACGTACGTACGTACATACATTTGCATGACAGGCCATGTACGTGTCTGAAGAATGAAATTGTTGCCTCTCGTAATTTAGGCCCGACTACAATTTATGCAAATTACAATTGTATGTTAATTACAAGCATTGCCGATGAGCAGGTCACCATGAAATGCTGCTGAGCTTGGTCGATCTCGAAAGCAAAGCAGCTTTGAACCTGCATGGTGCTTGAATGGGTGACCACCACGCGTAAGAAAAAGCGGGTAGGTGCTATAGACGGTGTTGAAAACGAGGTTTATACTCCCCGCATTGACCACCATGGTAAAGTTATGGTCAAATCACCCGCAGTACATGTACATTTTCCCAGTCCATTAACATCGCGGTGCGTGCTTCTAAATCTGGAACTTGTAAGGCAGGGCTGTGATGTGGCCAGAAGATGGCAGTGCAGCAAATTGGATTGTAACCCATCTGTGTGGATTTTATGGATGTTTATTTCCTTCCATGCAAGTTTTCTTAGATTCCCCTGGTTGCCTGCGACCTGTATGACACAAAAAAATTGATGATTGAGACTCAGTGAGGCTTTGATGGATAAATGAGGGCTATTATTATCTGATGTTATGAAAAGCAAATGTCTGTAAAGAAAAGTGTTGTTTGTGTAATGTGTGCAGTATACAGGCAATACTAGATGCATGTGCAAACTGAATATCGTGTAGAGCAGCGGTGCAGTGGTTAACCCCACTGCACGATTATTCATTTCAACTGCAGTCACGGCTAACAGTGCACAAGTTAAATCATGAATAGTCCTGGGCTCGTATTCACCAACTGATACTGACCAGTATGATGAAGTATGTTCAAATAAACCCCATTATAAAAAGGCATGTGGAGGCCTACAGCTAGCAGTGGACTGATAACATTCTATAAATTATAATATATTTCGTATTAAGTTGTTGCATTTACTATATCGCATTGGTATGCTCCACATTTCTCCTCTTTATATGGAACCAAATTGGGTCAATAAGACATTCAATGATCTGCATGGCAAGAGATGCTGAGGATAAATAGGAGAAATCCTTTGTCTGTTACCAGTGGTTGCCTAGTAAATTCGTCAATATTTGCAAAACACGTAAGAGTAGAAGGCTATACACGAACACATTCTACAAATTTAGACGGAGATGAGAGTATTGGATTATTCAACTCTCAATCAAATGTTTGAAAAGTTGCCTTTTTTACTTCATCTCAAAAGAAAATGGTGACATTTCACATTGACTCATCATTAAACACTGAATATTAAAAATGCGGCACTATGCCAGCTGTTGCATGTTGGTCACTATGTATTAAAACAAAATAATAGTTATCTTTTGAGAAGTGTGAGATATTTCTGCCATGTCCTCAATAGTTCAAAAGGACTTGGACATAACATGAACTTTTCTCTCGGTCGCTGACTTTTCCCTGGAATCTTCAAGATGAGGATTAAGTTCAAAGCCAAGCTTTAGCACGTGTATTTGTACGTGTGTATGTGTATAGGATTGAGTTTCAGCTATTACATTGCGATTATCTCGAGTTCATCTCTGAGAGTGTTTTGGGTTGTAAAATTTAAAAGCTGGAAATGGCGGTCTTTTGTGTTCTCTTAAATCTCATGTTAGTTTTTGTTGTTCTTATCAAAGAGCAGAACTAAGTCTCGAGCTGGTAGTTCAGCTATCAGCTTTGAACCTAAAATGCCTCTCCTTTGCGCCAAAAAGGGCTTTGGATAAGTCTTAGCTCTCAAGCATGCTGTGTGCACACGATCAGTTGCACTCTCATAAAAGCCTTTTCAGCACAACATTGGAGAGCGTATTGGTCACAATTCCTCAAGGGGTGACATTTTGACATCTTCCATGCCCCCACCTCATCTGTCCTACTTCTCCATCGGCCTGTTCTCTCCTGCCACACTAAACTGCATCATCCACCGAAGAAGCATAGCGATGGTTTTACAAATTCTCAGGTTTTTTCGGTAAAGTCACGTAGGTAAAAACATTAAAATTAATGAAAGTAAAATAAAACAAAACAAAAATAAAATTCACGACGTTTCGGAGGCAACACAAGTCTCCGTCATCAGGTGGGACCGTCACAGCCGAATTAGCTGCATCAAGTGAAGCAATGATTCAAGATGTAATCCCTTATAAGCAACTTGCTTATAAGCAACTTGCTTATAAGGGATTACATCTTGAATCATTGCTTCACTTGATGCAGCTAATTCGGCTGTGACGGTCCCACCTGATGACGGAGACTTGTGTTGCCTCCGAAACGTCGTGAATTTTATTTTTGTTTTGTTTTATTTTACTTTCATTAATTTTAATGTTTTTACCTACGTGACTTTACCGAAAAAACCTGAGAATATGAATCATTGCAGTCACGAAAGCTTCAAATCTAGAATTATGGTTTTACAAGTTTATGAAATGTTGCCGATTTTTTTAAAATATCAGTCAGAGCCCAATATAATATTCGACCGCTTTTGAAATGAAACCCTTTGGAAAAGATAAAAAACCGGCCTAAATTTAGTCAGGTTAGGTGCATTTAGAGACAAAGTCAAGTGCCATGTGTTTGCTGGAAGGAAGTTCATGGGACGGACCCGGTTGTTATGTGTTAACCAACTGATATGCCTGTTCAGCACACTGTGCCAACTTACTGGTACAATACATAACGATCTTATCGGCTCAATTTCAATTGCTGGCCAAGCAGCGTAGAGCGTTTGTAATTGGTCTCCAAACTTTGCAGATGTTTGCATAGGTCGACTCAACTTAAAATGAGTGTTTTGTGCAGAGTCAACGTAAGCAGAGTAGTAAGATGATAAACGCAGCAGTGCTTATGCAATGTTTGCTCTGCCACCTTCGTGTGTGCTGTTGGGACCTTAGTAGGTGTTTGCTAACATAATTTGTTTCAACAGTCTCTACAGCTAAATGGGAGATCTTTGTATATGTATGCACGTACTCTGCTGGTTCTAATAAATGTTTGCCAACACCACTTACCCAGACGGCCTATAGGACTAAGTGGTGAATATACATGTATGATGTGTTTGTGTGTGGGGGAAAAATGGCACAGTGTTTCTCTAACTGCTTTACAATCCTTGCAATATGTGTTCAATGCTTAGTTGAAGCAGAACATTTGTGGCAATTGTATTTGAACCTGATCCAGATTCCGAGTTCTTCTCAGCTTTAAATGCATACTAAATCTGATCAGGAAAATGGCCAGCCATGCATGGTTTTAACCGTATCACTCTCTTGAGCACTGTGCTAGATGCTTGCTAACAACAGCTGTCTCAACATACTATAAAAAAGGCTAACTCGGGGATTTGTCTTTTCTAAGCATCAAACAAAAATCGTTACTGCATCGTGCGCTTTCAGATGCGCTTCTGCAGCCATCTGGAATGCTCTTCCTTCCAATATTAGGAGGCGACCGGAGCTATCTACTTTCAAATCTATATTGAAAATCACTTCTTTAGAATTGCTTTTTGTGTTTAGTTTGTTGTCTTTCCCCCGCACCTCAGATTATCACGGTGTGCTATGTAGGGTGCGAAAGAAGTTCAACAAGCATACACACGTACCTACGTTTTGCGTGCGTGTGCTGTTGTGTGTACCGTCTGTCCGGTGCACTTTTTTTGTGAAAGCGTGTCTCTATGTAGGTGTGTGCATGTGCATGAGCACGTTACGATGGCATGAACGATGCAATTATGCATTGCCTCCCCACCCACCCCCTCCTGCAATCTCCGTTGCTTTACATTCTCCGGTTACACCACCTCCAACATTTGCAGTTTCGCTGAAAAGCTCGCATTCAAATTTGTGGTGCTCTGTGTGGGTCTGAGGAATTATGTTACTCTACTCTGAGAGAAATGATGTGGGCTGCTGTCAGTCGTGCGTGTGTGTGTGGTGCCACGACCGCGGAGCAACTTTGCAAACGCCGCGATCCCCTCCCGGCCCCCGCACTAAACACACACCCGCACGCAGCGCACCCACATAGTGTCCTGATTGGGGGTTGCCTTGCACATCGGGTTTTAATCCGAAGGGCCCCTAGAGAGAGAGTCCCACGGTTTCCCGGTGCCAGGAGATTGGCCGACCCTCACATGACAGGTTACATTGCGGTGCCCCTAAATTGGCTTAAAATTGTAAAGGCGCATAGAAACTCACCAGGCTAACCGCAATAAGAATGTTCACAGCACGGGGGGGAGGGGCCAGGGTAGAAATAGCATGCGGGCGGCGCAGACGGGGAGGGGGGAGGGAAAGCCCTGGATCCCCGGCAGAGGTGTATTCAGCGGGATGGCAACATCGACCAAACTGTCTCAATCCGGAAGGGGGAGGGCGGGCACGTAGACAATCGGTCGAGGCATAATGGAAAGGTAGGCACATGATTGGCTGCGCAGCGCGACGTCCCCCTGGGCCTTTTAAGTTTAGAGAATAAAGGTGGGAGCCCCGGGACGAATAGGTCAGTTGTCTGCAACCTCTGGGCCATCAAGACCCACCCCCTGCCGTCCTGCCTCCTCGAACCGCTCGCAGCATCTGTGTGATGCCAGCGAGTGCTGCTATGAGGCGGTGATAGGTAAAGTCTTCTCACGTCCGTCTCCCTCTGACTCTCACAGCATCCGTTTGACGCCGTGAGTCTAGCTTCGAGGTACGTGGTAGAATGCTTGAGTGACTGGGTTCATAGGCAGAGTTAGGCTAATCTCATCTCGCAAAGTATTGCCCATCCAGGTAGAGTGTATTTGCGCTGGTAATAAACTTTAGTTCAGAGGATCGGTGCAGTGTCATATCTGTGTGTGGGGGCAACCTCGGCGCGGTGCTGGTAATTTTAGCGTGTGTGTGATGCGCGCATGTACTAAAACATACACGTACGCGCAAATTCTAACAGCCCTTTAGCATTAGCCTTTGTGTGCAAGCGCCTGCAGGGGCGCGCGCATGCACGCCTCCGCGTTAGCTTTGTGGTGGTGTACGTGGGCATGTGCGGGATAACCCCGGGTGGTGGTGAGCCAGCCAATCAGCCATGTCCCTCAGAGAGGGCGCCGGCGTGGGGGGGCCGATCACTCGATCGGCGGGGGCCCGGCGAGCGGTGGAGGAAGGAGTGGAGGAGGGAGTGGAGGGGGCAAACGTTGCGCTCCACCTGCCCAACACGGGCGACGGGGTGGACGTTGGCCCCCATAATTTGGTATCAGAGGTGGTACGACCCCCCACGCCTCCAAGGGAGAGAGGCGCCCCACCCCAAACTAAGGTAAGATACATATTCACCGGGCAAGGGATTCCGTCATGGAAATCGTTTGCCTGGAACCTCACGTACACTAAAGATATTAACGGCTGGACGGACGCGCACGTGTTACAAGAGCTGAATATGCATTTGGATGGGTGGGCAGCCGACTTTGTAGACGCGCTACACGCAAGCGCGCAAGCACAGTGGGGGGAACTAATACGCCAACTCTACCAACGCTTCGGCGTGCGCAATGAGGAGGTATTTAACCCCCACAGTACCCCAGAAACGCTCTGACGAAGCACCATGGTAGCCACAGTACACCCCCTGCATGCTCGCCACTCTAACAGCTGGACAACCAGGATCTTGCCTGGCGTGTCGGTCCGACTCCCAGAGCAGAGGTCGTTCCCCTGCTTGACGCACTGCAGGTACCCTGAAAAGATTTACCCAAGGGGGAGGCTGATCAGCTGCGAGGGTTACTGCGGGAGTACGCCGACGTGTTCAGTTAGCACGATTCGGAAGTGGACCGGACAGACCTCCTTAAGAACCAAATTGACACCGGTGCAGCCTGACCCATTAAACTCCCTGCATACCAGGTGGGCGTACCCGAACAGGCACAGATTAAAGAGGCAGTCGCGGATATACTTCGCGATAACATAATCCAGCCCTTAGTGAGCCCCTGGTCTGCCCCATTTGTACTGGTGACGAAATAGGATGGGTCGACCCGGTTTTGCGTTGATTATCGAAAGCTGAACGCGGTTACCCTCAGCGACGCCTTCCCTATCCCCCGCATCGACGACACCTTTGACAGCCTCGTGGGGGCGCGGTATTTTTCCACCCTCAATCTAGCGTCTGGGAACTGGCAGGTGGAAATGGCGGGGGAGGATCGGCCAAAGACCGCATTTACCATCCCGATGGGACTATTCGAGTTCCTAGTACTTTCGTTCAGACTCACTAACGTGCCTGCGACGTTCCAGCGGTTGATGGAGTTGGTGATGTGGGGCTTGTAATGGGAGCAGTACCTAATTTACCTAGATGAAGTGATAGTGTTCAGAAGGTCCCTGTCTGAGCACTGGTCCAGGTGACGGGAGGTGTTCCAATGACTGCGAGCAGCCCATCTCAATCTCAAGCCACGTAAGTGCCATATTGCACAGCGCGAGGTTGGGTACCTCAGACAATGCGTCAGCGAGGCAGGGGTGCGCACCTACCCGGAAAAGGTATGTGCCATAGTGGAATGGCCACGGCTGAGGAACCTGATGGAGATCAGGTCATTTTTGGGGCTAGCCACTTACTATCGTCAATTTATGAAGGGATTCAGTGAGATTGCATGCCCCCTCACCCAACTCACTTCCCCTAAGAACCCCTATCAGTGGACGGAGGCCTGCCAGACGGCCTTCACCACCCTCAAGGACCACCTCATCCATATCCCCACCCTTGCGTTCCCTGATTTTTCCACAGATTTTATTTTGGACACTAACGCCTGCAGCAGTAGGCAGGGCGCTGTATTGTCCCAGGTGCAGGATGGGACGGAGCGGGTCATCGCATATGCCAGCCGGACCCTGAGTGCGGCCATACTGAACTATTGCGTGACCCGTCAGGAACTGTATGCCATAATTTTTGCGTGTAAGCAGTTCTGGCCATATATCTGTACGGCAGGAAATGTCGCGTGTGCGCACTGACCATTATGCTCTGCAGTTACTCCTCATATTCAAGGAACCACGGGGGCAGATAGCCCGGTGGCTGACGCAGCTGCAGGAGTATAACCTGCAAATCGAGTACAGGGCTGGACAGACGCATGCAAACGCGGATGCATTGTCAAGGCGACCCGCGGCGTGCTCCGAGACACGGGCTGAGGAGGCCTGCCCATGCTTCACAGGGGGATGCTGCTGACAGGCAACGGCACCCCTGGAACGCCCTGAGACTAACCCCCCTCCCTTGAGAGAGAGTACCGTGTGTGCCACAGAGGTCCCTGCGGAAGGAGCCGGGGGCCCGGTGGGCCGCCCGGCGGGGGCGGAGCCCGCACCCAGGAGCCCGACGGGCCGCTCGGCCCCGCCCGGTCAGATCCAAGAGGACGTCGGCTGTCCGTTCCCGGGCCTGGACGACGAGCAGCTGCGACAGGCCCAGCAGCGGGACCCAGACCTGGCGGTGGTGGAGGCGGCCCTGAGGGAGGAAAAAATCACCATACAGGGACCCTGGAGTGGTTTGTACGCCCGGTTGTGTGTAAAGAATGGGGTGGTGCGGGGAACTAACCGAAGCTGCCCAGGTGCAGTCCCAGCTACTACGGCTGGTGCACGACCACCTGCTCGGGGGCCATGATGGGGAATGGCGTACTCGGGAGACACTGCGTCGCCAGTTTCTCTGGCCCAAACTGACGCAAGATGTGGCCGCCTCGGTACAGGGCTGCCGCGCTTGTCGGCGCGGTATCAGGTGCCCCTAAGGCCATTCCACGTCAGCCGGGCCAACCAGCTAGTTGGGGTCAACCTACAGGGGCCATTCCGGCGATCCCACCAGGGCAACCGGTACATTCTCGTAGCGGTAGAGTATTTCACGCACTATCCAGTGGCAGTGGCCATCCCCGATGAGACGGCCCTTTTGGTCGCCTGGGCATTTGTGGAGCATTACGTGCTTAAACATGGGATGCCCGAAGGAGGCATTACTAACCAGGGAAGTGAGTTCAAGGCAGAGCTATTTCAGGCGCTGTGCTAGGAGTTTAGAATCCAGAAGGACCGAAACACGGCATACCACCCCCAGGAAAATGGTATGGTCGAGCGCATGAACCAGACCTTAGCCGGGAAGCTCAAAAGTATAGAAGCCGCCAATCAGCAGGATTGGAATGAACATGCTCTGTTCACCTACACCACCACGGTGCACACCTCCGCTGGGCAGACCCCCTTCCTAATGATGTTTGGTCGGGAGTTTCGCCTACCGGCAGATCTGTTGTTCGGCGTTCTCTCACCACAACCGGAGGAAGGGAGCCAGCTCGTGGAGCACCTGATGGGGACCCTGCGAGGGGCCCGTAGCCGGGCCTAACAACAGGGGGAGGCCGAACCTCAGTGGCAGGAGCATGGCGCCCGCCCCCGTGTGGAGCCCCCCTTCTACTCGTTGGGCTCTAAGGTATGGCTGCATACCCCGCGCATAGGGGCCGGACAGGTGGGGAAGCTGACCACCTACTGGTGTGGACCCTGGACCATGGTGCGGCAGATCTTCCCCTGGACAGTACTGATCTAGGGCGGGGAGAGGGGCCGAGAGACTGTGGTCAATATCCGCCAACTAAAACCGTGGAGGGCGGCCCCGGAGGGGGAGGCACCCACCCTTCAGGTATCCTGAAACCCTGGAATCATCGCACCCCCCATGCCCCCCATACCCGATAGCTTCGCGCCATCCCACTGGGCCCAAACCCCCAGAGGACCCCGGCCCGGCCAGGAGGCAATGGGCGCGGCGGCACCTAAACCCCTCTGCCCCTGAGTTTGTTCCCCAGCCAGCGTACGCCGGAGAATGGGAGGCGCCTATGGAATGGAGACGGAGACTACCGCTGGAGCCTCGGACAGCGGAGCCACTGCCCACGAAACCGGCAACGAGGGCCAGGCAAGTCCCACGGACTCCGCAGCGCTACCTGGTTGGAGCGGCCCAGGCAAGGTGCTCCAGTCAACTCGGGACAGGGACGGGCACCTCGGGCGTCTATGTGGTGCCACGACAGCGGAGCAACTCCGCAAACGCCGCAATCCCCTCGCGGCCCCCGCACTAAACATACACCCGCACACAGCACACCCACTTAGTATCCTGATGGGGGGTTGTCTGGCACATCGGGTTTTAATCCGAAGAGCCCCTAGAGGGAGAGTCCTATGGTTTCCCGCTGCCAGGAGATTGGCCGACCCTAACAGGATAGGTTACATTGCGGTGTCCCTAAATTGGCTTAAAATAAAATGGGCGCACAGAAACTCACCAGGCTAACCGCAATGAGAACGCTCACAGCACGGGGGGGGGAGGGCCAGGGGGGAAATAGCACGCGGGCGGCGCAGACGGGGAGGGGGAGGTAAAGCACTGGACCCCCCGCGGAGGTGTATTCCGCGGGATGGCAACACCGACCAAACTGGCTGAATCTGAAAGGTGGAGGGCGGGCACGTAGACAATGGGTCGAGGCATAACGGAAAATAACGCTCCAGGTAAGGGCGGGATATCAGTTTAAAATCGAAAAGTAGGCGCATGATTGGCTGCGCGGCGCAACGTCCCCCTGGGCCTTTGAAGTATAGAGAATTAAGGTGGGAGCCCCGGGACGATTAGGTTAGTTGTCTTCAATCTCCAGGCTGTCAAGACCCACCCCCTGCCGTCCTGCCTCCTCGAACCGCTCGCAGCATCTGTGTGATGCCAGCGATTGCTGCTATGAGGCAGTGATAGGTAAAGTCTTCTCATGTCCTTCTCCCTCCGACTCTCACAGCGTCCGTGCAACGCCATGAGTCCAACTTCGAGGTACGTGGTAGAACGCTTGAGTGACTGGTTTCGTAGGCAGAGTTTGGCTAATTTATTCTCGCAAAGTATTCCACCTCCAGGTAGAGTGTATTTGCGTCGGTAATACATTTTAGCTCAGAGGATCGGTGCAGTGTGATTTCTGTGTGTGTGGGGGGAACCTCGGCGCAGTACTGGTAATTTGATCGTGTGTGTGAGGCGCGCGTGTATTAAAACATACACGGCCGCCAACGCTGGCGCGTGTTTACGCGTTTGTGTGTGAAACACGAGCGACTGCAGTGTGCCGCGTGAGTAATTAGGGCGGGGGCGGGTGCGATCAACCCACTCGCCGGAGTTTATACAGCGTGTTTACACAGCGACAATATCATTAACGGCGAGGCGTACGCGCAAATTCATACAGCCCTTTAGCATTAGCCTTTATGTGCTGCGAATTTGGGCTTAACCACCCGGGGATTGCGCGCGCATATTTATACCACCATTTTCTTTAGCGCTAACCTTTGCGCGGAATAAGGGCCTGCAGGGGCGCGCGCATGCACGCCTCCGCGTTAGTTTTTGTGGTGGTGTACGTGGGCGTGTGCGGGATAACCCTGGGCGGTGGTGAACCAGCCAATCAGCTATGTCCCTCAGAGTGGATGCTGGCACGGGGGGACCGATCACCCGATTGGCGGGGCCCGGCGAGAGGGGTCGAATGGCGCGGTGGAGAAAGGAGTGGAGGAGGGAGTGGAGGCGGCAAACGTTGCGCTCCACCTGCCCAACGAGGGCGGCGGGGCGGATGTCAGCCCCCACATTTGCAGGATTCTGAAAAGCAGATTGAGCCCCTTGCGTAACAGTGCCCACTAGCCATACATAGTGTCCATCATCCTCATGGTCTATCTGACAGATGTGTTCATTACAAACCATGCGGGTTTTTTCCACAACGAATCCTTTTGCATGTGTAATAAAGGACTCGATCCTGGGTCTGTCTCCGTTGTCCTTTATTCGGGTTCTTACACTTTTCCCACACGGCCCTCGCTCAGAGCTCTCCCCTTGGCAGCTCCATAGCTGCCCTCGCTCCCGTAGCCTCCACACCTCTGCAGCTCCGCTGCAGACTCCTGTACAGTCCTCCGGCTGCACTCACTGCAGCTCCACCGCTGCCCTCACTGCAGCTCCACCGCTGCCCGTCGTTCCTCCGTGCTTGGTCACCACTGGCCGACGGTGCCAAGTCTTACTCTCCGTGTGTGTGGCGATCTCGCCACTCCTCGACCTCCGCCCTGCGTGGCCTCACTGTAACTCTATCTCCCACACTCTCTCTTCCATCCCGCTGGCTGGCACCATCATGAGCCCCTCAGCCACCAGGCTGAGGCACGGCGACCACCCAACGCGGTCTCCACTCTTCACTCCCCCGACTGACCCAGATGTCTTCCTGTCTCCCCGCTATACCATCTCCCCCCACGTGACCCTGACTCCTCCCTCTCGGATCGTCACATCCGGCCCGCCCATTTACGCCCGCATTACACATGTAATAATTTCCCCCCTCATCCCCAGCGTTTGGCATTGCTGCTGCATAGGCATTGTTGCTTCATTGGCATTGTTGCTGCATTGGCAACCCCCACCTCTCTCCCCCTAGCTCTCCTGTCGCCTCCGCAGATCTTACTCTGCCCCCCCCCCCATCTCTAGCCCCGCCCATGTACCCTACCTATATCTCCATATATATAAAAGGCAAAGTGGTGATTGTGTGGCTGTTCAAAATGTTTAGTGTTCTTCCCGACATGCAACAAACTGGAAATTTGCCATATGGGTACTTTCCAGACTGTACACCATGCAAAAATGATAAATATACACTTTTATTTGGGGGGGGGGGGTGGAGCTCAATAATGCATATATTTTTTTGCACGGCAAGTGAGCTGTGACGTCAAATCTGTCACGTGACCCACGCATGTGGAAGCGTAACGCATTGTAGTGTAGTGGTTAGCGCGCCGCGCTACAAACCCAGCGACCCGAGTTTGATTCCCGCTCACGACCACCACCGGTAACGATCATTTCAACTGCTCCTGGGCCTCCCCTAGGTCGACTCAGCCTCAAACGAGTAACTGTTGTGGTGTGTGAACTTCGCCACTGGGGAGACAAAGGCGGCCGGGCGTGGTGGATCCAAGTCCCGGGCGAAGCCGGGTAGTACAGCTAGTAGTCTATATAACCTCGTGCCACGGCAGCTCTCTCAACTTCTTCAGCAGTTGTTTCTTGCTGTAGTTGTCCCACCTGATGACGATTGCTTGTGTTGTGATCGAAACGTCGTGATTTGTTTAATTTTATTTTATTTCTAACTACGTGACTTTACCGAAATAACCAAAGAGTATGTGAGATTATAGTTGTGCGGTTATGTAGGTCATCTGTCTGTACATTAAACGAGTGCAAAAAATATGTACAATACCACGTATTTATATGATTAGTATGCCTTTTACTGGAAGAGAAAAATCCTGCTGCTTCTTTTCAAAAAGGGAATAAGTTAATGACCATTGGCAGTGTTTATTTACAGAAGCACACTAATGGGAGTTCTTGAGAATGTAAACCATACTTAGATGAAAACATTACATTTATGAGGGAATATGAAACTGTAAAAAATAAATTGCTCTTAGAAACAAGTAGCCCATTAATTTGCGAGTCTCACAGCCAAATCACACATTTGCTATTATAAAAAAAAGTACAATGTGAAACACCAAGGCTATGGGTAAAAACTTGATTTGGAGCGTTCGTGACTGCAGGGATTACTCTGGTTCTTTCGGTAAAGTCACGTAGAAAGAAAATAAATTTTATATAATATGACATTTCGATTGCAACACAAGCAGTCGCCATCAGGTAGAACTAAATTCGAGAGAGAGACAAAACACAGACATGGACACACACGGACAGACACACAAGCAGAGAGAGACAACACAGAGACACACACACACAGAGAGACACACAACATAGACACACAGAGACCCAATGCCTCTGTGTCGTGGCCTTAAATAGAGAGGGGAGGTTGGGGCAGAGAGAGAGGTGGGTCTGCTGGAGCAGTGAAATTAGCATGTCAATGAGAGAGCTGTGTGGAAATCCACCTCGCGGCGGCAGGGGGAGAGAAAGACCCAGCAAGTCTGGTATTGAGAGAACAAACTTAGTATTTTTTTGGAAATGTAATGCAATGCAACGCAGAGAGTCGGCTAACACACAGTTAACAAATAGCCTGGTTGATTACGTTCTCCATAGATTGCTAAATTATAAGTTAAGTGTGAAATTTGACAAATAGAGACACAGAGAGAGAGAAAACAAACTTACATCCTCCCCGTAGAGGTGGTTCAAACTTGATTTGAAGCTTTCGTGACTGCAGGAATTACTCTTTGGTTCTTTGGTAAAGTCACGTAGAAAGAAAATAAATTCAATAGAATACGACGTTTCAATTGCAACACAAGCAGTCATCAGGTAGAACTAAATTCGAGAGAGAGACAAAACACAGACATGGAGATACACAGACAGACACACAAACAGAGGGAGACAACACAGAGACACAGAGAGAGAGGCACACAACATAGACACACAGAGACCCAATGCCTCTGTGTCGTGGCCTTAAATAGAGAGGGGAGGTTGGGGCAGAGAGAGAGGTGGATCTGCTGGAGCAGAGAAATTAGCATGTCAATGAGGTAGCTGTGTGGAAATCCACCTCGCTGGGTCTTTCTTTCCCCCTGCCGCGCTATGGGTAAAGTCCAAATAAACGACAATCATGAAATACTGTGCAACAGAACATTTACTATATACACAGTAAACCTACAGAGAGAAATTGTGAACTTGTGCACATGTATGCATGCGTGTGCACACTTTTAGACACAGAGACGAACACGGATTGGCCTCATGGACAATCATTGGCCATGGTGCATAAACTACCTTGCGAACGGAGCCCCAAAAATCTGTAACAGCACGCTGCCTGCCACCAGATGTCCGAAACGTGCCGAGAGTCTCTCAAACCCGTGGTCTGTGCAAGACAGATCTATTCAGACTCACCTTCTCATAGCATCTTAAATAAGTAAATAAACAGTGTCTTTACTTTTTATTTATTTGATTTACTATTTAGATTTCTTATGCTATTCGTTTCGCACGATTGCACTTTATTTTGCGCGCGGTTGCAAGTTGCTTTGCTCAAGGCGTGACAGGTTTCTCTTTTCATTCCTGTTGATGTATGCCCCCTTTACCGTTCCCGTTTAGTTGTAATATACACTGATGCATACTTTATTGAGGGCGATATTGTCACGTAAAATAAAGATTGATTGATTGATATGACCATGTCAAATCACCCTTCCCTTTGCATAAAAATCATAAGCCCAAGATGTATGATTAACTATTTCTCACACACACACCACGCATTCTACACTCACCAGCAGTTATCAATAGGAAAACATGAATGTTATCAAAATGTCAGGAGACTGCTCAGTCACCAATGTGAAGAACACCTTCAATAACATGAGAGGTCTACATCGTGTAGATATGTACAGTTGCCGAATTGAAGTCACCTTCCTACAATGGCTACATGTCAAATGTGATCATTTGGAAACAAAATAATAATACAAATATCGGCTTAACAACCATGTGAGCAAACTAGAGTTATAACGTTTTTTTACCATTAGCCGCATTATTAAATTCGATTTTAAATTAGACAAATGCATATCATATGCCATTTTGCCTAGCTATTGCTGTCTATGAAAGATAATTTGATTGAGTGAAAACTGGTGCAGTTGTTCAAGCTCTTACAAACCATGTGCTCTATGGGGGAGAGAGATAAAAACTCATTGATAAACATGTGATTGATTTGTAATTATCAACAATCATCTGCCAGGGATCACGTATACGTACGGCTGTCTGCTTTTTTTTATATCCCGCACGATGCATATAAGACGTAGCCCAATAGTCATACTACATCATTCATCATTCCTCATCCTATCTACAGATAAACCTGATTGAGTCACGTGCAAAATACTGTTGATTCTAGTTCCTAAAACATCGTGGGTAATGATATGAATTGCGTCATGTCATTGAACTCCTTGTTTCTCCAGTGTATCCTGCCGACCGTTTTCACACCCAGTCACTGTACACTTAGGGGTTGATTTGATATGTATGGGTATCCGACAGAAATATGATGATCGTTGAAGATCGAGTAGGTTTGGGTAGAGAACATGATCTTTAAGGTTAGGGCTTGAACATTGAGACACTGTGCTCGTGTATTATTATATGCTTAATCATATACACGCGTACGGGTCTGCTGCAGCAAACGATCACCATCCCTCTGGGGCCAATATCAACGGTGGTTGGCCAATGTTTCCCACCATAGGAATGTAGAACCTCCATCAACGGTTCAGGACTGGCAATAGAGGGTTATGCTTAATTGAATATGGGGACATGTAGACTTAAATTGCCAGTTCACGTGTTAATGTTGATGAATAAATGGTTGATTTGCAGGCCAAATAGTATAAGGATAAAAAAAATGACGTAGAATTTGCTTCATTACCAAAATGAAATTACATTAAAGTCATCAACTAAACGATTTCCCATATCACATATGTTCATAGCCAAAAAGGAAACCTCAGGACTGGTTTTGAGTCTCATAAGCAAGTTTTTGTTAGTTAGAGTAATACTACTAGGTAAAATATGGGCAGGAGTAATCCATAGATACTGTTGGGCCAAACATTTATTTTCATAAATATGTAGTGGTGGAGCGGAGCGGGGTTTTGCAAACATTGTGCACGAATGTGTGAGCTATGGACAGTGCAGTCACGTCAGGGCAAACAGGTGCAGAGAGAAAGAGAGAGAAACCAGAGAAAGGTGAATAATTAAGATGCATAGCAGTGATTGGCTGGCTGCAAATACAGACACGGAGTGGCGAGATTGGGGAGAACACGTGCAAGAGGCGGCGGGACGACTCCGGATTAACGAGGGCCATCTGAGGGCACTTAATGAGGAGGATAAATAGGGAACGTGTGAGGCAGAGAGGTTGAGTTGGTGGGAGTGAAGAAAAGAGCGAAGACAAGAGAAGTCCGGGACCCCGCTCGCCACACCTCGTCCTCTCTAGCGGTGTTGGCTGATCCCCCGCTGGATGCAAGGGCGAGGTTGGAGGAGTGAGGGTAGACAGGCTAGCAGGAGAGAGGCTGGCGGAATCCTAAGTGTGAGTGTGCTAAGGCTAGCAGTAGAGAAGCTGGTGGAGTATATAGTGAGAGGCTAGCAGTAGAGAAGCTGACAGTGCAACATAGAGGCTAACGGAGCGAGATGGGGCGAGCGGAGCGTGGCGGACGAGCAGTACAAGCGGAGCGGAAGAGTTGCAACGGAGACGCGTGGTGTTGAACGCGAGGAGTTCTGTACGAATAGTGACACAGGAGAAAAAGAAAAAGTTGTCTGGGTGAAATAACATCACGACAAGTGTGGTGGCCGTTGGCCCCCGGGGTCTCTCCCGCCATCATCCCCTATTCCGTTTATGTTACCCCACCTCCCTAATACCCGCTAGGGTTTCGCCGGCCTTCGAACGCGACGCCCCTACCCATACGGCTTCACGCAGCGCTCCCACGCCGCAAGCATACGTGCGCACGGTATCATCAATCAAACGCCATACTCCCCCTCTTTACGCCGCTACGTACAGCGCTCGCACGCTGCGAGCGTGCGCCCGTCTACAGCCCTGTGCGGCACTCGCCTCCACGTTGAATAACCACGTTACCAATGCGCACCCGTATCCGACACGTAGCGGACGTACGCGCACTCACGCACACAGCTCCCCGCGGCACTCACTCACCACGGAGCACTCACGTTGTGATCGCGCACCTGTATCATACACGTAGTGAACGTACGCGCACTTACGCACACAGCTCCCCGCGGCACTCACTCACCACGGAGCACTCACGTTGTGATCGCGCACCTGTATCATACACGTAGTGAACACATGCGCACCCACACGCGCAGCTCCGCGCCGCGCTCACTCACGTGGCGAACCACTGTGTACGCAGGACCACACACGTGCACACCTCTCCACGAGATCACACGAGGCCACGATTCGCTATTAATGATTTATTGTCCGCTACCTGGAACTAGGTGTTAAATCAGTGAGTCGACGAGGATGGCCCACGCTGATACTTTTATGCCTATTCCCGATTTATCTGCTATGATTATAATTCACCTCCTTACTCACTGTTAGGTGTTCACGGCGGTCCGTTGATCCCCTGCTTGCAGCGTACCTCGGTGCGTCCCACGGACGTCCGGGTCGCTGGGCTGGAGCTGCGTCTTGTCGCCTCGCGCTGGAGTGAGAGCCCGATATCCCCTTTGCGCCCCCTATTTATCCTCCCTACATCAAAGGCTCCGAGCGGGATGGTGGCCCACAGCTTTTCCTTAACAATGGGCTCGCGCCCTCTAGCACGCGCACCGCGGTTCCGGGTGCCTGTGATATGCTAATCAATGTGCGGCGTTGCGCAGCGCAAATTCCAATCAATCCCTTTCTCACGCAGGCCCCTATTATTGAAGTTCATGCGGCGGTGTCCATCACAAAGGCCCGTCGTGGGAATCTGTGCACGGCTCCCCACGCGCCTCCCCTCTCCCGATCTATTCATACCTTCAGCTTAATCATTTACCCTCCCCAACAATTGTGCCTGCACGCTCAAGCGCAACCATCCCAACCTTATGTGACTATGTGAGAGCCGCCGCATTCCTGCTAATTATGCCGTCCCGTCCCTGCTTGCCTCGTCGACACGTGGGGGTGGGTGTGGGGGGTGCGCCTCAACCGCAGTGGCCGAATGCCCCTCGCCGCAACCATACCATCTTAAGGTCGGTCGCAGCGCCGCGGTGCAACGTAGCGTCGGGGGAGGTCATCCAACTCCCTGATCGCCGGAAACCGTGAGAGTTAATCCCGATAAGGGTTTCTCGGATAAAAACCGGTCGATCAGGTGTCCTCCCCTTCCAGCTCTATGGGGGGGGGGAAATGCGTGCGGGTGTGTTCATGTGAGGTGAGGTGAGGGGGACGAGGGGTCGGCTCCGTCCCTTGGTGGTGGCGAGGTCGGGGATGGGGCGCCTGCTGAACGGCTTCGTGGCGGCGGCATCACATAGCCCCCCGAGGTGCCAGTCCCCGTCCCGGGTTGACTGGAGCACCTCGCTTGGGCCGCGCCCACGAGAAAACGTTGCGGGGTCCGGGGGATCCGTCCGGACCTTGTGGCTGGTCTCGGGGCGGGTGACGCCGTCCTCTGCAGCTCCTGCGACGGCCTCCTCCTCCACTCCAGCGGCTCTCCCTGTCCCTCGGTACCTGCGGGCTGGGGCACAAACTCAGCAGCGGAAGGGTTTAGGAGCCGTCGTCCGCGTCGTCTCCTGACTGGATCGGGGCGTCTCGGGGGCCCGGCGGGGCCCATGTAGGGTGCGAGGCCCCCCAGCACGAGGGGTGCGGGTACTCCGGGATTTCGGGGCCTTCGGGTACGGGGTTCTCTCTCGCCAGGGTTGCTTTCCACGGTTTTAAGCGGCGGACGTTGACCACCGTCTCTCGATCCCTCTCCCCGCCATAAATTAGTACCGTCCAGGGGGAGATCTGTCGCACCACGGTCCAGGGTCCCCGCCAGTAGGTCGTCTGTTTCCCCACCTGCCCGGCCCCGACGCGAGGGGTGTGTAGCCACACCTTAGCGCCTGTCAGGAATAAGGGGGGTTCCATGCGGGGTCAGGTGCCCTGTTCCTGCCGCCGATGCGCGGCTTCCCCTTGCGGGTATGCTCAGCCTCGGGCTTCTCGCAGGGTCTCCAACAGGTGTTCCACGGGGCGGCTTCCCTCCTCCAGCTGGGGGGAAGGGACGCCGAATAGCAGATTTGCGGGTAAACGAGACTCACGGCCGAACATCATTAAAAACAGGGTTTGTCCCATCGACGTGTGTACGGTGGTGGCGTAGGCGAAAAGGGCGTAGGGGAGGTGTTCGTCCCAATCCCGTTGATTTGCGGCCGCCATACGTTTGAGTTTCCCCGCAAGGGTCTGATTCATGCGCTCCACCATACCGTTCGCTTGGGGGTGGTACGCTGTGGTTCGGTCCTTCTGGATTCCAAATTCTCGGCACAGTGCCTGGAACAGCTCGGCCTCAAACTCGCTACCCTGGTTGGTGAGGACTCGTTTTGGGATCCCGTGCTTCAGTACGTAATGTTCCACAATTGCCCGGGCCACCACCAAGGCCGTTTTATCAGGGATGGCCACTGCCACGGGGTAGCGGGTGAAATACTCTACTGCGACCAGGATATACCGGTTGCCTCGATGGGATCGCGGGAATGGTCCCTGTAGGTCGATCCCGACCAGCTGATTCGTGCGGCTGACGCGGAACGGCCTTAGGGGTACCTGGTATCGTGCCGGTTTCGGCCCGCACTGCTGACAGGCGCGGCAGCCCTGTACCCAGGCCGCCACGTCTTGTGCCAATTTGGGCCAGAGATACTGGCGACGCAGGGTCTCTCGAGTGCGTCGTTCCCCATCGTGGCCCCCGAGTGGGTGGTCATGCACCAGCCGTAGCAGCTGGGGTCGCACCTGGGCAGGAACACAGATACACCCCGGCTGGCCGGCCTCGGTTAACTCCCGTACCACTCCGTTCTGCACGCACAACCGGGCATACAAACCGCTCCAGGGTCCTGGTAAGGCACTCTTTTCCTCCCGCAGTGCCGCCTCCACTGCCGCCAGATCGGGATCCCGCTGCTGGGTCTGTCTCAGCTGCTCGTCGTTCAGGCCCGGGAAGGCGCAGCCGACGTCCTCCTGGATCCGTCCGATCGGGGCAGGGTGATCCGCCGGGTCCCGAGCCGTGGGTCCCGCGCTTGCCGGGCGGTCGACGGGATCCTCGGTGCCACCTGTGAGGGTCTCTGTGGCACACACTACACTCTCTCTCACTGGGGGGGGTCAGTGGCCGCGGCCCCTCGGGGGTCCGTCGCCTGCCGGCAGCGTCCCCCCGTGAAACACGGGCAGGCCTCCTCCGCCCTTGTCTCGGCGTACACCGTGGGCCGCCTCGACAAGGCGTCCGCATTTGCATGCGTCCGGCCAGCCCGATACTCGATTTGCAGGTTGTACTCCTGCAACTGCGCCAACCACCGGGCCATCTGCCCCCGCGGCTCCTTGAATGTAAGAAGAAACTGCAGAGCATAATGGTCAGTGCGTACGCGACATTTCCTGCCGTATAAATACGGCCGGAACTGCTTACATGCGAAAATCACTGCGTACAACTCTTGGCGGGTCACGCAATAGTTCAGCTCGGCCCCACTCAAGGTCCGGCTGGCGTACGCGATGACTCGTTCCGTCCCATCCTGTACCTGTGACAACACCGCGCCCAGCCCGCTGCTGCAGGCGTCGGTGTCCAAAATAAAATCGGTGGTAAAATCGGGGAAAGCGAGGGTGGGGGCGTGGGTGAGGTGGTCTTTGAGAGTGGTGAAGGCCGTCTGGCAGGCCCCCGTCCACTGATAGGGGTGCTTAGGGGAAGTGAGTTGGGTGAGGGGGCGTGCAATCTCGCTGAATCCCTTTACAAATCGACGATAATAGGTGGCGAGCCCCAAAAATGATCTGATCTCCGTCAGATTCCTTGGCCGTGGCCACTCCACTACGGCGCGTACCTTCTCCGGATCGGTGCGCACGCCTGACTCGCTGACGCGATGCCCGAGGTACCCCACCTCGCGTTGTGCGATGTAACACTTACGGGGCTTGAGCTTGAGATGAGCCACTCGCAGTCGCTGGAACACCTCTCGTAGCCTGGACCAATGCTCAGACAAAGATCTATTGAACACGATCACATCGTCCAAGTAAATCAGGCACTGTTCCCATTGCAAACCCCGCATCACCAACTCCATCAGCCGCTGGAACGTCGCGGGCGCATTGGTGAGTGCGAACGGGAGTACTCGAAACTCGAATAGTCCCATCGGGGTGGTGAATGCGGTTTTCGGCCGATCCTCCTCCACCATCTCCACCTGCCAGTACCTGGACGCGAGATCGAGGGTGGAAAAATATCGCGCTCCGGCGAGGCTGTCAAAAGTGTCGTCGATGCGGGGTATGGGGAAGGCGTCGCCGAGCGTGACTGCGTTCAGTTTACGGTAATCGACGCAGAACCGGGATGACCCATCCTTTTTCGTTACTAGTACCACTGGGGCTGACCAGGGGCTCGCCGAGGGCTGAATTATATTATCGCGAAGCATGTCCCCAACTGCCTCTTTGATCTGGGTGCGTTCGGGTGCGCCCACTCGGTACGCAGGGAGTTTGATGGGTCGGGCTGCACCGGTGTCAATTTGGTGCTTAACAAGGTCGGTCCGACCCACGTCCGAGTCGTGTTCACTGAATACGTCGGCATACTCCCGCAGTAACTCGCGCAGCCGATCGGCCTCTCCCTTAGGTAAATCCGCCCATGGTACATGTAACGCGTCGAGCAGGGGAACGACCTCGGCTCAGGGAGTCGGGCCGACTCGCCAGGCCAGGTCCTGGTCACCCTCAGGACGACCGGGGTCCTCAGCCCAGAGTGCGAACACCGAGTCGTTAGAGTGGCGTGCGTGCAGGGGGTGTACGGTGGCTATCAGGGTGCGCCGTCGCAGTATCGCTGGGGTACTGTGGGGGTTAAACATCCGCATAAACAATCGGTCCCCATCTGCGTTTACCAACGTGGCGGATCCCACGACCCCATACCGTTTTGCCAACTCCGGGTGAGGAGTTAGCATTACCTCTCCTGATAGTCGGAGCGCGGGGTCGGTGAGGGATGTTGCCACAGGCACCAGCATCTCGGTGAGCGGCCCGATGGTGACTGCCGTCGCCAGGATAGCGGCCACAGGTGCGAAGCGGGGGCGCGTTGGTTCTCGTCCCAGGAACGGTATCCGCTCGCCGTTGCTCTCCATGGTGGCGCATTGCTGGCGGGGTTGCACGTTGAGTCCCAGCTGTTCTAAGAGGTCGGTACCTGCAATATACTCGTGACACAACGCACTCGACACGTAGAACTCCTGGGTGCACACCTGGCTGCCTATGTGGACCTCTAGGGTGGCTCTCCCCAGCAGCCCCATTCCGGCTCCGCTCGCCGTGTGCAGCGCGCGGTCCGGTGCCTGCAGGTGACGCACGTCGACCCCGATCGCGTGTGGGGGGTGCGCCTCAACCGCAGTGGCCGAATGCCCCTCGCCGCAACCATACCATCTTAAGGTCGGTCGCAGCGCCGCGGTGCAACGTAGCGTCGGGGGAGGTCATCCAACTACCTGATCGCCGGAAACCGTGAGAGTTAATCCCGATAAGGGTTTCTCGGATAAAAACCGGTCGATCAGGTGTCCTCCCCTTCCAGCTCTATGGGGGGGGGGAAATGCGTGCGGGTGTGTTCATGTGAGGTGAGGTGAGGGGGACGAGGGGTCGGCTCCGTCCCTTGGTGGTGGCGAGGTCGGGGATGGGGCGCCTGCTGAACGGCTTCGTGGCGGCGGCATCACATAGCCCCCCGAGGTGCCAGTCCCCGTCCCGGGTTGACTGGAGCACCTCGCTTGGGCCGCGCCCACGAGAAAACGTTGCGGGGTCCGGGGGATCCGTCTGGACCTTGTGGCTGGTCTCGGGGCGGGTGACGCCGTCCTCTGCAGCTCCTGCGACGGCCTCCTCCTCCACTCCAGCGGCTCTCCCTGTCCCTCGGTACCTGCGGGCTGGGGCACAAACTCAGCAGCGGAAGGGTTTAGGAGCCGTCGTCCGCGTCGTCTCCTGACTGGATCGGGGCATCTCGGGGGCCCGGCGGGGCCCATGTAGGGTGCGAGGCCCCCCAGCACGAGGGGTGCGGGTACTCCGGGATTTCGGGGCCTTCGGGTACGGGGTTCTCTCTCGCCGGGGCTGCTTTCCACGGTTTTAAGCGGCGGACGTTGACCACCGTCTCTCGATCCCTCTCCCCGCCATAAATTAGTACCGTCCAGGGGGAGATCTGTCGCACCACGGTCCAGGGTCCCCGCCAGTAGGTCGTCTGTTTCCCCACCTGCCCGGCCCCGATGCGAGGGGTGTGTAGCCACACCTTAGCGCCTGTCAGGAATAAGGGGGGTTCCATGCGGGGTCAGGTGCCCTGTTCCTGCCGCCGATGCGCGGCTTCCCCTTGCGGGTATGCTCAGCCTCGGGCTTCTCGCAGGGTCTCCAACAGGTGTTCCACGGGGCGGCTTCCCTCCTCCAGCTGGGGGGAAGGGACGCCGAATAGCAGATTTGCGGGTAAACGAGACTCACGGCCGAACATCATTAAAAACAGGGTTTGTCCCGTCGACGTGTGTACGGTGGTGGCGTAGGCGAAAAGGGCGTAGGGGAGGTGTTCGTCCCAATCCCGTTGATTTGCGGCCGCCATACGTTTGAGTTTCCCCGCAAGGGTCTGATTCATGCGCTCCACCATACCGTTCGCTTGGGGGTGGTACGCTGTGGTTCGGTCCTTCTGGATTCCGAATTCTCGGCACAGTGCCTGGAACAGCTCGGCCTCAAACTCGCTACCCTGGTCGGTGAGGACTCGTTTTGGGATCCCGTGCTTCAGTACGTAATGTTCCACAAATGCCCGGGCCACCACCAAGGCCGTTTTATCAGGGATGGCCACTGCCACGGGGTAGCGGGTGAAATACTCTACTGCGACCAGGATATACCGGTTGCCTCGATGGGATCGCGGGAATGGTCCCTGTAGGTCGATCCCGACCAGCTGATTCGTGCGGCTGACGCGGAACGGCCTTAGGGGTACCTGGTATCGTGCCGGTTTCGGCCCGCACTGCTGACAGGCGCGGCAGCCCTGTACCCAGGCCGCCACGTCTTGTGCCAATTTGGGCCAGAGATACTGGCGACGCAGGGTCTCTCGAGTGTGTCGTTCCCCATCGTGGCCCCCGAGTGGGTGGTCATGCACCAGCCGTAGCAGCTGGGGTCGCACCTGGGCAGGAACACAGATACACCCCGGCTGGCCGGCCTCGGTTAACTCCCGTACCACTCCGTTCTGCACGCACAACCGGGCATACAAACCGCTCCAGGGTCCTGGTAGGGCACTCTTTTCCTCCCGCAGTGCCGCCTCCACTGCCGCCAGATCGGGATCCCGCTGCTGGGTCTGTCTCAGCTGCTCGTCGTTCAGGCCCGGGAAGGCGCAGCCGACGTCCTCCTGGATCCGTCCGATCGGGGCAGGGTGATCCGCCGGGTCCCGAGCCGTGGGTCCCGCGCTTGCCGGGCGGTCGACGGGATCCTCGGTGCCACCTGTGAGGGTCTCTGTGGCACACACTACACTCTCTCTCGCTGGGGGGGGTCAGTGGCCGCGGCCCCTCGGGGGTCCGTTGCCTGCCGGCAGCGTCCCCCCGTGAAACACGGGCAGGCCTCCTCCGCCCTTGTCTCGGCGTACACCGTGGGCCGCCTCGACAAGGCGTCCGCGTTTGCATGCGTCCGGCCAGCCCGATACTCGATTTGCAGGTTGTACTCCTGCAACTGCGCCAACCACCGGGCCATCTGCCCCCGCGGCTCCTTGAATGTAAGAAGAAACTGCAGAGCATAATGGTCAGTGCGTACGCGACATTTCCTGCCGTATAAATACGGCCGGAACTGCTTTCATGCGAAAATCACTGCGTACAACTCTTGGCGGGTCACGCAATAGTTCAGCTCGGCCCCACTCAAGGTCCGGCTGGCGTACGCGATGACTCGTTCCGTCCCATCCTGTACCTGTGACAACACCGCGCCCAGCCCGCTGCTGCAGGCGTCGGTGTCCAAAATAAAATCGGTGGTAAAATCGGGGAAAGCGAGGGTGGGGGCGTGGGTGAGGTGGTCTTTGAGAGTGGTGAAGGCCGTCTGGCAGGCCCCCGTCCACTGATAGGGGTGCTTAGGGGAAGTGAGTTGGGTGAGGGGGCGTGCAATCTCGCTGAATCCCTTTACAAATCGACGATAATAGGTGGCGAGCCCCAAAAATGATCTGATCTCCGTCAGATTCCTTGGCCGTGGCCACTCCACTACGGCGCGTACCTTCTCCGGATCGGTGCGCACGCCTGACTCGCTGACGCGATGCCCGAGGTACCCCACCTCGCGTTGTGCGATGTAACACTTACGGGGCTTGAGCTTGAGATGAGCCACTCGCAGTCGCTGGAACACCTCTCGTAGCCTGGACCAATGCTCAGACAAAGATCTACTGAACACGATCACATCGTCCAAGTAAATCAGGCACTGTTCCCATTGCAAACCCCGCATCACCAACTCCATCAGCCGCTGGAACGTCGCGGGCGCATTGGTGAGTGCGAACGGGAGTACTCGAAACTCGAATAGTCCCATCGGGGTGGTGAATGCGGTTTTCGGCCGATCCTCCTCCGCCATCTCCACCTGCCAGTACCTGGACGCGAGATCGAGGGTGGAAAAATATCGCGCTCCGGCGAGGCTGTCAAAAGTGTCGTCGATGCGGGGTATGGGGAAGGCGTCGCCGAGCGTGACTGCGTTCAGTTTATGGTAATCGACGCAGAACCGGGATGACCCATCCTTTTTCGTTACTAGTACCACTGGGGCTGACCAGGGGCTCGCCGAGGGCTGAATTATATTATCGCGAAGCATGTCCCCAACTGCCTCTTTGATCTGGGTGCGTTCGGGTGCGCCCACTCGGTACGCAGGGAGTTTGATGGGTCGGGCTGCACCGGTGTCAATTTGGTGCTTAACAAGGTCGGTCCGACCCACGTCCGAGTCGTGTTCACTGAATACGTCGGCATACTCCCGCAGTAACTCGCGCAGCCGATCGGCCTCTCCCTTAGGTAAATCCGCCCATGGTACATGTAACGCGTCGAGCAGGGGAACGACCTCGGCTCAGGGAGTCGGGCCGACTCGCCAGGCCAGGTCCTGGTCACCCTCAGGACGACCGGGGTCCTCAGCCCAGAGTGCGAACACCGAGTCGTTAGAGTGGCGTGCGTGCAGGGGGTGTACGGTGGCTATCAGGGTGCGCCGTCGCAGTATCGCTGGGGTACTGTGGGGGTTAAACATCCGCATAAACAATCGGTCCCCATCTGCGTTTACCAACGTGGCGGATCCCACGACCCCATACCGTTTTGCCAACTCCGGGTGAGGAGTTAGCATTACCTCTCCTGATGGTCGGAGCGCGGGGTCGGTGAGGGATGTTGCCACAGGCACCAGCATCTCGGTGAGCGGCCCGATGGTGACTGCCGTCGCCAGGATAGCGGCCACAGGTGCGAAGCGGGGGCGCGTTGGTTCTCGTCCCAGGAACGGTATCCGCTCGCCGTTGCTCTCCATGGTGGCGCATTGCTGGCGGGGTTGCACGTTGAGTCCCAGCTGTTCTAAGAGGTCGGTACCTGCAATATACTCGTGACACAACGCACTCGACACGTAGAACTCCTGGGTGCACACCTGGCTGCCTATGTGGACCTCTAGGGTGGCTCTCCCCAGCAGCCCCATTCCGGCTCCGCTCGCCGTGTGCAGCGCGCGGTCCGGTGCCTGCAGGTGACGCACGTCGACCCCGATCGCGCTGCAGTGCGCTGCGCTCACGAGCGAGGCCACCGCCCCCGTGTCCAGCAGGATTCGGGTACGCACTCCGTTTACCTCCCCTTCCACCAGCGACGTGGCCCCCGTGATTCCCGCCACCAGCAGCCAGTCGCCAGGAGTCGCCGCGTTCCTTGGTGTCGTGGCTGGAATCTGTGTGGAGATCGCTCGCTCGCCATTATCATTACAGCTGGTTTGGGTCGGGTCTACGTCGATTTCATCCCCCGGTAGTCCCCTCTCTAGGGGGGCCTTAGTGTTTGACCTATGCATCGGCCTTGCACGGGCGAGCTGAGGGCAGTCCCTCCTGAGATGCCCTCAACGGTCGCACACATAACACGTCCGGGGAGGGGTGGCGGCTCCGTAGTGGGCCCCCTGCCCGCTCCCTCTCCCTGTATGTAGTTGTTCTAACTCGGACTCTAATTGGGATACCTTGGGTGGGCGATACGGGTTAGTGATCGCACGTCCTCGGCATAGTCTCGGAAGTCCTCGTCGGGTTGGCGTCGGCGCGCCTCTAAGGCCGTCTTTGCCTGTATCGCGTTGCGCGTGCCGAAACGCCGATCTAATCTACGCATTAGTTCCTCTAGTTGGGTTTGCGCGCTTTCGGGTAGTGCCTCTACAAAGTCGGCTGCCCGACCCTCCAGGTTCAACGTAAGATGTCGTAACGCCTGCGCGTCTGACCAGCCATTAAGCTCTTTAGCCCCTATGATATTGCAGGAAAACGCTTTCCATGTAGGGGTCCCCTGGCCGGTGAACACATGCCTTACCTTTGCGTGGAGTAACGCGCTACCTTCCCGTGAAGATGTGAGGGTTCGTACGACTTCTGACACCAATGTGTGGTGGCCGTTGGCCCCCGGGGTCTCTCCCGCCATCATCCCCTATTCCGTTTATGTTACCCCACCTCCCTAATACCCGCTAGGGTTTCGCCGGCCTTCGAACGCGACGCTCCTACCCATACGGCTTCACGCAGCGCTCCCACGCCGCAAGCATAAGTGCGCACGGCATCATCAATCAAACGCCATACTCCCCCTCTTTACGCCGCTATGTACAGTGCGCGCACGCTGCGAGCGTGCGCCCGTCTACAGCCCTGTGCGGCACTCGCCTCCACGTCGAATAACCACGTTACCAATGCGCACCCGTATCCGACACATAGCGAACGTACGCGCACTCACGCACACAGCTCCCCGCGGCACTCACTCACCACGGAGCACTCACGTTGTGATCGCGCACCTGTATCATACACGTAGTGAACGTACGCGCACTCACGCACACAGCTCCCCGCGGCACTCACTCACCACGGAGCACTCACGTTGTGATCGCGCACCTGTGAAGTACCGGTAAGTACGCTGGACACCCAGGTTGAGGCACACGTATCTTTATTACAAGTTGTCGGTACAGGACAGCACTAGAGGGGGTAGCGGCCCCCTCACCCGGATAACTGGGGATACACCCTAGCTAATCCTGACCTACTCCCAAGTCCTCCACTAACGGGCTAGGGGAGGCTAACTGGCCCGACACTGGTGAGTCGGGCTACGGTCTCCGGAGTCCCAGGGTACTGACCCTGGTTCACGGAACCACGCCTCTGGCTCGATCCTCCGCAGCCCTTACAAGGGCGGCGTCGAGGGGAGTCCAGGGCTTCTAACTAGAAGATCTTCCTTCTTCTTCCTTCGTTCCCAGACTGAGCCACGAGCTCTCTCTGTCCTCCCCCTTTATACCCCCCGTCAGGATCACAACCCCCCAGGCTGCCTGATGCGGACGTCGCTGCGGGCACCCCCCCCGTGTACTCCCGGAGCTCCGCCCACTGTGTTTATTCCCCGTTGGATCCCATGCACCTACAGCCCTCCCGTAACAACCCTACACCTGTATCATACACGTAGTGAACACACGCGCACCCACACACGCAGCTCCGCGCCGCGTGTCACTCACGTGGCGAACCACTGTGTACGCAGGACCACACACGTGCACACCTCTCCACGAGATCACACGAGGCCACGATTCGCTATTAATGATTTATTGTCCGATACCTGGAACTAGGTGTTAAATCAGTGAGTCGACGAGGATGGCCCACGCTCATACTTTTATGCCTATTCCCGATTTATCTGCTATGATTATAATTCACCTCCTTACTCACTGTTAGGTGCTCACGGCGGTCCGTTGATCCCCTGCTCGCAGCGTACCTCGGTGCGTCCCACGGACGTCCGGGTCGCTGGGCTGGAGCTGTGTCTTGTCGCCTCGCGCTGGAGTGAGAGCCCGATTTCCCCTTTGCGCCCCCTATTTATCCTCCCTACATCAAAGGCTCCGAGCGGGATGGTGGCCCACAGCTTTTCCTTAACAATGGGCTCGCGTCCTCTAGCACGCGCACCGTGGTTCCGGGCGCCTGTGATATGCTAATCAATGTGCGGCGTTGCTTAGCGCAAATTCCAATCAATCCCTTTCTCACGCAGGCCCCCATTATTGAAGTTCATGCGGCGGTGTCCATCACAAAGGCCCGTCGTGGGAATCTGTGCACGGCTCCCCGCGCGCCTCCCCTCTCCCGATCTATTCATACCTTCAGCTTAATCATTTACCCTCCCCAACAATTGTGCCTGCGCGCTCAAGCGCAACCATCCCAACCTTCCGTGACTATGCGAGAGCCGCCGCATTCCTGCTAATTATGCCGTCCCGTCCCTGCTTGCCTCGTCGACACGTGGGGGTGGGTGTGGGGGGTGCGCCTCAACCGCAGTGGCCGAATGCCCCTCGCCGCAACCATACCATCTTAAGGTCGGTCGCAGCGCCGCGGTGCAACGTAGCGTCGGGGGAGGTCATCCAACTCCCTGATCGCCGGAAACCGTGAGAGTTAATCCCGATAAGGGTTTCTCGGATAAAAACCGGTCGATCAGGTGTCCTCCCCTTCCAGTTCTATGGGGGGGGGGGGAAATGCGTGCGGGTGTGTTCATGTGAGGTGAGGTGAGGGGGACGAGGGGTCGGCTCCGTCCCTTGGTGGTGGCGAGGTCGGGGATGGGGCGCCTGCTGAACGGCTTCGTGGCGGCGGCATCACACAAGTATATGCCATTGAGATAAATTGATCCTCATGTCCAAAATACCCGTACGTTAAAATTACATTTCATATACATATTTAATATACAAATCCCAATCGTGTTTATTATTACTCAATTCACCAAAGTCGTGCATTGTTAAAAAAAAATGTGTTTCTTGACGGCACTATGATAGTCATTCCTAAATGTCATCCATGCACCAATTGTTTTTTTTTATAGAAAAACATAACTTCGAACTGTCTCTGAGTTATGCTGTAGTGGTGTAGATGTGTTCCGTGTCATTCATCTGGTTGTCTGTAGTACAGTTTAACGATGTGCTTTAACACTGCCATGGTAACACGGATTCTGTCATGAAGGTCTCTACATTTCTTCCACATTTTACGGAGGCTCACAATGGTGTTACAACTGCTTATGAGAATGGAGTGTATGTTTCACAATTATCTCTCCCATGCTCGCTCACTGCCTCGTGCCTTTCTTGAAAACGTAATAGCTGAAACATTGAAAAGCATTTGTGAACTGGACTTATATTTTATTCTTTTAACCATCATTTAAACAGCATTAGTATACTCTCTTAGCATAATGTTTACGTAGGTTGGAGAGGTGGTGCAGTGGTTAGTGCACTGTGCTGCTGACATGAGTTATATTCCGAGACATGGCTAGCATTAGCGATTAGTGATGTCTAAACCAGTCCTGGTCACCTCCCATGCTTCATAAACCCACATCTACGAGCACGGTGGTGTATGGTCATACAATGCATGTGTAGTTATCACTTTATATTTTTAAAGTATCCACCTAGAATATATTTGTTAGTACTATTGGTCCTGGTGCCCTATTGAACAATGGATGTAGTAAACAATTAGGCTGTTAGTAATAGTCTGTGACTTAAATGTTTTAAATGCTAACCAGCCTCAAATCATGTGTACAGTATTGTGATAATTATGAATTAATAAAAGGCCACGGTGCTCTGGACATTACTCAAGCAGCCCTCTTAGAAAGCTAACAAAGATAATGAAAAAGATAAGTGGCCTTTGGGAATTATGGCCAAGCCATTGAAGGCTGTGACAACTGCGATAAACATTAAAAAATATTTAGTCTTCTTCAATCCACCAAACTCTGAAGAGCAGCTGTTTATTAATAAGATATAAGGAGACATTATTAATGCTACAGACCATCTCCTCCGCGATTTCGCCTGATAGCACCACTGTTTGTGCAGCTTGGAAAAGGTCACTGATGACTGATCTGAATTGAATCAGATATTTATGAAAGACACATTCAGGTGGCACTTTAATAAACCCAGCTGCTAAGGTTTGCGTTGGAGTGTTTTTTCTCCCTCCAGCGGTGATTAATCCACCCATGTGCGCTCTTGTGTATGTTCACTGTTGCAGAATACGCACTGCTACGTATGTGTATGTGTAGTCTCAACACTGCCCCGAAACTGAAATCGTACACCTGCCGTTGGCAATAACTGAACTTCATCTCACTCTGACCTCACAACGCTCTTTCATTGGCCTATGGGTGTGGCCTAAATATCGCGTGACACAATAAAGGGGCCTCAGCTCAAGTAGTGTGCAATCATATTTGTTCAATGGTAGAACAACCTTTTTCTAAAGCCAGCTTGCATTCATAGTCTAATGGCCACTAAATTGGCCATGATAACGTTCTCTGGGGGTTTTATGTGAACAGTTTGTATCGTGTAATACACTTTTAGAAGTATCTGTTTTTCTCAACATTGTTCTAACTTTTTTCCTCGGTGCACTACTGTACATATGAAGACATAACATGCGTATGACATTTGCACCTATTGTTATGCATGTTCGTTCAGAACTTTCAACGGGACTTTCAAAAAGTTAAACTTGAAAATATCTCCAGGCTCAAAAGAGCGTGGAGAGATACCCCATATCAATTGTCAGCCCACAGCAGTACAGGATTATCCAAGTAGAAAAAGTAACATTCTACGGGCCCCGCACTTTCAAGGGCACATCGCTAAATGCTTTCATGCTATCAATTCCGGTTCAGTGATTCTGCACTTGCTATATTACTATAGTACTATACTGCCTTCAACGTTTATGAAAGACTGGGTGTTTGAGGTTAGCGATTTGTCGTATTATCTAGCTGTATAGCTAATGAAAAAATACAATTTACAATGCAAGTAAAAAAAATAGTGTTTTAATATTTACCTGTTTTTTATTACTTAGGGCCCCTTTATAACATGTGCTACAGGCCATACACTAGCTTAATTCGGCACTGGCCCACAGTGAGCGATGGTCACTCCACGGCCCCATTTCAAGAGTTCATCTCCTCAAGGACACCCATTGGAGACGTCTCACAAAATAGTACACCTTATATCGACTATTTCGAGACGTTACAGCTTACATATTACTTAATTCGTGTAATACAGGACTGTTTAAATATGAATAATTTTACAAGATACTATGGAGACTTTTATCATTAGTGTAAACAATATTTAATGAGTTCATATTGATATATTATATTTAGTGGCATATGTAAAGCAGTGTAAGTATTAGTTTGTAAATATATTATATAAAATGTATATATTTTAAAAAAACCCTATGTTGGTTTGTGCACGTACATGTGCATTTTTTTTTTTTACCGAAAAGACATTTAAACCAAAATGCCCATGACTCATGGCTGTCTAAAGCCTTCCCTTATATAATCCTGTACTTAAATCAATTGTGTTTATCCAGCCGTAGTAAACATTTCGGAATTCAATTGTGTATCAACAATGCCAAGGTTGCACAGACCAATGATAATGACAGGATACAATAAAAAATTCGGAAGTTGGCCAGCTGTTTATCTGGATACACGTAGACTAAGTGACATTGGTCTATTTGGAGTCCTATCAGATGATGTCATGGATGCAGAAAAGTAATTATTTATGTGACTATGCACTGTGAAACACCAGACCATGTTGCAGCGGATAGACAAGACAGCATACAACTGGATACAAATTACTCTGGCATCCCCCAGTGATATCTGCTTGGAATTACCAAAGCTCACCATCTGATATACAGTGGACATTAAACACCAAGTGACATTTTTCACAAGCATGGCATGTTGTTTTGTCCGTTTCGTAGCTAATATAGAAAATTACCCATGCCCAGTTTGCTAAAATTAAGATCAGTTGCACGAACTCATGCTTTTGATACCGTGATTTTTAGATAGGGTTGGTGGATCATGCTAAAATCAAAGTGTGGAAGACACTCACCTGAATACCCCCTAGAGCCTAGATGGACTCAGCTTTAAATGAGTACCTCTTGTGGTCTGTGCAAATAAAGTACCGTTGATGACTCTTGTACACCGTTGGTGAGGCACACGTATTTATTCCGTACAAGTAGTCACAACTGTGGACATACAATACTAGAGGGGGTATCGGCCCCCTCACCCGGCTAGCTGGGAATACACTGCTAGCTATCTCTGACCTACCTCCTAGTCCTCCACTAACGGGCTAGGGGAGGCTGTCTGGCCCGACACTGGTAAGTCGGGCTACGGTACCCGGAGTCCCAGAGCACTAGCTCTGGTTCTCGGGACCACGCCGCTGGCTCGGTCCTGCGCGGCCCTGACAAGGGCGGCGTCCCAGGGGAGTCCAGGGCTCTAGCTAGACGATCTTCGGTCTTCACTGGTTTAGCTTTAACATTCTGCCCTGAGCCCTCTGACACATCCCCCTTTATACTCCACCCCCGCTGAGGGGTGGGGCCCCGGGCTGCCTGGTGCGGACGTCGTTGAGAGCACCCCCCCCCCGTGCACTCACGTAGCCCCGCCCACTGTGTTTGTTTCCCATAAGCTGCCATGCATAACGGCTCTCTCTCTAACACCCCTACATCACCCCCCCCCCCCCCGCATAGCTTGCAGCCGTCCCGGCTGCCAACATACAAAAAAAACAACAATAAAAGCGCATTTACCCCCTGACCGCGCGTGTGCCTCACTATTTTTCAACATAACGCGAAGAGAACAACAACAAGAACCAGAAAACCCCGAAGGGAAAACAACCCGACGCACCCCCCCCGAATAAATACGAATTCCGTAAAAGCAACGTATATACAAATCGCAAGGAACCCCCAACACACACACAACACAACAATGTGCCAGGAGCACACCACCGACGCAGCGCACAGTAACGATACACGTGAAAATAAAAAATAAAAAAAATTCTTCTTTTTGTGCATCACAAGAGTCTGCGCATTCTTGCGCGCGTCCTTGCCGCAGGCCCGTCACACGGGGCAACCCCGGATGGCGGACCATCCGGTGGCAGCTGTCCATTTCGAAGTGAGTCTGCGCTTGATGTCGCGAGACCCTCGGCATCCCCCGTAGGGGTTGTTGGGCGGGAGCCCGTCATTCCTGGTGCACCTGGGGGCGGGACAGCCGGCAACACGTCAGGCGAGAGCAGCAGAGACGGACCCTTTGAGTCGGCCGACCCCCCACATGTTTGGCCACGCGTGTGTGGAGTGGGGCCTCGCACCGCAACGAAGGGTTTCAGCCTAGAGGGGTGCACAAACCACCGGCGCTTCCCCCATTTGATGCGAACGCACTGAGGCCGCAAAACCTCGACCACCTCGACGGGGCCCCGCCACGGCCGCACCAGTTTTGAGGAGGTCGCGAGTGGTACCTGGGGACAGTGCAGCCATGCCCTGTCCCCCGGCTTCCACTGTAGCACGTGCGCGCGACCCAGTCTGAGGCGCTCATTCTCTTTCTGACGCCTGTCGGAATTTAGCATGGCAGCATCCCGTGCCTCAGTCAATTTTGCAAGGTTAAATTTAACATGGTCGGCCAATTTAGTTTTTCCCAGCGGCGCGGGGATCTGCAGCTGTGCCCGAACAGGTGGGTCAGGTTCGCGGCCATACATGAGGAAGAAGGGTGAAAATCCCGTCGCAGCATGGGGGGCCAATCTGTATGCTGCCAGGACCCCTTGAATTTGCAAGTCCCAATCGGTCTGTGAGTCCGAAACCTGCTGCGACAACATAGACGTGATGGTTCGATGCAGACGCTCGACCATCCCGTCAGTTTGCGGGTGATAGGGAGAGGTACGAATTTTTTTCGTTCCCAGGAGCTCACAGACCTGATGGAGGAGTTTGCCGGAAATTTTTTTTCCCTGGTCGGTCAGCAGCCGCTCCGGAGCACCTTTGTCCATGACGTAACCTTGGACAAAGGCCTCCACGATGGCTGCTGCCGACTGGTTGGCCAGGGACCAGGCCATAGGCCAGCGCGTAAAGTATTCCACCCCGGTCAACAAATATCTATTGCCCCTAGGGGTGGCGGAAAATGGCCCCAGAATATCCAGGGCGACAAGTTCGTTCACTCTGGAGACTCTGATAGACTGCAAAGGCGGGTTTGACTCCCGTGCTGGTGGTTTTCGCTGCTCACACCGAGGGCATGATGCCAACAGATCTGCGACATCCCTCGTCATGCCTGGCCAAAATAAATCAAGCTGGAGCAAGGCGAGGGTCTTTTGGGTACCCAGGTGGAGGAGGCGCTCATGAGCAGCCCACACCACCCTACCCCGTAACCCAGAAGGGACCACCAGCCGGTGTCGATGGGATTTCCCGTCCCAATGTATCAGCAACCCCGCGTGCATTTCCCATGCGTCGGCATCACCCATCCCCCGCCCCGCCTCCCCGGCGCGACGACGCGATGCGAGGAGGGAGGTATCCTCCATCTGGAGGCGCCCCCATTCATTAACAGGCAAACCCAGCAGGGAATCTTTTCCCTGTTGTGCGATAGAATTTGGAAGCAATGTTTCGTCGTCGGCGGCGGCCGCCAGGACCGGAACCGGCATGTCCCCTGCTGGCTTGCAACGTCCCGACCCCAGGAGGCATGCACATTCGGAGGTGGTTGGCATGCGCGACAGAGCGTCCGCGTTGGTGTGGCGAACGCCCTTACGGTAGGTGGTTTCGAAATCAAAATCCTGGAGGATCTCCAACCATCGGGACAATTGTCCCGATGGCTGTTGAACTCGCAGGGCGTACTGCAGTGCCGCATGATCTGTGCGGACGGTGAAATGCCGACCGTACAGATATGGGCGATACTGTTGGATGAAATAGACAATTGCCAACAGTTCCCTACGGGTGACACAATATCTTTGCTCCGCTGGAGACAACACCCGACTGCCATACGCAACCACCCGTTCCACGCCGTCAACCACCTGGGAAAGCATGCCCCCAATACCCGTGTTGCTCGCATTGGTGTCGAGCAAAAATGGTTCCGAAAAATCGGGGTAAATCAAGGGAGGAGCTTTTACCAGGGCGTCTCGAAGGGAGCAGAAAGCAGCCTCCTCCTCCTGACCCCAGTGGAACCGAACCCCTTTTGATGTTAAAGCGTGTAGGGGTTTGGCAATCGTCGCAAAATCAGCGACGAACCGTCGGTAATACGACGCGAAGCCAATGAAACTCTTGACATCTCCCACCGAGGTGGGAGTCGGCCAGGAGCTGACACACTGCGTTTTGGCGGGATCGGTAGCAATACCTGAGTGCCCCACGATGTGCCCCAAATAACGCACCGAATCGCGTAACAAATGACATTTTTGGGGTTTGAATTTCAAATTAGCAGCCCGCATCTTTAGGAAAACCGCCCGCAACCTCTGGAGATGTTCGTCAAAAGTTTTACTAAAGACGATAACGTCATCCAAATAAATCAGGCACGACTCCCATTGCAATCCAGCCAAAACCAATTCCATCAAACGCTGGAAAGTTGCCGGCGCTGAGTGTAAGCCCATCGGCAACCGGTTGAATTGGAACAGGCCGTGCGGTGTACGGAAAGCAGTTTTAGGCTTTGAATCATCGTCCAGAGGAAGCTGCCAGAATCCCGAAAGTAAATCCAGTGTGGAGAAGAATCGCGCTCCCGCCAAGGCGTCCAGCGATTCGTCCATCCGTGAGAGCGGGTATGCGTCGGCAACCGAAATTTTGTTAAGGCGCCGAAAATCAGCGCAAAACCGCAACGAGCCGTCCTGCTTTTTAACCAGGACGATCGGCGCTCCCCAAGGGCTGGTGGAAGGAGAAATGATGTCGGCGGCTAACATGTCATCAATAGCCGATTTGACATGGTCCTTTTCGGCGGGACTTAACCGAAACGGATTCTGGCGTATTGGCGCGCTGTCACCCGTGTCAATATGGTGACGCAGCAGATGAGTGCAACCCAAATCGTATTTGTCCCGACTGAAAACGTCGGAAAATTCCCGCAGTAGCGTTCTAAGCTGTTGGCGCTCTGAATTTGACAGGTCCGTCGATCCCGCACAAAGCGCATCGAGCCACCCTCCATCGCTGTCCGAATGTGGGTGCGGCCGGGGAGCAGTGCCGACGTGATTCGCAACAGGTTCCTCGCAGGGCACCGGCGTCGCGTGAGCAAGAACTGTCCCTTGAGGAACTACCACTGTCTGCGACCCCACATTGAGGACCGCGATGAAAGGGTCCCCGTCCCCTCTTACGACGGTCTGGGCCGGAATCAAATGAGGTCCACTAACCCCGGCCCTAGATGGTCCCAGCAGAATTCCCTGGTCCCCAATGCCCTCAGCGAAGGGCCGACGAAGTTTTAGAGGCACCAACATTTGAGCTCCCGGCGGCACACGAACTGTTTTAACAACGAACGCTGGTACTAGGGGAAGGCAGGAACGCCATGCGTCGTCCCGACGGGAGCTCAATGCATCCCTGGTCTATTAAAATACGAATCGGCATTTTGCCCAAGAAGTCCGTCCCCAGCAGGCACGGAACCGCCAGCGAGGAGGAAACAAAAATCGTGCCCGACAATTTGATATCCCCGATACAAATTTGCGCTCGAATCTGTCAAATGATGCCAAGAGAGCCCCCGTTAGCAGCATAGAATGGGACGTTAACCGGCAGTAAAGGACGGCTCTGGACAGGTAGAATATTGTAAATGAGTTCGGAAATGATGGTCGCCGATGCCCCCGTATCGACCAGGATGCGTACCTCCACCCCGTCAATGTGTCCCACCACGGCCGACGACCCCGACGACGCGGCCACAACGCGATGGGCCAACATGGACCACTGCCTGGGTTCGATTTGAGTCCCCATAGTGGTGCGTGTTGGCCCGTCGCAGCGCAATGTCGGCCCCCCGTTCGTTGCGGTGTGCGAGTGTGTGACGAGTGTGTGCTTGGGCCAAACATGAGGGGTGCCGCGACTCGCCGGATTATGTTGATGGAGCTTGGGAGGAGGAGTGCCGGCGTCCTGTCGAGGCGTCGTCCCGCGCTGCCGAGGAGAGCGGCACCCCGAGGCGACATGGCCCCGGACGCCGCAGTTGAAGCAACGCGGGAGCGCCGGCGGCGATGACGGACGGTCGAAGCGGCTCGACCCATCCCGGCCCGACCGTGCTCCCGTCCCCTGCTGCCGTCGATGGTCGACGGCGTAAACCTCCTCCGCCGGGAGGGTGGCTGCAGCCACCGCACGCCCGGCCGCTGCCCTGCTGGCTTTCCGACGCTGTGACAGCAGGTTGGCGTGGAGGAGCCGCGCAGCCTGGAGGGAACTCATCTCCGTGTCCTCCTGTGCAACGACAGCGATGTCCAGGTCGTCTGCCAGCAGGAGGATTTTTTCTGTGACCATGGCGTCCACGCCGTCGTCATCCATTCGAGGGAAGGCCATCTTCGCCAGTGCCAGGAGACTCGTCCTGTACGCCAGGGGCGACTCCTTTGCACCCCGCTGGCGATCGTAAAACTGCTGTCTGCATTCCGCTGAAGGTCCGTAGACCCCGGCCAGCAACTGCAGCGCCATCTGTAGCATGGAGCGCTTCTCCCTCGGCGCCGATGTAAGGGCGGCGAGTGCGTCGCTGTCGAAGAGCGCCGGCAGCGCGCAGAGAGCCTCAGCATCCGACCACCGTGCCATTTCTTGGTGGGCGAGGAAGCGTCGCTGGAAGCCGCCCCAGTCGCCCTCCGCGCCAACAAACTCTTTGAGCGGAGGCAGCCGTTGGTGCAGCGCAGCGGTCGCCATGGAAGCTCGCAGGCTGCTGTCCCCGTAACTCGGCTGCGCTTCGGCGCGAACGGCAGATGGTATCGCCTGTCGCAGCCGTGATGACGCTCCCTCCGCTGGCGGTGACGCGGCAGCCCCAGCGAGAGCGATGTTGGACCCGAGGTTCAGGCCGGCCACGCCCTCAGCAGCTGCTGCGGCGATGGCGGGAGATTCAAAGTTTGAATCCGTTGAGATGGCGGGAAGGCGCATCGGACGTCAGTTCTCCTCGCCCCGTGGTGGTCCACCAGCCCCCAGCCGCGTGATGTGTTCGAGTGTGGCGGCAGCGGCGTAAAGCAGCTCCGCCAGCCTCGCGTGAGCCAGCCTCAGCCCTTCTCATGGCGGCTCCTCTTCATCCTGATGCCCCGGTAAGAATGCGTCCGGCCCCGGCTGCACGATGTCTTGTTGAGCCGTCTTGGGCTCGACAATTTCAGCGGTATCCTCCACCTGCGGTACTCCGGCTCGAGCTGTCCGGCGCGTGTCCATGTTCGTAGTTGTTCTGACACCAGATGAAGTACCGTTGATGACTCTTGGACACCGTTGGTGAGGCACACGTATTTATTCCGTACAAGTAGTCACAACTGTGGACATACAATACTAGAGGGGGTATCGGCCCCCTCACCCGGCTAGCTGGGAATACACTGCTAACTATCTCTGACTTACCTCCTAGTCCTCCACTAACGGGCTAGGGGAGGCTGTCTGGCCTGACACTGGTAAGTCGGGCTACGGTACCCGGAGTCCCAGAGCACTAGCTCTGGTTCTCGGGACCACGCCGTTGGCTCGGTCCTGCGCGGCCCTGACAAGGGCGGCGTCCCAGGGGAGTCCAGGGCTCTAGCTAGACGATCTTCGGTCTTCACTGGTTTAGCTTTAACATTCTGCCCTGAGCCCTCTGACACATCCCCCTTTATACTCCACCCCCGCTGAGGGGTGGGGCCCCGGGCCGCCTGGTGCGGACGTCGTTGAGAGCACCCCCCCCCGTGCACTCACGTAGCCCCGCCCACTGTGTTTGTTTCCCATAAGCTGCCATGCATAACGGCTCTCTCTCTAACACCCCTACACAAACATCAACATTGGGGAGACAATACTGTAGGTGCTCACTAACTGCACTTGCCCCAACAGTCTGTAGATCTATAGGAGGGCTCTATGTTTTCGTGCAGTCACATGGCTATCTGTTGTGTATAGCAGTTTCAGAAGCTATTGAACTGCAATAGGAATGTCGCCAAAAACCTTATGATTCTGCGGTCGTGTGAACTGCCTGCAGGTAACCCTGAAAACATTTCCTGCAAACGTTTCCTACATCTCTACCTTTTTGTAATAATCCTTTAAAAAAACATAATTTTGTGCCATCCATATTCTAGGTTTCGTTGGTGCCATGTTTTCAAGTTTCCCTCAGGTCTCAGGCAGAAGCATTTATTTTGTGTTTCGTAGATGTGTGTTTCATAGATTTCCATTGGGTAATTTACAGTAATGCATCATTAATTATGTATTTGTCTAGGGAAGCCTCATAGCTGATTTTTTTTACTTTGTCATGAGTATTCAGTTTGGGAAGTTTAGTCACTCCTTCATTTAGTATTGTTGCATGTGAGAGGAAGCCAAAGTGCATAAAAGCACTATCCCCTTTATAGGGCATAAATACTCAAGCATTGTTACAAAATAGTGAACTGCAAATCACCGCACTGCCTCTGTAAATAGGAGTCTCATACCCATGGTGTCACACACACTGCCAAAACACCTATTTTCTAGTGTTAAAAATAAATGCCAACAATCGCATCCTAACACGTATGGGTTCACCTCCCAGTATGCATGGTCATTGCCCTGAAGAGTAAAAAGCAGCAACATCCAGCCATCGAATATGGCATTAAGATTGTTTCAAATTGCTCAGATGTACAGCCATGGTCGCACTGCGATTAAAGTGATTGATGCATAATTGAAGGGTTGTACGTTTAAATCCTCTTCAAATGCAATTGTAATTAATCCATCAGAGGTCAAGGAAATGCGTACTAATTTCTCGGGAGTCAATAGCAACCTATCCATGGGGAGACTGGCTCCTAACATATGGAATTTCCACCACTGGGTCCGAACCAAAAAATAAGAATCATGATTTAGGCAAAGCATGTTTGGGCAAAGAGTCACTTTGATTATAATCAAAGTCAAAGTAAAAAAATAATGATTTATGGTCAGCTATCATCAGGTACTGGTTGCGTGTGCTTATTTTTGTTTACTGTAGCCAGGTGCATGAACTTACTGTATATCTGCAGATGGACGTCTGTGTTATCGCAGCGTGAATCATGAAATCTTTTAAATGTCACACTTTGCACTACTTGCGTAAGAGTCTGTTCCGTGAGCCTGGGGGTGCTGCTTGAGGAAAAGAATGGTCTGCAGAGCCATTAGAAATCAGTGGAAGTGCACCTACATGGATAATGCATTACAGTATTGAGTCTTTAGTTTGAGAATCACTAACACAGCTGTACATGGTACGTAATTTTGCATCGTAATTCTTCAACATGTCTTGTTTTCTACAATTATATTTTTTGTTACTTGCCAAACCCCTATGAGTAACATAGATTACATTTGTGCTGTTGGTGTCATGCCATGAGAAGATGACATTTCACTTCAAAACCCTTGCAGCTAGCAGAGCATCATCCTGTGTCAGAGAATTGACTTGGGCAATAACTTCACAGATCTAATTCTAGATTTGAAGCTTTCGTGACTGCAAGGATTCATTAAAATTAATAAAAATAAAATAAAATAAATGTATTTTATTTTTATTAATTTTAATTAAATTTTTTACCTACGTGACTTTACCGAAAAAACTAAGAGTATTCACAGATATACTTTTTAACTTTCTTCAAAAATGTTCCTTTCCCAAACTGGGGGTTTCACCTTGTGTATGCCCAGCGAGTTTTGTTTGTCCATGTGAGGCAAACTGAAATGTTTAATGTCGAAAGCTGGAATAAGCCAATTTCAGTCAAATGAAATGTCATTGGTGATTGACCTGGCTGAGAACCAGAGTCAAACTTGTTTTTCTCTTTTACCAGGTTAGTTCAACTTGATTCAATTCAAGAAGCCTGTCAACTCTCACCCCGGTTTAATTGTTGCTCGCTCTCTTTGTTGCTGGTTGCTGTGTTTCATTGGACTAGAAGGTCTGCTTAGCAACTACATTAATGAAAGGGGGAAACAGGCTTAGATTTTTCTTGGAATGTTTCAATAGAGTAAATTCCTGAAATATTGCATGACCCATTGCAAACATATTCTCGTTTTGTTTTGATGAATGGAAGTTGTGGTTATTTGATCAAAGGACCATCATATCGTCTGTGTATTATACTATTCTAATATACTATTCTAATATAAACCCTTCAAGCAAAACTGGTTTGAGGAAACATTATTTTGATATTTACTCTTCAAATTAATGGCAAGAACACCCTCAGGTCTATGACTTCATAATTTACGTGTTTTATATTATTACATTTTATAAAGTCGGAATGTATAAAATAGTCTGCCACATTATTTGAAGTGTGCTTTGCTTATTTCTTCGAGTAACAATTGATTATAAACTACATAGAGTGCACAATGAGCACCGTGTACGTGTGCACAAGCACACACGCGGATTCCATTATTTAGTCATACAGACTGTCTGGGTACATAGGCGCTGTTAGCTAAGGCCTTTTGAGGGAAACACGTCCTTGAAGTATGTTTGCACTCATACACACGCAAGTGCTGAAGTTAACTCTTCATTAAACTGTGCTAACGATTGAGGAAGGGGCTGTTAGAGTTGCAACTATTAAAAAGGGGTTTTGTGGCCAGCCTAATTCCGGGCCGCCGTTTCTCCCCAATGATGGCGTTTATACTAAACCCACATGCCAGGCACTAATTTCAGGCTGAGTTAACCTACAAACATCCCAGTCCTTAAAATATCAATGACCGTTATTGTACAGTACTTGACTAGGAATTGAAACTGAATCTCTGGGGTTGTAATGTGGTGTGAAAATCACTATGCCACCACTCCCTACACAAACAAAATCAAATAACCCTATTTAGCCTCAGTGACTTTAGTGCTATTAGCAAGCATCCATTAAGGACAGCACAGCACACAAGGGGATGGTGTAGCCAGAACTAGACCCTGCTGCCTTTGTCCAACCAATGCTGATGTTTACGTATCCGACAAGGTACTAATTTAAGGTCCAGTCTGGGTGAGGCCCAACACAGGCTAAGATAAACATTTCCGCTGATGTTATCTATGGCCAGGAATCGAACCAAGACGCCGGGGTTTGCAGCGCAATGCATTCAGTGGTAAGCGACCATTTCCCCTGCACACACACACACTCATAAACAGTTCATGAAAAGTTAAATGACACGTCCTGAAAAATGTGACCATTACCCACGTGCCCCCTCGGGGCTGTATGTGTGTATGTTAAGCCTCTTTCGCACCGTACGTGGCCAACCGTGCTCATCGGAGGTGATGTCATTGAGTTTCCCACCACAGATGCCAGCCGCCAGCCATAGGCAGATGGTGCTGAGCACGAGTAACTGACTCTCCCATCCCTGACTTATCGGTTTTACAAATGATGTCATAAGGCGTCTCGCAGTTTTTTTCTATCATCAGATATGAACGTAATTACTTTGAGAGATAAGAAAATGATGACCTCACTCAGTATGCTGCTTGATAAATCTGAACACACATGCGTAGCAGACGCCACTTGTCTTCTAAGCCATGCCGCAGCAGAAGTACTGGTTGAAATGATCCAGCGCATACATAGTTCTGCTGCCTGTTGCACCATCAACAAAGTGATGCTTGTGATGACTGCGGTGCTTGTAGATAACTAAGTTAAAATCATGGCGAGGGGTGACTCAACCCTTTATCCATTTGCAATTGATACAGTTCGGACAATGTTGTTGAATGTCGAGTGGCCATTCTTTTTAACCTTGTCTCTGCCATAGGAATAAGGAGTTTCCACTGTTGCCTTAGGACCACCAGCAAGATCAACACTGTACCATATCCATTTGAGCACGGATATATAGTAGTTCGACGTGGCATATTCACTTAAATTTACTGGACATCTCTGAAAAAGAGTTTCATGGCTCATCATGTTTGTCCAGGATAAATACAGATTCTGATTACCAGGTAACAACTCATTGAGACAACATATCTCTATTTTAAGGGAGACTATTCCTATACATGTTTTCATTTTATTGTTTAATACTTGACCACCTTAACTAATAGCCTAATAATGCTTTATTAAATCTGTATTATATCGGTAATACTCTAATTTCTAGTTTATAAATTTCCCCAGGAATGGATATATAGCTCTACAACAGAGTTTCTCGCTGCCTGAAAATGATTGTCCTCTATTTTTTTTTTATAAATTAGATTTAGATACTTGTCCATTTTGTGAAATGTAGACCTAATGATATATATTTCTCTATAATAGTGTAAAGGAGAGCCGACACAAGATTGCAGGGGTTTCGTCTTTTAATCCTTGTCTCCCATCCACACCTGTCCCCAGCCGTCCCAATCTCGTTCCCGCCAAAGGCCCCCTCTTCCCGCCCGTTCTCTCCTTATATCTCCTCAATCACCCCTCCCACTAACCCACCTATTGGTGGGAATCCTTCCCCTGACACCCCTACATCACCCCCCCCCCCCCCCCCCCCCGGAGAAAAAATAACCGTCCTCGGTTCTGCCTCCCCCATGGACCATTTAATTCTCCCCATGCCTCCCACCACTGACAGTGACGACAGCCCTTAACCCCCCCACAACCATACAATGCAATATAACACAACAAAATCAATTGCACGGCCTGCCCGGGTCTCCAGCCAGCGTCCCGTAACAGCCCGGACATCCACAGGCAGCAGATGACCATGGCGGCCCCCTCCTTCGAAGGCCCTCTCGTCGCGATCCCTGGTTCGGTGGTGCCAGTGTCGCCTTGCCTGGCGCCGCTGTCTCTCCGGCCCCCGCTCGTGCCGCCGCTCCGTCAGGCCTCACATGGGGTGCTGTAGGTGACAAGGGAACACAGGGCACTGAACCCCCTGCCGGTCGGCGTGTGGTGGTCGGCGACCTTGGCCTGGGTAGGGATGATGATGATGTTGGCAGTGATGTTGGTGGTGATGTTGGTGAAGATGACAGTGGAGAGATGTATGGCTTAAGGCGGGTGGGGTGTACAATCCATCGTCGCTTACCCAGTTGGACCTGGACGCACTGCGGTCGGAGTGCTTTAATGACCTCGACCGGCCCTTTCCAGGGTCGGTGCAGCTTTGGTGAGAGGCCAACCGGCACCTGAGGACAGTGTAGCCATGCCTGGTCCCCGACTTTAAAGGGCTTGGCTGTCACTGTCCTCTCCCGTATCCGTACATTACTCTCTTGGCTCGTGGCCGATGCGGCCTCGGCTGCTTGGCGGGCCTCTCTCAAATAAATGAGGGAGGTCTTTAGTGCCTTCGGCCATGCGTCAGCTCTTGCGGGAATGTCCATCAGCTGCACCTCAATAGGCGGAACGGGATCCCGTCCGTACATCAGGAAAAACGGCGAGAACCCCGTCGCCGCGTGCGGGGCCACCCTGTACGCCGCTAAGACCGATGGAATGTGGAGGTCCCAGTCGGAATGGTTTTCGTCCACCACTTGGGACAGCATGGCCGCTATGGTGCGTTTAAGCCGCTCTACCATCCCATTGGTCTGGGGATGATACAGAGATGTTCGGACCTTTTTAGTGCCCAGGATAGAGCAGACGTCCTTCAATAGCTGTGAGGAGAAATTCCTGCCCTGATCCGTGAGCAACCGCTCCGGTGCCCCCTTATCAAGGATCGGCGATGGTCTGTGCCATTTGGTCAGGGAGGGCCCACGCCATCGGCCACCTCGTGCAGTACTCGACTCCGACCAAGAGGTATTTATTTCCCCGTGGCGTGACCGGCAGTGGTCCCAGGATGTCCAACGCAACCAATTCGTTGACCCTGGTCACCGTGATGGGCTGTAGGGGCGCCCGGCTTACCCGGGGTGGCGGCTTTCGCCGTGCACATTCGACGCAGGTAGCGACCCATCGATGCACGTCAGCGGTCATACCTGGCCAAAAGTACCGACGCTGTAATGTGTACAGTGTCTTCCGCCCTGCCAGGTGCAGCAGCTGGCGGCCGTGTACATCCATAACCAATTGTTGACGCAGCGACTCCGGAACTACCAGGCATCGCCGGCGCCCTGTCGGGTCCCATCGCATGAGGAGGTCCTCCCATACGATGTACTCCTCCCCCCCTGCCTCTGCTGAGGCGCGTAGCGTTCGCAGTGGGGCTTCCTCCAGCTGTAGCCGTCTCCAATCGTCCAAGGTCAGCCCCAGGTCGTGGTCGGTCAGCTAGACCTCACCCTGTGCGCCCTCCACCGTGCGTACGGGAGCGATGACCGTCCCCTCCGGCCTCGCCTCCTTGCAGCGTGCCCCGCCTGTGGTGCATGCACAAGGGCCCTGGGGCGCCAGTCGGGACAATGCGTCTGCGTTGGCATGTCTGGTCCCTTTGCGATGCACTACTTGGTACCTGTGTAATAAAGGACTCGTTTACTGGGTCTGTCTCCGTTGTCCTTTATTCGTGTTCTTTACACTTGTCCCACACGGCCCTCACTCAGAGCCTCCCCCGCTTGGCAGCTCGACCTCTGCCTTCGCTCCCATAGCCTTTCTCACTCCGGTGCAGCTCCGCTGTAGGTTCCCCTTGTGCAGTCCTCCGGCTGCTCTCACAGCAGCTCCACCGCTGCTCCCCGTTCCTCCGTGCTCGGTCACCGCTGGCCGACGGTGCCGAGTCTTACTGTGTGTGGCGATCTCGCCACTCTCCAACCTCCGCCCTGCGTGGCCTCTGTGGCGATCTCGCCACTCTCCAACCTCCCCCCACGTGACTCTGACTCCTCCCTCTCGGATCGTCACATCCGACCTGCCCATTTACGCCCGCATTACACCTGTACTCCTGCAGGCGCTCTATCCATCTGGCTAGCTGGCCCGAAGGCTGGTCGATGCGGAGTGAATACTGCAAGGCCGCGTGGTCAGTGAGGACCGTAAATTTGCGACCATACAGGTAGGGTCGGAATTGCTGCACGAAGTGAACGACTGCCAGGAGTTCCCTACGTGTGACGCAGTAGCGCTGCTCCGCTGATGAAAGCACGCGACTACCGTAGGCAATAACCACCTCCCGACCCTGCTGGACTTGCGACAAAACACTGCCGATGCCCACATCGCTGGCGTCCGTGTCCAGGATAAAGGGGAGGCCAAAATCCGGAAAGGCCAATGGTGGTGCATCTGTCAGACTTGAGCACAGCTGTTGGAATGCCTCTTCCTCCAGAGGGCCCCAATAAAACCTCTGGTTCTTCGCCGTCAACAGGTGCAAGGGCTTGGCAATAGTTGCGAAGTTGGGTACAAACCGGCGGTAGTAAGAAACGAAACCCACAAACCGGCGTACCTCTGGAACCGTTGTGGGAACAGCCCAGGCCCTCACGCAGGCCGTCTTTTCCGGGTCTGTAGCCACTCCAGACTCACTGACGACGTGGCCCAAGTAGCGTACCGAAGACTGCATAAGGTGGCACTTCGACAGCTTGAGCTTCAAGTTCGCGTTCCGGAACCGCAGGAATACCTGACGTAATCGGTCAATGTGTTCCTCGAATGATCGGCTGAAGACAATGACGTCATCCAGGTAGATGAGGCACGTTTCCCATTGGAGGCCTGCTAAGGCCAACTCCATTATGCGTTGGAACGTCGCCGACGCAGTCTGGAGGCCCATAGGCAGGCAGTTGAACTCGAACAGGCCCTGTGGTGTCCGGAACGCTGTTTTAGGCCGGAAGTCCGCGTCTAGTGGGACCTGCCAGAACCCGGACAATAAATCTATCGTACTGAAAAATGTTGCTCCCGCCAGTGCATCCAATGAGTCGTCGATACGTGGTAGGGGATATGCGTCGGCCAGCGTGACGGCATTGATGCGTCGGAAGTCCACACAGAATTTCAGTGACCCATCTGACTTCTTGACTAGGACCACCGGTGCCCCCCAGGGACTCGAGGATGGAGAAATTATGTCGGCCCGCAGCATCTCCTGCACCGCCTGTTGAATGTGGCCTTTTTCCATTGGGCTCATTCTATATGTGTTTTGGCGCAGGGGTGCGGCATCTCCCGTGTTGATGTGGTGCTGCGACAGATTTGTGCGCCCTAGGTCGAACGGTCCCCGGTTGAACACGTCCGAGAACTCATGCAATAACGAGTGCAGCTGGAGTTTCTGGTCGGGCGGCAATCCTGGCTCAGGCCCCGCCAGCTGGTCCATCCACGATTCAGCACCTCTGTCCTCGGACTGGCTGATGCTGCCTACAAGCTCGGGCTCTGTCCCTGGGGCTCCTAGTGACAAGGGACTAACGTGGGCCAGAACTGTTCCCTCCTGCACCGTCGCTGTTCTATCGAAGGTGTTCAGCACCTGAATGAACAGATGCTGGTTCCTCTGTACAATAGTTTTGGCTCCCACCAGCGCATGGCAATCCATGGCAGCTGACGCCGGAGACACCAGGATGGGTGAGTCTGGTCGGGCTGTCACGAGGGGGGACCGATATCGCAGCAAAATCAGCATCTGGGCTGCCGGGGGGATGGAGACAGACTTACTGACCAGAGCCTGCACGTAGGGTACACCCCGGCTGGCCCCCTCCGCCTTTAGGAAATGGAAATGCGTTCCCTGGACTTCCACCCGCCCATTGGCCAGATCGATTTTCATTGGCATCCGCCTCAGAAAGTCCGTCCCCAACAGGCAGGGTATGGGCAACGTTGCGGAGACAAGGATGGGTCCTGCTACCGAAAGCTGCCCAATCTGTGTCGGGGCTTCAACCTGGCCCAGGAAGCCCATGCTGCCTCCATTTGCTGCAATGAACGTTGTCTTGACGGGGACTAAAGGTCGGATTTTATCCGGCAGCATCTCGTGCATGGTGCTCGAGATGATCGTGGCTGATGCCCCCGTATCCACCAAGATACGTGCCGACACTCCCGCGATATCACCGACCAGGACCGAGGTTCCTGACGTGGCCGCTACCACCCGCCTTGCCAACTTCCTCCATTGTGTGGCTGAGTCCGGCCACTGACCAGGCGGAGTCTCGTTATCCTGTGGTGCATGGTGAGATGATGGGGGATGGATGTGAATGGACCGAAGATGGGGTTCCTCCCCTTGGAGTGCGTTGCAGCAGGGTGAATGCACCTTTGTTACATAGTGTGGGCTTCCCCCTGGGTTGCGGGCTGGGCTCTCTATGTGGTGCAAATTGCCCCCCCTTGGTGACGTAGGATGGGCCCCCCTTGTGGTGTGGGGGGGCCCCCCCATTGTAGGGGGTGGTGGGGACTGGGGGGTGGGCCCCTCCCGGGTGGGCCCCTCCCTCGGGTGGGCCCCTCCCTTCTCCCCTCCCTTCTCCCCTCCCTTCTCCCCTCCCTTCTCCCCTCCCCTTCCTTTGTCACGGGGGCGTGGTCCCCCTGGTTCCGTCTCGCTCCGCCGCAAAGCGGTGGTGAGGCGGGCCGTGGAACTGCTCCAGGGCGCAATGTCAATTTTGTGTGCCGCCTCAGCCCACGGGCCGTTGCCCCTGGCAACTCGCCGGCGTCGCAGGTAACTAGTGACGCCACTTCCGGTTGTGACGTCACGCCCGCCCGCGAAACCACGCCCGCCCGCAATGGCACGCCCGGCCGCGACGTCACATCCGACCGCGACGTCACTCCCGCCCGCGACGTCACTTCCGCCCGCGACCTCACTTCCGCCCGCGACGTCACTTCCGCCCGCGACGTCCCTCCTGGCCTCGGCGCGATTCCCGGCGCGGTCCCCGGCCTCGGCGCAATCCCCGACGCGGTCCCCGGCCTCGGCGCGATCCCCGACGCGGTCCCCGGCCCCGGCGCAATTCCCGGCGCAATCCGCGACACTACTTTCGGCCGCGACATCACTTCCGGATGCAACGTCACGTCCGTTCGCGATGCCACTTCTGGTCGCGACGCCATTTCTGGTCGCGACGCGATCACCGGCCCCGGCGCTATCCCCGGCGCGATCCCCTTCCCCCGACCCGGACAGTGGGGACCGGGGAACGACACCAACGGTGCCCACCCAGAGGAGACTCCCGGTGAGTTCGCGGCATCGGAATTGTCATTGCTCGGCCCGACCGAGAGGCCGGGCGGGACGGCGTCACTCGCCTGGATCCTGTCGGCGTTCGGCCCCGGCGGGTTCCAGGTGACGTTGGCGGCCTCCGGCTCCGTGCGGCACCCCCTCGCCACATGCCCCTCTCGACCACAATGGTGGCAGACCCACGGGGCGTTCCGTCGGAAGGGCTCAGCGCGATGTTGTAGTGGCGGCTGCCAGCGACGCGGCGGCTGGTCGCGGCCCTGGTCCCTCTCCTCCGCCAGTCCCCGGATCGCCGCGTACACCTCCCGCAGCGATGGCTCCGGCTCAGACGTTGGGGGTCCGTTCCCAGCTGCCCCACAGGCAGCCTGTGGCGACGGTGCAGGTTCGGCGGTTGGTGTCGCTGGACCCAGTAGCGCCGCGGCAACGGCTCGGCTGTTCCCCCCCGCCGCGCCAGCCACCCGACCCACGGGTGGCGCCCGGCCCATGACCTGCTCGTGGGCTTGGATGGTCCGGGCAGCCCACAGCGAGGTGCGTTCCTCCGGCGTCACCACAGGCATTACAACGCCAGTGCGGCAAGTGTAGGCGATGAGGTGCTCGACCACGAGGTCCTCGAGCGCTTCTTCAGCCAGGCGAGGGAAAGCCCTCCTCGCCAACACGTGCAGCGCACCCCTGTAGGCTAAAGGGGATTCTCTAGCCCCTCACTGGCGATCCTGGAACCGTTTAAAGGCTCCTTCCGCCGGGCAATAGATCTCCCCCAAAGCCTCGTAGGCCGCCTGTAGTGTGGTCTTGCTGTGCGAGGGAAGGGAGGTGTAAGAGGAGAGTGCCTCTTCGCCCAGAACAGATGGCAGCGCTCGTAGTGCCTCTTCATCTGTCCACTCGAGAGCGTGGAAGGCAGCCTCGATTCGGCGGACAAACCCCTGCCAATCTTCTTCCTCAGCCACGAACTTGTCGACGGGCCCCAGCCGACGTGGCCGTCCTGCCACCTGCTCTCCATGTTGGGTGTTTAGCCCTGGGGGTTTTTGGCGGGAGCGGCGGCGGCTGGCGTGACGAGGTTGGTTGCGGCTCCTGCCCGGCCGGCTGGTCGGCCTCCGGGTCCCGTGGCCTCTCCTCCCGTAGTACGCGTGGGGGTGGGGGTCCCGGTGCTGGCGGGCCCCCCATAGGGAGCCTCTGCAGTAGCTCCTGGAGTGCCCTCTCCACGCGGGCCATGCGGTCCTCTATGGGGTCCTCCAGGCGATCCAGGCCCCCTGCTGCTGCTTCTGATAGCAGGCCCCCTTGTTGCCCGGGATGGGAAGGATCCCCGGCCCCTGCTTCCTCTTCTCTTGGCTCTTTTCCGCGGGGATTCTTCTTTGTAGCCATTGTAGATCCCACCGCTGCCACCAGATGTAAAGGAGAGCCGACACAAGATTGCAGGGGTTTCGTCTTTTAATCCTTGTCTCCCATCCACACCTGTCCCCAGCCGTCCCAATCTCGTTCCCGCCAAAGGCCCCCTCTTCCCGCCCGTTCTCTCCTTATATCTCCTCAATCACCCCTCCCACTAACCCACCTATTGGTGGGAATCCTTCCCATGACACCCCTACAATAGGAATGTAGCGCAGGATCACCAACGAAGATTAATTCCACTCAACATTTATTTTAGTTTGACAGACACTTTGATTTTAAGATTTTAATACCCACCCATGAGTAATTTTCCAATATGATCATCTTCTTTATAATCTGTAATTCATAACACATGTATCATTATGTGACATCATATCAGAACATGATCAGAAAATAAATGCCTGCTAATGCACACACATATCACACGTATGTTCTTGTATCCATTTGTGTCGGATTTAATTATTTCCAGACATTTTAGCTTTAAGATTTAAAGAGAAAAAAAATCGCCCACTGCTTACCCATACTAAAATCCTGTGAAACTTTTTGAAATAAAAACTAAACCTAGAGAAATAATTATACTTAAAAACCAAGTTTCCTGCTCAAAGATAAAAGTTACCCTGCCCTATGTGTTTACTGTATTGTTCCCCATGCAGGCAGTGTGAATGTAATGGCTCTTAAGATCACAAACTCAGTATGATGTTCATTGTTTCATTTTAATTCATTCTAACGCCCTAAAAACGTCAACGTCTTCCTTTTAAAATGAGCTCAAGGCATTGCTCACCTCCATTGGCAGCTCTGAAAAATTGGTAAACGTTCCACATTACTACGGTGGGAATAGGGGACAGTGTCCAGAAGACAACCATTATTAAACACCGTAGCACTTCCAAAATCTAATTTGAAATGTAAAACTTATTCATTCAAATACACTTTAAATTTATTTTTAATTTAATTTATTTTAATTTTCTATCTACGTGACTTTACCGAAATAACAAAGAATATTAATTCCTGCAGTCACGAAAGTTTTAAGTCAAAACTTATTCAGTCAAGTTGTAATATTCATGAACAATACAAAAATATATTGTGAAACTTTAAAACTGTAAATGCAGTCTGGTTCCTACTGACAGTATATTTTCAACATTTGGCTTTGAGACTGGGTTAAGAGGCATTGGTGAATGAACGTGTGCTGACATAATCGGTGGCCCGGTTGAAATTCCAGAAATTTGATCTTCTAATGCCCAAATGCCTCTGTTAATAGGCAGGGCCAAGAGGAGCCTGTGTCCCATTGTAAACTTTCTGTACTAAACCCTTTTACGCACTTAAGCAATTGTGAAAAATAATCAAAGAATGAACCAGTGCATTTACTTTCCAAATTTGCCAAGTTATTCGCATTTTTCCCCCATCCATATAATAAACAACATTGTGTTCAGGAAATGTGATGCTTCTGCTGATCTCTGTCGACTCTGCTGAAGGGCCAGGAAAGAGCTTTTGTAATTTATGAGGGGGTTTTGGGCTGTGCATTTTTTGAATTTCATACATACGTAGTGCTGGTTTAGGAATCCGCAGGGGTGTGACTCTTTTAAAAAAACCCAAACAGACCTGGCGTTTTGCCTCCGTGTCTTTGCCATGGTTCTGCTGTTAATGGGAAACCGAACGAGAATGCAGTCTCGGAATGTGTATAGTGCATACAGATCACAGCACGTCACACACTGAAATACAATTCCTAAAAGCAAGCACATTGTGCAATGTGTGTGGCAGCAGGCAAAGTCTGCGTTATTTTTTATCACGTGGTATGTGTTGTAAGCTCTTATTTCTTCAAGATGTATTAGGGTTTTTAAGATTCTGTGTAATTGTGTGAGGCACAGAACCATATCAGGTAGCTTGACAGGATGGAATCAGCATTGTGGCGTTTATATAAATGAAATGTGTTTAATGGATACAAACGCCATGCAAGTATTTTATATACCAGGATGTTTGCAGGTAACGTCCCTGTATACAGAGGGTCCATGCATTCTGTATGTTGGGAAGTGGCATGTTAACTTTCTAGTAACAAGGTTTATTCGTTTTAGGTACCTTGAAAATAATACACGTTAAATTACAGAAACATTTCCATTTGGTCAGGAAGGGAAAGTGTAGCTTTTCGCATTTGTTGGAGTGAATATATCAATGTTATACGGCAAATCAAACCATCCTCAAACACTTTATAGGATTGTCTCAGTGGTTACCACCAGACTTTGCTATGTTGCACAGGCATATTCATTGATCTTCTTGGTTCTTTCGGTAAAGTCACGTAGAAGGGAAGTAATACAATAATAAAAATAAAACATAATAAAATAATTCTCACGACGTTTCGGCCACAACGCAAGCAGCCGTCCTCAGGTGAAACCAGGTCTGTCGAGGCGACAGCGTCTGAATGAAACAGCACACGTGCTTGGAGCATATATATAAGCTGGGTTGGAAGGGGGGGGGAAGGGCGTCTTGACAAAATAATTTGCATATCAAGAGGAATTTAGCATATTTATGGGAAATGCAGGTATGTGATTAGTACTACTTAAGTCCGTGCATTATGCAGGATTCGCAGCATCCAAGGGAGGGGATATGGGAAATGCAGGTATGTGAATTAGTGCTACTTTGCCCGTGCATTATGCAGGATTAGCAGCATCACAGGGAGGGGATAGGGGTAGCATTAATAAAGGGAAGAAGTGTTAATAGTATGTAGCTGCAGTAACTAAAACCACCACGTAAACAACTAAAGCATAAACTACATAGTATCATCATTATACTAAATATACTCTACAATAAGCTGAGTTACTAACAGTAAGTAATACATTACAATTCTACGTCGTAAAAAATATAATATGCTTCCATCTAAACTTTATTCTCTTACATCACACGAGTCTACACCGTACTATATACTGCCATAGACAAACCCAACATTAAATTATATACTGTATTGCTATACACCACCTTATCCATTGTAATATTACACTATGTATTATTCTACCCACCCTAATGTATATCACACTGCTGTATATTCACTATACAATTACAATATTATATATTACTTTGTACATTGTCTTAAGCATATGCATTTTTATACTATTTGTTATTATACATTGTACCGTTGGCCGTCGTGTGAAAGATACTAAGAGGAAGAAACAAGATATGTCAATGCAGCGGAGCAAAGAATCCATTCCCTGCGGAGAATACAATGCCAGTGAGTGGAACGCGGTCTGAAAGTCACCGTAAACGTGAACACAATCAGTTAAGATCCGAAATGGTTTATTACTTCCTTCCAATGATTGCTAAGCCAGAATCCATCTTCTCGGTTGAAATTGTCTCTGTGTTTGTATATGTGGATCGCCTCATGAACGAATCTCTCATGGTAGCCAGATGGCTTGCAGAGAACCTCTGTCTTGGAGAAGTCAATATCATGTGAGCCCACTGAATTGTAACAGTGATCTGCCTCGGCTGAGGTGTTTGTCCTACCGTGTTTCAAGTCTGCTACAGGAAAGCCACCCATACGGATGCTTACCTAAAACCGGATTCCCACCACCATCCATCCCAGAAGAATTCCCTCATCAAGACTTTATACCATAGAGCCCAATGCATATCCGACCAAGAACACATTACCAGTGAACTCAAACACGTACGCCAAGCTCTTAAGGCTAATGGTTACTCCGACTACACAATCCACAAAGCCATCACTCCAACCATCAAGAAGGATCCCGTTGAGGAGCCTTTCAAGACCATCACCTTACCCTACATTGCTGGGGTCACAAAAAAGATTTCCAAAATCCTGATAAAACACAAGATCCAGGTCCGATTCAACACAGTACATAAAATCCGTGATCTGGTCCCGTCTGTAAAATATGTGGTTCCAGATATACAGTACCCTGGCGTCTACAAACTAATTTGCCTCTGTGGTAGCAGTTACATTGGAGAAACCAAACGACATGTCTCGGACCGCATCCGTGAACATAAAGCAGACTTGAAACACGGTAGGACAAACACCTCAGCCGTGGCAGATCACTGTTACAATTCAGTGGGCTCACATGATATTGACTTCTCCAAGACAGAGGTTCTCTGCAAGCCATCTGGCTACCATGAGAGATTCGTTCATGAGGCGATCCACATATACAAACACAGAGACAATTTCAACCGAGAAGATGGATTCTGGCTTAGCAATCATTGGAAGGACGTAATAAACCATTTCGGATCTTAACTGATTGTGTTCACGTTTACGGTGACTTTCAGACCGCGTTCCACTCACTGGCATTGTATTCTCCGCAGGGAATGGATTCTTTGCTCCGCTGCATTGACATATCTTGTTTCTTCCTCTTAGTATCTTTCACACGACGGCCAACGGTACAATGTATAATAACAAATAGTATAAAAATGCATATGCTTAAGACAATGTACAAAGTAATATATAATATTGTAATTGTATAGTGAATATACAGCAGTGTGATATACATTAGGGTGGGTAGAATAATACATAGTGTAATATTACAATGGATAAGGTGGTGTATAGCAATACAGTATATAATTTAATGTTGGGTTTGTCTATGGCAGTATATAGTACGGTGTAGACTCGTGTGATGTAAGAGAATAAAGTTTAGATGGAAGCATATTATATTTTTTACGACGTAGAATTGTAATGTATTACTTACTGTTAGTAACTCAGCTTATTGTAGAGTATATTTAGTATAATGATAATACTATGTAGTTTATACTTTAGTTGTTTACGTGGTGGTTTTAGTTACTGCAGCTACATACTATTAACACTTCTTCCCTTTATTAATGCTACCCCTATCCCCTCCCTGTGATGCTGCTAATCCGGCATAATGCACGGGCAAAGTAGCACTAATTCACATACTTGCATTTCCCATATCCCCTCCCTTGGATGCTGCTAATCCTGCATAATGCACGGACATAAGTAGTACTAATCACATACCTGAATTTCCCATAAATATGCTAAATTCCTCTTAATATGCAAATTATTTTGTCAAAGACGCCCTTTCCCCCCCCCCCCCCTTCCAACCCAGCTTATATATATGCTCCAAGCACGTGTGCTGTTTCATTCAGACGCTGTCGCCTCGACAGACCTGGTTTCACCTGAGGACGGCTGCTTGCATTGTGGCCGAAACGTCGTGAGAATTATTTTATTATGTTTTATTTTCATTATTTTATTACTTCCCTTCTACGTGACTTTACCGAAAAAACCTAAGAATATGAATCCTTGCAGTCACGAAAGCTTCAAATCTAGAATCCCATTGCTTGTTTGAGCAGGGATTTTTTTCGGTCATGGCTGGGCTATTGACTACGCTGATCCCACACGTCAGCACATTGTGATTTCAACTGTTTGTCTGCACATGTTCTTGACAATGGGATGGCTGGCTGTAGTGCACGGGCCTATACTGCAGTGCATATGGTTTTGACCAAATGTATGTCCTGCAGAGTATGGACAACTTGATTGGAGGCACCATACAGCCACCCTGTTCAAAGGTCAGATCGAAGCACACCCTCCAACATGATCGTGATTTTTTTTTATTCCCGCTTGAAATGTTTTACCAAATCCTTGATGGCTAATCACTAGAATACCCATCCACCCATTTAGGTTATGGGTGACAAGAAGCAAACAGAACTTAGTCCGCTACATAACACAGTTCATTTCAGCAAATTAATGTGTGATAAACGTGGTGTAGGAGCTTATTAAGACAGCAAGCTGTTGCATTTCAAACGCTGAGATTGCCAAACGAAAATATTATTTTGTCGACTTGCATGAAATTGGTGTTAAACAAAGATCCCTCGTGTAGCCTTAACAGACTTTTGGGGCAAGTGCTGTCAGCGAGCACCTATGAAGGCCGGCACGGCACACGAGGGAGTGAGTGGCCAGCACCACGCCGACCACCTTTGTCTCCCACGTGGATGTGTTTACACATTGCACTAGGTAATCATTTGAGGCTGAGTCGACCTATGGGACGCCAATGATCGGTTCAGATTAAACACACACACGCGCACACAACGCTGCCTGGGATACAGTTTAGTTGTATTCTTAATTCCTGTGCCCTAGGTTAGAGTCTCGTGGTATGTGTGTCGTGTGAAATGCCCTATTGTCTGTTTTGACTTCTACAGCAACTAAAACATTGGTGCTCATGACCGAGGAGCCCGGGGTCCTGCTCGCAGGAATGTAAATTGCAGGGTGCAGGGAGGGGGAGGGAGTGATGGTGGCACTCCCACCCTCTGTGTACCGGCCGCAGAATTACAGACCTCCGTCGGGCTGCCACCACCAAAAGGCAAGTATGGAATTTTTTTCCAAAGAAAAATAGCAACTGCAATTTAGATGGCAAGTGTTGGTAGGATTGAAGGCAAGTTGGTTTTGCTCACAAGCGATTTGAATCTTTATAAACATATACTTCGTGAAACATCACTTTTCTCCTTCATTGAAAGAAGGAGAATGTGTTTTGTTGCACTGGAACAAATCTTAAGGGACAGAGTTGGTAGCGGTGTTTTTACAAGCACACCTCACAACCAACGTTAATAATTCTGCCTTAAGCTTAAAAAAAAGTGAGACAACATTTTGGACAGTGGCCCTGAATCACAGGAGAGAGGGCAACCAACCATAGTCATTGACAATCAGACACATTCTACAATGGGGTGCTTCGTACAACAAAAAGTACACTTTAAAGATAGTTTGTATTTTTAAAGTGTTCCGTTACTGTCGTACATATTTTCTAGCAATGACAACTTTAAATAGAGATTTGTGATCGAAGAAATGCAATGTGTTATTCCTTACAATTCTTATTTTCCTCCGAAGCAGGCCCACTTTTCGAAACAGTATTAATGTCTTCAGACTTCTTCAATGCGTGTTTAAACATATTTTGTTCTTTCTCGTACGTTAATTGAACACGCATTGACTTTGTTACTGTAATCAACAAAAACAAATGGACATCTTGTAGTTCTGAATTGCGTTGAGCAGGATGACATGGACTATGCGTTGAAGGAAATGACAAGTGAGGGTTGCCCCGTCCCAGGTGCAGTCAGGTCAAGGGCAATGTTGCAGTCGCAAAAAAAATTAATGGCTCATGTTCTCAGTGGAGCATGTAATGTTAAGATATGCTTGTAACTAGAGAGGGCCATTCCCACTCCCTCCCCTCACATCCCTTCATGTAATGCACCTGCACTTGCCAGGGTTTGTCGTCTGTGTATACATCAGGGACACGCTGACAGGTTTATTCATTTAGTTTTGAACAAATGGCTTGAACTTGACAGCTAAGATTTATTTTCGGGTCAACAGCTACAAAGAATCTTGTTTATACTTCAAATCTAGCCACATAGTAGTGTGGTAGAGCACTGCTCTCACAATAAAAAAGTGTGTTTTAGTTCTAATCCCCGCTCAGCAGTTGACTCAGCTTCCCGTGCTTCATGGGTCAATAAATGAGAACCACTTTCTGGGTCGTTAACGTTTGCATTGTTGTCCTGTAGTGTTACTCACCCATGCCGTACACAGTGCGGTGGTCATTCGGAAGTTCCACTTTCGGCCTCAGAGCCACTACGTCTGAGATTTAGAGTTATCTTACCTATAAATGTATTTTTTTGTCTGTCTGTCCATCTGTTAGTATGCACTGCTGTAATCATAGGTACCACCACAGTCAATATGCAATGCTGTAATCATAGCAGGTACCACCACAGTCAGTATGCACTGCTGTAATCATAGCAGGTACCACCACAGTCAATATGCACTGCTGTAATCATAGCAGGTACCACCACAGTCAGTATGCACTGCTGTAATCGTAGCAGGTAACACCACAGTCAGTATGCACTGCTGTAGTGAAAGTAGGTGCCTCCACAGTCGCTATGCACTGCTGTAGTGATAGCAGGCACCACCACAGTCAATATGCACTGCTGTAGTGATATCAGTAACCACCACAGTCGGTATGCAATGCTGTAGTTAAAGCAGGCACCACCACAGTCAGTATGCACTGCGGTAGTGAAAGCAGGTACCACGACAGTCGGTATGCACTGCTGTAGTGATAGCAGGTTCCACCACAGTCGGTATGCATGCGTTAAAATGCTATAAAAATACACAAAATGCTGAGGTACATTTTTCACAGTGTGATGTCCTCTTCTCCCCCCCAACCCTGATGCGTGCAGTTATTACTATACATCTTCTTAGGTTTTTTCGGTAAAGTCACGTAGAAAGTAAAATAAAATAAAAACAAAAATCACGACGTTTCGGAGGCAACACAAGTCTCCGTCATCAGGTGGGACCGTCACAGCCAGATTAGCTGTATCAAGTGAGGCAATGATTCAAGATGTAATCCCTTAAAAGCGAGTTGAGGGGGGAGGGAGAGGGAGGGGGGAGCTCATCAGACTATGGTAGCCAATGAAAGGAACGTATCGGGAGGGAGGGGGGGCGAGACCAAAATGGTGGGCGATGGACGTGGAAGCGCTTGTGCGCAAGCGGCCAATTACTGCACACGCCAACACAATGGAGCGATTGTGCGCAAGCGGCTAGCCACTGCACCCGCCAACACAATGGGCAGAGAGGAGGAGGGGAGGTCTAATACACATGATAGACAAAAGAACGAAAATGATGATGGGTACAAACTTAGGGGGAGCTCATCAGACTATGGTAGCCAATGAATGGAACGTATCGGGAGGGAGGGGGGGGCGGGGGGGGCGAGGCCAAAAGGGTGGGCGACGGACGTGGAAGCGCTTGTGCGCAAGCGGCCAATTACTGCACACGCCAACACAATGGAGAGAGAGGGGGAGGGGGGGTCTGATACACATGATAGACAAAAGAACGAAAATGCCCATGTTTATACCAATGCTGGCTGAACAATGAAGAGAGTACTGTTAAAATAACTGGGGATGTTAACACTCGGTAAAGTACAGTAAAATAGTGCCTGTCAGATAAGATGGTCCAAAACATTTGTGATTAAGTCTTTTTTGCGTGGTTGATAACATCTTTCCAATGATTACTAAGTTTGTACCCATCATCACGGTTGAAATTATGTCTGTGTTTGTATATTTGTATGGCTTCGTGTACAAACCTTTGATGGTAGCCGGGAGGTTTGCAGAGAACCTTGGTCTCGGAAAAGACAATTTCATGAGAGCCCACCGAGTTGTAGCAATGATCGGCCACGGCAGAAGAATCAGTTCTGCCGTGTTTCAGATCTGACTTGTGCTCGCGGACACGATCAGAAACATGACGTTTCGTTTCTCCAATGTAGCAATCACCACAAATGCAACTCAATTTGTAGACTCCAGGATACTGTAAGTCAGGAACGACATCCTTCACAGATGGAATCAGATCACGGATTTTATGCACTGTACTGAATCGGACTTGGATCTTATGTTTGTTTAGAATTTTGGAGATATTTTTGGTCACGCCAGCTATGTATGGTAACGTGATGGTTTTGGTCGGAGTTTCATGTGGCTGTTTCTGTGTGGTGGGAGAGACAGCTTGGCGGATAGTACGGTCAGAGTATCCGTTCATCCTGAGGGCCCGATGTACATGTCTTAATTCACCGGTCAGGTGGTGTTTGTCAGAAATGCCATGTGCTCTGTGGTATAGCGTTTTGATGAGAGAGTTCTTTTGAGATGGGTGGTGGTGGGAATCCGGTTTCAAGTAGGAGTCTGTGTGGGTGGCTTTTCTGTAGACAGAATGTCCCAAGGAACCGTCAGGACTCCTCTCAAACAGAATATCCAAGAATGGTAGTTTACCGTCTTTCTCCACTTCCATGGTGAATCTGATGGATGGATCAGAAACATGACGTTTCGATCATTGCTACAACTCGGTGGGCTCTCATGAAATTGTCTTTTCCGAGACCAAGGTTCTCTGCAAACCTCCCGGCTACCATCAAAGGTTTGTACACGAAGCCATACAAATATACAAACACAGACATAATTTCAACCGTGATGATGGGTACAAACTTAGTAATCATTGGAAAGATGTTATCAACCACGCAAAAAAGACTTAATCACAAATGTTTTGGACCATCTTATCTGACAGGCACTATTTTACTGTACTTTACCGAGTGTTAATATCCCCAGTTATTTTAACAGTACTCTCTTCATTGTTCAGCCAGCATTGGTATAAACATGGGCATTTTCGTTCTTTTGTCTATCATGTGTATCAGACCCCCCCTCCCCCTCTCTCTCCATTGTGTTGGCGTGTGCAGTAATTGGCCGCTTGCGCACAAGCGCTTCCACGTCCGTCGCCCACCCTTTTGGCCTCGCCCCCCCCCGCCCCCCCCCTCCCTCCCGATACGTTCCATTCATTGGCTACCATAGTCTGATGAGCTCCCCCTAAGTTTGTACCCATCATCATTTTCGTTCTTTTGTCTATCATGTGTATTAGACCTCCCCTCCTCCTCTCTGCCCATTGTGTTGGCGGGTGCAGTGGCTGGCCGCTTGCGCACAATCGCTCCATTGTGTTGGCGTGTGCAGTAATTGGCCGCTTGCGCACAAGCGCTTCCACGTCCATCGCCCACCCTTTTGGCCTCGCCCCCCCTCCCTCCCGATACGTTCCTTTCATTGGCTACCATAGTCTGATGAGCTCCCCCCTCCCTCTCCCTCCCCCCTCAACTCGCTTTTAAGGGATTACATCTTGAATCATTGCCTCACTTGATACAGCTAATCTGGCTGTGACGGTCCCACCTGATGACGGAGACTTGTGTTGCCTCCGAAACGTCGTGATTTTTGTTTTTATTTTATTTTACTTTCTACGTGACTTTACCGAAAAAACCTAAGAAGATGATTCCTTGCAGTCACGAAAGCTTCAAATCTAGAATTATTACTATACAGTCGGTAGACGCTACTACTATAGGCCGTAGATATTACTGCAGAACGGGCGGGGGGATCATGGCTGGGGGGATGGGTGAGGGGTAGCGGCCCAGCCCCCAGCCTGCCAAGGTGCCACCTCGGCTGGCTGCGCAATCTAGGTGAGGCTGTAGGCTCTGCGCGGGACTAGGCCTCACCACCGCAATGTTAAGTACTATTTTCTTGCTTCTTTCGCTAAACTCACGTAGATAGAAACCTATTACTTAAATAATCACCTTGCAATTATTTAATTTATGTTTGTGTGCAGACAACTCATATTTATACTTTTGTTTCTTTCACTAAACTCATGTACATAGAAACCTATTAATTTCATATTCACCTTGGAAATATTAAAATATTAATGTTCAAGTGCTGACAACTAATATTTCAAAATTTATCTTCTTGGTTCTTTCGGTAAAGTCACGTAGAAGGGAAGTAATAAAATAATAAAAATAAAACATAATAAAACAATTCTCACGACGTTTCGGCCACAACGCAAGCAGCCGTCCTCAGGCGAAGAATGAGAACATTATCAAGCTAGGAGCTTATATAGGTGTAGCGAGGAGGAGCGCCTTAACAAAAGAATGTGCATATGAAGAGGAATTTAGCATACCAATGGGCAATGCATAGGAGGTGGGCGGAGGGGTTTCAAAGTCCCATTATGCCCATGCATTATGCAGGATCAACAGCACCACGGGGGGGCGCAAGGAACAGCGTTAATAAAGGAAAGGAATGTTAGTGATATGTAGCTGCATTTGCCAAACAACCACGTAGAAAACCAAAGTGAAAACTACATAAAAAACTAAAATATAAACTGATACTTACTATACTCTACAATAAGCTGAGTTACTAACAACAAATAATAAATTACAATTCTACGTCGTTAGAAGTATATAATATACTTCCATCTAAACTTTATTCTCTTAGCATATACAGTACTATATACTGCCATAGATAAACCCAACATTAAATTATATACTTTATTGCTGTAAACCACCCTATACTTTATACATTTTAATATAACACTATGTATTATTCAACTCACCCTAATGTGTATCGAAATGGTTTATTACGTCCTTCCAATGATTGCTAAGCCTGAATCCATCTTCTCGGTTAAAATTGTCTCTGTGTTTGTATATGTGGATCGCCTCATGAACGAATCTCTCATGATAGCCAGATGGCTTGCAGAGAACCTCCGTCTTGGAGAAGTCAATGTCATGTGAGCCCACTGAGTTATAACAGTGGTCTGCCACGGCTGAGGTGTTTGTCCTACCGTGTTTTAGATCAGCTTTATGTTCACGAATGCGGTCTGAGACGTGTCGTTTGGTTTCCCCAATGTAACTGCTACCACAGAGGCAACTTAGTTTGTAGACGCCAGGGTACTGTATGTCTGGAATCACATCTTTTACAGACGGTACCAGATCACGGATTTTATGTATTGTGTTGAATCGGACCTGGATCTTGTGTTTAATCAGGATTTTGGAGATCTTTTTTGTGACCCCAGCAATGTAGGGTAAGGTGATGGTCTTGAAAGGCTCCTCAACAGGATCTTTCTTGATGGTTGGAGTGATGGCTTTGCGGATTGTGTAGTCGGAGTAACCATTAGCTTTAAGAGCTTGGCGTACGTGTTTGAGTTCACTGGAAATGTGTTCATGGTCGGAGATGCATTGGGCTCTATGATATAGAGTCTTGATGAGGGAATTCTTCTGGGATGGATGGTGGTGGGAATCCGGTTTTAGATAAGCATCCGTGTGGGTGGCTTTCCTGTAGACAGAGTGGCTCATTGAACCATCAGGTCTCCTTTTGATTAGGACATCCAAAAAGGGTAGCTTGCCATCATTTTCGACTTCCATGGTGAATCTGATGGCTGGGTGTATGGAATTGATGTGGTCGAGAAATTGGTCTAGAGCAGGCCGGCCATGTGGCCAGATGACAAAAGTGTCGTCTACGTATCTCTTCCATAAGGTCGGGCGTAGAGTGGCAGTCTGGATGGCGTCCGTCTCAAATTTCTCCATGAAGATGTTGGCTACAACCGGAGATAGGGGGGAGCCCATTGGGGTGCCCTCAATTTGCTTGTAGAAGGTTCCATTCCAGGTGAAGTATGTATTGGTTAAGCAGTGTCTCACCAGGGGGGGTACCCCAGCATTTAGTCCTTGATGAACCAAGTCTTCAATGATTGCGATGGTGTCAGGCACAGGCACCTTGGTGAACAAGGAAACCACATCAAAACTGACAAGCAGGTCGTCTGGGGACAGGGCAATCCCCTTGATTGTCGATACCAGGTCAGTAGAGTTTAGTACTGCAGAGGTGGTTTTTCCAGTGAAAGGTAGTACTAAACTCTACTGACCTGGTATCGACAATCAAGGGGATTGCCCTGTCCCCAGACGACCTGCTTGTCAGTTTTGATGTGGTTTCCTTGTTCACCAAGGTGCCTGTGCCTGACACCATCGCAATCATTGAAGACTTGGTTCATCAAGGACTAAATGCTGGGGTACCCCCCCTGGTGAGACACTGCTTAACCAATACATACTTCACCTGGAATGGAACCTTCTACAAGCAAATTGAGGGCACCCCAATGGGCTCCCCCCTATCTCCGGTTGTAGCCAACATCTTCATGGAGAAATTTGAGACGGACGCCATCCAGACTGCCACTCTACGCCCGACCTTATGGAAGAGATACGTAGACGACACTTTTGTCATCTGGCCACATGGCCGGCCTGCTCTAGACCAATTTCTCGACCACATCAATTCCATACACCCAGCCATCAGATTCACCATGGAAGTCGAAAATGATGGCAAGCTACCCTTTTTGGATGTCCTAATCAAAAGGAGACCTGATGGTTCAATGAGCCACTCTGTCTACAGGAAAGCCACCCACACGGATGCTTATCTAAAACCGGATTCCCACCACCATCCATCCCAGAAGAATTCCCTCATCAAGACTCTATATCATAGAGCCCAATGCATCTCCGACCATGAACACATTTCCAGTGAACTCAAACACGTACGCCAAGCTCTTAAAGCTAATGGTTACTCCGACTACACAATCCGCAAAGCCATCACTCCAACCATCAAGAAAGATCCTGTTGAGGAGCCTTTCAAGACCATCACCTTACCCTACATTGCTGGGGTCACAAAAAAGATCTCCAAAATCCTGATTAAACACAAGATCCAGGTCCGATTCAACACAATACATAAAATCCGTGATCTGGTACCGTCTGTAAAAGATGTGATTCCAGACATACAGTACCCTGGCGTCTACAAACTAAGTTGCCTCTGTGGTAGCAGTTACATTGGGGAAACCAAACGACACGTCTCAGACCGCATTCGTGAACATAAAGCTGATCTAAAACACGGTAGGACAAACACCTCAGCCGTGGCAGACCACTGTTATAACTCAGTGGGCTCACATGACATTGACTTCTCCAAGACGGAGGTTCTCTGCAAGCCATCTGGCTATCATGAGAGATTCGTTCATGAGGCGATCCACATATACAAACACAGAGACAATTTTAACCGAGAAGATGGATTCAGGCTTAGCAATCATTGGAAGGACGTAATAAACCATTTCGATACACATTAGGGTGAGTTGAATAATACATAGTGTTATATTAAAATGTATAAAGTATAGGGTGGTTTACAGCAATAAAGTATATAATTTAATGTTGGGTTTATCTATGGCAGTATATAGTACTGTATATGCTAAGAGAATAAAGTTTAGATGGAAGTATATTATATACTTCTTACGACGTAGAATTGTAATTTATTATTTGTTGTTAGTAACTCAGCTTATTGTAGAGTATAGTAAGTATCAGTTTATATTTTAGTTTTTTATGTAGTTTTCACTTTGGTTTTCTACGTGGTTGTTTGGCAAATGCAGCTACATATCACTAACATTCCTTTCCTTTATTAACGCTGTTCCTTGCGCCCCCCCGTGGTGCTGTTGATCCTGCATAATGCATGGGCATAATGGGACTTTGAAACCCCTCCGCCCACCTCCTATGCATTGCCCATTGGTATGCTAAATTCCTCTTCATATGCACATTCTTTTGTTAAGGCGCTCCTCCTCGCTACACCTATATAAGCTCCTAGCTTGATAATGTTCTCATTCTTCGCCTGAGGACGGCTGCTTGCGTTGTGGCCGAAACGTCGTGAGAATTGTTTTATTATGTTTTATTTTTATTATTTTATTACTTCCCTTCTACGTGACTTTACCGAAAGAACCAAGAAGATGAATCCCTGCAGTCACGAAAGCTTTAAATCGAAATTTCAAAATTTACTTGGTTAATTTTAATATAATTATTATTTTGTCTAAGTCCTTGTGTGCGTGCGAGTCCATGTGTGTGTCTGCGACGATGTTAGTGCGTGTGTACATCAGTGTGTGTGTGCGTGAGTCGATATGTGTGTGTGTGTCAGTCGATGTGTGTGTGTTAGTCAATGTGTGTGCGTGGTGTGTGTGTGTAGACAACTAATATTAAAAAATGATGGGAGTAAATTTTAAAATAATAATGTGTCTAAGTCCATGTGTGCGTGTGAGTCGATGTGCGTGTCTGCGTCCATGTGTGTGTGTAAGTCGATGTTTCTGTGTCTGTGAGTAGATATGTGTGTGTGTGAGTCGATGTGTCTGTGTGTGTGAGTTGATGTGTGTGTTTGGGTCGATGTGTGTGTGAGAGTCGATGTGTGTGTGTAAGTCCATATGTGTGTGTTTAAGTCCATGTGTGTGTAGGTCGATGTGTGTGTGTGAGTCGCTGTGTGTGTGTGTGTAAGTCCATGTGTGTGTGTGTGTGTGTGAGTCCATTAGTGTGTATGTGCGTCAATGTGTGTGTGTAAGTCCATATGTGTGTGTCTAAGTCCATGTGTATGTAGGTCGATGTCTGTGTGAGTCGCTGTGTGTGTGAGTCGCTGTGTGTGTGCAAGTCGGTGTGTGTGCAAGTCGATGTGTGTGTGTGTGTGTGGGTCGATGTATGTGTGTAAGTCGATGTGTGCGTGTATGGGTCTATATGTGTGTGTGTAAGTTGATGTGTGTGTGTCTACGTCGATGTGTGTGTGTGTAAGTCAATGTGTGTGTGTGTCAGTCCATGTGTGTGTGTAAGTCGATGTCTGTGTGAGTCTATATGTGTGTGTGTAAGTCGCTGTGTTTGTGTGTGTAAGTCCATGTGTGTATGTGTAAGTCCATGTGTGTATGTGTGTGAGTCTATGTGTGTGTGTATAAGTCCATGTATGTGTGTGTAAGTCCATGTGTGTGTGTGTGTAAGACGATGTGTGTTTGTAAGTCCACATGTGTATGTGTGTGTACGTCACCTGTGCATGTGTGCGTACGTCGATGTGTGTGTGTAAGTCGATGTGTGTGTGTGGGTCGATGTGTGTGTGTGTTTGAGTCGATGTGTGTGTGTGAGTCGATATGTGTGTATCGATGTGTTTGTGTGTAAGTCGATGTGTGTGCATGGGTCCATGTGTGTGTGTAAGTCCATGTGTTTGTGTGCGTGTAAGTCCATGTGTGTGTGAGTCCATGTGTGTGTGTGCATCGATGTGTGTTTAAAACAACCCCTACCTCCTTGTGGTGCCGGATTGGCAACTCTGTCGTGGACAGAGCCGTGGGGGGAGGGCCAATTCCGATTGGCCTTTCCCCTCATGGCATTTGTAACCCACACAGTGGCTAAATGGGGGCTCTGGATGGGTGCGAGGGGCTGGTAACCTCTCCACCTTCAATTAATTACCACTAAACCACGACCACAAAATGTAGTAAATAAGCTTATGCCGGAGGTCCCGAGAGGACAGGCGTCTATGACATCTCCTGGCCAAACCCCATTTGACGGAGCAAGGAGACTGAATCCTTACCCTCGGGACTCCTCCAGAAACAATAAAAAACCACTACCTGTGGCCACGTGGAATGTTCGAATGCTCATTGCAGAGGAGAGGCTGCCACTCCTCTGTCTGGAGCTGGAATGCTACTGCCTGGATCTCTGTGGTATTCAGGAGGTCCAGTGGACTGGCTCTGGGGTACTGCCACCATGAGGGGTAGACAGTCCTCTACTCAGGGCAGGAGACTGCCAAACAACAGGGTGTGGCTCTTCTTCTGAATAAAAGAATGAAGAAGGCGTGAGAGTGTGGCGGTGAGGTGTGGGAAGCTGTAAGCCCCAGGCTACTTTGGGCTCGCCTTCCCATCAACGAGACGCGAGGAGTGGTGGTCATGGTTACTTATGCCCCCACTGAAGACGAACATTCGTGAAGGGATGCAGGCAAGGCTGATGGGTCAGATGCCTTCTATGGCCCCTCAGGATAGAGTCACCTTGTTGGGTGACTTCAATGCCCGAGTTGGTCATGATGCTGGCACCTAGTCTGGAGTGATTGGAAGGCATGGGCCAGATCAGCTCAATAACAACGGCAGGAGGCTGCTAGATTTTTGTGCAGCCCATGGGCTTGTAATTACCAACACGCTATTCCGGCATCGGCACATCCACACCATATCATGGATGCATACCGGGTCCAAGCAAGAACATCTCCTGGACTACATAGTGACGGAACAGTGGATGCGGGCCCATGTCCTTGACACCAGGACCTACCGTGGAGCTGATCTGCCCACTGACAATCGACTTTTCATCTGTAAGATGCGCCTGCCATTCTTCAACTCTGGTGGTGGGTGTACACCCAGGACCCCATTCAAACCCTTCGTGGCATAGTCTCAGCTAGCTGATTAAATTTGCAAGCGAGAATTTCATCATCACTTGCAGCTGTGGTTGGCATCGTCCCCCACTCCTCCTGATGTCGAGGGGAAATGGGCGAGGTTTAGGACTGTGGCTCATGCAGCTGCAATGGCTGCTTTTGGTCCACGGTCAAGACCTCCCCAGAGACCCTGGCTGACAGAGGAGGTGTTCAAGCTGGCTGAGAAAAAGCGACAGGCCCACTCTCATCTGCTACAGCATCCCACGTCGGAGAATGAGGAGGCTTACCGCAGCCTTCGCTCGGAGGTTCGGAGAGCCGTGAAGCGATGCAAGTATGGGTGGTAGTCGCGGGTTGCTGAGGAGATGTAGTGTGCCTCAGTGGCCTGCAATCACAAATCGCTCTTTAATTCCATCAAAAAAGTAGCCTGCAGCACCAAACCTATTACCATCATTAGGCGAAAGAACGGTGATCCAATCTCCGACCCCCAGGAACAGGTTTGCACATTTACTGAACATTTTTGTGAGGTCCTGGGGGAGGGGAAATCCCTCAGCCGGGAAAACATCATGGGACAAAGTGGGGATGACCCTGCTGAGGCTGCGGTGCCTCACATATTGGAGGAGGAAGTCACCCCATGTGAGTGGCTGGCTGAGGTGCCATCTGTTGAGGAAGTACTGAGGGTGATCCAGAGTCTGAGACCAGAAAAGGCACCAAGCAGAGATGATCTCCCAAGCAAAATGCTGAGACAGGGTGGCGTTTGTGCGCAAACTGCCCTACATGACATCATAGCAACAGTCTGGACCACTGGATGGGTTCCGCAGGATTGGAAGCATGCCCTGGTGGTCCCCCTCTTTAAGAAGGGGGACCGCATAGACTGTAACAACTACAGGGGCATCTCACTCCTCAGTGTGCCGAGAAAGGTCCTTGCAAGGATTATTCAACATCGCCTTGCTAGACACGCTGAGGAGAGGCTTGCGGACACCCAATGCGGTCTCAGTAAAGGGCAGTCCTGCACATATGCCATATTCTCTGCCCGTCTGCTACAGCAGAGGTGTAGGGAATTCCAACAAGACCTACATCTCTGCTTTATTGACCTGGTCAAGGCCAATGATACCATCAGTAGGCCTGGGCTCTAGGTTGTTCTTCATGCTTTCAGAGTCCCTGACCCTCTGCTCATGCTCATTAAGGACCTTCATGATGGTGAGCGGGCCCGGGTAAAACTATATGGCCGGGAGTCAGAGCCATTCCCTCTACACCTTGGGGTGCGACAGGGATGTCCTCTGGCTCCCACATCATTTTACATCTATTTTGACCACGTGGTTCGTGAAGCCTTCAATAGCTGTACCGGAGGAATTTCCATTTGGTACAGATATAATGGGAGGCTGATCGATGCCTGGGTGCGGTCAACGGATGGCTCCCTATTGCTCAACTACGTTATGTATTTTTCGATTTAAAGTTATCGTGACTGCAGGGATTCATCTTCTTGGTTCTTTCGGTAAAGTCATGTAGAATGGAAATAATAAAATAATGAAAATAAAACATAATAAAATAATTCTCACGACGTTTCGGCCACAACGCAAGCAGCCACCTGAGGACGGCTGCTTGCGTTATGGCCGAAACGTCGTGAGAATTATTTTATTATGTTTTATTTTCATTATTTTATTATTTCCATTCTACGTGACTTTACCGAAAGAACCAAGAAGATACGTTATGCATGCCGATGATCTGGTAATTGCTGCTCACTCAGAGGAGGAGTTGGAGGCGCTGCTGCTGAACCTGGAGCTTGCCATCAAGAGGTGGGGCGTTACCATCAGCCCCACCAAAACTAAACACCTGCCTGGGTTATTTGTACCATCGGACACTCCACCCCCACAACTCCCAATTGGTGATAGGGCAGTTGCGGACAGAGTGGAGAGTTTCCCATACCTTGGCAGTGTGCTCATGATCGGCTCCGGTTTAACAGCAGAGGTCTCACTCTGAATCAGTCGAGCGGCATTATCTTTTCATCGGTTGTGTAACGCTGTGTGAAAGCTACCTCGTCTATCACTCTGCACGAAGCTTCAGGTCTTCTCGGCCACTGTCATTCCCTCCCTTCTCTACGCTTGCGAAACGTGGACCGACCCCCCTAATGGAACATCTTTGCCGTTTACAAACATTTAGGCTGGCCTGCCTATGATCCATCCTGGGTTTAACTAGGCTGGATTATGTGAGGAGCTCACAATTCCTTGAAAGATGTGGACAAAGTCCCATCGGTGAGCTCCTCCGGCAGGCAAGGCTGCGTTGGCTGGGTCATGTAGCCCGCATGCCCAGCCACCGCATGTCTAAACAGCTTTTGTTCGGCCAGGTAGAGGGGGCTAAACGGGCGCGACATGGGCTAAAGAAGAGATGGAGTGATGTGGTACAGGAGGACGTGGAGCTGAGTAGACTTGCAAATGACTGGTACCAGCGGTGTCAAGATCGGCCTCTGTGGAGGAGGCTCGTGGAGGACGCTACTGGGGAGTTGGAGGCAGTCGCCCTCCAACAACAACGGAGGGCGGAGGAGCGACGCTCACAAAAACGAGCGGAGCGCCGGGTGGCTAAAGCACAGCAAGTTGGCACTGTAGGGGGCACAGGTAGTGCATCAGCCAGTCGTCTCAGTCAGTCAACCCGTGGCACCTGGGTCTGCCCAAATAACCTCCTGCCAGCAGGCGTTCGACACTTCACGTGGCCTCAAGGTGCACATCGTCTGGCACAAGCGTCGTGGTGACATCACCGCCACTTAGTGGCGAATAGCGGTTGTTGTGTAAGTCCATATGTATTCTTTGGGTTTTTTTTCCGGTTAAGTCACGTCTAAAAATAAAATAATAAATTAAAATAACATATTACGACGTTTCGATTGCAACACAAGCAATCATCATCAGGTATAAAAGAAATAGCAACAAAAATCTAACTAGAAAACTATAGACAGACATACAAGCAGACAGACATCACAACGACACACAGAGAGAGGACACAAATCGGCACAAAGAGAGGGGTCGTTTCTGTGACGGTCCCTTAAATATAGAGAGGGGGGGCGGGGACGGAGAGAGGGAGGGGGCAGAGAGAATTAGCATATCAATGAGTGTACGGCAACGTACTGCTGTTGCAAGTAAGATGACAATGTGGAACGGGCACGCAAAATTGAAAACGGGCACGCAAAATTGAAAATTAGGAGACAGGCACACGAAAATTAAATAACCTAGCAAAATATCGAAATGTGATGTAATACAACACAGAGAGTCGGTTAACACACAATTAACGCATAGCCTGGTTGATTACGTGTTTCAAAATTTGCTAAGTTAGAATTTTAAGTGTGAAAATTCCAAAGAGAGGACACAGGCAGAGAGAACAAATAGTCAGAAAGAAAAAGGATAAGCTTAAAACTTCCCCGTAGAAGTGGTTCAATCTTAATTTAGGAGCTTTCGTGACTGCAGGAATTATTCTTTGGTTTTTTTCGGTTAAGTCACGTCTAAAAATAAAATAATAAATTAAAATAACATATTACGACGTTTCGATTGCAACACAAGCAATCATCATCAGGTATAAAAGAAATAGCAACAAAAATCTAACTAGAAAACTATAGACAGACATACAAGCAGACAGACATCACAACGGCACACAGAGAGAGGACACAAATCGGCACAAAGAGAGGGGTCGTTTCTGTGACGGTCCCTTAAATATAGAGAGGGGGGGCGGGGACGGAGAGAGGGAGGGGGCAGAGAGAATTAGCATATCAATGAGTGTACGGCAACGTACTGCTGTTGCAAGTAAGATGACAATGTGGAACGGGCACGCAAAATTGAAAACGGGCACGCAAAATTTGATGTCTGTCTGCTTGTATGTCTGTCTATAGTTTTCTAGTTAGATTTTTGTTGCTATTTCTTTTATACCTGATGATGATTGCTTGCGTTGCAATCGAAACGTCGTAATATGTTATTTTAATTTATTATTTTATTTTTAGACGTGACTTAACCGAAAAAAAACCAAAGAATAATTCCTGCAGTCACGAAAGCTCCTAAATTAAGTCCATATGTGTATGTGTAAGTCCATGTGTGTGTGTGTGAATCGATGTGTGTGTGTGAGTCGATGTGTGTATGTGTGTTTACTTCACCTGTGCGTGTGTGTACGTCGATGTGTGTGTGTCTATGTATGTGTGTGTGTGAGTCGATGTGTGTGCGTGGGTCCATGTGTGTGTGTGAGTCGATGTGTGTGTGTCTTAGTCGATATGTGTGTGTGTGGAAGTCCATATGTGTGTGTGTAGGTCGATCTGTGTGTAAGTTTATGTGTGTGTGTGTGAGTCGATGTGTGTGTGTGTGTAGCTCCATGTGTGTGTGTGTCTAAAGTCTATGTCTATGTGTGTGAGTCTATGTGTGTGTGTGTATAAGTCGATGTGTTTCTACGTGTGTGGGTCGATGTCTGTATGTGTAAGTCGCTGTGTATGTGTAATTCGATCTGTGTGTAAATGGATGTGTGTGTGTAAGTCAATGTGTGGGTGTGATTCGATATGTGTATGTCCATATGTGTGTCTGTGTAAGTCAATTTGTGTGTTTGAGTTCATATGTATGTGTGTGTAAGTCGATGTGTTTGTGTGTGTGGGTCGCTGTCTGTGTGTGTATGTAGATGTGTGTGTGTCTTTTTTGCCCGGGCAACGCTGGGTACTTCCCGCTAGTATATATTTCAAGCACAGCACTGCATAAACAGTACAAATGATTAGCATAACACACATACAGCAAAGCAATAATTCCTAAACAATCACAAACGCAAGAGTAATACTTATATGGCTACAAATTGCTTGATTGTCCACAAGATATTAACTGTTCACATAATGCATTAGCTGTGGAATGTAAGAATGTAAATAACATTGCTTATAAACTATGGTAACAAGCTATTTCCTACACATGAATATTTGTCTGCTAAAAACTTTAAACATTGCTTCATAATTGGCTTAATGAGGCATTTTATTATCATACAGTTGTATATCTTTAAGAAAGTTTTAGTTTAAGAGTGGGTCACGACTGCAATAAAGTGCTGCCTGCAACTGTGCAACAGCTGCAACTTCAAAAAAAAAGCAACCTCATTGTTTTGATTCTATCAGCAGAAAACAATTTCGCAAACAGCTATACACCAGCCATTTGTATTGTCCAACTCAGATTAACTCAGAAGATAACATTGTGTATATTTTGGATTGCAAGACCCACGTCACTGTTGTGATTGCAGTCTTTTCTTGATCTAATTATTGGTTTAAGCTTAAACAATGATGACCTCCAAGTGGAAAAAAACCTCTATATTATTGATATTGTATAAACATTTCCGTAAAGTGAGCTCCGACTATAATAGAGGTTTTTGGGTTAGATCACGTAAATATCTAAATGTGTCGTTAAAACCCGCCAACTAGTAAGGGTTGTCACGTAAACAGAACGTGCCAATTCGTCACTAGTACAGCACACCGGTGTGTTGGAGAGCCAAGCCACAACATTTACAATCTGAGTACGACGTTTTGTCAGTAATTATTGATGAAGCTAGTTGTAATTACGGGTTTTAACGACACATTTATATATTTACACGATCTAACCCAAAAACCTCCATTATGGATGATATTGGTCGCGAAAGCTTAAGTGTTAAATCTACCTGGGTTTGACTTCCCGGCACGGCTATCATCAGTGGCGACTGGCGAGGGAAAGCTGAACTGGTCCCCCCTCCACTTTCACCATCCCACACTGACTTGTGAAGTATGGTCGGACAACCCCATGACTGAGACGATGCGGGGAAGCCTTCATACAGCAGTGGGCTGACAAGGGGCAACACATTTTAAAACGTAAATCACAATTTTAATAAATCATACTTTACCATTTATTCCGTCTGGTATTTTATTTGGATACCCAGGAAAGCCTCATCGAGTCTCGAGACTCTGTTTTTCATGATAGTCTTAAAAATTGATGTTTGGTTTTTTCCGTTTTAAGTATCTTTTTTACACATGGTAAACACTCCAAACAGAAAGCCTGTCAGCTACTTGCTGTACTGCCTGACAAAGCCACCTTACGGATTTGCAGGTGTCTCATGGGTATGATCCCAGTGGAAATTCACCAACCCTTTTTTTCTAACCTACTGAGTTACAGGTGTGCATCACCACAAGCACACATGTGCTTATAATAGTATATTTAGCACGTAGTTTGTTGTTGTTCCCTATAAAGTACAGTATTAAATTTAAAAAAAATTACTCACGCAGGTCTATTTGATAATCACAATTACGTAAGAACAGTTTATTTAGATTGTTTTTGCATATAGTTTTCACATTTTGTTCTGATAAAAACGAAAACAGCTTCAAGACGTGACTTGTATATCAGTTATTATCATGTTATATTTAACAATTCAAGAAGTCATGACTGTAATTGTACACTTAATGTATTCACTTGCCATCACATTTTGTCTATGCTAAGCCCATTTACCTATACAATAACAGCCCCAGCCATGTGTATGCTCTTTTAAAGTACTTTGGTAAGCCATTTCATGACGTTTGTTGCACTAAATGTAGTATACAGGAGTGTGCCTTTTTAATGAATTGTGCTGTTTGTGCTGCACTACCTGCCTGAACAGCAATGGTCAAAGAAAACCATTGTGTGCCATGTCTCAGTGATAAACGATTTCTAGGAATATTTATCTGACATTGAATAGGTATTATTAGACCCATTGCACTTTTCTGAGTCAATGCTTTAATATAAAATTGCGCAGCTGCTGCCATTTGAAATGCATCATGACATTATCAGATAAATCGTATTCATTTATTGACTCAAAGATAAACTTTTTCAAGCCAAATTTAGCGAAAACAGTACTGGGCATATATTTGTAAGTGCTATGATGTTTTAGTAGAGATACCATTCTGTGTATGGTTTTTATATTTTTTATTATCACTGCAGTATTTTAATCGTGCCATTGCAGTCAAGTCAGAAAACAAATAAACGTCCTTCGAGAACTGACAACCAGCAGAGCCTGCCATCTCTTCAGGGAATACAGGGAATGGATTGCAGAATATATTAAAGAACGGTTTCTAATGTCACTTAAATAGCACACTGTTTTAATAATGAGCAGAATTGTTGTTGGGCTGCAAGGCAGCCAGGAGATTGTGTTACAGCAATGAATTATTGAATCTATCTGTGCAAAGCTCTGAGTGTTATTCCCTAATATGCATGCGTTTTTTTTGCATGTAGTATACTTACTCCAGTTTTCTTTCAAATGCCAGCACTCATTAATGAACTTGACCAAGTTTCCCACTGCAGGACACTCCCAAAAGAAAGTCTTAATATTTAGGGAGACTTTCTTGGACAAAAAAAGTTAATTTTGCCGTTTTTAAATGTATTCCCATTTATGAAAGTGCACTTGCTAACATCAATTATCATTTACCTTATCTCTAAATTTCAACTGTGTCAATATTGTGGAGTGCTTTGAAGGCACGTTACAAAACGTGTCAGTCAAAATATTCTAAATTCACTCTGGCTTTTTGCTGGAATAAGGCAATTACTTGAAATGCTAACCTACTAATGATGTCAGTGATAAACTGTTTTCAGTGTGTGCTTTGGGAGTAACGAGTGGGTGAGTTGGATATGCAATGCCATGATGAATCTGAGGAATGTCTTGTAATCTGTTTGAGATATAATATAGGACTTAAGGGGTGTGGGAACGGGTACTTCTAAAAAGTGGTTTGCTTGCATCTAATTCCCTATGCAGCAAGACCACCAAGTAAGACAATTGAAACCATGCATCATTCTCGTCCTTGTGTCACTTTTCTCAAGGGCTTTCTACATATCTTATGGGTTTATCAGGATGTATAAATAGGTGGCGATGGAGTTTATTAGTTGGGAGGCGGGTAGAGGGAGTGTATAATGGGACGACAATAAACCACCCATGAGAGGCAGTTCCAAGCTAGAAAAAAACATCTTAAATAAAAGATTACATCTAAACTAACGTTGCTTCCTCTAGATACGTATATTTCCGTGCTTGTGTGCTGTGAACTGGTTATGTGGTAAATGAAGCTTGAGGGCAATTAGTTGAACAAATGCATTCCACTTAAACATCTCAACGTTCACTCAGATAAAGACATCAGCATCATAACATAGATTATTTTTTATATCAGGTGGCCTTGATAATTGCAACAAGTTGAATTTGTATATGAGGTAGTTTATAGCAGGACATTGAATATCTCAGAGCGACCCCTGACCTTTGATTAAATATAATACAACATTAGGAAATGCCATTGTTGAGGTTCCGCATAACAATAATTGCGACCCTTTGTCAATCCTCTGCTAGATGAAGCTCTCCTCTCAGTGTCAGTTATGGAGAATATTTGACTATCCTCCCACTCCTGTTTGACCATACTTTAGGATCACCATGCAGTAAAATAGCCATTGCACACCATTCATTTTATGCTGCATACCAGCACGATTACCACTTGTGTGTGCTGGAACACGCACATGTGGATGTAAGCATTTATGCCTAATGTGTACATTCGTTTATGTGTGTGTTTGTTCTTTCATGCACATATGTTTTTTTGCGTAACAAAATTGAGGCTCCCTGAATGGACTGGCTTGTCAGCTTGTTTTCATCTGTGCAGATGGAAATTGTGTTTGGTTAGGATTCTGTTTCTTTGTGGTGGGCACTGCGTTGCCATATTGTCCTTCAGAGTGATTTTAATCAAGTGGCTGTCTCATCCATCTGCACATTTTAAACAGGTCATCATGTAAGCGCAGGACATCCTGTACTGGTAACTTGGCCAATTATGAATCGTTTGCTTTAGGTTGTACCAAACGTTTTCGATTGTAATTGCAATAGATTACCATCGCTTTTTTATATTGTGCTAAAAATACCAATATGCCTCATTAGATGCATCGTAAACTCTAATAGCATGTGCTGTTAGCATTAACCTATCAAAGCCGGCAAGGAAAGCGAGCTGGGTGGCTGGAACCACACTCCCTCATATCTGACTCCACAGTCCTGAATTTTGCATATCTGACCATACTAGGTTAATATTTGATTAGCCACTGGTGTTTTGAACAGCAGCAGAAATGTAATCCCTGATTGATATGCATTGTTGTTCTTTTCAAATTGTTATGTTTAGGTAGCCCTGTTTATAATTTCCCAAATAAAATGTTATCCCAGGCTTTCTACGCAGGAAATGTCTTCCATATTTATTTGGGCTTTTGTCTGGCTAAAGTGAATGTCTATGCACATATATACAATATATATACCAGTGTCATCATCATCACAATCAGCCATGATCAATAGACTACTTTATTAAGATGTCCCCAAGCAGTCGGCATCTCTCATGGTCATGCCATGGAACAATCCATCTAGCACCTGCATACAAATTCTTAGGTTTTTTTTTTTTCCTGTATACAAGCTGATTTCATTTATCTATTTCCACAGCAGATGTCCCCATGTGTGTGTTCCCACCTTTGCTTGCCACTCCAGTATCGACCACTGGCCATTATCTCCTTCTAACGACGTATCCTGCTCAAACCCGCTTACTTGTGTAGTGTAATAGCGCCAGCTGTTGGATAGTACACACGCCGGTGAGGGTGAGCACGGTAGTGTTGGCAGAGTGGAGGAACTAGGGCACGGGTGACAGAGGACCCCATCTGGAGGCCCCTGGAACCTGCTAAAGGGTTTGAAAAGGGAGGCGTGCAGGGCGGGACCAGGCCGTGCTGCAGTGGCGGCTCCTGCAAAATCTCTCAAGGGGGGCAAATGTCTGGATGATTGATAAGGATAAGGTCTACCCATGCAATGGATAAATTAACAGCTTAAGCATGTAAAGGCAACTTCACTTCTTTAATATTAATGAAAAATAAAGTGACTCTTACAATACATCTTGTTTGTTTATATACTCACTATTAAAACAAACCACTCAAGTTTCTTTTATTAAAGATTCCACTAGGTGGCGACAAATTATATTGTTGGATGAAACGTGCTTACGTATGATGACGTAAGCACGTATGATGACGTAAGCACGTTAGGGCGAGCCCTCCCGGAAGCCATAGAGAATGCATTCCAGCGCCCCCGTTCGAAAAAAAACATCTTTGAATGTAAGTCTATGGGACCACTCGGGGCGATTCTCAGCTGGAGGGAAATCGCCCAAAAAGAGGCGGTACTCCACAGAGCGTAGCATGACGCTGATTGGACTATATCCAGAGGCACAGTGACGGCTAGCGTGACTCTGTGGTTGAATGACATTGGTGGTGCGTCGCCCAATCGCCCTAATGAAGAAACCGCCCCTGCCATGCTGGTAGCATAAACGGAGCTGAGAGCGGGAGCTCGAGGCTGCTGGTTCTGGGAGTGGACTCGTATCGTCGTTGCTGTCGTCTCGTCGCTGTCGTCACTAAACGTCTCCGCTAGATATTTCACTATGAAGGATAGTAGTTGGCTATCTCAGTCAGTGCTGTCAGTGTTAGATGGCTAGTGTTGTGTACAGGTTAGGCTAAGCTACTGTGGAGAGTGTGTGGACGAGACTGTGAAAGTTGGTAATAATGAAAGTGCCTCCTAGAAACTCTGTCTCTGAATCGTTGACACTACACCTGTATTAACAGACAATGTGATGTCCCTTACTTTCATATGTTCTCTTTTTGTGTAATTAAAAACATGCACTTCCTCATTCTCTAGTGTACACTTTCTCGTTTTTGTTCCATTTTCTTTGTCAATATCCACATTTCCTATTAAGAATATAACATATGAAATGGAAACGACTTGTTTTGAAGGGTGAAATCTGCATTGTTTGATTTGAACCAAAAGCCAACTAAGATGATAGGCACTGGGACTGGACAATGGTGCGGTGAAGAAAGTGCATGGGGCGTAGTTTGACTCTTTCTTACTCCTCGTCGGTTTCGTTATGGATCAGTGAAAGTCATTTATTAAGGCCCCGTTCCCATGTCAGTCGCAGGAAGCTGGTTTCACAGCACGCTTTATAGCTCTCTGGCTGCACTCGTGTAAAGTTGTTCATCATATAATTGGCCCACGGTTTTCTGCAAATGCTGCTGGCAGGAGAGAACCTCATAATTCATGATAAAAAATACATGACAGTGCCTGCTGATCACTTACTTTGCAGCTGCAAGATTTTATAGTTCTGTTAAAGCCTCACACTTAATTCTTTGCTCCGTTCAAATTAAGTAGCATTTCTTTCCTCTCCGTTGACACTGTTATATGGCCACTGAGGATACATTTAAAAGGACAATATTTAAATGGAATTAAAGGATAGTCACAAACATTTGTAGCCAGGTCTAAAATCTTCAATAACTCTGTCTGGAAATGCCTTCCAATTACACACAAGTTTGGAAGCATACAACGCATGTGTATTATGCTGTATGACTAACATGATTACGTTGCTTTTTTAAACTGTTCAAGATGTTGTGTTTTACTAGATGGCAACATAAGGCACTAAGCCTGCAATAACCTTTACCCTGATTGGCTGTGGATACCCTTCTTTTTCCTGGAAACGTGGTACTAATGCGGCATGTGCATGGAGTGCTGCTGTATCCATGGAGAAGGCGAGTAAGGGGCCAACCAGCTCATCTGAACAAACTGGGGTTGTCCTCTCAGCATGCCTTTAGTTATTCATCGGAGCCCATCTTTTTTTTAGATCAAAAACTAATTTCTCGATTGAAAATTAATTTCTTTTGAACTGATATTTGTGTTTAGTTGGTTGGGCTTTCCCCCACACCTCCGATGAGCACGGTTGGCTACGAACGGTGCGAAACAAGTTGAACAGTGGCGGCTCCTGCAAAATCTCTCAGGGGGGGCAAATGTCTGGATGATTGATAAGGATAAGGTCCACCCATGCAAATGATAAAATTAACAGCTTAAGCATGTAAAGGCAACTTCACTTCTTTAATATTAATGAAAAATAAAGTGACTCTTACAATACATCTTGTTTGTTTCTATACTCACTATTAATACAATCCACTCATGTTTATTTTATTAAAGATTCCACTAGGTGGCGAAAAATAATTTTGTTGGATGAAACGTGCTTACGTATGATGACGTAAGCACGTTAGTGCGAGCCCTCCCGGAAGCCATAGAGAATGCATTGCAGCGCCCCCTCGTTCGAAAAAAAACATCTTTGAATGTAAGTCTATGGGACCACTCGGGGCGATTCTCAGCTGGAGGGAAATCGCCCAAAAAGAGGCGGTACTCCACAGAACGTAGCATGACGCTGATTGGACTATATCCAGAGGCACAGTGATGGCTAGCGTGACTCTGTGGTTGAATGACATTGGTGGTGCGTCGCCCAATCGCCCTAATGAAGAAACCGCCCCTGAAGTTGAACATACATATATTTAACTTTTTTTATGTTTACATGAATATTCACCAGTTCTCCATTAGCCCTTGACTTGATAAGCTTGAAACTCTTTCTTCATATTTAACTGCGAAGTGAGCATTTTTATATTCGTTCATAAAACACGTGATCCCTCTGCATGGCAGTGGCATCTGGGTGCAAGCTTTTACTCCCACGGAAAAATGAGTAGTACACACAAATGTGGTATGATTGGAACTGCTGAAAGGTTACAGGATGATGAATTTGATGGTTGACGTCAGTGCTTTGAGGGATACAAATGTTTGAAAATTCCAGGCTCTAATCATTTTCAGTTATTACACCAAAGGCCTGTTTGTGGTGCTCGCAATGTGACTTGAATGATATATTTTTTTCGTAATTTATTTCATTCCATTTGTGCTGAATGTTGCGACATTTGATGGACTTATTAATAGAATGTAGAGTATTTACACGCATATTTAGTCTGAAACTCTTGTTGTTGGTACTTATCATCACATTTCCTTTAACGGGTAGACTTAAATATGTCGTTCTCACAAATCATCATGTTATCAGATATGATGACAATGATCAGTGTTGTATGATACCTGTGTGTGTTCAGAGCTGTCTAAGGCCCATGGAAATGCAGTATTCTTTACCTCATTGCCACAGAAGAAGTGTATGGTAGTTCAACAAAACCTACAACGATACATCACTGATTTGAACAAGATCTTCGCTATCCTCAACAAGCCAATAATATGGATCATACCTTATTCCTTTGAGGTCCAGTCTCCCAAGATGACTATAATTTAGGATCTTAATATTGGCAGGTTGTCGCTGGGAAATGTAAGTGTCAAAACACTCTAATTGTGCCCTTTTGTGCCCTGCAAAGATTGATAGTTGGCTTTGTTAATATTTGTACAACAGTTTGACGTAGTTTGACTCACCTATCCTCACGGAATTTCCATTTGATAAAGATGCATGCTGACAACTTGAAGGTTTCTGCTCATTCTACCACTTCCCACCATTAGTTTCAGAATTTATCACAGAATAATACTGTATGATTCTCCAATAACAAACATGGTTCAAGTGGGGAGATAAAAGGGTAGGTAATTTGCTTCATTATATTTAAGTTGTATACGTACATGACTAGAAGTAGCCAAGAGCTAGAGAAACCTTATGGAGGATGATTTCAATTGTGATTAATATCTGAATAATCCCCCCTCCCCTTTACAACTCCCCAATGACCAGTGTGGTGAAGTATGACCAAATACTCCCCATGATTGACTGGGCATGAGGAGGCCTCATACAGCAGTGAATTAACAAAGGGTTGTAAAATAAAATGTAAACATTGTCAGATTTGCAATAACAAAAAATGGCCTGATGTGTAATTCCTTTAACTTTATACAAAGTCCATAACAGTTGTTAACAATCTGTCTTTTCATTGGAAGTTCAGCTACATGGTCTTTAGTTGCCTTCTACATATTTTAATAAGTCATAGTCAAAAATCAAATATTGTCACCAACACTAGAATAAAATTTGAATGTATAAAACATGCAAATCTGACTGCATCTTAAGACAATGTACAAAACACAAGACATGCCTATGTTTAGGTCACGGTGAAAGTAGAGAGATATTTTGTTCAGGTGAATGGGAACATTGGGGAGAGAAGGATGTTGAGGTTGATGATTTCTATACTGATTTAGACATTTAGATCGATGGAAATGGTCAACCACAGGCAGAGGAGAAGAGGAAGGTCTGCAGCTTAGGCTTGAAGAGGGATTGAATCAGCCATGCAGACAGCCAGAGGGAAAGATGAGAAATGAGTGGTGTTCATCTGCGTTGCTGATTCTGAGCTATTGGTTGAAATGTCCCATGTACTTTTAGCATCCCACAAAGCAATATATTCATGCTAAAGACCTGAAAAAATTATGGGCAAAGTTGATTCCTGACCGGGATATGAACTTGCAATCTTCGGATTGTGAGATGAAGCCTCTGACGTTTATTACCTGTAATAGCTACCTTCTTAAAATATAGACGTACAGAAAAACGTTGTGGATTCCCCACCCCCCCCCCCCCCAGAGTGCCGACGAGCCCCATACTCTGCAGTGATTGATGTCTCTCCCTCTCTGTAAACATTTTGCTGAGCAGGAGTAATCGTACGTGAAAATTGCACTCGCAGAGGCTCTGTGGCGACGGGAAGCCCTCAAATGATGCTTCAGGGCACATTAGCAGAGTCAAGAGGTGGCTGCTGGGATGATGATGATAACCCCGACAAACATCAAGACTGCCCTTCAAGTGAGACAAATTCTTGAGTTTGCATGTTGAGTTCATGCTGCCTATTGTTTCAAATAATGCATTTTACATAACTCTCTCTTGATAAAATATCACCTGGTCATGTGCGAAGACAAGGTATGGCACATAGATATTCGTTTTCATGCTCAAATTAGTTTTAATCTTTATTTGAAGCTTTCGTGACTGCAGGAATCCATACTCTTTGGTTCTTCCGGTAAAGTCACGTAGGTAGAAAAAAAATCTATCACGACGTTTCGATCGCAACACAAGCGGTCGTCCTTAGGCGTAAAAAATAATCCAACAGTGGAACTGCTGAACCAACGAGAGAGCTGTTACAACAAAGTTATATATGTGGCAATGGGCAAGCAAATGGGGTCTGAGCTGGAAAGGAATTCAATCCCTGGACACAAGCACGTCAGTTGTGTTAATGGGGGAGATTAGGGAGAGAGATTAGCATGAAATGAGCTTCCATCGCCGCATAACAGTATCATCCCCACATATGCGCACAACAGCAGTGTTAATGAGAGATTAGCATTATGTTGATGGGAAATATTAGGCAGGGAGATTAGGGGGGTGGCAAGGTGATGGTTTTGATTGGGTCCTCAGATGGTTGTCTCCCCATGGTTGGAGCAACAGCTTTACAAATTGTGCGGTCTGAGTATCCATTCATCTTGAAGGCTTGGTGTATGTGCTCCAGTTCACTGGCTAGGTGGCACTAGTCGGAGATGCAGTGGGCCGTATAGTGTAGTGTTTTGATGTGTTCATGGTGGAGATTAGGGAGAAAGATTATCATGAAATGAGCTTCCGTCGCCGCATATGAGTATCATCCCCGCGACCACCGTTGCAGTGGTTCTCTTGTGTGGACACTCTTGCCTCACCAGCGCAGTTGGCAGCGCCGCAGCTTGTGTTACACATCGACATGACATTAACTTACTAATCCCTCTAATCTCCCTGCCTAATCTCTACCATTAACATAGTGATAATCTCCCATTAACACTGCTTTTGTGCACATATGCGGGGATTATACTCTTATGCGGCGACGGAAACTCATTTCATGCTAATCTCTTTCCCTAATCTCCCCCATTAACACAATTTACGTGCTTGCGTCCGGGGATGGAATTCCTTTCCAGCTCAGACCCCGCTTGCTTGCCCATTGCCACATATATAACTTTGTTGTAACAGCTCTCTCGCTGGTTCAGCAGTTCCACTGCTGGATAATTTTTTCCACCTGAGGTCGACCGCTTGTATTGCGATAGAAACGTCGTGATATCTTATTTTTTGTTTTGTTTTATTTTATTTTTCTACTTATGTGACTTTACCGAAAGAACCAAAGAGTACAAATTAGTTTTGTTTCTTTTTACAACTCGCGAATTTTATTCCCATTCATGTTGGTATGTATGGTGCATTAGGAATGGACCACTCTTTTCATTATTTTCTCATGCAGCAAGGGAGTAAAGTGTGGTTTTGTGAAAGTCCTTATGCTGTGCAGTACATAAATGCACGTGTGTACACCAGCATGCGATAACTGAGTTAGGCCTGTGTGGTGGCTGGCAGCATTATTGATTAACCGGACTTGTACACAAGTTACGTTGTTAATGGCGACTCGGTTGAGGATTGCTGTGTGTGACATACGTGCTGTTGCATTTCAAAGGTAAAGAACCCAAAGGTTGTTTTTGATCGGTATAGAAATGTTCTAGACTTGTTCTAGACTTCAAGCTTGGCTTTTCATTGTTAGTTTGTGATTTCTTCAATATGAGGGGTTTAGCACTGTTCACTGTAATGGATGACGTACTGTAGTTAATACTTGTAATTCTCTAACCCTAATACTGTTTATTCTATAACCATGCCCACTCACCCAGAGTATGACTATTTGCAATGCTATTGAGAGTATAACACATGTACAGTAGTAAGTTGTACAATGGTGACAAGTACAGTAGGTATACTGTACACATACGGTACAGATAATGGATGTAAGATACCGATATAAGTGGATGGAAAATATAGACATACAGCTTAGGATTAAAGTTTATATTCCAATAGTGAAGTAAAACGGTTATTGTCAAAGACAAAGATGGTTTATCAGTAGTAGAATTGGGTTTAAGAGAATCTGTTATTGATTGATCGGACTTGTACACGAGTCACGTGGTTAATCGCGACTCGATTGAGGATTGCTGTGTGTGAAACACGTGCTGTTGCATTTCACAGATTGACCACAATAAATGTGTTTGCCCTCGATTTGGAGCACCTGCCCACGTCCTTAATTTCGAGTGTGCAACATATGTGGTATGATTTATGTATGGTGAAACTAGCCCCGATGTGGGAACAGAGGGTTTATACAACTAGCACAGGTGAGTACTGCCCCATTGCTCAATTTATTCAGAAAACACTTTGATTTGACCATCAAAAATTAGCACAAGGGCGATTTTTGACGGTATATTTCTGGGGTAGAATCTGTTTAAAGCTCAACTTTAATACAAATGTTATAGACTTTGGTGCTGGTAAAATGGCATTATTTATAGCACAAATAAGGATTTCTCTGGTGTTTACTTTTGAAGTTAGGCTTTTGTTAATTATTCAGCACTCATTTATTATATGTAGGTAAATATTAAGGGTAGATATGCAATAAACTACATGCTCATGCCACTCAAGAGACTTGCTGTTGAGGGTATTTGTCCTGCTCTTCCACACTGCCCCGATATATTGGAAGAGGTGAGAGTACCCTCACTTTACTCTACCACACACAACTTGCCAATCTAAACTAAAACTATTTAACCAACTGAACTATATAGCTCCTTTTCAGAAGCGACCTGGTCACAAAGGATAGCTCAACTTAGTGGCTTTTCATGTGGACATTTCTAGCAGTCAAATACTCGAAACACATGTTGATTCTAAATGTGGAGGGAAAAATCGTAAGACCCGGAGAAAAATCCACGCGACCAAGGGGGCAACATGCAAACTCCAAATATAGAGGGGTCAGGGTTGGGATCGAACTCACGACCTCTGGCATACCAGGTGAGGGAGTTAACATCTCACCACCGTGGTGCCAATCGACTCAGGTGTACCCACTGCTGGGTGAACAAATCGAGGCAATTAAGACATCAGCAATGCCATACTGTTTTGTTTTAAGAGAACATTTGTTGTGGAAATCTCCACAGATGTCTTCAGTGATTACAACGTCAACAGATTTGATTAAAACAAGGTCATTCTCAGCACAAACCAGAAGTTGTAAGTCATCGAGCGTTTAGGCAGACTACACTTTGATGAAATTGGCCATACATTTTGTGATCATGAGCATAGTGGTTTGGGACATCAGAGAAAGCATATACTGTATAACGTTTGTTCATGAGATTTATTTCAATTGCATAATCTCAGACATTTGTTAGACTAAAGTAATCTCGGGCATTTGTTACACTAACGTCAAACATAGATATACTAGCCTTTTGCCCAGTGAATCTGAAACTTGCAAGCGAAAGCAGACCGCGACGTGATATTCATTGCATTAATGCGTGTGCAATTTGTAAGGGCGCAGTGACACAGACCTATTTCATTTTAAGGTTATAATCCCTTGTTCATCATACGTCCTTTTTACTTTGATGTTTCAATCGCGTGACGGAGATCGCGTGACGTGAGGGTTCTGCCTTTCAAGTGAGGGTTGTAAGTTGACGCTGAGGAGGGGGGAGGAGGCGCCTCGGCCCCCCATGTGGAGTGACTGTCAGCTGCTAATTATTATGAATGGAGGGGGGGGTGTCCATTTGGAGGACGTCACCTTATAATGATTATTAATGAGGGGGGCTGTTCGATGTGGAGTTACGTCACCTGCTCATGATTATTAATGAGGGGGGAGGGTGCTCCATGTGGAGTGACGTCACCTGCTCATTATTATTAATGAGGGGGGGGGGTCAATGTGGAGGACGTAACTTGTTCATGATTATTAATGAGGGGGGCTGTTCGATGTGGAGTGACGTCACTTGCTCAGGATTATGAATGAGGAGGGGTGGCGGGGTATTTCATTTGGAGGACATCACCTGCTCATGAATATTAATGAGGGGGGTTGGTCGATGTGGAGTGACATCACGAGCATTAAGGACAGACATTCCTAGGTGATTATAGTAGGTATACCTGACTTAACTGAGTTGGATAAGATATGAGTGGTGTTAAAGCCTAGACATTGAGCCAGTGGCGGCTCGTGACATTTCCACTCAGTGGGGCTGTTGTGAGTGACCTCTGAAAATATGGTGTTCTAATTAAGAAAAACCTCGTAATGTTATTGGTCTTCCCGTGAAAGTGATATAACTGTCTTAGCCAACAACGGTAGGTATTTATAAACAATACGAAACAAATCAACAAAGCATTGAAATGACCATCAAGTCCACACGACACAACCCCTTTGACACTGCCAAAAGCCTAGAGCATATAGGCCATGACCTGCTATATTTGCACAGTGCAATCTCGCGCTATGACATCGTCTCATTACAGCCATGGGCGGCTTTTTCACTGCCCTGAATGGGTCTCAAACGGCGTGGCTACAATGTGAAGCTAATTGCAATGAACGAAGGGGGATATCTTTCACTCAGATGCCTTCACAGCTGCCCCGAGACCTCACCTAGGCACAAGTCAAATGTGAACAACTTAAACATGTATCTTCATTATGCAATTCACGTTGAAAGAATCATTATATTTAAAAAAAATTAAACACAACAAAACAATTTATTGAAAAATATTTTTACTAGAAAAATAATTTCTCATCTCCAGCTGTTTGGTGGGGCGGCCCCCCAACTTCCCCAGTGAATGAACCGCGCCTGCATTGAGCTGTTGCGTAAGTAAAAAAAATCACGTGACATTTATGGCTTGTGTAATGGGTTCCGGAGACACTTGTAGAGGTAACTTCTTTATTACGATACAACACTCCAACAGTCCTGATACTCTGTTACAGCCTAGAGACACATCCTAGGGACACAGTCTAGGGACACAGCCTACTCCTAGCGTGCCTAACTCTAGCTACGCTCTCAGGTCCTCTGGCTACAATTACCCTAGGGGAGGCTACCTGACCCGACCCAGCCAAGGTACGGGTCTAGACTCTGGCCTCCTCGGAACTCGCCCTTACAAGGACGTAGAGCCGGGAGTCCTCTCATCTCTACAGAAATTGCCAACACATTGGCATGTTGCATAGTTCGGTCTCGCCTTGACTATTGCAACTCCGTCCTAGTCCGGACCTCCACTGGCAACCTAGAGAAACTTCAAAGACTACAAAACAACCTAGCACGTGTCGTCATTGCCCACACTCATCCCTGTCTCGACTCACTAGCTTGTCTCCGTGCTCTCAACTGGCTACCCATCGCCAGTAGGGTCACATACAAGACCGCCTGCCTCTGCCACAATGCCTTCATATCCGCCTGCCCGCCATACCTTTCTTCATTATTGACAACTTGCAGCTCAGCACATGGCAGATGCCGGCGCAGCGCGACTCACGACCTCCTCTTGATACCAAGATCTAGGATGGTCATGTCTATGCGCCGCTTCTCGGTGGCAGCCCCAACAGTCTTGAACGATATTCCTCTGCACATTCGCAGCATCACCTCAATCACCTCCTTCAAGAGAGACTTAAAAACTCACCTCTACAATCATGCTTTCGAGCGACTCTGAGCTTGGCTTCGCGCCTCTGAGTTGCGGCCACTACGTCCGCAAATTTGCGCGCGTTATAAATTGAACTATTATTATTAGAGTCCCACCACTGGCCCGTACAGCGTCCCGGCCCTTACAAGGACAAGCGGGACGTGGGGGTCCAGGGTCCTAAGCTGGCTGGTCGTGGGTCTTGAGCTGCGACTGGTCCCGATCGGCTAGGGAGCGGACCTTTTATCCCTCTTGCCCATCGAGGGGTGGGGTTGTGTGGGATCCCAGATCCCCCACAGCCCCCCGTTGGTGGCGCCAAGGTGCTTAACTGTCTGGGTTGTCTGGGATCCTAAGGCCCGGCGCCGAGGGCTTAGCTGCCTAGGATCCTAGAGCCCCCAGCATCCCCCCCCCCCTCTTGGGCTGGCACAGTGGCTCCTCCCCTGGGGGTCCGAGGTACCTGCAGATGGGCCCTGTCCACCACTGCCGGTAAGTGTGGCCCATCTAGGGCACTACACTTGTACAAATGCCGAGTAAACCCACTGCCTCAAATTGTCATGGATGGGCACTGCCAACAATCAAAAGCCAATAACAGTACAGACTTTTTGTATTACGATCATAAAGTAAAAGCCACGACGGACTAAACAGTCTCCATAGAGTAATTAATCTCTTGGTACCAAAATGATGGAGAATTATTTTGAGAAAAGCAATGCCAGAGCAAGCGTTTACAATGATGCTGTTTTTACGAGGCATTTTTTTCATAATTTAAACTCGTATTGGAAAAGATTATGGTCATGCGTATTAAAGAAAGTCAGCCCAGGTTGGATGCTATTCCTTTCACGAGCAGACAGTCTTCCTCACATGTTTCTGCCCGCACAGCAGAAATGGATGAAGTATGCGGAGTGAGCGTGCACCTGGGGGGGGGGGGCGGGGGGTGATTGGTCGCGGTAGCACGGAATGGGAATCATGATCCACTCCGCACTATTCTTGCTGCGCTCCAGTATGGAAGACATATGATTACTGTGCAACAGTTGCAGAAAGAAAGAGATTTAAAGTGTCGGTGGCGTTGGCTGTGTTGACCCCTTGGTTATTGCCCTATTTGCTTTGTGTCTGTTTGTGAATGAAGCACATCTATGGCCCATTGCTGCAGCTCTCCAAATATATCCACAAGTGGAAAAGTGGGTTTAGCGATGTGTATATAGTGCCGTGCAGGGCTGTCGCAGAACATCTTTTCAGGTGGTGGAACCTTTGCCACATACATAAGTCAATAGCTCCATGTAAGTGAAGCCATGTGTTGAATGGGTTCGAGCCTCATTGTGCCAAGATGCCATGATGCCATGCTGGAATTTACTTGCCCCGCTAATGCATTTGGAACCATGTTCAGTGAGGATCGCCACACAACCTCCCCAAAGAACGAGTAAGCTTTCAACGGGTACCTGGTGCAGTGTGCACATTGACAGGACTGCACACCTGTAATATAGCGCCTTGGACACAAGGGTTCATGTGCTTATCAGAAATGCGGAGGAAGGACAAGAAACTGAACACAAAAAGTGGTTCTCAACAGACAGCGGCCGGTTAGGGTTGGTGATTTTAGTCATGGAAGATCATCACCAGCTGCAGCAGTAACATTATCATTGCTGTAAACACCAACATCAGAACCTCTACAAGATGGAAGAAATCTACTACCATCATTGAGGATAAACACTGTTTATTTTCCTATATCCAAAATATCCAATACACATTAACATAGCTCATGTACACTGTATATACAGCAGGTACATAAATAATTGTGTTCTAGATTAAACAGGAAGACCTGTCAGCAGGAATTATGATTACTCTATATATGTTGTATACTTTTAGAATATATTGTGTACACTCCTATGTCATTAATGTATGCAGTTAAAGTATACTTTTCGTGTTCCTTTCCTCTTCACTGCGATCTGAGAATTTAGCAATGCTAAGAAACATTATTAGACTTAAAACTTTCGTGATTGCAGGAATTAATATTCTTGGTTCTTTCGGTAAAGTCACGTAGATAGAAAACAAAAATCGAAATTAAAAGCAAAAAAAACCAAGAAGAAAACATTATTAATCATTACATTTAGCTAGCCAGGAGGCACAGTGGTTAGCAGGCATACAATTGTAATAAAGGACTCTCAGCCGATGTTGTTCTTCGTGTCCTTTATTGGGTTCTTGCTCGCACCCCGCGATGTCTCCGCTCCGACCCGCACCTTCTGCTCGCACCCCGCGATGTCTCCGCTCCGACCCGCACCTTCTCCGCCTCGTGCCTCCGCACGTCGTTTGAGTCCTCCGCTCCCGCTCTCTCTCTGCAGCCACCCCGCTGCTCGTGTGCTCCGCACACTCCACAGCCCCCTTGCTGCTCCGTGTGCTCCCCGCGCACCCAGCAGCCACCCTGCTGCTCCGTGTGCTCCCGCACACTCTGCAGACACCCCCGCTGCTCAACGAACACCGCTGGCCGACGGTGCCATGACTCCTGCCTCGTGGCAATCGCGCCACTCCTCGCCAGCACTCCGCGTGGCCTCTCCCTTCTCTTTTCTGTCTCCACTCCCTATCCCCTTCCGGTTCTCCCCCTATATCCTCCCCCTCACGTGACCCTGACTCCTCCTCCTCCGCACGTGACCCTGACTCCGCCCACACTCACGTGACCCTGTCCTTGCTCGCATTACATGACCCCCCCCCCCCCCGTGTAGAAAAACCCAGCCGTCCCCGGCTGCAACAGAGCAAATTAATGCGAGCAAAAGTCCAGCAACAGGCCTAACAAGACAACGGAGAGTATAACAACAACAACACAACAACAATAAATAGCACAATTAACGAAAGGAAAGGGACTTGGAACTCGTGCGGGTCGCCGGCCCGTCCTGAACGGGGGGTGGCCCCCGCATAGACCGTGACCGCGACAGGATTTTAGGAGCGGCGGGATCGGAACCGCCCGCTGCTGTTGGAGTCCCGCCAATGTCAGAGTCCCGTACCCCCGGGAGACCCGGCGCCGGGGTCTCCAGCAAATGCGTCCGCGGCGGTGTTGGAGGGGCGGCGGGGCCAAGTGTCCCCGTCGCCGTGGTAGGCCCACCCGGAGCAGAACTCACTGTCTCCGTCCGTGTCACGGCTGGTCCATCTGTCGTGGGTGGTCCTTCCCCGTTGCCTCTTTAACCGAGGCCTCCTGCTGGGGCGGCGGTCAAACGCGAGCCCAGCATTCCCTGGCGAAGTGGCCTTTACGGCCACAGCGGAAACATTCCAGATCGGCTCGCCGTGCAGCACCCCCTCTGTCTTGTCGCTCCCGCGCCGGCGGCCCTGGTCGCAACCCCGCTCTCTCCTGAGTCGGCCACTGGGTCGATGCCGCCGTCAGCCCGGCAGGACCCCTCTCGTTGCGAACGTAGACGGCCTCCTTCGGGACCCCTCCTGTTGCACCGCCGTCGACTGTAGGGTTCCTTGTCCACGCCATCACCTGTTTCCATCGGCGAAGATTTAATTGGGCATCCAGGCACTTGGCCGCCGTCCGGGACGTCAACTTATTGTGGCCGCACACGGGCATGGGGATGCCCAAATCCCGGGACTACTCCAACATTTTGCCCAGTATCAGGGGTTCCAACAAATCGGGCTCAGTCTCTGGATATGCGGCCATTGCTAACTCGATCACCGCGCCCCGGAATGCCACCGACGATTCTTGAGGTGCCCGTTGCCGCTGCACGAACCTGCGGTGTGCATCGTCCGGGGGCTCGTACGCCTCCGCCATTTCCTCAAAGACCCCCTGTAGCGTCGTCTTCTTAGCGGCTTTGATGGAGCGAAAGAACCGGACGGACTCGTCGTCAAGAACCGTTGGCAAGACCTCCAAAGCCTCAGCATCAGTCCATTTAGCGGATCGTACCGCCGCTTGAAAACGACAGGCGAATGCGCTCCAATCTCCACCAATGGAGAACTCTTTCACCGTCGTCAGACGCTGGCTGCGGGTCCCCACGCTGCCTTCATTCGCCGAAGATGTCCCATGCGGTAGCGACAAGATGGCGTCACGTTGCAACGTGTTCAAAATGGCGGCTCCCCGTCGTTCGTCTCCGACCACTCCCAAGATGGCGTCCTCCCGTGTCGGAGGCAGCAAGATGGCGTCTTCCCGCTGTTCTTCCCCGACCACGCCCAAGATGGCGGCCCCGTGCCGCGTGGCGGAGAGGGCTGGAAGCGACGACAAGGCCCCACTCGGCTGCCCTCTGCTCGGCCTCCCCGGACTCGTCGTGGGCGTCACCAGGGTGCAAAGCTGAGTTAAAACCACCTTCAGCGACTCGAGTTGGACCGCCACGTGTCGCCACCCTTCCTCGGCGCCCACCCCCGGAGACAGTCCCGTTGCGCCGGCGACATCCTGCACTCTCGGCGCATCGCCCGTCCCTGTCTCGCCTCCGCCTTCCATTGTTGGTAGCGCCACCGCCGGAGAAGGGTCGTCGTCTTCTCCAGAAGATGGCGCAGAAGATGGTGCAGGTATGGCCTTTTTTCTGAGCTGTTTCGACATGTCTCACTTCTGACCCCAGTGTAATAAAGGACTCTCAGCCGATGTTGTTCTCCGTGTCCTTTATTGGGTTCTTGCTCGCACCCCGCGATGTCTCCGCTCCGACCCGCACCTTCTGCTCGCACCCCGCGATGTCTCCGCTCCGACCCGCACCTTCTCCGCCTCGTGCCTCCGCACGTCGTCTGAGTCCTCCGCTCCCGCTCTCTCTGCAGCCACCCCGCTGCTTGTGTGCTCCGCACACTCCACAGCCCCCTTGCTGCTCCGTGTGCTCCCCGCGCACCCAGCAGCCACCCTGCTGCTCCGTGTGCTCCCACACACTCTGCAGACACCTCCGCTGCTCCACGAACACCGCTGGCCGACGGTGCCGTGACTCCTGCCTCGTGGCAATCGCGCCACTCCTCGCCAGCACTCCGCGTGGCCTCTCCCTTCTCTTTTCTGTCTCCACTCCCTATCCCCTTCCGGTTCTCCCCCTATATCCTCCCCCTCACGTGACCCTGACTCCTCCTCCTCCGCACGTGACCCTGACTCCGCCCACATTCACGTGACCCTGTCCTTGCTCGCATTACACAATGATGCATAAATGCATGATGAACATTGATCCTTATGCTTAGGATTCTTGCGTTGAATCATGTCTTTCAGAAGCTTGTGATGTATGCAAATAATGTGTATAGGCTCATAGAGCAACTACAACTATACGTTGGCCTCCTTGAGAATCATCTGCCTTGAATAATGAACAAGTTATCCAGTGTCCCACTGCCCCGTTGTGGGATCTATCGGCCTTTTAGAGGCTCATCTGCCTTGAGAACATTATAGCGTCCAACTCTCAATCATAAGGTTGCAACTTTAAATCCCAGTCGGGGGTTGAATTCGGCCATTCATCACTCCAGGGTGAATACAACATATATACCAATTTACTGGACATCAAAATCAGTGGTTGTTCTGTGCATAGACTCGCCCTGCCAAAGCTATGTGGACCCATGCTGTAGAATTTCGACCATCACCATGTGCTTTTATTTAAGTGGGAGTATATTTTGGCCTTGACGTCATTTTTATCAATAGGACGACCAAAATGTTAACGTCCACATTCTTCAGTAATTGCCATTTATTGATTTAAAAAAATGTACACTTAAACAATTTGGCAAGCCTTTTCATTATGGCAGCCTTAAGTTTCAGATGACATTAGGCGTGTTTTGTATTTATACTCTTTGGTTCTTTTGGTAAAGTCACGTAGCTATAAAATATGTTTTTATTTTATTTTATACCCACGTGACTTTACCGAAAGAATCAAAGAGTATGGATTCCTGCAGTTACGAAAGCTTCAAATCAAGATTGTATTTATACGTTTACTAGCTTTGTAACTATTTATCTCTTAATATATTATGGAGCATTATGCATGCACATCATTATTGCTCAGGTTGTTTAACAGCGTGTATTGAGCCACAGCATTGTGTGTTGACTGCTGCTTTGCAAGAATTGGGATATGTGACTTCAGGAAACTTTAAACATGCCCCAACTTTACGCAGCATTATTTGGTGAATTCTGCACACATGAGGGGTTGCCGCTATCAAATCCCCGTAGAGATCACTGCCACTCGAGACCCCTTTAGGTCATTGGTCACCTTCAATTTTTTTTATTACAATGGAGTCATTTGTGGCCCAACACTGGCACTGGAAACGTTACAATGTGTGCTGTTGATATTCGTACGGAAGAAGCTTTCTTGTGACAAATGCAGAACCTCGCCAGTTTCACACACTGGGTGCGATCAGCACGGATTCACCATGCTCCCTGTGCTGTTATGGTGATGTGGGATACCCTGATGCTTTTTTTTGCCATCTTCTCAAAGTATCAAATTTACTAAATTTCCTTGTCCCTGGGTAAAAGACACACAATGCAGTGCAGCTGCAAATGGGGATAAAACACCCCTTCTTCCCACTGCCAACTGATCAATCAGGTCACTGAAATGATGACCAGCACTCCCCAACATCCCCGTCTGGCCAACGACCCACATGAGTGACTCCTCTAGCCAATTCAATGCTCTCCTTGTATCGCAATACATAGTTGCCGTATTTACTTCCTCCCCTTTCAGCTGCGGTTTCACGTCTTGGGATTGCTCTTTGCAAATTCGGGTCTTTTTGACGAACTTTTCTTACTTTCAGGGCAGTGGTGGTGCACGCACGTGATCCAGCATTGTGGGAGCGAGGGTTGGTGGATCACACAAATGTTGTGAAACTACATTCCCATGAACGACAAGGTTCCGCATCCTGGCTTGCTAGGAAGAGATACAGCAAGTGCGGACTAACCTCCATCTGGTCCATCTGTATGGGATAGTGTTGACCCTTCCACATCTACAAACACTCAAAAATTGTCTAAAACATCTCAATATATATGCACCACCGTGTTACGGGTTTATTCAGCATTGTGAGATTCAGTTTGCTTGAATGACGCTGCACAAAAACCCTCGTATAAAATGTCCCGTTCTGTGCGTAAATTATCACAGGTGTGCAGAGGCACTCACAGCAATGTCACCACTGTGGGGCCTGCGTTCAGTGAGCAACGGTCTACAGCCATCAGTAGAGGTTGCACTGTGGTGTGAAATATGCTACTGTAACGGCACACTCTATATGTACCGCATTCAGATTGTTGTGGCAAAAGGAATATGGTGTTGCCGCTACATAAATTCAACAAATTTTCCGATGCTTACGCAAAAGTAGTGCAATTAACCCAACGATCCGACTACTGAACACTGCAAAAAGCTAGCACAGCTTAATTAGCGACGTGATACAAGCAACAAATACACATGCAAGGCAATTAACTCAAGTTAGTGTTGTGGTTTCCTTTTCACTGCGTACGGTATTTTCCCCATTGCATAATCACCCGTTTAAAATCTTTGACCCCTTTCGTCTGCTGCTACTTACTGCATGTCTGTTTCATTCAGGCGCCATGTGTTCTGCAGAATATGAAAGAACCATGCTTGCCAGAAAAAAACATTGTCTGCGTAGAGTGTAGGGAAGCTGATCATTCGTGAAACATTTCGAATAAATTATGAAAACTGCAAAGAAGGATGAAGTGAGGCGTGCTTGGAATTACACTGAGGGACAGCAAAAGGGACACATGGCTTAGGCAGGACACATCACGAAAAGGAATGATGGCTGATGGTCAAGAATTGGAATGGAGTGGCAGCCCATGAATGGAACGCCTCTAAGAGGGCAGCCTCCGGGGAGATGGTGCGATGAAATTAGTTCATGTGCAGGTGCTTGGTGGATTGTTGCATCACTGGACTGGGACAGGTGGTGACAGCTCGAGATGGATAGGAGAACAATCTCCTGTTTTCAGAAGAGATGGATGATAGAAGAGATGTATTATGTCGAGATAGGGACTGAGATGGGAGATACATTTACAGTATTTGGAAGACACAGACGAGGGTTAGTAGAGAGATGTATTCAGAAGAGATATAGGAAAGGTCAACGATATATTTGTGTAGAGAGATAAAAGCAATAAATACTGCCATCTTGCCAGATGAAATGAGCTTGCGTTCCATGTTTGGTCAATGGGACAGTTTAGACAGCTCTGTGCCATGGTTTGTAGGGTTTACTTAAGCCAATTACAACATATACAATAAAGCATATCATATATTCACGGACGTATATTTTCATTGATTAATTGAGCATACGAATCAGTTGAAATCGATGAATTGATGCATCATTGCATTTCTAGTGCTTACATGGTATTCAATTTATTAAACCGTATTCGTTACAAGACAATACTACGAATTATCCAAGTGTCTAAAGTGCAAAAGCACATGAGCCCTGTCGTATATTAAGCACTCTTTAATATACTTCACGTATATATTATTTTCATAGAGATATTCTGTCTGTTAGCCAATACTGTATTTGTAATAATTGGAGTTCGTGGAAGCATTTTTATTTTCACGGCCATTATGTTTGGTGGCATTGTAGCAGCAGCAGCAGCAATCCTACGAAATAATTCCTCGATTTTAAAACCAAACAAAAGGAAATGTCCACTTTTTTGTAAAAAAAAAAACGGCCGTTGTGTATGGAACACTTTACTATACCACTAAATGTCAGGTGAATTTCTTGCACTGTGGGTAGGGCTGTGTATCACTAAAGGTCATAAGCAGAAAACTCATAAATCACCCCCCCCTTTCTCCTTTCGCCAGCTTAATAAGTCAGTTACGTATCCTCGCACAAGGTTTGTTTTACGTGAATTAATGTAACCCCATGTTACACGAGAAACTACTTTGTGTTGGACAGTATTTTTCAATACAGGGTTGCCACTTGGCTCCAACAGGCAGGGAATTGAAATCTGTGTTTGGGCAGCAGGAATTAATTTGTACCGTGAACTGGTACCGGTATTGTGTTGAAATGTATTGCAGTCTTATGCTAAGTTTTGATAGGCCTAGGCTGACTGAAAAACATGCCTGGGTTATTTCCACAGTGGATAAGGTGGCAACCCTCATTGCTCTGCACCTGGCTTTGATCTATATGAATGCATTAGCATTCTCTCAAATGTCAAACTTGAGCCATGAAAGATGAAAGTAGGTCGGTACATGCTGACAATTACCACACTAAAAGTATTCAGTAGGGTCCTGTTGCAATGTCACAGGAAGACTAATATTTCTGTATTTTACCATGACTGAACATATAGTATCGGAAACCTGAAATACATTTCAGCCATGGGTCCAATGGAAATATGTATTATCAAATACCGCAATCTCATAAGCCTCAGTGAGGTAAATACAATGGAGGTCTCCCAGATGTCGTAGGCCCAAGCACCTTTTTTTTCCCTATGAAAGTTACTGTTCATATTGTTTACTTGCACTGCCTGCTCACAACAATCGTTGAGCAGCGTGTTCTCAACATCAAGTGAGAGGCACTCAGCCCATGCGATGTGAATTGAACAACTTACTTCCAATGCTACGAGGAATCCGATGGGTTTTTACTCGTATCAAGGCTTACAAATGTTGATGACCTGGTGAAAATTGCACCTAGAAGAAAACATTTTTCTGCATCACACTGCACTTTTCTACTGATGTGCAAGACGGTCCACATATCGTAGTATCATAATCCGATTTTTAAGTGGCACATCAGCGTTTAAATCTTGGCATTATTTGCTGTAAGATAGAAAACAATGGATTGGCAATGCATAGTAACTTGAGCGTTTTTCACGTAACTATTTGAACTGATCTTATTTCCAGTAGCTTTAATGTGCTGCCACCAGTTAAGTTTCGGGCCTTGTTTACTGCAACCATGTGGTCTGCGTATCATTGCTTTCGTTTCCACGCCGAGGAGCAAGGAAGCACATTTGGAAAGAAATTGCATCCAGTCATAATGTGTTGCTGCTGCTGGACGCACTGGTTCACATATGTTTGAAAAACATGGACGTCCATTCATTTTCCACTGAAGGAGAATAGGGAGATGGCATAAGAGAGTCTAAATTATTACCCTAATGTACGTATGTATGTTTAACTTTTTTTGCACCGCATATAGCCAACTATGTTATCGGAGGTGCAGGAGAAGGACAACAAACTAAACAGAAAAAGCAGTTCTAGATAAATGAATTTCCAATTTTGATTTCAAAGTAGATAGATCCAGTGGCTTTTTAACATCTGTATGTCACCGTCAGTATTCAATTTGTCGATGATAGCGGGACGTCACATTAACTAATTCAACCTTAGTTGGAAAGCATGGAAAAGGAGATGATGGAGAGAGACTTGATGTGGTGCTTGGAAAACATTCCAGGAACATCAATACAGGAGGCAGTGTGCAGGTTGTTAAGGCATGGCAAGCACAACAGATTTCTGAATAAATGGATATTTGTGGCAGAGAGTATAGTGTATGTGTTTAACCAGGTGCAAACGCGGGAAACTAGGATAGCCTCATTTACAATAGTGCCCAGGGGCATTTCTCTTCCAGTAAAGTGTGATGATTGCTATGTATAACCCAAATGAGTACTTTGCAGATCATTTTCGAATTTTGAGAAATGTGGACCCTGATGCCAGCACTCCAGGAAATCTTTAATGTCCACTGTAAAGCAGTTACTACGGTTAATACACCCACAGTAATAATCAGGGCAGCCACTGGATTAGAACCGTGAACCTCTGGCAACAAGCGGCCTCCGAGTATAGCTGGATATAAGGAATATATTTCACTTTAAAAAATTAGAAGGTATCGACAGATAACAAACCTTTATTGTTGTATTTCTGGTTCTCCAAACCAATTCAGGCTCTCCAAGCCAATGAGCTTCCCATTGAATTACTGCAATCCTAGGCATAACCAACTGTCTTCTGCATCGAGTTATATAACAACAACTCGGAGGGGCAGAAATAAACTGCAGGCACGAAGGTGAGCGTTATGTAACAGAATGTTGTTTGTGTATTGTTTTGTGTGGCAGCAGGCATTTCTGCTCTGAAATACAACATTTTAATAAACGCCTAATTATGCATATGGTGTTACTTTACACACAGCAAAATGTTGGAACGATTAAAACAAAATCAAGTCAATATAAGAGAAGCTTCAATGCAGACAGTGAGCAACGGTGAAACATCAATTAATTACTTTTCTATAATTACAAGTAATACATCTACTGTATAAGTTGCTGCTTCGATGAGCATATGCATAATATAGCATGTGAATTAAAAGCAATTGAAGTCCTTTTTTACTTTCACTGAGAAGTAGTGAAGATCTTCACATTGCAGCAGCCTTACTTTCGTTGTGAAATGGTGTATTTTACAGAGATAGCTCATTTTTAATAATCTTGGTGGGTGAGGTTTTGTGATTGGTGATGTCAGATTATGGACACGCAAATATGATACGTATATAAGTATTACATATATGAACGTCATTTTTTATGTTTGTCACAACATGTATTTTTGGTAATCACATTCCACCAATAATAAATTTGATTTTTGCGATGCATTGCTCAACATGAATCATTTTTATATTCTTAGGGGCACTGTGGATTAATTGTCAGTATCTGATGGCAAGCAGACTCTGCCTTCTACAAAGCACTGTCAATTATGGAAATGTCCTTACCCCCACACACTTTGGTTACAATAAAAGTCAATCATGACCTTTCCACCCACGCAGACACATCACGATTACTTTTTCCAGGAGCTCGGAAATTGATAACCGTTTGAGAGTTACGTAACTTCAAAAGGCATGCAATGATTTTTTACGTGACAAGATATCACTCATGATCAGGCTGAAGACTTAATTTGAACCAAATTTAGTTACACATAGGTGTCCTACATGAACGAAGTTGTAGGAATTCATGCTCTATTCCTGTTGCTGCATCTTAGTAAAATTCCTTTTTTTCGAAAATTATAGGACACTCGATATGGAGAGAATGCTAACATTGTGAAATGGATATGCTCTGTCACTCCTCTTGAACTCAAGTCAAAGTGTCTCCATGTTTCAGTAAGCACTGGGTCAGTGCTTGGTAGCCTTGTGCTCATAGTCAAAATCCCACATTTCATTGGTTGCATCAATTTCTCCTGAGCACGACCGCCATTGTTTTCCCACAAAGTGGTACTATAATTTGTTATTTACACCCAAAGGGATGATAGTCTGAATCAACCCCGAACCAGAATTTGAACTCGCATGCTGCCGAGGATGAGTTGCACACCATAAACACAACATCATGTGTAGGTTGGCATGGTGAGAATGACACTTCTGCACAACTGATGGGGCATATCCATGCATCTCACCCTGTGCATGTACAACACCATTAAGTTAAATGTGTGATGAAACTCTTGAATGTCAAATAGTGTTCTTCTGTAGCCAAACTACAATTGCCAGACCCATAGCCCCACGAACCACTGACATTAGGTCCGTATATTTCTAAGGACTTAAATAATTATAGAAATCAAAAAGGGCTGCTTAGACTGTCATGCTTATTTAACTATGGATCAATAAACGAGATACACAAGACGTGTAACCATATGACATAGGCTGTGACTTTGAGCTTACAATTCTATGCTTGTTTCTAGGCCATACCATTGTTGTACTGTACACTGATAGCACTCTAATTGTACTCTAAACAGTGAAACCCTACCTCTTTTGACCTCCGTGACCTCTAATCTCTTGAATTCGACGATTGTTTGTAGAAGCTTGTGTAATCCACTTATCTACCAGACGTTTTGAAAAAAAAAAAGCTTGTGGATTTAGATTTTCAAAATATTGTACCTTATTTGTGTTCCAGAAGTATCCTTTAAAAATATGATTGATGCCGACTGCAACAAGTGAAAACGTCTCTGGATTTAAATTTCGATAGCTTATACGCGTGCACAATAGTGACTACATAATTTTAAAATTAACCTTTGGTTGACTTTACATATGTGAATTGGTGCCACAGTCACAGAGGGCCCAATTGAATCGATTTAGTCGATAATTTTCCAAGGTCTTGAACATGATGGCATTCTGTTGGAGGTCCACAGTTTTTGTCCTGTGTAGAGACTTGTCCATGGCAATATGGCATATCCACTACTTTCTCAGAAACAACAAAAGAAAATGAACACCAGCTAATGCACATTGAATGTGGGAAACAAAAAAGTCTTGACATAGAATACAGTTGTTCACTATTGCCAATAGAACAGTGGTTCACTATTGCACATCTGCATTCAAGCAGGCAACATTTCCATATGAACGACAGTTTGCTACTTTTTAAATTTAAAGCTTTCGTGACTGCAGGGATTCATCTTCTTGGTTCTTTCGGTAAAGTCACGTAGAATGGAAATAATAAAATAATAAAAATAAAACATAATAAAATAATTATCACGACGTTTCGGCCACAACGCCAGCAGCCGTCGTGAGAATTATTTTATTATGTTTTATTTTTATTATTTTATTATTTCCATTCTACGTGACTTTACCGAAAAAACCAAGAAGATGAGTTTGCTACTTATACACTGTTACCTCCAAGATTCATTGTGGACAAACAAAATTGTTTTATCGGATGGCCATAAACTTGGTGGTGAATGTGCCAGACATCCAGTGTCTAGTCTGGACCACCCAAGCTAGTTAAACATTGAGTGTCCCATGCGTCCACTTAAGTCTTCGCTGGGTTGGGGAGAAAAGTCTAACTCTTAATCTCTACTCATACAACTTTCCACACAAACCTAAAGCCATGCTCGCTTGCCAGCCTTTAAACCTTCTAAGCTCTCTTTGATCCATCTTTGGAGAATGGCAATCAGAGTTGTGTGGTTTTCATAACCTGGGATGTTAAATGGGGCCTTGTTAAAACCCAGCCTACTGTTTTGTCTCTAAATTTAGAATTATCCAAAGCCCATGCTACCCATGCATTGTGAATTAATCTATATTGATATTACGTCATCCCACCATTTGACCGACTGTATCTTATGTCGGTGTTGTTTTCTATTTATCTGGGATGCTTAAGGAGGAAAAAAGAAAACATCCACATAGGAAAACCACATTTAAATGTGCAAAGTATTACTGCCTTGGCTGTACAAAACTGGGGTACTGTTTATACATTAAAATAAAAGACACTCTACTACAAATCTCCAGTTTTAAATACATTTGTCCTGCAAGTGCCATAGATAGATTCATGCTCATATTCAGGTGAATACTTGCATATTATAGCTTTTATTCTACATTTATCACGTCATTTTGTTTTTTTTAGATACAGTTATATTGTTGTATGTGCTTCCATACTAAGAAAAATAGTAACGTTTACAAATGCACATTCATATTTTATATTTCTAGCTGTCTCTGCAAGGAAAAACATGTAATGCTTTGTGCTTGATATTGAAATTCTCGTGCCAAGGAAATTCACCTACATTTCTTGTGTATATTTATACTCTCAATCGACTCGTCCCTGGCATAGGAATGTGTAATTTCTACCACTGACTCAGGGGCCCCAACAGAAGTTTTCATGATTCAGTGCTCATTTGAGAATAAAGAAACTTTGATTATTTCGCGACACAGGGTACATATATGGGATGACCAACCTTTCGAGATATGCATGCACAGATCCAGATCAGGTGTTAATTTCAACATGTTATCTCTCTAGGGTCAATTACATTATTGTCACTTTGTCAGAATTCAACAGTGGTTATCCTATGGAGAAATCGTCTCTTGCCATGGAAATGTGGAATGCGCATAATTGACTCAGCGTCACCTTTGGGGATGTGCTGTGCCACATGCTTTTTGTTTTATAATTGCCAAAAATGAGCCATTTCAGGAAATCTGATTCTGTCATATGTTTGTAACGTTTGTGCTTAATAAAAAATGGCAAAATCTTCGACACAATATATGAAAGTGCCTACATATTTAAATACAGGTACGATTGGAATGTCGTGTTATTTTTCACATGTAGGTCCGATGAATGTATTTCGACCAATATGTTTGTTCACTAGATTTGTTTGAAAGACCATGAATGATGGTCACTGTGGGGAGGCCATCGTCCAGCGTTAGTTTATGATGATGATAATGATGATACTTGTTCATGAAAATGTCTGGCCATTGTACAAAAAATCGCGTGCTCGATAATAATCTTGTATTTGCAACCCAATGTTAACTCATTCACTCCAAGACTCCAATAAAATGCAGCTAACTCACTTAAAATATATTGCATCAATGTGGCAGCCATTATGGATAGTGTAGTAATGTTTGTCTGTTTATAATCCAATACCAAAAGGAGCTTTAAATATTCCAGTTTGTATCTTCATTGTTCGTTCCCTCAATCCTTAAAATTTGTGGATACATCTTGACCTAAACTGCATCTTAAAATGTTTTACAACCAAGACAATGTTTTAGGTTTTATAGGAGGGTCCTCTACTATTGTTGATTAAATGCTCGGCATTGTGGCAAGTACACGTGTCTTCTCTTGAGAACACAAATGATAAAATGTTCTTTAAAACATTCGCTTTTTTTCATCTGCAATTTACAATATCATTTTGGTCTACTAATGGAAAAGTTGGTTTACAACTGCTCATGAAACTTGTGGTATTTGAATATGCCTGTGTAATATGTTTCAACCAAAATGTATTCAGAGGTTTCGATTTGTAACCTCTATTTGTCTTTTTATTACTGTTCTTTTTTCTGGCACAAAATTTTACGTCTAAAGAACACACACTAAAACGATTTGTAATATTTATATTTTGTTGACTTTACCCTTATACCACCATCTAACCTTTTAATTGCATGTTATTTTTGTCTTTCATTGTATTAACCTTCAACATGAATTTTTATATTGGTGTGTTTAGAGTGTGGCATGGTTGGCTCGTCCAGGAGCAGCACAATGTCCTCAGTTTACAGAGTGGCAGCCATAATCCTGGCTAACGCGACATTCAAGAGTATTGCGTACTCTTTGGTTCTTTCGGTAAAGTCACGTCGGTAGAAAAATAAAATAAAATATTGCGGTCATGCTTTCAGACACCGAAGCCATTGTGTGGTTTTGTGCATGGAACCCATGCTTATCTCTCCAGTTTTCGGCATACATAACCCCTTGGCGATTAAACCTTTTGCACTCGTTGAGTCATTGCGATTGAACTTTTCAGACTCACTGATTCACTTACACAGCTGAGTGAAACATGTCCTAAGCCACCGTTTCATAGACACATCTTCCTTTGCTCCTCTTCATTCTTCCTTGCTCCAAAAAAAGCCCCTTGTAAAAACTTTCACCGATGTTTGTGGTGCACGCCTATCACACTATAGAGACAGGATTGGTGGATCACACAGGGATCAAATGCACAAGACAGCCCCCTGCACAGGCAGTCTTGGTAGGTTCTTTAGAGTAAGTGGGTTGCTGACCCATCTTTGTGGATTTTTTTTTAGTGTTAAGTGTTTATAGATATTTGATTTAGGATTTTCTGGGCACTTTGGTTGCTTCCCACATGCAAAAATACTCAATAATGATTTCAACAGATGCTTTGCTGGATGAATAGGGATATTATTATTTGTTTTACAAAAATGCACTGTGTGTTTGGAGCATATGTTGAATGAGGTTGTGCTTGACCGCCAAACGGTCATAGTGCCCTCCACCTCTAGCGGGTCAACTCACATCATCAGTCCGTGCCTCCAGAACAGAGATGACAAGGTCCATCTCAGTCTGGTACAGCCAGGTGTGATGAGGCCGGCAAGGTGGATGTTCATGCCACGCCTTGACACACAGCTGTAGGGTGACATGCGGTGAGTTGGTTTTGGCGTCCGTCTGACGTGGCCAAACAGCGGTTATCGCCTCTTGCCGATCACAAGGTTGATGCTTCTAAGGCTGGAACGCACGGTTACGATGTCATTATACACAAAGCCAAACCAGTGGACTCCAAGAATATGCCGCTGGCATTGCATGTGGACTGCCTGCAACCTCGACGCATCGGCCCTCAGGAGTGGATATGTCTCGGCCTCGTGCAATGTGATGGGCACAACAGATTCTGTTTCCATACAGATTGAACTGCCGTGTTATAGACGTATGCTTTTTGTTTACCCGGGTAAACTACCCTGAGTCTTGTGATTTTTTTTCCCAGGAGGGTCCTGCCAGGTTTTTGCGGTAGGTGGCGATGTTGCTACATATAATCCCAATTGAATAATTTGCAGGTAATTTATCAAATTCGGACCATGACACAGGTACACAATGGCATGATCTTTGGAATGACATTACAGGATGTTTAACATCCACTGTGAAGCAAAAGGTGGGTATTGTTACAAATAATACACACCTGCAGTAATAACCAGTGTGGCCACTGAATTATAACCATGAACCTCAGCAACCAGCATTGAATGTCCTATCGTTAGACCATACGAGACCTACATGTTGGTAAATGTTGGTTGCTGAGTGACTTGAGGATTCAATGTCACTGCTGAGTGATGTGGACTTGTCTGTGGCTTCAACTGTCTAGTGGAAGTCGAAACCACGGAGCTACCTCTGAGATCCCTTAAAGCAACCGCTTGTCCACAAAATATATGGCAGCACATGCCCACCCACTCCATGTATGAGTGTAATGTTCGTTTAATGACAGAAAAAACAATATTGCAGTTATCATAGAGTACATTTGGCCAAATCATTAAAGTGATGGTTGTTTTGTGGAGTCATTGGTGACTCGGCTGAGACCATCGACTCCCTGCACTTGAGAATCCGGTTTTGTCAATGGGGACTGGATTGGTTGATACCCAGGATCTCGACAATGCTAACTCAGTGTTCTCACTTCTCTGCAACCCGGCCAATTCCGTGGTGAATGTTTCCAGCTTTAGAAATATTCGGATGTCTGCAATGTGTAATTACGAGTTATGGAATTTGGGAAACAATACGTGATTGTGAAATCTCATGTGTCTAAAATTGGGCTCCGCCTATCATGTTTAAAACTAGTTGAGGGTTTGTGGTATAAAACATTTATTTTGTGAGGAGACTTGAGTCGCTTTGCATTTTGGCAGGAGTGGATAAAACAAAAATATAGCATTTTGGTTATGGTGCCAGGATACAATGTTATGTGTACTCTTTGTTTTAAATGAGAAACCTCCAACGGCTACCTTAATTCAAATCCACGGTATCAGTGGTGAGCCACCAGGCTATCAATACAATATTTTGTTTAGAAATGTATCAATGCAATAGTCTTGAGACTCAGGCTTTGCTTGATGAATAAATCATATTTTCTGGCACTTACCCTCCCATTCACTTTTACACACAAAGTTACAGAATTCAGCAATAACCACAAGTATTAGTGGAACTGATATGTATGTATGTTGAGCTTATTTCGCACTGTATGTAACCAACCGTTTGAGGGAAATGTTTCAGGAGGAGAAACAGTTGTTAACTTAGGTTGAACGGGAGCACTGTAATTTTTACGTCGGTATTTGAAACGTACAGTACAGGAGTTCCATATTCTCAGGGAAATGGAAGAAAAATGTAACTAATGATGTACTCACCAATATTACGCCGGATATTTGAAAGGGCTGGAGAAAATATAGCAAGCATCTGTGCTTACGTAAACTTTGCCACAAAAAATAGGGTCGCGCCCAAAAGACTTAGCACAACAGCAAGCAAATATTTTATTGCAAGATGGTCCTTTTTAAACACATAGAAAGTTGTCATTTATCTGCAACCAGGTGTTGTAAATGCCTCAGTAAAGTAGCACAAACAGCTCACACACGATGTTGCTGGTATTGTCAGGGTTTGTGGAGCATGACAGACTCAAAGCTCACACACACTAATGCTGTTCTGGAGAGTACTTGAGGAATGTGGGCTATCCGTAGGAACTCTGCATGCAGTGCTCGGGGATATACATTAGAAGATGACACGAACCTCCTGCTTCTTGGCACAGATATTTATTTAGATGAGTTTGGAAACAATGCCGTTTAGAATCCTTTGTAGGATGAATACATCTTAATTATATATTATCTGTCAGAAATATCCGGCAATACTAAAGTGGACCTCATTGAGAGCTTGCGGTCAGTAAATAGTTTCAAAGCAATGTATAATGTTCTGTACGTGTATTAAAAAGTTAACGGTACATCTAGGATTGCTGTTTAAATGAATTCCAGCTGCTTCCAATGTGACCTCAAAACATTACTTCACAAAAGGTTATCATATCCTTTCCATTTCACTCTTGTTTTAATTTAACTCAATTATTTCAAGTTGTGAATTACGATAATAATCATCTTTATAGTTTATAATAATTTTACTAAAGCAGATTTTGCTGTAATTCAATTAGAACAAACACATTTCGCTTTATCTGTAACGCTTTGATACTTGATTTTGACTCAATTATGTCACAAAATTAACATTACTGGGTCTGAACGATGATGAGATGTTAACTAACTCGCCTGATGCCTGTATATTTGGAGTTTGCATGCTCTTCCTGTGGTCACGTGGATTTTTCTCTGGGTCATCCAGTTTTTCCCTGCACATTTAGAACATGTTTGTAAGTTGAACTTCTTTCGCACTGTACATAGCCAACCGTGTTAATTGGAGGTGCGGAAGAACAACAAACTAAACACAAAAAGCAGTTCTTAAGAAAAAAAAACTTGCGTTTCGAGTATTTGGCTGCTATTAACACGTAATAAGCCACTTCGTCGAACTAGCATTTAAAAAAGCTATATAGCTCAGTGGGCCTTAACCAGTAAGATAAACATATTAAATTAAATAAAAATTAGAATGTCTCTCTGCCCAAACAAGCATGATACAGTGCTTATTTCTGTTATTGGCCCAGAGCCAGGGTTTAAAATTCCATATTCCTATGACAGCGATCAGTCTTTTCATAGGCCAACCATTGATGACTTTCCACAAAGTGGTACTCTTTTTAATCACCCAGATAGGATCATCGGCTACGCTGATTTCAACCAGGATTTGACCTTGGAATCTTGATTGTGAGTTAACTGCTCTTGCCACAGCACCACCCACCATTGACTATCATTGTGTAATACTGGACTGTATTTTAGCTTTTTTTATTCATGTGTAGTGACATTGAATGAGTCACTGTAGCGCGTGGTCCTGGGAGATTGGTAGACAATGGAATTAGGGGTAGCAGCCCGTTCTTCCAGTTGGACCTGTGAGCCACGCCCGGAGCCTTCTGGGGGATCCAGAAAGGTGCGTGGCTGAGGGCAGAGCCTGGCCACACTGGGGAGAATAAAAGGCGAGCTCCGACTCACAGTCAGGGCTGCTGCTATCAGGAATGGAACGCATCATGCTGCTGTCATTGTGGTCTTTGGCTCTTAAAGCTGTGGGTCTGGAAGCATGTATGACTGTTCCGACCCTGTATGGAGTTATCCCCTATGGCTGTGAGAGCCGGAATAATCAAGAGGGATAACGCCTCCTACTAGTGTCTCTGAATTAGTACACTACATATTCTTTGGGTCTTTCGGTAAAGCCACGTAGATAGAAAAAATAACACAATTAATTAAATAACAATATCACGACGTTTCGATCACAACACAAGCAATCGTCATCAGGTGAAAAATATAGTGGGAGAGCTGCTAAGGCAGGAATAAGTATAACCCGTAAAAACAAAGTTTTTCACTATAAATCCTTTATATGCGTGGCAGCGAACTTAATATAAAGGATTTAAAAATATATTCGCCTGTGGAGGACGCCGGGATCGATCCCGCGACCTTTGGCATGGGAAGCGAGGGCGCTACCAACTGCGCTACTCCGCCACGGCCTGTGGAGGGGTTACGCTCTGGGCTCTTACACTGTGACGTACAGCCAAAGCCATGAATGAATTCTATTTGAATATATGTAAAATAAATTTGTTTTGCCTAAAAAGTGTAAAATTTTGGGAATTTTTTTCACGAACATTAATTGTCTTGCACAACGAGTCTGTGTGGAAAATGTCAGCTCGATTGGATCACGGGAAGTGGGTTAAAAAGCGACAGAAAGATTTGCACGGTCGTAAGCAAGCAAGCACGCAAGCAAGCAAGCACGCAAGCAAGCAAGCAAGCACGCAAGCAAGCAAGCACGCAAGCAAGCAAGCACGCAAGCAAGCACGCAAGCAAGCAAGCACGCAAGCAAGCAAGCACGCAAGCAAGCAAGCACGCAAGCAAGCAAGCACGCAAGCAAGCACGCAAGCAAGCACGCAAGCGAGCAAGCACGCAAGCAAGCAAGCACGCAAGCAAGCAAGCACGCAAGCAAGCAAGCAAGCACGCAAGCAAGCAAGCACGCAAGCAAGCACGCAAGCAAGCAAACTTAATATAAAGGATTTAAAAATACATGACGGGAGCGCTGCCAAGGCAGGGTGTTATAAAGGTTTGAGATGGGTGTAGCCCAAGGGTCAGTGGGCAGGGCTAGAGATAACATTTTCATGTAAATGTAAGGTCGGAGAAATCTTGACAAACGAAGCTGTGGGGGTGGCCATTGTATTGTGAGAGAATCACATGTCAATGTAAGAAATTTGCTTGTAAATGTAAGATCAAAGAGAGCTCGGAAAGAGCCACCGACACATCGAGGAAAGCCAACAACGGTGGCTGCGTTAGTTAATGTAAATCCGAGAGTAGAAAATAACTGCTAACAAAGCCAGGTAGGAATGGAACATCACAGCCAGTTATGACCTAAACTGGTTAATAACGTCCTTCCAAGGATTGCTCAGTTTGTACCCATCTTCTCGGTTGAAATTTTGTCCGTGTTTATATATCTGGATGGCTTCATGAACGAGTCGTTGCTGATAGCCAGTGGGTTTGCAGAGTACCTTTGTCTTGGCAAAATTAATTTCGTGTGTGCCCACATCATTTAAACAATGATCAGCCATGGCCGAGGGATTGGTCCTACAGTGTTTCAGATCTGCCTTATGTTCACGAACCCGGTCCGAGACATGTCACTTAGTTTCCCCAATGTAACTGCCACCAGACACAGCTCAGTTTGTAGACATCGGGGTATTGCATGTCGAGGATCATATCCTTCACAGATGGAATCAAATCACGAATTTTATGTACTGTGTTGAATCGCACCTGGATCTTGTGTTTGCTCATGATTTTGGAAATCTTTTTGGTGACCCCTGCTATGTATGGCAAGGTGATGGTTTTGATTGGGTCCTCAGATGGTTATTTCCCAATGGTTGGGGTAATAGCTTTACGAATTGTGTAGTCTGAATATCCATTCATCTTGAGGGCTTGGTGTACGTGCTCCAGTTCACTGGCTATGTGGTGATGGTTGGAAATACAACGAGCTCTATGGTATAGAGTTTTGATGAAGGAATTCTTCTGGGATGGATGGAGGTGGGAGTCAGGTTTTAGGTAGGCATCCTTATGGGTAGCTTTCCTGTAGACAAAGTGTACCATTGAGCCATCATGTCTCTTTTCGATTAAAACATCCAAGAATGGTAACTTTCCATCCTTTTCCACCTCCATGGTGAATTTGATGGTTGGGTGTATGGAATTGATGTGGTTGAAGAATTGGTCCAGAGCTGGTAGGCCATGTGGCCAGATGACGAATGTATCATCTACGTATCTCTTCCACAAGGAAGGACGTAGGGTGGATGCCTGGATGGCATCTGTCTCAATTTTCTCCATAAAACCCATTTGGGTACCTTCAACTTGCTTGTAGAATGTTCCTTTCCAGGTGAAGTAAGTGTTGGTGAGGCAGTGTCTAGCCAGGGCCGGTACATCAGCATTCAATCCTTGTTGGACCAATTCTTCAATGATTACAATGGTGTCAGGCACTTGAACAGCTCATCCAGGAACCTCAAAGCCATGCTGCTCCATAATGGTAACAAGTACCCATCTCTTCCACTGGCTCACTCGGTGGACCTCAAAGAGGATTACAATAGCATCAAGACCTTGTTGGACGCCTTGAAGTATTATGAGTACGGCTGGGAGGTCCTCTGAGACTTCAAAACGGTGGCATTCCTGATGGGTCTCCAAGGCGGTTTTACCAAGTCTCCCTGCTATCTTTGCCTTTGGGACAGCAGGGACACCAAGGCGCACTACCACAGGGGGGACTGGCCACAGCGGACCGAGTTCTCTGTGGGGAAGAACAATGTCAAGTGGAAGCCACTCGAGGGCCCCCGGAAGGTGCTGATGCCACCACTGCACATCAAATTGGGCCTCATGAAGCAATTTGTCAGAACAGTAGATAAGGAGTCGGCAGCCTTCAAGTGCCTTCAATACTTCTTCCCTAAGCTGTCTGAGGCAAAGGTCAAAGCCAGTGTCTTCGTCGGACTACAGATAAAGAAGATCCTGGAGTGCAATGAATTCCCCAAGAAGCTCACTAGTAAGGTGGTTCGTGGCTTCCTGGGCAATCACAAGATCGAAAACTATGTGGAGCTGGTTGAGACTCTGGTGAAGAACTACGGCACAATGGGCTGTCAGATGTCCCTCAAAGTCCATATTTTTGAAGCGCATCTTGATAAATTCAAGGAGAACATGGGAGCATACTCGGAGGAGCAAGGCCAGCGCTTCCACCAGGATATACTGGACTTTGAACGCCGCTACCAAGGACAGTATAACGAGAACATCTCGTTATACTGCGGTGGTTCTCTTGCGTTGACGTGCATGCCTCTCACCGCGCAGTTGGCAGTGCCGCAGTTTGTGTTATACATAGACCTGACATTAACTTGTTAATCTCCCTAATCTCTCTGTCTAATCTCTCCCATCAACATAGTGCTAATCTCCCATTAACACTGCTGTTGTGCGCATGTGCGGGGTCGGTGCACTTATGCGGCGACGGAAGCTCATTTAATGCTAATCTATCTCCCTAATCTCTCTCTCCCTAATCTCCCCCATTAAGACAACTGACGTGTTTGCGTGCAGGGATGGAATTCCTTTCCAGCTCAGACTCCGCCTGCTTGCCCTTCGCCAACATATATAACCTCTTGTTGTAACAGCTCTCTCGCTGTTTTCTTCCTGGTTCAGCAGTTCCACTGCTGGATTATTTTTTCCACCTGAGGACGACCGCGTGTGTTGCGATCGAAACGTCGTGATATATTATTTTTTATTTTATTTTTTTACCTACGTGACTTTACCGAAATAACCAAAGAGTATGTATTCCTGCAGTCACAAAAGCTTTAAATCAAGATCTCATTGCATATTAATAAGTGGAGATGCAGTTGTATCTTAATGATCATTTTCGCTTTGAGATGTTTTGATATGACTCCACATATTAAATAGAAGTCTTCAAGTCAGCCAATGTATCAATAATAAATCTACTATTGCATTTTTCTGTTTAAAAAATAATTTCTCCTCGTGGTCATTGGCATGTTAATGCATAATTTAGTCATGGGGTCCATTTAGTCCATCTGGCCCAAGTTGGTTTTGGAAGATCCAGTGCCTCTGTGGAATAATGAAGCAAATTCCACAAACTTTTTGGCATAATAAGTCTTTTTCCTGGCTTTTATCTTTCAACAAGACTCCTCCAACTATTGCCACCCGCCTATTGGCTAATGCATCTTTCTTAGATTTTTTCCAAATGTCCCAATAGGCATTAGAAAAACCTGCCAAATTGTAAACTGATGCCATGCAAAAGATTGTGGAGAAATGGTAACACATGTGCAACACTAACGTCAGACAAAGTGTTTTGTTTTAAATTGAATGTATTTAGTATACAGCTGCTTGTATGTTGCTTATAAAGTAATTCTGCCACCATTGGTGGGATTCCAAAACAATTTCCTATGTCATCATACAGCACATCACAGAATACGATTTCCTGCTAACATACATTAACAATCTTACATTTCTAAAAACGTCATCATTCTGCATTTGCAAATCAAAGTATACCGAATATATCATAGGTTTATACGATTTTATTGCATAATTCAAACATTTTCCTAATGCACATTCATCTTCTGTCTTTGGACAAGTAGTGATCTTGAATCTGTTGCAACACTACTTTGCTCCTGGCACCTGCAATCCAATCATACTCATTATGCAGGAGTTTGCTATACAAGTAACTTATAATTACTTTGCTATAATTTATTTCCCCAAGTGGAAATCAGTTAATGCTATAACACTTTTTCCCTTGGGAATTACTTTGCTTCAGCACAGCTTAGCCATGCCATAGAGCTCTTTCTTTTTGCATAGCTGCGGTGTTTATGGTCTCAGGACCATACGGACCTGAATACTTTCCATGAGCTCACAATATGCATGCCAGTACTTGGGTGGTCCATTCACTGGCTTCATCTGGCCATCGACCTCCTCGATCCAACACCCAAACATTTGTAAATTTAGATAAATATAACTGCAGTTAGGAAAATATCCCCACAACTGTTTGTACATGTTCACATATCAAACTTCAAGTTAATAAAAAAAACATTTATTGAAGTTATTATTTTCAGATCATTGATCATTTATAACAGTTTGTAGAAACCCATCATCCCATTACTACTTCAAGTTGCATTGAGGAAGATTGTACAGGCTACGTTGCACAATCCAATACAACCAAGTAATCAACATGCTGTATTTGTTAATTGCACGCATTCTTATACAATGCACACACTGTGTATATCTAATGTAATGCTTTCAATCACATAACCTACAGTAAGTATTGTACATCTCAATATATTTTATAATGTGGCTCTGGGTCCAATCGTTGCTGTGGCTCACCTCAGCTCATTATTCCCCTAGGATTGATAAAATGACTACTATTTTAACAAACTTCCAAACTGTATAACAAATGTTAAGGCAACAATCTTAATTAACTACATTACCTGATATCAAGTATAATCATCTTCTGTTTTGCTCTTGCATGGGATTCCTGCCAACATTGCATACTTTAAATGCTAAATTTACGCTGCTAATAACCTAATCTGGAACAGGTGATGTGTATAGTTCACCACGGAGACTGATTATGCCCAGGTCTGGATTTTTCACAACTTTGCGACTTCAACTGGCTAGGGACCCTACATGATGCAACTCTTGGTTTAAAATGTTCTGCTATAGGCAGAAAACCAATTATAATATTGCATTATTCCTGATTTAGTGTTAAATTAAAGGACTGTGAGAAATGGTGATGGCTTAGGGAGAGGTTTTCATCCAGAAGTAGATTTTGATTATTGCTAATGATGATTATGATGATGTTTTACGATTACAGGATATGTGTTTATTGGGCAAGAAATGAACTATTTGAGGATTTTACAGTTACGTAAATGTCAGTGCTTTATTCCACTTTGGAAACTATCGTGAACATATGCTATGGCTTCTACGAGTCTGATCCAATTGGATTACATGTTCAGAGAGAATGGTCATGATATCATCCCAAGCTTCTGCAGGTCATTTATGGCCATTTCAGTGTCTTACTAAACTATGCCTCACAAATTATTCTGCAAAATGTAAAAAATACCTTGCCACATGGGCCTTTTTTTTTATTTCCTTTCGCGGTGGGTGCTAGCTTGCATAACTGGTCGTACGCAGAAAAATTGCTGATGCATGTGCCCAAATAATTGCTTCTCCAAAGTTGTTTGCTTTGTAAATAATTTGATATTGAACCAAAACACTTCAGAATAGTCAACACAATTGTATAGTATCATGAAATATAGTGCTAATTATTCCAGTTTTGTTATTAGAATAGTGTTCGATTTCAGACAAAATTGTGGTGATGTCAGAACCTAAACCCCATGTTGAAGTACAATTAAACTCAAAATTAAAAACCTAGTAATTACTACACCTGGATTAAATGTGGGTATCTTTTTTTAAGTTTCGCAGAATTATATGTGAATCTTTTGAATCCACCTCTGCTTTAACCATAATTAATTTACGTACACTCTTCCCAGGTGGCACTGTGACAGGGCACTCAATTCACAGTTGGATGATTGCAAGTTCTTAATTGAATCCACTTGGGTCAATAAAATGAGCACTGCTTTGTGGAAAGTGAAAGCGCTATGGATGTTATCACCCCTGCCATAGATATCTGGAATTAACAAGCTTAGGGACTTACATTGAGATGAGCACTGTCCATTTCCCATTCGGTATGCAGACACCTCTCTCTTCTCATTTGAGAACATGTCGCGGCCATTTAGATTTGACACTGAAGGAAAATATTCTGCAAATGTATTGCAATTCAAGTTGGCTAAACTCAAATTTGACCAGTCTACTCCAGCAGTTCAGAAGCACAGTCGCAGAGTTGTGATCACATCACATCAACTATTTGTGATGAGCGGCACTGGTTGCCAGTCTGGCAGTGAATCGATTTCAAGCTGTGCATGTGTAGTGACAGGGTACCATCTGTTGACCAGAAGGGATAATTACGGGTATGGGTGCATTATATAATAGCCAACGATAAGAGGGACATAACTGGGCTAAAGGTCAGTGGCTGCGATCAGTCGGGACGCTCGAGGAACCTGCTCAAAGGTTCTAGAAGAGAGCGTGGCCGGAGGCGGGGCTTGGCCAAGCTGAGGAGTATATAAGGGGGATGTAACCAGAGGTTCGGGGCTGTCGTGGGGGTCTGCGTCCTGGCTGCCGTTGCTGTCTTCGCCGTCATCTCTTCTTCATCGTCTGGCAGCATGGCCGATCTGCTGTATGAATCCCATCGTCGTCGTCGCTGTATTAATCAGCTAACTATATAGTTAGACATCAGCGATGGGGCTTTATGAGTGGGTCAGCCATGCGTAGCCCAATATATATGTTGCTCAGTGATTGTGCCTGTAAAGTGTGAGAAATAAACAAGGAGCCCTTTACACGTTGTGTCTTGGAAGTCGCTCACTACATTTGGAGTCAGAAGTGGTCGAAAAGCAAGAATGTCTAAGTATCAAAAGGAACAGAACCCACCTGTGGCGTCTTCCGCCGAGGATAAGAATGACACACAGAGCCCTCGGCAGCCCCAGGATCCGCGGTCCCGGTTACCGACTCCGTGGCTGGAGGACTGATTGCGCCAGAGGAGATGGGAGCCAATTCCCCACAGTCGGAGCCCGAAGACGGATGGCGGATGGTGACGGCGCAGTTCGAGCTCCTGCGGGAGATGGTCGCGCAGCTTGTTACGCTCATGAGCGTGACTGCAACAATAGGTCGGGCTGCATAGAGCTCGCCGGAGAGAGGGGAACAGGCGCCGGCGATTGACGTCCCAGTGGAAATGTGCACGTGCACGGCGACCGCCATTACGCGTGGCATAGAGGACACGCGGCCGGCGGTTGCCATTATTAAAAGTGCGGGAGAAACATAGCCGGGGGCCGCCATTTTGCAACCTGAGCGGAAATCGCCAGAAGCGACGACCGCTCCAGAGACACGTGAGAAAATGGCCAATCGGGCCAGTCGGTTGCCTCCTGTCAGAGAAGTCATCGCAGCGGATGGCAATTGGAGCGCTTTCATCTGGCGGTTTGAAGCGGATTTTTGGTCCATGAACTGGACTGAGCGAGGAGGCACTGAGGGCTCTGCTGACAGCGCTGAACGATGATGCCCTTGCAGCGTTCTGGGCCATCCCCGCCGAGAAAAAGGCCACTCTTCAAAGTGCGTATGCCGAGATGGCAGCTGTGTACGAGCTGCCTTCCAAAACATGCAAGAAATTCCTGCAGCGGAGGCAAGGGGAGGCCGAGACGCCTCCCGCCTACTGCAATGCACTGTTGGCTTTGGGAGAGGCGGCGTACCCTGCAGTGGACCGGATGGCCCTCGACTCTCTTGTCATGGAGAGGATGTTGGGGCTGGCGTGGGAGATGGAGGTTGTCCTGCCGGTGGTCGATGAGGATTTGCAGATGTTCCGTTGGACCGCCAGATGCTTGCAGGCCCACGAAAAACTGCACCGGTGGTCCCAGATGGCGACGCCTCGCAAAAACTCAGGGGCAGGAGACCGTGGGAAGAGGGAGATCGCCTGCTGCGGTGGTCCACCGTTACTTGTTTCCGTTGCGGCCAGCTGAGGAATTTCGTACGGGGGTGTCAGAACCAGGCTCGACCCCCGACGATGGCTCCGGCGTCCTCCGCTCTAGCGGTGGCAGCATCCCAGCCCCTACAGGCGAGTCGCGACACACCAGACACCCGGCCTATATCGCCATCTCAGGCATCTCGGGTTCCGCGGGTCATCTCCACACCGCATCTCACCGATAGTGCCGCCGAGTGGCAGGGGCTACCTGCAAAAGGGTTGTCTAGCTCAGGTACAAAGTTGAGGAAGTTGGCACGCCAGGTGATCGCGGCCGCAGCGGGCTCCTCGGCGGTGATGGGTTTCATCCAGGGGATCGAGGAACGTGGCCTAGTGGACACAGGTGCTTCCGCCACCATTATCTCTGATATGATTTTTATTTGTTGCTGTCAAGGAACCAGCGTGTTAAGCCAGTGGTGAATGCATCCATAGCAGCGAACGGAGGGCGTATGGGGATCATAGGGCAGATAGAGGCCCGCGTCGAGATTGGCGAGATCATGGTGGTCGGGCCTGTCTTGATCTCGAGGACGTTGGCGGTGCCCTGCCTCTTGGGCACTGACTTTTTGAGTAGGATGCTCTTCAAAATCTTGATTGATAAAGGCTGCGTGGAGATGCCGTCGGGCCGTTGACTGTTCTTTTTTCAGTCTCCACACACAAGTGCGGTTGTGAGTGTCACGGTCCAGGCCCTTGCCAGGGACTCTGTGGAGATTCTGCTGGGATCGCAAATGTTGGTACTTTTACGCTACCGCAAATAATTGCAATTTGCTGACCCGGAGGCAGGCGTCCTCTTGACTCCGTCTAATATGGCGACCCGTAGCCTGCCGCTGGTCGGCGCACAGACGATCTTTCGCCTGAACCAGGAGCCGTTTTTACAGGTGCTTAATGCAGGGCCGGGAACGGCTGTGGTGCAGGTGGAGATGGTGCTGGATCACGCAACAACCACATGTTGCGAGGGTGCTGGGTTTGTGCCTGCCAGGATTGTGGGCGCAGTTGATCAGGGTGTTCGATCGGATGAGACGTGGGCAGAGACATGTCAGGAAAACCCACTGTTGTCCCCGGCGCAGTGGGGACAGTTACGGTCGCTGCTGCACGAGTTTTCAGATGTATTCAGTAAGAGTAAGTTTGATATCGGCCAAACTTCCCTGTTGCAACACCGCATTGATATGGGGGAGGCCGGCCCGATTCATCAGAACTCGTATTGGTTGAGCCCACAGGAAAAAGAGCATGTGCAGCAGGCGGTGGAAGAGATGTTAGCTGCCAATATAATTTGGGGAGCGCCCGTGGTGCATAATGGCAGTCTAAGGTTCTGTGTAGATTTTCATAGACTAAATAAGGTTTCAGTGGCCAATGCGTACCCGCTCCCACACATGGATAACTCCCTGGACACATTGTCCGGTGTGCGTTTTTTTTTCTAAGCTGGACTTGTTATAGAGGTTTTGGCAACTTTCCCTTGAGGAGTCGTCAAAGCCGAAAACTGCGTTCCGCATGCTCCAGGGACTGTTCCAGTTGAATTGGCTCCTGATGGGATTGCACTTGTCCCTGGCAACTTTTCAGTGGCTTATGGAACTCGTCTTGGCTGGCCTACAGTGGGACTTCTGCCTCGTCTACTTTTATGATATTATTGTGTTCAGCCGCACTTTAAAATAGCACCTCCAGTGGTTGAAATTTGTGTTCTCATGGATGCAATCAGCCAATCTGAAATTGTTCCAGTTGAATTGTTGCCCGATGGGATTGCACTTGGCCCCGGCCACTTTTCAGTGGCTTATGGAACTCGTCTTGGCTGGCCTACAGTGGGACTCCTGCCTCATCTACTTGTAAAATATTATTTGTTCAGCCGCACTTTTGAATAGCACCTCCAGTTTCGATTGCAACACAAGCAATCATCATCAGTGATAAATTAAATAGAAACACAAATCTAGTATACTTAGAAATGTAATGTAATACAACAGAGAGTTGGATAACATAACAGTCAACACCCTATCTGGTTGATTACGTTCTTCCTGAGAATGCTAAATTTGAGAGAGATTAAACACAGAACCAGAAACATAGACAGACACACAAGCAGGCAGACATCACAGAGACACACAGAGAGAGAGCAAACATAGGCACAAAGAGACACTACGCCTCTGTGTCGAGGCCTTAAATAGAGAAAGGGGAGGGCGGGGGCGGGGAGAGAGGGAGGGGTTAGAGAAATTAGCATGTCCATGAGTGGAAACGGTGAGTGGCAAGGTGTAAAAAGCTTGAAAGAGGGGGGCAGGGGCAGAGAAAGAGGGGTTAGAGAAATTAGCATGTCAATGAGTAGCACGATGAGTGGTACGGTACGAAAGCTTGGAAAAATTAGGAGGCAGGGAGAGAGACACACTAAATTAACTAACCTAGCAAAAATTTCGAAATGTAATGCAATGCAACCCCCCCCCTTACTCTATTTAAGGCCTCGACACAGAGGCGTAGTGTCTCTTTGTGCCTATGTTTGCTCTCTCTCTGTGTGTCTCTGTGATGTCTGTCTGCTTGTGTGTCTGTCTATGTTTCTGGTTCTGTGTTTAATCTCTCTCTCAAATTTAGCATTCTCAGGAAGAACGTAATCAACCAGATAGGGTGTTGACTGTTATGTTATTCAACTCTCTGTTGTATTACATTACATTTCTAAGTATACTAGATTTGTGTTTCTATTTAATTTATACCTGACGATGATTGCTTGTGTTGCAATCGAAACGTTGTATGCTAGTATTTAATTTAATTTATTATTTTATCTTTATACGTGACTTTACTGAAAGAACCAAAGAATAATTCCTGCAGTCACGAAAGCTCCAAATCAAGTTAGCACCTCCAGTGGTTGAAATCTGTGTTCTCATGGATGCAATCGGAAATTAAAACCCGCTAAATGTAATTTGCTGCAAATGGCGTTCATGCGAGATGAGCCGACTCTCAAGTCCGTGGGTGAGGTGCGCAATTTTGTTGTGTTCGTGTCGTACTATCGTAGATTTGTGCCGCAGTTTGCCACGGTGGTTAAAACTCTCTAAAAACCAGAAATTCAAGTAGGGGTGGAGAAGGAGGCTGCGTTCGTAGCCCTTCCTGAGCGGCTTTCCAATGCACCACCACTCGAATATCTGGATTTCTCCCTGCCATTTGTTCTGGACACGGACGCTAGCGACACAGGTATAGGAGCCATCCTATCCCAGGTTAAGAATGGAGTGGAGAGGGTAGGTGCATTTGGCATCCGCGTCTTATCCACCGCGGAACAACGGTTCTGTGTCACCCACAGGAAACTCTTGGCCATGGTATACTTCGTACAACAGTACAGACCTTATCTCTATGGCAGGGATTTTTGTTGTTCGCCCTTCAGTATTCCCTGCGAGTGGAGCAACCTTCCGGCCAGCTATCACGCTGGCTGGAAATTCGTCGGGAGTACTCGTTCCGAGTAATATGCCGGAAAGGGGTGCGGCATTGTAACGCTGACGCGTTATCCAGCCGCCCCAGGGTGTGCATTGTGCGTATTCATCAGGCGCAGGCTACTGTAAACCTCAGGTGGTGGGGCCTCCAGCCGTCATAGCAGCATTCGATGAGGGGGAGCCCGCCGAGGTGGTCGTGCCAGGGGACAGCGTTTTAAATCTTACATGTGCCGAGTGGGGGCGGTTGCAGATGGAGGATGTGTCCCTTATGGCATTGCGGTGTCGCACTGAGTTGGGGCATAAAGAGTCCGCTCCCACTGACAGCCCACGATCGGTTCTTCAGGACGGCCTTTTGATGTGATGGGATGAAGAGCTGCACCGTCACCGCATTGTGGTTCCCACCGCCTTTGGGGAAAATTGACACGGCTGGTGCATGAGGCTAAATTGTTACATCTCGGGGTGCGGAAGATGTTGTTGACGTTGCAGCGCGACTTTTTTTGGCCGGGGCACTAAGAAGATTAGAACATTACCATACCATCCCCAAACGGATGGTATGGTGGAACGCCTGCATAGAACTCTGAAATCCATGCTCTGTCAGGCAGTTAGTGAGGCTCAAACTGATTGGGATCTGCATGTTCCAGGAGTCCTGGCAGCATACAGGATAGCTCCCCATGCTTCCATGGGATTTTTCCTCATGTAAAGGAGGGAAAATTAACCCTCCATGGAGGTTCAATTGGGCCTGTCAGAGAACAAGGGAAAAACGACCTTGCCTACGCCCCTGCAAATTACCCTAAAGCGCATTTCGGCAGCACGTGAAGCGGCCAAAGTAAACACCACCAGAGCGCAGGCTGCTAATGAAAAGAATGCGGGGTGGCATGACCATGTGCTGCCATGGCCCATAGGGGACCGGGCATGGTTGCACTGCCCACAGGTACTGCTGGGAACATCCCGCAAATTACATCGGCCATAGCAGGGTCCCGTGGAGGTAGTTTAGGTCAAACGGCCACAGTTCGTGCTTATACGGGTGGGCTGTCTTTGTTGGTTTGTCCATCCTTCACGATTGCAACCTTATGTTCTTCCCTAAACTGACACCTCATCTCCAAGCATTATATGGCCGGTGTCTGATGTGTCCGACGAGCCAGGGAAATTGGCCATGGAGAGCGTGCGCCAAAAGGATTGTGTTGTGACACCCACAGTTTCCGAGCACCTGAAGGTTGGGGAGTCACGAGATCCTGCTGAATGTGAGGGACCACCGGCTACAACCCGGCCCACGTCACCTAAGGAGTTGGGAATGGAACTGACTCCTTTTATGCGAACCCACATCACCTGCAACAAATACGAAGTTTTCCCCCAAGGATGGACCAGCGTCGAGGACCTGGTTAAAATGTGCTATGTTCCGCTAATAGGAATCTCCCTGTGTGTATGTGTATGAGGGGGGTTTGGGGTCGGGGTGCGTGCGTTACGCAGGGACATTTTTCTCTTTCTCCCTCTCTCTCCTCTCCTCTCCTTACGTCTCCCTCTACTTTTCCGAGTCGTGGCTTAGGTTTTCCTTTTCGGTCGCGGTTGTTCCGCCCTAACAAAAACATTTTCGTTAGCTTCGTTTTTTTACTGTTTTTATTGCGGAATTCTTCTCCCTGACATGTTTTGATTTTGTTAGTATTATCAGTTGTTTTTATTCTTGGGTCTTTCGGTATAGTCACGTATATAGGTTCAAACAAAATAAGAAAAAAATAACAACTACGACGTTTTGATCGTAACACAAGCGGTCGTCTTCAGGAAAAGGGGGTTAGCTTCCAAGGCAAACTGTTTATAAGGGTTTGAAATGGGCGTAGTCCAAATGTCAGCAGCCAATAATAATGTAAGTGATGGGCAGCCAACCCGACGGTGGTTGGTTTTCCACCAAAGGGCTGCCAGCTGAAAATTAGCATGTTAATGAGAGATTAGCATGTTAATGGCAGATCGCACAGCCACAACCAAGTGATCGGCGCGCGAAGTGGCTGTGTTAGTGTTAATCCTGTGAAATGGGTGTAAAGCACAATTAACATCAGAAGGTGGTAGGATGGGAACATCATAGCCAATTATGACTTAAACTGATTGATAAAGTCCTTCCAATGATTGCTCAGTTTGTACCCATCTTCTCAGTTGAAATTGTGTCTGTGTCTATATATGTAGTGGAGTAACTCGCGTGGGGTTTTACAAACAGTGTGCATGCACGTGTGAGCCGCGGACAGTGAGGTCACATCAGGGCGAACAGGTGCTGCAAGAGAAAGCAACGCGAGACTACCAATTAAGATGCATTGCCGTGATTGGTTGGCTGCAAATGTAGGTGCAGAGTAGGCGCCTCGGAGTCTGCAGATTGAGGCGATAGCAGCGGACACCACGTGCGGGAGGCGACGGGAGAACGCCAGCTTAATTGGGGTGTTTAATGAGAAGGAGGAGGATAATTACGGAACGGGTGAGGCAGGGAGTTGAGTTGGTTGGAGTGAAGACAAGAGGAGAGAAAAGAGAAGTCCGGGGCCCGCTCTCCACACCTCGTCCTCTCCAGCAGTGATGGCTGATCCCCCACTGTATGCAAGGGAGAGGTTGGAGAAGTGAGGGCAGACATGCTAGCAGTAGAGAGGCTAGCGGAATTCTCAGTGTGAGTGCGCGAAAACTAGCAGTAGAGAGGCTAGCGGAATCCTAAGTGTGAGTGCGCGAAAACTAGCAGTAGAGAGGCAAGCAGAGTACATAGTGGAAGGCTACCAGTGGAGAAGCTAGCAGAGTATATAGCGGGAGGCTAGCAGTGGAGAAGCTATCAGAGTATATAGCAGAAGGCTAGCAGTGGAGAAGCTAGCAAAGTGTATAACGGAAGGCTGGCAGTAGAGAAGCTAGCAGAGTGTATAGCGATAGGTTAGCAGTAGAGAAGCTAGCAGAGTGTACAGTGGGAAGCTACCAGAGGGTGTAGTGATAGACCAGCAGCGGAGAGAGCGAAGCGAGTGGAGCGTGGCAGGCAGGATAGCAGTAGAGAGGCTAGGAGAGAGAGAGCAGGCAAGCAGAGGAGAGGCTACGAGAGTGAGAGAGAGCAGGCAAGCAGTGGAGAGGCTAGGAGAGAGTGAACAGGCAAGCAGTGGAGAGGCTAGGAGAGTGAGAGAGAGCAGGCTAGCAGTGGAGAGTCTAGGAGAGTGAGAGAGAAAGCAGGCAAGCAGTGGAGAGGCTAGGAGAGTGAGAGAGAGAGCGGAGTGAGCGAAGCAGGCGAGCAGCACAAGCGGGAGAGTTGCGACAGAGTTACGGGGTGTTGAACGCGAGGAGTTCTGTTCAATAAAAAGTGACACAAGGAGATAAAAAAGAAGTTGTCTGCATGAAATAAAAACACTGCATATTTATGGATGGCTTCATGAACGAATCTTTGTTGATAGCCAGTGGGCTTACAAAGTACCTTTGTCTTAGAGAAATCAATTTCGTGTGAGGCCATCGCATTATTGCCAGGTCGACGTAGCCCTTGAGGGTTTGGGACACATTACCGCAAACGTGGCAAGATCGGAAATCGCTGCAATCCTCAAAAACGCTAAGCCACCTATTGGCAACATCAGTAAGGATGAGCGCTTTGAGCTTTCTCAATTAAAAAAGAGAGATGACATCGTCATCCTCTCAGCCTACAAGGCCAATGCCATAGTCATCATGAACAAAGTTCAGGACCGACTTAATGATGGTAGCTATACCAAAATTAAAAGAGATCCCACCAACCGCCTCGTTACGAAAACCAACAATATCATCACTACTCTTTGGTTCTTTCGGTAAAGTCACGTAGGTGAAAAAATAATAAAAATAAAATAATAAAATAATGAAAAATAAAAATGAAAATAACAAAATAAATAACGACATTTCGGAAGCAACACAAGCCTCCATCAACAGGTAGGACAGCCACAGCAATATTTTTTTTTGCTAGAGTGGACAAGAGCTGCTGGCAACAAGATATTATATAAGGAAAGAGGGTGGGGAGGAGCCAGGGGGACAGGGGGGAGGGGTGGAGTTGAGTGCCACTAACCAATCACCAACGGCCGGTGAGAACAAAGGCGGAGCTGGGAGAGGTGCCGGGGGCGGGGGCAGTAGGGAGGGGGTAGGGGGGAGTGGGAGATAACGACATCGCAGGTATGACACAATGCCGGAGTGGTGCACTGAGTGGGTGTGGGGGGTGGAGTAGAGTGTTGAAGAGACTGGAGATACGGGTATGAAAGAAACTAAAAGAAAACTAAGATTTTACCTGGTTGATAATATCTTTCCAAAGATTGCTCAATTTGAATCCATATTCTCGGTTGAAGTTATGTCTATGTTTGTATATCTGGATTGCTTCATGGACAAATCTCTGGTGGTATCCAGACGGCTTGCAGAATACTTTGGTATCGGAGAAAACAATATAATGAGAACCCACCGCGTTGTAGCAGTGATCAGCCACGGAGGAAGAATTCGTCCTGCCGTGTTTCAAATCGGCCTTGTGCTCGTGAATACGGTCTTATATCGTTTCTCCAATGTAACAATCACCACAAATGCAACTCAGTTTGTAGACTCCAGGGTACTGCAAGTCAGAAATGACATCCTCTACGGATGGGATCAGATCACGGATTTTATGTACTGTACTGAATCGGACCTGGATCTTGTGTTTGTTTAAGATTTTGGAAAAAAAAATTGTAACGCCTGCTATGTATGGCAGCGTGATGGTTTTAATTGGAGTCTCAGGAGGTTATCTCTCCATGGTTGGAGAAACAGCTTTGTGGATAATCTTGTCCAAATATCCATTCATCTTTAGGGTCCGGTGTACATGTTGTAATTCACTGGACAGATGGTGTTGGTCAGAAATGCAGTGGGCCCTATGTGTAGTGTTTTGATGAGGGAATTATTTTGTGCCGGATGGTGGTGGGAATCAGGTTTCAGATAAGAATCTGTGTGGGTGGCCTTCCTGTAGACAGAATGTCCCAAAGAGCCATTGGGCCTCCTCTCAAACAGAACATCCAAGAACGGTAGCTTGCCATCCTTCTCCACTTCTATGGTGAATTTGATGGATGGGTGTATGGAGTTAATGTGGTCGAGACATTTTTCAATGCTGGTAGGCCATGTGGCCAAATGACGAAAGTATCATCCACATATCTCTTCCACAGGGAAGGACGCAGGGTGGATGTCTGGATGGCGTCTGTTTCAAATTTCTCCATGAAAACATTGGCTATCACTGGTGACAAGGGGGAACCCATGGGAGTACCCTCATTTGTTTGTAGAAAGTACCAATCCAGGTGAAGTACGTGTTGGTAAGGCAGTGCCTAACCAGCGCAGGGACATCAGGGTTCAGTCCATGTTGGACTAAGTCTTCAATTATTACTATGGTGTCAAGCACTGGAACTTTGGTGAATAGAGAAACCTCATCAAAGCTGATAAGGACATCATCAGGGGACAGTGAAATGTCCTTGATTAGAGAGACCAGGTGAGTTGAATTAAGTACTGCTGAAGTGGTCTTGCCAGTAAATGGAAGCAAAGTATCCGACAGAAAACGGGCTAGTTTGTAGGTAGGCGAGTTGATCGTGGACACGATGGGCCACAGAGGGGTACCTCCCCACCCTCTTGCCTTAAATAATATCTTGTTACGAGCAGCTCTTGTCCTCCAGCAAAATGTTTTCTTGCTGTGGCTGTCCTACCTGATGACGGAGGCTTGTGTTGCTTCCGAAATGTCGTGATTTAATTTAGTTATTTTCATTTTTATTTTATGATATTTTTTATTATTTTTTCATAATTTTTATTATTAATTTCACCTACGTGACTTTACCGAAAGAACCAAAGAGTATGGATCCTTGCAGTCACGAAAACTTCAAATCTAGAATATCCTCACTGATTCGACATCTTTGATCGAACCAACCGAGCGGTTTTCTTAAAACCCTCTACTGCTAGACCACCCAGATTGTATGGCTTACCAAAAATCCATAAAGAAGGGACACCCCTTCGTCCTATCGTCTCCACCATTGACTCACTCACCTACAAACTGGCCAGATTTCTGTCTGAGACCTTACAACAAATCACTGGTAAGACCACCTCAGCTGTACTCAACTCAGCTCACTTAGTATAGTTAATTAAGGACATCTCACTATCTCCAGGTGATTTTCTTGTTAGTTTCGATGTGGTCTCTTTATTTACAAAGTTCCTGTGCTTGACACCATGGACAGTCCCCCCTGTGGTAGTGCGCCTTGGTGTCCCTGCTGTCCCAAAGGCAAAGATAGCAGGGAAACTTGGTAAAACCGCCTTGGAGACCCATCAGGAATGCCACCGTTTTGAAGTCTCAGAGGACCTCCCAGCCGTACTCATCATACTTCAAGGCGTCCAGCAAGGTCTTGATGCTATTGTAATCCTCTTTGAGGTCAACCGAGTGAGCCAGTGGAAGAGATGGGTACTTGTTACCATTACAGAGCAGCATGGCTTTGAGGCTCCTGGATGAGCTGTTCAAGTGCCTGACACCATTGTAATCATTGAAGATTTGGTCCAACAAGGACTGAATGCTGATGTACCGGCCCTGGTGAGACACTGCCTCACCAACACTTACTTCACCTGGAATGGAACATTCTGCAAACAAGTTGAAGATACCCCAGTTGTAGCCAATGTTTTCATGGAAAAATATGAAACAGGTGCCATCCAGGTATTCTTATGGGAGAGGTACGTAGATTATAAATTCGTCACCTGGCCATATGGCCGACCAGCTCTGAACCAATTCCTCAACCACATCAATTCCATACACCCAACCATCAAATTCACCATGGAGGTGGAAAAGGATGGCAAGTTACCATTCTTGAATGTTTTAATCTAAAAGAGACCAGATGGCTCAATGGGACACTCTGTTTACAAGAAAGCCACCCATACGGATGCCTACCTAAAACCTGACTCCCACCACCATTCATCCAAGAATAATTCCCTCATCAAAACTCTACACCGCACCATAATGCTTGATGTATTTCCGACTGTCAACACCTAGCCAGTGAACTGGAACACGTACACCAAGCTCTCAAGATGAATGGATATTCAGACCACACAATCCGTTAAGCGATCACCCTAACTGTTTGGAAAGAACCATCTGAGGACCCAATTAAATCATCACCTTGCCATACATAGCAGGGGTCACCAAAAAGATTTCCAAAATCATGAGCAAACACAAGATCCAGGTTAGATTTAACACAGTATGTAAAATTCGTGATCTGATCCCATCTGTGAAGGATGTCATCCCTGACATGAAATACCCCAGCGCCTACAAATTAAGCTGTGTCTGCAGCAGTCGTTACATTGGGGAAACTAAGTGACACGTCTCGGACCATGTTTGTAAACATAAGGCAGATCTGAAACACGGTAGGACCAAAACCTCGGCCGTGGCTGATCATTGTTTTATTGCGGTGGGCTCACACGAAATTTATTTCTCAAAGACAAAGGTACTTTGCAAGCCCACTGGCGATCAACAAAGATTCGTTCATGAAGCCATCCATATATATAGAAACAGACACAATTTCAACTGAAAATATGGGTACAAACTGAGCAATCATTGGAAGGATGTTATCAACCAGTTTAAGTCATAATTGGCAATGATGTTTCCATCCTACTACCTTCCGATGTTAGATGTGCTTAAACCCATTTCAAACTTGCGCTTTCATAGGGTTTACACTAACACAGCCACTTCGTGTGCCGATCAATTGGTTGCGGCTCTGCGATCTTCCATTAACATGCTAATCTCTCATTAACATGCTAATTTTTATCTGGCAACCCTTTTATTGTTGGAAAACCAACCACCGTCGGGAAAGCTGCCCACCTCTTCCATTAACATTGGCTTCTGACATTTGGCCTATGCCCATTTCAAACCCTTATAAACAGTTTGCATTGGAAGCTAAGCCCCAATTTCCTGAAGACGACCGCTTGTGTTGCGATTGAAACGTCATAGTTTTTTGTTATTCTTTGTTATTTTCTTTGAACCTATCTACGTGACTTTACCGAAAGACCCAAGAATATGAATTCCTGCAGTCACGAAAGCTTTAAGTCAAGATTAATTCAGTTTTCGTTAAACAGTAGAAATTCATGCTATTGTAGTGGCATAGCACTGGCTGCTGGCGGAAAAGGGGATTTGCGGTGTACGGCAGTCCTGACGTCAGCAGGCCACAATATAAACGAGAGAGGGATCTCGGGGTAAGGTGACAGAAGGGGCCCACCAGGAACCCGCTAATAGGTTCCAGAAAGGGCGCATGGCCGAGACGGTGCAAGGCCACGCTGACAGTATAAGAGGGGCTCCTGTGGGGGACCTTGGGGCTGTTGCTGGAGTTGGGATCCCCGTCATGCGGTTCAAGATCATCGCCACCATTCTTCTCGTCGTTGCCACCATTCTTGTCAGACAGCCTACCAACTGTTCTAGCTAGGTAGTGCCGCCGACAATAGACAGCCTTAATAATTAGGGTGTTATCCCGATGGTGCTTGTTAACTAAAGAAGTGCCTCCAAGTCTTACTTTCTCCGAGTTCAGTCACTACACTATTACAGTGACCAGTCATTATACTTGTCAGCAACACGAATTAAGGCCTCGGCACAGATTCGTTGTCCTTCTGTTTATCTTGGTGTGCATCTCACTCTGTCGGCAAAACAATCCCCTACCTCCACGTGGTGCCGGACAGGCAATGCTGTCGTGGGCAGTGCTGTGGGGGGAAGGCCAATTGCGATTGGCCTTTCCCCTCATGCCGTTTGTGACCAGCACAACAGCCAAAAGGGGGCTCTGGACGGGTGCGAGGGGCTGGTACCCCTTACACCTTCAATTAATTACCGCTAAACCACGATGGAAATTTTTAATTAATAAGCTTGTGCCGGAGGCCCCAGGGGGACAGGCATCTATGACTTCTCCTGACCAAACTCCATTTGGCGGAGCCAGGAGACTGAATCCTTACCCTCGGGGCTCCTCCAGAAACAACAAAAAACTACTACGTGTGGCCACGTGGAATGTTCGAAGGCTCACTGCAAAGGAGAGGCTGCCACTCCTCTGTCGGGAGCGGGACCGGTATCGCCTGGATCTCTGTGGTATTCAGGAGGTCTGATGGACCGGCTCTGGCTCCTGTCACCATGAGGGGTGGACAGTCCTCTTCTCGGGGTAGGAATCTGCCAAACAACAAGGAGTGGCTCTTCTTCTGAACAAAATAATTAAGGGAGCTTGGGAGCGTGGCGGTGAGGTGTGGGGAAGCTGTAAGCCCCAGGCTACTTTGGGCTCGCCTTCCCATCAAGAGGCGAGGAGTGGTGGTCGTGGTTACTTATGCCCCCACTGAAGATGGACATCTATGGAGGGATGCAGGCAAGGCCGATGAGTCAGATGCCTTCTATGACCTCCTGTCACAGCTGCTAGCGAAAGTGGCCTCTCGGGATAGCGTCATCTTGTTGGGTCACTTCAATGCCCGAGTTGGTCATGATGCTGGCACCCGGTTTGGATTGGAAGGCATGGGCTAGATCAGCTCAATAACAACGGCAGGAGGCAGCTAGATTTTTGTGCAGCCCATGGGCTTATAATTATCAACACGCTGTTCCGGCATCGGCACATCCACACATCATGGATGCATGCCGGGTCCAAGCAAGAACATCTGCTGGACTACATAGTGAAGGAACAGCAGATGTGGGCCCATGTCCTTGACACCAGGACCGACCGTGGAGCTGATCTGCCGACTGACCATCGACTTGTCATCTGTAAAATGTGCCTACCATTCTTCCACTCCAGTGGTGGGTGTATACCCAGGACCCCATTCAAACCCTTAGTGGCATGGTCTCAGCTAGCTGATGAAAGTTGCAAGGGAGAATTTAATCATCGCTTGCATCTAGGGTTGGCATCGTCCCCCACTCCTCCTGATGTTGCTAAGTGTGGCTAACTTGTTCTAGGCTGCTCACTATGTGTGTGTCTATTAACTCTCTTGATCCCCGAACGAGACCGGAATCCCCCTCGCGCTCCCCCTTTATCCCTTGGCCCAGGCCCCGCCCCTTGCTGCATCAAGGATGTTGCCCCCGCTTCCAGCCACGTGTCCTTAACTCCTCCAATCGAGACACTGCTTCAGCTCACGTGCCCTTAGCTCATCCAATCGGGGCACCCGGCGCTCCTCCAGCACTGTGGCTGGCGCGAACCACAGAGACATCTAGCTGTGTCTCTGCACAAGTACACTATTTCTTTATTTTGTTTCGGGGCTTTATTGTAAACCGATAGGGGGAAGCGACATAAAGTAATCACAATCACCAATTGCAGATGGGAAAAAGATAGCAATGTGAAACATCCATCCGTCTGCAAGCAGTAGATTTTTGTTACTTCAAATATAGATGTCCATGTATGGCCATGTGACACTTGAGCTAAGATTGGAAGATCATGAGTTCAGATCTCCCTGTAGTTGATTCAATGAGGTATCCAAAGAGTACCAAACATCGACTTTCATCATTTATAACCAGGAAAGATCCCATTGAAAATATCTCTTTTTTTTAAAGACACATCCGAGTTGAAATAAATACTCTGTGCAAACAAACTAGGAAATTGGACAAATATTACTGTTTTAAGTACAAAAACCATTACAGTGTGAAACAGCACCGGAAACCATTACAGTGTGAAACAGCACCGTAAACCAGTAAATTGTGAACAGCACCATCAACCAGTAAATTGTGAACAGTGCCGGAAACAAGTACAGTGTTAAAAGCGCCATTAATCAGTACAGTGTGAACAGCGCCAGACACCAGTACAGTGTGAACAGCACAGCAAACCAGTACAATGTGAACAGCACCGGAAACTAGTAGGGTGTGAACAGGACCATAAACCAGTACAGTGTGATCAGCGCCGGAAACCAGTGTGGACTGCATGCCGTGCAAACTTGGGGGAGCATAAAATGCGCCCTCGGATAAACAATGGATAAACAATTGTTCGATTTTCACCTTTCCCAAAACATATAATTTAGAATCATCGTTCACAATTTCTCAGCTAAATTTAAGCAAAATTACGTATTTTGAGTTCCCAGAAAAGTGAAACTTTGTACAATGTACCATTTTTAAATCCTTTATATTAAGTTTGCTTGCTTGCTTGCGTGCTTGCTTGCTTACGACCGTGCAAATCTTTCGGTCGTTTTTTAACCCACTTCCCGTGATCCAATCGAGCTGACATTTCCGCACAGACTCGTTATGCGAGACAATTAATGTTCGTGAAAATGTTTTTCCAAAATTTTACACTGTTTAGGGAAAACAAATTTAATATTTAATTACCAATTGCTTAATACTGGCAGACACTCATCTGACCCATAGGTGGCAGCCATCTCAAGCCAGAGGACGAGAAGACTAGCCGCCACGCATATAAAGGATTTATAGTGAAAAACTTTGTTTTTACGGGTTTACTTGTTTTTAATCCTTTATATTAAGTTCACTTGCTTGCTTATGACCGTGCAAATCTTTCGGTCGTTTTTTAACCCACTTCCGTGATCCAATCGAGCTGACATTTTCCACACAGACTCGTTGTGCGTGACAATTAATGTTCGTGAAAAAAAATTCCAAAATTTTACACTTTTTAGGACAAAATATATTTAATTACCAATTGCTTAATGGTGCAATGCAATCATCTGACCCATAGGTGGCAGCCATCTCAAGCCAGAGGACGAGAGGACTCTAGCCGCCACGCATATAAAGGTTTTATAGTGAACAACTTTGTTTTTACGGGTTATGCTTGTTATAGGTCAACATCTATTGTCCTTTGGGGAGACTGGCCCTTGCTGTGCGAACATTGATGCTCCACCATCAGTCGAGATAGACATTACCCCATTGCCGATTTGAGCAGGAAGACAGTTTATAAAAGTTCACTTGAAAAAATAAGCACTGACTTACTTGAATAAATGCACACCCATGAGTGCACTTGCAAAGTACAGGCATAACACAGTGCTGTGTATATTGGATATCATAAATGAAAGTCTGCTTCCTTTATAGAGTTTTGTTAAATGTTGCCAATGTATTTACCATTGGCCCATTTGCAATATGATGGGCAGAATAAGTGTTTTGTAGAGCAATTTAAGGTTTAATGGAACAGAAGTGAAATTATTAGTCAAAGACTTAGAGAGTGGCTGCCAAGAATAACAAATACATATCTCTTCATTAACAGTGGGATGTGAAGTAAGTCCTATTGTTGGACCAGTAACAGGTACAGCTATATATTTACGTGCCAAATTAGGGCCAATGGAGACATTAAATGGTTGGATGTGAACTTCCACAAAAAGCCTCTCGTAATAATCATTTACATATCCTGACATTTTTATAACGTCATGTAGCGTTTGCTTATTTTGTTGTACCTTAGGTTTTGAGTAATATTTAAATAATGTCAGCATTGCCAATTATTTTAAGGAAATAAAGTGTACAGAGTCGAGGAGGGAAAAAAACACGTCCATTTATCATCTCAACATCTGCTCTCCTCTTGTCCCCCAGAGTCTTCTTGGCTATATTTCCATCCCAACAAATAAGCATGCTAGGGAATTCCTGAAACGCTGTAGGAAACATAATCACCTTAGAGTCCACTTCATCATTATGGAATAGAAACTCTAACACGTTGTCTCCCAGAAAAGTAATCATTGTCACTCGTTAATTCCCCTGCCTATAATCATTCTTTAGGGGCCACTAAACGAATATGGATATATAGTATTCTCACTTTTGCAATGTGTGTTTAATAAATAATATAAGAATAGTCCTTAAACAGGAAAGCCTAAGTCTCAAGGCCTGAAGGAGGGTCTTGGCTCTTGGCATAGGAAAAATAAAGCTGTCTCTGGTGTGGACCAATCAGTTTCAAAGACTATACATATATTATCAGAGCATGTTTTTATTTGCATGTTCACCACAAGTACGTGTGGTTAATGAAGACAGGATTCTTTTAATAAGGATTCTGCTTGGTGTTTTAACATCTTGACACCTGTTTAATTGCCAGAAAGGGTAAAACCTATTGTGATATATTCTTTGGGTATTTCAGTAAAGTCACGTAGATAGGTTCAAAGAAAATAATAATAAAAACTACGACGTTTTGATCGCAACACAAGCGGTCGTCATCAGGAAAAGGAGGTAAGCTTCTAAAGGCAAACTGTTTATAAAGGTTTAAAATGGGCATAGCCCAAATGTCAGCAGCATGGGTGGGGCAGCTAATGTTAATGCAAGTGATAGGCAGCGACCACGATTGGCGGTGGGTTTCCACCGATCAAAGGGCTGCCAGGTAAAAATTTGCATGTTAAAGTAAGATCGGTGAGCAGTCTCCACGGCGAGCGCGTTGAGGTGGCTATGTTAATGTGAGAGATTAGCATGTTAATGTAAGATCACAGTGCCACCGCCGCGTCGAGGTACAGCGCGCGAAGGTGGCTGTGTTGGTGTGAGAAATTTTACCTGTGAATGTAAAATCGGAGAGCTGAAAATAACAACTAACATCGGAAGGTAGTAGGATGAGAACAACACAGCCAGTTATGACTGAAACTGGTTGATAACGTCTTTCCAATGTTTGCTAAGTTTGTACCCATCTTCTCAGTTGAAATTGTGTCTGTATATATGGATGGCTTCATGAACGAATCTTTGTTGATAGCCAGTGGGTTTGCAAAGTACCTTTGTCTTCGAGAAATCAATATCACGTGAGCCCACCACATTAAAACAATGATCAGCCATGGCCGAGGTATTGGTCTTGCCGTGTTTAAGATCTGCCTTGTGTTCACGAACATGGTCCGAGACATGTCACTTAGTTTCCCTAATGTAACTACTACCACAGACACAGCTTAGTTTGTAGACATTGGGGAATTGCATGCCAGGGATCACGTCCTTCACAGATGGGATCAGATCATTGTATTTTATACTGTGTTAAATCGGACCTGGATCTTGTGTTTGCTCATGATTTTGGAAATATTTTGGTGACCCCTGTTATGTATGGCAAGGTGATGGTTTTTATTGGTTCCTCAGATGGTTCTTTCTGGGGAGATAGCTTTTCGGATTGTGGTGTCTGAATATCCATTCAACTTGAGAGCTTGGTGTACGTGTACCAGTTCACTGGCTAGGTGATGATGGTCGAAAATACATAGAGCTTTATGGTGTAGAGTTTTGAGGAGGGAATTATTCTGGGATGGATTGTGGTTGGAGTCAGGTTGTAGGTAGCCATCTGTATGGGTGGCTTTCCTGTAGACAGAGTGTTCCATTGAGCCATCTGGTCTCTGTCACCGACAGCCCAAGAAAGAATGTGCTGGCGCCACTCTGTGCTCTCCTCATTAGCGGCCTGTGCCCTGGCAGTATTTTCCCTTGCCACAGCCCGTTCCTCCGACGCAACCTGCCGTGGCACAGTTACAGCCTGCATTTGTTTCCTCAAAGCCACACCCAGTTAAATGCTATGGGGGGCCCATACTTCTGCTTGCACATCAGAAATGGAAAAAAAACTAGCATTCGACAAATCATCCACACGGGAATATGGTATGCACCAGCCACCGTTATCCTGTTCAGTTTATGGAAGTCAACACAGAACCTCAAGACTAACGTCTGACTTTTCCACCAGCACCACAGGGCACCCCAGAGACTGGTCAATTACGAAAACGAAATTATATCCACTGACAACATCGCGTCCACCGCCAACCAATAGGGGAGCCAGGATTTTCAGGTAGGGGGGCAACCCCTCCAGCAATGAAAAATTACAGGAGTTGTTAGTAAGTAAGGACTTGTCCCTTGCTTTTTATTCGACGCGTGTGCGGCGATGGCACAGCCATCGATCGAGGGTCGAATTCGAACCGTGTGTGATCAGCATCTCGCTCGCTGAAGGTATGCCTTCCCCCCATTGGCTCCGCCATTGTCGCCTGCTCACATGTTCATTCTCCACTGGACGCATCTGATATGAATTCTGGCAAACAGGGATGCATCTCCCGTATCAATATGGTGCAGCAACAGAGAAGTACGACCGATATCGCACTTACTCTTACTGAAAACATCTGAAAATGCAGCAACAACAACTTAAATTCCCACCGTTGTGCCTTAGGCAAATCAGGATTCTCGTTACAAGGACTTCTGCCCACATTTCATCTGACCCGGCTCTCTTCTCCATCGCTTCCGTGATATCTGTCGCCACCGCCTTGCAACACGCGGGCATCACATGGGCCAACACGGTACCCGCTGGGACCACAGCCGTCCTTCCACCCACATTCAATACTTATAGGAGCGGTTCTTGGCCTGCTCTTAGGATCGTCTGTGCACCCGCCAGTGTAAGCTCATGGGTCCTCCGAATGCAACCGCCAACGACATCATTGTCCGGGCATCGCTCCGACATCCCCGCGCGATGTGCCCTGGCCGACCGCACCTGAAGCAGCGATGGCGGGCCCTCGCTGCGGAGCGGTCACCTCCCCCCTTGGTCTCCAACCTTGAGGCGGTCGCGAAGTCTCGACCCCGGCATCGAGCCCACCCATGTACCGCCGCCGTCACCTCCCCCCCCAGCTCCAGATCCTCCTCCCTTAGCGTCCCCCCACTCCCCACTGACAGTCTGCGCTTCCTCCTCCCAAATTGGCAGCATGACTCCCATCTGCTGTGCCAATACCAGAATTTTCTCCATCACCAGAGAATCCAACTCCGTCTCATTCAGCCATGCGTTGCTACCTGGCCCAGTGCCATCAACGAGCTGTGATAAGCGAGGGGCATGGTGGGGACTGCTGCAGGATCTTGCTCTGCATATTTGATGGGGAATCGAACATGGCCGCCATTTCACCATATGCCTTTGGTAGCATAGCCCTTCACTCCTCCGGCACAGCTCAGAACACCAAGAGGGCATCGTTGTCAAGGGCGGTAGGTAGGGCTCTCAGCGCTTCCTCTTCCGACCATCCGATGGCTTGATACATCGCCTTGAAACTTCGGGTGTAGCGCCCCAGTCACCTCCCGCTGCTACAAATTATTTTACAGCCGTCATCCACCATGGGCGATCAGTTGTTCTTTCCCGTGCTACTGGCGCTGTAGTTGCTTCGGCCGCCATTTGGTTAACTCGCGAAATGGCGACCATCGGTTGAGCGGTTTCTAGCACGGGGACTCCCACTATGCTCCTCCTCTCGCCACAGTCGTGGCAAGCTGCACGGTGAGCTGCTAGACCCCTGCTAACAGCCGGTCCAGCCATCCCGTTACCCTGTCCCATTCCTCGTTTATTTATGTTGGCCGGCCCCCTCTCTCATCGTTACCGCCACCACTCCCTCTTCACTGGCGGAGTTGTTCACCGGGTTTCCACTTGCTGCAGGGGGGTCTCCTCCCCATCCAAAGTCGTTGTCGGTGAGTTATCCTTGCGGCCATGCTGTGGCATGATGACACCCCACTTCTGACACTTCTTGTAATGCCGACTTGACACACATCTCTTGAGATGGCACTTTATTGAAGACACGTTCACGTGACATCAGGCGGAGTCCCCACTGCAACATCCCCGAGTCTCCCGCGCATCTCCCTTATATACCAACCGAGTCCACGCCCCCCTTCCCGAACCTTCTCGCTGACTTTGGACACTCGCTCCACTGGCAGACTCTACCGTCCTCTTCCGTCACCTGACCATGCTCCCTTCTCGATCATTATCGTAGCAAAAAGTCCCTTCGCACTAACAATTGATACCCCTGTCATTACCTCCGTGGCCACTAGTGCATTCTCACTGTAGGGTGACTCACCTGTTATTACCTCCCTTGGCCACTAGTCCACTCACATCGCATGCAGGCTCTATTGTCATTACACAAATAATGAGTAACTGGCTTAACCATCACCTCACTAAACTTGAGAAAATGGTTTAATCCAAGGTGACAAGATCTCACGTAAGAAACTAGGATTTCAGTAATGCTGCCTCTGTGCTGACATATCCATTATGAGGCCCTGAGTCACCCCCTTTCGGTCCTTTGCCTCTTGGTGACATTTTACTGTTATGGCCCCATGACTTCCACACTTGAGATTCCATGGTCATATATATATTTTAAGTTTGCAGGTAATTATATGCTTTCCATTTCACTCTTATTTTTTATTTAACTCAATTATTAGTTGTGAATTACGATATTAATCATATTTAAAGTTTCTAATAATTTTGATAGAGCAGATTTTTCCGTAAGTTAATTAGAAAAGACACATTTTGCTTTATTTGTAACTCTTTCAAACTTGCTTTTGACTCAATTATGCACTACATTAACATTACTGGGCATGAACGGTGGTGAGATGTTAACTACCTCACCTGACGCCTGTATATTTGGAGTTTGCATGTCCTGTGGTCACATGGATTTTTCTCTGGGTCCTCCGGTTTTTCCCTCCACATTTATAAACATGTGTTTAGAGTATTTGGCTGCGATACATTTCCACATGATCGGCTACTTCGTTGAGCTATTATTTGTGGCCAGGTCGCTTCTGAAAAAGAGCTATGTAGCTTAGTGGGCCTTAGCTGGTGAAATAAAATTAGTTAATTAATAGCACTGCTGGGTACTACATCTCCCATTATCAGTAGCTTTATTTAATAATCTGTGCTTTTATGTGCCTAAAAAATGATGCCTGAGTTTATTGGCATTAACATTAGACATATAGGTGACTGCCCATAATTAGCGTAATTAGTGCACGTCACGCTGAGCCTACTTGCATGCAGGCAATTTGTACAATTCCCACAGTGTGCCAATAATTGCTCAGGGGAATTGCCAAAGCTTGCCTTCCTCCATAAGTGTATTCTAAAAACCATGTTATATCACTTGCGAATTTAGACTAATGGGTGTGCATGTTATAAATTACATTCCAAACATAAATCCTTTGTTATCGCTTGTCTGAGACAAGCGATAACAAATCTCAGTGGCCTCTCACTAAGATTTTAAAGGATTTGAGTGGGGTAACAAAATATATATTATTATGCGTTTCTAATATAAATCTGACTTTAATGTAAAAGAGCAAAGGTTTTGCAAAATGAATTCCTTCCCTAATCCTGATGACAGACCTGCAAATAATATTAATCATGGCGACGTGAGTACCAAAGTAATATGTTCTGCTCTCGCATAATGTCCATGATGCAGACATTTTTAGTCTGTTGATGGCCGGCAATGCAGCAATCGACTCATTTCGTTGAGCTGTACACGATGCACTATGGTGCATATGTAGTGACATGGAATGAGTCACTGCCGCTGGGAGATTGGTAGACAATAGAATTAGGGGTAACAGCCCGTTCTACCAGTTGCACTTGTGGGCAAGGCACGGAGCCCTCTGGGGGATCCAGAGGGGTGCGGGGCCGAGGGCGGAGCCTGGCCACGCTGTTCAGGATATAAGGCGAGCTCCGACTCACTGTCGAGGTGGCTGCGATCTGGAGTGAAACTCGTTGTGTTGTCGTCGCCGTGATCGTCGCCGTGATCGTCGCCATGATCGTCGCCATGATCGTCGCCCTCTGCAAACTGTGGATATGGCGGCATGTTGGCTGTCCTGACCCGGTATAAAGTTATCCCCGATGGCTGTGAAGGCCGGAATAAAAGAGAGGGAGTACCTCCTAGTGTCTGTGGATTCGCACACTACACATGAGCGTTCAGGGTTTCAGTGCAATCGTCCTCTGCGTTTTAACATTGCGGAGTAGCACTGATTTCTGATTGATTGGTACCCCAGTCGCGGAGTTAAGTACACCCCTGGAAAAAATAGCATCCCAGAAATAAAATATTTATTTGCCTCGGTCATTTTGTATTTGAATACACTGGGGTACCAACATAAGGATCATATCCTGTTCATTACATTCGAATAAAAAGTATATTGCCCAAGGGAATACAGCAGATGCACACATATGCCAACATTGCAGCATTTAATAATTACAAACGCTGCCTATTTTCAACCACCGAACCCAATTATTAATTTGCTAATGTCAAACTCTAAAAGCAACCATCTGCTTAACAGGCATTTCCCAAGGATGTGAGAACAACAAAAGCTTTCTCTGGCCGGTTCTGTTGCCTACTATAAAAAGCAAATAGATTTCGGCGGCCGTGGCTGCGCATGGCAAACACGCTAAATTTTGCAAAGCACCACACAGAAGCCTTTGATTTACATTGAGCACCGATTCTTTGCACGGCTAGCCCTGGGCTCAGCCTGGTATGGGTCTGGCTTATATGATAATGGTTCCATCATGGCCAGCGTTGTATAGCTCCCAAAAAAAGCTCTGACTGCCGCGTTCTCTTGTCTGTGCTTCACTGTCAGAATGTTACATAACCAGGCGGGGCTGGCAGGACACAACATTCTAAGCACCTGCTCCCATTTTAATTCATGGATGCCCGGCTCTCGATTTGACATGGGTGCATTATTCTGCAGAAGTTTTTAACCATATTTTGCTTTGAAGCCTACGCAAACGTTGCAATGTCCTCTGCATTGAAAGCTAGGCCTTCACTGAGTTTTAGTTCAAAGGATATAATTTGGTCATCACATTGAAAGTGTATAGTAACCAGAGATACACATACCCCTCCATGATAAAATATATATTTTGATATGGCCCACGGGCTAATGCCAACCCCTTTAATAAATCGAAGATGTCAATGAATGGAACTATATCAGGGCTGTTATATTAAATGGCACCCACTGTGAAACCACATTGGATCCAGATGATATTTACTAAAAAAAACATTCTTCAGGAATTAAATCATGGCTACTAAGGCACTATGATATCACAAACAATGGTATTAATTCTGCATCCATAGCATGTGTGTATGCATATATGTTAAACTTCTTTCACACCATACATAGCCTAACGTGCTGATTGGAGGTGCGGAGTCATCAGCCTTGATCTATCCATGAATAGATGAAAGCCCGCCCCTCAAGCCATCACCGTGTCTCATGGTCTCACGATGTAATAATCTATCTTCTGCGCACGAGCTGATTTCATTGCTCCATCTCCTGCGGTGGACGTACTCTCGTGTGTGTCATCTCCTTCGAGCCCCTCTATCATTTGTCTCGACCACCAGCAAACGTCCCTACTGGAGATGTGTCCTGCTGCAGGTAATTTACATTTCCTAACTGCCAATATGTTGTCTCTAATTTACATGCATGCTCTGAGCTATGTGAACCTCTTCCTTTCCCTCAGCGTTATTCCAAGAATGTATTCCTGCATGCTCCTTTGTCCATTTTTGTTCCATTCTCTGTCAATTTCCATGCATTTAATGCACACCACGGCAGGTAAGAGACACTGATTTTAACTTTATGCTTTTGACTTTGATATCGGCCTTTTGCATTTCATTTTTCCAATAGCACTCCAACCTGTTCTCATCCACCTCATCCTTTTAATTGAAATCCACCTTCAATAAATGCTCTAAGTAAACATACCTTGGCACTTTTTCTTGTTCTATCCCAAATACCTTCAATTGTTTGGTGAACTGGCTATGGATGGCTTTCAGTTTTGCTCATATTTATCTTTTCCCATTCTTATTATTAAGCATCCCCATTACTGCAATGGGCCAGCGTGAATAGCAAACTCTTTGCTGAACATCTAGGAATTGCACCAATTGAAGTTATGGAGAAAAGATGTGCAACGCTTGCCAGGAGATGCCATGCTTCAGACAAGGCACGAGTGCACTAATGTGAGAAGGTGGGAGGGAGAGCCATGGTATTACTTTCACATGAACTTCACTCACCCAATTCCAGGGGAACATGCAGATATCTGTAAGGTGGAGGATCACAAAGGTTACAGATGCATGTGTAGTGTCTGTCTCGACCTCGCTGTGCACTGCGTTGCACCGCTATCTGAGTAGTTAACCTCGCATTCTATAAACCTTCAGAGCCAGGGTGAACATCCGACTCCAGTGTATTTATACTCTTTGGTTCTTTTGGTAAGGTCACGTAGGTAGAAAAATTAAATAAAACCAAAAATAATATATCACGACGTTTCGATCACAACACAAGCGGTTGTCCTCAGGCGGAAAAAATAATCCAGCAGTGGAACTGCTGAACCAGCGAGAGAGCTGTTACAACAAGAGGTTATTTATGTGGCGATGGGCAAGCAAGCGAGGTCTGAGCTGGAAAGGAATTCCGTCCCCGGACGCAAGCACGTCAGTTGTGTTAATGGGGGAGATTAGGGAAAGAGAGATTAAGGAGAGAGATTAGCATGAAATGAGCTTCCGTCGCTGCATAAAAGTATCATTCCCGCATATGCGCACAACAGCAGTGTTAATGGAAGATTAGCACTATGTTGATTAAAAAGATTAGGCAGCGAGATTAGGGGGATTAGTAAGTTAATGTCATGTCTATGTGTAACACAAGCTGCAGTGCTGCCAACTGCGCTGTGAGGCAAGAGCGTCAACGCAAGAGAACCACCGCAACGGTGGTCGCGCCAGTGAGACACAAAGCCCATCACACAGCCAGAACCATCGATATATCGAGGCTAAGGGAGCAGAGGTGGCCATGTTAGTGAGACCCGAGCCCGTTAATGCAGAGGCACCTAACAGGGCAATCCAACTCAGAGAGTCGGAGATAACAGCCAAACAGTAGGGAAGAATGGAAGCAATGTATTTAATGAATAGAACGAGGTAAAACTGATGGAAAACACAGCACAAAATACAGCACCTGTTAATACTTGCAATATCAATACAATGAATGAACACTGTAGCATCATAACATTGTCTTAGATAACATGAATCTCAACAATAGGTCCTGGATGGACCAGGCACCTACATTAGCACTGAATAGCTATACAACAAGAGAATACTACTGTGATAAATAAGGTCATTTTGTGTAATCACCATACTGCAGCGTAAAAGTACAGTGCTGTATATAACACTGAACTGTGGATGAGATACTTCTTCATCCTTGCTCTCAAGACTACATTAAAGTTACATGGGCATAAGTCTGGCTCGACTTATCCAATTACAAATAACTTTCACAATAATGCAAGTGGCAGGCTTCATTGTCAACTAGGCCTCATATTCATCGTAACACTTTAACAGCATCAAAAAGGCATGTACAGCATTATAATGGCAATCTTAACATTATAACAGCATTCCCAGTATTTTAAGAACATAAACGAACTTACAGACAATGCTTCTTAAAGTCCCAAAATGAACAGATGCACCTGTCTTCACTGAGATGCTATTTGTGCCTCCATTTTGTACTCTATGTAACGGATGACACGCTTGCCTCGTGGCTTAGATAATCTTAAATCGTAACGTCCTGGTCATGTGATCAAACTCAACACCATATCAGGAAGTTCTTGTGTAAACACACCCACATATCTGCCGTGGGGCAAAACAGTGTCAGTGATTGGGAGACGACGTTTGTAGGAGGCACCTTCTTTATTTAACATATTCATGGTCTCGTCTACACACTCTCTACAGTCGATTAGCCTACCCTATATACACCACTAGCCGTCTAACACTGACGGCGCTGACTGAGACAGCCAACAACTATCCTGCAGCGCAATATCTAGCGAAGACGGCAGCGATAACGGCGATGAGACGACAGCAACGACGAGACGAGTCCACTCCCAGAACCAGCAGCCTCGAGCTCCCGTTCTCGGCTCTTTTTAAATCCTTTATATTAAGTTCACTTGCTTGCTTACGACCGTGCTAATCTTTCGGTCGTTTTTTAACCCACTTCCCGTGATCCAATCGAGCTGACATTTTCCACACAGACTCGTTGTGCGTGACAATTAATGTTCGTGAAAAAAATTCCAAAATTTTACACTTTTTAGGACAAAAATATAATATTTAATTACCAATTGCTTAAAGGTGCAATGCAATCATCTGACCCATAGGTGGCAGCCATCTCAAGCCAGAGGACGAGAGGACTCTAGCCGCCACGCATATGAAGGATTTATAGTGAAAAACTTTGTTTTTACGGGTTATACTTGTTATCCTACCAGCACAGCCTGGCTCCGCCCTGACCGCGCCTCCCTTCTCGAACCCACTAGCAGGTTCCAGGTGCCTCCAGATGGGGTCCTCCATGACCCTTGCCCTAGCTCCTCCTCTCTGCCAACACACCCGTGCACACCCTCACCGGCGTGTGTGCAGTAGCAGCAACCACAGTTGCTGCTACTGCTGCCCACCAGCCAGCACGATTACACTACACATGTGTAGTGCCTGAAAGTATGCGTCACTCGCTGAAGTTGGTGTACGCACGCACGGCGTACAGTGGGAGCAAACGAGATCGAGGTGTTGCTGTTGCTAGGCGTGAGGAGAGGTTCGGAGACGAGTAGGGAGCAAATAAGGACACGGGGCGCTGATTGGCTGGTTGTTGTTGTCGAGATGTGAGGTCACGCTGTCTAAGGACGGTAGCAGGTGGCAGGGAGTAATTAAGGACTCCCCTATCCCCTCCCTTTGATGCTGCTATTCCTGCATAATGCACGGGCATAAGTAGTACTAATCACATACCTGCATTTCCCATAAATATGCTAAATTCCTCTTGATATGCAAATTACTTTGTCAAGGCGCTGTTCCCCCTCCAACCCAGCTTAAATATACGCTGCCAAGCCTGGTGGTGTTCATTCAGACGCTGTTTTTCTGACAGACCTGTTCTTCACCTGAGGACGGCTGCTTGCATTGTGGCCGAAACGTCGTGAGAATTATTTTATTATGTTTTATTTGTATTGTTTTATTATTTCCATTCTACGTGACTTTACCGAAAAAAACAAGAAGATGAATCCCTGCAGTCACGAAAGCTTTAAATCGAAACTGTCGTGTCAAGTCGAGCACTACACATGTGAAGTATTGGAAAATGACGGCAGGAAACTCCTTGACGGGAACACACTTCTTTTATTAAATCTTGACTTGTAACAATACAACGCGTGGCCTCTCTTCTTCACACCGCACTTCTCTTGACTCAGGATTCTGTGCTGCCGGCTCTCTGTGCCTCGTGTAGACTCCGCGCCTCGGCTACACTCCTCTCTCGCCTCGTGTAGACTCTGCGCCTCTGCTACACTCTCCTCTCTCGCCTCGTGTAGACTTTGCCTCTCTCGCGCTGGCTACACCGTATGCATACTCGGCTCGTGCAGACCGTTCTCTCTCGCTGGCTACACCGTATGCATACTCGGCTCGTGCAGACCGTTCTCTCTCGCTGGCTACACACTACACATTACTCAGCTCGTGTAGACCGTTCTATCTCGCTGGCTACACACTATACATTACTCAGCTCGTGTAGACCGTTCTATCTCGCTGGCTACACACTATACATTACTCAGCTCGTGTAGACCGTTCTATCTCGCTGGCTACACACTATACCTTACTCAGCTCGTGTAGACCTTCCTCTCTCGCTGGCTACACACTATACCTTACTCTCTTCTACTCTCCATTACTCTCCTCTCCGGGCTCTATCTCTACACCTTCGTCTTCATTCTTAGATGGTTCCACTTCTGCCCCTTGCTCCTCTGTGCATCACCTTATATACCCCTTCTTCCCGGGAGACGGAGCGGATGCGGACCTCAACGTCGGCACCGCTCCTCCGTTACCCAATCCCCACGCGCTATCCCCACGATCCGGTTCCGCTCAGCGCGTGTTTCCACTCTCCGACCAATCACACCGCGCTGCTACCCGATCACTCCCTCTGGGCGCGTCACCGGCACACAGCCAATCAGCAGCACTACCCCCACCCGCGCACTGACGCCTGCTCCTCCCCGTCAGCGCGCGTCACCACACACACACCCGTACATACGCGCTGGCACACGACATATACACCCAGCGCGTATCACCACTACATCACCCCCTCCCACATAGCTCGCAGCCGGCCCGGCTGCTAACAACAACCAACCACGACGATAAAACGACAACCAACAAAAAAAAACCCCATAACCCCCCGAGTGTGCCCCGTAACATAACACAACAACAACAACAACAAGAATAACTATGTACAGATTGACAATGAACGCGAAAAGTCAACAATAACACGATACGAGCAAATTCGAAACGAACGCGCCCCACGTCCCTGCGACTACACGCAGTGACGAGGCGCTCCAACTGCCCCGACTCCTCACGAGGCAGGTCATGCAAAGTAGCACGACCTGGCGCGAGTCCGTCTGGCTGGTCCATCGTATGGGGCGGGACACTGACGACCGTCCGGCGGTTCCGGCCGCTCCAGACGGCGCGGAACGGGCCTGAAAGGGCCGGCCCCGCCGCGGAGATCCGGCCGCCGGTGATCGGCAGCTGTCAGTTCCGAGACACCTGGGAGCAGATCAGGCGACAATACGTGTGGATCAGGCAGAGACATTTCCCCCTCTGGGTCGCCGGTCACGTCACACGCCCGGCCATCACGACACAAGGGGAGGCCATATGGAGGCGAGAACGGTTTCAGTCGGGAGGGGTGAACGTACCACCGGCGCTTTCCCCACTTTATCTGAACGCACTGGGGCCGTGCAACGCGCACGACCTCCACGGGTCCCCTCCACGGTCTCAACAATTTAGGCGACGTAGCCAAGGGTGCCTGAGGGCAATGCAGCCAGGCCCTGTCACCTGGTTTCCATTCGTGCATGGACACCTTCCGTGCCCGCAACCGTTCATTAGCAATTTGGCGAGCCCGCGAATTAAGCCGTGCGGCCTCCCTCGCCTCTGTCAGCTTATGAATATTAAACTTAATATGTTCTGCCAAATTAGAATTAGTTCGTGGAGCGGACAGGCCAAGTTGCGTTTCTATTGGCGGGTCAGCTTCCCGACCGTACATCAAATAGAATGGGGAAAACCCCGTAGCTGCATGGGGGGCCATTCTATACGCGGCAAGGACTCCCGGGACCTGCAGGTCCCAATCTACATGTGCCTCGCACACCTGCTGGCACAGCATGGAAGTCAAGGTTTTGTGGAGTCTCTCCACCATCCCGTCAGTCTGCGGGTGGTACGGGGAGGTACGCACCTTCTTGGTACCCAACAGATCGCACACCTCTTGCAACAATTTACTCGAAAAATTTTTACCTTGGTCGGTCAGCAGGCGTTCGGGAGCCCCCTTGTCCAGGACATAGCCCTGGACGAAGGCATCCGTCACAGCCGCTGCCGACTGGTTAGCGAGAGGCCACGCCATAGGCCATCGGGTAAAGTATTCGACCCCCACTAACAAATATTTATTCCCTCTCGGCGTGACTGGGAAGGGCCCCAAAATATCGAGTGCAACGAGCTCGTTGGTACGCGAGACCTGAATAGATTGCAGCGGTGGATTAGCTGCCACGGCCGGTGGTTTACGCCTGGCGCACTCAACGCACCCCTTCAGAATATGCACCACATCACTTCCCATTCCCGGCCAGTAATAGTCACGCTGAAGCAGGGCAAGCGTCTTGTTAACTCCCAAGTGCAAGAGGCGTTCGTGTGCCGCCAAGACAACCCTCCCCCTCACAGCGGAAGGCACCACGAGTGCGTTCCGCCGGGACAAACTGTCCCATTTCAATAACACGCCCCGCTCAAGTACATAGGAGCCGGTACGCTCCTGGTCCCCCTCGGGACCCCCAACCTTGCGGCGCAATGCTAGCAGCGAGCTGTCCGCCATCTGGAGGCGGCCCCATTCGCTGAGCGACAGCGAGAGCAGCGAGTCCCGACCCTGAGAGGCAGTGGAATCATCCCCACTCGGTGCGCCCGCTGTCGCAGCCAGTGCCCCCATCTCCCCCGCAAGCGTCGGTTTACAGCGCGCCGATCCCGACAAACACGCGCATTCATCACAAGGCAACAACCGCGACAAGCAATCGGCATTCGTGTGTCGCAACCCCTTACGGTACGTAGTCGTAAACTGATAGTCCTGGAGGACTTCCAACCAACGCGACAACTGGCCCGAGGGCTGGGCGACCCTCAATGAATACTGTAGCGCCGCGTGGTCCGTTCGGACTGTAAAGTGACGACCATACAGATATGGCCTAAACTGCTGCACAAAAAAAACAATGGCAAGCAGCTCGCGACGGGTGACACAGTAGCGCTGCTCCGCCGGAGACAACACCCTACTACCGTAGGCGACAACTCTTTCGACACCCCCAACGACTTGGGATAGCACCCCCCCAATGCCCGTGTTGCTAGCATCCGTGTCCAGCAAAAAGGGACTGGCAAAATCGGGATAACACAAGGGTGGGGCACCCACCAAGGCGTCCCGGAGGGAGCGAAACGCGGCCTCCTCCTCCGGTCCCCATTTGAACTTCACTCCCTTCGCCGTTAGAGCGTGCAAGGGTTTTGCAATAGTGGCGAAGTGCTCAACGAACCGCCGATAATAAGAAGCAAACCCGATGAAACTACGCACGTCGGAAACGGACGTAGGTGTCGGCCACGAACCGACACAATCCGTCTTCGCGGGATCGGTGGAGATCCCCGAAGAATCGACAATGTGACCCAAGTATCTAACGGACCTACGAAGGAGGTGACATTTGGCCGGTTTAAATTTCAACTTAGCCGATCGCATTCGCAAGAACACCCCTCTCAATCGCCGGAGGTGTTCCTCAAACGTTTTACTGAAAACAATGACATCGTCCATATAAATCAAGCATGTATCCCACTGCAAGCCCGACAAAACCAGCTCCATAAGTCGCTGAAACGTCGCTGGAGAGGAGTGAAGTCCCATGGGTAACCGGTTAAACTGGAACAGCCCCCCTGGAGTCCGAAATGCTGTCTTAGGTTTCGACTCTTCGTCGAGCGGCAACTGCCAAAACCCCGATAACAAATCAAGAGTCGAAAAATATCGCGCACCAGACAATGCATCGAGGGACTCATCCATCCTGGGGAGCGGATACGCGTCAGCCACAGAGATCTTATTCAGGCGACGGAAATCAACGCAGAATCGCAGGGACCCGTCCTGCTTCTTAACCAGCACAATAGGCGCTCCCCACGGGCTAGAGGAGGGTGAAATAATATCGGCTTCTAGCATATCGTTAACAGCCGACTGAACATGTTCCTTCTCCACGGGACTCAGTCGGAAGAGATTTAGCCTGACCGGCGCCGCATCGCCCGTTTCAATGTGATGGTGCAACAAATCCGTGCACCCAATGTCATACTTATGTTTACTGAATACATCAGAGAATTCAATGAGCAACTCGCGCAGCGCACCCAACTGCGCCGCCGACAAATCGTCCGAGGCGGCACATAACGAATGGACCCACTCAAGGTCTTCCCTTGGCTCAACGTTCCGCGCGGGGCTCGAGCCCACCTGCGCAACCAACCCATCATCCCCAGGAACCTGCGCCGCGTGAGCCAGCACGGTGCCCTGCGGGATGACAGCTGGTCGCGACCCCGCGTTCAAAACCATCACAAACGGATCCCTGTCAGCCCGCACCAAAGTGTGAGCCACCGATAAATCAAGACCCCCGACAGCCTTGTTAGAAGGACCCAAAAGCATACTCTGTCCCGAAGCCTCCCTCACCCATGGTTTTCGCAACCGGAGGGGAATCAACATCTGTGAACCCGGGGGCACTTGCACTGTCTGCGTCGCCACCGCTTGTATCGTAGCGCACGCCGTCCGAATGTCAGTAGGGCCCGTCAAAAATGAAATCCGGCGACCCGATGGCAGTTCAATGCATCGTTGATCGATAAGAATTTTAATGGGCATTTTAGCCAAAAAGTCAGTGCCCAAAAGACACGGAACTGCCAAAGAAGACGAAACGAAAACGGGTCCCGATAATTTGATATCTCCAATGCAAATGGACGCCCTAACCTGACCGATAATGCCCAACAATCCCCCATTAGCGGCGTAAAATGGCACATCCACTGGAAGCAGCGGACGACATTGGACTGGAAGAATATTATAAATGAGGTCCGATATAATAGTTGCCGATGCCCCCGTGTCCACTAACACCCTAATCTCAACCCCATCAATAGATCCCGTAACAACGGACGAACCCGCCGAAGCAGCCACAATTCTATGCCCCAATTCCGCCCATTCAATGTCTCCCTGGTCCCGGCCGAACCCCCCTCGCCGAACCGAATCCCCGAACCTTAACCGGCCCTCCTCCGCCGCAACGCGGCGTCCCATGTGTGCCGAATAAACAGGCCGAGCGTGTGAGGTGCCGCGACTTGCCGGGGATTGTAGAGATGACTTGGGCTCTCGGTCGTCGTCCAGCCGAGCTCCCATGGCGCGCTGCCGCGGAGCGCGGCACCCGGACGCCACGTGGCCCCGGAGGCCGCAGTTATAGCACGTGACGAGGGTCGGAGTAGATCTTGGTTGCTCCGACTTTCGGCCCGATCGCAGAGGCGACCGGGCCCCCGGCCTCCAGTCCCCTGGTCGTCCCGTGGCGAACACCTCCTCTCGTGGGCTGACGACTTGGGGTTCGGCGACCACCAACCCCGGGGCTGCGACGACAGCAGCGTTGCAACCAACGCCTTGCTTCCGTTGTAGGGCCTCGTGCGCTTGAATACTCGTGGCGACTCTCAAAGAAGAAATATCAATGTCGTCAGCTGTGTTGATAGGGACCCCCAGGTCCTGCGCCAACTTGAGCAGCTGCTCCAAAACCATCGCGTCTTGGCCCTCCTCGTCCATCCGAGGGAACGCAGCATCAGCAAGAGCCAGCAACGCCGTGCGATAGGCCAGCGCGGTCTCCGTGGCCGCTTTCCGTCTTGCGTAGAACTGATGGCGGCATGTAGAGGGAGGCCCGTAGACCCTGGCCAACAAACCCAGCGCATCCTTCAGCGTGGAGCGGTCCGACTTCCGTGCAGCCCTGAAGGCCGCGAGCGCATCGTCGTCCAGCATGGCGGGCAATGCCCGCAGCGCCGTAGCATCGGACCACGCTGACATCTCTTGATGCGCCAAAAACCTTCGCTGAAATTGGCCCCAGTCTCCGCCTTCCGCCTTGAAGGCTGACAACGTGGGCAGGCGCTGCTGAAAAATGAAGTCATCCGCCTCGTGGTTCCTCTCCGCCTGTCCGTCGGTGTCTAAGATGGCGGCTCCAGCAGCAGACGTAAGATGGCGGACCCCCTCGCGCGCTGATGACGTCGATGCGCGCGCTTGGGAACCCACCACCACGTGGCGCTCGCCGTTCCCGCCAAAAGTAGGCCCAGGCGCAATGGCGGGAATCCCCCATTCGTTTTGGCGGGAATCTGCGGGGCGACCTTGTAAAATGTCCCCCACCGTCCCCGCTCCTCCCGACGAGCTGATCTCCGCCAAGATGGACGCGGCGGCGAGCAGCAGCTCCGCCAGTCGGGAGTGCGCCTCACGAAGCCCGGCGTCTGTCCCCGGTCGCTCGGCCGGCGCCGTCGACGGACCCTGCAGCGTGGGCAAGTCCTCTTCCTCACCCCCCGCCACCAGCGGCTCCGAGTCGTCCAGGTCTTCCTCGCGGTCAATCCCGTGGGTCCTACGGGTCTTCCTCGTCTCCATACTTGGAAGCCCGTTTCCCTTCTGACGCCAGATGAAGTATTGGAAAATGACGGCAGGAAACTCCTTGACGGGAACACACTTCTTTTATTAAATCTTGACTTGTAACAATACAACGCGTGGCCTCTCTTCTTCACACCGCACTTCTCTTGACTCAGGATTCTGTGCTGCCGGCTCTCTGTGCCTCGTGTAGACTCCGCGCCTCGGCTACACTCCTCTCTCGCCTCGTGTAGACTCTGCGCCTCTGCTACACTCTCCTCTCTCGCCTCGTGTAGACTTTGCCTCTCTCTCGCTGGCTACACCGTATGCATACTCGGCTCGTGCAGACCGTTCTCTCTCGCTGGCTACACCGTATGCATACTCGGCTCGTGCAGACCGTTCTCTCTCGCTGGCTACACACTACACATTACTCAGCTCGTGTAGACCTTTCTATCTCGCTGGCTACACACTATACATTACTCAGCTCGTGTAGACCGTTCTATCTCGCTGGCTACACACTATACATTACTCAGCTCGTGTAGACCGTTCTATCTCGCTGGCTACACACTATACATTACTCAGCTCGTGTAGACCGTTCTATCTCGCTGGCTACACACTATACCTTACTCAGCTCGTGTAGACCTTTCTCTCTCGCTGGCTACACACTATACCTTACTCTCTTCTACTCTCCATTACTCTCCTCTCCGGGCTCTATCTCTACACCTTCGTCTTCATTCTTAGATGGTTCCACTTCTGCCCCTTGCTCCTCTGTGCATCACCTTATATACCCCTTCTTCCCGGGAGACGGAGCGGATGCGGACCTCAACGTCGGCACCGCTCCTCCGTTACCCAATCCCCACGCGCTATCCCCACGATCCGGTTCCGCTCAGCGCGTGTTTCCACTCTCCGACCAATCACACCGCGCTGCTACCCGATCACTCCCTCTGGGCGCGTCACCGGCACACAGCCAATCAGCAGCACTACCCCCACCCGCGCACTGACGCCTGCTCCTCCCCGTCAGCGCGCGTCACCACACACACACCCGTACATACGCGCTGGCACACGACATATACACCCAGCGCGTATCACCACTACACATGTATAAACTCCTACACAGCATGCTGTAGTTAGAAACGACACCATAAACCCCCCACATGAGCTAGCCTGTGCACATTTACGGCACAGGTCTAAAACCAAACGTATCATATGGTGTGAACCGATGTTCGTTCCATATTCTAGACTGCTAAATCCATTAGCACATGTGCAAAGTGCAAACTGTGTTTTCATACTGACTTCAGGGCCACGTGTTGTGTGCACATGCTAACATAGTGTGGTGATGGCAAAATGTGTGCATATTCCCTAAGGCCCCATAATCCAGTGTGGGCACATCTACATAATATCCCATTCTAAAAACTGTTTGTCCCATTCATCGTTTTTTTTTTTAATCTGGGCATCACCTTCCCCCCCATCCCTCCACCTTGCTGTATCTCATTTATGTTTTCCTTTGGATTGAGTGGGTCACATCAGCACAAACGTCCGTCATTGTGCAAACATTATATCAATGCAGGATTGTAATCCTTTTTCTATTGGTGTATTACACTGAAATTACATTAATGTAAACTCAGAATATTGCATGTTTTGTATGCAATACTGCAAACCAAAATATGTAATAAGTTATATTTAAGTGTTTCAATCACGAAAATATAAAGCATTCTTGTAATGCTGGATTTACGCAATGTGAAGTACATATACACATTCGTTTTTTTGGGGGTTAGATCGCGTAAATATATAAATATGTCATTAAAACCCGCCACCACACGACACAGCCAACTAGTAAGGGTTGTCACGTAAACAGAACATGCCATTTCGTCACTAGTACAGCACACCGGTGTGTTGGAGAGCCAAGCTACAACATTTACAAACTGAGTACGACGTTTCGCCAGTAATTACAACTAGCTTCATCAGGCGACCGCCAGATTTGTGGAGAAGCCTTACTGTTTCGTTCCTTATATAGAGTCGTAGATGTGGTGACCACGCTTCTGCGCACTTGTACATCTACGATGAGACGGAAATGTGCATTTTAAAAAAAATCAGCGCGATTTTGCTATTCTTAAATGACTATTTGCATTCCAAAGGGTTCTGTGTTTGTCCTACTTACTAGGAAAATTATTTCAGAAATGTACCATTTCATATTCATTTGCAATATTTTGAAAACGTTTCCACAGTTATTTGCCAGTGAGAGTACCAAGAGGGTTTTGATCGGAGGAAATGTGTTTATATTCACTTCTATTGTAATCTGAACAAGCTGGATCCCAATACCATTAACACATTGTCCATCCCTCAATTGTTTCTAGTTTGCTTTACTGAGAGGTATGGTCATGTATGCATTCCATTTCTTCCACATTTCTCATTTACAGTCTATAAACATTTGACAGTTCACCAGCACTGGTTCAAGCATGCCTAACTGCTTATGAAACACTGAATGTTGAATTGGGTTTGCTTTTTTTGAACCAAGGCTGCTGAAATTATGCACTCCCAGAAGGCTGTGTGGTTGATGAGATGTCTAACAAATACCTTGATTTTATTCGTGGGGAGAAACACATATGTCAGGGAGGTGTATTATCCTCTTATTTAATGTACAGTTCAATAATACATGGTTTTGGTAGCAGCTGCGCAAGAACTGCAATTCAGTGAAGGTTGGGAATCAATGTTCTGCAGAGACAGATTAACTGACTCATTTGAAGCTGGCTTGGTGGCAAGCATGACGACAACTCGGCTGTACATAAAGCAGCCTGCTGCACATATAAGTACAGAGCCAATACGCCCATTCGTCAGAACATTGAAAGAGAGTTCTGTTTTTGAACCACAGTGAACAATTCATTACCAAAAACCATAACCACAATTTCCAACGAGACACCGAGTCACAGTTTGAGAACATGAGGCTCAGCGTGCAAAGAAGGCACGCGTTCATCCATTTACAAGAATGACGGATGTGAATAAGATCGCATATTCCATGTGCAAAGCAGACTGGCAGAACATACAAGGTTCAGGCCATGTAGTATTATGGCACTCATAGAACAGTACAACTGTTCCTCCTACTGCTGATGCTTAAGGCTGTGATGGAATTCATAAATCACCAACTGTGTTTCAACAAAAACGTTTGGTTCATGATCAGCATGTGATACAGTGTGTTTCTAGCAGTGTCAGTAAATGCTATTTTTTTCTGAGAAATATGAGCTAACTCACTGACATATACATGTAAATGTTTTTGCTTTGGAAAATCCAATCCAGTTCCTCTATCATAACTTTATTTTCCTTTAATATCTATGGCTTGAGTGGATTTTCCATAACCTAATGTAAGGATTTGCTAATGTTATTTTTGTACTAGCGGTAAGTACCCGGCATTGCAAGGGCGAAAAAGGCAGACACACACATTGACTTACACACAGACATCGACCCACACACATAGAAACACATCGACTTAGACGCGCACACACACACATATATGGTTAAACCCAGGATGGATCGTTAGCAGGCCAGCCTAAATGTTTCTAACCGGCGAAGATGTTCCATTAAGGGGGTGCACGTTTCGCAAGCGTAGAGACGGGAAGGAATTAACGTGGCCGAGAAGACCTGGAGCTTCATGTGGAGCGAGAGACCAGGTAGCTTCCACACAGCGTAACGCAGCCGATGGAAAGATAATGGCGCTCGACTGATTTTGAGTGAGACATCTGCTGTTAAACCGGAGCCAGTCATGAGCACACTGGCCAGGTATGGGAATCTCGGCAATATCTCCACAACTGTCGCATCACCAATTCTGAGTTGTGGGGGTGGATTGTTCGATGGTACAAAATACCCAGGCAGGTGCTTAGTTTTAGTGGTGCTGATGGTAAGGCCCCAACTCTTAGTGGCAAGCTCCAGGTTCAGCAGCAGTGCCTCCAACTCCTCATCTGAGTGAGCAGCAATCACCAGAGCATCGGCATACATACCATGGTTGAGCAATAGGGAGCCATCCCTTGACCGCACCCAGGCATCGATCAGCCTCCCATTGTATCTGTACCATATGGTAATTCTTCAGGTACAGCCATTGAAGGCTGTAACCAAATTTGTACGTCTTTTGGCGTCATCTGGTCCAACACCAATGGAGACTAGGCTCTAAGAAAAGCTGTACCGGGGGTGGACCAATCAACTTCAAGGACAGTGCATATCATTATCAGAGTTGTTTCTTTGTGTTTGCATTTTGACTGCTTATGTTGTGGTTATTGCAAACATGATGCCTTGTATACAGGTGTCAGTTTTTGTATCAGTTGAAAGGGTAAAAACCTATTACTACGTAGTCAAAATATATGATAAATAATGCGGAGCCAGAGGACATCCCTGTCACACCCTAAGGTGTAGAGGGAATGGCTTTGACTGACGGCCACGTAGTTTGACATGGGGCCGCTCACCATCATGAAGGTCCTAAAGAATCGTGAGCAAAGTTTCAGGGACTCCGAAAACATGAAGAACAACCCAGATGCCAGGCCTACTGATGGTATCATAGGCATTGAGCAGGTCAATAAAGCACATACATTCACTCACATGCACACATGGACCTACAGAAACGCAAAGAAATTGACTTACACTGACTAACATGGAGGCATGCACACAAAGTGACTAACACACACACACCCATGGACTGACACACACAGACATATCGACTCACACACACAAACACATAGACTTACACACACATATGGACTCACACACGCATAGACATGCACTTTAGATACACACACACATGGAGTTACACACACATATATCGACGTACACACATACAGCGACTCACACACACACATCAACTCACACACAGACATACGTGGACTGACACACACATTGACGTAAACACACATGTACTTACACACACACATATCGACTAAGATACAGACACATGGACTTACACACACATACATAGACTGACACACACATTGCCCTACACACACATAGACATATGTACTGTGACACACAGACATCTACTTTAGATACACACACATGGATAAACACACACACATCGACTGACACGCATAGACACACAAACGCACATTGACTTACACACTCAGATGGAGCCATGCACAGACATCGACTCACACACACGCATTCACTTACACACACACACATCGAGTGAAACACACACGTATGGACTTACACACACATGTGGACTAACACACACAGCGACTGATACACACACAAATGGACTGACACACACACACACAAACACTTCTACGTACACACATACACACATGGGGCGTTGTCCGTTTGAAAAAGACAGACACACACATGGACTTACACACGGACATGGACCCACACACATAGAAATCCATCGACTTACACGCACACAAACACATATGGACTCACACATACAGACATCGACTTTAGGGACACACATGTAGTTTCTGCACACGAACATTATAATTGTAATATTAGGCAACGTATTAGTTTCATAATAGTAAACAATGAAGCAGAGTTGTTATGTGCACACAAACATTATCATTGCAATATTTGTAAACTTATTTGTTTAATAATAGTAAACAATAAACCTGAGTTCTATGCGAAAGATTCAGTAAAATTGTACTTACATTGGCGTGGTGACGCCTCGTCCCATGCAGAGCCCGCGGCCTCACCTCGATTGGCAAGCCGGAGGAGGTGAGACATTGCCAGGCTGCGGGCTGGGCCGCTACCCCCCCCCCCCCCACCATCCCCCCGCCTGAGCCAGAATAATACTATGTTCGCGCTTGAATAATATAAAATTTATATCTAAGGACTTTATAGCAGTAACTGCACGCATTGGGGTGGGGGGGAAAGAGGACATCACACTGTGAAGAGAAATCGGCAGCGTGATGTGTATATTTCTTCCATGTAAAACACGTAAAATAAAATGTCCCCCGTGAGCTAGAGCGAACGCGCATCACTTGGCAGGATCCGCCCCCCCAGGCAATTGTCGTGAGTTGGTACGGTCGATGTCACGCAATAAGTAAATAATTAAAATAAGAATGCCACAAAATTGTTAATTAAACGGCTTTAAAGTTTACGTACATAAAAACGGAATAGCCTATTCCCACTGCGGGGCTTAGGGCGTGCTGGCTGACAATTTTTTTCCGGCTTCAACTCCACCGTCCGAGAGCCAAATCCCCCGCAAGCGTGCGCGGAGACTTTTAGATATAAGATGAAGCTTTTATCCACTCAGAACAAATCCCAGGAGAGTATTATATGGTAATAATGATTTCACTGTATATCATCAACCAACATTTGACAGATTGTCAGGTAGCAATGTAGCCGAGTGGTAACACTTGTATCTCACAGTAAGTAGGGCCTGGGTTTGATTCCCAATTTGGGTGCCTTTCTTTGAGGAGTTTGTATGGTCTTGTCCTGTTCTGTATGGGTTTTCGATGGGTTCTCTGGTTTCCACCGATATAAAAAAGCACACAATGTAACTGTTATTGACTATATTCTTAGGTTTTTTCGGTAAAGTCACGTAGGTAAAACATCAAAATTAATGAAAATAAAATAAAATAAAAACAAAAATCACGACGTTTCGGAGGCAACACAAGTCTCCGTCATCAGGTGGGACCGTCACAGCCGAATTAGCTGCTTCAAGTGAGGCAATGATTCAAGAAGTAATCCCTTATAAGCAAGTTGAAGGGGGGAGGAGAGGGGGGGGGAGCTCATCAGAATGTGGTAGCCAATGAATGGAACGCATCGGGAGGGAGGGGGGCGGGGCTCAAAGACAGCACGGAGCGCTAAGCACAACGCATCGGGAGGCGTTGTGCTTAGCGCTCCGTGCTGTCTTTGAGCCCCGCCCCCCTCCCTCCCGATGCGTTCCATTCATTGGCTACCACATTCTGATGAGTTCCCCCCCTCTCCTCCCCCCTTCAACTTGCTTATAAGGGATTACTTCTTGAATCATTGCCTCACTTGATGCAGCTAATTCGGCTGTGACGGTCCCACCTGATGACGGAGACTTGTGTTGCCTCCGAAACGTCGTGATTTTTGTTTTTATTTTATTTTATTTTCATTAATTTTGATGTTTTACCTACGTGACTTTACCGAAAAAACCTAAGAATATGATTCCTTGCAGTCACGAAAGCTTCAAATCTGTTATTGACTAAACGTCTCAATGTTGAAAGATTACTTGCAAACTACTCAATTGGTATTTCAGTGTTCCCTCGTTATACGCGAGGGATACATTCCAGAGATACTCGTTAATCTCACACTTCACGGATAATATCGGCCTTTTTAATGAATAACAGTACCTTCAATAATTATTTAATCTATTAAATATGTAGTGAGTCCAACTAAGTCGCAGACGTTGTTCTTTAGAGGCAACAAATGTATTTGTAACATCAACACATAACACAAAGGGGAAACTTCCCCTTCACCAGATACAGCCTAGGGTGGTGGCCACCCAGCTAACTCCCCAATACGGATGAATTACAGCTACGAAGGGTCTGACCCTCACTTGGGTCCCGACCACGTGTTGATGCCTGTAGAGCTTCCAGCTTGTAGGACATAGAGCTTCAGCTTGTAGAATGCAGCGACCCCGGTCCCTCTCAAGGACCCACCTTATATCCCCCTGAGTCGGGGCTGCTCCGCCCTTAGCCTCCGCAACGCCTTCTCGAGCATTCCAGCTTTCTCTCGATCCCTCTCAAGAGCTCTCCCCAGACACGTGATCACCCCCTAGCCCCCCCAACTGGGGGCCTCTCTGTGGACACTCCGGATCACGTGTCTACGGGGTCAACCAGCGTGCCATGGCCCAGGGCAACCCTGCCCCTGGGCTGACACTCTCCCACTCCCCCTTGTGGGAGCCCGCATTACACGCTATGCATGGTGCGCCCGCTATCCCACCACATACCAAGCCCCGATAGGGCTGGTACTACACGATGACAGTGCATCGCGTGCCACGCCCCTCTCGGACTGGCACCATACAGTGAAATCCCCGATGTCATTACAAATACATGAAAATTATTATAGTAACATATTTATTTCTCTCATAACTGTATCTCTCATCACTTTCTCGCATCACATTTTCTGCCATTACTTTATCTCATCACTTTCTTTCTCTCCCTCGATGCAGTCGTGTAGAGTTCCAGATGCAATCCGTTAATCGCTAAATTCGCGGATAGCAAGTTCGTGAATGTCAAGGGAATACTGTACACAAAGTTATATTATCATCTACTGAAATAAATTTGGCAGAACTCTCCTGAAAAAGAGTCTTGAAACTCATTGTGGCATACCTGAATAATCGAGTGCAGTATAATAACAAAAATGTGATTTTATTTAAACAAATTTTTTGTCAGAATTTTAGGTTTCCCTCTTTTTACCATACAGTTATATACAATTAATGCTATGAAAATGTATGAGCTAGATGTGTTTTTGAAATATCTACTACACGTGTGCACTGTCATTAACATGAGGAGAGCTAAACTCACAATTAACGTTGTATTCACCAATGGACATACACAGCTCATTTCATAAATTGGTTGAACAGTTCATTGTTTTGTTATGAGAATGTTTTTTTTTATTTTGCTGAATGCTCCGTGTGTTTTGTTCTCTTGGGGTAAAGCAGTGACCCAGAGGTTTGAGCACAGTGCAATGAACCCAGCGACCTGAGTTTGATTCTCTATCCGAACTGGCACTGGACTACCCTTGCATTCACCGACCTGCACGAACCACTGAGAAATAGTATGGTCAGAAGAAATACAAATGATCGACATGGTGTGAGAAGGCCTTTGCCCATGAGTGGATTGTCAACAAATTCTTGTTACTCATTTTCAAATTGTCTTTTCATAAACTATTCATGAATCAAATAAGTAAACCTGCAAGCTACTTCATTATCATATTCTTAGGTTTTTTCGGTAAAGTCACGTAGGTAAAACATTAAAATTAATAAAAGTAAAATAAAATAAAGATCACGACGTTTCGGAGGCAACACAAGCTTCCGTCTTCAGGTGGAACCGTCACAGCCACGACAGCTGTATCAAGTAAATGAGAGATTGCAGGAGCTACCACTCCGTTTATATAATGGTTGGAGAGGGGGGAAGGGGCAAGTGCAGCACACTTTTTATTCATATGGTAAGGTGAGGCTTAAGAGGGTGAGCCTTTGTTATGGAGAGGTACGGTTTGTGACTCAACCTGGCCTACCTAACAATAGTGTGAAAAGGAGAAACAGCTAAACATGGTAAACCTGTGATAGTTGTCTCTCAAATAAGATTGGCCAAATAAGTGTAGTTAAATCTTTTTTGCATGGTTAATCACATCTTTCCAATGATTACTCTGTTTGTAACCATCATCACGGTTGAAATTATGTCTGTGTTTGTATATTTGTATGGCTTCGTGTACAAACCTTTGATGGTAGCCAGGAGGTTTGCAGAGAACCTTGGTCTCAGAAAAGACAATTTCATGAGAGCCCACCGAGTAGTAGCAATGATCGGCAACGGCCAAAGAATCAGTTCTGCCGTGTTTCAGATCTGACTTGTGCTCGCGGACACGATCAGAAACATGACGTTTCGTTTCTCCAATGTAGCAATCACCACAAATGCAACTCAATTTGTAGACTCCAGGATACTGTAAGTCAGGAACGACATCCTTCACAGATGGAATCAGATCACGGATTTTATGCACTGTACTGAATCGGACTTGGATCTTATGTTTGTTTAGAATCTTGGAGATCTCTTTGGTCACGCCTGCTATATATGGTAACGTGAGAGTTTCATGTGGCTGTTTCTGTGTGGTGGGAGAAACAGCTTGGCGGATAGTGCGGTCAGAGTATCCGTTCATCCTGAGGGCCCGATGCACATGTCTTAATTCACCGGCCAGGTGGTGTTGGTCAGAAATGCCATGGGCTCTGTGGTATAGCGTTTAGATGAGAGAATTCTTTTGAGATGGGTGGTGGTGGGAATCCGGTTTCAAGTAGGAATCTGTGTGGGTGGCTTTCCTGTAGACAGAATGTCCCAAGGATCCGTCAGGCCTCCTCTCAAACAGAATATCCAAGAATGGTAGTTTACCGTCTTTCTCCACTTCCATGTTGAATCTGATGGATGGGTGTCTAGAATTGATGTGGTCCAAGAAGTGGTTCAATGCTGGGAGGCCATGTGGCCAGATGACGAAAGTGTCATCCACATACCTCTTCCACAGGGAAGGACGCAGGGTGGATGTCTGGATGGCGTCTGATTCAAACTTTTCCATGAATATGTTGGCTATAACTGGTGACAAGGGGGAGCCCATAGGGGTACCCTCATTCTGTTTGTAGAAGGTGCCATTCCAGGTAAAATAGGTGTTGGTGAGGCAATGCCTAACCAGCGCAGGTACATCAGAATTCAATCCATGTTGGACTAAGTCCTCAATTATTGTTAGGGTGTCTGGTACTGGGACTTTGGTAAACAAAGATACTACATCAAAGCTGACGAGGATGTCATCAGGAGATAGTACTATGTCCTTAACCATAGAGACTAATTGGGTTGAGTTGAGTACTGCCGAAGAAGTATTGCCTGTGAAGGGGAGCAGAGTATCTGATAGAAAACGGGCTAGTTTGTACGTAGGAGAGTTTATCGTCGACACGATGGGTCGTAGCGGGGTGCCTTCTTTATGGATTTTGGGAAGACCATAGAGTCTGGGAGGTCTAGCCGCCGATGGTTTATGAGAGGGACGTTTGCTGGGTTCTTTTAGGGAGGTCGAACTCGTGATGATACTGTTGGTTTTTGTCGTTAAGCTTTTAGTGGGATCGTTTTTCATTTTGGAGTAACTCCCATCATTAAGAAGGTCCAGGATTTTGTTGTTGTATGAATCTTTATCCATGATGACCGTGGCATTGTCCTTGTCTGCCGAGAGGATGACTACATCATCTCTCTTTTTTAGGTCCACGAGTTAAGAGCGTTCGTTTTTGCTGATGTTACTGGTGGGTTTCTTAGCATTCTTAAGAATAGTAGCTATTTCAGCTCTTGCTACATCCGCATGGATGTGTCATATGCCTCTGAGGGCTACATCAATCTGAGAAATTATATCCTCTACTGGTATATATTTAGGGGTGACGGCGAAATTTAGTCCTTTGGCCAGTACCGTTTTTAGATTGTCAGAAATTGGGATGTTACTCTGATTAATCACGGTCTTGTTAACATCCAGCTTTGCGATGTGTGGCTCTGGTTTCTTCTTAGATAGGAGGTTGAATTGAGAGACAACTATCACAGGTTTACCATGTTTAGCTGTTTCTCCTTTTCACACTATTGTTAGGTAGGCCAGGTTGAGTCACAAACCGTACCTCTCCATAACAAAGGCTCACCCTCTTAAGCCTCACCTTACCATATTAATAAAAAGTGTGCTGCACTTGCCCCTTCCCCCCTCTCCAACCAGTATATAAACGGAGTGGTAGCTCCTGCAATCTCTCATTTACTTGATACAGCTGTCGTGGCTGTGACGGTTCCACCTGAAGACGGAAGCTTGTGTTGCCTCCGAAACGTCGTGATCTTTATTTTATTTTACTTTTATTTATTTTAATGTTTTACCTACGTGACTTTACCGAAAAAACCTAAGAATATGAATTCTTGCAGTCACGAAAGCTTAAAATCTAGAATTACTTCATTATCACACCATCAGGCAACCGCTGCCCTAGAACTACTTCTGAGTCACTTAAAGAAACCTTTTTAACCCAACAATACATGACACTCTTTATTATTTGTAAAAAAAAATATCATATGTTTATCATCAGGCATGGCCAATCGTCTAGTGGTCTTTCTGAGCTTCTTCCATCTTTTATAATGTTTTTTTTTATAATTTCATCACTCTCGGTCATCGGTAGATGGGTCACTCAGATGCGTTCCATCCCTTGGCTGCCACTCCATTATTAACCTTGACCACCGGCCATCATTCCTTCTACCGATATGTCCTGGCCAAGCCCACTTACTAGTCTTTACAGTTTGAATTGTGTGATTAATATAATCCATGTGTCCCTCTTTCTATCTCTCATTGTAATTCCGAGCACGCTTCTCTCCGTGCTGCTTTGTGTATGCATATTTAATTTGTAAACATCTCTCAGAACTGGGACAGGATAATTAAACCATTCAGAATTTGGTATAATCATAGCGACTGCACAGGCTTGAACTCAATGAAACATTGCTCTGACAAGAGCAAATCATCAGCACTGAGTGAAAACCAGCTGACACATTTATTTAGTTTTTAAAAAATGAGAAAACAACGTTCAGGGTTATTCATGAATATAAATAGCATAATATGAACACTCATCTTCTTGGTTCTTTCGGTAAAGTCACGTAGAAGGGAAATAATAAAGTAATACAAATAAAACATAATAAAATAATTCTCACGACGTTTCGGCCACAACGCAAGCAGCCATCCTCAGGTGAAGACCACCTGAGGACGGCAAGCAGCCGTCCTCAGGTGAAGACCAGGTTGTTTCACCGACAGACCTGGTCTTCAACAGAGGACGGCTGCTTGCGTTGTGGCCGAAACGTCGTGAGAATTATTTTATTATGTTTATTTTTATTATTTTATTATTTCCCTTCTACGTGACTTTACCGAAAGAACCAAGAAGATGAATCCCTGCAGTCACGAAAGCTTTACATCGAAATATAAACACTATTACGTTCTAGTCAATCAACAGTGTGTATCATGCACATGTTCTGAATGCTTGGTACAATGTAATGTTCCGTTCAATGCTACATGTGAGGTGCTGGGAAGTAATTTCAGGTTAATCATCAGGCAGCTTTAATATACAATTCCTGTCTCCCATTTACTCCTGGCATGGCACACATTGCCTTCAAAAGCACGGCATGTTTACACCGTACAGAGATGTCATCGTTTTACATTTTCCTGCACGTGTATTTTCTTTGGCAAAATTCAATCCCTTTTTTGAAAGTTTTGGAACGGATCCTGATGTGTTCCAGAGAGGATGGACACACAATGGGGGAGGTGAGGGAGTGGACCGTGGGGAGAGCACGCGGAAGCAATTGCTGATGTCACTGGAAGCACCGTTTTTCCACCGAAAAAACCTTTTCCATTCCCATAAGCTGCTCCTCACAGAGCAGCCCAACAACGGTGCCTGTGGAGTACTGGCTGTGGTTGCAGACAATGTATGCAGGAATGCTGATTCATCAGCTGCAATTTCGTTATTTTGCTCGAAGCAGAAAAGGTGCCCTTCTACCCACTCATAATCATAATTAATTATTTACCCACAAAAACCTCCCTGGGTCTCATGGCTATTTTTTCAGAGCGTCCCGCTTGGGCTGCTTGTTGAGTTAATGTGTGTGTATTTGTATGCGTGTGGCAGGAAAATAAAACAAGTTTGTGGAGGTGGGGGGCAAAACCTACAAAATAGAAAGGGGATAACATGAAATCTGCAGAAATCTGAGAGATCTCCATTTGCTACTGTTCAGCCCACGTGTAAGCTGTCTCATTGCACCGATGATGGGCGCTACACACACGTGCGAGAAAGCTCCATCTTGCTGTGATCCACCAACCCTGGCTCAAAAAGCTGCTGGATTGGTGGTGTGCAGTACCACGCCTGACTAAGTATGGCAGAGCACCCCAGCGGCATCCCCCGTGCCCCCCCCCCCCAATGGGTCCCTGTGGCTCTAACACATGTGGCATTCGTTTCTTTCTTGGATGACTTGTGGTTGGCATTCTTCATTCAATAATGGGAGTGTTTTCTGCAGCTAAGTCAGGTGCAACGTATTAGGAACCCTCACAAATGCGGCTTTATTTAGGTTGTGCTTTGTTTAAAGATTCTCATTTATAATTAAGAGCCAAGTACATGCTGAATTGGGTGCAATAAAGGGTGAAGCTCTCTGAGCTCAACCACCGGGTGGTGGGATTGTTTTTAGTCACGAGATAACCATTCAACTCGGGGAACAACATATTTGTTTATAACCTGGATGCAGTGTTGGGAAGCTTAGTTGTGAAAATAATCAATGTAATGTATTCTCACATACAGCGTTTTCAAAGGAATGTATGTCGCTGCTGCCTTCCACATTAACCCAAGCGGCTAGTGTGGTCATTTTTCTTTTTCTATATAGAACATTTATTGAAGTTTTAAAAGTAACTATAAAATGTAATCAATCAGTGCATGCTACATACGAGTCATATAAAACCACATCATAAAAAGGGAGTAATGATATTTTAAGATTACTTCCCAACAATTTGTGGGCTCTCTTTGGTTATAAGTAAAGGGCATCTGGATATTTTCTGCCAGCCTCGCATTAGCAATAGGCCTGTCTTTCAACATAGCATACATTGGCACTGTGTTGACCTTTATAAAAAACCAAAATGAGGCGCAAAGTTATCATATGTGAAAACTGTATCCACGCCAATGTCAGCTCTAATTCCACCACCCCACCTCCTCAAGTCATGGTCTCTGTAACATTTTTAGGTCTCTTTCTTGCAGCTTTCTCTTGTTTTGATGTAACATTCATTGCAGAGTGGATCAACCCTACGCAGAGCTACACTTCCCACCCGTTCCCATCCCAACCTGCTCCCCACATGGAGAGATATCTGCAGACGCTGGGCAGATGCTGTTTCTAAAATGGGACAAAAGTAGTGGCTAAGATGGGAAAGTTGTTTGTGGATATAAACCAGGCGGGATTCTGAAGAACTACTCTGTAATTTTTTCAAAACTAATCTAGTGAAATCAAATCTGTGAAATAACAAAACCTGACTAATTTGAGACATAAAACGATGTCAAACTAAAACCCACAATGTTTGATTTACGTGAAAGAAAACAATTCATAAGTACTGCATTTGTATATGTGAATGTATTTTTCCCCAGCTTTCATCTCTTTGAATTAATGGGGTTGCTTTATGGGATGCATTATGCATTATACTCAAGGAATATTGCCAATGCATTCCTCCAGTGTAATGGAGAAAAATAATGCCGTATGCAGCGTTTGCAGTGAGCTCACTCAAGATATATTTTTGGAGAAAAATGGGTTGGACAGGGAGTACTCAAAATAAATACAACATTGAAAGAGGCACTTTCCACATTTATTGTTAAACAAATTCAAATTTCCAGCATAATGAGTTATATGTAGGAACTGTTAGAAGGAGTAATGCTTTTGTAAATGCAAAAGCAAGATATAGCTTACAGCACTGCTATGCTCTACAGAATAAATCTTTTAGCTGTTGTAGAATCTATAATACAGGTTTTTTTTTTGGGGTTAGATCACGTAAATATATAAATGTGTAGTTAAACCTGCCACCACCCGACACAACCAATTTTGTAAGGTTTGTGATGTAAAAAGAGCATGACAATTCATTACTGATGTAGCGCCGGCTGGTGGACAGCAGCAGCAACTGTGGTGGACAGACAGTAAACACGCAGGTGTGTTGGCAGAGCGGAGGAACTACGGCAAGGGTCATGGAGGACCCCATCTGGAGGTCCCTGGAACCTGCTAGTAGGTTCGAGGAGGGAGGCACGGTTAGAGCGGAGCCAGGCCGTGCTGCTAGGATAAAAGGAGCCGAGAGTGGGTGCTCGAGGCTGCCGGTTCTGGGAGTGGACTCATCTTGTAATTGCTGTCGTCTCGTCGCCGTCATCGCTGTCGTCTTTGCTAGATATTCCGCTGCAGGATAGTTGTTGGCTGTCTCAGTCAGTGCCGTCAGTGTTAGATGGCTAGTGTAGTGTACAGGCTCGGCTAAGAACTGTGGAGAGTGTGTGGACGAGCAGAGATCACGAGGTTGCCAGGCGCCATTTTGCCCGTGGAAGGCATGGCGTGGCCGACGGGCACCATGTGGAGTGGAACACGGGTCGACGCTAAGGGGGCGCCGCGTCCGGTGGCGTTGCAAGGAGCCGCGTGCCGACCACGACGGCTGCCTCCTGTTCAGGAATTTGTGGCGGTGGGAAGCAATTGGACAGCGTTCCGTCATCAATTCGATGCAGCTTGGTTGTCTGTTGGGTGGATGGAAGAGGAGGCCCTGCGGGCCCTACCGACAGCCCTCGATGACAATGCGTTGGTGGCGTTCCGGGCCATACTGGAAAGTGATCGATCAACCCTCCAGCGGGCATACGCCCAGATGGCGGCCGTCTTCGACCCGCCATACAATGCCCGCAGGAGATTTTTGCAGTGGAAGCGAGGGGAGGCCGAGACGCCTCTTGCTTTTCGCAGCACACTGCTGGCGTTGGGGCAGAAGGCATATCCCCACATAGACTGGACGGCGCTAGACTCCTTAGCAGTGGAGAGGCTGCTATCATTGGCACAGGAGTTGGGGGTCGTCCTGACAACCACGGAGGACGATGAGTTAACGTCCTTGAAGGTGGCCCGGTAGATTCAGGCCCACGAGAACATGCAGCAATGGCCCAAGGTGGCAGCTTGGACTGGAGACGCTGAAGGGCCACAGGGGCCCACGTGGCGGGAGGTGGAGTTGGTGGCTGTGGTGTATGGCCATGGGCCGCGCAGGAGAGGCTTCTTGAGATGGCCGACGGATTGCAGTTGCCAAGAGGGGCAGCCCCATCTCCCCTGGAGACCGGCTTCAGGTGTGGTCGGCCGGGCCACGTCGCAAGAGAGTGCTGGGGTACCAGCGGGATGTCGGCAGTGCCACCGACACCCTCTACCTCACCAGCATCTGCTCTGCAAGCCGCACAAGATCCGAGCCTCTGATGCCCGGAAAAGATTCCGAGGTCGCCTTGTGCGCTGGATCAGAGGCTGGATCCCGGTCAAGTGCTGCTGATAAATCCAGGGAGGGGCCATGCCCTTTAGGCCATTTAATGGTCCTCAGAGCCCCAAAGAAGTGCAAGATCCTGCCCAAGGCAGGGGGCCGGCGTCAATGACCCGGTTCATGTCAGCGATGTTCTGGTAATGCGGACTCTCCCTTGTGCTGTGTGATTCGGGGAAAATGGCATGGTAAGGGTAATGGTCGCTGATAAGGGGTCGTGTGGTCCACTTTCTGCCCCGCCTCTTCCCCCACCCCCCTTCTCTCTCCCCCCCTACTGCCGAGGCCTATATAACCTCGTGCCATTGCAGATCTCTCGCCTACTTCAGCAGTTTTTTCTTGCCGTGGTTGTCCCACCTGATGACGATTGCTTGTGTTGCGATCAAAACGTTGTGATCTATTATATTTCTACCTATGTGAATTTACCGAAAGAACCAAAGAGTATAAAAAATAAATTAATCAATTACAATTTTGACTTCCGTTTATTCGGAACCCCGCGGTCCCGTCGTAAGGTTAAATTATTTACAGTGCTTAAATATGCATAATTAATTCATGTTTAATTTCTGCATATACCACCAACGTTCGTGTTGTGCTCATGTTTTAATCATGCAAAAAAAAAAGTATGAATGTCTCCATGCTCAAGTGAACATTATGTGTTGCACCTCGTCGCTCGTGAACCTGAGCCAAGGGTGGAAAACTCCACATGTACATGGCACTAGTCCCTGGGTAATTTCGCAATGTGAGACACTGTGTATTGTGTACATATGCTGCTAGGCTGTGCCTCTATTAGAGCGATTAACTTACAATAGGAAGATTATGAGTTCAAACCTGTTAGAGGTGGAGTCTGCTTATCACCTTTCCAGGGTCAGTTAAATTGAGTACCAATTTGTTGCCATCCATTGAAAAGACTATTTCCATCATAGGAAGGTGGAATTTGCAATTCTGGCTCAGGGCCACCAAAGGAGATGTGTCACCTATGTGCACTGCAAATTCGTGGATCGTTACTGAATGAATGCCGCTAGCTTGCACATCGCAGGTTTGTTATATTTTACGTGGCATTTTTTAAAATAATAATGTAGTCTTGATGCTGTGCCACAATTTCAATATTATATTTTATGGTCCTAGTATAAATAAAGGACCCGATTAAATGATGATCTGTGCATTAAGAAAGCTATGGGCCATGTGTTAATGTAGTTGTTTAGCTAACATAAACTAACATGAAACATCCTACACCCATGTATCGTTTGCTGCAGGTTTGAAAAATAAATTCTGAAAATGAGCAGCTACTTCCCCACGAAGAAATGTGATCGTGGCATACTGTGCCGACTGATAATTGGCGAGAACACCTTGTATTTACATTTTGAAATGTTGCATCAGTGGCCTTTCACTGATCACCGGGAACTGACTAACGTAATAGGCTTGTGGACTTCATAAGCACATGATATATTGACGCTAAAGAACTGCAACACCCACTATCATACAATAAACCGATGTGAAAGAACTAAATATAAACTACATCAATATAATCAATGTACTCAATATATTCTCCAATAAGCTGAGCTATTAACATTAAGTAACTGGGTATACAATACACTATATAATGACTATCATATAGTGAACCGATAAAAACTAAAATATAAACTACATCAATATCATCAATATACTCAAATATAACCTCCAATAAGCTGAGCTACTAACAATAAGTCATTATACATTACACTTCAATGTCGCAAAAATTATTATAATATGCCTCCATCTAATCTTTTCTCTTACATCACACGACTATACCCCGTATTATAGACTGCCATAGACAGACCCCAACATTGAATAATACACTAAATGCCTCTGTTGATATGTAAACTATGACTTTAACATAGCCACTTCCGTGACCAGTTACATGCTAATTGCTCACATTAACATCATGCTAATCTTCCAGTTACATGCTAATTTCTGACTTGAACATCCTGCTAATTCTCTCACATTAACACAGCTTATTCAATGCTAAATTCTTCTGTTGATATGTAAACTCTTTTGTCAAGGCGCTCTTCACCTCCCACCCAGCTTAAAATACGCTGCCAAGCTTAGCAGTGTTTATTGGAGCGCTGTCTTTCATACAGCTCTGTCTTCATCTGAGGACGGCTGCTTGTGTTGTGGCCGAAACGTCGTGAGAATTTTATTATGTTTTATTTTTATTATTTTATTATTTCCCTTCTACGTGACTTTACCAAAAGAACCAAGAAGATGAATCCCTGCAGTCACGAAAGCTTTAAATCGAAATATATTTGGTTAATGCAGACTTGATACCTTGCAAAAATGTATCTGTGGTGTTTTAACATCTTAACACCTGTTTTATTGCCAGAACGGGTTTAAACCTTATTGAAAGAACCAGCGATTATGGGTTTAAACCTATTCTTATTTTTCATCGAATTCAAACGTGTTTTCTCTCTAGGGCATATGGTTCCATATGTCATTATTGCTCATGGAGAAGTACATATTGTACACAAAAGGGTGTGGACTTTCTCAGGTTCATTATATTGTGAACCACAAAGATTACTTTACAAGTCTTGCATTATCAATGGTGATTTTTTTTTGGTTTAAATCCAATCATTAATCTGTTTACAGAGGAAACTTTGCTTGGGCACGGGTGAATTAATGTGCGTGTATTTTAAACACGTTCAGAAAATATATGCCCTATCACATCATCTGAGTAATAATATATATGAAGCACACTTACTGTCACCCACGTTGCAGGTAAACAATTTGGGGTTAAGTGATGTTCCCCGTTGGATATTCCCAACTAAATAAAACACACGTGTGATTGACAAAAGCCAATGTGAATACTTGTAAAATTTGTACAAAAAATATAACATCACGTTCTGCATTCTGCATATGCGATTTAATTAAATATCAATTGAAAAAGTGCTACACTTTTGGCATATAGTCCTAATTTTCAGATCAATTGTAAAAATCTGCAAATCAACTTGGAATAAGCTTGGCAGCTGACCTGGTTATCACTGCTGGTTTAATAACGATAAAACGCGCCGTCTGCTTCACAATGGATGTTGAAGAACCCTACCGTCGTTAAAAAAAAAGTAGGCCATTGTGTGCAAGTGTTGGGTCCAATTTGGCCAATTGCATGCAAATTACTGATTTGCGATTACACGTAGTGATCAATGCCCATTAACTGGCAGACATGCCACAATCGTCATTACTTCTCGCCTGGAATACTGTCAACTCGCTCGCTCTTCTACGGTTTCCCAAACGCTTTCATTTCAAGATTGCAGATTATTCAGAATGCTGCTGCAAGGGCTCCTCACCCGTACCAAAGACGTGATTACATAATTCCAGTGCTCCTATAATCTTTCCGCTGGCTTCCTCTCAAGTCACATCTTCATTTTAATATTGCAGTGACTGTTTTTAAAACTCGTCGTAGTCTTGCTCCTACCTACCCCTCATTTGTCATCTCACTCTTGTCTCTGCTCCAACAATAAAGGCTTCCTTACAAAGGCCACAGTCAAGCTTCGTTCCATGGAAGCTCGCTGACTCTCGCCATTTGCTCCTGTTGTCTGGGATTTTCTTCCTCTGGAAACTTGGTGCAGTTGAGTCCGTGACCTTGTTCAAGTAAAGACTTAAGACCCATTTGTTTTCTTGTGCATATAACATTAAAAAATATATAAACTTTCAGCCCCCTGTGAAGCATACGGAGATGTGATTGCATTTAGGCGCTATATAAATTGTATCGCACAAGTCGTGAGTTATATTGTGTCCACAGAGATAGCTGCAACTGGGGGTGCCCTTTCAAATGTTCGAAATAAGATGTGATGCAAAACGCTCTGAGATTCCCCAGCATACAGGGTGCTATATAAAAAATAAATAGTTCTGAGTATAATATAAAAAAAGCATAGATTCGTACACATACAATGCGATCCATGTGCAATCATCTTAATAATTAGTATTGATTAATTGTTGGTTACATCACGTATACAGGTATACATCTATTGTGTACATGTGTGCAGTAGGTGGAACGTGTAGCAGAATTGCAAACTGACTTGGCGCATTTTAAACACCACAAGGAATTATGGCATTGCTTGGATCTATTTTTGAGGCCATTGACGGTTGCAAGTTTGTGCTCAATGCTGGTCCTAAATAGTTTAACGCGGTTGTTACTGCACACGAGAGGGATATTTGCTTAGTTCAAGTATTTAGTACAAATCTGTCAACAGCTGGAATTGGATTAGTACGGTAAATGAAGGTAAGTTACATATGAAGTGCTTGAATAGACACGTATTTCACGAAGCAAATGTAAGCTTGTGTACAGACGTTCACAGTTTTAAGTGTCTAGCTTTTGAATCTTAAATTCTCAACTGAAATTGTATCCAAGTTTGGCTGAGAAAAAATATTGCTTTCGTGCCAATGTTTTCCCCACTCCAATATAAGACCTAGAAATACACTTTCTCAAGTGTAAGTTCCATAAATTTGGCACATTTCAGCTAAATTTTCTAGACAATTTATATAACCCCCATAACCTACGAATGGTTTGGCTGGCAGCAACATTGGGTTTCATGGAGATGATTAACAATTAGAAACGAGGGCAATTTTGTATTATGATAAACCGCTGCATTTTATATTTTTACCTATGCTTGTTGAGCATGGAACATTGCCATAGCATACAGCTAAACCCTTCGTCCTAATACTGTAAATGGCAATTGAAATTAAAGTCGTTTGGACAAGAGTACCTGAATTGTTGGACATTTCAGGCAATAAAAGTCATGAAATTGAATTGCTCTACAGGATGCTACATTTGGTGAGTGTTTAACACTCATAGCATTACCTATGTTCAGAACATTTATACTGAATACCCTCACGGATGACGGTCAATAGTACAGTGTATAATAACAAATAGTATAACATTTATATGCTTAATACAATGTACGAAGTAATATATAGTATCGTAATTGTATAGTTAATATACAGCAGTGTGATATACATTAGGGTGGGTATAATAATACATAGCGTAATATTACAATGTATAAGGTGGTTTATAGCAATACAGTATATAATTTAATGTTGGGTTTGTCCATGGCAGTATATAGTACGGTGTAGACTCGTGTGATGTAAGAGAATAAAGTTTAGATGGAAGCATATTATATTTTTTTTACGACGTAGAATTGTAATGTATTACTTACTGTTAGTAACTCAGCTTATTGTAGAGTATATTTAGTATACTGATGATACTATGTAGTTTATACTATAGTTGTTTACGTGGTGGTTTTAGTTACTGCAGCTAAATACTATTAACACTCCTTCCCTTTATTAATGCTACCCTATCCCCTCCCTTTGATGCTGCTAATCCTGCATAATGCACGGGCATAAGTAGTACTATTCACATACCTGCATTTCCCATATCCCCCTCCCTTTGATGCTGCTAATCCTGCATAATGCACGGGCATGAGTAGTACTAATCACATACCTGCATTTCCCATAACCCTTCCCTTTGATGCTGCTAATCCTGCATAATGCACGGGCATAAGTAGTACTAATCACATACCTGCATTTCCCATAAATATGTTAAATTCCTCTTGATATGCATATTCTTTTGTCAAGGCGCCCTTTTTTCCCGCCTTCCAACCCAGCTTATATATATGCTCCAAGCACGTGTGCTCTTTCATTCAGACGCTGTCGCCTCGACTGACCTGGTTTTCACCTGAGGACGGCTGCTTGCGTTGTGGCCGAAACGTCGTGAGAATTGTTTTATTATGTTTTATTTTTATTATTGTATTACTTCCCTTCTACGTGACTTTACCGAAAGAACCAAGAAGATGAATCCCTGCAGTCACGAAAGCTTTAAATCGAAAAAAAATACAAGGTATCATCAGTGGTAGCCATGATCAATCTACTGCTGGATGAAGGTCTCCCCAAGTCGTTGCCATCTTTCACAGTTATGCGATGTTACAATCTACCCAGCACCTGCATACGAGCTGATTTCATTGCTCCATCTCCTCGGTAGATGTATATTTGGACACGTTGCATTCCTTGACCATGAGTCCATAACTTTTATTGACCATCTGCCATCGACCTTTGCAGCGACAGCTTCTGCCCAAGCCCACTTACTTTTCTTAAATGATGTCTTTAACCTGCACATGTTGTCGAATCCATTTGCTTCTGTAACCCTGTCCTCTTACCTCCCATCGTGAATTCTTTCGAGGAGGTGGGGGGTGGACAGGTCGGCTGAAGAGACAACAATTACAACAAAATAAACAATGCAAGTTAGGAGACAATGAGTAGTAGTGGGCGACTCGACAACGGCTGAACACCAGGGGAGGGGGGGCCGTTGTGAAACAGCGACACTTTATTTCAAAAGTCCTCTTCAGAAGGGCAATTTGTGTATCTGCAATAGCGATCAGAGATACCCTCCACGTCGCAACACCGTAGCTGAATTCCTCAGTCCAAAATCCGCCCAATTCTAAATTGGGGGCGTGCCTCGTACCTCTACCGTCCATTGCATTCGCTTCGAATAATAATCATAAAAACGCACCTGGATACCCGTAGCTTTGTTTAAATTGATTCTTAGGTTCCCATATGCTACGGAGTGCACAATTATGCACGTGATTAATCACAGGTGAGCTCACATCAGCGACATTCATCTTTCTATCTCTCAGCGTAACTCCAAAGTATGCATCTCTCCATGTTTTTTTGCACACTCTTTAGGTTTTGTTCGATTTAAACACATTCCTGCGGAGGGAGCTGATAGAGGAACTTTGGGTTGCTCGGTCAATGGCCAGGGTGAACGGCGGCGTGGTTTATTCCGCAAATATGGCTGACTGTGAGGGCGGGCACAAGCCGGCGTGAGTAGGTTAAACGTTGAGTTTTATAAGGGCACCACGGGGTGACCAGCCCCTCCCCTCCCCACCCAGCCCCACCCCTCCCACCCTCCCCACCCAGCCCCATCCTCCCCACCCAGCCCTTCCCCACCCTCCCCACCCAGCCCCTCCCCACCCAGCCCCTCCCTCCACGATGGACGGACGGACACAATAATTCCCTGTCGGCTGGTGTAACCAGGAGGTTCCAACCAGTATAATAACTACGTATCTTAACCATGTCATAAGCAGGTAGTGCGCACTATTTAAAATGGTCTTCATTCGGCGCTATGTTACTCTAAAGTTGTATGTTTAGGTTTCCATAAGACTGCAAACTATGCTCATCCACCTCTTTATTTTATAATTTTGATTCCAGACTGCCTTCAATATTGCTGATTGTTGCTGGCTGCTTAGCCAGTTGTTTGGAGCAGGAGAGGTATTGGCGGCTTTGTCTCCAGGCCACGACACTTTCTTCTGTAAGCTGCAGACAAAGTCAACATGAAAATAAAGAGAAAACAAACAAAATAACACGGTACATAATTTGTGTAATGTGAACATAATGTAAAACAAACTGTGCAATAAAAAAATATTTGAAATGAGACGGTTGCAAAGTGCCGATTAAATTATAAGCATCTAATTTAAATTTTAAAATACTGTGGTCTGGAGAGACAAATAATATCCATTATTAAATTAATCACATGAGTAACGTACATTTTCCACAGCGCATGAAGCTGAAAGCCAGACCTTACTATTGTAGTGACATAGAATGGTCACTACTGTGTCGGCCTGTACGAGGGCTGGGGGCCCCAAGGGGGTGCCTGGGGGGTCACGTGCTGGAGGGATCCGGACCTTCCCAGAGGTGGGGGAAGTGAGGCGTGTCCTGGGAAGGGAGGCGTGGCCTGAAGAGAGCCAGCCACGCCGGGGCAGAGCCAGCCACGCCAAACGAGATATAAGCGTGGTGTGAACGCAGAGCGAGGCTGTTGTACTGTACTCCAAAGTGAAGACATCATCGGTCAAGTCCCGAGTCGTCGTCCTGGGCCAGGCAGGCCGTTGCCTGCCTGGTCCAGTCTGTGTCGTGTTCCAGAGTGTTAGTGAGTTGAGGAAGGTGGTCACCACCTTATGTACCGTGTTATGTTACGTACCGTTTAATAAATAGTGTTGCCTCCAAGCTGCGTGTGTGTGCACCTAATTCGAACCTACTACACTATGTCGGGGGGCAAGAGGAGCAAATGCATCATTGTATCTCAAGAGATGGAATCAAATTTCCTTTTCCTTGGTTAATATTAACATTGCAGTATACATTCATTTTATGAAGTTTAGTTATAAACCAACAAGAATCCACTTCCAGTCTGAAAACGCTTTCATCTATAACCTAAAGAAAGTGGTAAAGCATACAACTCTAACTGCTAATTAACATCGTTTTTAATCTTTGAACTTGATTAACTATGCATATCATCATACCTAAAATATTGCTAATCTGAGACTACATTTGCCAATTTTCAGGAGTAGCAGATTGCACACACATATACAGTTTACTAAACTTATATGTAAGGAATAATAATTTTGCAACTAAGTTACATATTACAATGTAAAAAAAGTAAACATACATTTGAATTTATTACCACATAAGAGTTATCACCAACTGTGCTATGCATTGAATAGATTTTTGCTGCAATTAGATGTGATTACAAAAAGTTGGGCACGTAGGTCAATACAGTCATTATGAGATTGACTGTTCCTCTGCATTATGAATGTGGACAAACAACTCATCTTCATGCTCTGGCTTGACGTGGATCTGCTTCATCTGATTGTCCTTCAAGGTCATGAACCATGCATCCTGCGACTGCAAGTCACAAGTTGTTTGTGAAATGCAGAGTGCCAGTATCGACATTCTGCTCGGCTCTTTGAGTGAGACATTTGGTCCAGTTCGTTGTGTTCAGCCAAATATCTATTAATGTAGATCAATGATTCTCTGAAATCGTTTGCACTTGTGCATTATCAGCGTATGTAACGCAATGCTGAAATCAAGCTGTAACAATAGTCTGATATATCCACTGCTGTATAAAGGTCTTCCCACATCGATGCCATCCCTCATGATCCTGTAACATCACGGTCTATTCCACTCCTGAAAATTAGCTGATATCATCGCGCCACCTCTGGTGTTCCTCTTGGGTGTTTCCCTCCTTTGGCTGCCATACCTTCACCAGTCTCACCCATCAGCCATCGTTCTTTCTCGTGATGTGTTCTGTCCAAGCTCATTTTCCTTAAGTCAATATAATGTCTGTTATTTGCATGAAATAAGTTTCACTTTATACCTCTTGGTGTAATTACCAAAATTCACCCCTCCATCCTTTGTTGGATACATTCCCGTTTTGGTTCCTTATGTTTTCTCTCGGAAGCCAGCAATGGGACCCCATTGTTTGTACCATCCCACCATTCTGGAAATCAGTCTCAAAGTTCAACCTTGAGAAAGCGAACTGGGCCACCCAAAATTGCAGAAGGTGACAACCACATAAAGCTCATGAAAGCAACAGCCTATAAAGTACATACATTCTCATCACATCTTTCCCAAAAAAATGTCTTTTGTAAGTTAGCTCGAAGGCCTACACTCCTAATTCTAGAACTTTGTTGTGTATGATTCTAGAAATTTCACTGCTGCGGAATTCAGGAATTTTCTCTGTACCGCGGTGAAGTTGCAAATTGTAGGAATCGCGCGTTTTTGGATCGCAGATTAATAATTATGCGAGTTTAACTGCATGCTGAACTTCGCTGCAGCACAGGTGTGGTATCACCATTGGAACCTCCTTTGCCAGTAGCAAAATATGATAATTGGGGTTTTACCCTTTTATCTGGCAACAAAACTGACACCTTTTTTTTGGTGTAAATGCTTACCCCGAGCTCTCATACTCTGATAGTGCATTGTATTTGAGTTGTGCGCCTTTTGGCGTCATCTGGTCCAACACCATGTGAGACTACGCTCTAAGAAAAGCTGTCTCGGGTGTGGGCCAATCAATTTCAAGGACAGTGCATACATTATCAGAGTTGTGTTTTTTGTTTGCATTCCGACCGCAAGTATTGTGGTCAATGCAAACATGACTCCTTCTAAAAAAGGTGTCAATTTTGTTGCCAGATAAAAGGGAAAAAAACAATTATCAGGTGTGATATCGTGACGCTTTGAAGGTGCTGCTCGTCTTGCTCCTGCTCGCTTGCAAAGGGATGGAGAATGTATCTCCTCATCCTGCCACTTCGCCACAGGATGGAGGTGGCGGAAAATGTTAATTAATAGCCCCAACTCGCCACCACGCCCACTCCCCTGCCACCGCTGCTGTATGAGCAGCACCCCAAGCTCGCAGTACGATGAGCAAACATCCACTCACGCGGGGCAGAATAATGGCGTGGAGGAAACACCTGCCCGTAGAATTGTAGGTGGCTGAATCGCGTTGCTTCCAACGCTCTTTCCGCCCCTGGCAGGCTCAGTGAGCGCTCGTGAATTTGGCCCTTTGAGAATTCATTGAGACAACTAGGCGAGGGTTCGAGTGACAACGGTGGAGTGTTCTACAGACCTGACGAATAAGGATATCATTCCAGCAGAGGAAGAGTGAAGGAAGTTAGTGGATGTGAGGGGTGTTGTTTTGATGGTGTTAGGAGTTTCAGAGATACGTGGGTAAAAGATTATCAACAAAGGCTTAGTTTATGGGGGTAACAGGCGAGGTAGATGCTTTTTTTTATGAGGATTGACGTTTTGCAGAGGAGGCACTTTGTTAGGGGCCGTCCATAAATGACGTCACGCGATTTTGGCCGATTTTGACCTCCCCTCCCCCACCCGTCACACAGCGTCACAAAAAGTCAGACCACCCTCAAATATGACGTCATAAAGCTCTGCCCCCCCCCCCCCAAAAGCATATTTCCATTTTGAAAATAAAACATGCTTCAAATCACTTTAAACTATTGTCACTGTATTGCGTATTTCATGTGGCGCTGCACTCTGATGTTGTAGAGGAAAACACGTATTGAAAAGATGGCGTTGGAAAGATGACATTTTGCATAACATTCACTTTGAAATATTAAACGTCTAACTAAAACTGCAGATGTTCAGAATATGATATTGAAATTCTCTTATACTTATAAAATATTAAAAGTAATTTTAACTATACAAAAATACTTTAAACTTTGTAGTAGAACGAAGCAAAATGGAGAGTACAATTTTAACAATCACATATTCATTCCACAGAATGAAAAGCCCTGGTAGAATCATTAGAATCAAAATGTTTAATAACAATCATTCAAAACATTTACAAAATGTATGCTTCTCCATTCTCCCATGGAGAAGCAAAATGCTCCTTCATGGAATAAATAAAAGGTGACCTTAGTAAATTTAAATAATCAAATAGTTAATAATGAAAATGTATCAAAATTAGTGTTGTTTTAACAATTATATTTAATTAGGTAGAACGTGTTGTTTATATTTAAAGTTGCGCATTTTATGTGACGTCACATTTCTCAAACCCCCCCTCCCCCCCTCGTCACACATCGTCACAAATGTCTGACCCCCCTCCCCCCCCCCCTAAGTGCGTGACGTCATTTACAGACGGCCCCATACCGGTTCTCTTTGTGGACAAAATGTCACGGTGCACCGATTTTTTTTGTCTTCTGACCTGGTCTCTTTGGCAGGTAAGCAAGATAAATATCTGTACGTGAAACGGGGAGTATATATTTATCCTACCCTCAAGCTCCCTTTAATTCTCAAATGTTATTTTTTGTGAATTCAGCCAAGACGTTTTCTTTGCTCAAGAAATACTGGAATATTGTCATTGGCAAAAGTGAGTCTGTTGGTTTGAGCATTAACATGTCATTGCAATAATGTTACAGTAGTAAATAACACAGCATGACATTTTCAGCACATAATTGCCAAAGCTGAGTATTACTCCCATTGGGGCCTGACTTTTTTATTAATACAACGTAAACTTTACTCTGTCTTGGAATCCTAATTCAACAGTAAAATTCGGTCACGTCAGTGCTTGGCAAATGCATTTTACTTTTACTGGGTTTTTCTGGTGTTTATAGTTTCGGGTAGTTTAACTGATAAGCACACCAATGCCATGTGTAGATAATATAACTTTCAGTAAAACTTCATTCTTTACTGCCCTAACTGACGAACTCAGGAATGTAGCCACCATGTTCACGATGGTTAATTACGAATAAAATGCAAGGGACTGCAGTGGCAGCGGTGCATTAGTACAGGCTGAAAATACATTATCATCATTAACTATTGTGTTCATGAAAATGTCCCTTTGAGGGTAATAAACGGTCGTTATCCAATGACTAGGCTAGCTCAGTACCACTGATGGAAATTATCACCACCACACTCCTACTTGAGCAAGGGGATATTTTTATATTTTGGCTGACGCAAAGGAACATTTGCTTTACAGCTATAAAATACTCCACGTTACAGATACATGTTCTTGACAGTGGCACATCATCGAAGCAGAGCACGGCCATTCGCCAAAACATCAGTTTTGTAATACACAATCATGCAGTTTTTATTTCATTGTAAGACGGTATTGTTCTTGACAGTTTTTATTATTTCCGTCACGTGGTCATTCATTGAAGAGATTGGTCCCTGCAATAGGAATGTGAGATTCCCACAGCTTGCCTCTGGGCTACTGATATCGATGAACACTGGCAACACTCAGTTGAGCATAGAAGAATATGCAGATACTTTTTCATGGGGGGTTTTACGAACCGTGCTGTTCTCATTTTCACGCTGTCGCAATGTAAGACACATTATCATCAATCAAATGTATTTGCCTCAATTGGTCATACAGTACACATTTTCCAGACAGAGTGCCAACACAGCCACGAATCCACATTTTTATTTTCACTTTCCGAAGTCCTATTACACCAACCATTCACTGCCATCCCTAATTTGGGAATGGCTCTCCGATAGTTCCGTTGATGATCTGCGCGTGGGAAGTCATGGCTGCGGTCCCTAACTGTTGAGGCAAGGAATGCCAAATCACACAGATGTGTGACTGCAAGGTGGCCATGAGATGGCAGTACAGCAGATAGATTTGTGAACGTGTCTCTACAGGAGCGCCCTTCGAGTATTATTGCCCCAAATTTATGGATTTTATCTTCTTAATCATTAAAAAAAATCACATGCAAAACATGAATTCATTTGCAATTGCATAAACGTGTCAATGCATGACTCTCCCGAAAAAGCCTTGAGACTCGAGCTTTCATGAATAGGAAAATGACATTCCTGTATTATTTCATGGTAAAAAACAGTACCTCAAAGTCTATTATGCTGCTTACTGCCAATATTAGCTGTATTCAAGGCCTTTTGAACAACATTTTGAGCAGAAGCTACCTATTGATTATATTATTTTATGTTTAAAAATCTCACTAAAGCAGCATTGACATATGCATTACTCTTCTTGGTTCTTTCGGTAAAGTCACGTAGAAGGGAAGTAATAAAATAATAAAAATAAAACATAATAAAATAATTCTCACGACGTTTCGGCCACAACGCAAGCAGCCGTCCTCAGGTGAAGAACATGTCTGTCGATAAGACAGAGTCTAAATGACACGTCTTAGGCTTGGAGTGTCTATTTAAGCTGTGAGGGAGGAGGAAGAGAGCCTTGAAAAAAGAATTTGCATTTGAAGAGCAATTTAGCATATTTATGGGAAATGCAGGAATGCGAATAGTGCTAATTGTGAAATGCGTGGGAGGGGGGTTTTCAAAGTCATATTATGCCCATGCATTATGCAGGATTAACAGCATCAAAGGGAGGGGGCAGGGGCAGGGGCAGCACCAACAAAGGGAAGGAATGTGAATAGTATGCAGCTGCAGCAACCAAACAACCACGTAAAAAAACTAAAGAATAAACTTCATAGTATCATCAGTATACTAAATATACTCTCCAATAAGCTGAGCTACTAACAGTAAGTAATACATTACAATTCTATGTCGCAAAAATATAATATGCTTCCAGCTAAACTTTTTTCCCTTACATCAAACAGGTCTACCCCGTACTATATAGACAAACCCAACATTAAATTATATACTGTATTACTATACACCACTCTATACCTTATACGTTGTTATATTACATTATGTATTATTCTACCCACCCTAATGTATATCACACTGCTATATATTCACTATACAATTACGATACTATATATTACTTTGTACATTGTATTAAGCATATAAATGTTATACTATTTGTTATTATACACTGTACCATTGACCGTCGTGTGAAAGATACTAAGAGGCAGCAACGAAATATGACAATGGGAGAGTAGCAGAGCAAAGAAATAAATTCCCTGAGGAGAATACAATGCCAGTGAGTGGAACGCGGTCTGAGAATCACCGTAAACGTGAACACAATCAGTTAAGATCCGAAATAGTTTATTACGTCCTTCCAATGATTGCTAAGCCAGAATCCATCTTCTCGGTTGAAATTGTCTCTGTGTTTGTATATGTGGATCGCCTCATGAACGACTCTCTCATGATAGCCAGATGGCTTGCAGAGAACCTCTGTCTTGGAGAAGTCAATGTCATGTGAGCCCACTGAATTGTAACAGTGATCTGCCACGGCTGAGGTATTTGTCCTACCGTGTTTCAGGTCTGCTTTATGTTCACGGATGCGGTCCGAGACATGTCGTTTAGTTTCTCCAATGTAACTGCTACCACAGAGGCAACTTAGTTTGTAGACGCCAGGGTACTGTATGTCTGGAACCACATCTTTTACAGACGGGACCAGATCACGGATTTTATGTACTGTGTTGAATATATTTTTTGCGACATAGAATTGTAATGTATTACTTACTGTTAGTAGCTCAGCTTATTGGAGAGTATATTTAGTATACTGATGATACTATTAAGTTTATACTTTAGTTTTTTACGTGGTTGTTTGGTTGCTGCAGCTGCATACTATTCACATTCCTTCCCTTTGTTGGTGCTGCCCCTGCCCCCTCCCTTTGATGCTGCTAATCCTGCATAATGCATGGCCATAATATGACTTTGAAAACCCCCCGCCCACCTCCCACGCATTTCACAATTAGTACTATTAGCATTCCTGCATTTCCCATAAATATGCTAAATTCCTCTTCAAATGCAAATTCTTTTGTCAAGGCTCTCTTCCTCCTCCCTCACAGCTTAAATAGACACTCCAAGCCTAAGACGTGTCATTTAGGCTCTGTCTTATCGGCAGACATGTTCTTCACCTGAGGACGGCTGCTTGCGTTGTGGCCGAAACGTCGTGAGAATTATTTTATTATGTTTTATTTTTATTATTTTATTACTTCCCTTCTACGTGACTTTACCGAAAGAACCAAGAAGATGAATCCCTGCAGTCACGAAAGCTTTAAATCGAAATATGCATTACTTTTACAAATTCTCATACTAAATAAAATAACCCACAACCATTGCTTATGCAAAAAACCTGCCCGCATATTGCATGAAGTCTTTACAAATATCATCCATATTCTTGCCCTGGATCAGCTTGACAATATTGGTCAGAAACATATATAAGCAGGAAAAAGGTACTCTCATCTGTATCAAAGATGAGATTTTTCCGATTTTAAATATCATGGCCCATTAAGGAATTCTTGCCATTTTGGGAGACAATGTCCCAACACGCATGTGGCAGCTATGATCTTACACAGCACAGACAAAACCACCCGCCCACCCAGCTCACAGTCACTCGCTAAGAATCCAATTCACTCCAGCTGCTCTGCCTTTCTTCAAGCCGTGAACAGGATTTACGTGACCGCTCCTCCAAAGGGCATGCACGGAAACATATTTTCCTTGGGACAATTCTCTCTTCATTTGCCTAATTAGATCCAGAATCATGGCCAGCAGAGTTGCCATCGGATTTCACAGAAATACACGTTGTTTTAGCAGATGGTGCCATGATGTGAGAGTGTTAATCTAGACAATGATCCACTGTTGCAATGGTTTTGAAGTACTTTTAAGCACAATTTAAGTGAATTCAAACTTTAAAATATTGCCTTAATCAATCACATTACCTAAGGTTAGAAAATAGGGTTGACATTTGTCTGAATTAGACACTTCAAGCTCAATACCGAGAAGAAAACCAGAGGCTACTGAGGGAAGCTACATGTGGAAAAGTTCAGCACCGAGGCCAGGAGGCATTTTTTTACTCAAAGAGTGTCAATTCTAGAATCGGGCGCCCACACACACGAAGCTGATTCGCTGAGACTCTTTAAGAAACGCCTCGATGAGATTCTGGAATCGATCTGCTACTCACAACATAACGATTATCATGACCAATCATGGAATCAGCTGTATTGTTAACGTGGCAGCAATGAAGCAATCTGGAAAGTAAAATTTACAGTTTTATTGGCTCCGCCTACTGGAATTGCCAAGGTTTTTGCCCAGACATTGCAGCTTTTTTCACCTCCAGTACCCCACCCAACCCTGCTCTATGCTCCCATGTCCCCCTCCCACATTGGTCCCATGTGCTTTCCCACCCTGTTATTTGGTTTTTGCCAGATATGTGTCAAAGTCTGTAAAAATCTAAAGATAACAACCCCAGGATAGTGAGATTTTTTTAAAAATCAGTTGCTAAGATTAACGTGATAATGATCATTATAAAATATCGTAGAGTTTAAATGAAAATGTCAACTTTTCATGGAAAATGTGTTGACAATCCTCGGTGCTCACCTAAGCTGGTCAAATGTGTATCATTCCATGGGCACCGTTGCCACATGTACCATAGTATCAGCATTTTACGTGGTGTATTTGTATGTTGATGTGTAATTGAGTACGTTTGATATTCGTGCCATTCTCATTGCGCAGTACTATCACGAATGCATTGATTCCCGGACAGAGTCTGCGGTAGTTTTACAGTCGGAGGCAATGTTGCTATGAGTAATCAAAATGTATTCATTTGCAGGTAACTTTACAGATTTTGGACCATGAAACCGGCGCAAAACGGCATGCTCTTTCCGATTTAAGTCAAAGGATTTCTTAACGGACTGTGCACTCTGAAGCAGACAGTGCCCGTTGTATAGTTAATATACCTTTAGTATTAAACAGAGCAGCCTGCCAGATATGAATAATAATAATTATATCATTGTATTGTTCCTTGCACATCATTGATTTATGTGTTTTCTCACGAAGACACAAAGCACTCACAAAAGATACTTGTTCGTGATTTGCATCAGTGGCCTTTTTGGAGTTGTCTGTGTTTTTGTCCGGGTAATTTAGTTTCAAAGATCAATTTGTTTGGTTCAGGTTACAGTCTTTGGGACTATGTTGATGGGAACATGCAAAATCAGGCAATATGCATGTAAATCCACCAAAATCGTCTTCGGTCTCCTTGATATGACATGACAACTGCATTTAAAACATATACAATAATAACACCTCTGTGTGCAAATTATGTTGTAATTGTTAGGTTGCGCTAATAGATTTAAATATATAATTGGGACATGATTGTGGTTGCCATTTGGCTCAAGTTACATGCAAAACAACTAAACATAGCAACATAAATAATATTCTGTAAGAATTTGCTTGCACTCATCCCTCAATCGTTTGAATGAAAACAGTTATTTTTTAAGCTAAAATAGTCACAAAGGACACCTTATGTTTAAAGCACCTTATTATAGAGTATAAAGTGAAACTAAAATCATCGCTGACAGCTTGGGGAAGCCTTTATCCAGCAGTGGATTAATTATGGCTGCTGCTGATGATGACATTGCTTTCTTCAGATGCAAGAGCAGGTTCAATTGGCATTGATCTGCTTCACAGCTAGCCAGCCCTGGAGCATTTCCAGAAATATATCTTACGGTTTAGTTGAAGCTTTTGATTCCATTCTGCAATTCACACAGTTATGATGTCACCTTTTGAGAAAATGAAAAACAACTACAGTATATGCTCAGACATCACCTATAAGGTGAGTTACAGCGTGAGCCCTTGACTTATGATCAGAAGGTCGTGAGCTCAGATGATTGTTGGGAATTTATTCAGCTTAGCATTGGTCCAGGGTATAAAAACAATAGCACATGTGTTTGAGATAAGATCTGGATCATAAAACAGTTCAGGATATAAATGTGAATGTCAAATATTAAAAAAATATGAATGTTTTAATTATATCAACCATGACGTTTTCATTGAAAAACGAGTCCTCACCATAGGAATGTGGAATGTTCAGCACTCTCTCAGGACTGTAGGTTGGAAAATTAGTTCTGTCCAATGCTAAATTAATCAGCAAAGCATGTTGATGTTTTGACTTCATGGTACAGTATATATATGCATTTTATTATGGGTAGTGCTCACGTAACACATGACCCATGATGTGCACTATGTTGGAATGCTTTTAGAAGTATTATCCAAGTGCTGGAAACATCTGGAGCAACTCCTAGGATTAACTTTTTTTTAAGTCCAATATAAAATGGGTGAGCAGTGGCAAAGTGAACCCAGTGCTCTGTATTTTATTTCCGGCCATGGTTAGCATTAGTGGTGAGTGATATGTGAACTGGTCCTGGGCCCTCCTGTACTGAACATCATGGATAAGTTTGGTCAAATAACTTCCTAGACCAACACAGCATGGCGAGTCCTTCTGACAGTGGATTCACTCTGAGCCATGAATTGTTTTTGTTATATATATACAATTGAAGGAGGACATCATTAACGATTGCTTCCCTATCCCCCAGAACTGATCCATCTAAAAAAAAACACCTTAAACATTCTTAACAGCACAGCAGTGCATTTTGGCTTTCAACACAATGCTTACACAGTACGTTCGAGGCATCTTATGGACACTGACCAAAAATAACTTTAATGTTACTGTTTTACAACCACTCTCACAATCTGAAATACCCTGTATGATTATTTGCAGTGGTCGACCATGGGAGAGACTGACCCATGCCATACAAATGTGGAATTTTCACCGCTGGCTCAAGGCCAACAACGGAAATTAACACTGCCTGTTTCATCATGAAGACACATTTTCTTTACCGTGTTTAATTTATGTGAAATTAATACTGCGCCTATAACTATGGGACATGCTTGAGTACATTTTGGAGGCGTACACAAACCAAAGGAAATACTGGACAGTTTTCTTATTTATATGGCCACATGTAGATTGTGGCGATACAGTAGGAGGGCATTCATTAAAATACAGTAAAACATTTGGATTAATGAACATAGTACTGTACATATATTCTAAATCTACCTCATGTAGATTCCCTGAAAAGCTGATAACCATGCAGGTGTTTGCAAGTTATACCTGTCAGTGTGAAATGTGCAATTGTGAGGCATCCACAAGGGAAACATTTGCTAAGTTCACCGTTGTTTAACGGTGTCACAAAATATATATTTTAAAATTGCTAATTACACTTCACCTGTGCTATCGGTGTTATGTAACAAGATGAATGTCCTTCTAGATCTCTCAGAATGAGTAATGCAACACATGGCATTTCAGGAATGTTGACACTAAAGTCACTGCTTGTATGGGCCGTTCACATCACGCTCTCATGTTTTTCACGTGAAATCAAAACCAAATGTATCGGTACTTTGAGCTGTAAATTGCCAAATTCAGCAAGAAAACTACTTCCATATGATGAATGATATGTGTCCTTTCATTGGTGATCAAGGTGAGACCATACATTCATTTCGAGGCTTTTGCTGCTGTAGATGTACACATGATAAGCCACTTAGTTGAGCTATGATTTGTGGCCAGGTCGCTTCTGATAAAGAGCTATATAGCTCAGTGGGCCTTACCTGGTAAAATAGAATAGTGTAGGATTTTAATAATTTCACTTGAAATATGATTGAATCAGTAGTTTTTTTCGGGTAAGATGCGTTGAGCTAAGAAGCTATTCTTCAATGGCGCCCCAGCCAAAATGGCTGAGCACTTTACATGGGAAGGAGAGGTTAAAGGGGTTGCAGAGAGAGAAAAAAGCAGGGGTGTTTTATATATATGACTGATACGTAATAATATTCATTATTAACAACCAGAACTATGTACAGTGGAAATCTAATCATGTGTTGCTGTCCAGATTCCAACAACTCCGGAATATCAGTGGCGCCAGCTCAGTGTTCTGGCATGGGCAACATGAGCTCCTCCCGAACCACCCATCCAACTAATGTCACAGCATTGTGATATTTATTATTCTGGGTGACTGGGGAACCTTGTGACCTAAACTGGTCAGTTGTGATCATTCTCCAAGGAAGGGTTTATGAAAACCACCACCGTAAAAGTCAATAGGGGCGTGCATATACACATATTTTAAAGCTATAACAAGGTCTGACTGATAATACGAAAAAAATTTCACGTGATAAGCCACTTAGTTGAGCTATCATATGTGGTCAGGTCGCTTTAATCTGATGAGCACCACTGCAAGAGCATTGAACTCATTTTCCAGGAAGACAAAATCAACCAGTTGGAGGAGTGGTGGCACAGTGGTTAGTGCACTCTGCTATGTACTATACATCTGGCTAGCTGGGTTTGATTGCTGGCCACAGCTGACATAAGTGGAAAGTGACATCTAAACCATATCTGAGAATCACTTTATCAACCTAAACTGGCCAACGTGGGGAGATATAGTCAAACAATTCCCATGATAAAATCCATGAAGAGGTTATCATTAAGCAATAGATTAACAAAGAACTGTATTATTATGAGCATTGGTGTATGTATGAGCAATAAGTGAAGCATGGAGAATGAAACAAATCATTGTGTGCATCCTTAAAGTTGTATTTCAGCATTTGTTTGCCTCTGGAAGTTTAAAAGGTTGGAAAATCACCTATTTGCAGGCATTGAACTTGGCAAATCGGCTTGTTGTTCCAGGTGTGCATTCCTGTCTAGGTGTAAACCCACAGAATGCAAGGAATTTGGGTCATGAACCCATGATTTGGTTGCAGAAGAACGATTAGCTCTTTTGCTACCCCCTCCCTGTCACTACCTCCCAACCCTTCTCCTTTGATTCTCTCTTGCTATGATGCCCTCCACCCCATCTCTCTCTCTTTGTTTCCCTTCATGCTTACCCTTTGACCTAACCCAACAGTTTCCCATGTTGTTTTCGCCACCCCTTCCCTCACCTCAGGCGTTCCTGTGGGTCTTTTTATTTATTTTTGTTTATTGATTGTTATCATCAATTATATCACCCCAAATGTGCTCTTTGAGTTGCTGAATGAGAAGAAGAGTATTTTTCTAGAACGTTCACTTCATGCCAAGGAACTACCCTCGGAAGAAGATGTTGCAGAACCACTCAGCAGCCACATTTAAAACATGTATGGTACATGTTACTGAATTTAAATGCATTCCTTAGAGTTGAAATGTTTTGAATTAGTAAACGCAAAATAAATATTAAGGGTGGGGGGGGGAGGTTGTGCAGTTATCATTGACCAGACCATTAAACTCACTGCACTTAAAAACCGGAATTCATTGCAGCAGGCTCCTCAATTAACTAACTAAACTTTTTATTTTACCAGGCAAGGCCTATTGAGCGAAATAGCTCTTTTTCAGGAGCGACCTGGCCACAATTGATAGCTCAACGAAGTTCCTTATCACGTGGAAATGTATAACAACCAAATACTCCAAATGCATGTTTTTAAATGTAGAAGGAAAAACTGGAGGACTAGGAGAAAAATCCACGCGACCACGGGGAGAACATGCAAACTCCAGATATACAGCAGGTGTCAGGGTCGGGATCGAACCCACGGCCTCCTGTATAACAAAAGAAGAGAGTTAACATGAACCACAGATCTAAGGGGTGTGGGCTCAGCCATGTTTAGAGACTGCCATTATGAGCCACCCAGATACCTCGTTTTACAGCCTTACTGCCTAATTTCGTGACGTCTTAATGCTTTCTTAAAACGTTTCCACTTTTTTCAAAGGTAATTGGCTGGGGAAATAACATTTTTCTCTGCCACGTTTTTCCATTCATGCGGGCTCCCCATCTCAACAACCTTCAGTGTTTATTGAGTCTCACAATGTGACTGTCTGGGGCATTTGTCGTGATCTTATTGCATTAGATTTGCAAGGACGTAGCCGCACCCACCTCGTGTTTTCCTTGCTCCCCTCCCGCTACCATTTCAGCACTGTTTATTGCACGAGGAAAGGTGTTACATTACTACACAAGTGATACAATCATATTTCACCATGTGCAACATTTCATCATGGTCCTTTTTGAAAGTCCACAACTTTGCCTGAATGTATACAACTCGGAGGTTGGATAAACTTTTTTTTTTCATCAGAGTACACCTGATGTAATCCATCCACTAAAAAAAAAATTACGAGTTACATTTCAGCACCTGTCAGTGGACTGTGCTGTGTGTATATGCTCACCGGGCTGATGGAGAAGGGTACATTTCAAACAACTGTGCAAGCTTCAACCGTTATAAATATTGTGGCAAGTTACATCAAAAGCAAATAAGCTACGTCAGTTTAGTTTCTGCAAGGTGGTATTTCAAACCATATGTGGTGGACTATACCCTTTTGTTTTTTTCCTGACTGTGATGGTGCAGCCAACAGCTTGGATTAACCTTGATTTTCTCTTGAATAGTCCAGATAGCGATTGAGACTGGACGTGTTCCAAAAAGTAATATTTTGGCATGAGAAGTGGCAAGTGTAAAGGTTGAACAGATGTGCATCCACGTGTGAGTGTTTGTGACTATCGCTTTGAAATTTGTTCGCACAATTTCAGCCAAACTTCAGAAAAAGCATCAGATATACCATGACACATTGGTCAGATTATTTCGCATGTGCATAACATTAAGGATAAAATAGTACAGTGCATTCATGCAAGGGACCCAATATTGGTAGCATTTGTGGTCAAATACAATTTGCACTTTGATTATTGCCGAGCAATTGATTAGATGTTTGACTAGTGGATTGTAAATCGTTTTATCAAACTATCTACTATGGTTGTAGGCAAACTAATCAATCAGAATAATCCCAACATTTACATTTCTAGAGTGGTGAGCAGACTAATGAGAGTGCATCTTACCATTTTTACCTGGGAAATACACTAGGTGAGTCACAGGCCTTTGATTATCTGGTAGGCCACAATGTAGTGTATCGTTATATACACTGTCATTTTACTGGTAGGAACCACCTGGTTCCACCAGCCCACAGGGGATTATTGTGTCCGTCCATTCATCGTGCATCCAAAAATGGGAGGGGTGGGGCTGGGTGAAGAGGGGATGGTGGGGAGGGGTTGGGTGGGGAGGGTGGGGAAGGGCTGGGTGGGGAGGGTGGGGCTGGGTGGGGGGTGGTAGGGGTGGGGCTGGGTGGGGAGGGGCTGGTCACCCCGTGGTGCCCTTATAAAACTCAACGTTTAACCTACTCACGCCAGCTTGTGCCCGCCCTCACAGTCGGCCATATTTGCGGAATACACCACGCCGCCGTTGACCCTGGCCATTGACCGAGCAACCCAACGTTCCTACCAGCTCCCTCCGCAGGAATGTATTAGTTGATCAGGTGCTCCATTTCAAATTCAGCTTTTCAACTCTAACGAATACAATACACTGTCCTATATTCCTATGTGACCTAATGTGAGTCTAATAATTATGCAAGTCAAATAACCACAATGGTATACATTAAGGTTATATTTACATATACGTTGTAAAACAAATTATCGTGCAAACTTGTGATGTCAGTGAATTTTTTTTTTTCATTACACGGTGCGTTAAATGATGAGAATAATGTGAGCGAACCTAGTCGAGAACAGCATAGCAAGTAGGTAACACATGTATCTGTATGGATTGGAATTGTTACTTCCGTGTGTGGGTTTTCTGGATGATGCCAGTCCATATGAAATACAAACGATTCGTTAAGAATGCTGTGAAACGTCCTATTTACTGCAGCACACTCCTGAAAATAAAGTAAGACTGCAAGACTTTCCTTGGCCTAACAAGTAAAATTTTTACAGGTAGGAACAACAGTTCCACACTGCCCACCAGGGATTATTTGTCTGTCGTGCATAGCCACGCCCTCGATTTGTATTTCATAGAGCGCTTCGGGCGGGCTCAGCACCACGTGACGCGCCACCCCACGTAGCGTGACACGGATCTCACGAATGCGCTGTCCAACCAAGTTCCTACCTGCCCACTCCGAAGGAACGTGTTTATATTAATAATAATAATTTATTTTTACCATGACGTCTCCTTATTCTCACCATTTTCGTCACCATATAACAATACAATATTTATCTTGAAATGATACACAAGTGTCTTCTAGTATTTCTTAATATTTTACGTTCGTAAACTTTCCGTTCGGCTAAAAACCTACTTTACGTACGTGAATCAATGTAATGTACACATTAGGAATAGTCATAATGAGTTAACTAAATGTAATAACAATTATCCGGGCCCTCTCTTGCATAAGAGATATTGAAATTATCAATTACACTGCATACAAGGTTAAATGAAGCACAATTATTTTAATTGAAACGTGCCAAATATTTAGAAACAATTTTGCTCTTCCACTTTAAATGCATTTGTGAAGATAAAAAGGGGGAGTTCAAATCAAAGTTTCATTTTGCCAGCTTTGCCTAAGCAAATTAGCTTAACTGGCATAACCCCACATTGTGAGATCTTTAACATCTGCCAGTAGACCACGTAATAAGCTTAACGTGGCCGTTGAAAGACAGCCTGCTAGTGCCTCTGTGCCCCCCACACAGCACCAAGGACAGCATTGATTTTTAAAATGCAAACACTAGACTGCGCATGTTAAATCTCCTGGACTAAGCTCGAACGCAATTTGCCTCGCTATGCGATCAAGTGCACTAATTTGTGCAATGTTAAAATTTCGAACGTACTGTGTGTGCATTACATCGTGTCTGTAATTGTTTTAATCATGTTGATAGCTGTGCAGTTTCATCTAGTAAAACATTACACTGGTAAGCAGTGGCGGCTCCTGCAAAATCTCTCAGGGGGGGCAAATGTCTGGATGATTGATAAGGATAAGGTCCACCCATGCAATGGATAAATTAACAGCTTAAGCATGTAAAGGCAACTTCACTTCTTTAATATTAATGAAAAATAAAGTGACTCTTACAATACATCTTGTTTGTTTCTATACTCACTATTTAAACAAACCACTCAAGTTTATTTTATTAAAGATTCCACTAGGTGGCGACAAATTATATTGTTGGATGAAACGTGCTTACGTATGATGACGTAAGCACGTATGATGACTTAAGCACGTTAGGGCGAGCCCTCCCGGAAGCCATAGAGAATGCATTGCAGCGCCCCCGTTCGAAAAAAAACATCTTTGAATGTAAGTCTATGGGGCCACTCGGGGCGATTCTCAGCCGGAGTGAAATCGCCCAAAAAGAGGCGGTACTCCACAGAACGTGACATGACGCTGATTGGACTATATCCAGAGGCACAGTGACGGCTAGCGTGACTCTGTGGTTGAATGACATTGGTGGTGCGTCGCCCAATCGCCCTAATGAAGAAACCGCCCCTGCTGGTAAGGATGACTATCGTGATGCGCTTGTGTGTGTGAATGCAACTGTGTATCGATTTCGAATGACACCACATTTTCTGAGATTCACATCAGTCATTTCTATAAACATCAGTCTGCACAAATGCCATTTGTGGAAAGTATACTGTGCTACAGAGTTGTGTTTGGCATATGGTCATGACGTGATTCATTTTTTTTATTGGTGATTGTTTAAAACAAAACCAAATCACCATTCTATTTCAATGATACAATTGCTGTTTTTGAATTTAAATAATTTGACATTATATTATATTTCGATTTAAAGCTTTCGTGACTGCAGGGATTCATCTTCTTGGTTCTTTCAGTAAAGTCACGGAGAAGGGAAGTAATAAAATAAAAAAAATAAAACATAATAAAATAATTCTCACGACGTTTCGGCCACAACGCAAGCAGCCGTCCTCAGGTGGAGAACAGGTCCGTCAAGTAGACAGAGTCTGAATGTCACGCTCCAGGCTTGGAGCGACTATTTATGCTGGGATGGAGGAGCGAAGAGCATCTTGACAAAATAATTTGCATATCAAGAGGAATTTAGCATATTTATGGAAATGAAGATATGCGATTAGCACTACTTGTGAAATGCGTAGGAGGTTTGGCGAGGGGTTTAAAGTCATTATACCCATGCATTATGCAAGATTAGCAGCATCAAATACGCATATTAGTTGCTGCGGCGCCTTATTATTAACATTCCTTCCCTTTATTAATTCTGACCTTACTCCCTCCTTTGATGCTGCTAATCTCCTCCATCCCAGCATAAATAGTCGCTCCAAGCCTGGAGCGTGACATTCAGACTCTGTCTACTTGACGGACCTGTTCTCCACCTGAGGACGGCTGCTTGCGTTGTGGCCGAAACGTCGTGAGAATTATTTTATTATGTTTTATTTTTCTTATTTTATTACTTCCCTTCTACGTGACTTTACCGAAAGAACCAAGAAGATTATATTATATATTATGTTTAGAGCGAGCGAGATAAATGCAATACTTCATATCATTGTTCTTGTCATATAAATAGTGCGGGAAATATGCCGATTTCATTATGCCACAGCCTTGGTTAAAATATTTAGTTTTACGTTTTATTCGAATATGACTGCGTGAATGGCACGCGTAAAACGGATATCATGCATTATCGGACTAACATCTTTGTTCCTCGAAAGTCCAAAGGAAAGCAACCAATGTGATTGTCCCGTAACCGTGTCCATCACCTAAAGCAAGTCATTTGAGATTTAATTTGTCAATGTTCACCTATTTTTATCGTCGTCACTTACACACATTTTACTGTAATGTTTTTGTCTCGTTCTTCAGAGAAACATAACCTGGGGCATAATTTTAAGGTTAGCGAATTGTTTTTTCTCACATGGACAATGGCTGAAAAGATCAGCCGCTTTATTTTTTTACAGATGGTCCTGTTTCATTCATTATGACGATGGGCGATTGTGTCTGGATCTGTCACGCACTGTGCACTTCACCATTTGCAACGAATTACCATCAGTTCAGCACGTGTGCCTGAGGTTCCACAATGCACGTGTTACACATACCAACCGGTATCTTACTTAGTCAGGAGCTGGTTAGCCACGGCCATACTGGCTATTGGACTGGCTTTCTTCGTGATAGGAATTGACTTTGAATCATAAGATCATCCAGAGATGCTGCCGTGGGGTAATGGTTACTGGACTTGCAATTCAGAGGTTCAATTCAACCGCTTGCCGCCGCAGTTAAACAATGAGACAACTTTCTTCAACTTGCCAGCAGTATAATAATGTTTTCACCACAGTTAGTCGATTGACAGGCCACCAGAAAAAAAAATAGCCCAACAAGACTGTTGAGACTCATTTAAAACTGTAATTTTTATTATAATACCTAATAACATAACACATTCTTTTTACAAGTTAGAAAAAAACATACTTGAGCTCATAAATATAACTTAACTTTTTGTTCACAACAGTCCAAGTGTTCCCCAAGGTCAAATCAGCATTGAACTATCATGTTGCGAGTTCTGAGTCAGAAGTGGTATTTCCACATTCCTGTGGCAGTGACCTGTTCGTCCATAGGGTAACTACTGTTGACTTATCTTGGAATGTTGAAGCCTCTCCAGGAGATGCTCGTTTTCCTAAACCTGGACACCAGGAGGGATGGCGACGATGATGAGTATGACGGAGCTGAGTCGACTTTGGCCATAATTTGAACTCATGATCTCACAACTGACAGCTAGCCCTGCTTCTCCACTAAGCCACATTCACAGCCCAATGTAACCGTATTCATTGTCTGTAGAACGTATTTTGCATTTCCACGTTGTCATTGTTTAGCTGTCATAGTCACCGTGTCTTAGTCACGTTGCCCTGTCCCCATCGGCGCACGGTTCAGTTATGTTTACACTTGGAATTGTATGGACATAACCAAGATCATTTATATCAATGATAAGTCACATTCATACTGCATACTGCTTTAAAACATATTTACCAGATGTCTCATATTATATACATGTTACATACACTTGTCACACGAATTCAGATGTTCAAAGGAAAGTCTTATTTTAAGTGTCTCCCCTGCTTCAGAAAATTATAGGTGGTGCTCATAACCGTCTGCGCACCTGACCCAGTGGTGTAAATTTCACATTGCTACGGACAAGACCAGTTTCTTTACAAGACACGCGCTGTTGTTTGAACAATGCTGTCCCACAGTGCGTGAGTAAAGCTATGCCACGAGGCAGATTGGCCCACGTCTTTAATCCAACAAACTCAAGTTGAGATTGGTGAATCATTCACCTGCCTACAGCAGCAACAAAGAGCCTTCAGTGGGGCAGTGCAGCCAGTAGTTTATTGACCAGTCTATTTGGAGTGCGAGCGCTCTTGTATGCGTGAGACTTCTCCTTGCACGTTAAGATTTACCCAAAATGTCAGCATATAAATGGCGTTAACCAATTCGTGGGCTTCAAGTAACGTGCCCAACAAATGCCTGATCAGCGAGTGCACCACCACCAACCACGCTGCCTGGCTTGCATCTTCGACGGATCAATGGGCAGTGCTTATACGGACACCTCATGCGCAAGTGTAAAATAACGAACTTTTCTGTGTGTGACTGCAGCTTTGAACACCAAATCACGGACCATAGAACTTCGCACTGCTCCAAATATACATTTGGGTGGGTGGGTGAGTGGGTAGGTGAGTGTATCTGCAATTCACCAATTCTCAGACAAAGCAATTGATTGGCTAACTCACTTAGAATGAAATCTCTAATAGTTCGTCTTCATTTGCTATTCGCAATCATCATCACCGAACAAAAAAAAATAGCTTGGCAAAAATTATAGTTTGGCAATTAGTTGTACTTTTGAAATCACTATTTACGTTGCCTTTTACTTTTTAAAATGAATAATTAAGTATGCGTACTTGCACTTAGTAGGCTGTCATGTGTGCAATATGACTGCAGTGGATGTGCACAACACAAATTGTTTTTTTCCAAGACGAAGGTACTCTGCAAACCCACTGGCTATCAGCAAAGATTCGTTCATGAAACCATCCAGATATATAAACACAGATACAATTTCAACCGAGAAGATGGGTACGAACTGATAAATCATTGGAAGGACGTTATTAACCAGAATAAGTTATAACTGGCTGTGATGTTCAGTAGTTATTTTCGACTCTCTGGAGTTACATTAACAGGTTAAATGCCTTTACATTAACAGGTTAAATGTCTCACTATTAACACAGCCACCGTTGCTCGTTTTCCTTAATATGGCGGTGGCTCTACGATCTTACATTGACATGCTATCTCTCACAATACAATGGCCACCCCCGCAGCTTCGTCGTCGTGGAGGTTGCCCAGCACTCTCCGATCTTACATTTACATGCAAATTTCTTCACTAGCCCCGCCCACTTCGCTTATGACCCTTGGGCTACACCCATCTCAAACCTTCATAACATCTTTGCCTCAGCAGCTCTCTCGCTATTTTAAAATCCTTTATATTAAGTTCGCTTGCTTGCTTGCGTGCTTGCTTGCTTGCGTGCTTGCTTGCTTGCTTACGGCCGTGCAAATCTTTCGCTCGTTTTTTAACCCACTTCCCGTGATCCAATCGAGCTGACATTTTCCACACAGACTCGTTGTGCGAGACAATTAATGTTCGTGAAAAAAAATTCCCAAAATTTTACAGTTTAGGGAAAACAAATTAATTATTTAATTACCAATTGCTTAATACTGGCAGACAGTCATCTGACCCATAGGTGGCAGCCATCTCAAGCCAGAGGACGAGAAGACTCTAGCCGCCACGCATATAAAGGATTTATAGTGAAAAACTTTGTTTTTACGGGTTTACTTGTTAAATCCTTTATATTAAGTTCGCTTGCTTGCTTGCGTGCTTGCTTGCTTGTGTGCTTGCTTGCTTGCTTACGACCGTGCAAATCTTTCGGTCGTTTTTTAACCCACTTCCCGTGATCCAATCGAGCTGATATTTTCCACACAGACTCGTTGTGCGAGACAATTAATGTTCGTGAAAAAAAATTCCCAAAATTTTACACTTTTTAGGCAAAAAAAAAATATTTTACATATATTCAAATAGAACTCATTCATGGCTTTGGCTGAACGTCACAGTGTAAGAGCCCAGAGCGTAACCCCTCCACAGGCGGTGGCGGAGTAGCGCAGTTGGTAGCGCCCTTGCTTCCCATGCCAAAGGTCGCGGGATCGATCCCCGTGTCCTCCACAGGCGAATATATTTTTTAATCCTTTATATTAAGTTCGCTTGCTTGCTTAGGACCGTGCAAATCTTTCGCTCGTTTTTAACACTGTTTAGGGAAAACAAATTAAATATTTAATTACCAATTGCTTAATGGTGGCAGACAATCATCTGACCCATAGGTGGCAGCCATCTCAAGCCAGAGGACGAGAGGACTCTAGCCGCCACGCATATAAAGGATTTATAGTGAAAAACTTTGTTTTTACGGGTTTACTTGTTTCACCTGTTGACGATTGCTTGCGTTGCGATCGAGACGTCGTGATATTTGTATTATTTTTTCTATCTACGTGGCTTTACCGAAAAACCCAAAGAATATGTGCACAACACGTATATTTTTACATGGACAGGAGTATGCTCCTATTACATAATACCCTAAGGAACTGCCAATTCCTTAGCAGTGCGCACTCTGTGCGACTGAGCAACATTACTGCATGGCTTCACCGCGAATGTAAAGTGCAGTTATGACATTATCTCAGACATTATTATAGATTGAAATATGTTTTAATCCATATGCTGTATATTTATTAGGATATAATATGCAATGGCCGCATCTACACAATTTGTACATTATGCAATACATGCGTCAGTACACAACGCATTCCACTCAATGAGAGGTCACTCTTTTCTTGCTGCCGCATTCGCTGTCCCTTTGGCCATTCATAGTGGAGGCTCAATAATTTTATCTTCTCTTTTGCCTATGACGATGAATGTCTCTCCATATGAAGTGTCACACTTCGATTAGATGTGACCTCAATGCTCATTCTCGTCTTCATAATTCTACCCTATCATCGCCTGCTATAAAATAAATTCCTCTCCAAACACTGTAGATGTGCACATTTCCCGATGTACACATCATATGCAATCGCATATAGAGACTTTATACATTCAAATTGTATTATATTCTAATGCATATACAGTATACAATGTAATGTGCAGCTCTTTGTCAATATCCCGCTGGGTTAAGGCATGCTCATGCCAGGCATGTGGGCTTTTGGCGATACTTCATTACATTGGTCAGCGCGGGTTGATGAAGGGGTGATCTAGGATTGGTTTAAAAGGGGGACCTTGGATCGGTTCAGAGGTCACTGCGATGGAGAATCAAACTCAGATCGCTTTTGTCATAGTGCAGTGCGAATCCACTGCACCGCTGCGCGACCACGCTCACATAGAAAGATAATGCTGGCCCTTCTCCAACCACGGAGGCTCTGGCAAGTGTGCATTGAGTTATACCTATCGGGGGAGTGCCAGTGGCTGGGAAGAAAACACGTGATTGTAATACTTATGTAATAAAGGACTCTCTCCCATATGTCGATCTCCGTTGTCTTTATTGGGTTCGTAGAATCTCGTTACCACGGCGTCCTCGCTTAGGCCCGCGTCTCTCCCGACGATCTCTCCACAGCCACTCTGCTGCTCCGATATGCAGTCTCCCTGCTGCTCCGATATGCAGTCTCCCTGCTGCCCCGATATGCAGTCTCCCTGCTGCTCCGCCTTGCAGCCACACCGCTGCTCCGCTCTCTAGCTTCACTGCTGCCCCGTATACAGCTAGCCTCCCACAGCCGCTAGCTCTCTGTGTCTGACACCGATGGCTGATGGTGTCGACGTCTCCCACCGCGTGGCGACCGGGCCACTCTCTCCGTACTGCCCAGCGTGGCCTCCTCCTGTTTCACTCCGTCTCCACTCCCCTTTCCCCTTCCGGTTCTCCCCCTAAATCCTCTCTCCCACGTGACCCTAACTCCTCCCTCTCCCCACGTGACCCAGACTCCGCCCCCCCTCAATCCTTGCTCGCATTACACTTACATTCATTCGTCTTCTCGAGCGGCCGTTGACATGGCCCCTAACCTTCCCACCTTCCCCAGGTTTCTAGTACAGTATTGCCAAAGCGTATTCGAAAAGGTTTCGTAATAATAAGCTGTGCTCTTATTATTTGGTTCTTTCGGTAAAGTCACTTAGACAGAAAAAATAAAATAAAGTGAATACATTTTTTTTTATTTTATAGATATAATAATAATTAAAGAAAGCGACTACAAATCATAAACATATAATAAAAATGTAAATAAAAACATTTTTATTTTATTTTTTTTCATTTTATTTTGTATTATTATTTTTCTATCTACGTGACTTTCCCGAAAGAACCAAAGCATATTAATTCCTGCAGTCACGACAGTTTTAAGTCAAAGCTGTGTTCTGTTACCTGGTGGGTGTCAAAAGTTGTGCATTGTCATTTAATTTAATACAAAATCATTCTTGTTAAATGGTATGGTGATTGGTTGTTGCTGTTATGAATGCTTCTAATGTGAATAAAGATTTATACTTGTTCCATCCCAAACCCATGGCAGGGTAACTCGGGGATGAAGCCTAGAAGGGGAAATCTCGTTCTGGATATTCTGTGCAGCAGTATAATGGGATGGGGTTCATTGAATCGCGACTAAAGGGGGCGTGTCAGCTGCTTGGAAGAGAACCTGGGGTCATGTAAAGTACTAAACTCGAGTTGTATTTCCATGATTCCAAAATGTTGAGAACTGATCATCTTTGCAAATTATGCATGTGGACATTCATTTCCCCTCATGATTTAATGAATCTGATACGGAATCTCTTTATTTTAAAGTACTGTCTATTGTATTTTTTTTGGGGGCGAAGATAAAATTGGCATGCATTTATGGCAGTGTGTCCTAGTGGTGTTAAGTAACACGGGTGCTAATTTTTGCTTAGCAGTTGCTCAATTCATATATCTAAAATACTACATGTGTAATGATTTAGGACGGGTTAAGTAACAGCGAAAATTTTACTAATGAAAAACACTGTGCACTTAAGTGGCAGAAACGTTTATCTGCATACAGTACGTGCGTGTGTGCATATGTCTTTATGTATTGGACATTCCATTTTAATTAATTTGATTCATGTTCACAACTTCAAAAATAATAAACAGCTGCCCATCTGTACTCATGCAGAGGCTGTGGTTTCAGGCAATAAAAAAAAACTTACTACGCTGGTGCAGTTCGTTATTCATTCGTATTCTTTGGTTCTTTCGGTAAAGTCACGTAGATAGAAAAAAAAGTGAATACAAATATGTTTTATTTGTATTCACTTTATTTTATGTAGTCACGTATATAGAAAAAATAAAAATAAAGTGAACACAAATAAAAAATATATTTGTATTCACTTTATTTTTATTCTTTTATTCACTTTATCGTTTTTATTATAATATTTTTCTATTTACGTGACTTTACCGAAAGAACCAATGAATATACATGTCCTTACTTTTCATTTTTATATTGCCATTGACTGTGGATACAATGTTGTGCTTATAACCTAGGAGAGGATGTGAGCCTTCAATGCCACCTGATTCCATTTTGAAAATGGTATGAAATCGTTTTATTTACATTAATATAAAACTAATTAAATACGGTTGCTGGGCACAGGTCGAACATGCCAAACGGCCAGACAATATGCATGCTGTCGAAGGTGTAATAGACACGATTTACATTAATCCGTTTCTTGAATGGAGCGAGATTGTGAGAACTTATCAGTTGAGAGATTCGTGGAGGGTAGGTGTTAGTGGCACACCCACACGGAGGGTCGGTTGGCCTTCCCCAATGATCTTCACAAATAGTGTTTTACTATTGCGACAATAGGCTAATGGATCAGAGGGACACAACTGAAAAACACACCATAATATGTGTAACTATGATCAAATGATGAGATAAAGAGGTAGAGGAGAACAGGTTAACGTTCTTTTGTAAAAACTTAACTAAATAATGGAGAGCAATATATCGTTGTGCTGAACATAAAACGTGAATTATTATATATAATCTGCTACGGCATACGGTTGCAAAACAAATATAAAAAGTGTCCAAATAATCATGGTGAGTTTCATGCATAGACTTACACTGAGATACCAAAAAGTTAAGAAATCATATATACTGTTAATAAATGTGGCCTTTAGCAGGACACGTCGCTGGAAGGGATTAAGGCCGAAAGTTGATTTTCATAATGGAATGGTAGCCAAAGGAGAGAACAGCCAGCGTGGACGTCGACTTTGGAAATTGGACAATGAAATCAGCTCATGTCCAGGTACCAGACGGATGTTACATTGCAGAATTATGAGAGATGGGCTGGCTTAGAGAGGCATTCATCCAGCAGTGGATTGGTCATAGCTATTAATAATTATAAAGAGGAGGCTGTGATGGGTGCTGCATGTGTGTGTGTTGTTGTGTCTATACCCTTTTTTTTATTAAGAACAATTCAAAAAAAAAATATAATAATTTTCTTTCATCTATATAAATATACCTTTTTTTTTAATTAATTAATGAAAACAACTCACTTCTCCTCACAAGAACACCAGGAATCCATGGAACATGGAGGGCGGTTAAAATGTTAAGAGTTCGGTCACAAAGAGGTCATGGACATCCAGATGGACAAAAGATGTATGGACTAGCCTCCCAAGACATCTGGAGATGTACAGATAAGGGCAGAATAAATAACGGTTGAAACTTCGCGTTTTCTTAACGTTTTCCTTACCGAAAAGTAGAAACTTAACAAAGATAATTAACCAACAAACAATAATATTTTTTTCTATTATTATATGTTTCCTACCTACACGACCTTCCAAAAAAAATAAAAATAAAAACTAAAGAGTACGAATTCCAGAAAGCTTAAGTGGAAACATAATTACGCTTAACCTCAGGACATTAAAATATAACTCAGAATAAGCACCAATCTCTGGAGAACTAAACTAGGCGAAGCCAAAATAATAATGTGACGAGAATCATTACGAATATTCATTAAACATAGACGAATGATTACCACGATACTAAGACCGAAGGAACTCATAAAATATAATTCAAGAATAAATGTAACACACAGGACCACATAAATGTATTACAAACATCTCCTCAGCCACCTTTGTCTTCCAGCGGGGTCTGACGGGCAAGGAGGGAGCAAAAGGTCACAAGGGGGGGGGGGTGTCTGCTTCTTCTCACTCTGTCTTGTTTGTTTTCTCTCGCAAGAGACGCGGAGAGAGGGGAGTCACGTTTTGAGTTAGGCACGGGCGCACACCGCGAAAGGACAGTCTGGGTTGAGTCGGTCCGAGTCGCGCTCAGCGGTGCGACGGGGCACGCAAGGGAGCTGTGGCAGTCGTGCCTCGAGAAGAGATGGGACGACGAGACATCGTTAAAGTGGCAGCCTGAGAGCAGTCTGGGTTGAGTCGTGCTCAGTCTCGCAACTCGGCTTGCGACGCGGTGTTGCGACGGGGCTCGCAAGAGAGCGGAGGCGCGTCGTGCCTCGAGGACAGATGGGACGACGAGACGTCGTTAAAGTGACAGTCTGAGGACAGTCTGGGTTGAGTCGGTCCGAGTCGAGCTCAGCGTTGCGACGGGGCACGCAAGGGAGCTGTGGCAGTCGTGCCTCGAGAAGAGATGGGACGACGAGACTTCGTTAAAGTGACAGTCTGAGAGCAGTCTGTCCGAGGCGCTCGGTCTCGCAACTCGGCTTGCGACGCAGCGTTGCGACGGGGGCTCGCAAGAGAGCTGGGGCGGTTGTGCCTCGAGAAGTGATGGAACGAGGAGGAGTCGTTCGAGTCGCAGAAGTCTGAGTTCAACCTGAGTTGGGGCTGGGTTTCAGCCGTGCTCCGGCTGGCGGAGCGTCGTGAGGAAACGAAACACCGATGCCGATAGCAGGTGTCGCTTCTCGCAGAACGAAGTTAAGTGCGAGTGAAGCTGGCAGCTGCACGAACAAAGGAAGCACGGAGCAGAGAGAGTGACGAGTGACGACAAGCAATCAACCTGTAAAAGGGCGGAGATCGCCAAGCGTCGACCAAGCGTGCAAAGCAGAGAGCGCGAAGCAGTGGAGAAAGCCTGGTCAAACGACTGTGGAGAGAGAGAGAGCGCAAGAGCAGCACGACTCGGACGTCACCGGGCGTCACCGAGCGTCGTGCCAACTCGTCATCCAGCAGTGGAGAGAGAGAGAGCAAGAGCAGCACGACTCGGACGTCACCGGGCGTCACCGAGCGTCGTGCCAACTCGTCATCCAGCAGTGGAGAGAGAGAGAGCGCAAGAGCAGCACGACTTGGACGTCACCGGGCGTCACCGAGCGTCGTGCCAACTCGTCATCTAGCAGTAGAGGGAGAGAGAGCGCAAGAGCAGCACGACTCGGACGTCACCGGGCGTCACCGAGCGTCGTGCCAACTCGTCATCCAGCAGTGGAGAGAGAGAGAGCAAGAGCAGCACGACTCGGACGTCACCGGGCGTCACCGAGTGTCGTGCCAACTCGTCATCCAGCAGTGGAGATAGAGAGAGCGCAAGAGCAGCACGACTTGGACGTCACCGGGCGTAACCGAGCGTCCTGATTGACAACTCTGGATAAACGAAGCTGAGCCTACTTATCACAACTGCACACATTAACATCATCGCAAGCATCCGCATAAATTACTACAATTATCTCAGCGATTATCATAATTTATGCATATAATTACACGCATCATCATAATTTATGCATATTAATACACACATTAACATAATTGCTGCGATTTGCGCATTTTTCGGAAAATTATTAATTTTTTTTTCATCAAAATTTCATAACCCGACACATACAACAGTGTGTACAATGAAGGAGGGCAAGTTGCTAATACAAGCACTGAAAGAAAACTCAGGGGCAAGTGAGCAGAGGGAAGACTTAAAGTGATATGTACGAAGCTGGAAGAGAAAATCTTGATGTTTGGCTATTGAATGTGAAACAGTTGCAAGATCTGGCAGATGGAAGGACACAATCACAATATGTCAACAGCATTGGCCGAGCAATGTTATTGAACTTGGACAAAATGTGGTTGACTCTACACGTGCGTTTTTCTTTGCCCGCTATTTACACATATATTTTGCACTCTCTGTGCATGTCTGTCTCTCTGTCTCGCTCCATGTCTCTTTTGATACAATTGAAATTAATCTCATGTGTGGCGACCGCACAGCGACCCCAAATGAAGGAGGGGTTTTTGCAATTTGTACATGTGCTACCACACGTGTGCGGATTACTCAAGCGCTATCACACTGGCAAAGTGCTCTTGAACCCACATTGACCTCACAAACAATACTGTACTGCTACAGTCAGCTGTGTCCTCTATGTTAAAGCTTGCTATGGATGGCCAATTTTGGCAGGCTTCATTGAGGGGGCAGGGGGCAGGGTGGCTGAGGTGATTATTTGATTAAAGGGCCGTACATCAAAATGCGCAACGTTAAATAAATATAGACAACACGTTCTACTTAATTAAATATACTTTTCATAAATGTTTTCTTCTACAACATCAGAGTGCAGCGGCACATTAAATACGCACTAAAATGACAATAGTTTAAAGCGATTTGCAGCATGTTTTATTTGGGGGGGGGGGGGTCAAAAATCGTCATTAATAGACGGCCCCTAAGGGACTTAGCTAATAAATATTAGGGTGTATTCACTGCAAGGCTTGGGGGGGGGGGGCAGGAGTTGAGGGCGCTTCATCACTGGCCTGCATCATCATCACGATCCATGGGCAGATAGCCCGTAGGTGCATATTTCGTCATTTTTTTCCACTTTCGTCTGTCTTGTACCAATATGCTCAAGTAGAGCACATCTTTCTGGCACCAATCTCTGTCGTCGTCTGGCCTGCATAGAGAGGGGGAACTCACGTTTGTCATGCCAATTCCCGGACGATGCGCACGACTCTGAGCATGACAACCGATATGCTTTGAAGGCTCCTCTTCACCATCACACAGCTCAGGGGACGGACTGAGGCCGTACAGAGACTTCTCCACAAAAGCAACACTCATGGGGCAGAGACCACCGTATGTGACAGGTCTGCCATGAAGGCCCAATACATCCCTCTGCCTCAGGGGCCAAGCTACAAGCGGCGGGGGGGGGGCACTTACAGGGCCTTCTTTGCTGGGGGTTCAAGTTTTGAGAACTCGGGGATCTAACTGTCCACCCAACACACAATACTGGTCACCGATCCTGGTTGCTATTGCCACGGGTGGTAACATGGTGATGAGCCACCTCTGCCCATCCTAGTTTTTTGGAAGGAGATGTTATCTCACGAGCGCAAAATCCAGCTGCATCACCTCGCGCATGGTCTTGGATTGTACCTGTGGCATATTCTGCCACAAGAACGGGATGTTCCGCCTTTAATGGGGCACCTCCCTGTGAATCGCGACCTCACGGCGGTAGTATCATCAGTGCCTGTGGAGCCTCGCCTGGAGACCAGCGCAACATTCAGCTGCTCCTGTACGAGGGAGATCAGCCCTGGAACGCGAGCACATCCCCTGATATGGAACCATGGAGGTATTTGGCCTCCCTGGCTATTTCCCCCTTTTGGATGCCAAGTTGAGAGTGGGAGTGCGGGATGGCACTGCTCACTGCCTATAGTTTCTCCTCAATTCAGCACATTTTTGGGTGATTTTGGACTAGAGCTAATCAGTTATTATATATCTCTTCATTCGTAGACACAGGTAAGAATCATACATATTCACAGAAGATTAGTGACCAATGTCTTGATTTTTACTTCAAGCTGTAGGAATCCATAAGTTATGAGGTGGACTGGTAGCTCACAGGTCAGACTGTGTGAGCTGAGATCCTAGGTTCGAATTCGGAGTAGCTGCTTGCAATCGATGAAACCAGGTCGTCAAATATAGTGAGTTCATGGTCTCAGTCCAGTCACCAATAACTGCACAAATAACCATCACGTAAAATTTGGTTCTGCACTTTAATGTGGCCAAATTCCAGCTGTGCGACTTAAAACATGGGTTTGACTGTGACGTGACAAACCTCACTCTCATATTCGAAGCACGTGGGAAGTGCTGCCCCCTACTGTGATTGGACCGTGGGGTCACTTGAGAAGGGATATCAGCGATCACAGACGAGCAGAGTTGGCCTCGGGCAACACCGGTGATACTTGAAGAGCCTGCATGTCCCCACTTCCCCAATCGTTTCTCACAGCCAAACAGATGCAGAGACAAGAATGAAAAGATATCCCATCGCATAGTGTTTGTACATCAGGAGCACTGATCTGGTTTATTAATAGCATCATTATTACTGCATTATGATTACTATTCTTACAACTACAAGTTAATTATACTGGCGATCCGTACAGGACTATGCATGTATAAATTAAAGAACAAAATACTGTATGTAATGTGTTGTTGTTATCCATGGAGGCATATGGTGCTGTTTAGTATTAAAGGGCTTCGAAACAAAGCAAACTAAGTGGTTCTAGGCTCACCGCCTCGCTGGAGAGAGGAATCTTGCCGACGCGACACATTTCCTCCGAATTCACCCGCACGGTCCTCAAGACACGAGGCTTCAATCCGTTCCTTTGGTGTCCTTTCACTCATAACTTAATAGAATGTGCAATAATCTCAAATACCACGTTTAAAAACATTATTAAAGACAAAAACAACTAAAACATTTGGCAGCTTATATATAGTGACCGTCATCGTCAAAGCCATGAGTGCAAATCACAAACGTTTAACGTTACAATAAGGTACAATCTTTTCACTTGCATTCAAGCAAAAGACCATTTCAAGTATTTTCCATGTTGTATATAAAATAATTACATACATACAGCAATAATCTCTTATAACATGGTTTAGACGGCAGGTCTCCACAGCACTAATATCTCACCGATAGTTCCGACCTTTTTTCGGATTTCTTTTTAAGTGCACGAGTGACGCGTTCGGCCGTAATGGTGGGGTGGTCTTTTCAGTCCGAGCCAGATTTCAAAGCCCCAATTCATGAACCCATTCACCTCATCCGTCACATTTTGTCTGTCCTTTTCCAACACATTTTGATTTTCGTTAGTCACCATTTCCACTCCTCCATCGCCCACCGAATTATTAATTCCATAAAAGCCACCCAAGTCACACCCATCACTTTCCATCCATACCATCGACGCATACAACCTCCATGACAACCCGCATCTTTTGGCAGCATTGCTCCGGAATGGAAAGACACGCTTACACGTACAGCACAGTACAGTCGTGCGGCAAAAATAAGTGCATCTGCACATAGGGAAGCGGACAGCGCTGTCCACTTGAAGAGCATTTACAGGCAACAGTGCTGAATATAAATAAGTAAAAGTCGAATGCATTGGGACCTTGCAAGTGTCAACGTGCAACGCCTTGATGGAGTAACATAGGACGTCTGTGGTCAGCAGGGCTAGTTTGCAGGGAGAGGGGTTGGCTATGGAGTGTACATGAGTTATAGTCAGTGGCGTATCCAGATATTATGAAACAGGCCCAGCATATGTCACTTCCATATGGTGCTCAGCACCATCGCAATACCATGAACACGAGGTGTTTCCCACGTAGACGGACAAATAGGGAGACACAACGCAAAACAGAGGGGATGCACAACTGCCTCTACGACTCCGCCCACCTTCCTCCAACTCTGTTTATGGACAGCCCACTGGACAAAGGGGTTTATGGTTGTCGCGACTGGCAGGAGAGAAGGGTCAGACACAGCCGCACTCTTCTACAATCATGTTGGGCACGTCCTTCTTCACGATGTTCTGGTCTTCGTCGAAGTAGAGCATGGACATTGCACTCAAGCGGGTCGGGATACAACAGGAGGTCACTGAATTGACCTGGTTGGCATCGCGCAAACGGCTGATGACAGCGCTGTGGAACGAAGCCGCCGTTCCCAGGGTCCCCGCCATGTATGCCGGGCACTGCCCTTCGCAGAAGTTCCCGTAGTAGCCGGGCGGCGCGATAATCCAGTCGTTCCAACCGATGCTGCGGAAGTCGATGTAGAACTGCTTGCGGCAGCAGAGCGACGTCCTGCCGTCACACTCGAGGCCACGCTTGTGCAGCTGGCGCTTGTTGCGCACCTCCCGAGCCTTCATTACCAGGAAGGGCCTCTGTGCGTCGTTGGCGCTGTCCGGGAACGCGGGAACTACGCCCGCTGGCACGCACTCGGGGCACGACACTCGCAGGGAAACTCGCCGCAGGCCCCCATCCAGCGCCGCCTGCACAGCTTCCGTCACTGGCAGACGGTGCCAGCTGCTGCGGTGCAGCGTCAAGCGCTTCTCCAGCGGCACCCAGCTGTCCAGAAGGGTGCCGCGATGCATGAGGCTGAGCGTCACCGATACTCGGCGCCTCGGCTCGGACAGCCGCAGGTGCAGCCACAGCACGGCGTTGGTCACGTGGAGGCGGCGGCCCATCTCGCTCGCCAAGTGGAATTGCAGCTCCGACGAAGAGTCGCCATCTGCGTGCGTGCGTGTGTTTGTACAGGGAGCGGTGGCACATTGGGTTAACGCGTCGTGGTGCAACTGCGACAACACGAGCGGCGGTCGCAGTCGCATGCATTGTCAGTGGGCAAATGGTGCGTGCCTTAAATCAGCAGCTGGGGCAATGGGCTGCGAGCAATAGTCCGTTGTGTACTGTTACAGCCTTGATAGGTGTTCAATGATGGCAACTTGCTCTTAGAGATTTTAGGACTAACTGCAGGCTAAACACCATGCGATGCTGCATACTTTCTCGAGGGTGGTTCATATCATGTTTGTTATCGCCCCCCAAAACGATTCCAGTTCATCCTTCAGAGCTGAGTTCAACAAAATGCATTTAGATCCAAATGCAATATGATAGAGGTTTCTCGGGAAAACAAAAAAGTCACTTCATGAGATGTTGCCAACACTTCATTAAAATTGGTATAATCAATGGTAACTGGATCTCAGATGTGTGCCCTGAATCTCAGCACTGCTGGCTCGGTATCTCTGACACACACATTGCATTGCAAGGCTCTTAAGCCACCTGATCCCTCAACATTTTATATCAAGCAACGCAGACTTGCTTGCTGTGCAGCATTCCTTGGCTGATGGCGTGGAACGAGCAATGTGCTAAAATAATACGCTTAATGCTAGCATGGCGGGGGGGGGGTGGTCGGAGGGAGGAGTCACACATTCTTATAATGCGACATTATTGGGGATATAACACACACCTATGAAAATATCGCAGAACTTTAGTCAGCTCTACAGCAATGTGTTTTAGATGCCAATTATTCAGCAACACTCTACGGTAACGCATCAATTTGTGTCACATCAGAATCTGTTGAGGAAAGTATTAGTCCAGGCTGTGTTAAATAGTCAGAATCGAGTCAAAGTGTGTTCCTAGTCCAGGGGTCGGCAACCAAAACAACAAGAAGAGCCATTTTTTTCGAATTCAGTAAAAAAAAACAATATTGCAAGGGCCGCAATGCGATGTGAATGTGAGGCAGTCCTTAATAAGTAACGTCACAAAGTAGTCCTCAATGAGCCACATGCGGCTCCGGAGCCGCAGGGTGCCGACCCCTGTCATCGTCGAACAAGCGTTGTATGGTGGTTATGTGCGATGCTGGACCCACGCCAGTGGACCAAATTCCGCAGTCCTATTGCAGGATAAGTCCTAGTTGAGTTCCCACAAAGTGGTAATTGTTTATCTGCCCCTATCAGATTGATGTGCTATTTCATACATTATGTTTTCCAAGTCAGCGGATATTTCAAGCTTCTGGAGATGTGTCTTATTAAGAGCACAACATGTTATCTGGCATGCCACCTGATGCCACTTTAATCATGAAGTGTCTTTGATCTCATTTCACTGGATTTTTAAAAAAATAACATTTGTGTTCATTTTGATATACACATGCATCGTGCAGTGAATCCATAGAAAATGTAATACAGAAAAGTTTGTAATCCAGCCCGATAAATCCACGTGATCACATGTTAGGTAAAACTCACTTGCAGGAATTATTGCAAGCCATGAGAAACCGATGTTTGTCCTTTTTGCACATGTTATATTAAATTAAATATATTTTAGTGAAACGTTCTCATATATGAGGATTTAAAATGAAAAGTGAACGTTTTTTCTCCAGAAGTGGCCAACGACTTCCGGAAAACATGGCCTTAGTGGAATAAGAATGTTGGATGTTTATATGACAATGGAATTAGTTGGTTGATCTCAGACTATTGAGCAAGTAAGATTGTGTATGTTTTGTATTCACGGATTTGACCAACTTCAAAGACGACAACAAAGACCCCGTTTCCCCCCAAGGCATCCCATTTTAAGTCAATCAACAGATTATTATTATATTTTGTCTCCGCTCAACTACTTGAAAGTGCTACCACTAGGCTATGTCACTGCCCATAAGATGACTACGGTCAGCTACTCATACAGCGTCCCTCTACAACACGCACAGGGAGCAGAGGTTCTCATCATAAGCAAGGAAAAACACTGGAAGCTGATACAACAGAACTACTCCTATATAATGCTTCTACGTGTCCAGGCAAAGAGAGTTCATCACAGTGAATGATATACTAGTCCCAACAGCTTAAATATGGCAAATTAAGTCAAAAGCCTCACTTACTGTGATGGGGTTCTTTCTGTGCAGTCTTTGGTGACTGGGTTGAGGCTATCAATTTGTTCACTTGGAGCAATATTGTAATCTAAACTACAGACTCAAATCCAGGATCTCGGTGTTGTCAGCTCAGTGTCCTAACACGGGCATTATAAGTCCCCTAAGCCACTCAGCTACTTATTATCTAGCAATGTGTGTTCCACGTGCAGTACTTTTAGCAGCTTCGCGCCAGTTTGCGTTGTGTTCTTGTAAGGCTATAGTGGAAACACAGAGATAGGCTTGGGGTCATTGATAAGTCGGCCGTAGCGTATTTCAGTGGCTTGCGTAGCCTTGGGAATTTCTCAAAACATGCAATAGGGCAAAGCAGAGTTTCATGTAAAGCATTTAGTTCAGTCTGGAGCATTTCTCAAGAAACAATATGAAAGATAAGCGAAATCTCATCAGCACAATGCTCATGCTACACTCTTGCCAATATTTAAATTACCACATATTAAACACTAGGGGTGCAATAATGCATTGATTCATCATTGAATATCCTGTCTTAAGGCTAACACTTCACGTTTCCATTTATGTGTGCAAGAATCATGTATTTGATACCCATGCAAATGTTCTGAAAATTATATACTGAAGTAACATTTTGGCCAATGGAGCAAACTAAAAAAAACAAAAAGGACATAAGCCAAATTAAAGTACCCAATAGTGATAACTGTTCGACATGCCGATGAGTGAATCATGAAGCCCCTACGGAACACATGGGCAACTTACACATAAAGGATTCCACGGATGGCTACGCTGTGGTCTAATCTTGTGCCATAAACTGCTGTGGGTGTCTGAAATTCCCGAGAGCTGCTTCTGTGGTCAACAGACATAATTGAGGATTGTGTATGATAGTGTACTCTTTTAAACTGTTTTTTCACAGATGGCAGTAGGAATTTAGAAAATAACAACAAACTTTAAATCACTGCTGGCCATAGAAGACTTTGCTGTGAGCGAACCTGCTCGAGTCGATTTCAGAGTTTCTCCCTGCTTAGAGGACCAATGGGACAGCACTGCTCTCCATTGATGGCCTTGAGCATGTGGTGGAAATTCCACATTCGCATGGCAGGCGACGAATATTTGTAATTGAACATTCACTCGTGAGGCAAGCTCTCCGATGACAGACACGTGATTGCCCTTAACTAATTCTTCAGTGTGATGAAGTATGGTCAAACAATTACGATGGCTGCTATGATGTAGGGAGACCTTCAGCCGGCAGTGGGTTGATACATTTCTGTAAGTTATTATAGCTGTAATTCCTTTGCTAACCCAATAGATGTGTCATTTTTTGCCAATTCCATTCCTGAGTATTTTTAGATGTAGGAGGAAATTAGAATGCCTGATAAAAACAGCAATGATTGTGAGATTATAACACTCAAACGCAGGTACGTTATCAACCTACTTATTTTACTACCATCTACATAAAATCAATAAATGTATCAAGAAATTGGCCTACGAATCCCAATTGACAGACCCTCCTGAGAAGAAGAAGAACAAGAAGAATATCGAGACTCTGTGATACTTGGTCGGATAAATGAAAGCGCATTACGATTGACTTGACCATAATTCGGCTGTTACCCAGCGCTTTACTGCCCGTGACCTGTGACCCGGGCAGTGGAAGGAAACAAACGCGACACGTTATGGGGCACAGCTGTGCGCGTGCCGCGCGTGACTCAACGCAGCTGCGCTGGAACCACGCAATAAAACAATCGCATCCCGACCAGTTTCAGTGTGGCTTTTGGAATCGCTGAAATGTCCGAGCGAAAAACATTGAAACAATGGTACTGGCTAGCTAGCTAAAAACCTAGGGCAGTGTTGGAGAGTAACGTATTAAATGTAGCGTATTACTCTCCCCCCCCTCACCCACCCCGAACATTAGGTTACTGTAATTAGATTACTCAAGGCAGGCGTTGACAATCCATCCCGTATAGTTGTCACTTTGGTTGTTTTCTTTTTACTTACGTGAGGACAAATTGCTGTTTGTTTCGCGTAAACCGGTTGATTTGTTTTCTTATGATTAATTTCGTTTTTCAAGATATGACAATGATTTTTTAGGTTAAAATGGAGAAATTATAGGGTTAATGTGAGGTGGGAAACCATTGGATGCTGATCGCTGTGCAAAGTCTCCATTGACAGAACATTTTCCGTTATATACAATAGTGCATACCACTAAATGCGTGTTAATTTCAAAGAACAAGAAGCGACCGTGCAGTTGTAACTGTATTCAAATAATCAGATTACATTGCATTATTCAGAAAAGCAAGTAAAGTATGATGTTACTTTACACGTTACATTTAAGAGTGAGGCATCAGAATGATTCCTTTCAAAAGTAATCCTTATAATACGGGCTCAACCCACAATACACTCACACTTGAGCCAGCATATCAAACAACAGTTTAAATGCAGCTCCTGGAATCTTCAATTATGTAGAATCACATCCTGTCAAGCTCACCATGGTTACGTTAATGTTAAACACCTTGTGATATTTACTCGAGTAGGGCTGCTAAATAATAAGTATTGTCACTATTTGAATATGGTTTCCATAGTCTACGCAGTAAAATTAAATGTTAAAAGCCAGATGTAACGCCTGGAGTGGTGTATATCTCTATTGCCCGCAGGAATAAGAAAAAGACGTTAGTAAAAAAAATACGCAATGAAAATGTATTCGTGCAGGTGTTAAATAAATACGATAACCCTACGTGTCCTGACATTTTAGGCCACCCTGTATATTTACCAGCGCTTAATAAATAAAAACGGTCCACAGGGAACAGCGTCCGAGGTCCTACAGAGCCTATTGTGCAGCGCACGCCCATCAGTGCGTGCAGTGGACACTGCCAAAACTGCGGTGGCTAGTTACATAGGAACAAAGTTTGCTCACTGAAGTCGAAAACAAACGTAGTGGGGTTTTTTTCTTTCAATAAAGATATTGAAAACACCTGATAGCAGATACAAATATCTGAAACGGTGTTTTTTGTTGTTGCAGGGATCTCGACAGACAGCTTAGCGACAAGTAGTCCTCGTTGATCGTGTTCTCTTTTTGCAATCACAAGGGTTTGAGGGATTGTACCAAGAAGTGAAGGCATTTGTCAAAAGTTGCTTAAAGTTTGATCCTATTTGGTAAAGTTAGGTCAGCCTGGCCATCTACCCCACATTCATTGCTTGAAAAGTTGATGAAGAAGTTCAGCATGGCTTAAGTCCAACTCCTTATCAAGTCCCAAGCTACTAATTTGCAACTCCAAAATAGAACAAGCTTGTTGTATGTCCGCGATATTGCCAAGTCACCGTTGTTTGGAAAATTGCTACCTGTGTAGCACCCTTGCACCAGCTAATACATAAACCTGTGTAGTACCCTAAGGTGTGAGCGCATGCTTGCCTACAAGATGTATACCAGATGACCCATCCACCTGATTATCTTTGAGTTGATTGCACTGTATTATGGGATATTGTTTCACCTTTTTGAGGAGGCATTGCGCCATATGGCCCTGTATCACCTTGTGGGCACAATAATCTGATAGATAATAATTTATTTCCCTTGTAGTGGTGCCAGGGGCTTTTTCCCCAGTAAATTTTATCCAGCTTAGCATTGCTGTGTTATATCACTTAGGTGTGCATTATCCTATTTGCCACTCAGCATTTAATCATTCAATCCAACCTAGAGTCCTTTACTTAACCAGGTAAAATGCGTGTAACATACATTTATTCACTGCGCTATGAACCCGGCAGACTGAGTTCAGCAGAGACATAACTTGAAAACAGCATAATGTGTACCTAGGGCAATTGGTGAAGGTGGATTGGGATCAAAACGATGACATTCATTGGCGAACATAGCATTACAGTATGATGGACAGCCTTGGGAAAGTCAAACATGATCATGAAAAGAGCATACCAATTCACCAATTAGTATGAAGAAGTGCCCCATCGTGGAATAATGCCAGCTATGACATATGGATCACAAATATGAAGAGTGAAGAAGAAAATGGAATAAGAAAATGTAAAAGTGCATCTCATGCAGAAATAAGCATGAGATGCATGCTTTGAATTAGACTGAGAGACAGACAATGAATTCGACGCCACATACTCAAGTCAGAGACCTCACATGGACGGTTAAAGAAAGCCAAGGGGGGTTTGTGCAGGATACATTGCTACATGGGACGATAGCTGATGGACAAGACTGGTAATGGATTGGCAGCCTAAGGAGAGAACACACCAAAGAGGACAACCATCATGAGGATGTAGAGATGAGATCTGCTCATGTGCCTGAGCCAGGCAGTAACGCTGGAACGCGAGGAATGGTGACTGTAGTGTGGGGAAGCCTTCATCCAGGAGTGGACAAACAATGGCTGATCATGATGATTTGTATCAACAGGTGCATGCTAAGTAAGAGTAATATGATGGCACACTCAAAACAGAGTATTTGGGATTACCTCTACTCGCCATGAGTTTATTACGAGACCACGCTCTTTCCCTGGTTCTCTCCCGCACTTTAAATAACGCTGGCTTTCTATATTTTTCTTTGCTTTCCCACACTAAATATAGTGCACGTTGGCCTCTGCCGTCGTGTAGCCTACCCAAATGAATGGGCGAACGATTAATGAACGAATTATGACTAAATGAATGGATATATTCGGATATATTCTGCACGGTGTTGGCTATTACGCCAAAGTGCTACACAATCTTGAATTACAACCTGCACGCAGCCAAGTTGATGAGTGAACTGTTTTTTGTCGTTGCTAAAATATATATTACTAGCTGTACTACCCGGCTTCGCCCGGGACTTGGATCCACCACGCCCGGCCGCCTTTGTCTCCCCAGTGGCGATGTTCATACGCCACACCAGTTACTCGTTTTGAGGCTGAGTCGACCTAGGGGAGGCCCAGGACCGGTTGAAATAATCGTCACCGGTGGTGGCCGTGAGCGGGAATGGAACTCGGGTCGCCGGGTTCGTAGCGAGGCGCGCTAACCACGACACTACAATGCGTTACGCTTCCGTTGTAGGGTTTGTGTAAGGCGCGCCGATCCGTTGTAGGATTTGTGTGAGGCGTACCGATCCGTTGTAGGATTTGTGTGAGGCGCGCCGATCCGTTGTAGGGTTTTAGTGAGGCGCGCCGATCCGTTGTAGGGTTTTAGTGAGGCGCGCCGATCCGCTGTAGGGTTTTAGTGAGGCGCGCCGATCCGTTGTAGGGTTTGTGTGAGGCGTGCCGATCTGTTGTAGGGTTTTAGTGAGGCGCGCCGATCCGCTGTAGGGTGGTGGGGTGTCGAGGCCTAGTACCGTGCAGAGCCTCCGGCCTCGCCTAAATTGCCCACACGGCTGAGGCTGGGTACGGGTGCCGTTCCCCCCCCCCCCCGCGCTACAATAATAGTGTGTAATCGCTATGATTTTATTATCTACCGACCCTATAATAGTAATTGCACACATTGGGGTGGGAGGGGAGTGAAGAGGACGTGAAACTTTGATGAATTTACCTCAGAGTCGCGTGTTAATGCGTGCGCATATTTTTAACGGGAATTAAAAATGGCGTCCACCCGGCAGCGAATGCGTCGCTACCCGTTGCCAGGGGCAACCGCCGTCCAATGAAACTGCGTATGGTCCGGCGACACACAGACACACACACAGACAGACAGATTTGCGATTTTATATATATAGATACTGGTAGGAACTTCCTGGTTATACCAGCCCACAGGGGATTATTGTGTCCGTCCGTCGTGCAGGCAGGGGCTGGGTGGGGAGGAAAGGGTGGGGAGGGGCTGGGTGGGGAGGGTGGGGCTGGGTGGGGAGGGTGGGGAGGGGCTGGGTGGGGAGGGTGGGGTGGGGCTGGGTGGGAAGGGGCTGGTCACCCCGTGGTTCCCTTATAAAACTCAACGTTTAACCTACTCACGCCGGCTTGTGCCCGCCCTCACAGTCGGCCATATTTGCGGAATACACCACGCCGCCGTTGACCCTGGCCATTGACCGAGCAACCCAACGTTCCTACCAGCTCTCTCCGCAGGAATATGTTATTCCACATCCTCCCCTCGCATCAGTAGTTCCAGGGGTTTTTGTGGAATCAGGCATTAGTCCCACACCGGACTCATCAGAGCAGAAGGGGGGGGGGGGGGAAGAGGATTTTCTTTGGGGCAGGGGGATTTTTTTTTTTATGAAATGCAACAGCTTCTGAGAACACATTTATACTCAGCTGAGCATAACCCTAAATAATTTATATTTGTGTTGGTAATTTCCATGTGTATATGTGTCCTAGAGATCTGAACTTTGGAACCAGCAAGAAAAGTCGAGGGCATTGCTTGAACTGTGCCTGCAAAAGATTTTGTGTTGTTCATGAGTAATAATCACCTGACCGTGCACTAAAAAGAACGCACAATGTGTTTAGTTTTAGAAATGTGTTGACTTTGACAGAGACTACTGTAAAAAAAACCCATTAATGTTTAAACAGAGCCATACACCTACTGTATATACTTGTGTGTGTCTTTTTGCATGTGTTTCTATGTGTACAAGCTTCTACAAAAAATACAAATATTGACAAAGGTCGTCTCATAGGAACCATAATGACTGTTAGGATGACAACATTTGGTGAGATGGGCCTTGAACCTTCTTGCAATAGCAATGTACGTGTGAACATGCACGCAGTATAACCAACTTCGAATACTACGACAAGGCCCTTCACGCGTCCTGTCGTATCAATCTTGTGCCGATGGGCAGATGAACATTGCTCATCCACCACAGTGCTTGGTTTCCAGTCACGCAATGACTCACCGCTTGCTGTAACTCAATGCATCGTTGTGATTCGGGGGTCACAATATGATTCAGGAACCCAACTATATGTGTATAAACTTATTACCATTGTGCAGCGCGTATAAACTCTTGCGAACGATCACATGCAACACGTACGAATCTAAATAATTTTTTGCTACCACGATGCGATGCATATATCCAAACCATAGCAATATATTTTAATCGATGCATCGTGAAGTGGCCATTTGGCTTTCACCGTCACTGACTCTTGCCACAATCTGCAGTGCACTTAATCCTGAATCCAAAGTCGCATCCAAATGAAAATCTGCAATAAACTGAACATGTGCCAGTGTTTATGGAGTGGACATCCTGTCCGGGTTTCCAAGCCCCCCGCCCTTCCCCCGGTTCATTGCCTGTGCAATGAACCCTTCATTCACCTTGGCTGCCTCCTGTTCCCCGGGAACCCGACAGTCGATTTTCTTCCACATGGGCAGAGGGTGAGTGCCGCCATGCGAGCACTGGGTGGGGACGTGGGAAGGGGGTTGTAAAGGGTGCCTGGTATGGTGGCAACTCGCTGAGAACGCAGCTCTTTGGAGGAGGCAGGTTTTGTGGCAGCAGTGTTGCTTTGCGACAGAATGCTCAAATTAACAGAGCAATGAATGCCAAATCACGATCGCAAAGCAACACCGCTGAAAGTGATCAGATTATTAAAACAATTAGAATACCATATATCTTAGGAGTAACTGACAAATTAGCCCGTGTTTTGCAAAAGCAAAACATTAAAGTAAGATTTGGTGCAGTATACAAAATTCAAAAACTAGTATCTTGCACTAAAGACGAATTACCTAAATTATTAACAGAAGGTGTATATCGGATTAATTGTTTATGTGGCAGATGCTTTATTGGACAGACGGACGTAACATCAGCGTCAGAATAAAAGAACACCAAATAAATATTAAATTATCTCAAACACAACTGTCGGCAGTGACAGAACATGCTTGCCAACAAGGCCACTCAATTGATTTTGATAACGTTGAAGTGTTGTGTAAAACTAATTATTACTGGCTAAGACTAATTAGAGAATCCATTGAAATTGAGAGAAATACAAATAACTTTAATCGCTCTGACAGCTACAGGCTTAGTGCGGCCTGGAAGCGTATTATTAAATAATACATATTACAATTACAATTCCTTATAGGGGAAACACATACTAATTAACTGATTACTAACGTAGTATACAATTACAATAACCATCTCCCCCCTCCCCCTCTGCCCCCTCTAATTTTTGCACCTGCTTGGGTATAATAATTGGGTTAAGTTATTGAATAATACACATCACAACTAATTACTAATCTACAACGGATTACTTATCATAACAATTAACTGATTACTAATCTATTGTATAATTACAATACCCCCCCTCCCACCTCTAATTTCTGCACCTGAGTGGTTATTGTAATTAGTTTCAGTTATGAAATAATACACATTACATCTAATTACTAATCTACAACTGATTACTAATAATAACAATTGACTGATTGCTAATCTATTATATAATTACAGTACCGCCCACCCTCTGCCTCAAATCACTGCACCTGAAGGGGTTAAATGATGACGTCACCCTGCTGCTCTATTTAAGACCGGGAGCAGGTGGAGGGCTTCACTATTCTGGCAAATTGCCCGATGATGCTGGATGTAATTACCAGCGAAACGTCGTCTTAACGTCGTACTCAAAAATTGTAAATGTTGTGGATTCACTCTTCAACACACCGGTGGACTAAGTTAGTGAACTATTTGTCTTTTGTCAATGTGACACATTTTTTTGCTGATTGGCAGTGTCGGGTGGTGGAGGGTTACGACACATTTATAAATAACGCGATCTAACCCAAAAACCTTTATAATGAATAATATTGGTCGCGAAAGCCTCGGGGCCGTCCATAAATGACGTCACGCGATTTTGGACGATTTTTGACCCCCCCCCCCTCGTCACACGGCGTCACAAAAAGTCAGACCCCCCCCTCAAATATGACGTCACAAAGCTCTGTCCCCCCCTCCCCCCCAAAATATAAAACATGCTTCAAATCTCTTTAAACTAGTGTCATTGTAGTGCGTATTTAATGTGGCGCTGCACTCTATTGTTGTAGGAGAAAACATTTATTAAAAAGTATATTTAATTAAGTAGAACGTGTTGTCTATATTTAAAGTTGATGTAACGTCACATTTCTCAACCCCCCCCCCTCCCCTCGTCACACATTGTCACAAATGTCTGACCCCCCCCCGCCCCTGGGTGCGTGACGTCATTTATGGACGGCCCCTACGTGTTAAACGAACAGTGTAATCCCTTTGAAATACACACAAGGTGAAAAAAAAAGCCAACAGCAGTTGCTTGCACCGCCAAGTTGCAGCAACATCCGCGACAATATGCGGCGTGCATAACTTATCTGCGTTGGCCACGCGCCCCCATTATATAATGGGGCAACAGAGCATTAATAGCGCTGGAGGCAGAGTGGCCAGTTGAGAGTCAGACCTCGTTCACAGTACCGAGGTTGGCACGGCGAAACCTCCTGGCCAAGGGCTCCCCTAGCGGTGAGCGCCCGTCAGTGAGCGGCGCTGTCACCAGGACATGAGCACAATAGGGGGTGGTGGTGGTGGTCGATAGCGGTGGGGATGGCACACGTGTAGACTGCGCTCAGCTCATGCAAAGGAGTGAGCGGTCACACAACGAAGACAACGGCTCCCTCCTGCGGCCTCTAAGAGACCATTGGGGGCAAGTGCTGTGCTGTTCGCGAACACAGGGCACACCGGGGGTGGTGCGGTCAACACCACGCCCGGCCGCCTTTGTATTCCCAGCACTGATGGGTTTTTGTTCACACACTGTACCAGGAACACATTTGAGCATGAGTTGACCAAGGAGAGGCCCGGAACCGGGTCTGTAATATCACTAGGCAATTATGTTAGTTAGCCGTAGCCGGAAAATGAACGTGGTTCGTCAAGTTCGCGGTGCAGTGTGCAAACCTTTTGGCCACCACGAATGGTCAAATACAACACACACACACTTTCCCACGTATAAGCATGGAAATAACAATTAACTGCCTCTTAGAGCCAATGTTGGCAGAAGGCTTTGAAAAGAGTCCATTTCACAGCATGAAATAAAAGGCAAAATGCCATACAAGGGATCGCAATGATTCAGTTATAATAATTTATATAGCGCTTTTAATCAAGCATCTCAAAGCGCTGTAAAGTGCCGGCAATTGGGCTCGCTTGATCAAATGTGCATTTTGCAGCAGATAGAGTGGCGACACGCTGCATTCTTGCATTGCGGTCATAAATCATGTTGACGATGAAACCGGCAAGAACTGACAGTAGCCCGACTGCCACAAACATGTGGTCACCATCCCGGATCTTGACAATTGCACTTGCCGACACTGTTTGAATGCAGATGAAGGAAAGTTCACACACACACAAAAGACAAGACGTACACGCAAGCATCTCTCCGTACACGCTCGCCACTACCCACCTGACTCTGCGAAACTAATAATTTCAGAGCTCTGCTCGCTGGGGTCGCTCCCACGCGTCGCCTGGTGCTGACGATGCTGCTGCTGCCCTCCAGCCTGCAGACGGCGTAACGCATTGAGCATGGTGGCCCGTGGCACGGGCTGCGTGATGTTGGGCCGCTCTCGCATCTGGAGTCGAGCGAGGATGTGTCTCTTGACCGCCTCGGTCAGCAGGGATGTGTCGGCACCCGCGTGCTGTTGCTGCTGCTGCTGTTGCTGCTGCTGAGAACCGCACGTCCAACAGCCTCCCGAGGTGGCGCTCAGAGACGCGTTTCGCAAGTCCCTGGCCGGCGTTGCGCCGCTCACTACCGAATTCGTCGTGAGCAGCACGAGCAGGGCCAGCACCGTCATGATGGTCTGCAGCAGAGCGGTCTGCAGCACGGAGCGCAACATGGAGAGAGAGGAAGTCTGGAGGCCCCCGAGCGATGTCTGTCTGTCTGCCTAGCACAGTGCTCCTTAAACTCGGTGCGATACACGGCAAATGGCACGCGCGGTTGGACGCCGATTTCAGCGCTTGCAAACGCTTATTTGCCTAATTTGTTGTGCGCGCGTGCGAATTAATAAATATAGCTATTGGCGATAACAGCAGCAATCGGAACGAAAACTAAATTGAGGAGCAAAAACAAAACAAAAACGCGCAAAGTTTGTTGCTGTATTAGTTGTTCGAGACAAAGTAATTGGACAACCAAGCCCTAAGTCGCGCAGCAAAGTTCCTCTTAACTTGCCCCTCCGAGATAGAGTATGGTGCCTCTGTGAGCGCCGTGTCGCCGTGAGCCCTGAGCTACTCACTTCTCCTCCCTGAGCTCCGAGCTGCGAGCTTCTCCTGCGCTTTAGCCGTGAACCCCGGCGGTGCTCGCTTTTAACTGCTCGCCCAAAAGTCATGTCAAGTCACAGTGGCTCTGATGGGCGGGGCCGTCCGCGCGAGTCTGTCTCTGGCTGGCGAGATCAGCTCCAACGCTGCCGCTGCTGCGGCTTGGAGAGGATGGGGGTGGCGGTGGTGGCGGTGGGGGGTTGTGGGTGGGTGAGTGGGAGGGTGACGCAAAGAAGAGAGGGGAAAGCCCGCCGCGCACGTTGGACGTGTGTCAACTACCCCGGGCTTGGCTGTACGCTGTCTACGGGCATGGTCGGTGTTGTTCCCCCTCTCGCTGTCTGAGATTCACTCATCGGCTGCCGGTGCGGAATGACTGTAGCCGGGTCCGACGGGCGTTGGGGCCGTAGGTAGTCTGCGGCGAGCGAGCGCTGGATGATGGCATGGGAAAAAAATCCGTATGCGCCTGGAGGCGCTGCGTGAGCAATGCGTGGGACTGTATTGGTGGGAATAGGTCTGTGTGGGGGGTGACGGCGGGGGCGGTTCGCGGTAGCGCAGTGGTTCACGCACTGCCCTACGAACCCCCGTGATCTTGTTTCGATTCCCGGCCAATTGCGTGTTGTACACGCGGTCTCTCTCCCCGCGTGTGTCCTCCCCCCCACCCCGTGCCTGCTGTCCCTGTGTGTAATATCTGTACATCCGTCTTCCTGTGTCTGAATATGGCATGGGCCTCCGCATGGTCGGCTCAGCTTTAAACGTTCTCTATTGATTAAACATCACCAATGGCGGACTCAAATTTGGCCGGCAATAATCATGAGCACATAATTAATAATAAGCATATGTCATGATTCATCAACTGCTGGATGAACGCATCCCCAACACGTCCTCGTCATCTTTCACGGTCTGAAAGTAGGGGATTCGTCATAGGTGTTCCACTCGCACCAATACCCCCCCCCTCTCCTCGGTTGTATGGAGCGACTGCCTTGTGTGTGCGTGACGCTAAGAGCGACGAGAGGAAGTCGACGGGACAGCGATGATGGGGTGGTCGGGAATGCACGCGTGGCGCCCAGCACAGACAGAGAGGGGGCTGCTCTCCTCTCTACGTTATACCCTCCGCTCTCCTCATAGCAAACTCAAAGTGTCTCTGCTCAAACGAGCGTGGCGGCGAAAGTAGGGGGGGATCTATGTTCGTCACCATTTACAGCCCTGAGCCGGTGTAGTAAATTCCACGTTCGTACGACAGGGACCAGTTTCATCCATTGAACAAGTACTGTTCGCAGCGAACGTCAAATATTGAAACACAAATTAATTAGCAATTGACTATTGAACGATGGCGGTCCTGCGCCAGTGGTCGAAATTCCACGTTCCCATTATATATTTAGGTGAACACTTGTTTTTTTTCCCACCAAGTGTTGCAACCTCACTTGCTGGTGCCTGTTTTATCGACCCCGGAACAATGATGATCCTAATATGATTTTCAACTCACCATCTGCCTGCAGCGATATTGCAATGCAACACAACGCATTGTTGAAAGTCACAGCATCTCCCTGCTCAAACCAACTCGCCGGCAACTGTCATCTATTTTCGCAGACTCGAGTCAGCAGTCAAAATTCGACATTCCGAACACGAGGGCCCAGTCTGACCCATACAATACAAAAAAATCGATACTGATTTTATAACAGCTCCGTAGAGATCCATAGACTGAATCGACCCTTGACTGGGACTTGAACTCGCAAGCTGCTGCTGTGTGGTGTGAGTCGAGCCCTTTAACGACGCTTAACACACGTGTTACGTGCTCTCACAGTTGACCATACAGTATCGTTTGCATCGTAAGCCTCCTCGAGTAACAGTGATTCCGTGAATGTTTTCTGGCATAAAGCGCAGCGAGGCGTCACGGGGGCACACGTTTGCCCGTAACGTGCCGCCAATCACAGGTGTGTGGTGTGTGTGTGTACAGTCTCGGGTAACGCAAGCAGGCAGTTGCGCATAATAGCGCATTGCGAACGAAGGTGGCACACGGTTGCCTATACAATCCGCCTGTGCGTAATGCGGCTCGGCCCGAATGCGCTCCCCTATGAACAGTACTCAGACCGTAACAAGAGGAGAAGGAACGACTGTTTATGAATGAAATTACAAGTCGTACGTTAGAAATCCGTACGGGTCTGCTTTTTGGAGATTTGTTGTTGCACAGTGACGTACCCAAATCTTAACCCTTAACCCTACTCTAAATTCCTTAACTCGTGCGCTCATACACGAATACTATAACTAAGATTAAACCCAACTGTTCAGCCATCCGTAACGCCAAACATACCCATAACACTCATTCTATTGTTAGCCATGATCTTAATCCACTAGCACCAACCTTAATACTAAACTCAAACGTTCACCTCAATACTAAACTTAATAATAACCCTATCCTGAACCCTAGTCCTACCCATGATTCTACCATTATCCTGAACCTCAACCCTTATTCTATCCTTAAGCCTACCACAACATTGCCACTACCTCTCTCATTGACACCGATCTTATCCTAAACATTGACCATAATAATCGCATTAACCCTGATTACGAACTGAATATATTCCAGCAGTCACTATTTTATGTCATACTGTGATTACCATTCGCAATACTGTGATTCGTAATATTTCAGTAATTCTACTTAATAACAAAGCATTAACTAAGTCTCAGAACTTGCTTTTTTTTCAGGCGTCTCCTGGATTCGGATGTGTTCGTCAATTTCTTATGGAGTATACGTTGTTTGTTTTGCGATGGCTGGCAACTTTAGTGCCCGGAGAAACCATCAATCTACTTGCTGTACTGCCCCTATGCGGGTACCGTGAGATACATGTGCAAATTAAACTTCGGTTTGGTGGGAGAACATTGAAAACATTAAACATCAGAGCGCGAGGCGTGTTGCTGCGCTGGGTATGCGGCAAAGCGCGTGGCGCAACAACAACAACAATAACAACAACAATAACAACAACAACAAAAAGCCGCGCACACAATTTGCCATTTTTAACAAAGTGTACAGAAAGGCCGCTTTTCAGCCGGGGGTTTCTCCGTGTACACCTGAAACCAAAGTGCCTCCCCTGGGGAATTTTAATAGTACAGCGTCTAATGACCCCCACACTGGCCGCCCGCTCATACGATAATATGCCGCTGAGTACGCCAGGGCCACGCGCATTCCTCACGTAACACCCCCCCAACCCTCACCAGCCGACGGGCCACCTCGCGGCCAGACTTGGTGGGGGGTGGGAAAGTCTGGCTTTTTACACCGCGCCCTTATGCCGGCCACTCAAGAGAGTTATTATTCAAGAGGCTTGGGAACACAGAATACTTGTGGGGTGCACGGTCAACCCTATCTCGCGTTTGTGTGCCGATCTGTTCTGCTTCTTGGGGGTAGGTGGGAGGGGTGAGAGTAGGAGAGGGCAAAGGGATTAGGGTCGTGGGCAGCTTTTTCGCGGAGAGGGGTTATAACCCCGAGTGAAAACAAGTAACACTAGATTTGTGTGTGAACAAGATAAGGAGTGCTGTATGGGGCGATCGGAACATGCTCCCCGCTGTGTGGCGCGCGTGGTGGGCACGTTCGAATCGAGTGTTTTGTTTTCTGTGGACACACTGGGCCCCGCCATGTGGAATGTGGAATTTCCACAGCTGTGTCATGAACGTCAGTGGAGATGAGCGCCACCCAATCAATGCTTGTTCACGCATCGTGCAGAGCACGCCTGACATCCAGTGCTGCGGAGACGGGATTAGCGGAGCACGCAGAGAAAATCGCGTACGTGAGACGCCAAACATGTTGAGCTACGAGGTGATCTGTGGCAGCACAGCAATGAGTTGTGGGATATATACTGCCCCTTTTTTCAATCCACTGATAGATGAGGTCCTTCCCACGCCATCCGGGCCACGGGAGTTATTTAATCTTACTTCAGCACGCTGGTCAGTGCGGGTTGGTGAAGATGTGGGGCATAGATGTGAAAGCATAGGAATACAGTGCAACAATGGACTTTGTAGCACTGCCCTCTGCTGCCCAGCACAGTCTTTATGGAAACCTGTGTGTGCATGCTCCAATCTGCTTTGATTCTGAGATCTCGTGAATTCGAGCGCATTCCGGTTGAAGAGGTCACGGGAAATAAATTGCCGGCCCGTTTATAAATATTATGCCCTCACATCCGTGGGGTTTTTTCTGGGTAGTCTGGTCCCCTCCTATAAGCAGTGAGACATGCCAAATAAGGAATTATCTAAACCCTCTGTGCAGCACCTGTTGAATCATAACACGAGTCTCAACACTCATTCGCGACTTTCCCAGAGGAGTGCATCATTATTATTATTACTATTGCTACTTAACCGTGGTTACCGGCCATGACTTTGTATTTACATTGAGGCACGCTTCCGTGTAAAACCCAATGCCACAATGACGCAATGCTCTCTGAAAAGAGCCATAAAACCTTTCAAAAGTTCCCCCTTCTCAAGAGACATTTCCCGTTGTTGATCCGTGTTGACAATCCTCAACGATTGGTAAATATCATTCCACGTTCATACGGTGGGGCCCAGTCCATCTGTAGCGCAAAGTGTATCCCTACTCAAACGGGCAGTGGTCAGGGATAGAAATCCCACATTCTGCGGGCGAGATCTATACTACGTATACAATTAACCCTGTTGATGTCTCACAGAGTGGTGATCATTTTGACGGTCCCAGAGAGATGATTGGCCGAGTGTACCCCAAACTAAGACTCTCCAATTAATTGCACCAATCTGACGACAATGCCTCCAGGTTCAAATTACTCCTCGATACGAGGTGGTCCTATTTTAATCGACCTCCGCAATGGTCATGATAATACAATTAAGCACCTTGCTGCTTAATCGATTCATCACATTCTAGCTATAAATGTACCTAAACTGCTACAATTCCCCTCTTCCTATACCAATGAATCACACTTTAGTCTCGTGGTAAAAGCACATTTCGAAATTGCGTCATTCACCGCTTGATTTTTTTGAACGTAGAGGAAGTGGTAGTGATAGGGACGTTGTCTTCACTGTCAAGTTACAGTATCGTTTCTTTACCGTAATAAAACCCACAGTCACACAGCGCATCATACAAACTTACCCCCCCCCCCAGCTTCCACATGGCTGGCACCTCGGACACGCTCAATGGACATCATCCTTCATTCCAACCAGGCGAGAGACTATCGCGAGTACACGTCGTCTTTTTCGGGGAGACCTAGGATACAAACTAATACAAGAATAAACGGAAATCGCTTAGCATTGACAATGAACTGTAAAGCGTCTTGACCAGAACACCCTTACACGTTCACTTGTGCACACTTGGTGCAACTCAAAGTATCCATCCATTTGTTTGCTCGTATCGCGAGCTCCACTTGTCACTGTTGCTAAGAAGCTCTAATTATCCACACGGCTGCCATCGTGTTTCTGAGGATTCCCGAATAATAGCTCGTGTAGGCTTTTTCCTGTAATTATAGTTTTAAATATATCCGAGTGAGCTGCTACGGGTGTTATGCTTGGGGCGACCACGTCCTCTTTACCCCCATCCCTCTTCCTCTCCCGTATTTAATACGTATTGCAGTTGAACGTATTATTTAATTGGCCAATTATTGTTATTATATGGCCGGGTGGAGCTGTGTTAGATCTGTAGTCACAATCAGAAGGTTGAGTCAAAGTCAACTTGTCTTCCTGCTCACAGGAGCACTGGGACGGCGCTTGTTATCTGTTGGCAGCTCTGAGATAATTGATGAAATTAGACATTCCCATAGCGGTGAGCCACTTTCTTTATAGGGCAACCATTCCTGACTTCTCGGAAAGTGGTAATGAGCTTATCGACCACCGAGTGATGATGGGCTTTGTTGACCTCCACCTGAGGTTTGAACCTTGAGATTGCGAGTCAAGCGCCCATAACTACAGTACCACACAAATGTGACTTCAATATATCCTGGTCGGTGGTCGACTCAGTCCATCACGCTTCCAGGGTTTAAAAAATTAACCCGTAAAAACAAAGTTTTTCACTCTAAATCCTTTATATGCGTGGCGGCTAGAGTCCTCTCGTCGTCTGGCTTGAGATGGCTGCCACCTATGGGTCAGATGATTGTCTGCCAGCATTAAGCAATTGGTAATTAAATATTTTTTAAAAAATTCCCTAAACAGTGTAAAATTTTGGAAAAAAATTTTCACGAAAATTAATTGTCACGCACAACGAGTCTGTGTGGAAAATGTTAGCTCGATTGGATCACGGGAAGTGGGTTAAAAAACGACCGAAAGATTTGCACGGTCGTAAGCAAGCAAGCAAGCACGCAAGCACGCAAGCAAGCAAGCAAGCGAACTTAATATAAAGGATTTAAAAATATATTCGCCTGTGGAGGACACGGGGATCGATACCGCGACCTTCGGCATGGGAAGCAAGGGCGCTACCAACTGCGCTACTCCGCCACGGCCTGTGGAGGGGTTACGCTCTGGGCTCTTACACTCTGACGTTCAGCCAAAGCCATGAATGCGTTCTATTTGAATATATGTAAAATACAAATTTTTTGCCTAAAAAGTGTAAAATTTTGGGAAATTTTTTTCACGAACAATAATTGTCTGGCACAACGAGTCTGTGTGGAAAATGTCAGCTCGATTGGATCACGGGAAGTGGGTTAAAAAACGACCGAAAGATTTGCACGGTCCTAAGCAAGCAAGCAAGCACGCAAGCAAGCAAGCAAGCACGCGAACTTAATATAAAGGATTTAAAAAGTGAGTAGCACGTTGTATAATATAGTTCTTTAGGAAATGTGTAACTTACTCCAATGGCCAAAGGCAGCTAATGGACCATTTATTATTATTAAACAAACTAAAGAGTCTCCGTATTTAAATTACCACTGTGTGGTGCTTTGATCTATTGGTGGTCTTTATCCAGTGGTGGATTTCAATTGCGAGCATTTGCCCGGTCATAGGACAACCACTTTTGTCTTCTGACAAAGTTTTTAATACGTACAACCACTTTTGTCTTCTGACAAAGTGGTTATTATGCATCTAATGATCGTTTTATCGACCATGCAGGTGAGAAGGATGATGATGATGATGATCAAAAGTTGGCCAGCATTCTTACTGAACAGTTTTACTCATGGATCTTACGACATTTTTTTATGAATCATAGTTAAATGTTAAAGTAACCCAAAATGGAGATCTGTTGAATGTCATGAATTGTGCATTCATGCGTGTAACTATATAAAAAGCACATTACAGTGTATGGTATTACTTACAAAAATTTACCAGAGAAATCAAGTATACTTACAACCAAACTTTTGTGCCGATTCAACTGAGAGTGTAGTTAATTGAACTGTCTTTGACTGGAACTCATCATCATTTACCAAAGGCACCCTCAATGCGCCTACATTTGGCCCTTATTAAAAAAAATGTGTTTATCTCAATTTTATCCAAATTATGCTCTAAGCGTCATGTCATGAGGCGAAGAACGCATGGATATCTCTCGTCTGCCAATACAGGACTCTGCGCTTGAGAATGGTCCTGGGAAAAATATATCACAGAACCACTTCTGAGATCCATTCGAGTTACCTCTGATCCACACAGTACAGGGTAGCACATTTCCCACCCAATCTGCCACTGAGAGAAATTTCCATCGCATGACAATCACATAAAATCCAGAATCTGTATTTAACTTAATGAGATGGATTATTGTTTGTACAGTCTTCGGTGACTGAGCTGAGTCCATCAACTCACTGCAGTTGAGAACCTGGTTTCATTACAGGTGGCTGCTGTCTGAATTGTAACTCAATATGTCCTCGGTCTCAGAGCTCTGACCTCTGAGCCACAGGACCACCTCTTGAAATTCATATCCATTTAGTGACCGGAAATCTGAAATCAAGTCACAGCATCACGGCAAAAATATAAACACAGCAATGTGGTTCATTTTCCTTAACAGCTGTAATGGCTGGTTGCACACGCAACAAAATGTCAATTGTGTATGTCTCCCGCTGAGGTTCTCGGTCGCTTGTTTGTTTAATATTGCTCCGTGTATAACATAAGCAGATCAGCAGGAGCCTATCATGTGCACATACTGTAAGTAATTTAGACGCACTGCAAGGTCAGAAACCCACGCAAAGTCAACAACGCCTTAAGTGGTTGTATGTTCACATCTCAGCTTCCGCCTAAACTCACGATAACATTCAGATTCCAAAAGTCTGTGGAGCTATAACCATGACCGCCCACGTGGTTGTTAAACCATAGCAGGGCTACGTAATCATCTCGGGGACAGGCTTTCACAGTGGGCCAACGAACCTACGTGAACACATGACTTATAAAGTCAATGTTAATCGCAATGTCCCTTTACAGCCTTGTCAATCCACTGATGAACGAGCTTTAATTTATTTGATTTGTGACACGGATGATCTCGTTTAGCCACTTTTCTGACTATCCGTGGAGCGTGAGAATAGCAGGAACGAAAACAAAACACAAAAACATCAAATATTGCAGAGAACGAGTACAGGGCCCTTAAGGGAAGGGGTCCACACACCGTGTCGGCCGTAGGAGTTGTTTGTCCATACTTCACCACGTTCGTGAGTGCGAATTGGAGACGGGGTGGGCTCGACGAGTTCAGATATCACCCGCCACTGATGTTTAACGTGGCCAGGAATCAAAATCTGATGGACGTGCTCATAGAGCAGTGCGCTAATCGCTGCGCCACCGCTCCCACGGATAAGAAGCAATTTTACTTAGAGTTAGCGACTCGGTAAAATAATTCCACACCGGGCACAATACATTCAGTATATCTCTAGCTGTGACTTGACGAGGAAAATCCTTCAGTGAGACATGACGCCCTAGCTGTATATTCGTACACATGTACACATCACTGAACACACAAACTCTTAACAATCTCCGAATCATGCGAGCGGAGGATGTGCAAGAGCGGAGCTTCCGCAGATTTCGAAGTCGACTTCGCGTTTGTTTGGCCGAATCTTTAGAGCAAAAAAAACAAACGCAGGTGGACTTTGCACCCCTTGGAGCCTCTCTGCGCGTCCGCGGCGCGCACACGGAGCGTGCTCTCGTTGTCACCGCGTGTAAATAAGACGAGCGAAAAGCGACGTAATACGTCAGCCCGGTGGCATTTCCTGATGCCCCCGCCGAAAGGTACACCGCGACGTGCATGGGTGGGTGGGTGGGGGTGACGACGATGTCTGGTCGCAATGTTTATCTTCAGTATCTTACAGCTGCGGCAAGCTCATCGCGAGACGAATGGATACACAATGTACTTACTATAAATCAATCAGTGTGTGTGTCCGTGTGTCAATGAGCGTTAGTGTAGCGGTTAGCGCGCTGCGCTATAAACCCGGCGACCCGGGTTCGATTCCCGTTCACGGCCAACACCAGTGACGATTATCACGGCCAACACCAGTGACGATTATCACGGCCAACACCAGTGACGATTATCACGGCCAACACCAGTGACGATTATCACGGCCAACACCAGTGACGATTATCACGGCCAACACCAGTGACGATTATCTGAACCAGTCCCGGGCCTCCTCTAGGTCAGCCTCAAGTGAGTATCTGGTGCGGTGTGTAAACATCGCCACTGGGGAGACAAAGGCGGTCGAGCGTGGTGCTAGCCACCCACTCCCTCGCATACCGTTCCGGCCTTCATAGGTGCTCGCTAACAGCACTTGCACCTACAGTCTGTTAATGCTATACGTGGATCTTTGTCTGTGTGTCGATATTAGTATCGAGGGTTGGTGGATCATTGCGTGCTGTGAGACTCCCAACAGAGGATGCGAGGTGGCCTGTAGATCAAGTTCAAGTGCATTCATTAGGTATAGCCCTGTGAGCCATTCGGCTCTTGAATCGGGTGCAACCGCAACAAACAAAAACATGAACAAGAAAACATCTTAAAGGGACTATGTGCAAACTAAAAAAACCCTGCAAAAATTCCAGAAAAAAGCACCGTACACCAACGCTGTGTGCAAAAATCGCAGTGGGATGCAAGTCAAACAATGACAACATAGCAAGTGGGTTGACGGACCCACCTGTGTGTATTTTAGAGTGGTATCTTCCCCCCGCGAGGGACAACATTTGTGTACTCAGGTAACGGGGTGCAGCTTTCTAGAGGGAGCTCCAGAGGGCCCATATCCTCGAGGATGTGTCTCGCACTATTCACACTGCCTAAGTGTGGGAGTACCCACCCTTTACCCCACAACGTGCGTCCCGCCGTTCAACTATGCACAGTGTTCCAATGGATCCTGCTGGTTGGACAGTGGCGATGGCGATTTCAGAAACCTGCCCACTGTTTCAACTGCGTTTGCTACTACAGGGAAAATACTCAGTTTAACCATGCCAAGTAGGGACCACCCTTGTGAAAGGGAACCTTCAGACTTGGGTAATGTTCGACCATACTTCACCACGCTGTTTGATAAAGTTGGGGATGGGATACGGGAACCAGAGATCCCGTACTGTCATCTGCTTTCATGTGAGTGAGAGTCTCACAACTATTGGTGATCTGTAAGTGATCCACCAACCCCGCCTCCAAAGCGTTGGAGTGGTGGAATGCGGCACTGGGGTGGACTCACTGACCAGGGCGGTGAAGTATGGTAAAACAACCCCCATGAGCAACATGGCGTGGAGAGGCCTTCATTCGGTAATGGATCAACAAAGGGGTGTGTCAAGTCAATCTTGGGGTGCGTGGGTGCACATCTTGCATCCATTCGTTTCTATTACGTATTACGAAAGAACGTGGCATATTGAAACCGTAATAAACTCAGGATGGGAAATTGAACATGAACCTGTTTTTACTCTCTCGCTTAATGTCTCTCTCTCTATAACAATACTTCTAATTGCCTGCCACCCCATACGATGTGCAGGCGTTTACCTTTCCTGGGAAACCTCCAGGCACGGCTTAACAGCACATCACCATCATCAATACACGTTCTCATCAGCAGCTGCTCACGAACTCGAAACAAAGGCGCGGGAAACGGCGCTCATCTCTGTCGGTGGCCCTGGGCTCGTGGTGGAAAATCCACATTCCGATGGTGATGACCAGTCCATCCATAACGCAACCACTGTTGACTTTTCGGCAAAGTGGTACACCCTTTGTTACTTGTTATTCGACCCAAGCGGCTCTGCGGTTAAAGCGATCGACTCACTGCCTACATGTTGAAAGTTCATATCTTATTTGGGATCGACACTATTGAGTAGACAAAGTAGTAGATACACTGTAGTGGGTAGTGACGGGTTTTCGGCTCGTACCGATTGTTGATCGGCAACTATCTGTGAGCGATAATCCACTTCACAACACGTGCAAGCTAAGTCAATCGCAGCTCAGTTACACCGAATTGTCGCGCATGCATCTCTAAAAGCAATGGGTGTTCCGATCGCGAGACATCGCTCAATTGTGGCTGTGTCATCCCTGTGTCAGCCCGATCGAAAGCCTGTCCATCTTCTTCAGTTGTTACTGCTCCACGTCGCAATGTTCGTTCGACGTTCGTTCCACATTCTTGTGGAGCTTCAAGAACTGAAAACACTTCGGAGAGCTGCACGTATTTAGAACTAATTCGCACCGTGGATAGCCAACCGTGCTAATCAGAGGTACGGGGAAAGGACTATACGAGCACAAGCTTCACTGGCAAGCTCGGGGCTGCCAATGACGATTTCCACGAGCGTCACAGATCCTAACAATGGGTGGAGGGTTGGTCGTGATGGCAAGGCTGTGCAGCGTGTGCTGTGAGCGCCACCTGGTGGATTAATTTTAATTTAGCATTCCATTGTATACGTATATGCAGGGTTTTTAATTTAGACTTAAAACATACCCGATGTTTAAAGATAACACCTGCCCTCTTAAAAAGAAAATCCTCAATTCATTTCAAAAGATAATTCATCCATGTATAAATGTTAATGGAAGTGAGTTTGAACGGTTGTTCAAATACATTAAATAACACTGTCATTTGTTAAAATCAATATAATATTTCGATTTAAAGCTTTCGTGACTGCAGGGATTCATCAAGATGGATTCAGGCTTAGCAATCATTGGAAGGACGTAATAAACCATTTCGATACACATTAGGGTGAGTTGAATAATACATAGTGTTATATTAAAATGTATAAAGTATAGGGTTGTTTACAGCAATACAGTATATAATTTAATGTTGGGTTTATCTATGGCAGTATATAGTACTGTATATGCTAAGAGAATAAAGTTTAGATGGAAGTATATTATATACTTCTTACGACGTAGAATTGTAATTTATTATTTGTTGTTAGTAACTCAGCTTATTGTAGAGTATAGTAAGTATCAGTTTATATTTTAGTTTTTTTTATGTAGTTTTTACTTTGGTTTTCTACGTGGTTGTTTGGTAAATGCAGCTACATATCATTAACATTCCTTTCCTTTATTAACGTTGTTCCTTGCGCCCCCCCGTGGTGCTGTTGATCCTGCATAATGCATGGGCATAATGGGACTTTGAAACCCCTCCGCCCCCCCTCCTACGCATTGCCCATTGGTATGCTAAAATTCCTCTTCATATGCACATTCTTTTGTTAAGGCGCTCCTCCTCGCTACACCTATATAAGCTCCTAGCTTGATAATGTCTCATTCTTCGCCTGAGGACGGCTGCTTGCGTTGTGGCCGAAACGTCGTGAGAATTGTTTTATTATGTTTTATTTTTATTATTTTATTACTTCCCTTCTACGTGACTTTACCGAAAGAACCAAGAAGATCAATATAATAACCCTATGTTTACTGACTTTTGGGATCTAACCTATATAATTGGCCGTTTACCAGCTCACTAATATGCACCGTATACTGTCAGACCGCGGTGGCGAGATGTTAACTCTCTCGCCTGGTGTACAGAAAGTCGTGGGTTCAATCCGGAGCCTGGCGCCTGCTGTATATTTTGAGTTTGCGTTTTCACCCTGTGGTCGCGTGGATTTTTCTCCGGGTCCTCTGTTTTTTTTTCCATCGACGTTTCGAAAAATGCGTTTCGAGTATATGGCTGCTATAAATTTCCACGTGACAATCCACCTCGTTGAGCTATCATTTGTGTCCAGGTCGCGTCTAAAATAGAGCAAAATAGCTCAGTTGGCCTTACCTGGTAAAATAAAAAAATATATACTCAAGTTTTATAGAGTCAATGTTTTCTTCTGCATGTCCCGGTATTGGGCTTGTCTATTTTGCTTTCTTCCTCGGCAACTCACTTATTAAGTAGTTTCAGGTGATTGCACCGAGGGTGGTCTCGTCACGATAAGTAAATCTGGCTTCATTAAAGATTTAAGTCTTTATTAAACAACCTCTGGAGCAACATTAAACCATAACCGTGCACGTGCAAGTTTGCTACAGGTGTAAAACATGTTTTTTACGTCTTATTTTGTTTGCTCTGTCATCTTCCAAGGCATGTGTTTACTCAGTTGAACGGCACATACTTCAGCAAAACAAAACACGCGCTCATTGAAACCAGAGTAATAAATTGTATCCCTTTATTTATCCGTGCCAGCTGTGGCAGATATAATAATGAATAAATGCTATGGTATTAAGGACCCCCCACCCCGACTCCCTCCTTCATATGGCATTGTCAATTGGTCTCCACAAAGTGCGTTGATTAGTTTTAGTGAATGGGACAAGCAGGCCTTATATGGTGCTTAGCGAGACAGTTCTTCTCAGGTGAGCACAATTAAGATGATTATTATTGATCACGATCTCATCAAACCTGCTGCACCCCATTATAAATAGAGGTGCGGTGAGGTAAGCCGCTATTGTATTTTGTATTGGGTTGAGCCCACGCCATCGCGTAAACCTGCATTTAAGAAAAAAAGTTGTCAGGGAGCTATTCGAGCTCGTGTTCTTGAGAATTGTTTCTTTATCCCCCACACCAAGAATGACGGTAAGTCTTAAGGGCGGTGGGGGCGCGTGTGTATTTTACAATACAGTATGTATAATGCGAGTTGTTTTCGAATGGTGGAGGAAGGCGCCGTGGGCCATTCGTTGGCGCCACTGCGTTGTGAACTCTGCGAGTTCGACTCCCGCCGCGGCCGATCTCGATCGGTGGCAAGTGATCCGAGCTGATACTACACCCCAAGGCCATAGCCATGGAGTCAACATTGGGGGGGGGGGGGGGACCAAATCTTCCAGGGGGTCTGGCGGTCCCAACCCAGAACAATATCTAAATTTGAAAGCTAATTTCGTGCCTAAAAATGTAAAAAAAATTCACTAACACATGGGATGGACTTTTATTTAGTTTTAACAATGTCTAATAGTGTATTGTATTACATTGCTCTGTTTTTACTTTACCATTTCTTGTTTAATTGTATGTAATGTTTGAGATTGGGGATTAATAAATTACAACCATAACCACAATCGTATTAACGGCAATAATGCGTTGAATTATATGAAGACAAGTCCAGATTGTGGCCAAGGTTTATCAAATTGTTTTTTATATATATACATAGCAATTATTATTACTTGTATTTTTTATAGCAATATATTGGGGGGGAGGACATTTTGATCGTATTTGAATATTGGGGGGGATGTGTCCCACCCCCCCCAATATATATTATAATTACGGCCTTGCTACACCCACTCTACCTCGATCCCCACCGATCATTCCACACTAACCAGTGTGGTGAAGTATGGCCAAACAACTTCTGTGACCGTCACGGCATGTGGAGGTATTTATCCATTCGTGGATTGAAGAACAAGACTAGATATCTTTTAATATATAGTATTTTTTTTCTAAGAGCGGACCTATAATATTAATAAATATGCTATATTGTATAGAATTTGCGATAATGTTACACATTGCGTCTACTTTTTTAATACACTTAAGATCTGAATTACTAAAATATGAACGTTCCTTTATTCTCGTTTGGAAGTTTGTTCAAATCCTTGGCCAGGGTTCACTGCAGATCATCCGTCCTAGGTTCAATACAATGAATCATATTTTGAAGGAAACTAAGCTTGTCCCGTGAAATGATGGAACGTGTAATTTTCGGTAAGGACTCTAGGTCGCCAAAAAAAATTGGTGCCGCATGGTTCTTTTAATGCGGAAGGCTGCCCTGGAGTAATGCACCTTTACAAGTCTGCACACATGTAAAAAAAGTCATTTTTTTATTCATGAGTATGTCCATTATGCCCATAGCCTGATACCGTTGGCTATTGCACACTAATCAGGTTTGCGCCTGGATGGTACTGGATATGGGGGCGAACACATGGACCCAACCAGGTGTAGTAGTAGGCTCATGTCGGGGCTACGTTGGCAGCAGGGGTGGGGGGGGGGGCAGTGTAGAAACATCTCCATGGGGCTATGCCCCAGCGTATCTAGCCTGCCGTTTCAACCCGCATTGACCAGCGTAGTGAGGTTAATTCACTGTGGGTTTGAATAACCTGCATTGACGTGGAGAGGAAGCTTTCGTCCAGCAGTGGGCTGTAGATGTACAGATACAAAGGAAATTGTAAAAGATTCTAGCCTCCAAACGACTTGGTACAACTTTTGCATGGGACTTAATTTAGGGCATCTATGCCAGTTTTAAGAATTTGTGAGATGCATTGCCACGTTTTCGTGTTGCATTGATCTGGCAAAGCTTGGTGATACACAGGTGTGAAGTGGAAATATCCGTGTTTTCTAATCACTGATGGATTAACAGTGCGTTATTAATGATTGCCAACTAAGGGCCGAAAGTGTTAATATATTAGCTTCTACATCTGTTAACCAAATACCAGCACAATGGCATGTTGGAAACTTTCAGAATGCATACGTATAGATATTTCTATGTAGTGCTCGAGTGTAATTGTAAGTCCGTTACAATGTATGCAACATTTGTGCCAGCCACTAGATATTTCAAAGGATTACAAAAAAATGCACGCCAGCTAATAAAAAAAAATTGTAAAATTAAAAATGTAATCTATAAAAAAAAAACCTCCCTCTACAGCTCTGAACGTGTCACCATGCCTCTGATGCATTGTTTGTGTGAAATATCTGGTGGTGTGAAGATCTTGCCTGTGGCCACTCGTTATATTGGCATTAGCCCTATTTTGTGGAGACATCCTCCACCGCAATATGTACAACTAAAGTACAGTGACATGCTTGCCCCCAAATGTTTATTAAAATGTAACTGTAGAACTATATTGTTGTATAAAATGTACTCCGAGCATTGTGCAGCGGTGGTGATGGTGAGGATGCTGACTTGCTCGTGCCATTTCAAGTGTCATTTTTATCAATGTTAAAAGCATGGATATTATGCTCACTCGTGTAGCAAAGTGCCGTTTTTGAATCCACGTACTTGCCAAAACTTGTTCACTGAATGCAACTTTGTCCCCTTCTGCAGCGCGATTGCATCTCTATCCACATCGGGCAGGCGGGCGTGCAGATGGGCAATGCTTGTTGGGAACTCTACTGCCTGGAGCACGGCATCAAGCCAGATGGCCACCTAGCCACCCACACTGATGTGACGTCTGTCGTGGACTCTTCCTTCAACACGTTCTTCAGCGAGACCGGCTCTGGGAAGCACGTGCCCAGAGCCATCTTCATAGACCTGGAGCCTTCTGTTATTGGTGAGCCATGTGGTCTCCCTACACATTTACGGGGGGAGAGGGTTGGGGGGGTTAAATATGAGTTGCTTGTCCAACGGGGTACTCGGTTGTAGCAGCCAAGCACGCATGGGAAGTTGCTGGATTTGTAATGTGGCACGCCAGCCACTGCTCCACGGGGTCTCCACTTTGGCACTTTAAAAAAATAAAAAGTGGCCGAGCGTAGTGCCAAGTACCCGACGCTTCTTGTTAGACAGCCCTTGCTTCATTCAAGTTGGTGGTTCCGTATGGGAATTTTGCCTTCATCCTTTCGTGGTGGGGAGTGGTTGTGCAGTGGTTTTGATGTTGCACCATATACTTATGGCTACCTCGATTAAATAGAGCCATGGATACATTTGGCATCTAAACCTATGCTGGGGCCACCCTTGCATTAGTTTGACCCTAAATGAGTGTCGGGTGTCGTGTGACCCTGAATGAGTGTCAGATGCTGTGTATTGGCACAAGTTGGAGGAAGCTTGGTGTGATATTGGCCACAACGCTTTAATTAGCGACATTTAAATAAATATTGCTATTTAATTGACTACATGGTTTGCTTTGGCCAAAATTAAATGGCTTAAAACGATTGCATTCATACGTAACATCTTAATTTTAATGTCTAAAAATGTGTATACTCTACTCCCTGAAGTAGACGTGTCTAGAACATGATTCCAGGAAAGATAAATTGTTTATATATATATATAAATACGTTTTCAAGTACACTTGTCAACCTATTTTGGGACCAGTGTTTATTCAAAAAGAGCTAGCTTCTATTTTCCAAGTATAATGCTTTGTTGACACGGCATGATATTAATCTGGCTGTTCCTGGAATTAAAATTTCTGAGCACAAAGTCCAGACTGAGTGATGGCACTCAAAGGCTGTACCTTTTTTATAATGGCCCAATGAAGACCACAAAGTCGTTTGTAACGTTTCTTAACACCATAAATTGTTCGTGTACAATATTTGAAATGACAGTGAGCATTGTTTACATTGTTTTATAAAATGAGCTAGATCTTGATGCGTGGTTGAAGCAAGCAAATCGCAGTTGGAAGGTTGTTCAAATTCTGGTATTGGTGGTTAACGCTGCTCATCCTGCGCTGTTTTCTAAAATGGGTACCACTTTGTGGGGAAGTCCACAGTGGTTGATAGGAGCCTGATGACGAGGAACTGTCAACTGCAGGGTGAAGTCCTATCCCACATTACCCCTCCTCGTGCTGTGATGCTACCAAATTAATTTTGCCCATTCGCACAAGCGCATCTCATCGCCCTTAATACAGCCACAATGGACGTCCCCTTTGGGGTGTATTCTCTCCATTACCCGTCTCCCCGGGTAATAACCTGCCCATTTTATCTTTTCAAAACAGGAGTTGCAAAAGGAGATGCACCCAAACGATTATTTATAAAGACACGAACCTGTTTTCTGACTGAATAGGTTTTACCCCTTTTTTTCTGGCAACAAAACAGGTGTTAAGATGTTAAAACGCCAAACTGAAACCTTTTAAAAGGAATCACGTCTGCATTAACCACAATTTCTTGTGGTCAGAATACAAACAAATACAATACTCTATGCATCGTCTTAAACTGACGGCTTTCTTTTTGAGCCTAGTCTCAATGTGTTAGACCAGAGGATGCCAAAAGACTTGGGCTCCAAAGAAAGCCGTTTCTGGTGTGGACCAATCGGTTTCAAAGACAATGCATATATTATCGGAGTTTTGTTTGCATTCTGACACACGTATTGTGATTTAATGCAGACACGTTTCCTTGTTAAAGGTTTGAGTTTGGTGTTTTAACATTTGACCACCTGTTTTGTTGCCAGACAGGTTCTCATGTTGATACTGGTTTCTGAATATTTAGTGATACTCAAATCGTGCAGATAAGTATTTTTTGAGATTTGCTGATGGGCAATAATAACCGGTCTTATTGGTTCTTCCGGTAAAGTCACGTAGAATGAAAATAATAAAATAATTCTCACGACGTTTCAGCCACAACGCAAGCAGCCGTCCTCAGGTGAACAGGTATGTCAGCTGGGTTGGAGGGGGAAGAGCGCCTTGACAAAGGAATTTGCATATCAAGAGGAATTTGGCATATTTATGGGAAATGCAGTTATGTGATTAGTACTACTTATGCCCGTGCATTATGCTGCTAATCCTGCATAATGCACGGGCATAAGTAGTACTAATCACATACCTGCATTTCCCATAAATATGCTAAATTCCTCTTGATATGAAAATTACTTTGTCAAGGCGCTCTTCCCCCTCCAACCCAGCTTAAATATACGCTGCGAAGCCTGGTGGTATTCATTCAGATTGTGTCTTTCTGACAGACCTGTTCTTCACCTGATGGGATGGCGGCTTGCGTTGTGGCCAAAACGTCGTGAGAATAATTTGATTAGGTTTTATTTTTATTATTTTATTATTTCCATTCTACGTGACTACTGAAAGAACCAAGAAGATGAATCCCTGCAGTCACGAAAGCTTTAAATCGAAATCTGACCACCTGTTTTGTTGCCAGAAAGGGGAAAACCTATTCTCATGTTGATACTGGTTTCTGAATATTTAGTGATACTCAAATCGTGCAGATAAGTATTTTTTGAGATTTGCTGATGGGCAATAATAACTGGTGTTCATCAACTAAATTTGACTTGAACTGGACAAGCTACAGAGTGGAAATAAAGATTTAAGGAGCAAAACAAATATCCCCTGTTATGGGAAGATGACATTGCCAACACCTGACTTTCCACTGCTAGACCAATCTCATAGTCTTCTTGGTTCTTTCGGTAAAGTCACGTAGAAGGGAAGTAATAAAATAATAAAAATAAAACATAATAAAATAATTCTCACGACGTTTCGGCCAGAACCAAAAAGATGAATCCCTGCAGTCACGAAAGCTTTAAATCGAAATTCAATCTCCTCATTTTAAACTGCAACCTCGATTGCCCTGGATTTCTTACAAACCTCCCTTTGCGTGTGCTCACCTGGCCAGATGGGGTCCGCACGGGACCATACAAACAACTCTTCCATCCGGAACAGCTGATCAGTGGCAAGGAGGACGCAGCCAACAACTACGCGCGTGGCCACTACACGATTGGCAAACAGATCGTTGAGACTGTTGTGGACAGGATCCGCAAACTGGTGATTATTTGTTTTTCCTCTTCCTTGGATGTACCATCACTTCTTAATGCATTGGCCACAGACGGGACAATGAGGTGTTCAATACAGAAGCTCGAACGCGACGGTGATGTCGGACCGTTTGTCCAGCATCCTAAAATCTGCAAGGTGCCATAGTAATAAATCACAAATTCTGCTAGCTTTGGGGGTTTCAGATATGCGCCTCACAAATTGGGATTTTTTAAATAGTTTTTCGTCTGTATAGCCGCATGTACTTTGAACAGTTCAACAGATGCAAAACCACAACTTAAGTGTTCTTATCTGTATTACCTGCAAATAAATAATCAGTTCGGCAGAACATAGATTGAATTTACATTTTTCTGGTGAGCATTTATCCAGCGATTGAATAGGTCGAGGTATGGCCATCAATTTCGTCTCTGGAAGGTGGGCAAATAAGGTATTTTTCAATATTCACATTGATGTTTTTATTATTTTCTGTTCTTTAATGTTTCATTCTGAAGATGGGATAAGTTGTAGCAAGACTCGCAGAACATTTTTTTTAAATTGGTCCACTTTGAAGTGTAGTAGGCTTCCTAACAAGTGCATCCTGTAGCGAGGTATAATGCTTATTATTTGTTTCTTTCGGTTAAGTCACGTCTAAAGATAAAATATTAAATTAAATAATAGAATACGACGTTTCGATTGCAACACAAGCAATCATCATCAGGTATAATGAAATAGCGACATAAAATCTAACCAGAAAACTATAGACAGACATATTAGCAGACAGATATCACCAAGATACATAGCGAGAGCAACACAGGTAACAGAGAGGGGTGATCGTCTCTGTGTGGTGGCCTTAAATAGACAGAGGGGGGGGCGGAGGCAGAGAGAGGGAGGAGGGTTAGAGAAAAAATTAGCATATCAATGAGTGGTCAACAGACGTGGTGCTGCGAATGCGATGGCACGGCAAGCAAGCCTGAAAATCAGGAGAAGGACACACTAAAATTAAATAACCTAGTAAAATATCGAAATGTAATGTAATACAACACAGAGGGTCGGTCAACACACAATTAACGCATAGCCTGGTTGATTACGTATTTCAAAGATTGCTAAGTTAGAATTTAAGTGTGAACAATCTAAAGAGAGGACACAGGCAGAGAAAACAAGTCGCCAGAGAGAGAGAAAAAAGATAAGCTTAAAACTTCCCCGTAGAAGTGGTTCAATCTTAATTTTAGAACTTTCGTGACTGCAGGAATTATTATTTGTTTCTTTCGGTTAAGTCACGTCTAAAGATAAAATAATAAATTAAATAATAGAATACGACGTTTCGATTGCAACACAAGCAATCATCATCAGGTATAATGAAATAGCGACATAAAATCTAACCAGAAAACTATAGACAGACATATTAGCAGACAGATATCACCAAGATACATAGCGAGAGCAACACAGGTAACAGAGAGGGGTGATCGTCTCTGTGTGGTGGCCTTAAATAGACAGAGGGGGGGGGCGGAGGCAGAGAGAGGGAGGAGGGTTAGAGAAAAAAATAGCATATCAATGAGTGGTCAACAGACGTGGTGCTGCGAATGCGATGGCACGGCAAGCAAGCCTGAAAATCAGGAGGACACACTAAAATTAAATAACCTAGTAAAATATCGAAATGTAATGTAATACAACACAGAGGGTCGGTTAACACACAATTAACGCGTAGCCTGGTTGATTACGTATTTCACACAACAATGTGTGTTGACCGACCCTCTGTGTTGTATTACATTACATTTCGATATTTTACTAGGTTATTTAATTTTAGTGTGTCCTTCTCCTGATTTTCAGGCTTGCTTGCCGTGCCATCGCATTCGCAGCACCACGTCTGTTGACCACTCATTGATATGCTAATTTTTTCTCTAACCCTCCTCCCTCCCTCTGCCTCCGCCCCCCCTCTGTCTATTTAAGGCCACCACACAGAGACGATCACCCCTCTCTGTTACCTGTGTTGCTCTCGCTATGTATCTTGGTGATATCTGTCTGCTAATATGTCTGTCTATAGTTTTCTGGTTAGATTTTATGTCGCTATTTCATTATACCTGATGATGATTGCTTGTGTTGCAATCGAAACGTCGTATTATATTATTTAATTTATTATTTTATCTTTAGACGTGACTTAACCGAAAGAAACAAATAATAATTCCTGCAGTCACGAAAGTTCTAAAATTAAGGTATAATGCTGCATATTCACAGCAGCCGTGGTCCAGAGGCACGTGCTGTGCTTTAAAAAGCATCCTTTACATTGCAATGTCTTATGAAATGTTCTACAGTTAATCGCACAACTCAAGCTATTGGGGCTATTGGCCATATAGCAAACTGAAATCCACCAACCTGTGGATTTGTAGAACCTAGCCTTCGTCAACTGCCATCTTTAGAGTAATTTAATCGTAGTCGACCTTGGCAGGAAGTGGGTATTAAATTATCCTGGCTTTATGATTGTGGAATCTCCACCTAGCTCTGGACTTCCAATGGAAATGAGTGCCCCATGTTTAATGGAGTTTGGGAGAGCTCTGCTTTACAAGTCCTTAAATTAGGGTAGCCTCACTGAGCCACGAAACTATTTTAAGATTCTATTCTGTATTTATAGAGCGCCTTTCACCAAGGTGCTTAACAATGCTTGCGGACTACAGTGACAAATGGCAAGGGATTGGAAATTGGGTAGTTAACTAGGGTGGAAGGAGCGATGTGTGGTGGAGGCATTGCACGCATTATGTGGTGCTGGTAGGGGTAGCGGAAGAGGAAGGGAAAAGGCAAAAATAAAAGCTAGGACCTGGGGACGGTGTGAAAAGAAGAAAGCGAGGGGGAGTCTGTGGAGAGGGAGTTTGTTCCAGGTGCGTAAGGGGGCAAGTAGGAGTTGAAGCGAGATTGGCCACAGGGTGGAGGGACTGCAAGAAGATCGGCAGCTTGTGACTGGAGCGGGCCTGATCGGACAAGGAAATTAGAAGACCGTTTGGGGGGGGGGGGCAGTCCATGAAAAGCTTTGAAAACGTGAGTAATATGAAGAGGCAGTACCGGTAGTGATGGATAGGAAGCATCTGAAGTTGATTGCAAGGAGCGCAACGAGTGGTGAAGGGGAGGTTAAAGATGGTGCGTGTAGCCGATTTTTGAATTTCTAGAGGGGGCAAAGGCGTAGGGAAAGAGACTGACCAGGAGCGAATTGCAATAATCCAGACATGAAGACTCGGGAGTGCACAATAAGTTTGGCGGCGGTGATGAGGGGGCGAAATTTCCTGATTCATTGAAAAGATGGAAGCAGCAAATGCTCGTGGTTGTTGTCGATGTGGGAAGTGAAGGCAAATGAGGATTCAAAGGTGACGCCAAGAATATGGACGGACGCAATCGGAGTTGGACTGAGCAGAGGGAAGGGGGTTAGGAGGAGGGTGAGAGATGGGAAAGTAGAGCACTTATTTTAGAAGGGGAAAGGAAATGTGTCATCCATGCTTGGATGGCCATTAGAAAGAATTAGATGTGGTCAGGTCAGGGGTGAAAGCCTTAAAGGAAAATTAGATTTGAGTAGTCGGCAAATTGATGATACGAAAGATTGAAGGAAGAACGGATGGGATCGAGGGCGGATATGTAGGAGGGGACCAAGTACAGAACCCTGGGGAATGCCAACCTTGACGGAGGGGGAGGAAGAACCATGGTTAAAAGAGACGGCGGATGAACGAGAAATGGGGTAAGTGCAGCGTCAATGAAGTGGGATGCCAGAGATGTTGAGATTGGGTGGTGGATAAGATGGAGTGATAAAGGGTGTCCAAAAGCCACAGGCAGGTTGAGAATTATGACCATGAAAGGCCGAAGGTGGCGTGAGTTAGCCAAGTGGTTGTGCACATGGAGGGAGAGCTGTTTTGTGGAGTTGAGCAGATGGAAACCAGACTGCTGGAGAGAATGGAGAAGAGCGAGGGAAGAGTTGGGTGTGAACTAGCCTTTCGAGGAGTTTTGAGAAGTAGGAAAGCAAGGAAATGGGGTGATGGTGTGCAGGGCTGGAATAATCTAGTGAAGGTTTTTTTCCCAGGAAGTGGTAGAATGATGGCGGATTTGAAGCAGTTTGGGAAGATGCCAGATGAGAGGGATGAATTGAAGAGTTTCGGAAGAACGGGAGGATGATTGGGATAACAGATGGAAGAAAGGAACGGCAGTAGGTAGAGGTCAAGGGTGAAGAGTTTTATGTTTCAGAGACGTTTGATAGCTCCAGGAGGAACGCAGGGAAAAATGATTTAAAGGCAGATTAAGAATTGTAGGGAAGGGCAGGTAGGTATGATGCTGTAAGGGAGGTAGTGAGGAGAGTGGACTGAATTTCAGAGATCTTCACTCATATTTGGAGAGGACGAAAGGGTGGGGGACAAGATCGTTTTCTCACTAGATGACGGATGCTTGTTGTGACCAAAACGTCGTGTTTCGTTCTTTTCTATCTCTGACTTTACCGAAAAGAACCGGAGTGTGGATTCCTGCAGTCACAAACACTTCAAATCAAGATGTAGTACAGTTTAAGGTAGAAAATAGCAGCGCAGGGTGCATTGAAATGGAATAAATTAGGGATGGAAGGGATTGGTGCGGAGCCTTTAGTGCGGAATTGAAGTCTGAAAATACGGAAATGTAAGTCGAGTGGGAATCGGCAGTGGGGTAGGGTCTTCCAGTTTGGCTCGGCTTTTTCGTACGAGGCGACGTTAAATATTTAGCCCAGGTGTTGGCCAAGGCCTAGGAGGATGTCTCTGAGAAGGGAAGAAAGGCAGCAGAGGGGCCAGGGTGCAGAATGTACGATGGATGATGCTTTGTCTAGGTGTAGGTAGAAGAAATCGGGTAAGGGACAAGGTAGGTTAGTTGAAACTAGAGGATGAACTGCAGAGAAGTCGATGGGAGCATAGATTTCAGCAGAGGTGAAGATGGCTGTGAAATGTTATATTTTGCCAGTTACGAGAGTGGTTTTACTGTTGCATCTAAACTTGACTCGAGTCCTCCAACTTTAACTTTGTATTAACGCCCCTTTCATTTCAACCTCCAGTCCGAGCGATGCACAGGACTGCAGGGATTCCTGTTATTCCACAGCTTTGGCGGCGGCACAGGCTCTGGCTTCACGTCGCTGCTCATGGAGCGCCTCTCTGCAGATTATGGGAAGAAGTCAAAGCTGGAGTTCTGCATTTATCCTGCGCCACAGGTGTCCACGGCTGTCGTGGAACCCTACAATGCCATCCACACCACCCACACCACCCTAGAGCACTCGGATTGCTCCTTCATGGTGGACAACGAGGCAATCTATGACATCTGTCGCAAGAAACTGGACATCGATTTTCCGTCTTACCTCAACCTGAACCGCCTCATCGCCCAGATGGTGTCGTCCATAACGGCCTCGCTGCGCTTCGATGGCGCACTCAACGTCGACCTAAATGAGTTCCAGACCAACCTGGTGCCCTATCCGCGCATTCATTTCCCACTGACCACCTACGCGCCGGTCATCTCGGCTGAGAAGGCATACCACGAGCAGCTGTCCGTCGCTGAGATCACCAATGCCTGCTTTGAGCCGTCGAACCAAATGGTGAAGTGTGACCCGCGGCATGGCAAGTACATGGCCTGCTGCCTCCTCTACCGCGGCGACATCGTCCCGAAGGATGTGAACACTGCCATCACAATCATAAAGTCCCGACGCGCAGTTCGCTTCGTCGACTGGTGCCCCACGGGCTTCAAGGTGGGCATCAACTACCAGCCGCCCACCGCGGTGCCCGGGGGAGACCTGGCCAAGGTGCAGCGCGCCGTATGCATGCTGAGCAACACTACAGCCATCGCCGAGGCCTGGTCGCGCCTTAACTACAAGTTCGACCTCATGTATGCCAAGCGAGCCTTCGTGCACTGGTATGTGGGCGAGGGCATGGAGGAGGGGGAGTTCGCAGAAGCTCGGGAAGACATGGCGGCACTTGAGAAGGACTATGAGGAGGTTGGGATTGACTGTGCCGATGTGGTGGAGGGTGAAGAGGAATACTGAAGAATTGTGGGTTTTTCGATGGGCCATGTAACCTGTGCAAGCCTTGATGTTAAGTCCTTGAAAGCTGGTTGTAATTTGAAACGAGGTTCTTGGACAAGCTCGTTAAACTAAAGTCCTGCATTGGGCACACGTGTGACCTGCAAAAGCGGGTGTAACTAAATACAGATGGCCATGCTGGTCGGATGTGGTGCCAAGGTGACTTTTGTTCTCGCCTGGTTTGTGGCTCATCTGCAGGTTTATCCGTGGATGCCTGACCAATGCAAGGGCCGACAAGCTACGTACTTTCAAGCGTGGTTATTAATATAAATAGATGCATATGCAAATGTTTTACTTGGTGCGTTTGTACACTTGTGTTCTTTTTGATACGCGATTTGTTTTGTTGCCTGTCCAAATGTGAACTGACTTTTTATGTTTTGTCTCCATAATGCTTTGGTAAACTGTTTTTTGCAAAATAAAGGTTGAGCAATAATTGATTCCTAAATCTCCTGTGACATTATTTGGAACGGTCGGCCCCATGGTGCACGGGGGTCATGGGCCAAAGTTAAAAAAATTACTTAATTCTTATATTGCTTTGCTGTACAGGCGTGTCCCACTTAACGAGTTTATATAATACTTTGTTTGAAGGAGCAATTTTAATTTGGGCCAAATTCGTTCAAAACGAGCAAATTCATTGTGGACGCTTAAGACTGGTTCCTGCAAGCACTGGTTCTTCGTGTGGCATTTCAAATTTTTTGCTAAAATGTTTGATTCTCTCATGTTAAAGCTGTTCAAGAAGAGAAACATTTTTGGTTCGAAACCTAACTGTTTTTAATGAGGTCGATGAGAAAACGATCATTTCAACTAATTTTTACTTGAGCAATTTTCGTATCTCCACTCGTTAAGCGAGACGCCTGTACCTAGCAATAGTCGCCCCCACCCCCTGCACAAACTTGGCAATATCCTTTATTGAAAGGTCGGGAGGCTTCCCTTTGCGAACAAGCATAATAAATGGTTGAATATTCAACGTGGGTGAAAGTGCATAACTTGGATGTTGTACTGCTCTCTACTGCCCACAATAACAATTGCACGAGTTTCTTTTTATCAAGGCTATCCATCCAAGCAATCCCATGCTTGACCCTCAGGTTCTGAAAATTAGGGCATTTAGGTGTGGTCTAGGTGTAGGTCGAGTTACTGGTAGGAACCTCCTGGTTACACCAGCCCACAATTGTGTCCGTCCGTTGTGCATCCAAAAATGGGTGGGGCTTGGTGGTCACCCTGTGGTGCCCTTATAAAACTCAACGTTTAACCTACTCACGCCGGCTTGTGCCCACCCTCAGTCGTGCATATTTGCGGAATACACCACACCGCCGTTGACCCTGGCCATTGACCGAGCAACCCAACGTTCCTACCAGCTCCCTCCGCAGGAATGTGTTTTTTACTTAATCTTTGGCCAATTTTCAGCAAAATCGCCAAATTTGTGGCGACCAACATAATTGTCCCCAACATCAAACACCTTTCTTCCAAAGTTTAAACCACTTGTTCACTACACTGGCAATAATTTTAATAACACATGCACACGTACATTAGCAATGCATTTAACTGTTGCCTTGGTGTCTTAACATGATGAATGGTACACGTGGCTAATTGCATACAGGCATGTACATCTATCTGTAAACGGTTCCGTGTAAAAGTAATACATTTCAACTCGGTCCAATGCTATTGTAGTTGCTACTCTCTCTTGAATGTACTTCTATTTAATACGCTTGTCACCCTTGCTACACATCACCGTGGTTTTATGCTCTAGTGTTGGTGATAAATTACATTGTTTTACCGACACTGGACCAAAAGGGACCGATTGCCAATGCATAATTAAGCCCAACATGCTGAGGCGAGAACTTCAAAGACTAACGGAGCTGGACAACCTTTAAACTCGACCTTTTTTTTCAGACGGGTAATATCTTTTGTTCAAAGGCTTTTGGACAAACGCAGCTCTTGCGTTGAATAATTCTACTCGGGTATGCTGGTCCGATCTGGCTCCTTGCTTGCCCCTGGTCCCGTGGTGATGACGGCGGAGGCAGCAGCTGGAGCAGGTCGCCCGGCCTGCCCGCTCCGCGCTGGCCCCAAGCTTTGCTTCTCCTGCAGCTGCCCACCTTTGCCACGTTTCCACTTCATTCTTCGATTCTGGAACCAGATCTTCACCTGCAATTCAGTGTGCATACAGTTATGCTGTTTTAATCACTTTGTTATCTAATAACTACTTTTGCACCATTTAGCCAACCGTACTACTCTGAGTAAGGCCAAAAACACTTTGTTGCTGGTTATTGTACATATAGCTTTTGGAAGTGAGAACCAGTGGTGTACACCGTTTTGATGCGCTGTTATCCACGGAAATGCTCTTACCCTAGATACTCATGGTTATGCAATTGTTTCTCACCTTTTGTTTCTCTGAAAATTCCTTCAGCCGGATTTTATGGCGGTCCACTGCCAGCTATTGATGGTTCAGCTCTTTATACCAGGGTCTGCTCCAAGTCTTTCCTTACAGGCCGAGAAAAAATCTAAACCAACTATCCAAGGTTATTTAATTTACCATGATGCTCACAAAGTTGTAGACATTTGCCTATTGCTACTCTGCAAACTCGCGTAGTATCCCCTCCTTTCCAATGTTTCTAGTTAAATGTATTGGTTTGCGCACGTTTTTAGGTCCGAGTCTGTGATTTAAACCCTGTAATCGGAGTCCGATTTTTGACCGAGTGGCCAACATTAGTGGAGAGTAATCGCTGAAAACGGTGCTGGGCCCTTAACCACCTGCACTGTCCAATGTGGTGACGTATGGTCAAATAACTATGGCCAACATATAAAGCACTTGGTTAACAATTTTTTTACATGTAACGCATGAAAAGGGTCCACACGCTGTAAAAAAAAGAATTTTTCATTCGTCTCCGTTTCTGTCCATCTCGTGCACTTTATGTCCGTTTCGTATTCAAGTCCCCATTTGTCTCGAGTCTCCTATATCTTTCACCGATATTCCATGTCTGGCTGTTTCTGTGCATCTTCCTGCATCTCTGCTTTTCGCTCCGTCTCCCAAACCATATTCCTCAATGTCTGTGCCCATCTCTCTTAATCCTCTGCGTGTGTCTCTGTGTTTCAGTGTTCATATCACTCCACATTTCTCCATCTCTACCGCTCTCTCGGTTTCCCTCGGACACCCACCTCCATTCACAAGGCCCCCATCCATTCAGTGTGGACACAATATTACAGGCATTACGATTCGTTGGACGGCTAGAGGAGGACATTGCGACACACCTGTGTTTCTGTGAGCATGAGCGCCGAGGCCACTTGGAATCTCTGTGGGCGGGACAGGTAGCGCTGCCGGCTGAAGTGTCGCTCGAGCTCCAGGAGTTGCTGGCTGCTGAAGGCCGTGCGGGGCCGTCTGCATTTACCAGTCACTGCCATCGCTCCTACGGCACGGGCACACGTGTAGTTATACTGGTAGGAACCTCCTGGTTACACCAGCCCACAGGAGATTGTGTCCGTCCTTCGTGCATCCAAAAATGGGAGGGGTGGGGCTGGCTGGTCACGGGCTGGGTGGGGAGGGGCTGGTCACGGGCTGGATGGGGAGGGGCTGGTCACGGGCTGGATGGGGAGGGGCTGGTCACGGGCTGGGTGGGGAGGGGCTGGTCACGGGCTGGGTGGGGTGGGGCTGGTCACGGGCTGGGTGGGGAGGGGCTGGTCACCCCATGGTGCCCTTATAAAACTCAACGTTTAACCTACTCACGCCGGCTTGTGCCGCCCCTTACAGTCGGCCATATTTGTGGAATACACCACGCCGCCGCTGACCCTGGCCAATGACCGAGCAACCCAACGTTCCTACCAGCTCCCTCCGCAGGAATGTGTATGTTGAACTTATTTCGTAGCGTATGTAGCCAACCACACTAATTGCAGGTGAAGGACAACGAACTAAACCAAAAGCAGTTCTAAAGAAATTAGTTTTCAATCTAGGTTTAAACGTGCATCGTTTTAGTGGCTTTATAAGATCGTAAGGAAGAGGTTTCCAGACGGCCATGGAAGCGCATCTGAAAGCGTGCAATGCGGTGACATCTGTTCGATGGCCCGCCAAAAGCTGCTGCTGTGAGGATATCGAGTTTGCGTGATGGTTTATGCTACTTGAGATCTGCAAGGTATTGGAGGATGGACGGGACCGCTCTACACCAGACAGCAATCACAATTGTAGAGACTGGATTTTTATTAGCAGCCTATTAAATGGGAGTGGATCGCTCTAACTCTCACATCAAACTCGCATGCTAATATGGTGGCAAATATACGAACGACACAAAAACAAGCGAAACTTCAGAAATTATACTATACAAACTAAGGGTTATTTACCTTTTTAACAAAAAATTAGAAACGAAGGGAGCTGCCAGATGTTGAATGGTTGTCACACTGGACTTGCAAGCAAGAGGCTGCAGGTTCCATCTCCCCCGCCCGCGCGGCAGTTGAATGAGGCACGTGTCTTAAACCCCATCCCCTGCGCCTCTGTGCACTGGGCAGTTTATTAGAATCCGAATCTTTACTTAGAGTGGAGGAATCCAATAGGCTGTGAAGCTCTTTTTCACACGTCCAGTATGGGTGGGTCTAAGTACGTAGCACTATTTAATTAGTGGGATAACGTTGAAACTCCCAGCTCTTCCAAGACATCTGGCAAGCGTGAACGAGTCAGCTAAATATCTTTCTTCTTACCTAGAAGCGTCATTTTTTGTCTGTCTGTGTGTGCGCACCCTTGCGAAGGATTTGGCTCGCAAACTGTGGGGTTTATGTTTTTCAAAAAAATAGCCAGGTACCACGCCGTAAGCCCCACCCCCAGCCCCCAGCCTGCCAAGGTGCCACCTCGGCCGGCTGGGTAATCTAGGCGAGGCTGGGGGCTTTGCATGGGACTAGGCCTCACGACACCACTCAGGTTAGTAGTTTGCTCACACCAAAGTCAGTATGCTCTGCTGTAATCATAGCAGGTACCACCACAGTCAGTATGCACTGCTGTTATAGCAGGTATCACCACAGTCAGTATGCACTGCTGTAGTGAAAGCAGGTACCACCACAGTAGGCACTGCTGTAATCCTAGCAGGTACCACCACAGTCAGTATGCACTGCTGTAGTGAAAGCAGGTGCCACAGTATGCACTGCTGTAATCATAGTAGCTACCACCACAGTATGCACTGCTGTCATCATAGCATATACCACCACAGTCAGTATGCACTGCTGTAATTATATGAGGTACCGCCTCAGTCAGTATGCACTGCTGTTATCATAGCAGGTTCCACTATGCACTGCTGTAATCATAGAAGTTACCACCACAGTATGCACTGCTGTTGTCATAGCAGGTACCACCACAGTCAGTATACACTGCTGTTATCATAGCTGGTACCACCACGGTATGCACTCATGTGGTGAAAGCAGGTACCACCAGTCAGTATGCACTGCTGTAGTTAAAGCAGGTTCCACCACAGTCGGTATGCACAGCTGCGGTCATAGCAGGTACCACCACAGTCGGTATGAACTGCTGTAGTGAAAGCAGGCACCACCAAAGTCGGTATGCACTGCTGTAGTCGTAGCAGGAACCACCACAGTCGGTATGCACTGCTGTAGTGATAGTAGATACTGCTATCGAGTTGGTAGATACTACTATAGAGTTAGTAGATACTAAAACAGTAGAAACCGCCATGCTCAGTAAATACTGCTACAGTCAGTAGATACTACTACGGTTAGGAGCTACTGCTATAGAGTCAGTAGATACTACTATAGAGTCGGTAGATACTGCTATAGAGTTAGTAGTTACTACTATAGTCTGTGGATACTACTATAGAGTCAGTAGATACCACTATAGATTAGTAGTTACTACTATAGAGTCGGTAGATACTATTGTAGGGTCAGTAGATACTACTACGGTCAGTAGTTACTACTATAGTCAGTACATAGTACTGTAGGGCCAGTAGATACTACTACGGTCAGTAGTTGCTACAGTCAGTAAATACTACTATACAGTCAGTAGCTACTACTGACTCAGTAGATTCTACTGTACAGTCAGTAGATACAACTACAGAGTCAATACATACTTACTCTGTTGTATGTAGGGTGTGTAAGTATATATACTTACGCCGGGGTAAATATATGTAAATATATTTTCGCAAACCTTTTAGATCAACTATTTACCCTCCACTTTCTATAACTTTTTGGACTTCTGCAAGCCTCTTATAATTTTGTTGGTGGAGAAATGAACAAACGGCCCACCGGGCTTTCACAATTGCTTCGCATCTGTGTATGTATATGTACGGTTTTTAAGAGAAGTTTTGAAATATATTTTTGGCCCGGGCAACGCCGGGTACTTCCCGCGAGTACCCTTTATAGCTCCCTCTAGCTGAGGTCCGTGCGCCAGCATCAGCGTGAGCAAGCGATTGCAGGGCTGCACACTTCCATGTTTTAACTGAGTAACGTGGAAAAATGTACCACGCGGTGACTTAGACCGCTGTGCGGTTTGTATGTTCAAGTGTGTCACTTAGTGCATTCATTACAGTCCAGTACCAACATTAAACTGGAATTGGTTAGCGCTTCCAGATTTTTGAACGGGTAAACGATTATGAAAACGGTTACCGGGTTCAATGTTTAATAATCCGTGTAAAAACGAGACCAAAATATGGTCGATCATTGAACCAAACTGAATCCCCAATCATGCAAAGTGACCGAATGGTTGGGAGCTGGGCTGTGCATGTTGTGACAGTATCCAGTCACAATATTCTGCTTTCTCTCTACTGAAGAAGCCCAATGGCACAGGCAAGAGAACAAAAGTGTATCCAAGATTAAACAAGCGTGTAACTGCCCCAGTTCCGATTGGCGGCTCTCAACCAGCGATGGAAATTCCACGTTCCAGTGGCAGCTTTTGTCAATGATGATGGCAGTAGAGTACCTACAGTAACTCAAAGTATTGCACGCGGTGTCTACCACCCCAGGTCTTCTTCGCTTGCAAGCAAAGGCTATGAAACTATACATCCACCCAGCATGCAACAATTCCCAGCAATGTGACAGGACCTCCGTCGTGCGAGGAGGAGCGCCCGATTACCGTGGTACTGGGGTGGCAGAGGAGGCAGCAGCAGAGCGGTGCCGGAGGCGCGCAGCCAAGCCTCCAGGAACACCGAGCCGCTGGGGCCACCCCGCGCTCTCGCCTCGGGCCCCGGGAACGCGACCCCCAGGCCCGCCCTGTGCTGCACGTGCACGAGGTGGTGTGGCCCAGCCGCCCGGCACGCGTAGGCGGCCTCCCCGCTCGCAAAGCTGTGACCGAGCGGTGGCAGCGTTCGCTGCTCTTGCAGGACGTGCATCTGCTGCTGCTGCTGCTGCATGTGCTCGCAGTGCATGGACTGGTGCAGGTGTCCCGTGTCCCTGGGCATCATCCCATGATGCTGCTGCTGCTGATGGTGGATATGATGCTGGAGGTGCTGTCCATGGTGCTGGCTGCTGTAAGTGCTGCAGGGCTGAGGATACACTGTCCCAATGGGTTCCTGAGCCACGCACGGGCTGCAGGGGGAGCGGCAGGGCGGCACGGGGCTCAAGCAGGGCGTCGGGGCAGACCCGCGCCGGGAGGAGGAGGGCGGGGAGGCGAGGAGAGCTTCGATCCGGAATCCCTGCGACTTGGCCATCTGAGATGGGACTTGCAGCCAACGCGTGAGTACAGCCTTAATAGGTGCTCGCTAATTGCACTTGTTCGAGTAGTCGATGCAGGGTAAGTGCAAGATGCTTTTCTTCTTGCTGACTTATTCGTGGTTGAAACCTGCACTTATTCGATCAGTCGATGATGATGGATATAAAACAAAAATCAGTATTTGTCTTTGGGTAGCCTTAATAAGTCCTTTCTAACTGCCCGTGCTCCAATAGTTTACGCATATCAATGCTAAAAAGGCCATGTTTATCTCGAATGTAATATAAGCTGCACCCAAAAGCCTCCACTAGATGTACCTTAAAACGATATTTTTAATACATGCTATACTGCATTGTAGGTGTTAGTCCTCGTGCTGCATAGACTTGTAAGTTGGAGATGTTTTCACCTTTTCACGATACAAATATTTATCTCAAGTTTATTTTATATTCTTCCTCTGCAAATTAATTGCTGTTCCTACAGACCACGATGTATTCATGTCTTCAGACTCGAATAATGCTCGTTCATTGTTGCATCTAAATAATCTCCACTATACTGACTACATATCAACTTGTCTGTGTTGTGTATCTCTCAATCCAAAGTATCCCTAACATCATTCTTCTCCGATGCTGAACTCACCTGCCACCCGCTGGCCACTTGCACACACGTCCTTATCCAGTACACAGCAGGTCTACTTGATCGTCCTTTTAGTGTGAGACACGGTCGGAAATTCCGTCTGTACCAAGGAGGTGAGCGTGGGTTGTGCGACGATAGCCGTAGTGGATGTCAAGTGGCAAGCAGGTGCTCCATCAAGGGAGAGTAAGGCTGGAAGAGGGAAGCTGAGAGCAGGGTGGGTGTTCCATTTGTGGGGAGTGCCAAGAGGATACATTTGCATATTTTATCTGGCAATCACAAACATGAGTAGGGCGGAGGCACAGTGATTAGCACACGGCACGATGAAAAACTTGTTTTAGATTCCTGGCCACGGCTAACATCAATGGCGAGTAATAAGTTACCCGTGGCGAATGATATTATAAGTCTTGATTTGAAGCTTTTGTGACTGCAGGAATCCATACTCTTTGGTTCTTTCGGTAAAGTCACGTAGGTAGACAAAATAATAGATGATATTGGCAGTAAATATACCGAGTGCTGTAAATCACTATGATCAAAATGAAGGTATATCATGTAGCTGGTGAGATGGCCTGACTTAGTGGTTATCTTTCACCGTAGTAAGGTAAATGCCCAAAAAAGAAATACATTTGGGACCATAAAACCAGTGGATGGTTGGGAATCGAATCAGTCCTTCATCCACCTGATATTGATTAAATAGGTATTACTTCGTGGGAAGTCCACCGTGGTGGTTTTTATTTTATTCATGAACTTGTCCCAATGTTTAAGTGGGATATTCACCATAGGCTTATGCCCAATGATTGTTTTAGCAAATACGTGTCAAGAGTTTATTTTAGATGTACGCCTCGGGATTCATTTGTGATAATGAGCTATTTCATCTGCCACTTGAGTGAAAACTGCTGTATTGAAAAATAACCCTGCTTCCATAAGCAGACATGGTGGTGCTATTTAGACCAAACCTGAAAAGACGAAGTGCTAAATGTGTCTTTAGTGATAGGGGTTTGGTTAGTGGGGGTGCCAGTGCTATTGGCCGATTAGCTAGTTGGTTCGCGTCAATGGGAGTGGTAGTGTGTTGCTAGTTAGAGTTATCATCGATGGGAGGAGTAAAACTATTGACGGATTGGCTAGTTGGCTATGGTTTTGGTCTTTGGAAGTTAGTTGGTTCAGGAAAGGACTCGTGCATTGTTGTCTCGTGCGTTCCACCCCCCAAATGCTCACCTCTGCCATTTGAATTTATCGCAACTTCACTTAGCCCACCTTCCCTTTCTGTTTACAGTGCTCGTCTGTAATCCAGCACTTTCGAGGTGAGGTTTGTGGAACGCAGAAATATTGTCACGTGTGATACTACTAACCTGCTGTCCTGTGAGGGTAGCCAGATGGTAGTCCACAAAATGGGTCTGTTTGCATTTTGAGTATTATCCCCTTTGAATATGTGGACATTATCAGAGCACTTTGGTTACCTCCCACTTTGCTAGCAGGGCTAGCATACTTCTGAAAGTGTTGAGTAACAAATTACAGATTACCAAAGGCTGATGCTAGTAATCGAATACAATTTACAGCACGTAAATCGCAAATCCATGTCAGTTGGCATGTAATGCTTGTATTGTGTAGAATCCAGTTCAATTCACTCTAAAGGATTGTCTACATTTTTATACAAAACAATGTCACGTTAACAAATTAATGTCTTAAACAGTTCCCAGTTTAAGAGTTGCACTGACTTTCACTCTAAATTAGTTAATTCTATTACTAATTTTGTAAAACGTAACACATATATTCTCAAGTGTCATGTATTATAATAATTTTTCTTTTAATCAAGGAAAGTCTCACTGAGTCAGACTGCTCTTTTCAGGAGGGTCCTGTACTGGGATGTTTGGCAAATTAAATAAATGATTGGCATGTAAAAGGAAGCCAGAGGATCTGGAGAAAATCCACACATAGAGTGAGGGAAAAAAATATTTGATCCCCTGCTGATTTTGTACTTTTGCCCACTGACAAAGAAATGATCAGTCGATCATTTTAATGGTAGGTTTGTTTGAACAGTGAGAGACAGAATAACAACAACAAAATCCAGAAAAACGCATGTCAAAAATGTTATTAATTGATTTGCATTTTAATGAGGGAAATAAGTATTTGACCCCCTCTCAATCAGAAAGATTTCTGTCTCCCAGGTGTCGTTTATACAGGTAACGAGCTGAGATTAGGAGCACACTCTTAAAGGGAGTGCTCGTAATCTCAGCTTGTTACCTGTGTAGGACTCGTACTCTCGTTGTCTTTGTCGTCTCGTTTATTCACGCGTAGAGTTCACACCTCCTCCTCATCATCGCTCCGTATCTCTCCGTTCGCTCCGATGCACAACCCGCCATTAACAACACTCCATGTCTCCCCGTTCCTACCGTACACTGTATTCTCTCTATCCACTGCTACCATACACTGTGTTATCTCTATCCACTGCTACCGTACACTGTGTTCTCTCGATCCACTGCTACCGTACACTGTGTTCTCTCTATCCACTGCTAACCGTACACTGTGTTCTCTCTATCCTTATCGTCTCTATTCCTGCTCACTGCTGCTCCGTCTCTCTCCCGGGCACCAACCACTCCAGCTCCAATCCCAACCAAGACTCCCGTCTCTCCGTTACGCTGTGCCCTTTATCCCCGCACCAATCAGTCCCAATCAATTATCTCGTCCCCCGCTTTGCTACTCGCCCCCAGGCCCTCTGGGTGAGAACCGCCGTCCCTCAGCCAGGGCATTGAAAATGGGTCGTGGATGGGTATTCCAGCATGACAATGACCCAAAACACACGGCCAAGGCAACAAAGGAGTGGCTCAAGAAGAAGCACATTAAGGTCCTGGAGTGGCCTAGCCAGTCTCCAGACCTTAATCCCATATAAAATCTGTGGAGGGAGCTGAAGGTTCGAGTTGCCAAACGTCAGCCTCGAAACCTTAATGACTTGGAGAAGATCTGCAAAGAGGAGTGGGACAAAATCCCTCTTGAGATGTGTGCAAACCTGGTGGCCAACTCCAATAAACGTCTGACCTCTGTGATTGCCAACAAGGGTTTTGCCACTAAGTACTAAGTCATGTTTTGCAGAGGGTTCAAATACTTATTTCCCTCATTAAAATGCAAATCAATTTATAACATTTTTGACATGCGTTTTTCTGTATTTTTTTGTTGTTATTCTGTATCTCACTGTTCAAATAAACCTACCATTAAAATTATAGACTGATAATTTCTTTGTCAGTGGGCAAATGTACAAAATCAGCAGGGGATCAAATACTTTTTTCCCTCACTGTACGAGCGGATAATACTTAAAGCACTGCACAGATGATTCAAGAATACTTTACAGTCAGAAGCCAGTGATGCAAATTCCATGTTCGTAGGAGGGGTTAGTTTATTTGGACAACTGTCATGTTGCTTTTGCAAAAGTAAAACCTCATCAGTTCACATCAATTAAGCTCAGTTGATAATTATTATTGATATAAGGTTAAGTCAACCCTGGCCAGGATTGAACTCACAATCGTGTGGTCAATTCCAAAGCTCCATGCAGGCTACAAGCTGGTGGTCAGTATACCAACACAATCTCCCAATGATATAAGTGGCCAGTGCATGACTGACTGTGGGTCCCAAGGGGCCTATCCCATGCATTACCTCCCCTCCTGGCTTCCCACCCATCTGCAATAGCATCTCAACGCCGCTGCCCCCTCTATTACGCAGATAAATTGTTTAATTCAATTAGGGGACATACGTCTCCCGTGAGACGTGACCATTCGTTTAAGCTCTGCCTTACAAATAAGCGCCACTTAATTTAGGAATTAAACACCTCCGACCGCACCACGCCGATTTATGTGAATGCCAACCTTCATGGGATTAATTTTAGTAATGTGCTGTACAATCGGCCCTAATAACGGTTAACAAGTGCCTTATGATTCCAATGGCGAAACTGCTTATTTGGCCATCAAAACAGAATGGTGTGTAATTGCAGGCAGGCACCGATGTACACAAATTGTGGGCAGTAACACGTTTCCTGTAATAGTGCTCCCACTGGAGTAATAAGATTACTAAAAGCAGGTGCTGGCATACTTGTGGTATTACGCCGTTCACTCTGTGTAATGAAATTACTGTTAATGATCATGTATCGGTTGATTGTATTTTACAGAAAACGCCCCTTAAAAGGTATTGGTCAGGTCTTCCAAAGCAGGATCATGCAAAAATAAATTTGAGTATTTCTTCACCATCAAATCGCATTGTTAATTATTACTTTCATTTGAGAAAATACATCTGATATAATTCTAAAATGGATTACAGCATGGGTTAATGCAGGGGCACCAATAGGCTATTAAATTCAAAGTTGCATAAACCTAAGCTGCATTAATTTGAGCAAAGTACAGTGATTGTAAAAATAATTCATCATGTTACCTTGTTTTGAAAATGCTATACCAAATATCTCTCGTTATCAGTAATTGTAGTATGATTACTGATCATGAGTAACCATTGTAATCTGGGCATGTACATACAGTGCAGCATTCACTCGTTTAGTCCAGCATTCGGGCTCAGGGTTGGTGAATCCCATTCCCCCATCACCCGAGTCCTGACCTCATTTTACTGGATTTTGATTCATGAGTGGGTCCTCGAGTACAAATCCACCCACAGCCTTGCCCCCCCCCGTCCCCCTCTTCCTTTACAATATTCGCAATCCCTACATTCCAACCCACTCCCTCCACTCCATGAACTAAACTATCTATATATTTTCAAACTAAATGTTTTATTTTTATTTAACCAGGTAAGCCCCACGATGTAGTTCTTTTTCAGAAGCGACCTGGCCTCATATGACAGCTCAACTAATCCGCTGATGTGGACATTACTTTATAGCAGCCAAAATACTCGAAACGCATGCTTCTAAATGTGGAGGCAAAAACCGGTGCACCCAGATAAAAATCTACACAACCACGGGGAGAACATGCAAACTCCAAATATACAGGCGTCAGGGTCGGGATCGAACCCATGTATTCCTGCATACCAGGTGAGGGAGTTAATATATCGCCACCGTGCCCCCCCCATAGACACTGGCCTCCTCCATGATCCCACACTCGTTAGAAAAAGGACCTACTGTGATCGGGTATTACACTATGTAGGTGACAAGAACACAAAACACAGTAAGTTGAGTTGACACCTAAAAAAATCAGTTGGGCAACTTGGTTGCACGTGACTGAATTGTTGCGGACATCTCTGCAACCAGTTGCAAGCAGTTGCACAACCTGCAGCTTACATCAGATTCAAATGACGAAAAAAAGCATCACAACAGAAAAATTGTACAGGCTGGAAAATTATATTTTAAATAAAACGCTACTGTATGTACAAAAAATGCTCAGCCTTAAGCATCATCCAAAGCCACCAGTTCACGAAGAACTGCATTGTGCTCATATTGTCTTACGTTATCATCAATAAATTGAGAACATTTGATTAACCAACAGGCAGCAGTGAGACAGAGACTGTAGTCCAGTTTCGTCCTTATTAGGACTCAACAGTAGAGTACAGTAACTAATGCTCACATGAGAGATAGACTGCTTACAGAAGAGAGGAAGTCAGTAATTTGCTGAGCGATTAGTAGCAGCATAATGCCAAAGGATGGGCGTAGTTGCCAGTTTGTGATGTCACGATAGGTGTTTAAGGCGCACAGACAGCCGATGAAGCCCAGTCGATTTCGGAGTTGACTAAATAAATCTCAAAGCAGTTTTAGCGAAACGTCGTATGTTGATGTTAAATTCCGTCCTTGATTGGTTAAAACTGTATCCATACATTGGCATGTATTCGGAGCCGTCTATAAATGACGTCACGCGATTTTGGCCGATTTTTGACCCGCCCCTCCCCCCTCGTCACACGGCGTCACAAAAAGTCAGACCCCCCTCAAATATGACGTCACAAAGCTCTGGCCCCCCCCTAAAACCATATTTCTATTTTGAAAATAAAAAAACAAGCTTCAAATAACTTTAAACTATTGTCATTGTAGTACGTATTTAATGTGGCGCTGCACTCTGATGTTGTAGGAGAAAACATTATTAAAAAGGAGGCGTTGGAAAGCTGAAATTTAGCATAAAATTCACTTGAAAATATTCAACGTCTAACTAAAACTGCAGATGTTCAGAATACAATATTGAAATTCTCTTATAATTATAAAATATTAAAAGTAATTATAACTATAAAAAAATACTTGAAACTTTGTAGTAGAACGAAGCAAAATGGAGAGTACAATTATAACAATCACATATTCATTTCACAGAATGGAAAGTCCTGGTAGAATAATTAGAATCTAAATGTTTCATAACAATCATTGCTTTTTTTTTTACAAAATGTATGCTTCTCCATTCTCCCATGGAGAAGCAAAATGCTCCTTTATGGAATAAATAAAAGGTGACTTTAGTAAATTTAAATAATCAAATAGTTAATAATGAAAATTGATCAAAATTAGTGTTGTTATGACAATTCTATTTAATTTATATTTATTTAAAGTTGCGCATTTTAATGTGTCGTCACATTTCTGAACCCCCCCTCCCCCCCTCGTCACACATCGTCACAAATCGTCACAAATGTTTGACCCCCCTCCCCCCCCCAAGGTGCGTGACGTCATTTATGGACGGCCCCTTAATAACATGTTTGTAAACGTGACAATCTTGTCGGGTAGTGGAAGGTCAATGGCAATATTGGCATGTGGGCTAATCAAAGATACAAATACCCAATTAAGCCAAATGTAATATCACATATCAAGTGTTTGTGGACAGCATTATCTCCATATATATAAAAGGCAAAGTTGTGAATGTGTGTCTGTTCAAAATGTTTAGCGTACTTCTCGACATGCAACAAACTGGAAATTTGCCATGTGGTTACTTTCCAGACTGTACACTATGCAAAAAATATAAAAATACACTTTTTTTTTGGGCGACCCGAGTTCGATTCCCGCTCACGGCCACCACCGGTGACGATTTTAACCGGTCCTGGACCTCCCCTAGGTCGATTCAGCCTCAAACGACTAACTGCTGTGGTGTGTGAACATCGCCACTGGGGAGACAAAGGCGGCCGGGCGTGGTGAATCCAAGTTCCAGGCGAAGCCGGGTAGTACAGCTAGTGGCTAATAAAACAAATAGGTCTTTGTTCCTCTAGCCACATACATATCTATCAGGCGGTGGGCTCATGGAATTGCTTAAGCACACGTCCCTTGATAGCACAAGTCTTGAAAGCCGAAGAGGCCAACAGGTAAAACAAATATATAATTTAGGGTGGCTATAAATAATTGATCATATATAGATACTTATCCCAACCATAGGAATGTGGAATTTTTATAATCCTCGCTTGAGTATGGACGATATTACTATGTACAAGAACGTTGAGCCATAATCAACCAATCAGCATTCACGCACGTGCTAATCGAGCTCGTCACCCGAGGAGTTCGTGTCACGTGGGCCGAGCGGGGAATCCCCTGCGTCACGTGACGGAGTGGGGGTAACGTACGATTATAATTACTTACGGGACAAGCGTAGATAAAATGTATATCACTGATGTTTTTTTTAAAATATATATTAGTAATTTGGTTACAAAAGTTAACGGCTAAAAAAAATGTATCTTGCCCATTGTGTGCAAAGTTTAACTTCCGGGGCAAAAACGCTCCGGTTGAGACGTGTAGCTGAAACGACGCTGGTTCTACTTCCGGAGCGTCGTGTAGGGGGCGGGGTCAGACGTCACGCGCACGTCCGGGATGTTGCGACCATCCCCCCTTCCACGGTGGTCGATGGGGTTGGAGGAGGGGGGGGGGTCACTTCCGGTTAGGTCGGATTCACTTCCGGTGCTCGGGCTTGCTGAGCTTAGAGGCTCTGGGCGCGCGCCGTGGTGGCGGCGTGGACCTCGGGGCCCCATAGGCGGGTGAGGCCACGGGGGCCACATGGGGCCACATGGGATGTTTGTGGTGGTGATGGTGTTGACGGGGGACCTCGGGGAAGAGGGGTGTGGCGAGAGTGGCCGTGACGCAGATCGATCCCCGGGATGAGTGGACTTGGGGTCAAGGGAATGGGAGCTCTGATGGATGAGCGCAATGATCCAGCATCTGGTTTTGGGTGGTTGTTTCGTTGGGACGAGGCTCTTGAGTTTTAGAGATTAGAGGCCTGCTTTACGGGTTGAATATTATGGGTTTAGTGGTTGTACAGTTGGGATCAGTGTTAGGGGATCTGGGATTTGGGTTCAGGGATGTATGAGAATGTGGGAAATTGAGATAACGGATTTTAAATGTATTATTTACATGACTTTGGGATCAGTGTATGGAATTGGGAATGCTACTTCATATATATGAAATGAGAAAAGAAGGTACAGTATAGCCTTCAGTAAAATCACTGAAGGCTGTGAATCACTGCTGGATGAAGGCCTCTTCAGGCCTTGTTCATTCTCCGTTTGACCGCCGAACGCCACCGCGATGGTCACTGCTAGTTGACGAATGGGTCTGGGGTGGGGGGGGACGTGGACCTCGGTTCAGATGTCACTCCACCAGCAGTGTTCAGGAATTGAACTCTGGTTCATAGCCCAGTGCGTGAACAACTCCACTATCAGACTTGGATCAAGGAGAAGGGTCTAGCACAAGGAGGTATGGTCTGGAATGAGAGTGGAATTGGATAAAATACATATCTCAGAATAGTTTTTGGGGTTAATCCAGAATCTGCCGTGCATTCATGAATCTTGGTTTTGAGATCTGAGATTTGCAATGTCGAATGGATGGTCTTTGATCAGAGAATCGCATACAGTACCTCATTGTACATCATGCCGAGTAAAAGACAAGCGGCTGACACTTTGAGCTTCATATTTTGTTCTATGTCACTGTATACCTTGTTATTTTGATACCTTGCATTAACACATTTTGCGCTTGGTATTAAATAAAATTGAGTTACTCTGCTAACGCATGGGAGGGTGCTTATTTCCATTGGCGGTCCTAACCCATGTGAAAATTACACATTCCCATGCAGGGCCTTTGTCTCTGAATATGAATCAATCATCTTAAGTTTAGTTTCTTTCACTGCTAGTTTCTTTCATTGCTGGATGAAAGGCCTTTTCTCATCATCGCCATCCTCAGTCCTGCGATGCCTCCTTCCATCACCTGTGCATGAACTGATATCATTGCTCCATCTCCACGGTGGTCATCCTTTCAGACGCCTTCTCTGCCACCATTAACTCACCTGTCTGTTCATCAGCCATGCCTCCTAACGATGGTTGGCTACGTATGGTGCGAAATAAGTTCAACATGTCGCGCCCTAGCCCATTTAACCTTAACAAGCAACACTCGTATTTTTTATTTTATTTATGTAGCCTTGTTACTGTCTCCGTGTATTTCCTAGCTTGCATCACTCCACACTTAAATATTTTAGTTAATGTTTCCGATCTTAATGTCAATATCAGGGAATATGCACGTATTGAAAGATTTAGAGTATTCTTGAGTGATATTTTAGTTTGTATTTGGTCCGTTAATGAACTTGTTCAGTTATACATGGCTTGCTTTTCTCATATTTATTGTCCACTTTATCCATCTTGCTCTATTAATGTTGGTAATATATTATAGATCGTAACTGAAAATAACTTTTGTTTTCGTGTATAATTTTCCAGCAATTTACACTTATTCACAATTTTATTGTATTGCTAATTGATGACCAAAATATATTTTTGTACATTGTATTTAACATGTAGTTGAATTAAATAAAATGTTAATGTCTGAACATGAAACATAAATCATTTGTCATCAACATTACGATTTATAATAACACGCTTTCATGAAGAATATATTATGAAGTGACAAGTTTAACTCAAGACAAAAGGACCATTTAGAGCTTCAGCACTTCTCGAAACCTGTCTCATACAACATGCTGTTGACTTCCAAAAGTGGTATTTAATTAGTGCTGAAGCTCAAAATTTTCCTTTTGTCTTAAGTTTAACTGTTGATTCGAGTTCTTAACCACAGTACCACTTTGTCAGATATTTGATACCTTGTCCATTATGCATCATGGTGAATTACATAATATTTTGTACATGACACCTTACACATACACATCTTCCTAGACGATTGTGTGACATCTTACACATGACAGTTACATATCTTGCATATCTTAATACAGTTATTTGTGTGACAATAACTAAGAATGTAATGATGTATTGATTAAAATAATTTGTGTCTGCTCATGATCAGGGGTCGGCAACCCGCAGCTCCGGAGCCGCATGTGGTTGCTTTCCCCTTGCGGCTCTTTGGTTTCCCCCTTGCGAGCACCTGTTTTTTCAATTCTCTGAAACCTAATTTAATAAGCAATTTATAAAATATTACAGGGAATGGGTCATGATGGAATGTCTTGGTGACAACAAAATGTACGGTTAAATTGTATTGTTAAAGAATAACTAAGTGGGGCGGGGGGGGGGAAACTAAATAGACCTTATTTAATCACTTATTTTCTATATTTAAGTCAGAATGTGTTTGTAATCTGCTGTATACCTGCTGTGTTTGTGTACAAGTTGCTCTGTGTGTGATGCGGCTCTAAAACTATTTTGGTCAAAGGCAAAAACAAGAAAATGGCTCTTTGAAAGGTTGCCGACCCCTGCTCATGATACATGCATCGGATTATACTGTAAGAATTGGGTATTTACAATTCGTATACAGTATGTACAAATGTTGCCTTTACATTAATGGAACAAAATATTGTTACAGGTAAAACAAAAAGTGAGAGACATGCTACAAATGAGATAATAAAGGATTATTCTTGTACTGAAAAAAATTACACTAATTTTTACATCTATCGAATCAGAGTGTGATGGTTGTGAATCGGTACATGCCTGTTCATAAATATATCTGCGTGTATGAAGTGAAGTCGTGAATTCGTTTTAATGCATTTGAATTGCTCTGCTCTTGCAGCACAGAGGGACCCAGAAGACAAGCGCAATGTTCAGCTTTGAGGGAGACTTCCGCACCAAGCCCACGGTGTCCCTTGGTGGGGCGAGCCGGCGGGTACGTGTGGCACCTGTGCAGGAATATGCTTTGTGTGCCTTGTGGTCAGAGACAGAAATTAAGAACTTTACACGAGTCTCATTTTACAAGTGGAATGCAGTCGCACACACTGGGAATGCAGATCATTATTTGGAGGGTTGGTGGATTATGTTGAGAACACGTCTTATTTGTCTGTGTGGGTGGTCGAACACCAGTGGGTTTGTGAGTTTTCTTCTCCAAAAAAACTATAAAATAAGCTTTGGCAAAACATACCAGGGAGGATCCTGAAAATGAGCCTTGGCACATGATGAGACTTTCCGAGTTGCATAAATGAATCGGTATCAAAAACTTTTAGAATTCAATACCACACTGTGTTGTTACCTTGCAGCGATAAGCAGAAGCATATCTAAAAGATTCCTTGATGGCTATCATTGTGCTAATTTTCCTGTCAATGCAATGAGATTCTACTGCTGAGATGCTGTTTTCTAAACTGGGGGCTGGATGTTTTACAGATTGCTGATCATAATTGTGTTTGACCAATAGACCAGCACTTCTGATGGCTGGGTTATGTCTCACGGTGCCAAATTTGGTCATGTCACTGCTGAAAATCTGCATAGTTATTTGATCGTGTCACTGCTGAGGTTAGGTGCTTTTCACACCTAGGTGACAGAAACAATGAGTTGGTACTGCTGAGTTCCTTGTTTCTAGCTCATAATGGCTGTTTCGGAGCAATGAACTGGCACGACTTAGAGCTTGGGCCCTATTATAGGACTACCTTTCATTAAACTAGATTGTAATGGATCATGAATTGAAGGTATCCGTTCAATCATTGATGACATTAAAAATCCGTCAGAAAAAAAAATGATAACTAATTGTACATAAAGTTGCACTTAGGGCTAATATACAAATATTTCTAATCACATGCGGAAAAAACCCTTTGGACAAAACACAAATCTGTAATAATTCTCCATCACAATGCCTGATAAAGTGACTTGAGATTTGGTTTCTGGTGTCTCCTTGTAAGGATCGTTTATAACTTGATGTGATGCTGTGCTAACTGATCGATTGCTTCGGGGCAAGGGTTGGTGGATCATGCAGATATGTGATACTGGCTGGACTGCGAGGTGGCCAGTAAATAATAGCAGGCACAGTTAATGTATTGTGAACCAGTCTGTATATATTTTGCGTGTTATCCCTTCATATTCTTGGATTTTCTCTGGTTATTTCGGTTTACTTTTATGCAAAATAACTCCATAAAGAATGTGTCCAAACGTCCCATTGCAGGATCTTCTGAAAGTCTTGAGACTGACTGAGGCTTTCCTGGATAAAACATAACATTAATATTCCTTCGCCTTATAACTTAATTATCACAGATGGAATGGTATTAGTGATAGGATTAACATAAGCTTAAGCGATAATTAAGTCTAATGGTTGTGCTGGCAGGAGGAGAAATCATCGTTGCTGAATCGAACACTGGAGGAGCGGAGGAAGAGAGAGGTTTGAGGCTTTTTCTTCGGTTGTCATCATGCACAAATGTCTCACACAAGCACAACCTACAGCTGATGAGACTTTATCCACATCAGCTGAAACAAATGTATGTATTCAGACCATGTTTATCATAAATATATTATATTAATTACATTACTTATTTGCTTCATCCTAAGTTGGGTTAAGAACACGGTGAATGAATGAGGTGATCTGGGGGCATTTTATGGAAAAAAGATATAAATATTACAAAACGAGCCCACCTTCAGAAGAATGTGTTTCATTTGTCTTTTTAAAGATGCTAGCCTAGTGATGTATAAAGTGTCGAAATGTTTATTTAAATAATTTGCGACCTTTTGCCAATACTGAGTATTTGTCATTCAACAACTAAATCGTGCTTAAGTTCATTAACATTCAATATTACATTTATGGAATGTTTCAGAAATGATGCAGCCTCAGATACCCAGTTTTATGCATAAATTAAAGTCAGTATCTTGCTGCTAAAACAAGTATGGGGTCATCCGAATAACACTCAATTGTCCTGAAACAGTGGAGGAAAATCCATCTTATGACGGGTACAAGTCTATGACAAAGACAGTGGATTTCCTGCAAAGTGGTACAAATATTATTCATCCCAAAGCGATGATTTTCCAAGTTTACCCCAACTAAGGTTTTAAGTAAAAAAAATCTCAGTATTTTGATTGTGCGTCTGACACGTTACCAAAATGCCACCTTGTTGGATAATGCAAATAAATATATTTTTTTAACTGCACATACACCAACCATGAACTAGTTTATATTTATTATTAGAATATTGTAAATATAACCTAATGACCAATAAAATACATTACCATATTGTATACATTTTGACTTAACTTTCGTGACTGTAGGAATTCATATTCACTTAGAAAAATTAAGTGAATAAAAAAATAAGATTATTTTTTATTCACTTTATTTTCATTTTTATTTTATTATTATATTTTCTATCTATGTGACTTTACTGAAATAACCATAGGATACATATTGTATAGCTTAAATAGAGTTCTGGATGCATGTGTAAGGAAATAATATTTTTTTAGACTAATATAATCCGGTACATATAAATGAGTGGTTTATAACGGTCTTGTTTACGTTGGGCTGACCATGACTTTGCATTACAGGAGGAACGCAGGCGACAGAAGAACGCTGTTGTCATACAGTCCTTTGTGCGTGGATGCTTGGAACGTGGCAAGCAGGTAGGCTGCTCATTCCCCAATTCTCTTATATGCGTGAAATTGCTTTTTGGGATGACAGAGAAGGGTTACGAGTTAAAGAGTTTTGCAATATCGTTCTATGAAGGAGACGACAAAGCTCTTTTTTTATAAGCATTATTTAAGTCAGTTTGCATATTGAGATTAAGTTAGGTTAGTAACACGAGTGGCTTTTTAGACTAATATAATCTAATATAATCAGGTGTGAGACTTCATGTGAGTACTTGCAGGATAGACAAAGAGTGGAAAGATAACATCAAGGTGATGTAGAGGAAAATGTGGATACATTTTTTATTGGATTCCATTGTCAAGAAGTTCTGGTGTTGACTTTTCCATACCACCCCAGTTGCGTGAACAGTATTCCATTGTGGGGTTAACCAATTACTGTAGCTACCTCTGATTAGGAATTGCCCCTAGATAAATTTGGAATTTGCACAATAAAGAAACTGCAGCAGCTTTATACACTTACTTTAATATTCGCCTTTAAACAGGGATAATTTTCACGAGCGTTGTCATGCGTCTGTGCGCCTTCCTCAAATGTGCCCTTGTAGCATGAAAAGCAAAGGCTGGAGTTCGACACGTTGGTGTCGCACGCCCAGAGGGGAGGCGATGAGACCGTGTTGGGCGATGCAGCCAAGCTGGTGGCTCTCACACAGAGGCTTCTCTTCTTCTACGACCACCGCTGTGACACCACCAGACTAGTGCGGACCTGAATCCTACTTTTTACAATAATGCAGAGGTGTGGACTCGAGTCATGTGACTTGGACTCGAGTCAGACTCGAGTCATGAATTTGATGACTTGCGACTCGACTTGGACTTGCATAACAATGACTTTGTCCCACCTATGAGATGTGGACTCGAGTCATGTGACTTGGACTCGAGTCAGACTCGAGTCATGAATTTGATGACTTGCGACTCGACTTGGACTTGCATAACAATGACTTTGTCCCACCTCTGCAATAATGTATCAGATGTTGATTAATATATGGATGTTTTTGTCTGATTAATGATGAATGGGATGATACTCGTTTCCAATTCAATCATGAGCCAGTGGTGAAAATTCCACATTTTTATCGTGGGACCATCTCTCCATTGGATTAGCACTATTGACTTCCCACAAAATGGTACTCGTTTTATTAACACCATAGGGTTGATGGGCTGCGTGTATCCCCAACTGAGAATTCAACTTCTAATTGTAAACGATATAATTCTATATTTGTCAGTGTAAGCTTTTATACAGAACCTTATCTTCACCTGGTCCTAAAATGTGTTAGCAGACGACACTTGCTTCTGTGATGTGTAATCCAAATTTAATTGTCCGTGTATGTGTGGGGCTGACTTTTCTCACAGGTGTGGCTCTGCCAGACCCTTTTGAGACAACAGGTGCTCTACCTGCAGCCTCTTGCTGAGGGACGGGGGCAGCAGTGCCTCTTCCAACTACAGCGACTGCTGAGGCTCTGTTGCAAGTAAGGATGCACATAGGGGTCATCATGCTTGTTTAATTGCATGGGGAGATTCACTTGAACATAATACTGATGCATTAGAGGCAACGGCGTAATAATGACTGTGAAACACTGAAACCAGCACCGCTGCGATTTCATGTCTAATTAGATTTCAGTGGAGCGGTGGTAGAGTGGTTATCAATCTGTGTTATGACTACAGCATTCTGACCTTGATTTCAAGCCATTGATATTATCAGTGGTAAGTGAAATCAGACCTGCTTCTGGGTCCCACCTTTGCCAACCCAGGTGGGCTATCAAGTTGAAGCTTAAGTCAAATGATTCCCATGACCCACATTGTGTGGCAAGGCCTTCAGCTAGAGATTAATTGACAAAAGGGTGAAAATATGATTAAATCAAGTTTTTAATGTATTGAGTTGATGGTCTCATTCCATTCACCAACAACGGCACAATAAAATACATTTTTGAATAACAGCATTCCCTCGTTATTCGTGAGGGATACGTTCCAGAGATGTTCGTGAATAGCATATTCCACAGTTATTGATATTGGTCTACGAATATCATACACGCAACATCTGCAGAGACTTCTACAGCTTCGAGAAGTTATACTCTTTGGTTATTTCGGTAAAGTCACGTAGATAGCCAACATCGCAGACAGCACGTTCGTGAAAAACGAGGGAATTTTGTATATTTTTCACTCCAATTCGTAAATTTTTACCTCACTGACAAAGTTTTGCTATTGTCAAATCAAATGAGTTGTTTCCGGCAATGTCTTGCTATTGCTGAAGTGTTTGCTGTCCCCTATTTTTACAGCCTGCTCATGCACAGCCCAGATGAGAGTCTAGGTCTCTCAGTACCTCTGCGCATGCTGGAGGTGTTCACATCTCCCAACACCTACGTAGCCCTCCACAAGATCCTGCCAACCTCTTTGTTCTCTGGCCCAATGACAGAAGGCCCAGACCTCGTGGTGGAGCATATTATGTTTTACCTCATCCAGAAGGGTACGTTTTCATCTCAACTAATGATCCCATTATACCTTGTTTTCACCGCACGTTAAATGTGACTACCACCCTGTGGGAAGTAAACAATACTCGTCCTATGGAGAAAATGGCCCTCCTCATAGGAATGTGGATTTTCAATAATTGGGTCAAGGCTGCTAATGGAGTTGTGCACTGCTTTGTACTTGCCATGGGTGACCCAGCAACCTTGGTTTAAGTCCTGGCCATGGCTACGATTTAATTACAAATTGTACCTGCACATGTCCAGGTCAACTGTGCATTAAAATAGCATCTGGTAAAGTCTACACATCAATGCTTGGGTGACAAGTTGCTGGATATGTGTCCAATCTTGGTTTTAGTATATTCTCACGAAGGATACAGGGTACTTTTTGCACCCTACGGTGTGTAAAGCTAAGGAAGGAAAGTTTATTTGTTTGTCTTGTGAAGGCTACTTCAAGTCACAGCACCACCTGCTGACGCGGCGTCTACCACCTAGTGTGGAACACCCAGCACCCCCAACCCTGCCGCTGGCCACCACCCTCCTGCACAACCTTGTCACTCCCCTCTCCCTGCCGTACATGTCTCAAGGCCTCTTGGCTCGGTGAGAGACCTCTCCCACCCCCCTCCCTGCTTCCTCCGTGGTAGTGCTGCAATTAAGATGCTTGCTTATAGATGAGTATGTGTGAGTGTGTCGGTGTGTGCATGTGTTCTTATTTGAGTCATTTGGATGTTTCCAGACCTGTATAGCTGGATGGTTTGAAGAGGGCTGAACCATCCATCCCTGCTGAATGCCCAGCCCCACGACTAAATTTTCAAAGTCAAGTCAAAAATATATCGGTGCACCAATTAAAATCAGTGATGTTTTTTCTTCTAAGTTCAGCAAACACCCATAGCCATTTTAAACCGTGCTAATTCTCGTAAAGTGGTAATCATGAGTTTCCGGCCATGTTTAAATTTTCTAATGCTCATGTTTTATGCTTGCAAATCTGTGCTGTACACAAACATGGATACACATGCACACACTGCACTCTGATTCACGCCTCCTCGCCCCTACACAGGCGCCATGTGCTACGGCTGTTTGTACGAGACGTATTGTCTCTACCGTACGCCGAGCAGGTGTACGGTTTCTTACTTCCGGCGCTCGCCGACGCTCGCTCCAAGTTCCCCTTCATGCCGCTGCTGGAGTCCCTGCAGGCTGAGCCGGGCCTTCCCGCTTTCAGTGGAGTTCACCCTTCGGCGGATGGACCCCAAGCCACCAATGCTACACAGATGGAGAGGCCTTGCAGGCGGGGCTGTGCCACGGAGCCCTCGTCAGAGGAGACAGTGTTGTCTGTGGCAGGCTCTCCTTGGCTGCTGCATGCTGTGCTGACCTTGGGGCAGATGCACTTGGGTGAGCGTTGAGCTCCGGCCGCATGGGGTGATGATTAGTGGGTGATAAGGGAAGTGTCGATGCAATATGTAATGTCTTGTATTCTGTAGGAGTGACTTAATGCAAAAAAAATGTAGGATAGATGCACGTGTTATACAGGGTTGTCCATTACTAAACAAACATCAGTGAGTTTGGCCAATACATACATACGTACACACTTGGTAGTATGGAGATTTTATCAAATGGGTATCTTTGCTTTAAACCTCCACCTATCTCCCATGGCATTGGCGACAACACCAATGCGTCAGGTCTTTCCCAACATCTTGTGTGCACATACATTTGTGTCCCTTTACCTCTGCATGTATTTATGTATATACTAGCTTACATACCCGGTGTTGCCCGGGCCAAAACATATATCAAAACTACTCTCAAAAATCTAACAGCAGTGCGTACTGACTGTGGTGGTACCTGCTATGATTACAGCAGTGCATACCGACTGGTGGCACCTGATATCACTACAGTAGTACATGCTGACTCTATAGCAGTATTTATCAACTCTATAGCACAAAGTACTCGCCTGACAGAGTGGCGTGGTAAGGCCTAGTCCCGTGCAGAGCCTCCGGCCTCGCCTAGATTGTCCAGCCGGCCGAGGTGGCACCTTGGCTGGCTGGGGCTGGGCTGCTACCCCTGACCCCTCCCCCCCGGCCACGATCTCCCCGGCCACTCTGCAGTAATATCTACGGCCTATAGTGGTAGCATCTAGCAACTGTATATATTAGTAACTGCACGCATCGGGGTGGGGGGGACATCACACAGTGAAGATTTAAGCTCAGCGTTTAGTGTATTTTTAAAGCATTTTGAACATGAAAGAAAATGTCCCCCTCACTCCCACCGAAGGCGTGCGACTTGGCATGGGCCGTCCCCCCCCACCAAAGGCGCGTGAGTTGGTATGGTCGTGTACGAGTCATAAATAAATAAAGAGCTAGCGCAAAAAAATCGCACTAAATCGCTAATTAAATGTATTAAGAGTTGATGGATGTGAAAAAGGAATAGCGCTTGCTCACGGCGGGGCTTACGGCGTGGTACCTTGATATTTTTATTTAACGTAAACCCCACTATTGGGTAGCCAAATCCTTCGCAAGTGCGCGAACACACACACAAAGACACAAACAGACAATTTTTTACGTTTATAGGTAAGAAGAAAATATAGATGTTTGTCTCTACATGCGTGCTTGCTCTTGATGGGATGCAGGGGGCCTCTCGGAGGTTGGAATGCTGCTCTACCTGCGCGTGCTGCAGGGATTACTGCCCTGTTTACCAGCGTCTGTATCAATCGGTCGCAGCCCGGCCGAGGGGAGTGACTCGGAGGAGGAGCAAGATGATAACAGAGATGGCATGGCTGTCACACAGGTAAGAAGCTGTATACAGCGAGTGTTGTTTGCGAGTAGCTCTTAACACCAACTCCTCGCAAGGTAGTGTGGCGAGACCACACCCAGCTGGCTTTCTCTCTCCAATGGCAATGTTTATACACTACACCACACTCATTTGTCTGGTAAATTACATTCTACGGAATGCATAAAAATTGTACGAATATAATTCTCCGCTGTCTTTGCAGATAATGAATAAAGCACAGAAGGCATCTGTTTCATAACTGAAATAAAACAACATTTAAAGCTGACAAGCTGCAAATGAGATCCAAAGGAGTCAAAACCAATCCAGAGTTTGACTTAGTTGATATATCGCAAGAGGAGAATATTGGCCTGGAAATAAACCTTCAACTTTCTTGCTTTATTGTACGAAGGTGGCGGAAAGGGACAGGCATGTGGAGAAGGGAGAGGGAGTATAGGGAGAATGAGGAGTGAGGGGCTGAGATCACGGGCAACTGACCATTGGGACAGGCGGCTCCGCTTACTGTGCCTGGTTGTTTCAACGCTCGCCTAAGAAGGGCTGGGCTCAAATGTTAAGCGGTGGTGTAAATGCAGCGTCTCAGAATCAGAATCTTTATTTAAGCTTAAAAATTCTATCCGCTATGAAGTTCTTTTTCACAGATGTCTGTCTCCGTGCTGCCAGGGTGAGGGGCAGGTGTCGCTGTACATGGTACGGGAGGAGTGCCTACGAATGCTGGACGGGAGGCCACAGACGACCGCTCTGCTGGGTGCCGTGTGGCGTGACTCCGCCAGCGAGGAGGTGCTCACCATCATGGCCTCGCTGTGCCATGCCCTCATGGTGCAGCAGCGCGTCGTCGTGCCCAAGACAAGGTGTGGCGCTGGCTTTTCCATGCGAAAATACTCGTAGACACTGCGATTCATGCATAATACACACACACCGATCTATGTGTGATTATACACACACTCTAAGCATAGGTAATATATCCACATGCACCCTGATCCATGTGGAAAACGTGTACTAATCTTAGCATAATACACATATTGTGTCTTATCCTACACTAGCACAAATATGCACACATTGTACGATTCATGGATAATACAAGCACACTGTTCGACACATGATACACACTTTTTGGTCTATGCACTTACTGTGTTCACTTGTACAATAGCATCCACACATACACACCATGCTTGAGCATTGGATAATACACAGTATGTGTCTGGTTCATGCAAAGTAGAGTTAAAGTCAAGTTGTCTGGCTGCTGTAATGGTCATTGGGATAGCGCTCACCTCCATTGGTGACATTGAGTCACGGGGTGAAATTCCATTTTTTCATGGTGATAGCCAGTCTCTTCATAAGATGAATTCTGTTGATTTCTCATGTAATAATACAGATTTTTATCCACCCTAAAGGCATACAAGGCTGAATTGATCATTGGCCTGGATTTTAAATTGGACCATTCATTTGTAAGTTATTTTTTTTTGTAATCCTGGAACAAGCATCTTGTGCTCATTATAAAAATATACTGGTGCTGTCGCTTGCAGACTTCTCTACAGCCTGGCCTTCAACGCTAGGTTCCTGCGCCACCTCTGGAGCCTCATCACAACCATGTCAACCACTATGATCACAGGGTGAGCAATGCTGTGTCAGGCAGAGATGGGCAAATTGCATTCAAATTACACTTTACTTAAATAATCGTAATTACCAAATCCCAGTGACCCGGGTGGGAAGTGTTTTCTGAACCTGGCCTAGGCATGTTGTTAGTCTGCTCGGCTGTAGATTAAAACCTGGTGTCGTGCTTGAACTTCAGCATTGACGAGACAAAGCATATGGTATAGCACAGTTTAGGGTTATAGCATGTAGCATTGTATGTATTTATGTTTAACTTCTTTCACACCTTATGTAGCCAACCGTGCAAATTTGAAGTGCGGAGCATTCATGTTCCCATACCCGTAAGGTTAGTTTTGCATATTTAACTTTAACCTACTTCAAAGAATTGTGCATTGTTCTATGTGATGTTATAGATAATTGTTAATGTCACAGGCTCTTTGTTAAAATCAAGACATGCCACAGATTATTTGTGACTCAACTGATGTGATAAACTCCGAGGGATTTCAAGTCACTGCATAAGATTAGTGATGTTGCTGCATCTTTGTCACAGGGGTTTTTGGAAGTCACTAGACATCATGCCTCTTAGGAGATGCCATACAACAAGTTGTGGCGTAATGCATCAGGTCGCATGATGCAGATGCCTCGGTGCGATTGGCTGTCATCACCTTTTATCGCCATCACAGCTAGGGAACAGATCCCAATATGTGAGGTGCATGATGGTCGCGGGGTGTTCTTGTTGTTGCAGGTCGCAGGTGAGCCTGCTGCAGATGATCTCACGGGGCTCGCCACTGCAACCACTCGACTCGGCTCGGATCGTCCCTGTCTGCTACCTCTTTTGCTCCCTCTTCGGACATTTCCTCGTCTCTGTGCATGACAGCGAGTTCTTCGGAGACCGCCCGCCCAGTGAGAGCCCGGGGAGCACGAGTGTGGGAGAGCGAATATTCATCACTGAAGTGGAGAAATTCCTGCACGAATCCCACAATATTTGATTCCTCCCGAATCCACCCTGGATGAATAGGGCAGGGTTAGTGATAGTTCATTTGCGTGATGCATGTATTAAATTATCAATTTATTTGAACAGGATTTTAACACATATTCTGCTACAGAAGGTGTGTGCAATAGAATGGATTTCTATTGCAAAGCTGGCTTAGCAAAGTTGTGTTTATACTTAGCTAAGTATTGCTGATACCAGCTTGCCACAATGGCAAATCAGGATGATTCTAGGCAGACAGTATCACCATTGAAATACATTGCCAGTACATTGAATTGGACTCATTAAACCTTTATTCCAATCTGGCATTCTGGTAAGAAGGATGGTGCTCTGCGGATACTGGCCTAGTGGAGGTCAGTCTGAGCAAGGTCCTTAACCATGCCCTTGCGTAGCTGGGATGCACAGAGCTGCAAAGTGTATAGCCAAGGTTATACAAAAAGGGAAGTCATCAGAGGTGGTGTGGAAGTTTGTTTGGCTCCCTTAATTGGAATGAAGATGACTTTCAGGACAGCCATACTTTATAATCACTCACTTTTGATTGGCTCTGGTTTGTATACATGATTTATGTAAATATGAATTCACTTATCCAACTCATTGAGTGTCAAACCTTTTCTGGAGACAATTACTTTGGGATGTTTGGTCACTTTAATAAATTAGAATTTTGTAGTTCTGGAGGAAACTGGAATCCGCCAGAGAAAACCAAAGCATTCGAGGGGTCTCACTGAAATCTGTATACAAATCGATAAAGAAAATATTTGCTTTACTGCTATCTCCTGGCCACCTCGCAAAACAAGCCTACCACACATCATATTTTCAGACAATTTCTCGTTCAGGTAATAACCAGGCCTAACTTAGCTTACAAGGTCTGACTTTGGAATCATTCAGAGTGATTTTGTAAGAGGCACATATGCATGCACGAGACAGAATTTACAAATATATGAACGAATCAACATCTCCGTGTGTTTTATTTGGGGTAGCAACAAAGGTTTTCATGTGGATGCTGTGTCTCGAGGCCCAGGTGGTGGGGTCGACAGAAGCGGCGGTGGCGCTGATGGAGTTAGCGATGGTGCTGGAAGCACGTCTGGTGTGGGCATGCCCTTCTCGCTCGACGAACTGGTGGCCATGTCTGCATGCCTACGTGACGCATGCCTTGGCATGATCCACCTGGCGTACCCCGAGAGCCGGCCCGAGCTGCGTGAGAGCTACGCCGTGGCGCTGCAGAGTGTGGGCAGCAGCATGCCCGCCGAGCATCGGCTGCAAGAGCAACGGCAGCGCTACACGCAGCTCTTCAAGGCAAGTGCTGTGTAATGCTCTTAAGGCATCTAATGAGATGGCTAAGGACACTTTAGAGCACAGAAAAAAACGGGTAGACTGAATATGTTGACTTAATGTTGGAGACAGCCTTTTAAAATGTAGTGCCTGTCTATAAAAAATGTAAATACAAGTGGATTGAAATCATGTCGATGCAAAAAAAAATATATCACCTGGTTGCACTGATTCTAACGGAATTCTTATGTAGGAACATGATCTTTGTTACAAGTCTGTGTAGGAAGATTACATCATGAGTAATTGAAGGTTTTTTTTGTGAATATTTTAAAACAATTGTGTAAAGACAATTCTAAGGTGTAACTAACAAAAGCTTGGTGCTTGGAATGTCTGACTAAATTGCAATACATTAATACGAGAAGATACTGCACTATTTTGTATTTTATAGTTCTTAAAAAAAACGTGCTTTTGCTGTTTTCTGAAAAATCACGTGACTCATGGTGTGTAAATGTTGATTTGTGGGTAGATGACATTTGCATTTGGACATATTTGAAACTGCAATGCTGTGCCATGGAAGGTTGACTCATGTCAATTGTCTGCGTTCTTTCACCCGTGATATATTTAATCGAACAAGCTGGTCGCGATTCTGAAACAGTGGTCCTGCTCTAAAGGCAGGTTATTGCTGTAGTTGCCATTGACTAAAACAGTGAAAGCAATCTCCAGCACTTGCGTCCCCTTTGTCGGCTCTGTTGTTAACTGACCTCTTTACGATCTCGCCTTAATTTGACTAAGTGTGTGTAATTGTCTTTACGATGGGCCACCCTGTATGGGCATGGCAGCCTCCAGCAAGGGGTGGGGGACTTCATTGCAGGCACCAGTGGGAATCTACAGAAGCACCCAGTTCATCTACTTACTACAAGGTCTTGAGCAAGGGCAGGAATAGTACAGCAAAACAACTCAGAACTCTTAGCTTTTGTTATGGTTCTGAGCTTTTCAGTATGATCTGTATACGCTTTGGCTGATCATTGGCCAATTACATTTTTTTGGAGTTATACTTCAATAAACAATAAAATTACTGTCATGAAAAAAAAATCGAAATTAAAAGTTTTGGTAATATTGTAGTGAGTTCAACTGAGTCGCAGACATACTCTTTGGAGGCAACACATTTATTAACACCAACAAAAAGGGGTAACTGCCCCTTAATCAGATAACAACCTCTGGTGGTGACCACCAGGCTAACTACACTAATTACACCGTAACTACAACGGACCGGACCACTGCTTGGGTCCAGGTCCACATGTGGGAGAGCCTGTAGGACGTAGAACGTAGAACGTAGGTATCTTCAGGATGAACAACAGCAGCCGGTCCCTCTCGGGGACCCGGCTTATATCCTCTGTGGCGTGGCTGGCCCCGCCCTTCGCCACGACCACCTTCTAGATTCCTCAAGCAGGATCTCGACCCTGACACGTGACCACCCTGGGGGCCCTGTGTAGACCTTACAGGTCACGTGTCCTTCGGGGTCAACCAGAGTGCCATGGCCCTTAGTAACCCCATGGCCGGCACTCTCACACCCTAACCTGTAGGGGTTTGCACTGCACGCAGAGCGTGGTGCCATCCAGCACTGCCAGTCAGCGCTCACCGAGCCCCTCTAGGGCCAGTACTGCACCCACATATACGTGGTGCCCGCGATATCAATACATCGCAAGCCGTGCCTCTCTGGGGCCGGCATTACAGTGACATCCGCGATGTCACTACAATATCATCACGCACTGGGAGTACACAGGATGACCGGTACCTGTCACTCTAATCTGATTCCAATCTGTAACTTTACATCACTGCATATGGTTACGCATATACAGTACACAAGGACAGAAAAACAGTATGCTAACCCTTTGATTGTGCTGTTCAATAAGTGTTATGCTAATCACGAAAGTAACTGTCATGCAAGGAACATTACTTTTAGTAGTAGAGCGGATGGGAAAGTGCTCCCCCTACCGTGTGGACCACAGATCACTTGAGGGGATTTCAGTGGTAGTTCTGTGGTATCCACGTCCTTGAGCTGTTATCTTAACACGAAGGGTTGCAAAGCTCCGTGAGAGCTCCAAATGGATTATTTGTCACGATGTCAATAGTTTCATAGGGATCGCATTGGGGGAAAGTACCTAATGCACTGTTGAGATCAAGAAAGCTGAAAATAGTCCAAACACAGGAGAATGTGTTTGGTGCATACCAATGTGTGTATGTAAACAGTTTCTGACATTACTTTGTGCGCATGTACATGTGTACTCATCTTCTTGGTTCTTTCGGTAAAGTCACGTAGAAGGGAAGTAATAAAATAATAAAAATAAAACATAATAAAATCAAATAATTCTCACGACGTTTCGGCTACAACGCAAGCAGCCGTCTTCAGGTGAAGAATGAGACACTGCCAAGCTTGGAGCTTATATATAAGCTGAGTTGGAGGTGGAAGAAGAAGAGAGCCTTAACAAAAGAATGTGCATATCAAGAGGAATTTAGCATATTCATGGGAAATGCGTAGGAGGTGGGCGGGGGGGTTTCAAAGTCATATTATGCCCATGCATTATGCAGGATCAACAGCACCAAAGGGGAGGGGGGGGGGTAGCATTAACAAAGGGAGGGCATGTTAATAGTATGTAGAAGCAATGAAACATGTGAATGGGAAAACGGTGGCAGGAGATCCACAGCAGAGCAAATAATGCATTCCCTGTGGAGAACACAAGATACACAGTTAATGCCAGTGAGTGGACTGCGGTCTGAAAGTCACCATAAACGTGAACAACAATCAGTTAAGATCCGAAGTGGTTTATTACGTCCTTCCAATGATTTCTGAGCCAGAATCCATCTTCTCGGTTGAAATTGTCTCTGTGTTTGTATATGTGGATCGCCTCATGAACGAATCTCTCATGGTAGCCAGATGGCTTGCAGAGAACCTCTGTCTTGGAGAAGTCAATGTCATGTGAACCCACTGAATTGTAACAGTGATCTGCCACGGCTGAGGTGTTTGTCCTACCGTGTTTCAGGTCAGCTTTATGTTCACGGATGCGGTCCGAGACATGTAGTTTGGTTTCTCCAATGTAACTGCTACCACAGAGGCAACTTAGTTTGTAGACGCCAGGGTGGGAATCCGGTTTTAGGTAGGCATCCGTATGGGTGGCTTTCCTGTAGACAGAATGGCTCATTGAACCATCAGGTCTCCTTTTAATTAGGACATCCAAAAAGGGTAGCTTGCCATCTTTTTCGACTTCCATGGTGAATCTGATGGCTGGGTGGATGGAATTGATGTGGTCGAGAAATTGGTCTAGAGCAGGCCGGCCATGTGGCCAGATGACAAAAGTGTCATCTACGTACCTCTTCCATAAGGTCGGGTGTAGAGTGGCAGTCTAGATGGCGTCAGTCTCAAATTTCTCCATGAAAATGTTGGCTACAACCGGAGATAGGGGGGAGCCCATTGGGGTGCCCTCAGTTTGCTTGTAGAAGGTTCCATTCCAGGCGAAGTATGTATTGGTTAAGCAGTGTCTCACCAGGGGGGGTACCCCAGCATTCAGTCCTTGATGAACCAAGTCTTCAATGATTGCGATGGTGTCAGGCACAGGAACCTTGGTGAACAAGGAAACCACATCAAAACTGACAAGCAGGTCGTCTGGGGACAGGGAAATCCCCTCAGCCGTGGCAGATCACTGTTACAATTCAGTGGGTTCACATGACATTGACTTCTCCAAGACAGAGGTTCTCTGCAAGCCATCTGGCTACCATGAGAGAATCGTTCATGAGGCGATCCACATATACAAACACAGAGACAATTTCAACCGAGAAGATGGATTCTGGCTCAGCAATCATTGGAAGGACGTAATAAACCACTTCGGATCTTAACTGATTGTTGTTCACGTTTATGGTGACTTTCAGACCGCAGTCCACTCACTGGCATTAACTGTGTATCTTGTGTTCTCCACAGGGAATGCATTATTTGCTCTGCTGCGGATCTCCTGCCACCGTTTTCCCATTCACATGTTTCATTGCTTCTACATACTATTAACATGCCCTCCCTTTGTTAATGCTACCCCCCCCCCTCCCCTTTGGTGCTGTTGATCCTGCATAATGCATGGGCATAATATGACTTTGAAACCCCCCCGCCCACCTCCTACGCATTTCCCATGAATATGCTAAATTCCTCTTGATATGCACATTCTTTTGTTAAGGCTCTCTTCTTCTTCCACCTCCAACTCAGCTTATATATAAGCTCCTAGCTTGGCAGTGTCTCATTCTTCACCTGAAGACGGCTGCTTGCGTTGTAGCCGAAACGTCGTGAGAATTATTTGATTTTATTATGTTTTATTTTTATTATTTTATTACTTCCCTTCTACGTGACTTTTCCGAAAGAACCAAGAAGATGAATCCCTGCAGTCACGAAAGCTTTAAATCGATATTTACATGTGTACTGTTCTGTGGGGAACAGTGGCGCAGTGGATAGCATGCTGCACTACGAAACCAGCGAGCCGAGTTTTATTCTTGCTCATGGCCAATAAAAGTGTCGATTATTTGAACTTGTCCTGGGCCTCCCCTTGGTTGATTCAGCCTCAAATTAATAGCCAGGGCGATGTGTAAAAATCAGAACTGGGGAGACACAAAGTGGCTGGTCATTGTGGTGGCCACCCACCCCTTACTGTGCCATGCCGGCCTGCATAGGTGATCGCTTACAGCACTTGACCCAACAGTTTGGTTAGGCTATATGGGACATAATTGTTCTGTGACTTGCTCGCGAGTGTTCACCACAGCACATGTTATTTATCAAAGTGCACCTATAATGGCACAAACCCTGCAGTGAAGTTATCGCTATTTAGTCATGCTGTCATTTCGTGCTTGAATAGGCATTGCACCTATGGGCTATAAGACCAAATGTAAAATAATATCCTTTGTGTTTAGGATGCTTTATTAATAGTTTATACGAATCACACACTTCCCGAAACATTTACTCAAGCACAAATGAAGGACCTGATGGCTTCCGCAGATTTCTTCTTGGCAGCAGTCACCACATCAAGAGCAATGCATCTTCAGGCGCAGAGTTAATTGAATGAAAATATCCAATTAAGGAGATGGTAATGCAGCAAATGGACTCGTTTAAGTGGATAAAGAGCATGCAGGCATGGTGGTCGACGGGCCAGATTAATTGCAGCGCGTGTGCAGGCTAATCGTGCAAATGGCACAAGGGGGTGGGGGGACGTAGCAATCGATTTGATAACTCCCTGATGGATGCCGAGAGGTTTGTGCCGAGTCGGCGCAAGGAAAAGAGCTGAGTGATGGCTTTTTGATGGAGGCTCCGCAGCACTCATCCCTGCGCTCAATTGGTCCTTATTTGCATAACCGTGAGGGCAGTCGTGGGTGCCTCGACGGAGCTGAGAAGGTGTCAAGTGCACATGTAGGGTACATTATCGGTTCTTAAAAATGGGGTTCATAGAGCCGCATGCATCGGGAATGCGGTATACGTAAAGTTAAGGGGTCTGCTAGGGTGCATCCGTGTACTAGCAATTATTCAAGATTATATAAAGCATGCACTTTATCAGTTGTATGAAATTCAGTGAACCCATACCCTTGGATGGGCTTCCTTGGGTTCTCTTTCATTGCTGTCTGTCCTTTTTTTTCCTAATGTTTCATGTTTAAGTTGTAAAAAAAAAACTTAAATACATTGTTCAAATTCGTAAGAAAACATTTTCAGCCTTCAGTGGTTTACGGTGATGTTCAGTACAGGGTTGTGATTTTTTATGTCTTGTAAAACTTTAAATTGTAAACACCTTATTTGTTATTAACGATCACATGTTATTTTTGTTTGGTGTTAATTACGTGTAAACGTAATGTAATTTTAATCGTGATTTATTGAATTATTCGCAGCATGCCAGCCCCCCCTCCCCCATAATGGAAAATGTTTTCACCCAAATTAGTATTTTTCAAGAGGTTTTCCTCTATTAATGTTACGTTTAGGGTAATGCAGAAAATAATAGTATATAATTTATAGAGCAAATAATTCCAAAACATTCAAACGACATTATACAAAAAGAAACAATGTTCTATCCTAATCAATAATTACCCCAAATTGTTGAAGTTTATTCGTTTTAACTGGGTGAGAACTCAAGAGACGATTGTGACAATTCATTGACTCGCTGGGAGGGTGAATCAATATGCCTACTGTACACCTAACTTGCTTGGACGTCATCTTCTTGGTTCTTTCGGTAAAGTCACGTAGAAGGGAAGTAATAAAATAATAAAAATAAAACATAATAAAATAATTCTCACGACGTTTCGGTCACAACGCAAGCAGCCCTCCTCAGGTGAAAACCAGGTCTGTCGGGGAGACAGCGTCTGAATGAAACAGCACACGAGCTTGGAGCATATATATAAGCTGGGTTGGGAGGGGGGGAAAGGGCGCTTTGACAAAATAATTTGCATATCAAGAGGAATTTAGCATATTTATGGGAAATGCAGGAATGTGATTAGTACTACATATGCCCGTGCATTATGCAGGATTAGCAGCATCAAAGGGAGGGGATATGGAAATGCAGGTATGTGAATAGTACTAATTATGCCCGTGCATTATGCAGGATTAGCAGCATCAAAGGAAGGGGTAGCATTAATAAAGGGAAGGAGTGTTAATAGTATGTAGCTGCAGTAACTAAAACCAACACGTAAACAACTAAAGTGTAAACTACATATTATCATCAGTATACTAACTATACTCTACAATAAGCTGAGTTACTAACAGTAAGTAATACATTACAATTCTACGTCGTAAAAATTATATAATATGCTTCCATCTACACTTTATTCTCTTACATTACACGAGTCTACACCGTACTATATACTGCCATAGACAAACCCAACCTTAAATTATATACTGTATTGCTATAAACCACCTTATCCATTGTAATATAACACTATGTATTATTCTACCCACCCTAATGTATATCACACTGCTATATATTCACTATACAATTACGATACTATATATTACTTTGAACATTGTATTAAGCATATTAATGTTATACTATTTGTTACTATACACTGTACCATTGACTGTCGTGTCAATGGGTGAGTAGTGGTAGGAAACTTGCAGCGGAGCAAAGAATCCATTCCCTGCGGAGAATACAATGCCAGTGAGTGGAACGCGGTCTGAAAGTCACCGTAAACGTGAACACAATCAGTTAAGAACCGAAATGGTTTATTACGTCCTTCGAATGATTGCTAAGCCAGAATCCATCTTCTCGGTTGAAATTGTCTCTGTGTTTGTATATGTGGATCGCCTCATGAACGAATCTCTCATGGTAGCCAGATGGCTTGCAGAGAACCTCTGTCTTGGAGAAGTCAATGTCATGTGAGCCCACTGAATTGTAACAGTGATCTGCCACGGCTGAGGTGTTTGTCCTACCGTGTTTCAAGTCTGCTTTATGTTCACGGATGCGGTCCGAGACATGTCGTTTGGTTTCTCCAATGTAACTTCTACCACAGAGGCAACTTAGTTTGTAGACGCCAGGGTACTGTATGTCTGGAACCACATCTTTTACAGACGGGACCAGATCACGGATTTTTTGTACTGTGTTGAATCGACCTGGATCTTGTGTTTAATCAGGATTTTGGAGATCTTTTTTTTTTCACTGTAAAAACCACCTCTGCGGTACTAAACTCTACTGACCTGGTATCGACAATCAAGGGGATTGCCCTGTCCCCAGACGACCTGCTTGTCAGTTTTGATGTGGTTTCCTTGTTCACCAAGGTTCCTGTACCTGACACCATTGCAATCATTGAAGACTTGGTTCATCAAGGACTGAATGCTGGGGTACCCCCCCTGGTGAGACACTGCTTAACCAATACATACTTCACCTGGAATGGAACTTTCTACAGGCAAACTAAGGGCACCCCAATGGGCTCCCCCCTATCTCCGGTTGTGGCCAACGTCTTCATGGAGAAATTTGAGACTGACGCCATCCAGACTGCCACTCTACGCCCGACCTTGTGGAAGAGGTACGTAGATGACACTTTTGTCATCTGGCCACATGGCCGGCCTGCTCTAGACCAATTTCTCGACCACATCAATTCCATACATCCAGCCATCAGATTCACCATGGAAGTCGAAAAAGATGGCAAGCTACCCTTTTTGGATGTCCTAATTAAAAGGAGACCTGATGGTTCAATGAGCCACTCTGTCTACAGGAAAGCCACCCATACGGATGCTTACCTGAAACCGGATTCCCACCACCATCCATCCCAGAAGAATTCCCTCATCAAGACTCTATACCATCGAGCCCAATGCATTTCCGACCAGGAACACATTGCCAGTGAACTCAAACACGTACGCCAAGCTCTTAAGGCTAATGGTTACTCCGACTACACAATCCGCAAGGCCATCACTCCAACCATCAAGAAGGATCCTGTTGAGGAGCCTTTCAAGACCATCACCTTACCCTACATTGCTGGGGTCACAAAAAAGATCTCCAAAATCCTGATTAAACACAAGATCCAGGTCCGATTCAACACAGTACAAAAAATCCGTGATCTGGTCCCGTCTGTAAAAGATGTGGTTCCAGACATACAGTACCCTGGCGTCTACAAACTAAGTTGCCTCTGTGGTAGCAGTTACATTGGAGAAACCAAACGACATGTCTCGGACCGCATCCGTGAACATAAAGCAGACTTGAAACACGGTAGGACAAACACCTCAGCCGTGGCAGATCACTGTTACAATTCAGTGGGCTCACATGACATTGACTTCTCCAAGACAGAGGTTCTCTGCAAGCCATCTGGCTACCATGAGAGATTCGTTCATGAGGCGATCCACATATACAAACACAGAGACAATTTCAACCGAGAAGATGGATTCTGGCTTAGCAATCATTCGAAGGACGTAATAAACCATTTCGGATCTTAACTGATTGTGTTCACGTTTACGGTGACTTTCAGACCGCGTTCCACTCACTGGCATTGTATTCTCCGCAGGGAATGGATTCTTTGCTCCGGTGCAAGTTTCCTTTCACTACTCACCCATTGACACGACGGTCAATGGTACAGTGTATAATAACAAATAGTATAACATTTATATGCTTAATACAATGTTCAAAGTAATATATAATATCGTAATTGTATAGTGAATATATAGCAGTGTGATATACATTAGGGTGGGTAGAATAATACAATGGTTTATAGCAATACAGTATATAATTTAATATTGGGTTTGTCTATGGCAGTATATAGTACGGTGAAGACTCGTGTAATGTAAGAGAATAAAGTTTAGATGGAAGCATATTATATATTTTTTACGACGTAGAATTGTAATGTATTACTTACTGTTAGTAACTCAGCTTATTGTAGAGTATAGTTAATATACTGATGATACTATGTAGTTTACACTTTAGTTGTTTACGTGTTGGTTTTAATTACTGCAGCTACATACTATTAACACTCCTTCCCTTCATTAATGCTACCCCTCCCTTTGATGCTGCTAATCCTGCATAATGCACGGGCATAATTAGTACTATTCACATACCTGCATTTCATATCCCCTCCCTTTGATGCTGCTAATCCTGCATAATGCACGGGCATATGTAGTACTAATCACATTCCTGCATTTCCCATAAATATGCTAAATTCCTCTTGATATGCAAATTCTTTCGTCGAAGTGCCCTTTCCCCCCCTCCCAACCCAGCTTATATATATGCTCCAAGCTCGTGTGCTGTTTCATTCAGACGCTGTCTCCCCGACAGACCTGGTTTTCACCTGAGGACGGCTGCTTGCGTTGTGGCCGAAACGTCGTGAGAATTATTTTATTGTGTTTTATTTTTATTATTTTATTACTTCCCTTCTACGTGACTTTACAGAAAGAACCAAGAAGATGAATCCCTGCAGTCACGAAAGCTTTAAATCGAAAAAATTGCTTGGACGTATTGAAGCATAGCGCGTGACTTTTGGAACCGGGAGGTTGTAATTGAAATGTTTGATCGAGACTCAACATATCCCATCATCCCTCTCGGGTTGATTAAAAAGAGATTGCTCCTTTGTAGGAAGTGACCATTTTCATTGGATTGTCCGGCCTCTTGCCTGGTTTGGAACCACCGATGTTAATGAGTACCACCTCATGTTCATTTTAACAAGAAGGAACTTTGACTTGCAACGTACAAAAATCCAAATACAAATTTAATCACCATTGGAACCTCATTTGCCAGTAGAAAAATGACGCCAAAAGGCGCACAAAAAAGTGCAGAAAAAAGTGCGCCTTTTGGCGTCATCTGGTCCAACACCATGTGAGACTAGGCTCTAAGAAAAGCTGTCTCGGGTGTGGACCAATCAATTTCAAGGACAGTGCATACATTATCAGAGTTATGTTTTTTGTTTGCATTCCGACTGCAGGTATTGTGGTCAATGCAAACATGACTCCTTGTAAAAAAGGTGTCAGTTTTGTTGCCAGATAAAAGGGTAAAAAAACAATTATTAACAAATTTAATCGTCTCCAAATTTTTATAAATGCTTTTACACAGCTATTCAACCCCAAAATGGTTGAAAACCACTCTTGCAGATTGCATCTATAAGATTGTACCCGATTGTGTCAACTCCGTTGTTTCTTATGTCAAATTTCGATGTCAACCTGCTCTGTGTTGTCTGTTCTTTCTCATGTGAGCAGTGTTAGTGAAATCAAAGTTTAAGAAAGTCTCTTGGCTTTAACGAACATTGGAATGGCATCCAGTTTCCATTGGCATCCTTGAGCCAGTGGAGGAAATTCCATAGGTCCAGGAGGCCCACCACTATTATGATAATTTGTGTTATTTAATGATATTTTATTGATTCCATGTGTATAATAAGCAAAGTCAACCCTCGACCGGGATTTTAACCCGCAACCTTCGGTTTGCAAGTCAAGCGGTCCTCTGACAACACCACCCAGCTGCCTTTTCATTGCATGGCAGATGGCACTGACTTATGGACCTGCATTGATCGCAGGTGATGAACAGTCTCGCAGAACGGCCGGATAATATGGGCGGCCCTCGTCGTTATTGTTAATCACTCGGCGCATTAGTAAAAAAAAAAACATAAGAGATTAAACAGGGGCCTCATTGAGAAGCGAGGATGTGCTAAATGTGAGGCTTGAGCAGTTTTCCATCGGGTAGACACATATCGACAGCTGAAATGGTTGTCCTGTTTATCTCTGTCACCCGACAATCCACCCTTGCAGAATGTTTTAAGGTAATGGTGGCAATAACCTAATTGCCTGCAGTTCTCGTTAACCCGAGGGCTCCCCGCGTTTATTGCTCACTTCATTTAAGACACCCAGGGTTCGTATTTTGGACGCAGTGTTGGTTTAGGGTTTCCAGGAAAGCTTCGCACTTAAGACGTAAATAGTGGCACTTGATGATGTCGTCAAAAGGCCACTTGGGCCCTGATTTTAAGCTGCGCAGTTGGAGTGGGTTAATGTAATTAAATAGGTTATCTTTGAGACATTCAGCTCATCCATTCTTTTCTCAAATTACATGAACAGTCTATTAAGCATTTGCTATCAGAGTTTGTGCACTGAAGCCTTGCCAAGCTATTGGGATATTTAGACAGTTCCTTGGGTATTATTTAATGTGGAATGGAACAATGATGCCCAGATAGAGGCCTATCATACCTTTGATAAAATAAATATATATTGGTGACCAGCAGCCTACTTGATGTATTGCCTGCAGGCGGGTGTTTAGCACAAGTCTTGCCTGAATCTCTGCAAAATCCCTCAACCCCTCTTTCATCTCAAGTGCACGTTTACACAACCATTCTCATGGGATTATGTCTATATTATGGGTGTAACTTTTCACCCCACCCTTCCCCCCCCAGTGATTTTATTAATAGTCACGATTCAATTGAATGATGAAGGGTTTATTTTCTTACATAGTGGTGAATGTAGTGGCCTCTAATGGGTGCAGTAATCATGGGATGCCTTTACATACATTTGTAAGATTTGATTTCCCCATGCACAATTAATTTCAAGTATTGTGAGCTTAATCATCAACGGTATTTGATGAATGTATGTATTGTTACACTGCTAGTACACTATTTGGTTCTAGTACAGTTTTGGAGCTGGTCTCTATTTGGAAGAAGTGTGGAACATTTACATCTGGCTGACAACTGCTAAGAGAACATTACCAACTGCATATTTGAGTATTGGGGACTCCAGTTTTTATGCTATTTGTATATAACGTGGTAGTCACCGAGATTAATAGATTGAAAGATAAGCAATGTTGAATAATATAATGAAAGTTAAGTGTTGGTGTTTTAATGAGATTGCCATGTATTCAATATACATTTAGGATGCTGCCATAGCACACTTAGTCGTGCAATCCAGAGAACACAAGTTCCATCTCCCAATGTGGAAGTTGAAACATTGGGCAAGTTTCTCAAATCCCTGTGCCTCTGTCCATCCAGCATTATAAATGGATGGGGTAAAATGTGGTTTAGTCTCACCTTTCAAGGTGTCTGGCCTGCTTAGAAGAATCGGCCAAAATCTCTCTCTAGAGCTCCCCCTAGTGGTGGCCTTTCTGTCAGCAGTCGTGAGAGAAAGTAATTGCAGGGCTATACCTTTTACCATGCATGTTTACAGTCATTGTGATGTTTTATTGGTCATGGTTTTTTTAATTTACGAACAGTATGTGGTGTTTAATTGAGAAATGATATATTCATGCATTATTCTGGCTATTAATGTTGATGAGGCTCCATCTGCATGGAGTAACACCATGCAGATATAGTAGTGGTATTATGTGGAATGGTAACATAGAGATGTGTCCATTGACTGATGCCAACCACATGGAGTTATGGTGCATTAATGTGAAGGGCACTAACTCAACAAATGTCTGCCTCTCTCCACCATTGTCATTACAGGTGATCAGTAATTTGGTGAAGATGCTAAAGGCACGCGACACACGCCGGCCGTTCTGTCCCTCCAACCATTGGCTCTCCCCAGAAGTGTCCATCCGTGCAGACCGAGTACGTTACAGCTGTGCACAGATTCAGTTCATTCAGTACATGGTTAGAGCACGTCACTTGCAAATGGAAGGTCATGGGATCAAATCCCGGTCAGGAATAAACTCAGACTATCATTCCTCATCATCTGCCATGAAGAGTCTACTTCTGGATGGTGGTCCTCCCTAAGAGGAGGGTGGGGATACAACAACTCTTTAAAACACGATCCAATATAACGCAACTTACAGGCTACAGTTGTGTTGCTATTCATTTGCTATCAAATTAATCAAGGGATTGCCCCAAATGAGTAGCAAAAGAGTATATGGAAATATGCAAACATATTTTACCTCAAGTACTACCCATTCGCTTCCATACTGTTAATGAAATAGCACTACATAATCCATGCGCATGCGTAACTTGTTATCTGTGCGTTTCCAACACTGCAGGTACCCCAGCTGTATCGGCCAGCAGCACGGCACGTGTGGAGAAACCGTCGGATGCGTGGAATCGGTCCCCTCTACTCCTCGCTAGATGGTACAGCATTGCTCTGGAACTCAACATTACCAGAGTCTTAAATATCATCACATCTCAAGATGCCGTATGTGAAGAAAGACATGCACACATAATGGGGAAGAGGAAGTGTTTATATGTTGAAGGCAACAGGGGAAGGAAAAATGTAGTTTGGGGGGAAGAGATCTACAGAGATAAATTTGAAGTTATATGCAGAGTAGAATACATTTTTTTAAAATATGGGCTTGAACAGGGTGATAGTCAGCAGTGCAGGTGTCAAGAGGGAGAGAGTCCCAGACTGTGGAGATCAGCAGTGAAGAAGGAGTGACTTCCCTTGGAGCAGAAGTTGGCTGGGGATTGACATCTCTCAACACACGCATGCTGATTAGAAGGCAAACATGCACTCTTCATCATTTAAAACCTAAACCCTCTTGGCCATATTTGTTGGCTGAAAGGTAGTATCCGCTGATATTTAGCAAAACACTGCTTATTTTCCAGTGCTTAACATTTGATAGCATGAATAGTAATTACAACCCTTGTTAATCCACTGTAGGATGAAGGCCTCGACAGTCATGATTTGTTTGACCAGACTTCACCATAAATTCATTTTCTTTAGGAACATGGTAAGAAATCAACATTGCAGCCACATGTGATTTTATTAATTACGAGCTTATATACCCGGCGTTGCCCGGGCCAAAAAAATATTTCAAACCTACTCTTAAAAATCTAACAGTGGTGCGTACTGACTGTGGTGGTATCTGCTAGGATTACAGCAGTGCATACCGACTGTGGTGGTACCTGCTATCACTACAGTAGTACATGCTGACTCTATAGCAGTATTTATCGACTCTATAGCACAAAGTATTCGCCTGACAGACTGGCGTGATGAGGCCTAGTCTTGTCCAGAGCCTCCGGCCTCGCCTAGATTGTCCAGCCGGCCGAGGTGGCACCTTGGGAGGCTGGGGCTGGGCTGCTACCCCTAACCCCCCCCCCCCCCCCCCCGTCCCAGTCACGATCTCCCCGGCCGCTCTGCAGTAATATCTACGGCCTATACGACTGTATAGTAGTAACTGCACGCATCGGGGTGGGAGGGACATCACACAGTGAAGAATTTACTTTTAGTGTATTTTTTAATAGCATTTTTAACGCGAAAGAAAATGTCCCCCTCACTCCCACCGAAGGCGTGCTACTTGACATGGGCCGTCCTCCCCACCAAAGGCGCGTGAGTTGGTATGGTCGTGCATGCGTCATAAATAAATAATAAGAAAGTGCACAAATTCGGGAATTAAACTTATTTAAAGTTGACGGATGTGAAAAAGTAATAGTGCTTGCTCACGGCGGGGCTTACGGCGTGGTACCTGGCTATTTTTATTTAACGTAAACCCCACCGTTGGAGAGGCAAATCCTTCGCAAGCGTGCGAACACACTAACCCACACACACACCCACACACACACCCACACACAAACCCACAGACAAATTTTGACTTTTATATATATACTAGCGGAAGTACCCGGCTTTGCCCGGGTGAAAAATATATTTCTTAAAAACCTTACATATATATACACAGATACTAAGGTATTGTCAAAGCCCGGTTGGCTGTTTGTACATTTCTCCACCAACAAATATATAAGAGGCTTTCACAAGTCCAAAAAGTTGTAGAAAGTGTGGGGTAAATAGTTGATGTTAAAAGGTTTCCGAAAATTGTGGTCTCCCCCCCCCCTCAAAACATATCTTTACCCCTCGTAGGTATATATACTAACAACACCTTACATACAACAGAGGAAGTGGTATCTATTGACTCTGTAGTAGTATCTACTGACTGTACCGTAGTATCTACTGAGCCAGTAGTAGCTACTGACTGTGTAGTAGTATTTAGTGACTGTAATAACTACTGACCATAGTAGTATTTACTGGGCCTACAGTAGTATCTACCGACTATATACTCGTAACGACTAACTGTATAGTATCTGCTGACTCTATAGTTGTATCCACTGACTATAGTAGTAACTACAAAATCTATAGCAGTATCTACTCACTCTATAATAGTATCTACTGACTCTAGTAGCTACTCACCGTGGTAGTATGTACTGACTGTATAGTAGTATATACTGACTGTAGCAGTATTGACTGACTATAGTGGTATATACTGACTGTTTTAGTATTTACTATAGCGGTATCTACCAACTCGATAGCAGTATCTACCAGAGGTGTGGACTCGAGTCATGTGACTTGGACTCGAGTCAGACTCGAGTCATGAATTTGATGACTTGCGACTCGACTTGGACTTGCATAACAATGACTTTGTCCCACCTATGAGATGTGGACTCGAGTCATGTGACTTGGACTCGAGTCAGACTCGAGTCATGAATTTGATGACTTGCGACTCGACTTGGACTTGCATAACAATGACTTTGTCCCACCTCTGGTATCTACTATCACTACAGCAGTGTATACCGACTGAGGTCGTACCTGCTATCACTACAGCAGTGCATACTGACTGGTGGTACCTGCTATGATTATAGCAGTGCATAGTGACTGGTGGTACCTGCTATGATTACAGCAGTGCATACTGCTGTGTTGGTACCTGTTATGATGACAGCAGTGCATATTGTGGTGGAACCTGCTATGATTACAGCAGTGCATACTGCTGTGGTGGTATCTGCTATGAGAGGAGTACATATTGTGGTGGTGGTACCTGGTATAACAGCAGTACATACCGAGTGTGGTGGCACCTGCTATGACGACAGCAGTACATACTGTGGTGGTGGTGGTGGTACCTGCTCTGATGAGAGCAGTACATACTGTGGTGGTGGTACCTGCTATGATTACAACAGTGCATATTGACTACTCATCATTCACCACTCACAACTCACCCTTACCACTCATCCTCACCACTCCCACTCACTATTCACCATTCACCCTCACAACTCACCACTCACCAATCTCCTTCACCAATCTCCCTCACCAATCTCCCTCACCACTCACCCTCACCACTCACCCTCACCACTCACCCTCACCAATCACCACTCACCCTCACCACTAACAGACAGGGCGTAACGTTAATGTAAGACTAAAAGAACACCAGAGAAATATTAAACTATCGCAAACACAACTGTCGGCAGTGGCAGAACATGCTTGCCAACAGGGACACTCAATTGATTTTGACAACGTTGAAGTGTTGTGTAAAACTAGTTACTACTGGCAAAGACTAATTAGAGAATCCATTGAGATTGAGAGAAACAGAAATAACTTTAATCGCTCATACAGCTACAGGCTTAGTGCGGCCTGGAAGCGTATTATTAAATAAGATGCATTACAATTCCTTATAAGGGAAACAAGCACTAACTGATTATTAATGTAGCATAATCACAATAGAACACATTCCAAATGATTACTAATCTACAACTCGCATCGGAACAATAGCCTTATTACTAATCAAGTATATAATTACAATAACCCCCCCCTCAAATCTTTGTACCTGATGAGTTAATGAGTTAATGATGACGTCACCTTGCTGCTGCTCTATATAAGAACGGGAGACACAGCAGAGCCTCACCATTCTGGCGAATTGCCCGATGATGCTGGATGCAATTACCAGCAAAACGTCGTACTCAAATTGTAAATGTTGTGGTTTCACGCTTCAACACACCGGTGGGCTAAAGCAGTGAACTATTTGTCTTTTGTCAACGTGACACTTTTTTACTGATTGGCCGTGTAGGGTGGTGGAGGGTTACGACACATTTATAAATAACGCGATCTAAACCCAAAAATCGTTGATTGTGATTGAATGTGCGTGTGTAGTGTAATGGTGGTGTCTTACTGTGTGTATTTGTCATGATCTTTGTCATGTACAATTGATGTATATTTCGTGTGTAAACATCAGTATGCATCTACTTTGTTTTAATAGGCATGTGCTAGCCACTGTATGGCTCTAGAGGTGTGTGCGCACTCATTGTTTATTATTATTGTGTATGTGGTTTGGTGGCGTTCCCATGCCTTTTAATAAGCATGCATTTGCATCTGTCCGACCATGGTGTGTTTGTGGGGGTGCAGTGAGTGACCCCAAATTCGATTCCCGCTCGCAGCCAACACAAGTGACGAGAACCAGTCCTGGGACTGCCCTATGTCGACTTAGCCTCATACGAGTACCTGGTGCGATGTATAATCATCGCCACTAGGGAGACAAAGTCGGCTGGGCATGGTGCTGGCCACTCACCCCCTCGTGTGCTGTGCTGCCTTCAGAGGTGTTTGCCCCAACAGTCTGTTAAGGCTGTAAGTGTGGGCTTTGTCTTTGTCTTGTGCAGTGGGTGACGAGGGCCCTCCACTCTCGGTGAGCGAGGAGAGGCAGTTGGCCATCCTCACTGAGCTGCCCTTCGTGGTGCCTTTCCAGGAGCGAGTCAAGGTCTGCTTGTGTTCACATCTGCTTTATACACGTATACACGTGAATTGATTTTCAACAACCAACATTTAAATAAGTTGTTCTATTCATATTAGTATTGTCAGATTCACAACCACTTACACCCTGTGAAAAGAGGTTCCAACTGTGATTGTGTTACATCTCCTCAAACAGATTTTCCAGCGTCTGATCTCATCAGACAAGGAAGAGTCACAGGGTGACAGCCCCTTCTTTGTGGGCATCAACGTGACTATTCGGCGGCCCTACATCTACGAGGACGCTTATGACAAGCTCTCGCCAGAGAATGGTGAGGGATTGAGCCCCGCTTATGCACTGCGAGGACTGAGACCAATGATATGCGACCTGTGCTATTGGCGTCACATTGAGAGATGAAAGAACTTGCACCCATCGAGCTCACAGAGTGAGCAGTGTAACATCACATTCTACCAGAGGACAGCCCCCCGTAAGATTGTCTAAGAACCACTTTTAAATTTACATCAGTAGGCCTCTCATACACATAAAAGGATGGCACACCTTTTTTTTCATTATGAGTCTTCTAATGAGTATATGTACATGTATAATGTTTTATTTGTCAAGAGCTGGGATTCATGAATCAAGTAAAAATACGTTTATTTTTCATTGATTAGGATGAGACCGCATCAACTTGCAAGACTTGAAAAACTGGTTTGGTTTTGGACAGCGGGAACTTTAACCCAAGATTGAAGTGTTGCTGAGTTAGTTCCCCGACACCATTTGGGTCCTCTGAGCCACTCGACCAACTTTACGATTGTGACCTTTGACTGTAAAGCTCGGCAGAGTAATGTAACTACACCGATAGTGCTTTGAAGGCAAGGTTGGTGCATAACCCAGGTTTCATCATGGGCTGTGAGATGGCCAGGATGGGGCAGTCCAGCAAATGGATTCGTGAACAGGTCTGTATGGATTTGTGAGTGTTATCCCCACGTATACTTGGATTTTCTCTGAGTTCTCTGCTTTTCTGCTACATGTAAAACAACCATTCAAACAGAATTGGCCAAACAACTCAATGCAAGGCCCTCCTGAATCACAGAGGCTTGAGACTCATTGAGGCCTTCGTGGATAGGTCAATCACATTCAGTTACTTTAATTTCTGAGTGCTGGGTGATGATGGGGAATTTTGTTGACCGACTCAGTGCTCACGCCTGTGTAACTGCACATCTCAAACAGAGCCTGACTTGCGGCGCCGCATCCGGGTTCACCTCCTGAACGCGCATGGCCTGGACGAGGCTGGTATCGACGGGGGAGGTATCTTCCGAGAGTTTCTCAACGAGCTGCTTAAGACAGGATTCAACCCCCATCAGGGCTTCTTCCGCACCACCAACCAGGGCCTGCTGTACCCCAACCCCGAGGCTCGCCTGCTGGTCGGTGATGGCTTCACTCGACACTACTACTTCCTGGGACGCATGCTCGGCAAGGTCTGTGATAGGAAAGTCGCGCGGAGAAAGGAACGCATGGTTGTGGTTTTACAGAGGTGGAACATTCAAGTAAGATATGTAGTAGCTTTAATGAAAGTCGGGTGGTGGCCAAGCAGAGGCTTTAGAAATGTGAGTGCTGACTTTAGTGGTTCCCAACTTTTTGTCGTGTACAGTAATGCCCCCGATTTATGTCTCCCCTTTTTCCGTCATTTAGCAAATCCTTCATCACTTTATTAACACCACTACCTGATTTTCGTCGTGGCAAACCACTTATGTCGCTGACAGCATCCATTCTTTCTCGTATCTATAACCTCAGCCTTCACCTCCACGTACCCTGTAAATTGCTTTGATTTACGTTGTTTTCGATATTCGTTGCACCTTTCAGGAACGCATCCCCAGCAAACCGGGGTATTACTGTACTCGTATCCTGACATATCCACTGTCCATGTACCCCTCACAACCTGTAGATTTTATATTTAATTAAATGGAAGAATTACATTTCAATTATTTGTGCGTTTACAACCCATGGAGGATTGTGCCGTGCGGTTTGTCCCCACAGGCCTTGTATGAGAACATGCTGGTGGAACTGCCGTTTGCCGGCTTCTTCCTATCCAAGCTGCTGGGCACGACTGGTGATGTGGACATCCACCACTTGGCATCTCTTGACCCGGAGGTCTACCGGAACCTGCTCTTCCTCAAGAGCTACCAGGGCGACGTCGAAGAGCTGGGACTCAACTTCACTGTGGTCAACAACGAGCTTGGCGAGGCACAGGTGTGTGTCTGTATGGGTTCATCTGTGCTTGTGTGGTTTGAGTGTAGTGTGCGTGCCTTTGTATGTGCGTGTATGGACACATGTTTGCTGGTTATATTGTGGTGCCTGTGTAGTGGGTTCCACGGAGACACACACTACAACTTGGAGGCAACACATTTATTGTAACACCCCAACATGGTAACTGCATAAATGTAGACTTGGTTAACTATACCACAATGGGGTAACTTTACCACAATGGGGTAACTACATAACCGACTCAGTCAGTAACATACTGCCTGACCCACGAAACCGAGCATAAAGACCGAGGATCGAAGAGACTTAGCACCGACGAGTTCCATTCCAACGGACAGCCCGGATTGGCTCTCGGGACTTCCCTTTTATGCCTCTGAGCTTGGCCTGGCTCCGCCCTCAGCCACGCCCTCTTCTAGATCCTACGAGAAGGCTCTGGGCCATATATCACGTGTCCCTCTCGCCACCCTTTGGCCCCCCTCGCTCCCCTTTCCTGGTCACGTGCCCTCTCGGTTTCACCTAGACTGTCACTTCCTTACTTGCCCTCTCTCTGCCTGTCACCAGAGCCATGCCCCCTAGCGCCCGCTTCCATGCCATACCTGCTCTGGTGCCAGAGAGAGGCTCAAGACGCACAGTTCCACTCTTATTCTTGGGTCTTTCGGTAAAGTCACGTAGATAGGTTCAAAGAAAATAACAAAGAATAACAAAAAACTATGACATTTCGGTCGCAACGCAAGCGGTCGTCTTCAGAAAAGAATATGAATTCCTGCAGTCACGAAAGCTTTAAGTCAAGTTCCACTCTTGTGACAGTAGCTGGCGCTAAACGCCATAGTGACTCCATTTACGTCACTACACCTGTACTGCACTGTGTTCCTGATGACCTGGGTTTGATTCCTGGACATGCAAAATAATTGTAGCAAGTGACATTAGAACCTGGTTTGGCCGCCTTGTGCTCTTGAAGAATTGCCATTGCCAGATGTTACCCTCCTTTCAGGTAGTGTTCATGTCATTTATGGCAGTGTTGATATTGATTCATTATTTTCAGGCTAAGTTAAAAATGGTTCTTGGTGAAACTTCAATTGTCTTCTTAAAAAATGCATTGCAATTGCACTCATCTTTAGTAGCTGTCCTTAGCCAGTTGTGGAATTTCTACATTCCCTTTGCATAGGCCAATTTCTCATTAAGTCAATTACTGCTCACATCCCCCAACTCACTCTGTTGACACCAGAGGGATAATGGGGCAAGTTGACCCTTAAGCGGTTTTAAAATCACGACCTTCCGATAGCAAGTTGAGTACTCTAACCACTGTAGCATCCACGTTAAAGTACAGTTGCTGATATTGCTGTTCAACAAGACACCAAGGTCCCACTGTTGTTAACTGAAGGCTCCATAAACTTTCCCTGCAGGTGGTGGAGCTCAAAGCGGGCGGCAAGGATATCCCAGTGACAAGTGCGAACCGCATCGCGTACATTCACCTGGTGGCCGACTACCGCCTCAACCGGCAGATCCGGCAACACTGCCTGGCCTTCCGCCAGGGCCTGGCTACAGTCATCAACCTCGAGTGGCTGCGGATGTTCGACGAGCAGGAGTTGCAGGTGAGGCAAGCAGGAGAGAGAGAGGGGCTGTGGTGAGAGACGAGGTGGCAGAGGAGTGCATGGGAGTCGGAGGACCTCTGGTTCACTGCGGTGGCAGCTATGCACAACCTGTGATCCAGGTTTAACTGAACCACGCAAGTGATAAACACCTCCGTGTGTGTTGGCAGTGGCTCCTCCTGTCCTGGGACTCGGTGAGACTTTCTTGAGTAAACATTGTTTTTGTAGTGTTATGCATTACATTTAAGTCAAAGTCAACGTGTCTGCCTGCTAAAATGAGCAGTGGAGTGGTTGGCGTCTCCATTGGCACTTTACAGCATTACTGTGCTAAACTTTATGGTCAAATGTTTATATGGGCAGATGTTAGCCACCTTTGATGAAACCACATTCTGAATTGTCTGAGTTGATAGTCTAAGCCTATTCACCAATTACTGAAAAAGAACCATCGTAGGAAATTAGAGGTTTCCTTTTAATTTAGATTGTTCCATTTATACCTTTTACTGTACTTGATATGCTCATTCAGATGCACTTCCATTAAATGTCGTGTAAGCTTGCCCAGTTATTGACACGATGCTGTGCCCCACCTACTATTTCCCCTTCATATGGCTGTAGGTGCTGCTTTCTGGAGCACAGGTCCCCATTGACCTACAGGACCTCAAGAACTTCACCAACTACTCTGGTAAGTGTCTTACGGAGACCAATATTACAGAGGGCACAATTATCAGGATTCCGTTCCCAATCGTATGCAACGTCAGTGGTGCATGGTATCTGAACCTAACAACAAATACTGTTCTGGCCTATAAGGCTATATAGTGGATACTGTTTGGTTCTTTCGGTAAAGTCACTTAGGTATAAAAATTAAACAAAAAAATAATGTATCACGACGTTTCGATCGCAACACAAGCGGTCGTCCTCAGATGGAAAAAATAATCCAACAGAGGAACTGCTGAACCAGCGAGAGAGCTGTTACAACAAGAGGTTATTTACGTGGCGATGGGCAAGCAAGCGGGGTCTGAGCTGGAAAGGAATTCCATCCCCGGATGCAAGCGCATCAGTTGTGTTAATGGGGGAGATTAGGGAAAGAGAGATTAGGGAGAGAGATTAGCATGAAATGAGCTTCCGTCGCCGCATAAGAGTATCATTCCCCACATATGCGTACAACAGCAGTGTTATTGGGAGGTTAGCACTATGTTGATGGGAGAGATTACGCAGGGGGATTAGTAAGTGAATGTCATGTTTACACAAGCTGCGGCGCTGCTAACTGCGCTGTGAGGCAAGATCGTACACGCAAGGGAACCACCGCAACAGTGGTCGTGCCAGTGAGACAAAGCCCATCACACAGCCAGAACTATCAGTACATCGAGGCTAAGGGAACAGAGGTGGCCATGTTAGTCAGAGCCCAGCCCGTTAATGCAGAGGCACCTAACAGGGCAATGCAACTCAGAGAGTCGGAGATAACAGCCAAACGGCAGGGAAGGAATGGAAGCACCACAGCAAGTTACGACTTTACTTGGTTAATAACGTCCTTCTAATGATTGCTCAGCTTATACCCATCTTCTCGGTTGAAATTGTCTCTGTGTTTATATATCTGGATGGCTTCATGGACAAATTTTTGATAGTAGCCCGAAGGTTTGCAGAGTACCTTGGTCTCGGAAAAAAACAATATCATGTGAGCCCACAGCGTTAAAACAATGGTCAGCCACTGCAGAGGTATTGGTTCTGCCATGTTTCAAATCTGCCTTGTGTTCGCGAACACGGTCCAAGACATGTCGTTTCGTTTCCCAAATGTAACTGCTACCGCAGATACAACTTAGTTTGTAGACACCAGGGTATTGCATGTCAGGAATAACATCCTTCACAGATGGGATCAAATCACGAATGTTGTGTACTGTATTGAATCGGACCTGGATATTGTGTTTGTTTAAGATTTTGAAAATCTTTTTGGTAACACCTGCTATGTATGGCAAGGTGATGGTTTTGATTGGGTCCTCAGATGGTTGTCTCCCCATGGTTGGGGCGGTCTGAGTATCCATTCATCTTGAGGGCTTGGTGTACGTGCTCCAGTTCACTGGCTAGGTGGCGCTGGTCGGAGATGCAGCGGGCCCTATGGTGTAGTGTTTTGATGAGGGACATCTTCTGGGCCGGATGGTGGATCTTTAGTTTTTGTGTACATGTGTAATGGTTTCCGGAGACACTTGTAGAGGTAACTTCTTTATTACAATCCAACAGCACTCCAACAGTCCTGATACTCTGTTACAGCCTAGGTACACAGCCTAAGTTCACAGCCTAGATACACTACTCTGGCTACGCTCTGGAACTCGCCCTCACAAGGACGTAGAGCCAGGAGTTCCAGAGTCCCACCACTGGCCCTCACAGCGTCCCAGGGTCCTCACATGGCTGGTCTTGGGTCTTGAGCTACAACTGGCCCTGATCGTCCAGAGAGCTCCCCTTTTATGCCTAGTCCCCAACGAGGGGTGGGGCCGTGTGCGCCCCCAGATATCCCACAGAGCACACACAGCCCCCCCCCGTTGGTGGTGCCAAGGGGCTTAAGCGCCTGGGCCGCCCGGGAACCCAGCGCCTGGCGCCAAGGGGCTTAAGCGTCTGGGCCGCCTGGGAACCCAGCGCCCGGCGCCAAGGGGCCCAAGTGCCTGGGCCGCCCAGGGTCCCAGAGCCCCCCAGCAGCCCCTCCCCTCCCATGTCACTACACATGTGTAGGTGTGCTTTTGTAGAGTGTGGTGGTGCAATGCTTAATGCATTGCACAATGAACATGGCAGCATTATTTCGATTCCTGGCCATGGCAAGTGGCATTTGAACCTCTCATTGGCCCCTCCTTGATTGATTCAGCCCTAAATTAATACCTTGTGTGGTGTGAAAACATGAGCACAAAGGTGACCAGGCATAGTCCTGGCCTTAATAGGTGTTTGCTATACTGGCGATATTTGCATCTATGTATGCATGTGTATCTGTGTGTCCGGGGCTGGCAGGTGGATACACAGCCGATCACCCCGTCATCAAAGTGTTCTGGCATGTAGTCGAGGGATTTACGGATGAGCAGAAACGCAAGCTGCTGAAGTTTGTCACCAGCTGCTCCCGCCCGCCTCTTCTTGGCTTTAAGGTGAGACTAAGCAAGGGACACACAATCGGAATGTTTTGAGTGCAAATCCCAATACGGGGTCAACTTGGGGGTCAGTAAAATGATAACGTACTCTTTGGTTCTTTCGGTAAAGTCACGTAGGTATTAAATAAAATAGATCACGACGTTTCGGGCGCAACACAAGCGTCCGTCATCAGGTGGGAAAGCATGGTCTGCTGCTGATGCAGACTGTTTTAAAAGGTTTGAAGTGGGTGTAGCCCAAGGGTCATAAAGAAGTGGCTGGGTCTAGTGATGTTAATGTGAGGAATTAGCATGTAACTGGGTACGGAAGTGGCTATGGTAATGTGAGAGATTAGCATGATGTTAAAGTGAGAAATTAGCATGTAACTGGGCACGGAAGTATCTATGATAATGTGAGAGATTAGCATCATGTTAATGTGAGGAATTAGAGTATGGATTCCTGCAGTCACGAAAGCTTCAAATCAAATGGCACATCAACAGCAGTTGTCCTATGCATATTTATTTTTGCAGGGAAATGCTTTGATGATCAATGGTGATGCTTCTTGCCACCCCGTGATTTCCTAACATACTGTTATCTCCTTTCTACCTCATGCCTATGTCATCATCTCTCTCAGGAGCTGTTCCCTGCATTTTGCGTTCACAACGGCGGAGCCGACCCTGAGCGCCTGCCCACGGCCAGCACCTGCATGAATCTGCTCAAGCTGCCCGAGTTTCTGGAAGAAGAGACGATGCGCGGGAAGCTCCTTTATGCCATCGAGTCGGCCGCTGGCTTCGAGCTCAGCTAACACCCGCCTGTTCCGGCTCGTAGCACAGATGCTGCCACCACCACCACCACCAACAGAAGCCACGCTGCACTGGCAGGGCTCAGTATAGACTGTGAACGTTTAAGGGTGCGTGTGTGGAAGGGATGCGCATGTGGGAGGGCACACCATTGCCACTCTCCCGGTGTAGGTTTACTGCTCGCAGAGACTGCATTGCTGGACAATCATGTGACCATGTTCTCGCACAAGGGGCAAGGACAGGAGCTCCTGTGGTCGACCACACAGACTTTACCTTGGTAATTACCCGCTGTGTGCCTGCAGCATTGCATGCCCTTCGAGTTCAGATGTATCACCAGTGACAGAAATGGACACCTTTCATCTAAATGTGTGTCCGAATTTAATGTTTCCTCTTGAATTTGTTTACGAGTGTTTTTCAGAGCTGATCAGCTTGGTGTCACGTGCAGGGGCGTGACTGTTTGATGGAGGAGAGACGAGCAGTGTGCCACGGGGTTTGGGTTTAATCAGTTTGCAGCCGTTAAGGGATGCCCCATTGCTGTGTAATGCTTTGTGCTCGGCTCAGGTTACTCGAAGCTTACACGCACTTCTTATTTATCCCGAGTCCTATTCACAAGGTCACACGCTTTCAACAGTGCAGATGTGTAAATGTAGTGGGGCTTTATAGCTGTAATAAACTTTGCAGATTGCCGATTTTCTCATCACGATAATAAGACATAAGAGTGGCCATGCATTTAAGAACTTTAGAGCCAGGTTTAGGTGTACACAGACTTCATTGTACGAGTGAAACAACTAACTTGGCTTTGAGGTATCCAGTTGATGGCAGAATAGCAAGGTTACTGACCTACACTTATGGATTTTAGTAGCGTCGTCCCCTTGTATGGTTTTCCCCAGGCACTTTGGTTTCCATTCATGTAAAAATATTCAATAATTGGCAAAACGACTCTATGCAGACCCTTGCGTAAGAGATCGTGCAACTCAGCGAGGCTTCATGACTAGATGCAGGATTTAATCTACATTCAGATTAATAGTTTTGTTTTCGTGGATATGTGCTCATAGTATGAGACCCACTGTTACAATGGTTGCTTTTGTAACAGTTCTACAGACAGCAAGCCATGGTAAGAATTAACTTTTTTAAAATCCAAAGGCATTTGAGCATGCTATTATTTCTGCCAAGATTATATAATTAAGTAGTTAATTTCTCATGAATGTGACTGGTCAGAGTGGCTCACATAATGAGTACAGTTTTATTTGCTAATGTAACATCTTTGCTGTGCAGGGTCCACTGGCAACCAGCCCAAAAAGGAATAGCTTTTGCCCAATTAAGTTCACATGTTTTTGCCAGAAAAGCTGTGGTTTTACCATGTACACAACTACAATGTAGGTGCTTGGAGTATGAGTTGATGTTTTAACTGAAAACAAGCAATCAATTCAAGCTTTTGGTTGTCTTCATTTACTCATGCGCATACAGTTTTCACTCATTTTGCCCCGTAAGTAAAAATGGTTCCATATATTTGCACCGACTTTCTATGAATATAATTTTCAGCATTTCTCATTCAATTTGCACGAACATGCATTTATTGCTTCAGAGCAATGACTTTGTGCTGCCTTTAATTTATTATCTGGAGCTGTTAAGAGCACTGAGCACGTGTGTTTGGTATTTTTCCAATGGTGGCTCAGGAGGCTTAACATTCTTATTGGATCATTGCTGAGATCTTGGTTTCAAAAACAGGTCATCACCCATGATGAACCCACATTGTCATAAGTGGATGGTCTCAGTCCACTTACCAGTAACGGCACAAAAATGCATTATGGTATATTGTTTACTTTTTTTAACTTCGGCAAAAACCTACTCTGAGGTCTAATATTTTTTGTTGATTTCGATGTGCCATTCCCTCTGCAGAAAATTTCAGTGCACCATTTTGGCATACACCCTCCATAAGGCAACACAAGGGGGCAGAATATGTGTATTAAAGTATGTAAGTTGAACTTACTTCGCACCGTACGTAGCCAACCATGCTAATCGGTTGGCCACATGGACCAACCATTTTAAAGTATTCAAAGAAGCATGGAGAGTTGCATACTGGAAATTATACGCAGAGCAAGAGGCACACATGCATCATAAATGCAAATAAAAAAAACGATTTACTGTTAAGGAAATTAAGTGACTGAGAAAAGCATATGGCTGGAGGGGATAATGCCTGATGGAGTGATGAGGTCAGGTCATGCGCAGGTGCAAGATGGATTGTGGCATTGCACAACTGAGAAGAATGGCAGTTGTGTGAAGTGGCTTTCATCCAGCTGTGGTAAGACTGGCTTCTAATGATGACATCGTGTGAGGAGGTCCTTTCCCCAACACTCAAAACAACTGTTCACTGCGAGAGTTTAGACTGCATATTTATTAATCTCTTCAAAACACCACTCACAATTGGATTATTGAGAATAAAATCCCAAATGCCAATTGTTTCCCTGCCTCGCATTAAAAAAATAAATGCATATCTGCAGTAGGTCAGGTTTGCTCCAACCATTGCAAGAAGTAACCCGATGAGGATTATATTGATGCAAATCTAGGAATTTATCGCAACTTGAAAATGGAAGGTTGGGAGTTGATAAGACGGTCATGTGTTGATGGCTGCTCATCTCGGGTTGACAAACGTACCTCTTGTGCAAGTCAACAATTTGTGTAATGTGCAAATCGCACTACCTGCTCATGGTAACCAACGTTATGATCATACCCTATACCTGTTTGAGGAATTACATGATCGATTAACCACAGCCTACTTGGCAACTGGTTAATCAATTTTCAAGGACGAACTAGCTTCCATGGTACAAAACCTGGCTTTTAAATACTAAACAAGCGATGAAAAAATGTTACATATCCAAGGATTATGTAATTCGATTTAACATGTCTTTGGAAATATGTAATCAATATGGAAGCTGACAGTTTTGGGCAACCCTTACATTTTTTGGCAGTTTTAAATAGGGCAAGCCCCAAATAGCAACACAAGTTTACAGCTTCATCTTTATGAGAATTAATGGTGGCCCCCAATCCGATACGCATCGGCATACGAGAACGAATGCATTAATGCTTTCAACCTTAGTTTGAAAGTGTTTAAAATGTAGTAGCTTCATTCAGGAAAACCTTACAGTTACAAATACAGGCTAACGTCAGCCATTTGCAAAATAAGTATTTAGAAAGTAACTGGTAAGATATGTAATCTTGCATATTTTTGTTGCTTTGATTGGTTTATGGATTTTATACTCTTGTCTAGTTTGGGTCATGAGGCATTCGTGTAAGCATCCAATCAGTGCCAATGATGTAAAGAACATGTTGGCTTTTGCTAGATCGTTTTGAGCAAACTACGGTCATCCCCAGCTGATGACATTAATCTTAATGTTAAAACAATTTGATGCTAATATGTATACTATTTCCAGGACTTTTTTTTTCTAGGGTAAAGTAGTGAGTAAAGTACAACGCAATTGAGAGCATTGCTGCAGCAAATAAATTAAACCTAATGTCCAAGCATGGCGTTACACAGCTGTAATTTAGCGATGTGGAGTTGGTGGATTGTGTTGAACTCATGCGTGTGAGATGCCTTGCTGCAGAGACGAATTTGCTCGGAGGAGAGGTACAGCAAGCGCTGTATGTTACCATATCTGTGATGTTTGACATTTCCCATGTTTGCGTATGGTTTCCCAGACATACAAAAATACTGCCAAACATTGCAAGCAAGGACCCTCTCAATGGTTTTGAGAATTTAACCTTATGGCGGGACCCCGGGGTCCCATAAGCCCCCCCGGCTCTCGCATAAATTGCGTTGCGACGTCATTTTATGTCTGTTGAAGGCGAACGACACGGTAATCTATTCTTCTCGACGAGCTCTACACGATGCGCTAATCAAAGTTCTGTTTCTTCTGCTCATTCGTCCTCGCTGCGTTTGGACGACATGATAACAGAATGATCCGCGCTAGGTGGGTCGCGGCGTTTATGTGCGCGGTGGGACAGAGTCGCCAAAAATAAATGAATTACGAATTTGATTTCCGTTTATTTGGGACTCCAGGGTCCCGCCATAAGGTTCAATTGGCCAGACGTTTCTAGATAAACTGGACTATACTATCACAGTAGCAGATATCGGTGAGAATGCTTTTCAGTGTAGAGTTTGAATAATTGAGCACATCCAACCAAAGCTTCAGATCTGTTAATGTGTATTAGTTATTTGTCTCGCACAGACAGAATGGATGGATGCTGCTTGTTTGCCTATGTTTGACGTTAACTTATGCAATACCAATCTTGCACTCTTTTTGGGAGCTATATTCGTACAGACCTTTTCCTTCCTGTATGGCCCTTCTGAAAGCCACAGTAAACAACACTGTAAACGTGAGTGACATGCACATGTAATTCACCTGTCTTTGTAACATGGCCCTAACCAGCTTCAAGACCCTTTTTAACATGGATATCATTTGTGTATTGAATCAGTTTGCACTCTATCTTTCAATTACTTTAATGCAGTCTCGTTTGTGACAAAATCAATGGAATTCATGCACCGTGGGCCAAGACGGAAGTCAGTCCTAATGAGGTACACAGTACAGGAGCATATAGTGGCTGAAACATAATTTTCATGATTTTGTGTTGCACCTTCTGCCACTTGCTGTTGAGGCTTTGCCTGTCCAATTTTATCCTTTCCGTTAGATTTGTTGACCTATTCCAGGGCGGACCACGTGATGGCTTTAGGTGTGGCATCTCCCCGGGCGCGTTAGTCGTGAGTGCTGGGTTTTGTGTGAGTGATGTGACATGTTTGTTCGTTTTAACTGTGCCCGTTTGATTTGTTGGCTCTTGGCTACACATCTTGGCTTAAGCTAACCAGTGCTTTTGTTTGTAAATTAAAATTTTTTGGTCAAGATAATTAAAATGTTTTTGGCGTTATTCGTGTTGTTGTTTTTGTCTTGTAGACTGGGTTTTGTGAATAAGAAAAAAACTTGAATGTACTATAAGACGTGACATTAACGAGGCTTGGGACCATTGCAATCAATGGACGTTAGTGCATTTGCGGAAAACACCTATCAAGGACGACAGTACTATCACAATCATAATATTTATACTATATTAGATGTCTAGTCAGGGCGGGTAAGGACGTTACAACAATACAAAAACATTACAGTACACAGTACGATCAAGGTAAACAAATCCACCAAACTCATACAAACCAAACACTAAACCATCCCCATCCTTTTGAGGCAAAGTCCACTAAGGTATTAACTTATTTTTCAGAAGCGACCTGGCCACATGATGGCTAAACAAAGTGGCTTATCATTTGAACATTCATGGCAGTAATCTCAATGCATATTTCTACATGTGGAGGGAAAAACCGGAGAAAAAAATCCACGCGACCACGGGGAGAACATGCACACTCCAAATATACAGCAGGCGTCGGGATCGGGAGAGAGATTTTCGTTCGGTAGGCTCCGTTCACGGGGGGTGTTCAATCATTTTAAAACATTCCTGCGGAGGGAGCTGGTAGGAACGTTGGGTTGCTCAGTCAATGGCCAGGGTCAACGGCGGCGTGGTGTATTCCGCAAAAATGCCCGACTGTGAGGGCGGGCACAAGCCGGCGTGAGTAGGTTAAACGTTGAGTTTTATAAGGGCACCACGGGGTGACCAGCCCCTCCCCACCCAGCCCCACCCCTCCCACCCCCCACCCAGCCCCACCCCTCCCACCCCCCACCCAGCCCCTCCCCACCCTCCCCTCCCCAACCAGCCCCACCCTCCCCACCCAGCCCCTCTTCACCCAGCCCCACCCTCCCCTCTCCACCCAGCCCCACCGTCCCCACCCAGCCCCTTCCCACCCTCCCCTCTCCACCCAGCCCCACCCCTCCCACTTTTGGATGCACGACGGACGGACGGACACAATAATCCCCTGTGAGCTGGTGTAACTAGGAGGTTCCTACCAGTATTATTTATTTCAGCTGGACCTGCGACACTGTCAAAATCCACCCACTCATGAATAATAATGAGGGAGGGGTGGGCCTCATGTGGAGTGACGTCACGCAGGGGGGAGGGTGGGCCTCATGTGGAGTGACGTCACGCGTGAGGGTGGTGGGCCTTATGTGGAGTGACGTCACGCGCGGGACACAGGGCCGGTCACCATTACACCGCATGCTTGGCAGTGTGTGGCGCAGCGACTGCTCTCATTGGCCAAGGCGTCGTGACGTCACGCCTTTCCGTTGCCACGGCAGCGCGCCACGCGGCCCGCCGAGTCGCCTCCAACTCGCGGCGCAAGGTGCCGTGCTACCCCCCCCCCCACAGTAAACCAGCGACATTCGCGTTTTGTCAAGTTTAACCCTCGTCGACGTTGATGGTAGACGTTACGTTTGTTTGACAGCCTGGCGCTCTTTTGTATCGATAACGCGGGGGAGTTACGGAGCGAGCGGCCGTCGTGAAGTTCCCCGTTTGGTCACGAACGCGATTGTTCGTTGATTGATTGTTTCACGCCTTGTTCCGTACAACGTTTAACGCTTGCATTCGGAGGATTGTGAGATCAATCGCGTCAATCATCACCACGAGGTCGATGATATAAGAATTAACCAACGGAAAATCAACTGGTTTTTTTCTGTGGATGGACCGAGCCCCGTCGGAGGAATGCGGAATTTCCACCGCTGCCTCAGAACCGCACGTGCTCGTTGGGGAAGGGAGACGCTGACTTTACATTTTGATTGTTTTACTTGCAGCATTAAACGTTTTTATTTGTGGTTAAACATTCGTCTACGGCTCATATATTAGTGTCAATTTACATCATTATCAAGCGTGACGCTACCGATATAGAATCGATGTTTTCTGTATTCGTAAATGTTTGGAATGCTGCCCTGCGGTGTCATGGTTCGAACACGACTTGCAACCGCAGACAGAGGTCCCAACTTTGATTTGACCTCCCGGCGCTTCAGTTTCAATATTTGGCAATAATCCTATCGGCTTGTCTGATTTGATATGGGGGGAGTGCTATGATCAGGTCCAATTGTCAGGTTCTAACCACACATTTTACTCCGTTTATTGGAGTGGTAACGCGTGGGAAAACAAGGATGGGCAGTGATAATGTTACACGACATACAACCAGAGTGCACCTCCCATTTATGCAAACGCTCAAATAATACTAGAATAATTGACTGCAATGATTCATACTCTTAGGCTTTTTCGGTAAAGTCACGTAGGTAAAAATAAAAATTTATAAAAATAATAGAAATAATAATAGAAATAAAATAATAAATCACGACGTTTCGGAGGCACACAAGTCTCCATCATCAGGTTGGACCGTCACAGCTAAATTTACTGTATCAAGTGAGGGACAAACATCCAAGAGGGGGAGGGGGGGAGAGGCTTATCTGAATGTGGTAGCCAATGAATGGACCGGTGGGGGGGGCGGCTAACAGAGAACAATTGGTGCACCTCAACTCGAGGTTGCGGCCGGTGTTGGCTGACAATCCAAATACAAGAAAGCAGTACTGTTAAACGTTGGGGATGTCAACACTAGGTAAAGTAGAATAGTACCTGTCAAAGAAGATGGTATAAATATGTGTAGTTAAATCTTTTTTACATGGTTAATAATAAGAACCCTGCCTGTTCGGGAAACGAATTCCCACTGTGACTCGTCTGAACAAACAGCTTGCATTATACAATGAATCTGTAGAGACTTAAGGATCACTTCCTCTTATCTGGGCCAATGCTCGCCTGTATATTTGGAGTTTGCTTGTTCTCCCCGTGGGCACGTGTATTTTTCTCCAGGTCCTCCGGTTTTTCCCTCCACTTTAGAAACATGCGTTTGGGGTATTTGGCTGCAATAAATGTCCACACGATAAGCCACTTCGTTGAGCTATCATTTGTGGCCAAGATGCTTCTGGAAAAAAAATCTATATTGCTCAGTGGGCCTTACCTGATGAAAAAAAAGTAAAGTTTAAAAAATTAAATAGTTTAGTTTTCATCGGGAGAATATAGCACACGGACACTAGACGTATGAATAGAGTGTGCATTTATTGCAGTGGTTATCCTTTCGTGTACCCCCTTCCCAGCCACTAGTGGCTACTCCATTCACAGAAAATAATGTTTTATTTGAATTTGGGGCCGTCCATAAATGACGTCACGCGATTTTGGCCGATTTTTTACCCCCCCCCTCATCACACGGCCTGCCCCCCCCCCCCCAAATAAAACATGCTTCAAATCGCTTTAAACTATTGTCACTGTAGTGCGTATTTAATGTGGCGCTGCACTCTGATGTTGTAGGAGAAAATTGTATTAAAAGTCTATTTAATTAAGTAGAACGTGTTGTCTATATTTATTTAAAGTTGCGCATTTTGATATGACGCCACATTTCTCACCCCCCCCCCTCGTCACACATCGTCACAAATGTCTGACCCCCCCCCCCCCCAGGTGCGTGACGTCATTTATGGCCGGCCCCTTGTACACTTCATTGTGACAAGTTATCAAATCACCAGGCTATTTAATTGTTATTCCTCCACGAATTACAACCTCAATAAAATGAGGAAGTTTTTGAAATGTAAAGTTATTTTGTTTTATTGATGAGAGGTTTCCTGCCCAAGCCAGTGTGCCCAACCTTGTCATTTGATGTGTAATACAAAAAAGTGCTGTGACAGATCTTTATAATTATCTGTCAAGATGATAAGTATGCAAAGTATATCCCAGCATGCATCAAAGTGGGACTATTAGATCATATAAGGCAGACTACCCTTGTTCTTTTTGTCTTGTATTCAGATGCTGGCGCACTGTCAGCCCTGCCCAACCCCTGCCCCGTCAATGCATCCTCACCAATTAAATGAAAAGGTATGACATTTCAATATTACCTCAGCTGTATAATTTTCATTATTACAATGTCCAGTTCAAATGTTTTTTTTTATCATAAAAAGTATGAACTATATGTAACTATTAACATTGCAAATTAACATGGGCTAATGATTACAAACATGCGTGGATTCTGCGACGCTTTATAATACGCGTTGGTCCTTGTGGGTATGTAATTAGCGATAATAACGTGAGTTATAAGACACAATGAGATTATAAGGCCACCATAACATTGGTTTTGGACGGGAAGATAGTCGTATATAAATAAAGAAAGATCGATTTCTTCTCTTTGCTCATGTTACTTGGTATTGTAACTGACATCTGTTTCTTCAGCCTCATATACAATAATATAAATCAGTTAAATGAAATGCATGAAAACTCACCTAGTCAACTTTGCATGATAGGCCTGTGATAAACTATATAAACCATTATCTTCGATATATATATCTACCCCTGATGAAGATCTTAAGTTTTGGTGCAGTATAGACTCGAAGTGAACTGGTTCGGTTTTAATTGCATTATTCCAGTTCACTGCCGTAGGCTGGCACTGTTCTCAGCATGCTTTGATTTACTAAAGACTATTGGGAAGTACCCGGCGTTGCCCGGGTCAAAAAAATATTTAAAAAACTACTCTTAAAAATCTAACAGCAGTGCGTACTGACTGTGGTGGTACCTGCTATGATTACAGCAGTGCATACCGACTGTGGTGGTACCTGCTATCACTACAGTAGTACATGCTGACTCTATAGCAGTATTTATCGACTCTATAGCACAAAGTACTCACCTGACAGAGTGGCTTGGTGAGGCTTAGTCCCGTGCAGAGCCTCCGGCCTCGCCTAGATTGTCCAGCCGGCCGTGGTGGCACCTTGGCAGGCTGGGGCTGGGCTGCTACCCCTGACCCCCCCCCCCAGCCACGATCTCTCCGGCCGCTCTGCAGTAATATCTACGGCCTATAGTGGTAGCATGTACCAACTGTATAGTAGTAACTGCACGCATCGGGGTGGGGGGGACATCACACAGTGAAGAATTAACCTCAGCGTTTAGTGTATTTTTTTAGCATTTTTTACGTGAAATAAAATGTCCCCCTCCCACCGAAGGCGTGCGACTTGGCATGGGCCGTCCCCCCCACCAAAGGTGCGTGAGTTGGTATAGCCGTGCACGCGTCATAAATAAATAAAGGGAAAGCACGCAAAAAATCGCACTAAATCGCTAATTAAACTAATTTAAAGTTGATGGATGTGAAAAAGGAATAGCGCTTACGGCGTGGTACATGGATATTTTTATTTTACGTAAACCCCACCATTGGAGAGCCAAATCCTTCGCAAGCATGCGAACACACAGACAAACCCACAAACCCACACACAAACTATTTTTTACTTTTATATATATAGATTAAATTAAAATGTATATCGCCTACTGAGAGTTGCTTTGTTTTTAAAACTCTGCCCTCACTATCAATCTCTTTCTACTATCCACCTTCACCTTATATTATCACAACACCCAAACACCACCTACACTTTAATCACCCACCTACAAACACCTTCATTGCTTTTTCTCTACCAACCACCATCACCACCACCTTTTCCCACTCTCACTATACACTTCCTGTCATACATCACCACCTCACTCTCCCCACCATTCACCTTTATATTTTCCCAACCACATTCATCACTCCCCACCATCACCACCACAATATCTGCATTACTCATAAAAAAAATCTGCGATACCTCCTGAATGCTGATGCACTCAGCATCCCAAGGCACACACATCCGTGGCAAATGTGGGCAAGGCAGGGAGAAAGGCACAGAACCATGGGCAAAGGGTGCTGGCCTGCGGCATTGAGACTGTGGCAGAAGTGCTCTGGACAGGCTGGCAGCCTGGGCGAGAGAACACCAAGAAGCTCTCCCTGAAAAATGTGCTGCCAAGGGCAGTGAAGCTGACCTACAGGTGTGGAACTCAATAACTGCTCCACCACACGATTTAATTGACTTAAAATTGCCACTTTTAATAGGTGCAACAAGATGTTTTGACAATTATAATCTATGTTTCTTTCGGTAAAGTCACGTAGATAGAAAAAATTACAATAAAATAATAAAAAAGAAAGTGAATATAAAATATCAGGACACAAGCGGTCGTCATCAGGAACAGGGAGGATAGCCTCTGAGGGCAAGCTATTTATAAAGGTTTAGAGATGCTTTTTGACACAATAATTTGTGTTGTATAAGTTCAGTTAACGAACGTTCCGAGGATAACTTTGTTAGAATGAGATCCAATGCATCAGTTCTTCTCATTTTTGGAGAAGAAGCTGGCACACAGACAGACACTTTATGAACTCACTTATAGTACAAGTAAATGTAACTTGAATAAATGTGGGACGTTATTTATTTCCGTGCAGAAACTGAATTCCATTGTGATGGGCATCGTGTAGAAAAACAACCCCTTGTCTTCTTCATTATACTCATTGCAGGGTTCCTAGCAGCCTCGTGTTCAGCACACTCTACCCGCAGCCCATAATCCTCAACTCGGGCACCAGCTACACTCTCCCCATCATATTCAGGCCACTGGAAAAGGTAATGCTAGGGGTGTTGCTGAACAAATATGAATGGACAAGCTTCCGATGTTAAACCATTACACATTCCGAAGCTTCCACCTTACTGAGTCATGTTATACTGCAGACTCATACAATAATTCAATAGAATTTTGCCACCCTCAGAAGGAATGGAGAGCTTTTAAGGGCCTTCATACTGGTAGGAACCTCCTGGTTACACCAGCCCACAGGGGATTATTGTGTTCGTCCGTCATGCAGGGAGGGGCTGGGTGGGGAGGGAGGGGAGGGTGGGGAGGGGCTGGGTGGGGAGGGTGGGGAGGGGCTGGGTGGGGAGGGTGAGGCTGGGTGGGGGGTGGGAGGGGCTGGGTGGGGAGGGACTGGTCACCCTGTGGTGCCCTTATAAAACTCAACGTTTAACCTACTCACGCCGGCTTGTGCCCGCCCTCACAGTCGGGCATATTTGCGGAATACACCACGCCGCCATTGACCCTGGCCATTGACCGAGCAACCCAACGTTCCTACCAGCTCCCTCCGCAGGAATGTGTTTTCACAGGCCATCTAGAGGATATCTCGTAATCCTGTTGTTGGGCTTTTCATGCTCATTTATCTGCGTGGTCCAACAACCTGACCTCCACTGCAGTCTACTATTTATAGGGGTGTACCAATTCTTCCCCTGGCAATTTGACGATTTTCCATGATTTAATCCAAGAATAAATATTAACAATTAAAATATTACGTGAAACATAGTCATTGAAAATATATCTATATCAACAATATTCATATTCGTGGATTAATTATAATTTTCATATTTCAAATACTAATTGCAATTTGGGTCTAGCTTTGAATGTGTGTCCATCTCTTTTCCACATCTCGACTGTCTTAAGTGTCTTCCTGCTCAAACATGCATTAGATGGCACTCATCTCTGTTGGCAGGCCTCAGCCAATGGTGTGAATTCCACATGCATATGCCAATGGCCAATATATTCATTTGACAACCACTATAGTCTCATCACAAAGCGGTAGATATTTTATCAACCCTTGAGGAATAAATTACCCAGTTGAACCATGACAGATATTTGAACTCGTAACTTTGTAATCTTGAAACATTTGCTCCTTGACTTCCTATGAACTATTGAATGAAAGCACATTAGCCATGAATAGCGTTGATACAATGCATATATGCTCCATGGTGTGTACACAGAGAGAATATGAAGAGCGGTTGGAGTTTGAGTCAGTAGAAGGCAGATTCTGTGTGGTCCTGCGAGCCACGTTGCCTACACACAAGCTCCACCTGCCTGGAACTCTGACCTTTGGCCACTGTGCCACCTTTCACAATCAAGAGGTCCATTTTGACATGCACAACAGAAGGTACAATTGTATGGCTTTGTAGAGAACATTTATACCTTTTTAATAATTGTATACTTGCACATACATTCCTCAATCTTCTTCATCATCTCCCTTATTATTATGGGCATCATGATTGTCTTCTTTATGGTATTGTACGGCGTAATTCGGCACTCTTATGATGGGCCAATTATTTTTTTAACTTTAGTTTGACCTCTCGCCATGACATTTTCGAGATTTTAGTATCAACCAAATTCCTATTTTGTTCTGGTTATAATGAGAGCACATTTCTTCAATATACTACCATTTATGTAAGATTATTAGTTTGCATTGAATGGTAACATTGGATAAAATTCAAGTGTTGGGGGAACACATTTTATTGTGTGTATATTCTTGGTTGTGTTTCCCTCATCTGCCTTATTGGACTCACTATCAGTATTATTAATACGTGCATAAATGACATGCAGTGGACTCTGTGTCATCTACCACCAGCGAGCTGGAGACTTCGTTTGGCTGGGAGGTGCCACCTCCATTCTCCATGAATCCTGCACAGGGTGTGCTTTCTCCCAATGCATCCCTCCGTATCACAGCCTCCGTTCATGCCACCGAGGCTGGGCCCTACTACGCCATGGCCACATGCCGCTATGGAGAGGCCCCTTCATCCAGCAGCGTCGTGGAGCTACAGGCTATTGGTGAGGGCTATCATTAGAAGTTGAATACTCAGGCCAGTGTATGTAATTCTACAGCCATTCAGCTCGTTTATATGTTGCAGTCAAACCTAAATTTACTTTCTTCAAGAGATCAGAAAAAATAACATTAGATCCAGGACATTTTTGTATCAGGAAATGTTATTTCCTTCCATAATAACAATAATGTATTTCATTCTGCCTGTTTCTCCTACTCAGTTCCTCTATCTGCCTCTGACACTGCCCCTCATACTCCATACGTCTTCGATCCCATGTTTTTTCATATTTAATTTCCTACATCTCCATGCTATATGTCTCTGATTTTCTGACTCCATACATCGCTGTGCCGCTTTAAAAACATCAGCACGAGCAAGACAAAGTTGGCCGGGTGTGGTTCTCACCACAATACACTGTTATACAGGCATTAATAGTTGCCCGCTGACCGAGCACATATTAATGTATGTCAGTAATAGCATTCCCAGATTCCACATTTTGTTTACAGTCCCCTGAAGAACACTAGATTGAGTTTCACTATATTTGATTGAATTTTATGGACGTTATGCTAATTTTTCATGTGAATATGTAACTGTGCATGTGTGTGTCTGTGTGTTGTGTATATGCAGCTAAATACCCACGCCTGGTAGTTAGTGCTGGAGACACAGACCCACAGCACCGCCAGTATGACTCACAACAAGTGCTGAATTTTGGCGATGTGGAAGCAGGCGCCACCTCTGAAAAGTGGCTCCACATCCAGAATCTCTCCTCAGTAAGTGACAGTAGCTTAAGTTGCATGGTTATCTTGAGACAGATGTTAATAGGAGTAATACAATGCATATGCTATGCATAGAAAATTAAACATTTTAAACTGCACTCTATATAAGCAAGCACAGACGCCTATATTGGTGTGGCTTTTGCCTACAATAAACTAAGTGTGTTGCCGTAGAAGATATAACATGAGATGTACTTGTGAAAGTTTTGCCTCACTCTTAAATTAGTGCAGTACAGTCATAACTGAGGTATCAGCCATGCTGAGCAGAGAGTTTTTCTCTTCATCTCTGAGTGACCTTCCATCCCCCTCCACCTATACAAGTGGACGTGTAGGCTGGCTTGTCCATGCTCTTTTTTTGTTCATCCTAAAAGAAAAGAGCCCACAAATGTGACCACCATTGTGCCTGATAGTTGTTCCGTAGGGGCCCTGCTCCTACTAATTTAGCAGAGTGGCAGTGCAACAGGAATGGGGTTCTTTTAGGTATATTAATTAATTATGACTTGGGCTCTGCCAGGCCATACATGTCAAGCACTCTAACCACAGTGCCATGCAGATGGAAACAGTATTAATAGACTATACACTAGATTCTAACCTGACATTCCCCACACCCCCTGTCTTATTATCTCCCCTCCATCCTTACCTCAATTGAAAGGTGAAGGCATCATTCCAGGTTGAGATTACCACTCCGAACCCACAAACGAGAAACCTGTTTGGTTGCCGAATTCAGCAGGGATGGGTCAATCCCCAGGGCTCGGCACGTGTGCCCGTGCGGTTCAGCCCAGTCACGGTCGGTTGCTGCACCACCCAATACCTTCACGTAGTCATGGCTGGCAACCTGCCCAAGTGCATTGTCAAACTCACAGGAAGCTGCCAAGGTGAGAGGTGGCTTTTTGGGGGTTTACATACTTAAACTTAATTTGAATTTTGTGGGAGTTTTACTTCTATGTATGCATGGAATTTCTGTCGGTACTCCAGTCTTCTCCGACGTTGCGAAACACTCCTTAAAAAGGAATTGACCAAATGTTATTAGCAAGACATTCCTAGATGAATGGAGGACACCTGTTAATTTAGTTTTGCCCTACATTTCAGGCCCAAGTGTTACAATGAGCGAAACACTGCTGGTGTTCGACCGCATGCTTGTTGGCGAGGTGGGCGTGCGAACGCTGGAACTTCGCAATTCTTCGGCTGTGCCTGCCATCTACCAGTTTGCACTGGACACGGAGAGCAGTGTTTTTGGCTTGGAGCGAGTATGTGGCGAGCTGCCACCTCATGCCACTGTGCAGCTTCGTGTCACATTCACACCCCAGCAACCCATCAACTACTATCGGCGTGTGGCCTGTCTGGTGCACCATCAGGTATGTGTGTCTGTGTGCTCCTCTTGCAGGCAAGGCTACATTGTTTGGGTTATGTATCTACTCATATGTGTAGGTTTTCTCCAAGTCCCTATTGCATGAGAAACACTCCTTAAGAATGAATTGGCTGCTGCTATGAAACACTTGGAATTCTGATTGAAAGGACAAACAGACATTGTTTTATAAAATTATTAGACGATGCTGCACAATCAACAAAAAACAACAACACATTTGTTAAGAAGACTGCCTTAAAAAAGATACATAAAATAGGCAACGTTTTGGGCAATGGCCCTTCATAGCACATGAAAACAAAGTTTTTTTACCCACAAAGTAGTGAACACGTTATCAATCCCAGTGAGTTGACAGCCTAAAAAATTCAACCTAGATTTTGAACTCGTGATCTTACATTGAGCGCTCTGAACACAATGCCACTCAAGTTGGCGCCACGGCATTATGAAGTCGACTGTGATTGTCTTGGTGCCCATTTGTGGCCAGGCTCCTGTGCACGTGGAGCTGTTAGGAGCAGGCAGCACAGTGGAGACGACGCCGGCGGTGCTGCGTGGCGAACATATACAGCGGTGTCACACCAATGCACGGCGTGGCCTGACCCTGCAGTCACCGCCTACCCTTCTCTCCATGCTGCACAACAAGAAGCTCTGCCTGGACCCCACTGATGGGTCGCTTATCCCTTGCCAGGTGCTGATTATTGATATCCACTCTTTCAGGGTTCCTGGTAGCTACACTGCTTTGGAGGCTCTGAGGTTGCTCTAGGTGAAGACAGCACAGGCAGTATGTATTGCAGGCATCAGTCGATAGGCTCCCCTTATGGGGCCTACCTGTTGTCTTGTTTTTGATCTTTTTCTCATCCCTGACCAACTGCCCTGGGCCCCAACTTTGGCTGGAAAGGTCTGCATTTACAGTATTTATGTAAAACATGGCAGTCTAGGCATATCTTATGTTTAAGTTATGGGAAGTAAGGGGAGTTCCTGATGTGGCTTTCCTGTGGAAAATCTGTCTCCCACATCATTGCTTCATTACATTTATTGCATCTTATTTATCGGTAATGTGTCAGAGTATGGCTAGGTATGTTGGCATACATTATTCAGGGCTCATATTACAACCTATTTTGTACCTTTAAAATTACACACGAATCCAGTTTTTTTATAAAAAAAAATTCCACACCATAACTCTTCAGTTGTGTTGATTGTTTCATTGGTTTCTTGTCAATATGATGACCTATGCGACCCCATCTAGACCATCTCAATCCTCTCGAACCTATTCTAGTGCTGTGATTTTAACATAGGTGTTGAAAAATGAAATGCAAATTTTATTTCCTAAGGGTACTTGATAAATTGAGCAATATGGAAAAAAACCGCGTAACATATCTGCAGAAAAGTGGAAAACATTTCTTAAGCATCATAGTCGTGACACATTATCACTGTTTATTTACTGCAGGAAGAGGTGGAGAAGCAGGAACCAACTACAGTCGCACCCAGCAATGCTGTTTTTGATCACCGGGTTGATGGACGATTCGAATTGTGCTGGGACGAGGCACTTCCTCCCACTCATGTTAGCCTCAGTGCTAGCATGCTGGACTTCAGCGCTTTTGTGCGTGATGGCGAGAAGGCTGCGGCTCTTGCCCTGTCCCTGCGAAACCACACGCACGGCACTGTCTGCGTGGTGTGGACAGCCTCAGCTGGTGGGGAGTTCCACGTGGAGCCAGCTGAATGTGAAGTGCCACCCCTCAAGACGATAGCGCTCAGAGTCACATTCCGCCCTCGACGCAGGAACACGCTGCACTATGCTGAGCTGGAAGCCTGCGCTTTCTATAAGGTTGGTGCCGTGATGCGAAATTTTGCCAAACTCATACATTTTCAATTGTGTTGCACTAGAGCACGATTTTTCGACTCTAGCCAAGCTAAATGTTTGTTAGACTTATGGCCAGATAATCAAGTAATTTGCATTCCTAAATTCACCATATTGTCTTCTCAATATCCATTGTATAGATTATTTATTCCTGTATGTATGTTTCACTTCTTTCGCACCATACGTAGCCAACTGCGCTAGTTGATTGGCTTTGTAGGAATACATGAAGTGATCACTATAAAATATAATGTTTTTGTATATTCATGCCTGAACCTTGTTCATCCCTGGGGCTCCTATATCTACATTATTCTTACTCAATGCTTAAGGAGACCTTGCACTCAGTGGAGGCCCAATGTTGTTTCAGAGCATGAAAGACTTTCGCCTGGTGGAGGAGCCTACAATGTGCCTACCCTGGTGCCTGACCCTGGCTGTGAGCACACACACGTTTCAGCCAGGACAGCAGCCCTTCCCGCCCACCTGCAACTTGTCCAGTGCCCATGTAGTAAGAACAACTGCAGCCATGCACACTTCAAGTTTTGCAAGATTTCTCTCACCTTGGTGTGGATTTTTGCATCTTTCGTAGGCATCAATTCATACATTAAAATACGTCCTTATGCTCATGATACATGTAAAGACCTTGTTATACCATGCAGCTTGATGCAGCAATGACTGCATACAACACGATGCATATTACATCACTTCTTAATCTTCACGATGCTGCTTTGTGTGACAGCTATATGGGAATGGTGTATGCAGTGTGCTGCATAGGTTAAATTAAGAGCAATCTGTAGAGTAAAGGTCCATGACATTTGGTTACATCATCATCAGTAGGATACAGTTATTTCTGCACAATGCTTACCCTATCATGTTTGCTTAATATATACATATGTAATATTACAACTTGTTATTATTCAAGTATGTACATACAGCACATAAAAAATAAAGTATACATTTTTAAAACATTACATATTAGTTCTTTAGCATGCTTAACATACTTAAAGAATAATTGAAGCATGTGAGGCTTGTTTACTGAAATGCATCACATCGCAGCGGGAAGAAGGAATTGTTCCATGTCCATAGTTTGTATTGGACTGTATGACTATACATTACATTTTTTCATTACATGACAGTGACTGTTTTGATCACTCTTGATTTCATAACGTAATACATTTGTTTCACTTGTCACCTACCACCACTGCCAGCCCTACACAAACCCTTAACCTGTTTTTTTGTTGAAAGGAATTCCCAGCAGTGACGGCAGGAAAAAGTACCCACACCACTGCTCTGCTTACAAACACGGGGGACACGCCAATCTTCTTCAGCCTACCAGTGGGTGCCTGCCCAGCCAGTGGGAAACCAAACCCTGGCACCTCAACCCTGGGGCAGCCCAGTCTGGCCCAGGGAAAAGGGGAAAGCAGGGCTCAGGAGCGACTTCAGGGTGCCATCGGATCCAAAGAACCTGAGGGGGTGGGACTGGTGGTGAGGCCCAGTCAGGGGTTGGTGCCCCCTGGAGGAAAGCAGGTGGTTTTGCTCCGGGCCTCCTCCAGTGCTCCGGGACTATATTGCCAAGTGTTGCCTATTCTTCTCAATTACTGTGGTCAATATACAAAGGTGAGCCACGGCGCTTTTACTCCCCTCACCCTCCCGGCTCTCCAAAGTACCCTGCCCCATCCCAACGTGTGTGACGATAGTGCTTTGTGTTTCTTAATTACCTACAAAATTATCACCCAAGCTAGTCCTTATTTTAACACATCTCCAAACCCGCATACATAAATATATAAAAAATATATATATATATTTTACAGACAAATTGTCACCCTGAATCTGTGAACCTCATGTCAAATTATCCAGCCAATAAAATTGCTGTTGTGTTTGTAACTGTTTCAATGTGATTTTACATATTGTTCTTTTTGAGACGCAGCCCTAAATGTAATTTAACTTTTTCCAGTATTGTAGCTCATTTTAAATAGAGCAATATGGACAAAAACATTAGTATGAGCAACTAAATAACAAACAAGTTGCATTGTTGAACTTAGAGTGGTCATTATGCTCCATTACACCATAATAGTGACATCACTGTGACTTTACTGCCATACATTTTAATTTATCGTTAAAATAATGTCAATAGGACCCTGTGACAGGCTGTCTGAATGTAATTGAGATGGGTTTTTTTTCTTATAAACAAAGCATAAAGCTCATGTTAGACCCTCATGGACACACAACCTAAGCGTGGACCGACAGGATAAGAGCTATTTGTTTTTGGGTTGTATCATTCTTTCAGACTGACATCTCATGAGCACATGTATATTTGTCATAATTTCAGAATATGGAGGTGTCGTGGCTGGTGGACCGGCCACAGGTGCAGCTTCAAGGCAATGGGAGGCTGTTTTTTAAGCCTACATGTATAGGGACCATGTCACAGTGCTCGCATACCATTGACAACTGCTGCCAGCTGCCCCTGTGCTTTCAGTGGAACGTTACAGGGAGTGGCACATTGAGTGTCTCACCTGCACACGGCATAATTCAGCCAAACGAGAGTGTGGTGAGTGATGTGTGTGTGTGTTTCCTGTACATATGAGCCATCTGGTTCGTTTGAATGACTCGTATAGCTGGGTGTGTTGCACACCTGTAATCTAGTACTTTAAAGACAAGGGTTTGTGGAGCATGTAGATGTGTTAAACTCCCAATCCTGCTGGGCTGTGATATGAACGAAAAATTGTGTTATCCCCTCAAAGCATGGGTTTGCTCCAGGTACTCTATTTTCCCCCACATAATAATAACATTTATTAAAGTGGAATTGACCAAACATCTGAATGCAGGCACCTGTTGAAAAAGTCTCAGACCATGGAAATATGTAATTTCAATTATGTAAATGTAATGCACTGCATTACATTTCAGGAATATATAGTGTTGGTCAACATTTAACCAATGTCCCTTCTATAAAGCAGGAAGGCCAATTACCAAAAGTCACCTTTATTTTTCTGTTATACATGAGTACCAAGTCTTCAGCTGAGTCGATACAATAAATACCACTTTGTGAAAAGTCAACAGTGGCCATCCTATGAATATCTTGGAACCCTTTGTGGGAATGTGGAATTTCTACCACAGATGAAGAAGATGAAAACCGCCGCTGTTTCCATTGAGCAAGGAGACGTTTTAATTTTGACTCGTGATCAGATATGTTTATTTCATCAGAAGAGGCCTAGAAAACGATGTGACTACTTTTTATATTATATTTTTTTCTGGACATACTTCTGCAGTCGCAGGTGTGGAGTTTTTCCCCACTGGAGGACAAAAAGTATGTTTTGAAGCCCAGTCTCCTTGTATGGCTGGCATCAAGTCAGCACTGGGGGCAGCTAGACCCAGTGCAGAGCCATCCGCAGGGAGACAAGGAGGAAACGTCCAGCAGCAAAACCCGCCTATCCCTGCGTGTCATTGGCGAGGGAGCCATGGGCAACATCAGGGTGAGAACACCAACTTGACGCCCATTTGCCTTGTACATATCCACCCACGCGGTGCTGTAGCAGTCAGAGTTAAAATCCCAGTTAGAGGCGAACTCAGCCCTTCTTCATTCCTCTGGAGGCGAAACATTGAGTTCCTCTTGCTATTTAGGTCAATAATAGAGACAGTGGCGTCGGTAATTGGAATTGGAATTTACACCACTGGCATGCTCCTTTGAGCAGGGAGACCCCATGCCAGTATTTTGTTCCCGATACACATTTACAGCTGGGTGGGGCTGTGTCAAAGCACCCAGCTCCAGATTAGCTTTTTAGCTGAAGTTTCAGTAAGGGGTCAATTCAGCCTATCATTTCCCTGTGGTCGATAAAATTACTACAATTTTGTGGAGAGTCAACAGTGATTAATAGAAACGCTGACCTATTTAAATATATAGAAACAAATTTGCACTGGATTTGGGCTATCAATGGAAATTAACATTTAAACAAAGAGACACTTTGACATTAATTGAGACTTCAGTACAGTGTTGTGATGTCTTCTCTAGGCTATGGAGAGTGACGTGAACCTCGGTGTGGTAGTGGTTGGCACGGCTGCCTTGGGGCACCTGACGCTGGTCAATGATAGCAACTGTGACCTCAGTTTCACCCTGAGCGTGGAGCAGCACGAGCTGCAGGCATCTAGTCCTGACAAGGTCATGATGACACACACCACCGGTAAGGCATGTTAATAAGTAAGAATTAACAGTGAATGCAACATTTGAAATGTTTTCTAACATTAACATACAGTACTTAAATGGCAAGGTGTTGCAGTGGAACAGTTGCCGACACAATTGGAAGATCATGAGTTAAAATACCATTACCCCTCCAATGTCATTAATATTAGCACTACTTTGTTAAAATAATGGTCCTATGAATAGGCTGGTCATGCCATACGAATGTGAAATATTTTTTTTACCACTGACTTGTGACCAGTAAAGGAGATTATCCACACCCAAGGCTTACCTAAGAATACCATATTTAGTCTCGACTGTTTTTCAGTAAGGTCATACATGAGCTTTTTGTCTATATTCTTTGGTTATTTCGGTAAAGTCACGTAGAGAGAAAAATTATAATAATAAATAAAGTGAATGAAAATAAAAATTATGAAAATAAAATAATAAAAACAAAAACACTAATGTAGACTGTAGCCTGGTTCTTAATCGGAGTGAGTGTATTGGCAATCTATAATGTGGACTGTAGCCTGGTTATTAAGTTTGGTGAGTGCACTGGCAGTCTATAATGTAAACTTATTCCGGTTCTTTCAGTAATAAAAATAAGAATAAAAACAAAAACCACGACGTTTCGATCGCAACACAAGTGGTCGTCATCAGGAAAAGGGGGGTTAACCTTTAAAGGCAAACTGTTTATAAAGGTTTAGAGATGGTCCTTGGAGAAAACATGCATACAAGGGGACAACAAATCAATATCCATACAGATAGAGCAGCAATCGAATTGTTCTGCCATTTACTGTCCACCTCATAACTCTACAAGTGCAGTGTTTCACACACACACAATGATGTCTACATGGCCCCCCAAGCACACTTCCGAAATGCCGGCTTACAGGTTTCACTGTCACACTTGACACAGTATCATCTGAAATGTGTGATTTATTTAAAGTGGAGGTAAGAGCCACCAATCCGAGTTAATCACCTGGTCTTTTGTTTGTTTTGCAGCATTGGAGCTAAATGAATATGAAAGCATCATTCCAGCTCGCTGTTCGAAGCAAGTGCAGGCTATGGCAAGGCCTACTTGCAGCAGACGTTACCACTGGACCGTTAGCTATCAGCTGGTCACCCAGCATGGTAACACATGTACACACACACACATGCAGGCAAGCATGCACATGTATTTGTGTGTTTGTATCAATTGTATGCCAGTTAAAATTCCGGTTGGTGACTGGCTCAGCATCCTTCTAGGGTAAATATAAATATAACTTTTTGGATGGTCAACAGAGATTGTCTCGTGGAAAGACTGGCCCCCTGCATAAGAATGTGTAATTTGGATCACTGACTTCACAATCACAATATGAGCAGCCTTTCCAATGGTCTGATATAGTAATGTACTCAAGTAGAAAATTATATTTTATGGAATACAGGATATGACTTTTGGGTGCTTAACATGGCATCGGCCCATGCCATTATTAAAATGTATTAAAAAACTCCAATGTGTCTACATAATGAAATGAGCATGAACAGTACGCATCTATTTGTGGCCACAAGCCAGTGGTGAGAGTTCCACATTCTTATGGTGGTTCACCATTGGAGCCATATGATGATGGTGAGCTTGGTCCACCCCTGATCAGAATTTGAACCTATGAATTTCATGTTGTGGGTTAAGTGGTCCAAATATAGTGGCATGTGTCAAATAGGTTGTTTCAATTCCAATAGAAAGCTGTATGTGATGTGTGTGCTCTCACTGCCCAGCTGGCTTGGCGTTGGGTGTGAGAAAGCTGTGCCGTGTGACCGCCGAAGGCGCCCGCCCGACTCTCTCAGTACTGAACGTGCGTGGCTCAGGCAGTGCAGCCGGCCTTAGCAAGATGCAACTATGGACCATGATGAACCTGTGGCAACTCAACTTTTACCTGGACTTGGAGCCACCCTACGAGGATGCACCTGACAGCGGGAGGTGGTGTCTTCTCTTTATACATTGGCCCTGATTACATTGCAAAATTAACCTTGATTCCTTTTCCAGCCATTTAATCATGCTAATAATCGTCTGAAATATTTGAGCAAGCCTAAATGAACATCAAGTTACGACAAGGTGATGTCACATCGCTCGTGATGTCACTCCATGAGGAGGACATCAAACATGATATATCATAGTCATGACTGATATATCCATTGACAAGTTCTGACCGACAACAACTTTATCACATTGTTGTGCGGAATACCATGTAGAAAAATGTCTACTTGTGGAGCAGGCATTAACATGTGTGTGCACCGTGTTACATGTGTGTGCAGGCCGCGTGTTATCCTGCCCTGCTGCACCCCTCCTCCACTGCAGTTTGACCTGGGATCAGCCTCGGCTGGTGCGGAGCCCTCTGTCATACACTTGCTCCTGCAAAACCCTGGTCTGGTGGAGGCTCACTGGTCAGTGCTCACAATTTACCTGACTCAGCTAAGGTGTTCATTGCCTACAACACGATACGATATGTATGGGTTTATACAAATGCTTAAAACAATTCTATCATAAGACGCTGTTAAATAGGGAAGGGATATTAGGTGGACAGATTTAGTCGTGGGATGAGATGATCAGGAATTGTATGTAAACGTAAATTTCGCTCTACGCCGTTGCAGTTTCACAGCTTGTCTGAGTGTTATAAAATAGATGTTAATCACCTTTTAAATAAACATTGTTTATCTAGCAAGGTATTAGTTATATAAGCAGTGACAGTTGAATACATATAGGTGAGGTGTTTATTGCTTATGTGGAAATGTATGAACTAATTACAGTGCAGTATATTGTAAATTCCACTTGGCCAAGTGATGGTGTGGTAGGTTATTGAGTATTAACTCTCCATTTGGAGGTTGTGAGTTTAAATCCTGGGCAAGGGTTGACTCATTCCATTATCCCTTCAGGGTTTATGAGACTTTGTCGGAAGTCATCAGTCATTTCCCATGGAAGACTATGCCCAGATATAAGAATATGAAGTTTATTCTCTAGGCTCAGGACCACCATTCTACATGAGAACTGCTCAATGCTTGTTTGAGTATATGCATAAAACTACACGTGGCCTAACCCACCATAAAATAGGGATCATAGTATCGGCTACAGAAACCTATATTTAAAATGTAAAAATCATTGAAGGATGCGTTACTTAAAGGAACAAAACTATGCGAATAATTTATATTCAGCTGAGTAAGGTATAGGTGAAGCATGCAAACATTTCAGCATTAACCACTGCAGAACTTATACAGTAATTTAAAAATAATGCTGTTTATGTCAAAGCAATAGTCTGGAACAATAAGCCTCTCAGTGTGGATTGACTCTTATTGCCTCTGTGTCCTGACAGGGCGGTGGTGTTCCCTAATGAGAATTCCCTGGAATTGGAGGTGTGGGCAGAGCACATGGACTTGGACGCCCGTGAACTCCGCATTGCACGTCTCCAGAGAGACCAGACATTCACTGTGTTCCCTCGAGGAGGCCAACTCCAGCCAGGGGCTAAGCAAATTGTCACAGTCACCTACAGGCACGTAACTACTCTTTTGCCACATGCCTCACACATGCACAAAGATCTCGTGTTTATATTTTAGACCATAGGAGCAAGTGCTTGTATTAAGCGCCTACTCATAATTTTCTGTCTATCATACCAACATAGACAATTGACGACACATTTTTGGGCACAGGCCTTTGCACGGTCAGTCACAGTCCTGAACTCGTCAGCTGTGGATGGCTCCTGTAACAAATGACACTGGAACAGTTGAGGCATCATCTTATCTTCACCACGGATGCAGTTCGTGTTCTAGGCCTGGTCTCAATAGACCCACATTTTTTAGATTTATTTTGAAGCTGCCAACACCGGCGCGGAGGTGATTCAGGCATCCCTAGATTGCCCGTGGTTATTCTTATCCTGGTGGTAGCTGCTGATATTAGAAACTGCTGACGTTGCTTGCAGTTATGCGTTCTAGAGTTGGAGCCACATGTTCTCTATTGACAAAAGCTATGTAAACGTAGGTGTCCATGGTCTGGCATGACGTTCTGCATGACTAGCTACCATTCTTCTGATGTCCGGAGGAGCAATGCCAGCCAAGAGCAAATGCACCCCTACCAAAGCCGACAGTACAAAAGCGGATTTCCATGCCACACCTAATATATTTACCCACCAGCAACCACTTCATGACCTGTATTGGCAGGACCTTTGGTTCAGTGCATCGCTTGCTTGGTCAATCATAAACAATATTTTATATTTTTTCACAACGCCTGCTCATTCTCACTTGTATGCCAATGCACATGCACTTATGTGCACACACTAGCACCAGAGGGCAGCATTTCTCAACTAATACAACTTTTGAGCAAAACGTCATTCGCTGGTGGTGTGCAGCTGCAGTTAAAACACTATTTCCAATAATACCAATACCTGCCATTCGCCACGAAGTGACGGTGACATCACTACGGCACCCGTGCCAGGCCAGGTGCATTTTGAGGCCACGTGAAGTGTTGAAGGCTCGCTGACAGGTCACAAAACAGACCGAGGTGCCATGGGTTGACTGATTTAGATGACTGGAAGATGCACCAGCTGTGCCCGCTAATGTGCCAACTTGCTGCATTTTAGCCGCCCAGCTCTCCGCTCGTTGTTGTGAGCATCGCTCCTCTGCCCTCCGTTGTTGTTGGAGGGCAACTGCCTCCAGCACTCTTTCCACACACAATTGGACTGTCATGTGCTCAAATTCCATTCTGGGGTCGACTTATTCCGTTGCCCCCTTTGGCATTGAAAGGATGTTTTGGAGTCAATGGTAATTGTTTAGGCAGACTGGTCCCTACGAGGGGGAAGTGGAATTTAAAACACTGACTTTGGGTAAACAGAGATAAGGGCTGCCTGATGCTCATTTCAGCTGCTTGATATTTGACTTTGACTTCACTATCCTTGAGTAAGAGCTTCTGAGATAACTATGATTTCACCGATATGTTGACTCCGTTTTTTATTTTAATTAAAGAGCTATCTGCTTCCTCTTTAATGTGCAATTATTTAGGCATGAGTTTCCAGCATCAGACTGGCTGATGGTGGTGTTCAGGGTCACTCATGGCAGGAGCATACCTGTAAGTATTAATTCAACTCAATTGTTATTGTGGTCTCACCTGTTTTTTTCTGCACTACCACATTATGCTTCTTTGTGTTTTTGTCATATGCTTATATTTGTGAAAAATAACTTACGGTGAATTTATTTATAACTCTAAACTTGTATAGACTTATATATTAATACTCTTTGGTTCTTTCGGTAAAGCCACGTAGATAGAAAAATAATGTAAAAAATAATAAAAAATCACGACGTTTCGATCGCAACACAAGCGATTGTCTTCAGGTGAAAAAATACAGTAGGCAAACTGCTGAGGCAGGAGAAATATACTGCTGAGGCAGGAGAAATATAGCGGAAGAGCTGCTGCAACAGGAGGTTATATTGGTTTGAGATGGGTGCAACCCAAGGGTAAGTGGGCGGGGCTAGAGATTGAATTTGCATGTAAATGTAAGATCGGAGAGCCTGACATACCTCACGACTACGGTGCTGAAGAGGCGGCCATTGTACTGCTAGAGATTAGCATGTCAATCTGTTTTTTGCATGTAAATGTCTCAGCAGTTCACCTGCCGTATTTTTTCACCTGAAGACGATTGCTTGTGTTGCGATCGAAACGTCGTGATTTTTAAAATTATTTTTCTACCTACGTGACTTTACCGAAAGAACCAAAGAGTATGAATTCCTGTAGTCACGAAAGCTCTAAGTCATTATATATAAATTTTTATGTTTCTACCAAACACAAACATATAGTATGGTATATCTACACTTAAAACAAGTATTCCTGGCTATGGTATATGCATAGTGATTACGTTTTAATGTAGTGACAACCTTGACATTTTCTATATGACTAAGCTTGCTTAAGCAGTAGCATTTTATGATAAGTCAGGATAAATAGTCGTCATTTATATCTGAACTTAAATCCACATATTTTTACTTAGTTATGAAACGATACAAATGGTAATACAACTGTATTTTGAATGGACCTTAAAAAATAAAATAAAAATTTAAACTTGCAAATGACTTATCTAGCTGTAAGGAATGTAAATGTGGCTTGATCATGTGCTCTGGTTCTATATAGTAGTGTGCCAGGTGTTATGGTGCACAACTGTAATCCACTACTATTGAGGCAAGATTTGTAGCTCACATAGAGATCATCAAATTGATTGTTGACTATTTTGTATGGATTGTTGAGTATTTTTAATTTTGTCACATGCATTATGCATAAAGTTTCTCTGGGTGCTCCAGATTATTCCCACTAGATATTAGAGATTCATTAAGAAATTAACCAAACATTGCAATGCAGGACCCACACGAACACCTTTATTGAGATTCCATGATGCATTATTCGGCAAATAGTGTATTTGTACAATGTAATTCATTGGGAAATGTAAATGTATTCCGAACGATACTTAATTTGATACTGTGTGTACTGCAGCTCAATCTGGTGGGAGTGACAGTTCCTTCTGATCTACACTACATCCATTACCCATCCCACCAGCATACATTACTGCCTGTGGCTTTGAGATGCCAAACCCCACCCATACAGGTAAGCTCTAGTTACATGAGGGAGTGTGTTTATGGAACTCACTACATGTGCCTCACAGCAAAAAGGACCAGTGTCAGATTCTTTACTGAGGCATCTTTTTGTGTGGTGTTTATATGTTCTCCCCCTCTTTGGCATGGGTTTCCTCTGGGTTATCTGGTTTCCTCCCATCGTGAAAAACACATTGGTGTTGGCCAAACATGCTAATGCAGGACCCTCCTGGAAACGAGCTTTTGGAATCATTGTGACTTTCCCGGGTAAATAGTGGTAATTCGGGGCTCTGGACTAATGCAAGTGGCCAGTGATTTAACCGCTCCGCCTTGAATTTAATTATCAAGGAACCATGGCAAGAAAACCAAAGCTTGAGGCCCCGAGGGGATAGGTGTCTATGGCATCTCGTGCGAAACCCCATATGGCAGATTTGCCCCTTCTAGGAGCCTCCAGAAGTTTTGGACAATAAATGTCGCTAGTCACATGCAATGTCCGAACACTTGCTGGAGAGGCCAAGTTGCCATTCCTACTGCTTGTATCACTTGTTTTTGTATGTATGTGTGTGTGTCGTTTATGTGCGGAGCGGTAGCGTAGCGGTTAGCGTGCTGCGCGACGAACCCGGCGACTCGAGTTTGATTCCCGCTCATGGCCAACACCAGTGACGAGTATCTGTACCGGTCCATGGGCCTCCCCTAGGTGGACTTAGCTTAAAATGAGTACCTGGTGCATTGTGTAAACATCGGCAATGTTGGGACAAGTGCTAACAGCGCTTGCCCTAACAGCACTTTTCCCCAATGGTTTTTTAAGGCTATACGGGAGATATTTGTCTTTGTGTGTGTGTACGCCAGGTGTTTGACCTGTACAATGGTGGAGCGATGCCCGTGAGCTTCTTGGTGCAGCAGGACTCCCTGCGAGTGGTCTGTGACGAGAGCTACTCGCACAGCGTTCTGGAGTGTCTCACCCCCGAGGGGAACATCGCGCCTGGGGAAACTGCACACACCCTCTGGCTCTTCTGTCCCTTAGAGGCCAAAACATACACGGTGATCTTAACCGTAGTGCTACTCACACCCTTCACTGCTGTGTTGTAACTTGCTGCCATGACAGAAAACATTCAGAAGTCGTGCTGGGCAATTCCCATCATCTCTCACACAGAATCTTAATCTGATTATTGGAGTTGAATAACGTTTCGAATTTCATGAGTGTAATTGTGAGTATTTTTGGGGAAACTGCCAAATGGCATATTTAGCCATGATTCCAAGGAATGGTAGTCCACGAATGACCCGTGAAATTCATGTGGATTATTTGGACGAAGGAAATGCATGAATATACATTTACTTAATGACAATGTAGGAATTATTAATAGACACCCGGATGATTTTGTAATGAAGATTTTTGGAATTCCATTCCAATAAATGTATTTAATGTTTCAAAGATCCTTTAGCAAATCCACTTAGAAAACGATTGCTATTCCAACAGTTCCATAATCTCAGAGATTTATATTCGAGATATGTTAGCGTCGTTTTAAACAATTTCGAGTGAATGAAGATTTTAACATGAGAATTACCCATAGGAGAATCAACATATTTACAGGAATTTCCCTAGTATCATTTAAGAATGAAAAGTTCAATGTTAAAGAAGCAATAACAGCCAATGCCAATAATACCATGCACATACGTCTAACGCTGCCATCTGCCGTATATTTGCAACTGATGCTATTAACACCAGACCTCCAAGGTCTGCTCTTAAAAGTATCCCACCATCTGGCTGAAGGTTTTCCTCTTGGTTATTGACCACTGCATGCTATTCCAATAGCACCTTATCCCTTACCTCCCCCTTTTCTGGTGCCCAACAGCATTGCATGCCTTAAAAACAGCTTTCAACTTTATCAGCTATGTCATTAATTAGCCTGTTTTTACTTAAAGACCATAGGTGTTATGGCAATGTGGCTAAAGAAGCCTGTTCAAGTAAGATATCTACTGAAGCAGTTATGTTAATTCATTTTATGGTGGTGGTTTCTGACACAAGGTGATGCACTGCTTGCTGTGATTACAAGACATTTCTTCTCTGATTACATTTTATAAATATCACAATCGGAATATGATAATCAACAAAACTTGCAAATCAGATTAATTACAAATAGTTTAAGAGCAATTACACCAAAGTGTTCTATATTATTTAGAGTAGAGGTCATACGCTCTCGCTCGGTCCTGATTGTGATGCGCCTGCCCCATCATGCAGGTGGATGTGCCAATACACGTCCTGCATGGAGAGTCATCACTGGTTACATTCCGCGGTGTGGGATTTGACGAGGAGCAGACGGACAACACTCACCCAAACTGGGTGAACTCGTTGACCCAGCTGCTACCATCTGCTGCACCCTTCCCACACTTACCCTTACAGGTCCGTACAATGGCCAGCACAGCAGCGGAGAGTGTAGAGAAGCACGGCAGATTACGGCTCAGCAGAGGATGAAATTGCCCCCAAGATTGTGGCATGATAGGGCATAGTACAGAAGTACCAAACTTGGAGTTTGTCGCTATTATTTTGTGAAAAATTCAGCCTAAGGCCTCAAAAAAGACTGCATCTGTAAGCCAACACCTTTTTACTCCCCGCTACTGGTCTGGCTTTAACTAGCGCTGAAGTTTGAAATTATTTTGATATTGGTTAAGGGGTTTAGAACCCCAGTTATAAAACTTGCTATATAAAGATGACCATAGTGAGGCTTGCAAGCTTTATAATCTTACACGGTGAAAATAGAACTAGCTCTAAACACTGCAAAGATTTGAACAATGTACAGCAAGCATTATTATCAGTATGGTACTTGCTGTATACATATAATAATATGTATTTCTATAAAATGCAGTGACAAAATGCCGTAGTACAACATGGTACATTGAAATATGGTACGGCTCAGTAAATAACAGCCGTTTATTCGTGCTGTCAGACACGGTGCATACTTTATACAATGAATGTGCTTCACGTGTTCCAGTTACTTTGTAATTTAACCCATTTATAATTCAACAGTACCATTAAATAGCTTGCAGTAAGACAAAAGGTTTCCTTTCAGTCGTGTTAAAGTAGTTATTGATTTTTGCTTTTATTTGTATGCTTAGCAATCCATTCCATGTAGCAATCTGTCATGGGTAGTGAATGCAATTCTTGTTGGCCGTATGCCTAGTAATCCCTTTTTGTAATTGCGAATGGAAAGCATCATTTGAAAATACACATCCATTGATATTTTGTTCATTTCTTTCATTTAATGTGGTGAAACTGAATACTTTCAGGACTGGCACATGAAATGCATGTTGTGGAGGCTGCCTTGAAACATTTATCCTACTACTCTTAGAATTATCAATTCATTGGAACAGCGTTTAAGTTGGAAATTTCCTATCAACTTAAATGTAACTTGGCCAAGTAGCATTCCGATCAGATTTCTGAACTCACAATTGGAAGGTTGCAAGTTGAAAACCCATTGAGGGATCAAATCAGACGATCGTCCCATCGGGGCCAATAAGTGAGTAGGGGCCGTCCATAAATGACGCCACGCACCTGGGGGGGGGGGGGGGGGGTCAGACATTTGTGACGATGTGTGACAAGGGGGGGGTGGTTGAGAAATGTGACGTCACATCAAAATGTGAAACTTTTAAATAAATATAGAATTGTGATAACAACACTAATTGTTATAACAATACTCCTTCAACATGATAGTGCAGCACCACATTAAATACACGCTACAATGACAATAGTTTAAAGCGATTTGAAGCATATATTATTTTCAAAATGGAAATATGGTTTTGGGGGGGGGGGCAGAGCCTTGTGATGTCATTTTTGAGTGGGGGGGGGTCTGACTTTTTGTGACGCCGTGTGACGAGGAGGGGGGTCAAAAATCGTCCAAAATCGCGTGACGTCATTTATGGATGGCTCTGTACCACTTTGTGCAAATTCAACAGTTGTTGTCCCTTTAAGAGCTATGCCTCCACCATAGCAATTAGGAATGTCCTCAATTAGTTTAGGACCACAAAAGGAGATGAATGCTACAGGATATAGAACAGCTAGTTTGAGTAGGAGTCCTCTAAAATTGACTTCATATTCAATTCAGAGGATAGTACAGGTTTGACGTTATTTCATATGGTTAACCAGTGTGATCACCAGTGGTAATATGTTAATGCCGAAATTATTTAGCCATTTTGCGGCTGCCGGGGAAGTGTTGGTGATGTTTGTGCCATTGCCCTTGAATGGTCTAAGAGGGCAGTGTCGGACAATGTGGTCCATAGTTTGTCTTTGGTGTTCACAGTTGTAACGTGAATTCTCTGTCATTTTCCACCGATGTAGGTGGCCCCATCTTCCATGACATATATAACTCGGTTTATTTCTATGGTTGTCACTTTTGATGCTGGCTTTATAAGTGTTGAGCTTCAACATTTTACCAGAAAAAATATGAATTCCTCAGTATGTCAGAGCCATAGGCAATAATATTGAATTCTACAAATCCTAACTGTGTCTTAGTCTGGTGATCTGTGTACTATTTCATAATTTGGTTTATTATATATGCGCCCTGAGAACGATTGTCTAAGAGTGCTTTATACATGTAAATTGTGAAATAAATTATTATATTTCACAAGTGTATGTGGGCAGTAATCACGTATATCCGTCTCCTCGCTTTTTAATAGACTATTAATATGAAACTATAATGAAAATAAAACCATGACAATTGTATGTGTCAGACATTGTGGTGTTATGGGAGTTGTAATGTGTTTCAGTCATTTGACTTTCTGGCAACAGACAAAACCTATTTAATTTCTTCTTGATTGATTCCCACCTAGTATTGGAGCAATATATTTGGTCGCGATAGGTATTGTGTCAATACATCACAATATTAATCGCAATTGAATTTTGAGATTGCTTGCGTTCCTGAACACATCATAGCCCAATACAGCAAGTCATTTGTCCATAGACTACATACATGTGTGACGTATTCATAATCACCGTTTTTGGGTTTAGATCGCGTTATTTATAAATGTGTCGTAACCCTCCAACACCCGACACGGCCAATCAGTAAAAAAGTGTCACGTTGACAAAAGACAAATAGTTCACTGCTTTAGCCCACCGGTGTGTTGAAGCGTGAAACCACAAAATTTACAATTTGAGTACGCCGTTTCGCTCGCTGGTAATTGCATCCAGCATCATCGGGCAATTCGCCAGAATGGTGAGGCTCTACTCTGTCTCCCGTTCTTATATAGAGCAGCAGCAGGGTGACATCATCATTAACTCATCAACTCATCAGGTGCAACGATTTGAGGTGGGGGGGTTATTGTAATTATATACTAGATTAGTAATCAGGCAGTTGTGACGTAATTACACTGAGTGACATCACAGTACCGCCTTGTGCATTATACCTGTGTCTCGTGCAGCTGTCACACCTGTCTGTGGAGCAGCTCAGCTTTGGGGAATTGCCCGTGTACAGCAAGTCCACCCGAATTTTATTCCTGAGCAATACATCCAAGGATAGGGCAGTGTTCTTCATCTGGCGTCATCCTTCACACGTGGACACTGAGGTGAGGCATATATATAGTCACCCAGACAGATTGGCACATGTACTTTGGCAGGATAGTTCGTGAGAGGGACAACCCAAAGCAACAAGTAGACATTCATATTACTTATCATAATTATATGTTTGTTTTTGGGTGGAGAAGGTCATTATCACATTGCACTATGAACCCAACGACCTGAGTTTGATGACATTATTGTACATATTAAGTTAATACAACGACTGTACAGTCATGTCAAGTTTGACAAAATCAAATACAATAAATACTAATCGTATACAGTACTTCTCGAGTGATTATAGGTACACATCAGAACATAAATGTTTTGTTATAATTTTCTGCAGTTTATCGCTGAATACTTAATTTCGGTACACTGAAGAAAAGGATGATTATTCATCACATAATGAGAACATTTAAGCTCGGTCAACTTTTAATCTTGTTCATAATTATTTCTTACTTAAGAAATAATTTAGAAATAGTATTCTTTGTTCGCTGTGCCAGAACACCAGCCTGGTATTATCAAGTGAAAGTTAGATTAGTGTCCGAGTATTCAAATATTGAGTGGTGCTCATCTCTGTTGATGGTCCACAGCTATTGGTGGAAAGTCCACATTCTAATGGCAGGGATAATTTTTCTACAGGACACCTATTAACTTTAACTAAATTGGTACTGTCACCACGGGATCGTGTACTGAGTCAATCCCCACCCAGGTTGTAAACTCAACCTTCTGATTGTGAGCCAAGTGCTCTACCCACAGTGTCACATGGTTAGATATATGCATGTTGTACTAAACAAATAAACAATCAGTGAAAATGTATACATTTGCCATTTAGTATGTATTTAATTATCCTAAGATTAATCAAAATGCTGTTTAAAAAAACCATGAACAGGATGGGTAATTCATTTTCGAGAGATGTGGAAGGAGGATGCTGCATGCCACCAACGCTCTGAAAATAGGACGGCACGAGAGGGTGAGTGCCTATGTGCATGTCAAGAAGCGTGGTATGTCTGTCTCTCAACAGGTGCTGAACTTAGAGCCCAAGGAAGGGACGCTGGACCCAGGTGGAAGTGTGCTCTGCAAGCTCACTCTCAGAGCCCTTGGTCAACCTATTTTATATGATCTCGACCTTGTATGTGAGGTAAGGTCGTGCCCTAATTGTACACTTTGGTTTCTTCTCACAGTGACTTACAAAGTAAACAAGGGCAAGGTAGAATTTGTTTGTGAAATAGACAAAGCTCATTGCCTTGATAATTCAGACATAAAGGAATAGAGCATTGCCAATATGGGAATTGGATCAATAGCTCTCATCTCCAATGGAGGCCATGACAGGAGCCATTCACTTTATGGGATAGGGCTGTTTACTTCTTACAAAGTGGTACTTATTTTATTAATTTCTGAAAGATGATTGCATGAGTTGACCGTAGAACCGTTGAGAACTCGCAACATTCTGATTGTGGGATAAGCACTTAAATATACCTCCAGGCCAGCAACTCAGATTAAAATGTGTACAGGTAGTCCCCGACTTACGATGGTCCGACTTACGATATTTCAATCTTATGATGGCGATAGCGATATGACAAAATTGTAAAATATTTAACATTTCTCGCGGCAGGCAAACGCAGCAGCGTACGAGGTACGATACTGTACGTTGGGACGCTGCCGGGATGTACTGTACGCATATAGTTTATACAGTACAGTACTGTAAATTGCTCTGTTTTGCTAAATTATCACCATTCTTTAAGACTCCTGGGTAGGCTAGGCCATTTTCGACTTACAATATTTTCGACTTACGATGGGGTCGTTGTAACGCATCTCCATCGTAAGTTGGGACTACCTGTACTTGCAGCAGCATGTCAACATATATAGAAGTAATTCAGCCTTATATGCATGTTGACCTTAATAAGTACCCACTACCAGCACTTTCTTCTACAGTGTGCGAGGCTAAATGTGTGTTTTGTGGGATCAGGTTATTGACATGATGGAGTTCCAGGCATTTACATCACAACAGGCTAAGAGGGACGCTGAGCATAAGCGGCAGGAGGTCGAGTTTACCATTACTGAGCACGACCTCCTTCCACCGGCTGCTCCAACATCCACGGCCTCCCAGGTGACATCATTGTAACACATTTACGAGGAAAATATATTTATAAATGACCTTGAGAGTTAATATAAATGGTCACACCTCATGGTTTAGCATCGTAAACAGAAAATGTGAACAGTGATTGATAAGGGAAATGGTCATACTTGGCAACATGGGAATGGATGCACTCTTATGAATGGAGCACACCAACGTGATACCGACTTTCAAGCATCACGCAAAACTGGGTACAAAGATCACACAGCCATTATGCATTTTGAAAAAAACCATCAGCAGTTCCTGAAGAACTGCATCATGCTCCACTTGTGTTTGGTCACAATCTGTTATTTGGCCTATAGACTTGGCCAAATAACAGACTTTATATACCTTTGTATATGTAGTTGGTTATCAGGATGTTTACGTCCACTTTCTAACCTATTTTTTTTTTATACATTTTTATACTGGGTGACAGCAATGGAAATTCAACCATTGGTGCATAATAGCTCAATTGGAAACCTAATAACCACTTGAATATCCAGCCTATAGTGAGATTGATATGAAATACATATATAGTCTAGTGTAATTACATATATAGTCTAGTGTAGTGCATCACACGTTTATTTAAATGTTGTTGACAGGCTCCAGAGAAGTTAACAAACCATCAATCACCAGTGTTGAGTGGCTCCAGCAAGCATCTGAACAAGTACAAGGTTTGTACGGAAACTACATGTTGTGTTATAGCACCAATTTATCTCAATTTGTTAACACTAATTAATGGCATTGCCCAAACATCTCAATATAACATCCTCATTAAAAAAAACTTTCAAGACTGTGAGGATTTTATGGATAATTAACTGACATTACTGTATAACATACCAACACAAAGTGAGTATGAAAGACTGAACGGGCGACATCCACACACACACCATTGGAACCTCATTTGCCAGTAAAAATATGATAATTGTTTTTTTACCCTTCTATCTGGCAACAAAACTGACACCTTTTTTTTTTACAAGGAGTCATGTTTACATAGACCACAATACCTGCAGTCATAATGCAAACAAAAAACATAACTCTGATAATGTGCACTGTCCTTGAAGTTGATTTGTCCACACCCGAGACAGCCTAGTCTCACATGGGTTGGACCAGATGACGCCAAAAGGCGCCTTTTGGCGTCATCTGGTCCAACCCATGTGAGACTAGGCTCTAAGGAAAGCTGTCTCGGGTGTGGACCAATCAACTTCAAGGACAGTGCACATTATCAGAGTTATGTCTTTTGTTTGTATTATGACTGCAGGTATTGCGGTCTATGCAAACATGACTCCTTGTAAAAAGGTGTCAGTTTTGTTGCCAGATAGAAGGGTAAAAAAACAATTATCATCCACACACACAGTTGCTAAACTATTAGTTTTAATACTCCGAGGTGTAGTGTTCTATGTTGCGGAAGTGTCCTTGAATGACTACTTTGGCTGTGCTTAATCTCCCCTTGCAGGCACTGCCTCCAATTGGTGCAGAGGAGAACGGGGAGAACTCAGGCACCAGGAGTCAGCGGCGTCAGAGGAGAAGCTATCGGAAGGAGCGAGAGGAAATTACCCAGCCAGAGCTTCCCAGGCCCCAGCTTTTACACCTGGGTGTGTCGATCCGGACCCACTCGATCCAATCCTTCGAAGCACAATTCTCACAGCTCATGCCTGCTGTACACATATCGAGGTAGGTTTTCTCAATTTGATATAAACAGGAAATTGTACAAACTATGTGTAATTGATATTCCTGTAACAAATCAATCGCCGGAATTTGTTTTTATTTGTGTGCGATGAATTGTCACAATTTAGGGTTGTGATGTGATCAAACACAATTGATTATTTTTAAAACATTGTAATGAATACTGTATCATCTCGTAAATGCAAAGGTTAACAGGAACCCATTACAATAACCACATAGGAATCAAAATACTCTATTCTCACATGCACTATGATTGTGTTTATCATAAGTGTAACAATCAGTATCAATCAATGAATCGATGCATCATTACACCCCTAAAAATTCCATCTGTAAATTACTAACTAGATTACAATATTATAAATGGTACAAATGAGATGAAAACAACAATCGAGACAGACAGTACAAATCACAGGGACAATACACGTAAGATGGAGAGTACAAATGAGACAGAAATATGAGGCAAAAAATACAAAGGAAACAAAAGAGGTTTCAATCTCAACCCTTATTAGTGGGAATGTATTGAATTGTTGGGGTTTGAAAAGTTACGAAAATAATATAAATGGTACAATTTTTTTTATCACGATTGATTTATTCCTGTGTTTTTCATGGGTATGTGGATGAGTTTAATATGAACTACATTCCTATATGAAAATCTGGAAATGTTAAATACAAGCAAAATGGTATCTGCTTAACTTTGAAGCACATGAGAAGTGACCAGCACATGCATTTCCTTTTTATCTCTGTCCGGTGTTGATTTTTTTGTCAGGATTTCTGACAGTGGTGGTTGCTTGCGCCATCCTGCAGCCAAAGACATGAAGGATGGAGCGAAATGCCACATAAACGATGACGTGCATGCCTTCAGCCCCCTTACAGATGAGCAGAGAGAGCTTCTGCCTCTTGTGCTGTCCAACCTGCTCAAGTAAGGGCCAGATAAAATGTTTTTAGTGTACAGCAAAAACTCATGTTTACAAATTTACGTTCACACAATAGAGTACTGTACACAATTGTAAATATACCTTAGGTTACAGGAAATATGAAAAGTAATCCCTGAAATTACATGGTAAGTCTAATCATAAAACTGAGTCTTTGTATCATGGCATCCTGCTAATAGCACGACTATAATATCTTTGGGATTAAACCATTTTAAATAGAATCCACTGAGATGTACGTGTTCCTAACTGGTTGATTGTCTGCCACTGGGTTTACCACAGAAGCTTGATGGATGATAAGAGCTTCCACCAGGCTCTGGCACATCTGGAGAAGGAGCCAGTGTCATTCTACAGACAGTTCAGCATCAGGGATGAGACACAACAGCGGATTGCTCAGGAACACACAGACGTCTCCAGTGAAGAAAACATAAGCGGGATGGATGCGACTGAGATCTGTCCTCCCAGCGCTAACCCTGAGCTGACAGCATCTGCACCGGTCGTTAAGAATTGCAACATCACCAGTTTTCCCAATTCATGTTTTAAATGGCAAACGTGACTTTGTGCTAGTTTACAACTATTTTCAATACTCAACATAACTATGCAATATAACTTAGTGTCATTAAGAGTGCATAGTCTGTTTATAAATGATCGTGATCAAATAAGTACATATTATAAAACAGTGGTGTATATCAAAAAATGTTGATTTGTAATGTTTTTTCAAATATATTTAAACATTTGTTCAAACTTAATTTAGTTTAGTTAAGGCATTTTATAGGTCTAAGGGGGCATGCATAATCTTGTGCCTCCCACAAATTTAGAGGGTGAGTGTGTGTATTGCTGATGTTTACAGAATGGCAACAACTGGAACAAATATGAAATGGAGAGCAATGTATTTGTAAGAAGGGAGAAGATTACACTGCTGCAGCCGTATGAGAAGGAGGTCTTGTGGAAGGATCAACTAAAACGGTGAGGAGATACTTCCCCTCTGTATAAACTCTTCAAACAGTAACTTGCATTTCGAAACCAATTCAGTATCACAAGAGATAGCGTTATGCATTTTACAATTGCGGTCGCTTTAATAGCAATTGTAAGCATATTAGGTTTTCCATGTGACTGCTATTTGGATAGTTTGTTTTGCAAGCACTTGGGCATTACGAAATCCTATTTTTTCAGGTCCTCACAATTTCCAGAGGACTGTTCTGTATAACAATCCAGTGTTTAAACTAGGCATGTTTGCCATTTGCCTTACCCTCAGCATTGCTCTCCTCAGCATAATGGATATTTCAAACTAACATAACCTCACTCTGCTGACCTTATTTGATTGAGACCAGCAGGGTGAGGTAAGGTTGATGCCATTTATCTTTATACTGCAGGAGCCAATGCTGTTAGTGGAAAGCTATTAAGGTCTGACCAACACCTTGTCAACTGCCTTTGTCACCCAAGTGACAAATTGCATAATATGTTAATGCTAAATCTTGACTTAAAGCTGTCGTGACTGCAGGAATTCATATTCTTGGGTCTTTTGGTAAAGTCACATAGATAGGTTCAAAGAAAATAACAAAAAATATCCGAAAAACTACAACGTTTCGATCGCAACACCAGCGGTCGTCTAACAGGAAAAGGGGGGTTAGCTTCCAAGGCAAACTGTTTATAAGGGTTTGAAATGGGCGTAGCCCAAATGTCAGCAGCCAATGATAATGTAAGTGGTGGGCAGCCAACCCGACGGTGGTTGGTTTTCCAACAATCAACCTGGCAGCCCTTTGATTATCATTGGCTGCTGACATTTGGGCTATGCCTATTTCAAACCCTTATAAACAGTTTGCCTTTGAAGCTAATCCCCCTTTTCCTGAAGACGACCGCTTGTGTTGTGATCGAAATGTCGTAGTTTTTTGTTATTTTCTTTTAACCTATCTACATGACTTTACCGACAGACCCAAAAATATATATTAATGCTAAGGCCAAGTCATCATCGAGGGGCCCAGGCCATAACTGTTGTTGTGTGTAAACAGGGATTAAACCTCGGCTACCTTGACCATAGCAGAGCATGAAAAACTGCTACAACACACTAATCACCACATACCTATTGTAAGCACATCCTCACTGACCTAAGGCAAAACTGTAGTTGGAAGGTAGATGAATAGATATTTTGATTTGTGCACATTTTAGGGGGTACAGTGCACATAATATCCTTATGATCCACATGCTATATCTAGTTCAGTAGGGTGGTGGCACTTATTGTCCTTTCAATAAAAAATACAGTATTGGGATTTGAATGGCAGTGGAAATAGAGATTAGTGCTGCCCTACAATTGTCTGAACAGTTTGACACTTTGGCATATGCATTGCAGCCTTGCCCCTTGTGTATTCTTTGGGTGGGTATGTGTCTGGACTTTTGGTGATGTACTATAGATTGCCGGAGTTGCGTAACCTGTTGGAGTTAGTCCTGGAAAACACCCTTGCCAACATCGTGACGGAGGCGAGCAATGGAGAGGTGATACTCACCTCACGCCCACGATTCATTGCCCTGCCACCACCACCTCCATCTGCCTTGCCCAGGTGAGCAGCCGTTGTATGGAAACTGCCTCAACTATCATTTTCACTGGGGGAATTGGATAGTGGACCCAGGTCAAACATTTCACTTGTTTTTTAATTATCTATTTCTCGAGTCCAGAATATAATTTGATATGATAACCATTGCTGAATGCCAGCTTAGTGATACTTAGAAATAAAGTAATGTGCATTGTGTAGTGTGCTAGTGTAATATCCAGCCAGGTGGCAATATGGTTAAAGTACCTGACTCATTGTCAGAATCTTGGGAAGTTAACAGTGGTTGTCAAATTGAGAAATTGGTCCCTTTCTAGATTTGAAGTTTTCGTGACTGCAAGGATCCATACTCTTTGGTTCTTTCGGTAAAGTCACGTAGGTGAAAAAATAAAAATAAATTAATTAAATCACGACGTTTCGATTGCAACACAAGCAATCCTAATCAGGTGTGACAACCACAGCAATTTGTTTTACTGAAGTGGGAGAGATGCCGGAGTTAAGGGGTTTATATAAGTCAGAGAGGACGGTGGGGGAATAGGGGGAGGGGGAGTGTTGCGTGTGCGCTAGGGACTGGAACGTGAGACTGGGCAGGGGGGGGGCAGGGGGGGGGCAGGGGGGGGAGGGGGGGGGAGTGGGCGGGGCTAGAAGTACGGTGCCTGGAGGTGCGAGGGGGAGAGGGAGAGCAAAGCACCGACAACGATTGCAGGAATTTGGAATATCATCATGTGAGGGCAATCAATGGAGACAATCACTACCCAGTACTTGAGTATAGAGACACTTGGAGGTTTTGAAGGTAAATATGTATATATGTGAGGAATAAAAACGGCAACCTGACCATTAATGAGCTCACCGCTATGGCTTCCATTAATTGTTCAACATCACTAACTGCCCACAGCCTCTCCCAGCACATGATTTTGTCATCGACCGAGCGGCACACACAGACTCCACGGAGCGGCAAAGGGGCCTCCCTCTCTTCCAAGGAGCTCCAGAGCATCAGCCCAGCTGGCAGCAAGCTCACACAGCACAGCCTCAACACAGCTGACTAGGGCAGCTGTGCTGTCGAGAGGGGAGTGGTGCGGCCGAAAAAACAGAGCTGGCTGCTTACCAGACTTGTCTGTATTCACAGACATGCTTTAGTGCCGGTGTACTTTCCTGTGTGTACCGCAATGGCCAAAGAAGTAGCTCAAGTTAAAGTGTCCCCTTGCCTGAATGAGGAGGGCGACATCAGTTCAAATGAGCAGGGAGACACAAGTTATTCTATTTGGAGTTGGCTCAGTCCACCATTTATTGGGGTTAACAAAATTAGTACATCTTTGTGGAGTCAACAGTAGTCATTTTGACTTACCACCATGAACACAGAGCTACAACTGGAGATGATCACTTCGCAGTTGTTCGTTTGAGTAAGGAGACACTTCGACTGTGAATTGATTTGTGGCTTTAATCCCATATCAATACTTGATATTGCATGGAATGGTTGCCCTGTAACAGTACTTGTCATTTGATATGAGATTCAAGCAGCTTATTCTTAATGGGAAGAATTAAATATCTTACCTATATAGCACATGAGTGTCATGGGAGTTGACCATATCCTGGTTGAAATGTAATCAAAAATACATTTAACTTATGTAGCAAATATATAAGAATACATTTTGCAAACCAATTCATTAGTTAGAGTTGTTGATTTTGTCATTGTTATGAAATATTTTGCAATACATTTTTGGAGATTTATCCTAGAAAAAGAATAAAAACGTGATTATTAATTAAAAACATGTTTTTGTCATTGTGAATATAGTACTATTAAAAAATGTTGTTTAACTTACAATTACCCCTCCACCACCCAAACTCAAGATACTTGTCCTTATGGGGTCATATGAGCAACACAGGGATCTTTATGTGAATGTGTTATAAATAATGTCTAACTCGTAACATCATTGTGATTGAGAGTAACCACAAACAGTGTTTATAAAAAGAAGACTTGAGTCTCAGCTTTCCTGGATAGATAACATCATTAGCAGCAGACAGCATTGGCAGCAACAGAATCATATAATGCAGCAGCAGTAGCATCAATGATGCACACCTGTGGTCCAGTGAATTGGAGGCAAGGGTTGGTAAATCACGCAGGGATGCGGAACTCCCGTACCCATTGGGCTCGAGGTGTCCAAATAGCAGTCCAGCAAGTCAGTTCGTGTACCCTCCCGTGTAGAGCTTTGAATGCCATCTTGTATTGTTGATTTTTCTCACAGCCACAAACACACATGCCTGGAAAAATAATTTACATTTAAGCACTTATACAAGTACATTTATTTTATCATTGATTAAATGTAAGGTGTAGTATTATTTAATTAAATAATTACATACTATTAAATTAAATAATGCGCATTTTTTTACTCGCCTATTTTAATAGTTCAGTAATATAAAATCATAAACGATTCAAATACTTTCAAATAGAAATAGTTCCAATGAATGTGGCATTTATGATATTGGCTTCGTTCAGAACGTTCCAAACCAGCTGTAAGGGGTCACATGACCTATAAAACGGTGCTTACTGGTGCCATACTTATTACATATGGATCGTAACATTCATGCCAAGTGTGCCTACATGACACATTGTGTACTCGAGTCTGTATCTCGGTGTTCCAAATATAAAATGGGTAGCACTCATCTTTGGCAGTGCTCACAATTGCGATGGGGGGGGGCATTCCCCCCATATCAATACAATCTTTATTTTACGTGCCAACATCGTCCTCAATAAAAATGAGCATCGGTGCACATTACAACGGGAACGGTAGAGGGGGCATAGAGCAACAGGGATGAAAAGAGAAACTTGTAACGCCCTGAGCGGCTAACACCGACTGAGCAAAAGTAAAGTGCAACCGTGCGCAACGAATAGCATAAGGTAAGAAATATAGTAAATACCAAAAATATGAAAATCACTTGACATTTTCCGAAGTGGTACTCAACTACTGTACTCGGCATATCGAGTCCGGAGGGAAGAGCCGATTTGATCCATATGCATCGGAGGCGAAACTAAATACATTTTGGAGGGTGGGCAGGTAGGTACATCGGTTATATCAGAGGGTAGAGAGAGAGACGGAGACGTCCCTATACATGTTACAGGTACTTGAATATTTAAAATGTTGGAAACTCCTCATTTCTATGGCGACGATCAAATCCATCCGCAAGACGACCACTGACACAAACACGTATCGCCTAAGGAACCCATGATTCCACCTCGGGGACACCACGCCCTTTAGCGGGGATGCCCCGACACCGTTTGCCGAGCACGAGGACGCCCGCCAGCCACCAAGCACCGCTTGCGGCGCCCACGTGTACGTGACGTCACACCGGGGAACTCCTCACCCCCACGTCACTCTTCTCTCTATATATGGCATTGTGACGTCAGATACGGAGGCGTGACTTGTGGACGTGGGCGGGGCCCTTTGAGTCGGAAGAGCGGCGGCGCGAGACGCTACTCGCAGCCGGCAGAGGGGGGGGCAGCGCGCGACGCAGGAGGGCAGCGCGCGAGGAGGAGGAGGGTGGGGGGATAACACGTGGACCGCGGGGGCAGCACGTGCACTGGACCGTGGTGGTGGTGGCAGTACGTGACGAGGAGGGCAGCACGCGTTGAGTGGGCAGCAGAGCGGGGGCAGCTCTTGCGCCTCGTCTGCGCGCTGTCATGTCATCATCCCGTGGGCCGCGGTGAAATGGAAGACGATGTCGCGCTGCGGGAGCAGAATTTCCACAATCGAGTGCGGGAGTGGGTGGTAAGTGCGGGCACGGCGGCTGTGTGGTGGTGAATGGGTGTGAGTGGTGTGGTGAATGGGTGTGAGTGGTGTGGTTAATGGGTGTGAGTGGTGTGGTTAATGGGTGTGAGTGGTGTGGTTAATGGGTGTGAGTGGTGTGGTTAATGGGTGTCAGTGGTGTGGTTAATGGGTGTGAGTGGTGTGGTTAATGGGTGTCAGTAAGGTGGTGAATGGGTGTGAGTGGTGTGGTTAATGGGTGTGAGTGGTGTGGTTAATGGGTGTGAGTGGTGTGGTTAATGGGTGTGAGTGGCGTGGTTAATGGGTGTGGGTGGTGTGGTGAATCGGTGTGAGTGGTGTGGTTAATCGGTGTGAGTGGTGTGGTTAATGGGTGTGGGTGGTGTGGTTAATGGGTGTGGGTGGTGTGGTTAATGGGTGTCAGTGGTGTGGTTAATGGGTGTCAGTAAGGTGGTGAATGGGTGTGAGTGGTGTGGTTAATGGGTGTGAGTGGTGTGGTTAATGGGTGTAAGTGGTGTGGTTAATGGGTGTGGGTGGTGTGGTGAATCGGTGTGAGTGGTGTGGTTAATCGGTGTGAGTGGTGTGGTTAATGGGTGTGGGTGGTGTGGTTAATGGGTGTGGGTGGCGTGGTTAATGGGTGTGGGTGGCGTGGTTAATGGATGTGAGTGGTGTGGTTAATGGGTGTGAGTGGTGTGGTTAATGGGTGTGAGTGGTCTGGTGAATGGGTGTGAGTGGTGTGGTGAATGGGTGTGAGTGGTGTGGTGAATCGATGTGAGTGGTGTGGTTAATCGGTGTGGGTGGTGTGGTTAACGGGTGTCAGTGGTGTGGTTAATGGGTGTGAGTGGTGTGATTAATGGGTGTGAGTGGTGTGGTTAATGGGTGTGGATGGTGTGGTGAATCGGTGTGAGTGGTGTGGTTAATGGGTGTGAGTGGTGTGGTTAACCGGTGTCGGTGGTGTGGTTAATGGGTGTGGGTGGTGTGGTTAACGGGTGTCAGTGATGTGGTTAATGGGTGCTCTTGCTATTCATAATGAGTGCAAGTAGGGGGGGGGTTAATACGTGGCGTGGTGCTTAAATGGCTGTAAAGTAGTACGGTCAGCCATGTATATTTCCATTTTTATGTCAAGTTTTCGATTGTGTCGTGGGTAAATGGTTTGCGAGCCATGGTTAATGGTCGGTGTGTGTGATTGTGGAGACGATTGGTGTGATGAGTGGTGGACGTCCTTGCCTGGAGGTGTGTGGTGATTAGTGTAGTGCTGATGGTTGGTGCGTTACGGTGTGACACTGCACGTGGTCATGTATCGCTTATCAGTAGAGTGATGGATGTTGGCCTGGTTAGTTCGATGTGGTTCATATGTTGTGTCGCTGTTGGCTTATTTGCTCGACACGCGCTGGTTAATGGTTGATTAGCAGTATGCTGATGTTCATGCGTGTCAATCGTGGTGCAATTGCCACGAATTGGGTTGATGATTAATGGGATGTGATTGTCAGGGGTCTTGTGGAGTTGCAGTCTTTGCAGTTGGGGCGCTTCGGTGGCGAGATGTGAACTACCTCGCCTGCTATACAGGAAGACGTGGGTTCGATCTCGACCCTGTGACGCCTGCTGGATATTTGGAGTTTGCAAGCCTCTGTTCCCGTGGCCGCGTCGATTTTTCTCTAGGTCCTCCTGTTTTCCCCTCCACATTTAGAATCAACATACGTCTAGAGTACTGTATTTGGCTGCTCGAAATTTCCACGTGACAAGCCACTTCGCTGAACTATCACGTGTGGCAAGGTCGCATCAAGCAAGGTCCAGCTCAGTGGACCTTGGCTGGCTTCTGGTTTCATACCCATGTGGCATGAATTCAGGCATCGCAGCTGCGGATTGCATAATGGAGTGCGAAGAGAAGCTGTGGTTTCTTTGGGACAATACCATGGGGATCCGTGACGACCTTAAGCAGTGTTTCAAATATACATTTGGAACTTATTCACATGAACCTCATGGCGGTACCCCGGGGTACCATAGTAGCCCGGCTCTGGCATAATGTCCGTGATGCAGTCATTTTTAGTCTGTTGATGGTCGGCGATGCGGCAATCGACTCATCTCGACGAGCTGTACTCACGATGCACCACTACGGTGCGTACACGAGCGTACAGGGTTTCAGTGCAATCGTCCTCGCTGCATTTTGACATCGCAGAGTGGCACTGATTTCGGATTGATTGGTACCCCAGTCGCGGAGTGAAGTACACCCCTGGAAAAAATAGTGTCCCAGAAATATAATATTTAATTGCCTCGGCCATTTATTATAATTTGGTACCCCAGGGTGCTGCCATAAGGATCATATAACAAACAAAAGGCAAAGATCCCTCCTCCACCCCCTGTGTAGCCTTCAGAGACTTTTGGAGGAATGTGCTGTTAGCGAGCAGCTATGAACGACGGGGTGAGTGGCCAGCACCACGCCCGACCACCTTTGTCTCCGCAGTGGCGATGTTTACACACTGCACCAGGTACTCATTTGAGGCTGAGGCGACCTAGGGGAGGCCCAAGACTAGTTCAGATAATCGTCCAGTTGTGATTCATGGACCTGGAGCACAGCACCACCCGATCAGATACATGATTAACTTCATGTGCAATCCCACCCTAAGCTCTCCTCCAGCTGGTGCTGTAATCACATGGACAATAGTGATGTTTTTCCCATGCTTGCAAAATGCACAATTATAACCGCACTTACAACCAGTGATTTGGCACTGGCTTAACATTATTGGTGCTCCAAGTCCTCAACAAATAACGCCATATTATGTTTTTCTGTACAGACCAATATTGTATTTCTTACACTTTCTATTACCTTTTGCAGAAAGACAGATCTCTTGCCGTAACTTTTATCTTTGTATTAATATCCACACATCCGTTTGTTTTTACGTTGAGATCTCTCAACCCTTAGGGACTGGGATGGCGATTTACCTCGCAAAATGGTGCCGGTGGCCTGGGGGATGTGTTCAGTTTTGGTAAAACGAGCTGCGGAACAATGTGGAAAAAAAGGCGGTCTGTGATGGCCAACTGAGCTGTAGGATTCAGCCAATATCTATTTCGCTTGCTGATTCTTCCCGGCCCAACTGCTGTTTCTTACACGAACTGTAAATTACGTAACAATATTGCATACCCTTATGTTTGTCTTCATGCATATTTGCTTTTGCTTTCCCATTTCAACATGACCCAATCTTCCTGGCCATCGTTTGCTATGTCGCCATCTCTCTCTGGAATTTACCAGTTCTTGTACGGCAGCATTACACACTGGAATGTCAGATTTTGTGACTAATCCAAATTCTCGCTGTATGGATTTATGGAAGAGTGCGGTTGCGAGGTGCGGAGTGGTTGGACCATAGCACAGCACCTGTTGTAGGATTGTAGATCACTGGCTGAGGGCCACCAGCACAGCCAAATGCTCATTTGAGCAGGGAGACACGATTCTGCTTGACAAAGATAGTGCCTCAAGCAGAGGTAGCAGTGGATTATTGATTTATCACAATGCTGGGTGCCGCGGGGCCGAGATTAACTCACTCGCCTGGTATGCAGGTCGTGGATTCGATCCCAACCCTGACGCCTGTTTTTATGGAATTTGCGTGTTTTCCCTTCGTTTGCGTTGGTTTTTGTCCGCACCTCCGGTTTTCCTCTCCACATTTAGAAACATTTGTATTGAGTATTTGGCTGCTATAAGTTTCCATATGATAAGCCACTTCGTTTAGGTATCATTTGTGTTCAAGTCGCTTCTGAAAAGTAACTCTATAGCTCGGTGGGCATTACCTGGTAAAATAAAACCAAAAAGTTGAAATAGCTCTATGAACCCAGCTATCTGAGCTTGATTGCTGGCTTCGTCCAGCATCAGCGGTGAGTGATGTCCTGGGACCTCTCGTCACCTACTGCTTCATCACCTCACACATCTGACGTGGTAAACGACAATCAAATAACCCTCATGGCCAACACAGTGCGGTAAGGCCTTCATCCAGAAGTGTATGTGCAAAGCTGTAAATTATTATTATTATTAGAGAAACATGTCAGTGTGTTCACCTCATTTCAGGCCACATTGGCATCTGTGATGCTTTGGTGATAACTTTCTGATGGCTGTACAATGTTGCACTGCATCGCGTGCTTTCAGATGCGCTTTTGCGGCCGTCTGGAACGCTCTTCCTTCTGATATTAGGAAGCCACTGGAGCTATGCACTTTTAAATGTAGATTCAATACTCATTTATTTGAAACTGCTTTTGAAGTTTAGTTTTATGTCCTCCCTCGCAGCTCTGAGTCGCACGTTTGGCTACGTATGGCGCGAAAGAAGTTCAACATGCGTACGCGCAAAAAAACAGTACATCTGTTTTTTTTTATTTATCACGTCATTCGAGCATTTGTGTCTAGTCTCTTCATAAATGAGTCATTGCTTTGAGTTATTGGCTGCTGTAGCTTATGCATATTGGTTTACAATGGGAAGAGAATGTAATGAAATTACTCTTGGCTCTTAACTATGACACTTAACCAGAAACACCAGAATATGTTCTTTTCGATAGCAATTATAATATTTAGACCTGTAAAGTATTAAGATTAAATATTTTAAAAGTATGAGTGGTGTGTGGTAATGAAATCGAGTTCTTGACTCCCAATTGGAAAGTTATGAATTACTTCAAATTCTGGTTAGAAGTTGGCTCAACCATCATCCCCATGGGTTCGACAAATGGTGACCATTTTCAGTCAATCTTCAGATGTTATTGTATAAACTGGATCCAGTCATGGGAATGTGAAGTTGGCACAACTGGATGAGGACGACCAAAATATATCTTGTGTATTATTATGCTTGTTGACCCGAGAAAGCCTTAATGAATGTCATGAGTATTTTACAAGAGGGTCCTGCCAAGTTTTGCAGTCGGGGGCAATGATTTCTATGTATAATTCAAATTGATTAATTTTGGAGTAATTATTCAAATTTGGACCATGACGCCCGCACATAATGGACCCACTCTTTGTAAATGACGGTCACGAGTTCTCTAATGTCCACTGTGAGGCAGACGGCGCATGTTTTTGTTTTACAGTTAATTCACCTGCAGTAATAACCAGGGTAGCCGCCGGATTTGAATCGTGAACCTCCAGGACAGCAGAAAATGCCCAAGAGTAGGCCAATGTGTGCCCGCGTCATGGGCCAAATTTTTTGTAAATTTTACAATTTACCTGAATTTTTTTACATTTTATTTACACACAGAAATCATTGCCCCCCCACCCCCACTGCGAAAACTTAGCAGTTACCCTCCTGAAACTTAAGACGAAAAGTCTTAAAAAGTCAAATCACGTTCATGTTTCCGCCCATAGATCTGTCGCGCATTGCTCATTTGCATCGCTTCTTTGAGTTTACACACACGCTTATGTTTTACTGTATTGTACAGTATAATAATATGTGCTTTCATCCCTCCAGCCTTTTATTGAGCTACTGCTGGCCTCGTTTTGAAAAGTGACCAGGAAAAAGAGAAAGCCAGTGGAGTTACCATAACACATGTCGCTCCGTAATCTCCAACTCCGTTTATTTATGAACAAAATATTTTATTGAATCTTTCTGATTAACATGATTGGCAGGTAAATTGAGTGCGTTATTTTCAGAGGACAAAAATAGCAGGAGGGTTTTATTGCAACTCTGGAAGTAAGTGTGAATTACACATTCTGTGTCCTGGGTTCGTTTGGTGACCTGCAATATTATGAATGACAGGACAATTTCAATAACTTGGCTGCTGTTATGTAACAAGCTGGGTATTTGGCCGAGTGGTTTAGGAGTTAAATCCTGCCAAGCCGTTACACTAAGAAGCAAGGGCTTGCTGTGATTTGAAACTTTAACTGCAGTGTCGTGCAGCTGCTTGCGTAACAACAAATACCCAGCAAATTCCGTTTTAATAAAAAAAATTGGACACAGAGGGGTGGGGGAGATGCAATAAAAACAGAGTTTGGATTTCTAAGGCGTCAAAATGTAGCCACATCTTAGGATGCTGTACAATGCACAACATGGGACAAAATAAGATGTGTGCATACTTAAAATAAATATTTTAAGACGGAAAGTTAAAGCACATGCTGCACCCCATCAGTAGCCTTCACGGGACCACCGTTACTCGACATAGGTCCCCGGTGGCTACTTTCCACACCCCCCGCCAACCTCCCACGAATAAAAAACATCCCGGTGTGCCTGATGCATGATGTGGAGTTGGCGTGGGCGGTTTATGTTAACATTTTAGATGAGTACAGTGAGAAGAGGATTGCCCTTGGGTTACGTTGACGACAATTATTGTATTAAATTGCTGTCGGGGGAGGGGCTTTCGGCTTTGAATAGGCACTCTGGAAGGACGGTAGAGTAACGTAAACAGACACGCTGAACCTGTGTCATGCTGTTCAACGGGCAGCGCTCAGAATAGACACTGCGCTGACAGATGGACAGATGTCCTGCAGTATTCTCCCGATTCGCAATGCAGAGCCAAGACGCACACAGAAGAGTTCACTGCGAGCGGCTGTTAGAACGGCATACTCCAGTTCAGTTGTTACATCGCAGGGTCGTGAGAGATGGCGACGGCTTGGGGAAGTCTTCATCCAGCAGTGGCTTCGTTACGGCTGATAATTCCACTTATAATGATGAATATATTTCGACGTCTGCTCATCACTATCAAGGGAATGTGTTGACATATGTGCTTATACTAAACTTACATTGGCTGGCACTGATCCTGGTTAGTGGTCCCGGGCCAATCTTGGAAGTTCCAGGTGTTTTTTTCATGGCAAGTGTCAGTTTATCCATAGGATAGCCACTGTTGACTTCCCGTAGCAGTGGTTGTCCAATGGTGGTTATCCATGTCAGAATGTCTCCATGCTCAAATGGGCATGTATGTATGTTGAACTTCTTTCGCACCGTACGTAGCCAACCGTGATAATCGGTTGGCTACGTAAACAAAAACATCAGTTCTAAAGAAATATATTTTTCAATCTGCCCACGCCAACTCCAGAAGGTATCTATTGGGTGTTTGGACATCTTAACACCTGTTTTATTGCCAGAAAGGGTAAAACCTATTCTTATTTTTCATACTTTTATACTGGTAAAAAATGTCCCGTGATAATCTTGATAATTAGCATACAATTACGTAACATATTCGTCCACCAACCAAATAACCTCCGTAATAATTTGTTTCTATCAGCATATCTTGGAGTTCAGTATCATGAGATCAATTCCAGCCAAGGCGAACTCGGCCCCATCATCATCACTGCTGTGGGGTCTCTAAAATGAGCACTGCTTGTCGTGGCTGCACGACTTTATCAGAAGCCACCTGGTGGTCATGGCAACTGATATCTCTCAAATTAATTAACATTTAATTGTTCAAAAAGTATTCTTTTATCCAGGAAAAATCTCTCAAATTTGCTCTCTGAATTGTCGTGTATTGGGTGATTTGAATGAATAATTGCTGTGTTTTATGGCATGCACCAGTAGAGGCAAATATGTGGAGAAAACCCAAACATACACGGGAATAAAGACTCATTGACCTACTTGCCCTACAGCCATCTTACTCTACTAGATAGCAGGCTCACGAAGATGCTTATATTCTGCACGATCCACGAACCCTATCTCCAAATCACCAGGATGCCAGGCTTACGCCGTCACCGCCACACACCCCCGGCGTTCAATTGGTGCCTGCTTAATGAGTGTGGCCGTGAAGCAGCTGGTGCTCAGCATGGGCGGATGAGCGACGACCAGTGCTCATAGAGTGGCCTCAGGGGCAGCAGCTGTCAGCCACAGGGGCCAAAGGGCCAAGGGGCATTGACTGCACAAGCCCCGGCGTAATTAGAGGGGGCCGCGTGGTGGACGTTGTCCGAACAATGCCAGCCGGCGCTGTGGATGACAAGAGGACAGTGCGTGCTGTGATAAGACTGTTAGTGTGTTGAGCGAGCTGGAGCCTGAAACTGAATGGCAGCATTTATTGCTTTTTTGTTCATATTAAATTTTAGTCTTTTAAGGCAAACGTTATGAAAGGGGCAAAATAGAGAAAGATAAATCTTGACTTAAGGGGGTACACCCCTTCATCCTATCGTCTCCACTATTGACTCACCCACCTACAAACTGGCTCGATTTCTGTCTGAGACCTTACAACCATTCACTGGTAAGACCACCTCAGCTGTACTTAACTCGGCTCACTTGGTATCGTTAATTAAGGACATCTCACTATCTCCAGGTGATTTGCTCGTTAGTTTCGATGTAGTCTCTTTGTTTACCAAAGTTCCTGTGCTAGACACCATTGCAATCATTGAAGACTTGGCCCAACAAGGACTGAATGCTGATGTACCATCCTTGGTGAGACACTGCCTCACCAACACTTACTTCACCTGGAATGGAAATTTCTACAAACAAGTTGAAGGTACCCCAATGGGTTCTCCCTTATCTCCAGTTGTAGCCAATGTTTTAATGGGAAAATTTAAAACAGATGCCATCCAGGCATCCACTCTACGTCCATCCTTCTGGAAGATGTATGTACATGACACATTCGTCATCTGGCCACATGGCCGACCAGCTCTGAACCAATTCCTCAACCACATCAATTCTATACACCCAGCCATCAAATTCACCATGGAGGTGGAAAAGGATGGCAAGCTACCATTTTGGATGTTTTAATCGAAAGGAGACCAGATGGCTCAATGGGACACTCTGTCTACAGGAATGCTACCCATACGGATGCCTACCTAAAACCTGATTCCCACCACCATCCATCCCAGAAGAATTCCCTCATCAAACTCTACACCATAGAGCTCGATGTATTTCCGACCGCCATCACCTAGCCAGTGAACTGGAACATGTACACCAATCTCTCAAGATGATTGAATATTCAGACTACACAATCCGTAAAGCTATCACCCCAACCTTTGGGAAAGAACCATCTGAGGACCCAATCAAAACCATCACCTTGCCATACATAGCAGGGGTCACCAAAAAAATCTCCAAAATCATCAGCAAACACAAGATCCAGGTTCGATTTAACACAGGACATAAAATTCGTGATCTGATCCCATCTTTGAAGGATGTGATCCCTGACATGCAATACCCCGGTGTCTACAAACTAAGCTGTGTCTGTGGCAGTAGTTACATTGGGGAAACGAAGCGACATGTCTCAGACCGTGTTCGTGAACATAAGGCAGATCTGAAACACGGTAGGACCAATACCTCGATCGTGGCTGATCATTGTTTAAATGCGGTGGGCTCACGCGAACTTCATTTCTCCAAGACGAAGGTACTTTGCCAACCCACTGGCTATAAACAAAAATTCGTTTATGAAGCCATCCACATATACAGACACGACTTCAATCGAGAAGATGGGTATAGACTGAGCAATCATTGGATGGACGTTATCAACCAGTTTAAGTCATAACTGGCTGTGATGTTCCCATCCTACCACTTTCCGATGTTAGTTGTTATTTTCGGCTCTCTGATTTTACATTAACAGGTTAAACTTCTCACACTAACACAGCCACCTCGCTCGCCGAGCTCGACGTTGCTGCTTTGCGATCTCCCATTAACATGCTAATCTCTCACATTAACATAGCCACCTCCGCCTCCTCGTGGAGGCCGCTCTCCGATCTTACATTAACTTGCTAATTTCTCACATTAACATCACTAGCCCTGCCGACTTCGTTTATGATCCTTGGGCTACACCCATTTTAAACCTTTAAAACAATCTGCCTCAGCAGCTGTCCACCTCTTTTTTCTTCCTGATGACGAACGCTTGTGTTGCAATCGAAACGTCGTAGTTTTTTGCTATTTTTTTGTTATTTTCTTTGACCCTATCTACGTGACTTTAACGAAAAACCCAAAGAATATAGAAAGTATAAATCCAATAATGTTTCCATAAAACCAGCATGTAGCATATCCCATCTCTGTTGATGGCCCGGAGCCGTTGGTGGATATTCTGCAGTCTTATGGTGGGCGCCAGTCCTCTTCATTGGACGGCCACTTGTTACTTCCCACGAGGTGAAGGCAAAGTATCTCCAGGAATGTGGAGGTGCCCACCGCTTGCACCCGATTGTTGGTAAGCACAGAAAGTTAGGCCATGAGGGGTCACGAGGACAGCTGTTGAGAAACCCAGCATTCGGTAACTAGGGCCTGCGGTAGAAATTACATCTAGCCAGATGGTGCTGCAGTCAGTATGCTCCTTTTACAATCGTTTGAATTGCGTTTAGTTTGTTGTCCTTCCCCTCCACCTCCGATTTGCACGGTTGGCTAAGTATGGTGCGAAAAAAGTTCAACATACATACGATCGGAAATTTGACGGTTCAAAGGTTGTTTGAGCCTTTATTCCCTAGTTCTTGTATTGAGCTGACCTTAAGAGAAGTTTGCTCAGAGAACTTCCCCTCGCAGCTTTAATGAGAGATCTTCATCAGTTGCCGCATTCTCACTGGCGATTCCAAACCGAGCCATGCTTTTCCTGGAATGTACCTGGGAAGATGCTGGCATGCTGGCATGGTCCTAACTATTATTTGTGGTCAGAAGTGACTTGACCACAAATAATAGCTCAACAAAGTGGCTTATTACGTGGACATTTATAGTGGCCAAATATTCTCGTACGCACATTTTTATGTGTGGAGGGAAAAACTGGAGGATCCGGATAAAAATCCACGGGGAGAACATGAAAACTCCAAATAAATAGGTAGTGTGCTCAGGATCAAACCCATGACCTATACGTGGCATCTGAATCCAATGTGAGCTTTGCAGGGTTTGGCCCCTTCCCTATATCCCTCCCATCTACCTCCTCCCCTTCTATATCCATAGGGAAGCAATCACATAATTTACATATTTGAATATGAAATAGTTTGTACACATGTTTGCATTAGCTAATATGCTTTCCACTCTTTCTGATGACGAACACTTGTGTTGCGATCGAAACGTCGTAGTTTTTAGTAATTGTTGTTGTTATTATTTTTTTAACCTATCTATGTGACTTTACTGAAAAAGACCCAAAGAATATGCTATTCCAAGCTCATATTGTTTTTGGTAATTTTGTGTTTACAAAAGCCACAGCACTGAAGTTGACCTCACACGAGAGACGGCACTGACGCCACTTGTCTCCTCCTTGTTAACACCATGATGTGGGGATTGTGTCTGAGGGTGGCCTCGCTAAAAAGAGAGGGGGTTGGGGGTAGTCCCCCTTCACAAGGGGAGCTGCGTGAGTGCTTCACGGCCCGGGTACAGCTCGCAGGCTCCTGTGACAATAATCGAGGCCTGGTCCACTTTCCCGCTTTGCAAACTGGGCAAGCAGGCTACTAAGTATGTGTGAGAACACGGGATGATGCAATCTGTACCTTGAACTCGTGAACCTTTACCAACATACGTGGCTGTTTATGTTATCATTGCCCTTTAAACGTTCACTCATCTCTGCACCTCACACTTGGAACTCCTGCTGAAGTCATTTCAGATAATAAAACACACGTACCCCTGCAATTCAACTTTGGCCTGAAACTGCTGTATTCAGCACGGTTGACCACATTTTAAGCTAACATTGTGCATGTTTAGTTTACAGCCATTCGTAGATTTTAGAGCCCAATTCTCTTGTTAAATATCCTTTTTTGTGATATTGTGCAGATTGTCTCCATTACCCACAGTGAGGTAAATTGCCCGAGGTGACGTGTTTAGGCCGTTGGGTCAACATTTGAATCTCGCTCTTTATACACGAATATGAAACAGTCAAATCAACAGCCATAGCGCCGAACGTGGGGCAGTGGCACTAATTTTCTTTCCAGGCCCTGAGGAGGTGGTGGTGAAAAGTCCATATTCGTATGGAATGGACATGTCCACAAAGCAAAATGCCCATTATACATAACATGGGTATTCTATTTTTGAGTTGTGAGCGTTTCTTTCACGGGGATCCTGTAATGGGATGTTTGACCAATTAATTATTGAGTTTTGTGTGTGTGAAAGGAAATCAGTACCACACATTACAGCTACAAGAGATTATAATTCTCTCTGCTCTGAAGAAGAGCCTTCGCCCAAATATTTAGCCTTCGGTATATTTTTCTTATTGCGGGGCCAAGTTCATGACGAACGTGGCGAGCGTTTTCGGATTCACCTGGGATTTTTTGCATTTTTGCAGCCGCGCAACCGTGCCCAGGCGCAAATGAGTTGTGTGCAAAGCGTTAGGTTCCTCCCCCCATGATGAACGTCAAAAGTCAAACGCTGCGTGGCAAATGTGTAAGGTTGGCTCGAATGTGATGTTCTCAGATTCAGGAGGCCACCGTGGGGTTCAAAGCACTGCCCGCTGTGGCGAGTCAGGACGAGGGTGTTGGGGGGTGGCTGCCTCGTGAAGGAGCGAACTGTCCACCGGTCCTGAGATCCACTGCTCACTTGCTCTCATTCCCGTAGCGTCACCTCCGAATGGATTGTTCGTCCACGGCTTATCAGCCCGGCGGTGGACGGAGATTAATTGCGTGGTGCCGCTCTGGAGATGAGTTTACGCGTCAATATTTTTTTCCGGCCGGGCTTTGCGCATATCGCCGCTTGTCACATAAATCTGCAAGTGTTTTTTTGTGAAGTTTTTTTTTATGGGTAAAGAAAATTTACGGTTTGTGGAACGCTCTGTGATGCACATTGTCAGCTTATTGTTAATCGTAATCACATTTTGCAGTCGACTTGGGCAAGTAACAGTGTGTTGTCTGTCAGGAAATAGATGTTAAAAACCCAGCCATTACATTTACCATTGTTTGAGTGACATCATAGCCAAAATTCAGCATTGGAAATTTCACACAAAATACATTAGTGAACTTGTCTGCACGGTCAAAAATCCAGTCTTAGTGTCTCACTTCTAATTAAATTACTTAAGCAGCGCTCCTCCCTATTGGTTGCCTCGATCCAGTGGTAGAAATGACACATTCACATGGCGGGGGTCATTTTGTTCATCAGGACGACCTTGTTGACTTCCCACAAAATCATACTCCGTGTGTACACCCCCAGGTGCATGATGGGCTTGGGTGAACAACTGACATGAATTTGAACTTGCAACCCGGTTATTGTGAGTCCAGCACTCTGTTCTTCCAAGCGAAATTGTGAATCTCAACGAGCTCTCACATGGGTCAGCAAAGGGCACGAATCAATGAGCTTATCTCCAAAATGAGGCCTCTCACTCTTACGAATGCCTAATGCTCACCGGATTTATAGACTTGTTTTTTCGTCTGTCGCCCCCTACTCTCCCAGCAGCCCTCCCTGATGTCCTTAACAAATCTAAGCACCCATACAGCATGTACCTTAATGAGCCGCCTCCACATAAATAGCTGATGCACTAACGTAGGAATAAATAACGGGATTGTGAAACCACACACACAGACTCTCAAGTGCAATCAACGTAAACCGCAACACAGCAATCAAACCACACATCCCCACTTACTTAGAGTCTGTCCCCTTTAGCAGGGACCTCGCTTCCAATTCATATTGCCCGTACACCCTCCCAGCTCTGTGACATCCCCCGACTCCCCACCTCCAAATAATGTTTATCCAAATTTCAAATGAAAAAATTAGGTGGATGACGAGAGCCGGTTGCAATGCTTTTGGAAAGCTGAGTTTCATAATAAAAAAAAGTAACAGAGCAATTTGGCCTTGAGTTCAACATGCTTCATCAGTGCATACGACCGGCGATGACACATGCTTCAGACACATGGGTTTGGATGAAAAATGCTGAACGAAAACTGAAAAAGCATGGAGAGATGCATGCTGGGAATTGCATTGAGAGAAAAGCAAGTGGGCTTGGGCAGAACGCATTGCTAGCAAGGATAGTGGCTGATGGTCAAGAAAAATGATGGAGTGGCAGTGAAGGATTGGAACGCATCCCAGTGAACCTCCACTGGGGAGATGGAGCGATGAAATCGACTCGTGGTGTGCAGGTGCTGGGTGGATTGTTACATCACGAGCATGAGAGATGGTAGCGGCTTGGGGATGCCTTCCTCCAGCAGTGGATTGGCCATGGCTGCTGATGGATTTACCTAGGAAACCACCTAAAGTTGTGTAATAAAGGACTATTTCACTGTGTCTGTCTTCGTTGTCCTTTATTCGGGTTCTTACAACTTGTCCCACATGGCCCTCGCTCAGAGCCTCCCCGCTTGGCAGCTCGACAGCTGCCGTCGCTCCCGTAGCCTTTCTCCACTCCGATGCAGCTCCGCTGCAGGTTCCCTTGTGCAGTCCCCCGGCTGCTCTCACTGCAGCTCCACCGCTGCTCCCCGTTCCTCCCGTGCCCGGTCACCGCTGGCCGACGGTGCCGAGTTTCACCGCGCGGCGATCTCGCCACTCTCCACTCTCCGCCCTGCGTGGCCTCACCCTGTCTCTATTCCCATACTCTCTCTTCCCGTCTCTTCCGGTTCTCTCCCTTAAGACCTTACCCCTCTCTCTCACGTGACCTAACCCCTCCCCCCGTGACGTCATATCCGCGAGGCCGTTTACGCCCGCATTACAGTTGTATAAAGGGACATCTATGTCGATAAGGAGAGTGCCTGGTGGCAGAGAGGTGAGAGCGCTCCATCCCACAATTTGGTAAGATTGTGAGTTCATATGACAGGTGGGTTGATCTCGACCTGCCATTATTTGATCGATAAAATAAGTGTCATCAAGCGGTTGTCCGATGGATAGGCTGGCTCTCCTCATGGAAATGTGCAGTTCCTGTCACCGGCTCGGCCACCAATGGGGGATAAATGTCGCCCAATGCTCATTACAGCAGGGATACACTTTGAGACTTTAAAATTGAAGAACACTTTGTTTGGGGCTGAGTTGGTCCCAACCAATCAAGAGAAGCGCAGATCACACTTACACAGGGTAACATCTACAACTCTTTGACGATAGGTGCTCTCGATTAATGCTTAGCATTGGACAGAGGGGTTTAAGCAAACACTTGGACCATTGCAATCCCAACCCAAGAGTTGGTGCATGAACAATACAATTTGTACTTCCTTGGCACAGTGAAGACTGTCATAATCTTTCGTGACAGTGCACTGACGCAGATGACTGCATCTTTAAACATTAAGCAATGTTGCGGAAAGTTTTCTGTTGTACGCAAGCAACCACATCCGTGAAAAATGATATTATCTGTACAGTTTCTTCTTGCTGATTTACTCACAGTAGTTTATAGGCAGACTCCTCTTCGCAAATCGCATTGGCATCGCCTTATTTGGGTCTTCTTATCGGTCTTATTGGTATCTCCGTTTGCTTGCTTATCTGCGCATCAATGTTTTTCTTGGAGGCTTGGTAAATGTGTCTTATTACATCTGACCGCATTGATGTGTTAAGAGTGCTCAATTCATAATTTGAAAGTTGCCAGTTCAAATTCTAATGACCTTTATCGGGAGGCGAATTAACCCATCTCTCCATCGGGGTTGACAAAATGAGTAAAGCTTTGTGGGACATGGACAGTGGTTGCCCTATGAAGTTGCTGGCTCCCATCATAGGAATGTGAAATTTTTGCCACTGGCTCAGGATCACCAATGGAAATGAGTACAAGTCTGTGCTCATGTGAGGAGGGACACACTCTGACTTTTGACTTTTACCAAATCATTCGCGATGCAACCGCTCGCAACAGGTGTAGCCTACTAAAATGTCATATTGCAATGATAAATTGGTCTGTTTCCTTAATGTCAATTTATTGCTATTTTATATATTTTTTTTTTCTCAACATTTCACTTCTTGAAAAGCACTGTGTTTTATGGATTTTACATGGGGGTCTCATAAAACTCAGTCGTCCACTATGAATTACAGGGAAAGCTACAGTTGTCTGCAAGAGGTAAAATAACACTAACAATTTATTTATTTTTTGTTCCTGGGTAGTAAGTGTTATTTCCTAATTGCTTATGCCTAAAAATACAAAAAAGGGCTATTATTCCCCACAACCTTTGATTTTGTGATCAGGACAGTGATATTTTGAAATTTACCAATTTTCCAAAACATTCCAGATAAATTCAGTGCTCAGTAAACTTGGAGTAAATTCTAGAACATTCTATAACTTTCCAGTAATATAAATAGTAGTATAAATACAGGGGCATTAAGCCCACCAGTTCAGTTTAGTTACAGCTGCCTAAGTGGATACATATCTGCATTTTTCTGAGATGGCATCAAGAGACTGCAAGCATCCGGCAGACGCATTTTGCTATGTCTGCGGCCAATTTATCAAGGCAATAGCGAAAAAGTACTCTGTGGAAGCATCTGCTAAGATGTGTGAGGCCTACAAGGCATATTTCGGCATGCATGTCGGGGATCAAGACAAACCCTGGGCACCTCATTTCACCTGCGAGCAATGCAAAAAAACTCTGGAAGGTAAGATGTACAATTTTTGCTCGGAATTTTACGTTATGAAATTTGTTAAAAACATTTTAATTGTAAAACTTTTACTTTTAAAATGTTTTACAATTTTCAATGTTATTGAAAAAATATATACATGAAAAAATGTTGCGAGAATCTCTTGCACATTAGTCATGGGTGAAATAAATGTATTTTTGTAGGATGGTACAGAGGGGGAAAGAGAGCCATGAAGTTCACTAGCCCAAGAATTTGGCGGGAACCCACTGACCACTCAAGCAACAGCTACTTTTGCATGGTGGACCCTTCCAAACGTCGGACTGGCAAGAGTGCACCTGATATCACGTATCCGGACCATCCTTCATCCATCGCCCCGGTGCCACACTGCCATGAGCTCCCCGTACCCACTCCTCCAGAGAGAGAGCAGCCGTTTTTAGAAGAGAGCAGCAAGTCAGAGAGGGAGGAAGACGTAGATCCAGATTACAATTTCAGAGGTGGAGCTGAGGAGAGAAAGCCATACTCCAACCAAAAAGACCTCAACGTCTTGATCAGAGATCTTGGTCTCACCAAGTCCAATGCCAAGTTTTTGACGTCTAGGCTCAAGCAGTGGAACTTGTTGGATGAAAGTGTGCTCAGATCAGAGGAAGCATCACCAACCTTTTTGCAGCTTCTTCACACGGCAAGATGGGCTTTGATTCTGCCACAATGTGACCAGTCTGTTCGAGACAATCGGAATCGCCTGTAACCAGAATGAGTGGCACCTCTTCATTGACAGCTCATCTAGGAGCCACAAAGCCATGCTGCTCCATAATGGTAACAAGTACCCATCTCTTCCCCTGGCTCACTCGGTGCACCTCAAAGAGGATTACAACAGCATCAAGACATTGCTGGATGCCTTGAAGTATGATGAGTACGGCTGGGATGGTCATCAGAGACTTCAAAATGGTGGCATTCCTGATGGGTCTCCAAGGTGGTTTTACCAAGTGTCCTTGCTGTCTTTGCCTTTGGGACAGCAGGTACACCAAGGTGCACTATCACAGGCAGGACTGGCCACAGCGGACCGAGTTCTCTGTGGGGAGGAACAACATCAAGTGGGAGCCACTGGTGGACTCCCGGATGGTGCTGATGCCCCCACTGCACATCAAATTGGGCCTTATAAAAAATTTGTTAGAGCTGTAAATAAGTAGTTGGCAGCCTTCAAGTACCTTCAAGACTTCTTCCCTAAGCTGTCTGAGGCAAAGGTCAAAGCCGGTGTGTTCGTCGGACCACAGATAATACAGTATAAGTAACGAAATACACTTCTGAAATTATGTACTCCCAGAAGGCCACGCTGCTAGAGATAAATGTGTGAACGAGGTACGGAAAATTGTTTATTTATGTTTTTCCTACGAAAGGATATTCCGTGAGGTAAATACAGAATTACCTTTATTACACAACGCGCCATTGTTTGCACATGCGCTTTTGGCCCAGCGGTACAGAGACATCCTGGAAGAGAGAGGCTAAAGATGAGGTGTAGTTTTTTCAACAGTAATGTCGTGAAACATATCCGGAGGGCACGTTTGCGGAAAACAACTGTTAATCGCACCAGAAAGCTGTTAAATGTGAAGTTCGGGCGAAAAGGGGCAAACGGCGCATATCTTGTAGCCGCATGCCTCGGCAGTTTGTCCTGGGCGATCGCCCATCATGAGTTTGAAGCTTCGGTCGCTAAAATGTCGATGTAAAGTTGACTTTCGGTCCCACTTTTAGTGATGTTACTGCAACGATGCTGTCTTCCAGACCGTGTGGGTGATTGATACCCAGCTCACTTTTGCAAATCGGAGTCATCCTGGTTTCTTGAGTTCTCACCTGGTTAAACAAATCAACTTGACACTTGATCACGTAAAGAGGAAATAACCAGTTACTGAACACACATCTCGATGCCTGAACCGTGAGGAAAACTGCTTCAACTGATGCTTCAATGCGACCGTAATGACTGCCAATGGTTCAGATAACACAGGCTATACAGAACACATGTTTCTCTGTGCGTGTGGCCAGGTGGTTGCTGTGCCTTGAGCGTTAGATTCACAGTTGAGACCTGATATTTCTAGTCCCATGCGGGAGTCTTATCATCATACCATTCCGCTTAATGAAATGATTACTGTAGTTACCTTCCAGTCTAGTCAACAGTGGTCCTGTGGAAGAACTGATCCTGGTCATAGAAACGTGTGGCATTCCAACTACTAGCGTTTCACTTTTTATATATAAATATTCTTAGGTTTTTTCGGTAAAGTCACGTAGGTAAAAAATTAAAATTAATTAAAGTAAAATTAAAATCACGACGTTTCGGAGGCAACACAAGCTTCCGTCTTCAGGTGGAACCGTCACAGCCCGACAGCTGTATCAAGTAAATGAGAGATTACAAGAGATACCACTCCGTATATATAATGGTTGAGGGGGGAAGGGCCAGGAACGGCACACTTTTTATTAATATGGTAAGGTGAGGCTTAAGACTAAGAATAGACTGCATGACAAATGACTGAGCCTTTGTTATGGAGAGGTGCGGTTTGTGACTATGCCTAGCCTACATAACAAATGCTGCAAATGAGACCGAGCCTCTGCCATGTAGATGGTAATAGGCTACGTAACAAAAGACTGAGCCTTTATTATGGAGAGGTTCGGTTTGTGACTACGCCTGGCCTACATAACAAAAGTGTGAAAAAAGAAAGCTAAACCTGGTAAAACAAAACTGGCTGTCTATCAGTAACCTGTAATAGTTGTCTGTCAAATAAGATGGTCCAAATAAGTGTAGTTAAATCTTTTTTGCATGGTTAATCACATCTTTCCAATGATTACTCAGTTTGTAACCATCATCACGGTTGAAATTATGTCTGTGTTTGTATATTTGTATGGCTTCGTGTACAAACCTTTGATGGTAGCCAGGAGGTTTGCAGAGCACCTTGGTCTTGGAAAAGACAATTTTATGAGAGCCCACAGAGTTGTATCAATGATTGGCAACGGCCGAAGAATCAGTTCTGCCGTGTTTCAGATCTGACTTGTGCTCGCGGACACGATCAGAAACATGACGTTTCGTTTCTCCAATGTAGCAATCACCACAACTGCAACTCAGTTTGTAGACTCCAGGATACTGTAAGTCAGGAACGACATCCTTCACAGATGGAATCAGATCACGGATTTTATGCACTGTACTGAATCGGACTTGGATCTTATGTTTGTTTAGAATTTTGGAGATCTTTTTGGTCACGACTGCTATGTATGGTAACGTGATAGTTTTGGTCGGAGTTTCATGTGGCTGTTTCTGTATGGTGGGAGAAACAGCTTGGCGGATGGTGCGGTCAGAGTATCCGTTCATCCTGAGGGCTCGATGTAAATGTCTTAATTCACCGGCCAGGTGGTGTTGGTCAGAAATACCATGAGCTCTGTGGTATAGCGTTTTGATGAGAACATTCTTTTGAGATGGGTGGTGGTGGGAATCCGGTTTCAAGTAGGAATCTGTGTGGGTGGCTTTCCTGTAGACAGAATGTCCCAAGGATCCGTCAGGTCTCCTCTCAAACAGAATATCCAAGAATGGTAGTTTACCATCTTTCTCCACTTCCATGGTGAATCTGATGGATGGGTGTCTGGAATTGATGTGGTCCAAGAAGTGGTTCAATGCTGGGAGGCCATGTGGCCAGATGACGAAAGTGTCATCCACATACCTCTTCCACAGGGAAGGACGCAGGGTGGATGTCTGGATGGCGTCTGATTCAAACTTTTCCATGAACATGTTGGCTATCACTGGTGACAAGGGGGAGCCCATAGGGGTACCCTCATTCTGTTTGTAGAAGGTGCCATTCCAGGTAAAATAGGTGTTTGTGAGGCAATGCCTAACCAGCGCAGGTACAGCAGAATTCAATCCATGTTCGACCAAGTCCTCAATTATTGTTAGGGTGTCCGGTACTGGGACTTTGGTAAACAGAGATACTACATCAAAACTGACGAGGATGTCATCAGGAGATAGTCCCATGTCCTTAACCATAGAGACTAATTGGGTTGAGTTGAGTACTGCCGAAGAGGTCTTGCCTGTGAAGGGAAGCAGAGCATAGCAGGCGTGACCAAAAAGATCTCCAAAATTCTAAACAAACATAAGATCCAAGCCCGATTCAGTACAGTGCATAAAATCCGTGATCTGATTCCATCTGTGAAGGATGTCGTTCCTGACTTACAGTATCCTGGAGTCTACAAACTGAGTTGCAGTTGTGGTGATTGCTACATTGGAGAAACGAAACGTCATGTTTCTGATCGTGTCCGCGAGCAAGTCAGATCTGAAACACGGCAGAACTGATTCTTCGGCCGTTGCCGATCATTGCTACAACTCTGTGGGCTCTCATGAAATTGTATTTTCCAAGACCAAGGTGCTCTGCAAACCTCCTGGCTACCATCAAAGGTTTGTACACGAAGCCATACAAATATACAAACACAGACATAATTTCAACCGTGATGATGGTTACAAACTGAGTAATCATTGGAAAGATGTGATTAACCATGCAAAAAAGATTTAACTACACTTATTTGGACCATCTTATTTGATAGACAACTATTTTGTTATGTAGGCCAGGCGTAGTCACAAACCGAACCTCTCCATAATAAAGGCTCAGTCTTTTGTTATGTAGCCTATTACCATCTACATGGCAGAGGCTCGGTTTCATTTGCAGCATTTGTTATGTAGGCTAGGCATAGTCACAAACCGCACCTCTCCATAACAAAGGCTCAGTCATTTGTTATGCAGTCTATTCTTAGTCTTAAGCCTCACCTTACCATATTAATAAAAAGTGTGCCGTTCCTGGCCCTTCCCCCTTCAACCATTATATATACGGAGTGGTATCTCTTGTAATCTCTCATTTACTTGATACAGCTGTTGGGCTGTGACGGTTCCACCTGAAGATGGAAGCTTGTGTTGCCTCCGAAACGTCGTGATTTTAATTTTAATTTTACTTTTATTAATTTTAATTTTTTACCTACGTGACTTTACCGAAAAAACCTAAGAATATGAATCCTTGCAGTCACGACAGCTTCAAATCTAGAATATATATAAATATTTTAGTTCCTTTGAATATTGCTAAGGTCCTATACTGTGAGGCCTCCTGCTATAAAACGGTGGCATCCGTTATCATATTGCTAGCACGAATGGCTTTGCAGAAATAACAATTTCCGTTTCGTCATATCGGCACTGTACAAAATGGAGATTAACACAGTGGATGTTATGTACTTGGAATCCCATCCAGGTTCAGTTGACAATTTGCCAACTAGCGCTGTGCATGGACAATGCTTAGATTGTAGCGCAGTGTGATAAACACTGCATCTAATCTAATTTTTATTTATAGAGCACCTTCGTTCAAGGTGCTTGACGTAGCTTAAAATACGATGACAGAATGGAATGATGTAGCTGACAGGGGCGTACATGGATTGAGGAATGAATGACAGCGATAGAGGGGTATTTAGGGATCACAAAAGGGTAGGGGAGGGAAGGGGTAAAGTGGCGAGGGAAGAGGAAGAAAATGGGCAATGCACACATTCACAACCACCACAATCGGTATTCGCCACGAGGTGGCGGTGACGTCGCCTCGGCGCTTGTGCCAGGCTACGTGCATGTTGAGGTCACGTGAAGTGTTGAACGCCCGCTGGCAGGTCATGGGGCAGACCCAGGTGCCAAGGGTCAATTGATTGAGATGGCTGGGCGCACACCACCTGTGCCCGCTGCTGTGCCAACTTGCTGTGTTTTAGCCACCCGGCATTCCGCTCGTTGTTATGAGCGTCGCTCCTCTGCCCTCCGTTGTTGTTGGAGGGCGACTGCCTCCAACTGCCCAGTAGCAGCAGCCTCCTTCACGAGCCTCCTCCACATAGGCCAATCTTGACACCGCTGGTACCAGTCATCGGAAAGTCCACTCAGCTCCACATCCTCTTGTACCACATCACTCCGTCTCTTCTCCAGCCCGTGCCGCGCCCGTTTATCCCCCTCTATCCGGCTGAACAAAAGCTGCATGCACGCACACCTATGCACACACACACACGCGTGTAGAGTGTAATGACAGACACGGGGTCTCCCATGTAACATAATAGACAGTAAGGGAAACAGCTACCAAGGCCGACAATTGGTCGCTTTTGAATTTGCACCACAGATGTTGACATTATACACCAGGTTCCCATTTGAGGCCGAATGAAACTAGCAGAGGCCCAGATCAGATTTCAGGAATTAAACGCAACTGGTGCTTTGCATACTCTTAGGTTTTTTCGGTAAAGTCACGTAGGTAAAAATAAATAATGTGCATTATAGCACATATTTGAGGCCACATTTCCAAGTTTATAGTAACGTGTACTGACCGCTAAACAACAGGCACACAAGCTATTACACTCGCGCACACATTTGTACCCCAACATTGGTTGCAAACAAGGCCAAAGGTCAATTATACGGCCTACACACACACTATTATGACAAATGCTGTTGGCGAGCACCTATGAAGGCCTGCAAGGGGCAAGAGGGGTTTGGGTGTGGCCAGAACGTCACCTGGCCGCCTCTGTCACCCCGATGCTGATGCTTGCACACCGCACCGAGGTACTCATTTATGGCTGAGTGAACCTAGGGGAAGCCCAGGAGCGATTTATATATCAGTCGCCGCTGATGTTAACCTTTGCTTGGAATCGCTCTCGGGTCTCCGGGATTGTAGTACAGTGCGCTAACTGCTACGCTACCGCTTTCCGTACTTATTGGCATACAAAGCAAAGATCCCCCGCATAGCCACAACAGACTGTTGAGGCAAGTGCTGTTAGCAAGCACCTATGAAGGCCGGCACGGCACACGAGAGGGTTTGGTGGCCTACACCACGCCCGGCCACCTTTGTCTCCCCAGTGACGATGGTTACACACCACACCGGGTTACTCGAGGCTGAGGCGACCTAGGGGAGACCCATGACTGGTTCAGATAATTAACACCGGTGTTGGCCGTGAGCGGGAATCGAACTCGGGTCGTAGCGCTTACCGCTACGGCCACCGCTCCCCCCTACGCTATACCGCTCCCCACTACGCCATGCCGCTCCCCACTACGCCATGCCGCTCCCCACTACGCCATGCCGCTCCCCACTACGCCATGCCGCTCCCCACTACGCCATGCCGCTCCCCACTACGCCATGCCGCTCCCCACTACGGCCACCACTCCCCACTACACTATACCGCTCCCCACTACACTATACAGTGATACCTCGGTTCACGAACTTAATTCGTGAACTGACTCTGGTCGCGAACCGAATTGGTCGTGAACCGAGGCACATTTTCCCATAGGGTTCAATGTAAATCCGGTTAATCCGTTCTGACCTTTTTTTTTGGTTTTTGAAGCACAAAAATATGAAACAAATTACAATACACATTAGTACTGTACAGTATAGTAATGTATAAAGAGAGAACACTAACTTTGCTTGAGATGACTTCAGTAAGCACTCAAACGGGTGAACTGTACAATACAGTAAGTACAGTATTGTACAGTACAGTAGTACAGTACAGTACTGTATGTGCTAAAAAGCACACCAAAAAGCAAAAGTCACTGAAAGTGTCTTCACAGTACTCACAGTACTTCTTTCTGTGTCTCTTCTTCTCTCCACGATCTTCCTACAGGAAGTCATGACCATGTGACAGCCTGGACATAGCATTAAAATGGCCGCGGCTCCTGTTCGTGAACCGAAGCGGAGTTCGTGAACCGGAGCATATTTTTATGAACTTTTCTGTTCGTGAACCGAGTTGTTCGTGAACAGAAGCGTTCGTGAACCGAGGTATCACTGTACCGCTCCCCACTACACCATGTCGCTCCCCACTACGGCCACCGCTCCCCACTACGGCCACCGCTTCCAACTACGGCCACCGCTCGACATACATACATACAAACACACACACACGGGCGTGCACGCTGCCATCAAACTTGTGCCGAGCCTTGTCTGGGTTGTTGGCACACGCCGCCGCCGCCGTCTCATAAAAATCCGTGCTCCAAGCTAGCGTCGCCTGCCAGCACGCGTTGGGTGGACCCTGCACTGCCGATGTCCATTGAAACGTCTCCAGTGTAAGGGCAGATGGCAAGCGTGTCTCTCGCCGGCTGTGCGGTCCTGTAGCCTGTAGCAAGGAGGCTGTTAGATAAGCATGCAGAATAACAGTGAGTCTGTGCTTAGAACCCCCGATTCACAATCTGAAGGTTGTTACTTAATTATGCTGTCGAGCTTAGCTCACAATTCTTGACCCTTTAAAGGTGAATAAAATAGGTAACAATTTGTGGGAACTAACAGTTGTGTTGAGACATTGGTTCCTGCCGAAAATGCGTGGTATTTCCACCACTAAGACCGCCAATGAAAATGAGCACTGCCTGGAACTGGGGAGTTCTTATAGATGCAATGACTGTTGCGTCGTTACATCAGTAAATGTATTCGAAAGAAGTAATATTTAAAAAAAACTTTTTTTAAACACGCTTTAATGAAATGTACCGTACGAGTAATGGCAAAACTCCACGACTCCAGGAAGTGGCCCCGAAGCTTGCCATAACGTAAGGTGCCGTGGTGATTTGCAGCCAACGTCAGTTGACCGTGGACAATTAGAGCCAAGGCGAAACATAACATATAAAAAAAATTGTTTAATGATAGAATATAGTATTGTCATTAGTAAGACATAAGGATACCAAGTTTGCAGTCGATACCACATTGGGAAGTGGGTTAAAATTGAGTTACAAGATTCGAGGATACGACAGTTGAATAAAAGCGTGTCAAAAAGGTATTATTTATGCACATGTTTCAATGTTGTGTCATTTATATGTCCCAATCAAATTACGTGGCAGCCTTAGATGACATTATCGGGAATGTTTGTCAACAAGATTGATGAAATGTGATGTGGAGGCGTTACTGTTGCACAGCAGGGATACCGTGACTATGTCGTGGATGGATGATGCAGCCTTCTGCTTCTTGTTTGATCTCATGGCACGTGCAATGTGAAATTCCGTTCACATGGAACAGCGATTTCGTTAATCGAAAAGCGTCCATAAGTTGTCATTTGCATTAAAGCGAAATTTTGTAAAACGAACGTCCGTAAATCGAGGGCTATCTGTACACTCTTGACATGGACAACAATACCACAACCTCGCCAAACAAATATACAATCTGGCATTCTCTCACCCCCCCCCGCCCCCTCAGCTATATAATCCCTTGTTACAGCCATCTCTTTGGCATACTTCAGCAATTGTTTTCGCTGTGGTGGTCCCCACCTGATGAAGGCCGCTTGTGTTGCGCCCGAAACGTCGTGATTTAATTTAGTTGTTTTCATATTTTATTATTTTCACCTACGTGACTTTACCGAAGGAACCAAAGAGCATTCTTGACATGGCCAACAATACCACAACCTGGCCAAACAAATACACAATCTGGCAATCAAACATCTGTCCAGGTCACCGAATTTAACATCCTCGCAATCCTGGTCAGCAACTGAGTCCACCAAAATCACGACTGTGGAATATGAAATTCCAGGGACCCCTTCACGACCCCCAGCGCGATTGAAGTGCACTCGTCCGCGCTTTATCCGCGTCAGTCATCTGTCGCGGACAGAGGAGCGAGCAAGGCTCGTTTTGTTGTTGTTTTGTTGAGCCCACGACGCGCAAGCCCTACTCATATTGACCCTGGCAATCGTACATCCTCGAGATGAGGTCCGTTGACCGTATCGGATTTAAAACAAACCCAACGATTTCCCGGGAGTGATGAAGCGCTGCGCTCGGCAAAGCCAAACGCCACCGATGTGCGCGATGGTGCACGATGGTCGGTGGAAGCACGGGAACGGGAGTGCGCGCCGATGTATACACACAAGCAATCCGTGTCCTGCACCTCATGTAGATAGACTCGTGCTTACATGAGGTACCGGCTGTGGTTGTATGAGGATCAGTCGGCGGTATTGTGTCAAACACGCCCCCCCCCCACCCATTAATGGGGCATCTGTGAAAAAAAGAGCTCGTCGGATTCCTCCAGTGTATAAACACATTCTGATTCTGACTCCACGAAAAGCAACGGAGGGGATGAAGGACCGAGATCATACCCCCCCCCTCCCCGAGCGAACGGGATTCGATTACTCGCACCCTTGCGATTGAGAGTCTGAGCACTCTGCAAGCAGCGCCACCGCGGTCGTTATTTAATGAAGAATGTTGCGAGCGCCACGCGGCAGGCGGGCGGGCAGGTCGCCCAGTATCGCCGTTGTGGCTGGGGAGGCATGGGGGGGATATCCAAGGTGCCGCTGGCCCCGAGGCGAGGGGAGGGGCGCGCACCACTGCTATTTGACCTTTACTCGGGGGCCCTGCCACGTCTTTTCCGCCACCTGCAAAGGGCAACGTGCACGTGCACGTGCACACGTGTTGTAACCTTGTCTTCACGTGCGTCTGTCGTGTTTGCATGTGTTGCGATTGGGTGGAGCGGTCGGGTGCCGTCCATAAATGACGTCACGCACCTAGGGGGGATGGGTCAGACAATTGTGACGATGTGTGACGAGGGGAGGGGGGTTTGAGAAATGTGACGTCACATAAAAATGGGCAACTTTAAATAAATATAGACAACACGTTCTACTTATATTCTTGGTTCTTTCGGTCAAGTCACGTAGAAGGGAAGTAATAAAATAATAAAAATAAAACATAATAAAATTATTCTCACGACGTTTCGGTCACAACGCCGAAACGTCGTGAGAAATAACCAAGAAGATGAATCCCTGCAGTCACGAAAGCTTTAAATCGAAATTTATTTCCGTAAAGTCACGTAGAAGGGAAATAATAATATAATAATATAAATATAAAACAATAAGAATTCTCACGACGTTTCGACTGCAACACAAGCAATCATCATCAGGAATCATCACCTGATGATGATTGCTTGTGTTGCAGTCGAAACGTCGTGAGAATTTTTATTGTTTTATATTTTTCTTATTTTATTATTTCCCTTCTACGTGACTTTACCGAAAGAACCAAGAATATGAATCCCTGCGGTCATGAAAGCTTTAAATCAAAACGTTCTACTGAATGAAATATACTTTTTAATAAATGTTTTCTCCTACAACATCAGAGTGCAGCGCCACATTAAATACGCACTACAATGACAATAGTTTAAAGCGATTTGAAGCATGTTTTGAGGGGGGGGGGGCAGAGCTTTGTGACGTCGTATTTGAGGGGGGGTCTGACTTTTTGTGACGCCGTGTGACGAGGGGGGGGGGGGTCAAAAATCGTCCAAAATCGCGTAACGTCATTTATGGACGGCCCCTAGTGTCATGGTCAGCGCGATGCACTCCTAACTCGGCTAACCCGAGTTCGATTCCTGCTCACGGCCAACACCAGTGACAATTATCTGAATCGGTCTTGGGCCTCCCCTCGGTCGACTCAGCCTGAAATTAGTATCTGGTGCGGTGTGTAAACATCGCCACGAGGGAGACAAAGCCGGCCGGGCGTTGGTGTTGGCCGCCCACCCGCTTCGTGTGCCATGCCGGCCTTCAAATGAAAGCCAATTTAGTGGCTCATCATATGGAAATTTATAGCAGCCAAATACTCTTAATGCATACTCTTTGGGTATTTTGGTAAAGTCACGTAGATAGAAAAATAAAATCAAGACATTACGATCGCAACACAAGCAATCGTCCTCAGGTGAAAAAATACAGCAGGCGAACTGCTGAGTTCGCCTGCTTGTGTTGCGATCAAAACGTCGTGATTTTTTATTATTTTTCTATCTACGTGATTTTTCCGAAAGAACCAAAGAGTATGCATTAACAGTAGTTGGCTGCTACAAATTTCCATATGATGAGCCACTTAATTGGCTTTCATTTGTGGCCAGGTTGCTTCTGAAAAAGAGCTATATAGTTCAGTGGCCCTTACCTGGTAAAATAAAAAATAGTTTAGTTTTTATTTTGTATTATATAATAACCGTTTTGTATTTGCGATCTCAACGGTGTCTCGGTCTTCGACCACTTGCATGAAGCATCTCGTCTCCATTGTGTTTCAGATCTGCTTCTTGCTGTTTATGTTCCTCTACATCACCTCCTACCTGATCATCACCCGGTTCAAGAAGAGGACCGACTTCATTCTGGGTGAGTTGCTGGTCAAGGCGGACCACGAGTGGTGGTGAGACACCCTCCCAAACCTCTAGCCTTCACATCTCAGCAGCTGTATTGCGCTCTGCGCACAGTGATACCTTTATGACAATCACATTGCATTGTAAAGTCCAAGTAGCGTCCATGCGCCAAAACGAAGTGAAACAGACATGTTACGAATGGGGTTACACAACTCATACATTTTATAATAGAACGTGGCAATAAGTGTTGTAGATGTGAACAGGAAGAAGAGGGGGCTGCGATGGGAGGGATATGCTTACAAAACGGAGGAGGGCAGGCATTACGAGATGGCATTGGAGTGGCATCTCGGGGTCCGCAACCAAGGGGAATACCCTCATTGCAGTTGGCAGCAGACCGTAAGAGCCAACCTCGGAGGTTGTGTCGTTAATGTACAACAGTTGTGGGAACTGACAGAAGGAAGGAAGCAATGGCAAGGTACCGTAGTTATTGACAGCATCCGGCATCGGTCGCGATGACCTTTGGCTCACTGCACTCAAGAAGCTGGATTTATCACACACGCCTGAACATCACCCCTCCTCCCCCAACCGTGTTGAACCCAGGCCACAGAGCGGGTGCCGGCGCAGTTATGCCTGATGGGGGCATTGCGATCTCCGAGGCACCCAGCCGCCTGTGCGAGCGTCACTGCTGACGCATGTCGGTTTGCTGCCTGCTCTGAGGTGTCGCAGTACTGGCCAGCGTCTGCTAATCTGACACCGTGACAATCTGAGACGCTGTGCTGGAGCACGACCATGGCACACTCCAATCCATCACTGTCTCGAAAAGGACATCCTATGAGGTCGCAGGGCAGCCCAGGGAGGAATGTCCCCTGTCGGAACGCTCTGCCAAGTTCGCTGGTATTCGGGATTCGAATCTGGGTTTTAACCACCATTGATTAAACCAGGTTCTTAAATGGTGCAAGTTGAAGATCTCAACCTGGTCACCCACCGACTGCTGAATAAAATAAACAATTGTATAACATTTTTACTACATTACCTTTTTAAAATCTTGTATGTGAAGTGGTTGGGTAATTCAGGAGTCTATGGCATGTCAGAGCCCTGAGCCGGTGCTGTTGAGGTACTGGGCTCATATCTGGACACCACTCAAAAATGAAAGCACCTCATAAAATTGATTTTTTTATTTAATTCAGAATATTCCAGGTGATGAACCACTTTTGAAATGCCTACGGAAATGGTTCTGTGATACCTTCTGTTACAGGGACTGTTCTCTTACACTAAGTGGTTATGTTACACCACTCGTTGCGAAGAAAGTTTCTTAATCTCATTGCACGATGTTTAAGTGAATTTGGGATACACTCGGTGGCAGCAGGGACTTTGCTCGAGGGAGTTCTGTAGAGCGCCCCTCTGGAGGGATATTTGATAAAAACTATTCCACGCTGACCAGGACGTCGTCTTGGAAGAGAATTGCTGAGAAACAGCCAGAAAATTTGGCCCACGCTCGCCTCGCCTATCCCCACCGTCGCGGTACGCATGCTCACAGAGCAACAGCCCCCCCTCACTCAGTGGAGGCCACTATGTGCGTGGTGCTTGCCAGGACCCCCGGAGGGTTTAACAGGGAAGATGCCGATTCAGTGGAGAGGCTTCTTGCCCTGCCTTCTTGCCCCACCGCACAACAAGAGCGATCTTGTTTCACGGGTCCCCTTGATTACTGACGGAGATTTGATGTCCACGGCAGGGTGGTGGTTACGTGCAGCGGTTACTTTGATAAAAGTTGAGCCCGACTGATTTGATGGCTCTATAATACAGAAATAAACGTACAATGTTTCTGTTTTTTTTTTTAATACCCTTTTCTGAAAGTAAGATGTGGCCGCAGTCAAACACAGTGCTGTGTAGATGTGTACTCGACTGAGCATCCTGGGCGGGTTCGGCGTTTCTCGTTCAGCTTTGCGAAAGGCAAACAGAATGCTTGTGATTCACTCTCTGGTGTTCTATCATGGTACTCGAGTAACGTCACTGAAGTAACGTCAATGAATTGACTCTAAAATGCACGGGATTGACATCACGGTGACATCACTGGAGTGTCGTCCTGCTGACCTATGTGACCGTAACAATGGTGTATTTGTATTCACTTAAGAAGCTGCAAGCCTGTGTTTTACAGCCCCGGGCACACAGCCTGCGTACACAAAGTAGAAATTCAACATTGTTATCATTTCAGGCCGTGTCTTTGTTTCAGCAAAGCAGACATCAGTGGAGAGGCTCTGGTCATTAAAGCAGTGTTACTAGGCAGTAGTGTGTTATATGCGAGGGGCAGCCACTAACAGTGAGGGATGCCAACATTTTCTAAAGGTTTTATAGGAAATTCCCATAATTTGTATATTGAAATAAAATTGTTTTAAGTTAGAGATATGTTATAAATAAAAATGTACAGCCCTATGTCAATCCACTGCTGGATGAAGGCATTCCCATGGAGTGGGGGTTTGACTATCCTTCAAGTTCAAGTTCATTTATTAGGTATAGCCCTGTGAGCCATTCGGCTCTTGAATCGGGTGCAACCGCAACAAACAAAAAACAAAAACATGAACATCTTATAGTGACTGTGTGCAAACAAAATCCAAGAAAAGACAGCAAAATATTGCAGAAAAAGCACCATACACCAACACTGTGCAAAAATCCCAGTGGGATGCAAGTCAAACAACAACAACCACAACAACTTAGATTTAGGCCATCAGTCTAACTCTGTACTACAACAAACAAACATGGCCAAACCAAAAAACTTTTCGAAAATCACCAAAATATAGCCATAAAAGCAATGAAACAGTGGTCATAGGAACTGTGACCGAATTTTCACAATAAACGACGTAAACAACATGTACTACCAAACTCTGCAGCCATAGCTGGCTGCATGAGTCACTCCACAGCAGTAGGAGCATCAGTCGGAGTATCAACATTTTTCAATGCACCTTTAAGATCACCATGCTGTTAAGCCGTGGCTGAGAATCTAAACTCATGTTGCTAGATTCGTAGCATAGTGCACTAACCACTCCGCCACCACTCCACCCATCCGCTATTAATAAGTCAAATGAAAATGAGTGTTCCCTCTTCCACGAATTCCCTGTGAAGTTGTTGCTGAAGTGCACCACGATGCCGGGGCATGATTGCGCCTGGTCTTGCCGTTCTACACATCGCGGGCTACATTTAGAAATGGGCAGCGTTCACAACACATGCCACGAGAGCCGGCCGTGACCGTCGAGGTGTCTCCTAACGCATGCGCCGCAACCATTGCATTTTATTATCCTGCGTAAACACCAGTGTGCCTTGTGTTGCAGGAGATGATGAAGATGCAATGGTGAACAGAATCGCGTGAGTAATAAACGCAGTGCTTTCCACGTCGCAGCTTAAAAAGGAACATCATGTACGGGAATCTTGTGGCAAGGTTACATAGCACTTTGGATGATTTTATTTTCGGAAGAAGTCGTGGATTTCACTTTGAGGACACACGCCCGGTCATCTACGATGAAGCTTTGGTGTGGCCCGGGTGTCATTGGGAGATTTTAATCCTCTTCTCTGTGCACTTGAGCCTCCACCTGCTCTGAGGTTGTAGGTTCAAAGCCTGGTTTGCGATCATCTATGATTTCACTAATTTTTTAAAAAGAGAGATTGGATGCTCTCAGCACAGCCACCGTTGACATGAGTGCATCTTTATTCAGTTCCATGTTCACACCTCAGATTGTCACGGTTGACTACGTAAGGTGCAAAATAAGTTCAAAATGTGAGCTTTTTAACCACCAATAGAACTCATTCAAGCAAGGGAAACAATTGGCAAAAGGTGAACTGGAGAAACCAGTACGGCGTCTTTATCAGTGCACAACAACACTACCGCCTGGAGCAGGTGGTGTTAAATGTGCACGAGGATGGGAGAGGCCAGCGCAGTCATTAGTAGTGCCACGGGATGTCTTGCACTTGTGCAAGGCCTGAACCTCTGCATGGCCTGCATCTGTGCATGGCCTGCACACCTGTGCACAGCCACAGCAGGATTGTAAATAACAATAATATATTCTTAGGTTTTTTCGGTAAAGTCACGTAGGTAAAAAACATTAAAAAGTAAAATAAAATAAAAAATAAAAAATAAAAAATCACGACGTTTCGGAGGCAACACAAGCTTCCGTCTTCACGTGGTACCGTCACAGCCACGACAGCTGTATCAAGTAAATGAGAGATTGCAGTAGCTACCACTCCGTTTATATAATGGTTGGAGAAGATCGTGGTGCAAGGGGCGCATACTTATTAATATGGTAAGGTGAGGCTTAAGACTAAGAATAGACTGCATAACAAAGGCTGAGCCTTTGTTGTGGAGAGGTGCGGTTTGTGACTCAACCTGTGGCAGGGGTACCACCACTAAACATGGTAAAACTGTAATAGTTGTCTGTCAAATAAGATTGGCAAATAAGTGTAGTTAAATCTTTTTTGCATGGTTAATCACATCTTTCCAATGATTACTCAGTTTGTAACCGTCATCACGGTTGAAATTATGTCTGTGTTTGTATATTTGTATGGCTTCGTGCACAAACCTTTGATGGTAGCCAGGAGGCTTGCAGAGAACCTTGGTCTCGGAAAATACAATTTCATGAGAGCCCACCGAGTTGTAGCAATGATCGGCAACGGCCGAAGAATCAGTTCTGCCGTGTTTCAGATCTGACTTGTGCTCGCGGACACGATCAGAAACATGACGTTTCGTTTCTCCAATGTAGCAATCACCACAAATGCACCTCAATTTGTATCCCTGCCACAGGTTGAGTCACAAACCGCACCTCTCCACAACAAAGGCTCAGCCTTTGTTATGCAGTCTATTCTTAGTCTTAAGCCTCACCTTACAATATTCATAATAAGTATGCGCCCCTTGCACCACGATCTTCTCCAACCATTATATAAACGGAGTGGTAGCTACTGCAATCTCTCATTTACTTGATACAGCTGTCGTGGCTGTGACGGTACCACCTGAAGACGGAAGCTTGTGTTGCCTCCGAAACGTCGTAATTTTTTATTTTTTATTTTATTTTACTTTTGAATGTTTTTTACCTACGTGACTTTACCGAAAAAACCTAAGAATATGAATCCCTGCAGTCACGAAAGCTTCAAATCTAGAACAATAATATAATGCCTCCAATTAAGATATGGTGTGCGGTAGCCCTCTGGAATATTACACTTCTAGGCCATGAGATATGGCATCGACTTGGGGGGAGGCCTTCATCCAACAGTCGATTGATCATGACTTTTGGTGCTGATGGTGACATTGCATTGCATAGAATTCAAGCGTATAGAATTTTGTTGCATGATCTGACAGCATAAAAGTATGCAAAAAGGTGCATTGTTAATCTTAACCATTTTCTAAAATTAACCATGTCCCATGATCTCACAGTGCAGGTACCTTCCTTAGTGACCGATGCGGTCACAGCTAGACGCTGAATGCATTCTAAGTGTCGATGTTGTGCTGTCGCGGCAATTCTGTGCCGTCTTGGCAATGTTGTGCTGTCGTGATAATCCTATCGGTGGTGTCTGCCACGCGTGCTGGCGCACTCGCAGGCTGTGGATGTGCACCTTCACACTGGCCGTGTCCCTCGCGGCCGCCCTGCTGCTACCCTTCTCCATTGTCAGCAACGAGGTGCTGTTGTCGCTCCCGCACAACTATTACATGCAGTGGCTCAACGGCTCGCTCGTGCACGGTACGCTCGCTCTCGATCGCTCCTACGGTAAACTCGCTCACTCACTCGAGCAACACACTGCAGTCGCTCATTCATGAGTGGTTCACTTGCTCGCATGATGCACTCATTCGCTTACTCACACAGTACACGTGCTCACTCGTGAGCGGTTCACTTATTCGCACGGTGTACTCTCTCGCTCGCGTTAGCTCGCACGGTTTATTCGCGCGCACGCGTGGTTCTCTTGCGTATAGTCGCCCCCTGGCCGGCCGCGTGCACCACGCTCGCCCACGCCCCTGCCTGCCGTGATGGCCACGACATGAACGCCGCACCGCGGGCGACTCGCGGTTAAACCCAGTGGAGGAGTTTTTTCAGCGTCCCGCGTCGGAATGTTTGGTAGTTTTGTGCGTGGGAGGCAATGGAATAACCAGCGGGGGAAAAAACTGGAGACAACAAAGTTCAAATAGACAGCACCCACATGCTTTACTGCCATCTCCTGGCCAACTAATAGCGCAACAGCTGGAGAGGCCCAGTAAAGTTATGATCTTTGCGTGATCCACACAACCCAACTTTGAAAGCACTATCACGGGTGAGTGCCACCATACCCAGGGTCTGCGTGCACTCGCCTCCCGTGCTGCACAAGCTCCATGTGACAGAGAAGTAACATTCAAATCATCGTACGATAGCGATGTCTTATGTATTTATTGATTACAATCGAAACATTGCGTTTGAGCAAAATCCAAACTGCAGCTAAAACTATCAACGATGCCAATTGACCCGTCACCCCGAATAATAAAATCAAGTCACACTCCTTTGAAGTTCTTTACATTTCGACGTAACATATTCCCTCAATTATTCAATGCACTATTTTCCCACATAAACTGAAAGTTGGGGGTGCATCGTCTAATTCGGAGGCTCTTCTGCTGTCGTCTGCCCAGGGCTGTGGAACCTGGTCTTCCTGTGCTCCAACCTCTCCCTGGTGCTGCTCATGCCATTCGCCTACTTCTTCATTGAGTCCGAGGGCTTCACTGGCTCCCGCAAGGTCAGTCCACTCGTCACAAAACACAAAGATCACTTCCCCCCCCCCACCGCCAACACCATCAGTGACAATTATCTAAACCGGTTCTGGGCCTCCTCTAGGTCGACTCAGCCTCAAATGAGTACCAAGTGCAGTGTGTAAATATTTCCACTCGGGAGACAAAGGTGGCCGGGCGTGGTACTGGCCACTCACCTCCTCGTGTGCCATGCCAGCCTTTATAGGTGCTCGCTAACAGCACTTACCCCAACAGTATTTTAAGGCTACACAGAGGATCTATGTCTTTGTCTGTGTGCCATGTTGCTGCAGGGAGTGATGGGCCGTGTGTACGAGGCAGCCGTGGTGCTGTGCCTCCTCGTGCTGCTCGTGTTCGGCATGGTGTGGGTGGCGTCATCCATCATCGACAAGGATCCAGCCAGCACCAAGTCCCTACGCGGTGAGGCACTAGTTGACCTCGCACACAATCGTTGACGTCACACCCAATTCTTGTGGCTCAGACGTCAGAGCGCTGAGCTGCCACTGCTGAGGTCCTGGGTTTTGAATCCAGACGGCTGCCTGATTCAACCAACTCTGTTCTCAAGTGTAGCAAATTGATGGTCTCAACCCGGTGACCAATTATTGCACGAAAGAAGAATCGTTGTGTTAAATTTGCTACTGCACTTAATTCGAGCTGTGAGAATTCCAATGTCGGTTTTACTGTCATGTGATGAACCTCACTCACAAATGTAGTGAGTGGGAAGTATGGACCAGAGGTCAAATGATCCAGGAAGTAAGAACAAAGGATATTGATGCAGTTTCTAGAAAAACCTCATATCTAATTGATACATTTGGTTGTGAAATTTGCTCTTCAACTTACCAGCAAACAGACACAATCATAATTGTCTTGTTGTATGCGTGTACACTTCACAATTTAATTTGTTTGATTGTGTCGGGTGGTGGGGGCTCTTCTGACACAATATTTCCCAGATCATGATATGACCTAACCCAAAAATCAATTGTGAATCGTAAAATTGTATGCGAGAACCTACACGTTAAGAAGTGTTGTGTTTGCCCCTAGGCCTGTGGGACTTCTACCTGCCTTATCTCTACTCCTGCATCTCCCTCTTTGGGGTGCTCCTGCTGCTGGGTAAGTCACTCTCCACCGCCGGCTTCTCCGCAGTGCAGGTCCTCGTACCGCTTTGGTCCAAAAGTGTGACGTGCGGACAATTTGGCCACCCAGTTCCATTACCACCCCTGCATTATTGCACCACTCATTACACACAAAGTGCTTGCCACAAATTAACCATGAACCACAGTAGCTTGCTGATCCCTTCAAGGAGCATCCTCGCAGTGGCTTTTGGCTAACCATTGAATAAAGACGGTCATTGAAACGTGTGCTTTTAGATGTGCTTCTGCAGCCATCTGGAATGCTCTCCCTTTTGATATTAGAAAGTATACTGGACTGATGTACTTTTAAATCTAGATCCATCAGTGCTTACGAGCTGCTTGTGCTGCTGCTGTATGTGCGTGTGTGTGGGTCGACTCAGCCAGCGAAGATGTTCCATTAGGGGGGTCCCGCTTGCGAAACGTGGACCCCCTAATGGAACATCTTCGCCGGTTAGAAACATTTAGGCTCTCCTGCCTACGATCCATCCTGAGTTTAACCAGGCTGGATTTTGTGAGGAGCTCACAAATCCTTGAAAGATCTGGGCAAAGTCCCATCGGTGACCTCCTCCGGCAGGCAAGGCTGCATTGGCTGGGTCATGTATCCCGCATGCCCAGCCACCATATGCCTAAACAGCTTTTGTTCGGCCAGATAGAGGGGGCTAAATGGACGTGGAGTGCGTGGACTTGCCGATGACTGGCACCAGCGGTGTCAAGATCGGCCTCAGTGGCGGAGGCTCGTGAAGGACACTACTGGGCAGTTGGAGGCAGTCGCCCTCCAACAACAACGGAGGGCGGAGGAGCGACGCTCACAACAACGAGCGGAGCGCCGGGTGGCTAAAGCACAGCAATTTGGCACAGTAGGGGGCACAGGTGGTGCATCAGCCAGTCATCTCAGTCATCTCAGTCAGTCGACCCATGGCACCTGGGTCTGCCCCGTGACCTCCTGCCAGCGGGCGTTCGACACTTCACGTGGCCTCAAGGTGCACATAGCCTGGCACAAGCGTCGTGGTGACGTCACTGCTACTTAGTGGCGAATGTCGGTTGTTGTTGTTGTCGACTCTGCCTCAAATGAGTACCTGGTGTGGTGCGTAAACATGGCCCCTTGGGAGACAAAGGCGGCCGGGCATGGTGCTGGCCACTAACCCCGGTCTTCATAGGTGCTCGCTTAACAGCACTTGCCCCAACAGTCTTTTAAGGCTATGCGTGGGATCTTTGTGATCTTTCTTGTTTGCCGTGCAGTGTGCACGCCGCTGGGCTTGTCGCGGATGTTCGGGGTGACGGGTCAACTGCTGGTGAAGCCGCGGGTGAGATGCCGTCACTTGCGAACGCTTTCACCATTGCCGCGTTCATTCTGTGCGACTGTGTGTGTGTGTGCGCGTGCCGAGAGCACGAGCGGCAACATGCACCGCGCCAGGGTGGATACATCGACACACTGCTGACACGGAGGTGTACGTGATGACACAAGCTTGCGCATTAAAGTCGTGTCGTCGTGTCTCCCTGCTTTGACGAGCAATGTGTCAGCACTCGTCTCCATTGACAGTCCTCTGAGGCAGCAGTGGCAATTCCGGTCTATTGGACGACCACCGTTGACTACCCCAATCGCGTACGTAGGTTATGCGAATAGTGATCCGGCCGGGTGGTGCCGATATTTGAACCATTGGCTCACGATCGAAAGGTCGCGAGTTAAAATGCCGGTGCGGGTCGTTTTGGGTCATCTTCGATTTCGTTAAGTGCTTCGCTCAACCGACATGAATCCCACTGTTCACAAATTGAGGTGAACGATGGGAAATTGGCAAGTAAGTCTGCCGTGTGCTGGTAAAATGGGATACGTGGTGTGCCGTTACTCACAAACACTTGGTCAGGGGTCATGGTGACGTGCCCCCCAGGTCAGAGATTTTTGCCGGGTGGATTCTCACTGTTATTTGCTTGGCCACCCCTGCCGTGTTCTATGCTGCCTCTAGATGGCGACTGTAGCTTGGGACAATTCTGTGCTCTCTGGCTGAGAAGACAAAAGGTTTATCTTGAGTCAAAGTTCTTCTCAAATCAAAGTGTCTCCCCGTGCAAACGTGCCATTGGGCTGCAATTCATCTCATTTGGTAACCCCACACCCAGCGGTGAAAAATTCCATATTACCATGACAGAGACCGTGCTCTCAATTGGACGACTACTTGTTGACTTCCCCGCAAAGCTGTGGCACTTTTTGGGGGGTGGGGGGGGTTAGCCGATTCTGCCTCCCAACAAGGATTTTAACCCTTGACCTTCTCTCAGTCCAAGCCCGGCACTCCAAACCACAGTGCGACCCGGTGAAATAAAAGCGGTGGAGGGAGGGGGGCGGGAAAATAAATTGAGGCTATAAAAGTAGCATTTGGCTTTGCCTTGCCAATTATGTGACCGTAAACGTGTGGGAAAATCTGGGTAATGTTGATCTCGCCGGGTTTTTAGTGTGCGACTTGAGCCTGTGGGCCTCTGAAGCACTGTTTACTCGCTTAGGCCAAACAACTACCCAGGGGAGTGCATGGGCGCTGGGAGAGGCAAGATGGCATTAAACAGAGGGTGTACTTTTGCTTTTATGGACGAGGAGCCAACTGAACTGGTTGGAGCTGGAGCGCGGTCGCTCGCTCGGCTCACGGAAATGTCCCGACAGCCAGTGCACACTTGGTGAGGATGAGAAGGCTTGGGAGGCAAGGGGTTGGTGGATCGCACGAAGGTGAAACGTTTGTGTGGTGTGTGTGTGTCTATGCACAACAGACGTCGAGTCGTGAAATCGTGGTTTACGCACTGCTGCAATTGCAGTGGCGATTTGGGTTCAATTTGTGGGCGTGCACAGTGGCTAAGCGGCATTAATAACAATGATTTCATTTTACATAGCATCATTCATGCTAATTGCATCCTCCAACGCTCTACATTATTTATATATAAGGGCCAAATCCTATTTATAGCGAGTACCAAGCGAATGAAAAACCTTATAAATAAAAATAATTAAATAAACTAAACGCAAAAACAACTAAAAGTTAGAACGAAACAGACAAATGAGTCCATTAAGTCACATCCCATACCATAATCCCGACTTCTCACACATCTTGAACGTGTCCCTTTGGCTGTGAATATTTTCACTCTTTCGAGTGTCCGCTGGTGATTAAGCTGATCCAATCAACCCATTTTGTCACTCCACTGCTGGATGAGGGCTTCCCTGCGCCCTGTGGGCTGCTGCGAGGAATATTTGACCATACTTCACCATGCTGGTCAGTGTGGGTTGACGGCGGTGGGCGGGATTACAGAACGACATTGTGTTTTATTGCACTGCCGCCCACTGCCCACGACATTAATTGCCCCCTGTCTTTTTGCTCTTAGTGGTCACCCATCCAAGTTTGATGAAAAAAATTTACCTGGTGTCACGGTTGGGACAAAGAGGTTCCTCTTAGTATGCCTTATTTCCGGTGACCTCGCGTAGGTCCACATCACACGTAGGAAACAAACAACCACAGCTGTTTCCTTCTGGGTGTTTATTGTTGTTTCGGAGTGTTGACTAAAATTCATTCAAACGGTGAATTTAATATTGAAGATGCACACGGCCGCACGCCTCATAGTCTGTGTTCAGAAAGTAGTCGTTTTACGAACAGACCGGCTTACCTCGCATTAATTTTGTGGAAGAAACAACCCACGAATTAAATATTACCGTTTTATTTTCCTGATTCTATTCCAGTTGTGACGTCAGCATGAAGCCTTGAAAATCGAGATATTTGTTTTCAGAAGCATTGCACTCAACGGTGCATCACATCGTGGCAGAAAACAATCGCGTTCGTAGGCCAGATAGCACATCTTCTCACAGGCCCCAGAAAGAGAGTTTGCCTCATAGTAACCAAAACAAAAATTCCACTCCTCAGAGCTGAAATAGATTTGCTTGTACGTTCACTAGCGACTGGGCGGAGATGATCAACATCGCTACACTTGAAAACCCAGTTTAACCATGGGCAGTTGAGTACCCAATTCAAACCCAGGATCTCAACGATGCTGGCTCAAGTGCCTCTGATCCTGCACATTAACCCACTGAGCCACCCAGGACACCCGCACGTATAGGCAGTGGTGTTAATAGGAGCATTGGTGGGAGTTTGTTCTCAGTCTGGCTATTGTGCTGTGTTTTGCTGGGTGCGCTGACCACCACTCTGGGCGTCTGCAGCTGCTGGAGAACCTGGACGAGCAGATCGAGTGCAGCCGACTGGAGGAGGCGGTGCTCAAGCGACGGCTCAAAGGTCAGCCCCCACCCCCCCTCCTACTCCTGCCCCCTCATGGCTCCCACCACGAATGCATCACTCCCACCGCTACCTTACATTCGTGCCCCATGCTGGTTCCTCTTGCCGGCTTGCACCCATTGCCCACATGACCTCACGACTGCCGACGAACACAAAAACACAAACTGCTCTCTGTTAAACCTTTCCGTTCCGAGATGTCTGCAAGTCACAGGGTGGGTGTCCCGTTCACCGCTGAATCTCGGGACGTGCAAGCGGTTGGAATTCATTTTAATTTAGAGAGGCATAGCCGTTTTTTTTGAAGACATTGTACTCACAGCAGAGACCTGTTGTGACACGACCGCACTTTATGATAGCTGCTGCCAAACTGTGCCACGGCCTCTCTTGTGGGAGCCATGGTACGTCTTCTGACCTGAAGACATACTGATAAAGTTATTTCATTTGAGTTTTTCTTCCGTCATTGGAATGAAATCGGAAGAAAAACTTGTGCCGTTAAATCGACATTCACAATCGCCCCAGTGGCATCAACGGGGCATGGCTGCTGTGCATTTTAATACCTCGCTGGTTTAACAAAGCTTCAAACTTCAGTTTGTACAGCCCAGGATACAAGACCTCATTACATATCCACGAAAGTGGCATGTTTTATTGGGTGGCATTCTCTAGAAGAGGTGCTCTGCAGTTGAGCATCCACCACTGTTCCGCTGGAGTGCCGCGCACATGCACCTGCAGCAGTGCGTGCGGCCGTGTGAGCTAACCATTGAAACGGCAGCAGTGGTGCTTGCCTCGCTCAACTCCTGTGTTCGTTATCTTTATAGTTTTCTGAACACACGCCACCCTGCTCGTTTGCCTCTATTTCAGTCTACCTTCAATATGTATGTGTGTTGAACTTGGTTTGCATCGTACGTGTCCAACCGCGCTAATCGGAGGTATAGCAGTAATTGTCATAGCTGTCATACGTAGATTAGTACTATGCTACATGTCCATCCAACACATATCGTGTTGTTTTTAACAATAATCAGTGGTGAATTTCTTCTTTTGCAATAATTCATGCTAAACCAAAAATAAAAATGCCACTTAATATACAAAAACAAGTCAAGAGGTCAGTATCTCAGCTCGCATGAATGCTGGGCCGGCGTTCGTCTCCGTTGGCACGCGGTCGCCCTGCGCAGGTGGCCGCCCTTGACTCATCATTACGATTCCTCCCTTGGAGTCACAGCTGCAACATTAATTAAATGCTATCATTTTTTAAATGTGTTTTAATTGGTTGTTATTAATATATCTTTGCAAGCTTTCTTAAAACAGTCATGTTAGAACAACTAGCAATCCTTTACTTAAATGTGAAGACCCCCGCATCCCAGTTGTGGTTCCCCTTTGCGAAAACACTGCCATCGTCTGTAGCTGCATATGGTTCACTGATGAGCCCTTACGAGGCTGGAGCTTGGCACTATCTGCTGTGCTATGATATGCCCACAATGCCTCCCGTGAGAGTCTGTCGGCAATAGATTAGGCGGTATTTGTCAGCCAAGGAAGATTATTACCATTTTAGTTTTGACTTTATCGTGAGTAAACGTTACAATGGGTTCAACCTCAATATTTCAGAAGGACATTGATGCAGAGTTACCGACTAATTAGTTTTCAGCATGACAAGTTTTATTTGTGTGTCCATGTGTGCTGTGGCGATGAATTTCGTGTAGTTATTGCAGCAACTTTCTAATTACAATTTGCATGACCGCACATTATTATTGTGTGGCCTTCCATGCAGCCTTTCTCCTCAGTATCATGTTGACTTAGAGGAAGCAGGTGAGCTGATAACCGTGTATTTCGTGAAGGATTCCGCATGTTTCCCACGTATTGTGGTCACACGGCAACTTGTGCATAGAACAGGGGTCTGGCTTCAATTAATAATTTACGTGTTTATGCTTGTGTACCCAGGAAAGCCTCACTGAGTCTCTTAACTCTTCTTCTTTTGGTTTGACCTTTCGAGTTTTAACAGTTAGGGGGCAATGTTGCTATTTGTAATCCAATTGAGTAATTTTCAGGTAATATTTCAGCATTGCAATGTTTGGCCAAAAGCATTTACATTGTATGGTTTCTTTTAGCTTTTGGAGGATACCATATAATCCCGAGGAAACACATGTAGAACAGGGGAGAACATACAACCTCCACATCGAAAGGCACCCGAGTCTGGAATAGAACCCAGACCCTTCTCGCTGCGAGGCGCACGTGTTACCACTGCACCACCATGTTTGAAACACAAAAGGTAGTTTCTCACAGACGTCCTGCACTCAGGTGTAATCCCTGCGCAGCATTAGCGCAAATTAATATCGGGCTAATGCTATCACACGTAGTCATTTAATGATCAGAGGTATGTTGTGAGTTGGGAAGCATTGCCTACCTGAGTTTGATTCCTGGCAATTGCTAATGTAATTTTGCGAGCAACATCTGAACCAGTTATGGACCACCCCGCCCCCCACCCACTTCACCAATTGGTATTGACCATGAGCGGACCAGGCATGGGGAGGCCTTCATCCAGCAGTGGATTGGCAAAGGGTTGCAAGTTGTTAATTATTGTTTTGTGAATATGTTACAACACAACCTTGTGGCATGCACGTGTGTGTGATAAGGCTGTATTGCTGCAAACTGTTTGTGTTTTAATGTGTAGGAGTCTTGTATAGATTTGTATACTGTGCTGCTTTTTTCATGTACATGTGTCAGTAGAGAGTTGTTTGTGTGTGTATATATGTGTGTGTGTCTCGGTGTGATTCTGTGTATGTATCATTGGATAGTTGTGTGTGTGTGTAACGGTGTGTATCTCCGTTGTGTAGTGTTAGCACGCTGCACTACCAACCCAGCGACCCGAATCTGATTCCCATTCATGGCCAACACCAGTGGCGATTACACTGTGTAACAATTTATTTATTTATTTTGTTCCTGGGTAGTAAGTGTTATTTCTTAATTGCTTATGCCTCAAATTACATAAAATGGCTATTATTCCCCACAAACTTTGCTTTTATGACCAGGACAGTGATATTTTGAAATTTACCTATTTTCCAGAACATTCCAGACAGATTCAGTGCTGAGTAAACTTTGAGTAACTTCTAGAAAATTATTTAACTTTCCAGTAATATATATATACTAGTATAAATACAGGGGCCTTAAGCCCACCAGTTCAGTTTAGTTCAGCTGCCTAAGTGGAGACATATCTGCATTTTTCTGAGATGGCATCAAAAGGCTGTAAGCATCCGGAAGACGCATTTTGCTATGTCTGCGGCCAATTTATCAAGACAAGAGTGAAAAAGTATTCTGTGGAAGCATCTGCTAAGATGTGTGAGGCCTACAAGGCATATTTCAGCATGCCTGTCGGGGATCAAGACAAAAATCGTTTCACCTGCGAACAATGCAAAAAAACTCTGGAAGGTAAGATGGACAATTGTTGCTCGGAATTTTATGTTATAAAATTTGTTGCAATTTTTTAAATTGTAAAAGTAAAAAAAAAAAATGTATCATACATGAAAAATGTTGGGAAAATCTCTTACACATTAGTCATGGGTGAAATAAATGTTTTTTTGTTGGATGGTACAGAGAGGGAAAGAGAGACGTGAAGTTCGCTTGCCCAAGAATTTGGCGGGAACCCACTGACCACTCAAGCAACTGCTACTTCTTTATGGTGGACCCTTCCAAACGTCGGACTGGCAAGAATGCACCTGCTATCACGTATCCGGACCTTCATACATCGCCCCGGTGCCACACTGCCATGAGCTCCCCGTACCCACTCCTCTGAAGAGAGAGCAGCCGTCTTTAGAAGAGAGCAGCAAGTCAGAGAGCGAGGAAGACGTTGTAGATCCAGATGACAATTTCAGAGGTGGAGCTTAGGAGAGAAACTATACTACCCCAACCAAAAAGACCTCAACGACTTGATCAGGGATCTTGGTCTCACCAAGTCCAATGTCGAGCTTTTGACGTCTTGGCTCAAGCAGTGGAACTTGTTGGATGAAAGTGTGCAAGTCGCAGATCAGAGGAAGCATCACCAACCTTTTTGCAGCTTCTTCACCCGTCAAGAGGGGCTCTGCTTCTGCCACAATGTGACCAGTCTGTTCGAGGCAATCAGAATCGCTTGTAACCAGAATGAGTGGCGTGCTGCTCCATAATGGTAACAAGTACCCGTTTCTTCCCCTGGCCCACTCGGTGCACCTCAAAGAGGATTACAACAGCATCAAGAACTTGCTGGACACCTTGAAGTATGATGAGTACGGATGGGAGGTCATCGGAGACTTCATAATGGTTGCATTCCTGATGGGTCTCCAAGGTGGTTTTTCCCTGCTATCTTTGCCTTTGGGACAGCAGGGACACCAAGGCGCACTACCACAGGCGGGGCTGGCCACAACGGACCGAGTTCTCTGTGGGGAGGAACAACATCAAGTGGGAGCCATTGGTGAACCCCTGGATGGTGCTAATGCCACCACTGCACATCAATTTTGGCCTTATGAAACAATTTGTCAGAGCTGTAGATAAGGAGTCGGCAGCCTTCAAGTACCTTCAAGACTTCTTCCCTAAGCTGTCTGAGGCAAAGGTCAAAGCCGGTGTCTTCGTCGGACCACAAATAAAGAAGATCTTGGAGTGCAATTAATTCCCCAAGAAGCTTACTAGTAAGGAGAAAGAGGCTTGGAACTGCTTTGTCGCAGTGGTTCGTGGCTTCCTGGGCAATCACAAGGTCAAACACTATGTGGAGCTGGTTGAGACTCTGGTGAAAAACTACAGCACAATGGGCTGTAGGATGTCCCTGAAAGTCCATATCCTTGATGATCATCTTGATAAATTCAAGGAGAACATGGCAGCGTACTCGGAGGAGCAAGGCGAGCGCTTCCACTAGGATATACTGGACTTTGAATGCCGCTACCAAGGACAGTATAACGCGAACATAATGGGAGACAACATTTGGGGGCTGATTCATAAAAGTGATTTACAGTATAATCGCAAATCTCGAAAAACTACTCACTTCTAAATCTTTTGTAGTAATTTTTGTATTACTTTAGTATTAATGCATGTTAGCTTTGATTCATATGTTGTTGTTTTCTGACTTTATGTCAATGAAAAGACACAAATTCGCCAGTTTTCTCATTGGAAATAGTTAAATTTCAAAATATCACTGCTCTGGTCACAAAAGCAAAGTTTGTGGGGAAAAATAGGCATTTTCTATACTTTTTATGCATAAGCAATTACGAAATAACACTTACTACCCAAGAACAAAAATTGTGTTACATCGTCTCATCTGAACCGGTCTCAAATTAGTACCTGGTGCAGTGTGTAAACATCAGTACTGGGGAGACAAAGGCGGCCGAGCGTGGTGCTGGCCAACCACCCTCTCCTGTGCCGTGCCAGCCTTAATAGGTGCTCGCTAACAACACTTGCACCAACAGTCTTTTAAAGGCTATATGGGGGATCTTTGTCTTTGTTTTGTATATTGTATATTCGTGCGCGTGTGTGTGTCTCGGGTATGTATCTACATGTATATGTATCGGTAGACAGTTGTGTATATGTCAGTGCGTATCTGCGCGTGCGTGTATATATATGTGTGTGTGTGTGTCTCCGCGCACGTGTCTGCTTGGCGAGCAGGTCGCTCGGGCTGCTGGCAGCACTTGAGCGTGGAGGCTCTGAGGGAGAGAATCTTCTGGGTGAGCAAGGAGCGCAGCAGCATGGGTGAGGCATTGCACGGTGCACGCCGCACTACAGGCAGCCTCGCTGTCTGTGGACTATCACACCTCTAGATCTGGCCTGGGCCTACTTTAGTCCGACTCGGACTAGGTTTTTTATTTTATTTGACCAGGTAAGGTCCATGAACTATATAGCTCTTTTTCAGAAGCGACCTGGACACAACTGGTAGCTCAATGAAGTAGCTCAGCATGTGGAAAATTGTATAGCAGCCAAATACTTTCAAACGCATGTTTCTAAATGTGGAGGGAAAATCCGGAGGACCTGGAGGAAAAGCCAGGCTTTCCCCACACCTCCGAAAAGCACGGTTGGCTATATACTGTGCGAAAGAAGTTCAACATATATACATGTGACTACGGGGAGAACATATAAACTCCACATATACAAGCGTCAGGGTTAGGATCAAACCCACGACCTTCTGCATACCAGTTTACATCTCGCTTGGTTTCCACAAGAGCTTGTGGGTTCGATCCTGACCCCGACGTCTGTATATTTGAAGTTTGCATCTTCTCACCGTGGTCACGTGGATTTTTCTTCGGGTCCTCCAGTTTTTCCCTCTACATTTATAAACATGCGTTTACAGTATTTGGCTGCGATAAAAAAATCCACGTAAGCCACTTCATTGAGCTATAAGTTGCAGCCAGATTGCTTGTGAAAATAAGCTCAGTGGGCCTTACCTGGTCAAATAAAAACAGTTTAGTTTTATACAAACTCTTTGGTTCTTTCGGTAAAGCCACGTAGGTATAAAATAAAATTAATCACGACATTTCGGGCGCAACACAAGCGTCCATCATCAGGTGGGAAAGCATAGTCTGCTGCTGAGGCAGACTGTTTTAGTTTACTTGATGCAGTTAACACCAACACGGGGAAGTTGAAGGAAGGCTGGCATGCATGGTGTCGATGATCGCAAGACCATCTCATGTGTTATGGCATTCTTGATGACTGCTCATCCCCAAAGTCTGTAAGGCTAACGGAGGTTGTGTGTACCTGTGTGTGTGTAGAGCGGAGGGTTGGAGCCTCTGTTTGGCAAAGGAACTTGTGCTTCCCTCTTGTGATGCTGCTGCTCCTGCTGCTCACGGTCAGTGGCCTTCGTGTTCAATTCCTGCTCATAACCAACAACAGTGGCAAATATTTGAACCAGTCCAGGGCCCTCCTCGAGGTCGAATCATACCCAAATAAGCACATGGTGCGGTGTATTTATGTATGTGTCTTGAACTTCTTTCGCACTGTACATAGCCAACCGTGCTCATCAGAGGTGCTGTGGAAGGACAATAAACTAAACACAATGCAGTTGACAAGAAATTAGTTTCTATCTAGATTTAACAGTGCATACATCCAGTGGCTTCCTAATGTCGGAAGTTTGTAAAACATAAGCACTTGGGAGACAAAGGCAGTGCTCGCTAACAGCACTTGTCCCCCAACTGTGTTGAAGGCTTTACGAGGAGACCTTTGTCATTGTGTGCGACAGGGCGTCTCCGTGGTGCTCGTGTGCTTCCACGTCCTGGTCCTGCTCATTGATGACGCGGCAATGCCCAAGGGAAGCCAGGTGAGAGTGCTCGCCCGCCGTGTCAGTGCTCAATCGCTGGGTCCCAGGACATTGCCCCCATCTCTGCACGACGGTTGAACCAAACGCCCCTCCGGCCATTCCTTCAGGCTCACGATTCGAGTTAGTCTCTCGTTAGAACCGTCTCTCCTGGTTTGTCTGCCTCGTACATATTGCCTCGTCATTCTGTCTCGTTCTTTGTGTTAACCTTCATGAATATAAGAAGATATAAATTGGTGACATCATGGTTAGGGCACTGCACTCTGGACCGAGCAACCTGAGTTAATTTCCACGGCTATCATGAGTGGCAAGGGATATCAAAACCGGTGCAAGCCCTCCCCTTCCCCATGATAGATTATTGACCCCGGATGGATTTAAGTGGACTTGAGTTAACCCCCAAATCCAATATAAGACCCAGGACCTCCTGACTACCAGTGAAGTATTCTGCCACAGCAACTGGTTAATGTTTTTAAAACATTAATAAATTGCGGTAATGCCGACGAGGAACTGCCTTCTCAACGGCAGTGAGAACATGCTTGTCGGCACAGTTAATAGTTATTCTACAAAAATACATAAACGTGGGGTTTCTCTCGATTGGGCAGATTCCATCTCACGGCTAACATGTTGGATAACTGACACGTGACGCAGGTCTATCTTAAAACTGTGACTCCTGCTGATCTCTTGAGTGTGAAACAATCAAATTGAAACTTCACATGCAGCTAACACTGAAATGGAGCGCCATCTAATGTTGAGTGAGAGGCGGTGGTGGCTATGCACGTGGCCTGTAATCCAGCACTGCGGAGGCAGCAAGGTTTTTTGTGGATGGCACAAATGTGAAACTCCCTTCCCGTGGGCGTCGAGGAGGTGCCATACCCTGACGTGCCACGAGGAAACGGTGCAACAAAATGTCGACGAATCTTCATCTGGTCCATCTGTGTCGGGTTTCTCAGTGTGCTCCGGTTTCTCCCACGTTAATACATCTTTAATAATGTCTTCATGTAGAGGACCGCAGAGCTTGGACAGTTGTTGGTGCCGGCTCACCAAATGGTTGCTGCTTTTGCACTTGTCTGTGGTTCGTCGCGCTTCTGTGTGGTGCTTTACAGTCCTAATGATCATTATTAATAGTCCAGTATTCAAATGAGTCTCGTATGTAAATGTTTGGTGTCGTCCTCTTGTTCCCGAATCGTGATGTGATGCCTTTCTGGCGGAGTGAGTTCCGTAGGGAAGATTATTTTTTGGTTTGTTGCATGACTACAATGATAGCCCGATTGAGTTGTACATTACTGTAATTGGTGGTGATCAAAAACCCAATGAAAATGTTTGTCAAGGTGTCATCATGGCTACTGGATTAATACCATCACCATCGTGTTCTTATTAACCATCCGTGACAGAGCAACAAAGGTTCGGATTGGGTTGTTGTGAGCTGAAATTCCAGTTAGGCATCGATAAAATAAGTACCACTTTTCAGAAATCAAGAGTGGTTATACTTATTTTTGACTGGTATCTGCCATGACAATGTAGACAAATGTGAACACAGCCCCACAGGCGTCACTGTGATTTAATGTATTACAATATTACATTTTATACGTTTTTCATGACTTTTCACCATCGATTGTATTGTGTAGCAGTAAGGATGATGCTTATAAGGACTATTCATAATTGAGATCATAAAATCGATAAACAAAGGTCGTCCTGTTGGAAATCTGGCCGTCAAAGTGGGAATGTGGAATTTCCACCACCAGCGGAAAAAAAACCCTGCCCAGCAAGAAGCAGAAAGAAGCTGGGACTTATTTACTTTTTGCGTTCTCTATTTGAGGGTTTGTTTTTTGATAGCTCCAAATGTTTTAGGAACTTTGGCCATTGACATCTTGATTTACAATGAAGAGACGATGATACTCTTTTATCTTCTTTTGAGATACTGTGTCTAACTGTGCACAAAAAGTTAATGTTTCAACCCTGGTGATTTTTTTTACAAATACAGCATAATTTCGGAATCGCGAATTATAAAGCGGAATTATTTTACAGCACAATAAAAGCTTGTTTTGCAACACTGCAATCAGTGCTCTCTACGAGGGATGTAGGAGTCACAGTTGGTATGTTCTCAGGGTTACTCTAATAATGCACAGACATGTACACAGGTGGTGGTAGTGGAAAGACAAATCTATTGGCCAGGCGCCTTCTCAAAACATGAGATTGCCTCGCAGCGGCATGAGACTGGGTGGCAGAAAAGGATTGTTTTGCACTGCAGACCATCCACAATCTGTTGACTGGCTGTTGATTGCTTCGTAATTGATTTTTGGGTCGGAAATATTGCAACTGCCTGATGATTCTGGTCATATCTCAAACACGTCAGTGTGCTGAAGTAGTAATAAATTGGCACGTTTATTGACGTGACAACTTTATTAATTGGCAATGTACGGTGGTAGAGAGGTTATGACAAATTTAACACTATGACACCTCCTTTACCAGTAGCAGAATATAGCAATAGGTTTTTACCCTTTTATCTGGTACAAAGACTGACACCTTTATACAAGGGATCATGTTTGCAATAACCACAACACAAGCATTCAAAATGCAAATAAAAAGAAACAACACCAATGGAGACTAGGCTCTAAGAAAAGCTGTCTCGGGTGTGAACCAATCAACTTCAAGGACAGTGCATATCATTATCAGAGTTGTTTATTTTTGTTTGCATTTTGACTGCTTGTCTTGTGGTTATTGCAAACATGATCCCTTGTATAAAGGTGTCAGTTTTCGTACCAGATAAAAGGGTAAAAACCTATTGCTAAATTTTACTTAAGCGATCTGACCCAACACCAATCTATTATGGATAATAATAATAATAATATTGGTCACGAAAGTCTGCGTGTTACATTTATCTGCTGCTGATTGTTCATCGACTGTGAATTAAATAATAATGGGCTCTTGCGTCAGGGCATTGTGCTGACTTGAACATATTCATACCTGTCAACCCATACGGTTTACCCATATTCTTGTACGGGGAAATTTTATTTTTAAGGTCCATACTGCGTACAGCCATTTGAATACAGGCAAAATAATTAATTATTTATTAGTTTGTGTTTCTCCCTTGTGATTGGACGTTGTTGGATGAACGTTGACATTTATAAGGACACGGGGTGACCAATAAAGTCTGAATTGGCCTGTAATAAGGCAGACACTGATAAGGGGTTGACAGCTATTCATATTAACGTGAGAGGCCTGGCTGTGCTCGTGTGTTATCCTCCATTGCCAGTGACCACTTGCTAAATGTGGGCATTCAGAGCAGTCTGTTGCTGGGTATGGCTCACCGATGATTCATTAAGGGCAAAACACCCCATGACTGCGCCCATCCGGCCCCTAGGCCCTGGTGCATTTGCACCGCCTGCACACTCATTCGCTACCCACTGGTGGGGTTGGATTAATCCATCGTCTCTGTCGACTGCTCGTTGTTCATAACATCAATTCTGGCTGCTACAAGCTAAGGCTGGGCCTGGAGCTGGAGGCTTAGTCTCATAGATGGCCGGAGGGCGCGCACGTGATGCACGCAAACGCATGCGATGCGTGTGCCTTAAGGAATTTTACACTTGTACATAAGCACCTCCGATTAGAATGCTTAGCAGTTATGTGTGGTGTGAAATAAGTTCAACAAACATACATAGTGTTTTGCGAGTCTGCTAAACCCCCGCTGGTGTGCGAGATGGCCACGAGATAGCAACGAGATGACAACGTAGCAATGAGTTCCTCAGCTGTCTGTGTGAAACCGTTTGAGTGTTTTCCCCTCGTATGCTTGTGTTTTCTCTGGGTACACCAATTTCCTTTCAAGCATACGAAGCACAACTTACTTAGAATTAATTGTATGAATCATCCCGAGACAAGCCTCTTGAAAAGTGATGATTTCCCCGTACAGAGGACGCTGTTTTTAGACTCATCGGCAGATGCACCGAACTGCCCCATGACTGAATGGAATGTGCCAATTTGCCCTTTCAGATCAACCCTCGGCCTGTCCCACACCCTAGACCAGGGGTCGGCAACCTACGGCTCCGGAGCCGCATGCGGCTCTTTACGGGCTGCTTCTTGACGATATGTACGTATGTACAGTATGTACTCAGATGCATTGCGGCTCTTGAAATACTGAATTTTGTACCGAATTGGAAAGAAATGGCTCTTCTTGTTATTTTGGTTGCCGACCCCTGCCCTAGACAGATAGAAGCAATTGGAGCTTGTTTACTGGGGGATAATGGTTAACTGTAACAGTTGAGTCATCATCAGCAATCTCAACATTTCCTCACAGCAATCTCTCCATAGACAGCTTGACGTGTGCAGTTTTGGCCACTCGTCGCCAGAATCATCTGCGTAGCCTTGTGGTCAAGCTGAAGGTATGCATTGCAAGTGGAATATTTGGCCAACTGTAGCATGCTCCGACACACTTGACGCATTGATTGGGCTGAATAAAATAACGCTAGACTACATGGTACAGTACAGTGTGGTGTTGCCTACACTATGCTAGGCGGTAAGTTAAATGATCTAGAGCTCGACTATCCTATTATTTAAGTCACACATTACTCCAACGATTATCAGTTCGATTACTCAATTAATTGGATCACACAAATTTTATTGGATCACACAAACTATTCTGGCAAATCGTCCGATGATGCTAGATGTAATTACCAGCGAAGCGTCGTACTCAAATTGTTAAATGTTGTGGATGTACTCTCCAACACACCGGTGGGCTGAAGTAGTAACTAATTGGCGTTTTGTTTACGTGACAAATCCCTTACTAATTGGCTGTGTCGGGTGGTGGAGGGTTACGACACATTTATACTTACGCGATCTAACCCAAAAACCTTTATAATCCTACTGGCTGAAATGACGCGTACCACACCTGGACGTTTTACAACGCTTTGTTTCCATGACAACCAGCGGTCACAGTTCTGTTTAAATTATCAGCCTTATATTTTGTTTCGATGACAACCATCGTTCCAAAACCATGAACATTACTTCCTACTCTACAGTGGTTGTACGTGCGTGCATTACATTTGTTTTGGTCGAAAATGGCAGGAATTCACTCCGTATTTTGCCCGCGTGCTTGTTTGTGTATGGTACACTTTTTAAATAATTTCTGCGTGTAAGTTGTATTTGTTTAGCTCCATTGAAAGGAAAATGGGACTGAAATGGGACTGGTAATTGGAAGGAAAATGACACTGACAAACAGCGTGCACTTAAGTGGCTTGTTTTGTTATGTGCTGTACACTATGTTGTGTTATATTGTATTCGGGCTCTACCATGTGATCCCAACTGTGACGGCAGCCGAGTTCCATAAGTAATGGTTAAACCACGTGCACATAACTCAGATAATTATCTGTGCTGCTGCTTTCAGGGTCACGATGTGCTCAGGAATCTCTTCAACGCAATTAGCGATCGATACGGTCAAGCTCTCTTTACGTTGTTCAACCATGTCTTGTCCTTTTTTTTTGTTCCATTCCTCTATGTGTAATGGACTCTATGTGATCAAATTAGATAGCTATATGCAGAGGTGTGGACTCGAGTCATGTGACTTGGACTCGAGTCAGACTCGAGTCATGAATTTGATGACTTGCGACTCGACTTGGACTTGCATAACAATGACTTTGTCCCACCTATGAGATGTGGACTCGAGTCATGTGACTTGGACTCGAGTCAGACTCGAGTCATGAATTTGATGACTTGCGACTCGACTTGGACTTGCATAACAATGACTTTGTCCCACCTCTGGCTATATGGCATTGGTTACTTGAGAAATAACCATGTATTTATCCAGGTAATCCCCACAAAAGCATTCAGACTCTGTCAAGAGTGAGATGTTTGGTCAACTTATTTTTATATCTAGCATTTTACATGGGGGGGATGAAACCAAGGATCCCCGTTGACTCAAATTTGGGGTTAAAATCCATGTGGCGGTTAACTTAGTCCACCATCGATTTTGGGTCGATAAATGAACTCCCACTTTTGTGAGAATTCAACAGCGATCATCCTATGCATAGATAAGCATCTACTGCCATATAGCAATGTGGAATATCGATTACAAGCTTGGGGCTGCCGGCCGAGGTGAGCAGTGCCTGAAGTTTGCTTGAAGATGGGAGAGACGCCTTTTGTTGATTGTTTATTTCATAACGACGTTCCTCACAGAAAGAAACTCAAAGATGATCGCCCTGTTGTGGTGAAAGGTCACGCACATGCAGTAAGTCAGTGACATTAAAGGCCTAGAGAGGTCTTCCTCTGTACCAATGCTTACTTTTTTCATTCCCGATAGCGACGTGGTGCTTGACCTTTAGAGTGCCAGTGCACATTTTGGGGTAAAGTACGCATTATTTTTAGCACCGCAAATGTCTCCCTTGCTCCCACGCTGACGTGGCTTGTCGGCAGATTCGCTCTCGTGCCTTTTTCCCCTCGCTTTAATTTTAACCGCACTTGAATATGTGGCAGGAATCTGACCGCTGGGTTTATTTGTATTTCTATTTATTTTATACACAATGGCCTTAATGTATCCTCGCCGAGGCTCCAGAAACTCCGAGGCCAGGATGACGCTCGCGAGTCTGCCCGGTGGGGGGGGGGGGGCGGGTGGGGGGGGCACACGTCGCGAGCCCTCTCTAAAAAAAAAAATCCGCGCACGCTGGCAACGAACGAATAACGCCCCGACTGTGGAAGGGAAATGGATTCCGGGAAGGGCGCTCACGGCTAATTAGGTGTGTCTTCCACTGCAGCCGTTGTTTATTTGCAAACCGTTAATTTTAGAGCAGGGCAGAGTTAAAACAGGATGCCCTGGCGGTGGTGGACTGGCGGGCATCCTCGGGCCATCCAGAACGGTGTAAAGTGACTTCGAGACGCACGGTTTCAGCGTCCGGGGGGGGGGGGGGGGGGTGCCTGAGGAAGCACTTAATCCGATTTTTTTTATTTAATTAGTGGAAATTAACCCGAGTGCATGAGTTCTTGCTTGATTTTTTTTTTATTAATTGCTACTTTTTTCATTTCTGGGACCTGTCCTTGGCAGTCTGTATCTGGATGTGGATTGATGATGAGTCCTTATGATGACGAAGTATACCTTCAGTATGGTGGGCCGCTCGGATTGACTTATTTGAAAACCTCTTGGCCGAAAGATTATTTGTCAGTGATTTTATGTCATCATTTACATTTTTCGAATGTTCTTTTTTTTGTAAATTTCTCATAGGCAAGATTAAATTTGAAAGTGTCTCCATACCCAAAAGGGCATTGTGCGGTGATAGAGTAATTTACAGCCCTGCGCCAGAGGTGTGATTTCCACATTCCTATGACAAGGGTGAGTTTCTCTAAACCATTGACTATTGAATTTTCACAATGTGTGGAGCTCAATGTCTCTATCCTGGGGAAACGATTGGCTGGGTTGACCCCAAATAGTGTTTTAACGCGGATGCTTCCGACTTTTAGTTACATGCTCTGCCACAGAGTCATCCGGTCTGATGGAAACTAATTCATAAGCAACTGCAACAGGTTTTGGTATTCATATAAATTAGGCAATTTTTTTGTATTACTTCCCTGGTTTTCATAACTTTATTTCAATAATTTCCCTTGCTGCTTTAAGGTTTCATTGGGTTTGCAGATATTTTGTCAGAGTACACCGTGGTCCTTGATTACTTTTTTGTTGCAAATGTTCTGTGCTGTGCCAGCTTTTGTGACCCAGGTCTCGCTTGCAGAAGAGGCTTTCACCCTCAACGGGCTCTCGCCTGATTATCAATAAATATTGAGCAAGTCGCACTCACACGTGGCGAACTCATTCGGTGCATTTCACTTTGGTGGCGTGAGCCCAGGAATTAGAATGTACTCTCCTTCGTGTTGTCTTCGTGCTGTAAGCAGAAGCTCCCTGGGTTTTGATTTTCCATGAAGCTCATGGTCCACCCTAAATTGCATCCGCACAAACCGTGGCAGATGCGGATACCTGATGCATAAATCGAAAATTAAAAACTCTCCAGTGTGTGACTGTGGTTATCCAGAATAGACAGTACAACAAATAACGACGTAATGCCCGATCCACACACATGAAGGAGACATCACGGCGATACACTCCACTGCTTCTAATGTGGTTATCTGGCTTAACCACCTGAATGTGGAATTGTAGCTGTTCTTCTGCATTTACATCAGCCATTCGAAAGAAGAAGCACTGTGATTGGTGGAGGCTTTATTCAGGCTGCTCATTTGAAAATTACTGGTTTGAGGCTAAGGTCTGCAGAGAGAAAGAGCCCCTGATCGTCATCAGAATGCTCACGTGGCTGCTGCCCCCACACATGAGATCTGCACATTCTCCTCAAAAAACCCAACAGAGGAACATTGATCCAAGAGGTTTTGTGGTCAATGGATCGAATGTTACTTTATTTCATAATTATAAACAACTCCAGCATCTGTTTGTTTTATTTGAACAAGTAATTTTCCAGCAAAGTTCATATTTATTTAGAGTATTTTTGTTCAAGCCACAATGTTAACTAATGGATTTTGCCAATAGAATCAAACTGCTCGGTGGCATTGGTTTTACAGACCACACCCTGATGATGACTCAGTGAAATAAAACCCAGGCAGAGGGTTTACCTTGTGTAAACTAACACTACTAGCTTTTACTGATCTGGAAAGCCTGTAGGTTGATGGTTCAAATGATACACTCAAACATACCTGGTGTGTTGCTTAAACAGCATCCCAAGATGCCTTTGCATTTAGACTTTTTTGTAAATTCGAATTGTATTGTATCGTTGTTTTGCACATAATACAGGTTTTTTGGGGGGTTTATCAAGTTTTGCCAGACCAAAGTATAATGTTCAATACATGTGAAGTACCGTTGATGACTCTTGGACACCGTTGGTGAGGCACACGTATTTATTCCGTACAAGTAGTCACAACTGTGGACATACAATACTAGAGGGGGTATCGGCCCCCTCACCCGGCTAGCTGGGAATACACTGCTAGCTATCTCTGACCTACCTCCTAGTCCTCCACTAACGGGCTAGGGGAGGCTGTCTGGCCCGACACTGGTAAGTCGGGCTACGGTACCCGGAGTCCCAGAGCACTAGCTCTGGTTCTCGGGACCACGCCGCTGGCTCGGTCCTGCGCGGCCCTGACAAGGGCGGCGTCCCAGGGGAGTCCAGGGCTCTAGCTAGACGATCTTCGGTCTTCACTGGTTTAGCTTTAACATTCTGCCCCGAGCCCTCTGACACATCCCCCTTTATACTCCACCCCCGCTGAGGGGTGGGGCCCCGGGCTGCCTGGTGCGGACGTCGTTGAGAGCACCCCCCCCGTGCACTCACGTAGCCCCGCCCACTGTGTTTGTTTCCCATAAGCTGCCATGCATAACGGCTCTCTCTCTAACACCCCTACATCACCCCCCCCCCCCCCCCGCATAGCTTGCAGCCGTCCCGGCTGCCAACATACAAAAAAAAACGACAATAAAAGCGCATTTACCCCCTGACCGCGCGTGTGCCTCACTACTTTTTCAACATAACGCGAAGAGAACAACAACAAGAACCAGAAAACCCCGAAGGGAAAACAACCCGACGCACCCCCCCCCCCGAATAAATACGAATTCCGTAAAAGCAACGTATATACAAATCGCAAGGAACCCCCAACACACACACAACACAACACAATGTGCCAGGAGCACACCACCGACGCAGCGCACAGTAACCATACACGTGAAAATAAAAAATAAAAATAAATTCTTTTTGTGCATCACAAGAGTCTGCGCATTCTTGCGCGCGTCCTTGCCGCAGGCCCGTCACACGGGGCAACCCCGGATGGCGGACCATCCGGTGGCAGCTGTCCATTTCGAAGTGAGTCTGCGCTTGATGTCGCGAGACCCTCGGCACCCCCCGTAGGGGTTGTTGGGTGGGAGCCCGTCATTCCTGGTGCACCTGGGGGCGGGACAGCCGGCAACACGTCAGGCGAGAGCAGCAGAGACGGACCCTTTGAGTCGGCGGACCCCCCCACATGTTTCGCCACGCGTGTGTGGAGTGGGGCCTCGCACCGCAACGAAGGGTTTCAGCCTAGAGGGGTGCACAAACCACCGGCGCTTCCCCCATTTGATGCGAACGCACTGAGGCCGCAAAACCTCGACCACCTAGATGGGGCCCCGCCACGGCCGCACCAGTTTTGAGGAGGTCGCGAGTGGTACCTGGGGACAGTGCAGCCATGCCCTGTCCCCAGGCTTCCACTGTAGCACGTGCGCGCGACCCAGTCTGAGGCGCTCATTCGCTTTCTGACGCCTGTCGGAATTCAGCATGGCAGCATCCCGTGCCTCAGTCAATTTCGCAAGGTTAAATTTAACATGGTCGGCCAATTTAGTTTTTCCCAGCGGCGCGGGGATCTGCAGCTGTGCCCGAACAGGTGGGTCAGGTTCGCGGCCATACATGAGGAAGAAGGGTGAAAATCCCGTCGCAGCATGGGGGGCCAATCTGTATGCTGCCAGGACCCCTTGAATTTGCAAGTCCCAATCGGTCTGTGAGTCCGAAACCTGCTGCGACAACATAGACGTGATGGTTCGATGCAGACGCTCGACCATCCCGTCAGTTTGCGGGTGATAGGGAGAGGTACGAATTTTTTTCGTTCCCAGGAGCTCACAGACCTGTTGGAGGAGTTTGCCGGAAAAATGTTTTCCCTGGTCGGTCAGCAGCCGCTCCGGAGCACCTTTGTCCATGACGTAACCTTGGACAAAGGCCTCCACGATGGCTGCTGCCGACTGGTTGGCCAGGGGCCAGGCCATAGGCCAGCGCGTAAAGTATTCCACCCCGGTCAACAAATATCTATTGCCCCTAGGGGTGGCGGGAAATGGCCTCAGAATATCCAGCGCGACAAGTTCGTTCACTCTGGAGACTCTGATAGACTGCAAAGGCGGGTTTGACTCCCGTGCTGGTGGTTTTCGCTGCGCACACCGAGGGCATGATGCCAACAGATCTGCGACATCCCTCGTCATGCCTGGCCAAAAAAAATCAAGCTGGAGCAAGGCGAGGGTCTTTTGGGTACCCAGGTGGAGGAGGCGCTCATGAGCAGCCCACACCACCCTACCCCGTAACCCAGAAGGGACCACCAGCCGGTGTCGATGGGATTTCCCGTCCCAATGCATCAGCAACCCCGCGTGCATTTCCCATGCGTCGGCATCACCCGTCCCCCGCCCCGCCTCCCCGGCGCGACGACGCGACACGAGGAGGGAGGTATCCTCCATCTGGAGGCGCCCCCATTCATTAACAGGCAAACCCAGCAGGGAATCTTTTCCCTGTTGTGCGATAGAATTTGGAAGCAATGTTTCGTCGTTGGCGGCGGCCGCCAGGACCGGAACCGGCATCTCCCCTGCTGGCTTGCAACGTCCCGACCCCAGGAGGCATGCACATTCGGAGGTGGTTGGCATGCGCGACAGAGCGTCCGCGTTGGTGTGGCGAACGCCCTTACGGTAGGTGGTTTCGAAATCAAAATCCTGGAGGATCTCCAACCATCGGGACAATTGTCCCGATGGCTGTTGAACTCGCAGGGCGTACTGCAGTGCCGCATGATCTGTGCGGACGGTGAAATGCCGACCGTACAGATATGGGCGATACTGTTGGATGAAATAGACAATTGCCAACAGTTCCCTACGGGTGACACAATATCTTTGCTCCGCTGGAGACAACACCCGACTGCCGTACGCAACCACCCGTTCCACGCCGTCAACCACCTGGGAAAGCACGCCCCCAATACCCGTGTTGCTCGCATCGGTGTCGAGCAAAAATGGTTCCGAAAAATCGGGGTAAATCAAGGGAGGAGCTTTTACCAGGGCGTCCCGAAGGGAGCAGAAAGCAGCCTCCTCCTGACCCCAGTGGAACCGAACCCCTTTTGATGTTAAAGCGTGTAGGGGTTTGGCAATCGTCGCAAAATCAGCGACGAACCGTCGGTAATACGACGCGAAGCCAATGAAACTCCTGACCTCTCCCACCGAGGTGGGAGTCGGCCAGGAGCTGACACACTGCATTTTGGCGGGATCGGTAGCAATACCTGAGCGCCCCACGATGTGCCCCAAATAACGCACCGAATCGCGTAACAAATGACATTTTTGGGGTTTGAATTTCAAATTAGCAGCCCGTATCTTTAGGAAAACCGCCCGCAACCTCTGGAGATGTTCGTCAAAAGTTTTACTAAAGACGATAACGTCATCCAAATAAATCAGGCACGACTCCCATTGCAATCCAGCCAAAACCAATTCCATCAAACGCTGGAAAGTTGCCGGCGCTGAGTGTAAGCCCATCGGCAACCGGTTGAATTGGAACAGGCCGTGCGGTGTACGGAAAGCAGTTTTAGGCTTTGAATCATCGTCCAGAGGAAGCTGCCAGAATCCCGAAAGTAAATCCAGTGTGGAGAAGAATCGCGCTCCCGCCAAGGCGTCCAGCGATTCGTCCATCCGTGGGAGCGGGTATGCGTCGGCAACCGAAATTTTGTTAAGGCGCCGAAAATCAACGCAAAACCGCAACGAGCCGTCCTGCTTTTTAACCAGGACGATCGGCGCTCCCCAAGGGCTGGTGGAAGGAGAAATGATGTCGGCGGCTAACATGTCATCAATAGCCGATTTGACATGGTCCTTTTCGGCGGGACTTAACTGAAACGGATTCTGGCGTATTGGCGCGCTGTCACCCGTGTCAATATGGTGACGCAGCAGATGAGTGCAACCCAAATCGTATTTGTCCCGACTGAAAACGTCGGAAAATTCCCGCAGTAGCGTTCTAAGCTATTGGCGCTCTGAATTTGACAGGTCCGTCGATCCCGCACAAAGCGCATCGAGCCACCCTCCATCGCTGTCCGAATGTGGGTGCGGCCGGGGAGCAGTGCCGACGTGATTCGCAACAGGTTCCTCGCAGGGCACCGGCGTCGCGTGAGCAAGCACCGTCCCTTGAGGAACTACCACTGTCTGCGACCCCACATTGAGGACCGCGATGAAAGGGTCCCCGTCCCCTCTTACGACGGTCTGGGCCGGAATCAAATGAGGTCCACTAACCCCGGCCCTAGATGGTCCCAGCAGAATTCCCTGGTCCCCAATACCCTCAGCGAAGGGCCGACGAAGTTTTAGAGGCACCAACATTTGAGCTCCCGGCGGCACACGAACTGTTTTAACGACGAACGCTGGTACTGTTACGAACGCCGTCCGAGCCGCAGTAGGGGAAGGCAGGAACGCCATGCGTCGTCCCGACGGGAGCTCAATGCATCCCTGGTCTATTAAAATACGAATCGGCATTTTGCCCAAGAAGTCCGTCCCCAGCAGGCACGGAACCACCAGCGAGGAGGAAACAAAAATCGGGCCCGACAATTTGATATCCCCGATACAAATTTGCGCTCGAATCTGTCCAATGATGCCAAGAGAGCCCCCGTTAGCAGCATAGAATGGGACGTTAACCGGCAGTAAAGGACGGCTCTGGACAGGTAGAATATTGTAAATGAGTTCGGAAATGATGGTCGCCGATGCCCCCGTATCGACCAGGATGCGTACCTCCACCCCGTCAATGTGTCCCACCACGGCCGACGACCCCGACGACGCGGCCACAACGCGATGGGCCAACATGGACCACTGCCTGGGTTCGATTTGAGTCCCCATAGTGGTGCGTGTTGGCCCGTCGCAGCGCAATGTCGGCCCCCCGTTCGTTGCGGTGTGCGAGTGTGTGACGAGTGTGTGCTTGGGCCAAACATGAGGGGTGCCGCGACTCGCCGGATTATTTTGATGGAGCTTGGGAGGAGGAGGCCCGGCGTCCTGTCGAGGCGTCGTCCCACGCTGCCGAGGAGAGCGGCACCCCGAGGCGACATGGCCCCGGACGCTGCAGTTGAAGCAACGCGGGAGCGCCGGCGGCGATGACGGACGGTCGAAGCGGCTCGACCCATCCCGGCCCGACCGTGCTCCCGTCCCCTGCTGCCGTCGACGGTCGACAGCGTAAACCTCCTCCGCCGGGAGGGTGGCTGCAGCCACCGCACGCCCGGCCGCTGCCCTGCTGGCTTTCCGACGCTGTGACAGCAGGTTGGCGTGGAGGAGCCGCGCAGCCTGGAGGGAACTCATCTCCGTGTCCTCCTGTGCAACGACGGCAATGTCCAGGTCGTCTGCCAGCAGGAGGATTTTTTCTGTGACCATGGCGTCCACGCCGTCGTCGTCCATTCGAGGGAAGGCCGTCTTCGCCAGTGCCAGGAGACTCGTCCTGTACGCCAGGGGCGACTCCTTTGCACCCCGCTGGCAATCGTAAAACTGCTGCCTGCATTCCGCTGAAGGTCCGTAGACCCCGGCCAGCAACTGCAGCGCCATCTGTAGCGTGGAGCGCTTCTCCCTCGGCGCCAATGTAAGGGCGGCGAGTGCGTCGCTGTCGATGAGCGCCGGCAGCGCGCAGAGAGCCTCAGCATCCGACCACCGTGCCATTTCTTGGTGGGCGAGGAAGCGTCGCTGGAAGCCGCCCCAGTCGCCCTCCGCGCCAACAAACTCTTTGAGCGGAGGCAGCCGTTGGTGCAGCGCAGCGGTCGCCATGGAAGCTCACAGGCTGCTGTCCCCGTAACTCGGCTGCGCTTCGGCGCGAACGGCAGATGGTATCGCCTGTCGCAGCCGTGATGACGCTCCCTCCGCTGGCGGTGACGCGGCAGCCCCAGCGAGAGCGATGTTGGACCCGAGGTTCAGGCCGGCCACGCCCTCAGCAGCTGCTGCGGCGATGGCGGGAGATTCAAAGTTTGAATCCGTTGAGATGGCGGGAAGGCGCATCGGACGTCGGTTCTCCTCGCCCCGTGGTGGTCCACCAGCCCCCAGCCGCGTGATGTGTTCGAGTGTGGCGGCAGCGGCGTAAAGCAGCTCCGCCAGCCTCGCGTGAGCCAGCCTCAGCCCTTCTGATGGCGGCTCCTCTTCATCCTGATGCCCCGGTAAGAATGCGTCCGGCCCCGGCTGCACGATGTCTTGTTGAGCCGTCTCGGGCTCGACAATTTCAGCGGTGTCCTCCACCTGCGGTACTCCGGCTCGAGCTGTCCGGCGCGTGTCCATGTTCGTAGTTGTTCTGACACCAGATGAAGTACCGTTGATGACTCTTGGACACCGTTGGTGAGGCACACGTATTTATTCCGTACAAGTAGTCACAACTGTGGACATACAATACTAGAGGGGGTATCGGCCCCCTCACCCGGCTAGCTGGGAATACACGGCTAGCTGGGAATACACTGCTAGCTATCTCTGACCTACCTCCTAGTCCTCCACTAACGGGCTAGGGGAGGCTGTCTGGCCCGACACTGGTAAGTCGGGCTACGGTACCCGGAGTCCCAGAGCACTAGCTCTGGTTCTCGGGACCACGCCGCTGGCTTGGTCCTGCGCGGCCCTGACAAGGGCGGCGTCCCAGGGGAGTCCAGGGCTCTAGCTAGACGATCTTCGGTCTTCACTGGTTTAGCTTTAACATTCTGCCCCGAGCCCTCTGACACATCCCCCTTTATACTCCACCCCCGCTGAGGGGTGGGGCCCCGGGCTGCCTGGTGCGGACGTCGTTGAGAGCACCCCCCCCCGTGCACTCACGTAGCCCCGCCCACTGTGTTTGTTTCCCATAAGCTGCCATGCATAACGGCTCTCTCTCTAACACCCCTACACATGTGTGCATACACTACATCGTATTTGTTGCCAGGCATTCTGTAAACCTGCAAGGCCTGGCCAGACGTAATCAACGTTTGCTTTTCTCCGGGAGAGACTTGGGCGGTGCCACACCAGGCTGTTCCTTCTCTTGCCCTCTTCCTCATTGCTAACTCCTCCCTGTTGAAAGTGACCACGGCACCTCGTCACAGTGATGCCCACCGGCCCCATGGGTCCCCCCCCCCCATGCGGTCCGTTGTCTTGCCCCTGTGCTGTGGTAGGAGGTGGGCTTTGGGAAGGCCTCTCTCTCGGCGTTTGGGCCTCTGGGAGCCACTTTGGAAGTCACGCTCATCTTGTATCCTTTTCGCAGCCTCCACGCTCAGATCTCCACACGTACATGCTCACGCTGGCTGGGTGGTGCAGTCGTAACATTCGTGCCTCATAGCAAGATAGGCCTGGGTTCGATTTCCAACTCTGGCCGAGGGAGTTGCCTTGTTCTGCATGAGTTTCCTGTGTCCTCTGGTTTCTGCTCATAGCTATGTAACTGTACTGATCCAAACGTCCTCATGCTGAAAATGTACTGCTAATTACTCAATTGGGGTTACACGCATAGCAACATTGCCCTCTGTTGCAAAAAACTTGGCACGACCCTCCCATTCCCGCACCTCCGATAATTATCGCAGTTGGCTACGTACGGTGCGAAAGAAGTTCAACGTACATACATATGTACAAAAGAGTCCATGAGACTCGGTGAGGCTTTTCTGGATAAACAAGAGTAAGAGTCAAAATGTCACACGTGTACGCTCTTAGTTTACTTATGAATGTTTTTGTGAAGGGAATCAATAGTTTTATTTCAAATAAGTGGGAGCCCGTTGAGAAAAATTGCTTTTTAGAAGCGGGACTTGGGGGCACGCAATGCAATATATGCAACGTAGCAAGTAAGCAATAATCTCAAATTGTTTCTAAATTGGTTAATTCGATATCTTTGCTTTGCACTCTTATTTTCTACTTTTCTAATTGTCCGGTGGAGCATTTTAATGCAATCATCTACAAAAGTCACTATTAAAGAACATTAAAATGATCAGTTTTAAAACAAATGTATACAATAACAATGGAATGTTTTTTAAACAACACAAGGATTAAAATCACAATGTTGTTAACCTGTCCGTGATACTTTAATAATCTATAGTTACACAGAGAAGTCTCATTGAGCCTCAGGACTCGGTCCCAACAGGGTTCCGTTTGGAAAATTTGGAAAACTGTTCATGAAATATTTTGTGCTTGCATTATGATACTGAAACACCCGGAGACACCTGGCACGTGAGAGAAGATAACACTGAAACTCGTTCATGTGTAGATCGAAGTATTTGTTGTGTCACCTCTTACAGGCACTGCTCCATTTTCCCCACAGGTGGGTGTCTCAAACACAAAGCATTATCCCCCCCAACCCCACATGCCGACAGCTGTGCTAGACATTTCTACAGGAATCCGAGCATGCGCTGGCAGTGTACAGACCTTAACGTCATCCAACGCCCAGCTACCTGATGGTGTCGTCTGTGGTGGGATTCTACAGCCTGCCCCACTTCTGCACGCTCCTACCCAGAAACCGCAGCATGCCAATGACCAAGGTACAAGTGCAGCGCATTGCCCCACAATGTACACAGCTGAGCGCTGCCCAACACCACGAAGCTCCCCTCTCCAATCAGTGCTGCTAGACTATTCAGAAACATGCGTTTGTAAATTTCACCATGATAAGGCACTTCGTTAAGTTATCATTTGTGGCCTGTTCGCTTCTGAAAAGGAGCCATATAGCCCGATGGGCCTTATCTAATTAAATGTTTTAAAAGTTTTGTATCGGTGGTTCCTGGTGACTCCAGTTTGAGTAGGGAATAAACTCGATTTGTCCAGTTCCGTATGGCACAAGTGGGGAACTTAATTTGGTTATTTCAATTTGACACTCAAAGTGTGACGATGCACTGAGAAAACTTCTGAGTCTCAAGACCTGTTTTCATGAGGACGTGTGCATGGAAATGTTTGGCCAATCTATTTTTAATACGCATTCCCTGCTTTATTATACATTCTCACACTGAAACACAAACTCGTGTCAAAGACAAACATCCCCTGTGTAGCCTAGCAAGCACCTATTGTAGCTTGTGAGCACCTTTAGACTAGCGGGAACCTATTCAGGCCGTCATGGTGCATGAGGGGGTGGTTTGGCAAGACCCATGCCAGGCCATGTTTGGACACCTTGGCCATTAATGAGTTCCTGGTGATGTGTTCTCAACAGCATGGTGTTAGCCACACCACTTACTCAGTGATCATCCTGGCCTCAGTAGGTACTTGGCTATTAATGTGATCTCTAACAGCAGAGACGGTGTATAGTGCTGATCAGGTGTCTTTGTATTTGTCTGTCTCCGTGTGTGTGCCACTCTCAGATTATCGGTAACTGTGTGAGCCTGTTGGTGCTGAGTTCTGCTCTTCCTGTGCTGTCCCGAACTTTGGGTGAGTCCTAAGCGGTAACATTCACTCCGAGCACATGTCACATCCTGCTGTGAGGCAACATGACCACGTCTCCGGTTGCATACTGTAATAAGAAACAATGGCCTTCATGTACCCACGATAGACTCACTGAGTCTCACGACGGTGTCTCAGTAGGCTCCTGCATTGAGATGTTTGGCCAGTTTCACAAATGAGTGTACAGGATGTGGGAGAAAACCACACAGAGAAAGCCCATGTATTTCGATAGATTCAGGAATCCATTGCTGTTCAATACAGCTTAAATACAGCGGTTGCCTTTGGGTAGAGCCACGCTATGTGACCGAGTGCCTTTTGACGTAGCCCAGTTTCAATGAGCCCTGCCCTGTAGAGGGAGAGATTGCGTTGTGGGTGTCTAGCAATGCCGCCGCAGAGCAAGCAAATCAAAGGCGCCGTAAAAGCCACCACTTTCAAGTTCCCATTCCATCTCATAAAAATCAATTCTGCACCGACTTGAGCAAACAGTGACAAAACACACAGGACAGGTACGTGGTGCTCACGCCCAAAACACAAACGCACGCAGGCATACACACACAAAGATAAAATCCCCCTCTTAGCGTTATAGACTGGGGCAAGTGTTGCTAGTGCGCACCTGTTAAGGCTGGAACGGGCGAGAGGCGGTGGTGCGGTGAGCAACCGCACCTTTAGTCTCGCCAGTACTTGTGGGAACTTCCTCCACAAGGTACTTTTTTTAAGGCCGAGTTGGCCTAGCGAAGGCTCCGGACAGGTTCAGTTATCACTCGCCACTGATGTTTGGTGTCACGGCTGGGAAATGATCCACAGCTGCTAGGATTGTTGCAAAGTGTGTAACTCACTGCACCACATCGCACACGTAGAGACAAAGATCCACCATATGCCTGCATAGGCTTTTGGGGCAAGTTCTGATCCCGAAGTACATTGTTTTGTTGTGATTTATTTCTCAATCCTTGTGCACCCCTGCCAACTACATCATTCCATTCTGTCATCGTTTTGTAAGCTATGTCAAGCGCCTTAAGTGAAGGCGCTCTATAAATATAAGTGACATTAAATTAAGGATGCCTGAGCACTTGGTGTGGCCATAACCATGCCTGGCCACCTTTGTATCCCAAGTTCTGGCACCACACCAGGTACACAATTGAGGCTAAAGTAACATAGGGTAGGCCCGTGACTGATACGGACATAATTTGTCACCGATTCTAGCCCCGGCTGGGAATCCAACTCTGGTCAACGTGTGCATAGCGCAATGCCCTTGGCACTGTATCTCACATGCACACAAACACAATTGCACCTCGACACATACATGCAGTTCACAAAGAGTACAGAAATGCATACGCATGCACAAACCGTCCGGAGTCTATGGACCTGGCAACGCTGGTTGTGGTTTGTAAACGAAACATACTTTTCGAGAGTGAGCCAGGCTAATCGCGTGCCTCAGGCGCGTGACATCGCGACCGTTGCCCTCGTCCGGCTCCATAAATCGTGATGGCCGATTTTAAGTTCGGTGCCCAATGGGCCAGGGAGCCAGCTCGGTTATGAAGTCTCAGGCACCACTTTCAATCCTGTGGTAAGACACTGGCACGGGCACAGCCCCAGGAAGGGACTGGTCCACGTGACTTGGAGCTGGTCATGGAAGCAACGGATGATGTTAAAGTTACGATTGCGTGGAAATTGAGCTGTTTAGCGTGTGCGATCATGCTGGTCGCTTGGACACAGGGCGCTACGACGATGGGTGCTCGTCGACAAATGGTCGTTGATCGTGGAGGTCCTGTGACAGGGCCTGCGTTGTTTGGACTTTTGAAAATAAAACATTGGGAACCCAAAATACGCTTTGTAGGCGTTGGCTTTGGCTCGGAGCGCCACGTGTCGTGAGCAGGCATGACAGGGGCACTCGCACGAAACACAAACATTGCTCCTCACTTCCTTGCCCCGCCCACACCCGTCCGCTGTGGTGTGTGTGCGCGCATGTGTACGTGAACACACGGCATGTTATGTGCGAGTGCATGTATGAGTAGACGGCCGAGCGGTTAAACCGGCGAGTTAAAACGGTGGCGAATGCAGGTGGGTGCGTACGCCAGGCAACTTGTTCATCAAACCCAAAGCACCTGAATCTGTCACGTGACCTCCTCGAGCAGAGCAGTTGCCAATGTACATTACCTTAACGTACTCTTTGGTTCTTTCGGTAAAGTCACGTAGGTATAAAAATTAAATAAATCACGACGTTTCGGGCGCAACACAAGCGTCCGTCATTAGGCCATGCTTTCTCACCTGATATACGGATGCTTGAGTTGCGCTCCAAACGTCGTGATTTGTTTTTATTTTATGCCCACGTGACTTTACCGAAAGAACCAAAGAGTATGGATTCCTGCCGCCAGAAGGCCTCAAATCAAGATTGTTACCTTAACGTGTTAACACTGCTCGGCATTATCATATTAGTTAAATCCCACACAGTTGCTAAATGGTTATTAATTTGAAGGAGCCCTGCTTGGATGTCCATTGTATTAAATGAAACTATCTTCATTCACAATTGATTCGGGGTGGTGGTTGCAGATGAGCAAATTAATCCTGATAGCTGATTGCATTAATTGTCCGTGATATTGCAGATGCGGATAATGGAAAGGTTTAGTTTTCAATTGCTGTTATCCGTAAACGTGTTTTTTTTCCACCACACAGAAAAGGTGTAATAAGCTTGGCAAGAATTAGCAGTCCTGGCCAAACGTTGCATTTTGCAGTGGATGCTAGAAACAACTTCGTTGACCGTTAACCCCCTTGACCCCAACTCGATACCATAACATTTAAAATTGACATGAGGTGGATGTGGTACAATTGCGATATTGCAAACATTGCACATCGCCTCCCTGAAAATACAAATTTCCCACTGGTAAACACTTAACTGCAAAAAAAAAAATAATTTTAGATAAAATAGGAATGTCTTTCCATTATTCATTTGGTTTGCGCCTTCTCATCTATACTCAGACGTATGTGAACTTATAACAAGATGAGAGCCAATTATGGCAAAAGTCTCTTGCAATGAATGAACTGTATGGAACAAAATATGAGGAGGAAAATATCCGTTGTAAAAAAGCAATGAAGATGACGACGGATTCATTAAGAAAAAAAACTTTAATAACATGCAAATAAATCTTACTTTATTTCAGATGAAATGAATAGTTCTCATCTACAAACTAGTTTGATCCCATCGGAGCAATTTTCAATGAGCATTGTCCCTGCAATTTCTGCACCTGCACACAGCGTACACGACCCCCACTTGCAGAGTAGTGTGGTATGCCTCTCGCAAGAAGAGTACAGCAAGCAGGCTGATTATCCGTCTGTGAAAACGTGAAGTGCTCTTGTCTCGTAAGCATGGCTTTCTGCTGCAACTATGGCTTCCTCCCACTGGCACGAACACTGAAAAGGGAATTGGCTCATCAGCTCAAGCAATGACATTACCAGAATGACCTCAAACTGTTATTTCTATTTTCTTGGTTCTTTCGGTAAAGTCACGTAGAATAGAAATAATAAAATAATAAAAATAAAACATAATAAAATAATTCTCACGACGTTTCGGCCACAACACAAGCAGCCGTCTTCAGGTGAAGAACAGGTCTGTCAGAAAGACAGCGTCTGAATGAACACCACCAGGCATGGCAGCGTATATTTAAGCTGGGTTGGAGGGGGAAGAACGCCTTGACGAATGAATTTGCATATCAAGAGGATTTTAGCATATTTATGGGAAATGCAGGTATGTGATTAGTACTATTTATGCCCGTGCATTATGCAGGATTAGCAGCATCAAAGGGAGGGGATAGGGGTAACATTAATAAAGGGAAGGAGTGTTAATAGTATGTAGCTGCAGTAACTAAAACCACCACGTAAACAACTAAAGTATAAACTACATAGTATCATCAGTATACTAAATATACTCTACAATAAGCTGAGTTACTAACAGTAAGAAATACATTACAATTCTACGTCGTAAAAAATATAATATGCTTCCATCTAAACTTTATTCTCTTACATCACACGAGTCTACACCGTACTATATACTGCCATAGACAAACCCAACATTAAATTACATACTGTATTGCTATCAACCACCCTAAACCTTATACATTGTAATATTACACTATGTATTATTCTACCCACCCTAATGTATATGACACTGCTGTATATTCACTATACAATTACGATACTATATATTACTTTGTACATTGTATTAAGCATATAAATTTTATACTATTTGTTATTATACACTGTATCATTGACCGTCGTGTGAAAGATACTAAGAGGAAGCAACGAAATATGTCAATGGGAGAGTAGTGATAGGAAACTTGCAATGGAGCAAAGAATCCATTCCCTGCAAATAATATAATGCCAGTGAGTGGAACGCGGTCTGGAAGTCACCTTAAACGTGAACACAATCAGTTATTCTATTTCTGAGTATTATGTTAGCATTAATACAAATTATGGTTGTATGCAGTAGGGTAAAACAGGTTAGAGAACTGATAATAGTCCATAGCAAGATAGAACAGTGGACATAATCAGTCAGAGGAAGTTGTCATGGATAGGGCAGATGCACAGGAAGAAGGGGAGAGGTTTCTGAGAGGGGCATTGGAGTGGCACCCAGAGTTCAGTGACCAAGAGGAAGACCTCCAGGCCACATGGTGGGCTTCTGTGTAAGCTGACCTTGGGGTTCAGATGTTGACTGTGAAACAGCTGAGAAGGAAGGAAGTGAGTGTGGGGGATGCATGGTGGCATCAACGGCATTCACCATGATGACTCTTTGACCTAGACCAGGGGTTGGCAACCAAAATAACAAGAAGAGCCATTTCTTTCCAATTCGGTACAAAATTCAGTATTTCAAGAGCCGCAATGCATCTATGTACATACGTACATATCGTCAAGAAGCAGCCCGTAAAGAGCCGCATGCGGCTCCGGAGCCGTAGGTTGCCGACCCCTAACCTAGACCTTGCAGTTGTTTTAAATTAACTTTTTTAAATACAGCTGAGTGTGAGCTTTATACTGATAACCGGTAGAAGACTAAATTGAAAACTGCTTTTTGTGTTTAGTTTTTTGTGCTTCCCCCACACCTCCAATTAACACAGTTGGCTACGTAGAGTGCAGAAGAAGTTCAACATACATTAATAGACTTTGCCAATCTTTTTACTTTCATTATCCCACTGGACGGATAGCAAATTATTGGTTCATTGATGATGGATATTATATACGTTTAAGTGTTTAGCGTGTCACTTCGAGAACTGTAAAACTTTAGGCTAACTCTTCTCTGCCTTATGAGTGAAAAAAAAATTGCTTTTGGATTGTTCTTGTTAGCATATATTTAACTATAATCGTGCCAAATTTCAGTTCTCGCCATGCTCTAAGACGATTAAAATGATGTCCATCAGTCGATCGATCAGTCGCAATTGGTACCATGTAAAACGAGGTGTACATCAACACACACACCTCGCCTGCACGTCATGCAGGTCGCGTCGCCGTGGATCTCTCTTGGCAGCCGCGTCACCTCCTGTGCCCCCTCACCCCCACTGTGTCTCCGTGCTTGCAGGCATCACCAACTTCGACCTGCTCGGCAACTTTGGCCGCTTCAACTGGCTTGGAAATTTCCACATCGTGCTGTCGTACAACCTGCTGTTCGCGGGCCTCAGCACGCTGTGCCTGGTGCGCACGTTTACGGCCACCGTGCGCCGTGAGCTCCTCCGCGCCCTCGGTACTTAATATTATTATGGTTGCGATTCCACTTGTTTACGCAGTGAAATCTTGGGGTGCCACGGTGGCCAGATATTAACTACCTCCCCTGGTCGTGGGTTGAATCCCGACCACGACGCCTGTATATTTGGAGTTTGCGTGTGTTCTCCCCATCGTCGCGTGGATTTTATCTGCGGGCCCTCCGGGTTTTCCCTCCATGTTTAGGAACATATTATTTAGATTATTTGGCTGTTAGAATATTTTGCGTGATATGCCACTTCGTTGGAGCTATCATTTGTGGCCAGGTCGCTTCTGAAAAATAGCTACATAGCTCAGTGGACCTTAGCTGGTAAAATAAAATAGTTTCATAAATAATTTTAATATTTTTTTAACCGAACGACTCTTTTTCAAGACTCTTTTCAGGAGGGTCCTGTGAACGTGCAGGAGGGAGACGATGTTGCTATATGTCATCCCAAATGAGAACTATGCAGGTAGTTTATCAGCAGACCAACTCTCTAACACTTTCTGTGAATACCTTCTGGAAACAAATCAACGTAGTCGTAATAATACTGCACGCAAAATGGTGATCTATGGACAGCAACTGTTGAAATTGTGACCATGGGATGGGTACTCCCATCATGCCTAACGTGTCACGTGACGTCGCCGTACTGTATGTACAGTACTCAGTCTCATTTGAGACCAACATTCTAATTTTCACGCCACATTATTTTATGCAGCAGTAGAACAATAAGACAACTGTACACCGGTTTTATCCTTCTTAGGAATCATCGTTATGATCTAGTCAATGCTTCCTGCTGCCTTGCGCTGCGGGGGCTTAATGCAGACAAGCCCACCTTGCTCACTGGGAGGGACAGTTTGGGTGTGTGATTAATCTGCTCCTTACACTTAAACAGGGGAGAAAAAGTATAGCAGAGAGCCAATAGACTATCGCGAGATTCCAAGAGCTAGCAGTGGCCCCGCAGATGTAATCTCCAGCCATAGCCTTAGGGGCCCATGGGCTAAATGAAACCCTTAGACTAACCGGTGCAATAGACTATATTATTCAACACAGTTGCTGAGCACAGGCCCCCAGGGTTTAAAACGCCAAGAAGCCAGCAACAACCAGCACTGTCATAGTTGTAATAGATAACAGCAATAATGTTTCTTGAATTGGCTTTGTCTATGGGAGCGAAATGTCAAATACCAGCACCGTAGTGCAGCTGTGCGCCAGTGTTGTCTTCTGTTATTAAACTGCAAGCGTTTTCTTTTTTCATGAACCAGTTCACGCAAAAGGTGTTGATGTGATAAGCAATTGAGTTGTCGGTCCTGACATTTTGACCAACACTTGATCCGTTAAAAAAAAATCTTCATGGAAAACGCTTCGCAGATAAGAAGCACGGCTTGTGTTGTTGGTTATTGTTGATGATTTCGCGATTAGATTGTGCCCTGGTTTGCACCTGTCCTTTGTTCAAGGTAGCCTCAGCCAGTCCAGATAATAATGTTGCGTGAAGCAAACTAAACAGCAATGGAAAGTCCTGTGATTGAAATGGCTTGCATTTGATGTGCGAAGTGGCTGGACATTCCTTTAAATGTGAGGATCCATGATCAGTAAGTTTCGTTGGGTGGTGCTGTGGCTTGGGCCCTCTGCTTGCAATCACAAAGTCAATGGTTTGGGAGTTGACTGAGCCCATAATCCCTCCAGGGTGGTTGATACAAATAGGAACCAGTTTGTTAGAAATGTACAGCGATCATATGTATGCAGAGACTGGCCTCTGGAATGGGAATGTAGAATTTTCACCTTGGACTTGGGCCCACCAGTGAATACAAGTGCTGCCATGTTGGTGCATTGAGCAGGATAGACACTTGCGTGTGCTTAGCTCGTGCGTTTGATTTAGAGCTGTGCTTCGAGTGAGCACATGCATCCGTTTAACTGCCCAGGTGATGACGCTCTTGTTATTTTAAAATCCACAGGCCTCTCCAAGCTTCTGCTACCCCAAGTTTCAGTTCTGAGTTCACCAATGGCAGGAAAGGTCCATCAGCCTGGTTGCAACCAGTCTAGCAGCAACCATCAACCCAGCACCTACCAGCCCAGCAGTACCAGTAACCATCAGCCTAACGGTACCAGTTACCATCAACCTAGCACCTATCAGCTCAGCAGTACCAGTAACCATCAGCCTAGCACCTACGAAGCAATCACCTACCAACCCAGCAGTACCAGTAACCATCAGCCTAATGGTACCAGTCACCATCAACCTAGCACCTATCAGCCCAGCAGTACCAGTAACCATCACCCCAGCACCTACGAAGCAATCGCCTATCAGCCCAGCAGAACCTACCAATTCAGCAGCAATTTCCAGCTCAGCAGCACTCAGCCCTGCAAATACCAATCTAGCGTCGTTGAACTCAACACACACCAGCCGAGCAACAACCAAGCCAACAGCAGTGAGCCTTGCAGCACCTATATCGGGAATCATCAGCCCAGCACCCACCAGCCGTGCAATACCCAGCTCACATCCCACGAGCTGAACGCCTACCAGCTCAGCAGCACCCAGCCCTGGAGGGACATCGAGAGAGACACAAGCAGGGACACTGGCAGAGTCACAAGTAGGAATGCCGGGAAAGGCACAAGCAGGGACGCTGGTGGACAGTCAAGTAGGGACATTGCCGGAGACACAAGCAGAGACACCGGGAGAGACGCATGCAGGGACGCTGGTGGAGACGCCTTCTTATCTGCCTGCCCAGCGCTTGCCGTGGAGGCAGCGGTGGCATTGGCGGAAGCCGTGCCCGAGGCCCCCACGCTGCTCCCCGCGTGTACGTCACGACCCTCGCTCGGTGGCCCCGCCGCTCCGTGGGGGGCGCTGCGACGGCGACGTGCGCTGAGCGGCACGTACGACCAGGGCAGCATGGGGTGCCACACGTGGGCGCTCGGCGGACACAGCAAACCCCTACACAGCATCTGATGGCGCCGGTGCGCCAGCTCGCAGGGTTGTGGGGGGAGGGAGAAGCTTCATCCATCGATAGTGTGCTGCCGGGCACGTTCGCCGGTCCCAAGACGATGTGAATCGCAAGCGTGCATGGAAACTTTGGTTCCGGAGGGGGGCAGTAGTTGGTGGACTTCAAAACAACCCCCGAGTTCAGTTGTTCGTGTTAGTCCTGCAGTGGGTGACGCCATTGCAAGAACGCCCCACTCAGATTTCGAGCGCGAGAGTTCAACTCTGGGTGTCGTTATCATCATCAACAAAATGAACTCCACGTTGTGGGACGTCGACAGTGCATGTCCTGTGGATGTCTTCGACTGGCTTTCCCTGCCGTGGGAGTATGGAACTGATACCACTGGCTGGGTGCCACTGATAGAGTTTAGTGCTGTCCAAATGCCCTTTTGAGCACTTGGACTTTTTCACTTGGACTTTTTTATTGAAGAACTGTTTTAAGCTCGTTCGCATGAAGGACGTCACTGGAATGTCCGCGTTTTACTACGATTGTCCAACACTGCACAAGCGAGGGTACGTTGAATAAAAAAGTAAGCTGGAATGAGAAAGGAGAAAACTGGAAAAGACATCAATGAGCTCTGGCGCTTGGTACGTGCAATTTCTGTTTTCAGTGTTATGCAGGCGTTTTTATTATTTTGAGTCCCATTTTTTCACTGCTATGTGTTTGTGTGTGTCCGGCACGCAATTTTACATTTTATTCCTACCTTTTTTTAGCTTTATCACTGAACTGTGACCAATCATTGCACTGACTGCTGTTGTATGTTTGTAAGTGAGTGAGCGTGTATGGGGGATTTTGGTTTGCAGATAATGTGTATATGTATGCGAACCTCTGTTTGTGCCTATGCGTGCATATGCAGTGGACTTAATGATTGGAGCTCCGTGCTACCTCTCACTGCAGTTCTATTCCTCACACTGATGCAAGTATCAGTTGCTATCTGAACATGACCCGGACCTCTGAGCTCACTCATGAGTGTTCTCTACACTACTCGGCCTCAAACTACACCTATCTTGCTACAAACACTGCAGGTGAACGAGGCTGTTGTGTTTTTATACATGTGGTTTTCCTTACAGGTGTGTGTGTGCGAATCACTTCTCAATACTGATGTCCTCGTGTCTCCTGTGTTGGGAGATATTCCACTTGAAAATGGTCCCAGAAATTCCACTGTGTGTATGTGCGATTAAATTAATGTGTTTGTTGGTGTGATGTTTTAGTTGTTTGCACACTGCGTGGCAATTGGCAGCGAGGCTTGTGCGGTTTTTGATCATGCACAACACCAATGGCAGTTAATGCCCATGAACCTGACCTGGGGCCTTCTATCAATACAGCCAGGAATGAGTACCAGGGAGACAAAGGTGGCTAGGCATCTGTGATTCTAGCCACATCACCTGGTCTCAACAGGCTCTTCTGCTCGCCTTAATAAGACAGTGCTTGTAACAGCGCTTGCTTTAACAGTCTATCGGCCAAATGGGAGACCATTGTGTGTCAGCATGTGTATACATATCTGCTGATTAGTGGTGTATGCCTGTTTATGTGACTGTGTGCATCCATGTCTGAACCTGTGTTAGACTATCGCATTGAATATGAATTCGATGTATTTTGTCACAAGGGGCCGTCCATAAATGACGTCACGCGATTTTGGACTATTTTTGACCCCCCCCCCCCTCGTCACATGGCGTCACAAAAAGTCAGACCCCCCCTCCCTCAAATATGACGTAACAAAGCTCTGCCCCCCCCCCCCAAATAAAACATGCTTCAAATCGCTTTAAACTATTGTCACTGTAATGCGTATTTAATGTGGCACTGCACTCTGATGTCGTAGGAGAAAATTGTATTAAAAAGTCTATTTAATTAAGTCGAACGCGTTGTCTATATTTATTTAAAGTTGCGCATTTTGATGTGACGTCACATTTCTCAACCCCCCCCCCTCCCCTCGGCACACATCGTCACAAATTTCTGACCCCCCCCCCCTCCCTAGGTGCGTGACGTCATTTATGGACGGCCCCCAAACAAAGCAAATAGCTTTCGGCCTGTGGCCCACAAGCACCGATCGGGGCCTTGTCAAGGCTGTCCTCATAGCCACACTAGGCCTCGTCACTATACCCTAGCAACAAAACCATCTATGTGGCTTCAACGATCGTTCTGCCATCTAATAACCCGAATGGTTTTTTTAAAATCTGAAATGCACTGTGTTACGTTGTTTTATTTAGCTATGAAATTAAGACACTGATGAGTGCATTTTGAGATTGCATCACCATGATCAATTACAGAAAAAGACTCACTGTGAAGTTAAAGTAAAGACTCCTACCAAGCAAACTGTGCCAACCGTACAAACTGCAGTGTCAGTGCTGTAGAGAATTTCACGTCGATGTATGCACCAGGGATCTCGTTGCACATGGTGGAATGGTACTCAAATACATGGGCCTTATTACTGTGGGTAACTAGTTTGGTTAAACTGGATAAACATCACTTGATAAATGTCTTTGTTGTCATTCATTGTCCTTTTTGATGTTGTTAAACTAGCAATTTGTGGTCATCTCGAGTTCGATTCCCTCTTACGGCCAACACCAGTAACGATTATCTGAACCGGTCCTGGGCCTACCCGAGGACGATTCGGTCTCAAATTAGTACCTGGTGCGGTGTGTAAACATCGCCACTGGGGAGACAAAGGCGGTCAGTCGTGGTGCTGGCCACCCAAACCCCCTGTGTTCCGTGCCGGCCTTCATAGGTGCTCGCTAACAGCACAGGGGATCTTTGTCTTTGCTACATACACAAGCAGGATTCAAATGGAACGTTTAACACGTCTGCGTGCTCTAAACATGAATGTTATACCTGGGATGAGGCATTATTACTTTGCAGTGTAGTCCCCGTTGTTCTTATTATGTCCAAACCCTGCCATTAGTCCAATCCCAAATTGTAGGTTTCACAAGAGTTTCGCATTTTTTATGTTTGCATAAATCGAATGCAAGCCTGCCAGTTTTTTGGTGAGGGTGTAGTTTTTATAGTTCGTGGAGTCATTATTACCTGTTTGCGTTAGGGAGCAAATATATTACATAAATCATTCCACTGAACTGTTAAACACCTTAACACGCTCATTAAGGATCCCTGCCATTATTGGATGAAGAGTTTAACACACTCATAATCAAGTCAAGGTGTTAAAATGTCATTTCATGTAAGCTTTTTTCATCAATAATTTGAGCGAACCACGATCTTACAGCCTTAGTCATGCATGATTTGCTTTGGTGGTTTACTATTAGGCATGCAAATCTCGATTATTTATGCTCTTGCACGTGCATTGAATTGTGCGCAATGTCAAGAATTATGAACGATTCATGCGCACTCTATGCACACATCACATTCAGGTTAATGGCACTGAAGAGTCGGGGAGACAAACATGACCGAGACCGTAGGAGGTTGTAGGAGGTGGATGGTTACAGTGGAGATGGCAACGAGCAGGACGAATGAGAACGCGACTCGGAATCACTACCCAAAAATGTGGCAGTTACCCAGGTCATGCGATCGGTGACTCATTCTGTGCCTGCTGGGTTACGATCTCGTAGCCACCGTAATAAATGGCCTCGCATGCATTAATATGTGTTCGTGCCACCTTGGCGGAAGATTGGTGGTGGTGTTGTCCGTGAATAGGTTCATTGTGAAAGGACATTCCTGAACATGAATTACCATAGCAATGAAATATTAAATATTTACCATTCGTTGCTATGGCACATATTTACCATGCAACAATATTTGATGTAACGCTATGTACGGAATTGTGTTTTAAGCTGCAAAACCCATCGTGGGAAGTTTCTCACCTAAGAGCCTAAGCAATAACTATATACAGATCCAGATTGGTCACTGCACCTGGGGTTTGCTTGATGCAAACCCATGACATGAGCTGTGGACGGTGGCCAACGTAACCCAGACACATTGTGAAATGTGTAGAAGTCCCCCCTTCCCCCCCCTGTCCTTCAGGAGCGCTACCCTGAGGAAATATAAATGTGTTTTACACCGATGTAAATGTGTGCGCAAAGTGTTGCAGTCCCTCCCCTGCAACTGGGTTTTCATGCGTCTGTAAAGTGCAGTTTGTGGTAGAGGCACGTGGAGGTGTTAGAATGAAACTCTTAATGTCTAACTGGGTGGCTCTGTGGTTTAAAGCTCTCAACTGACAATGCTGAACAAGGAGTCGACCAGGCTTATCATCCCTGCAGGAGCGATAAAAAGAGTACTCCCTATTTGGAAGTCGACATCGGTTGCCATAATGGAGATTGACTCCCGCTGTAGGGTATGGAATTTCCACAACTGGCTCAAGGCTCGGGGTAAGGCTAATGGAGATGAGAGCATCCCCACATTCACTCGAGGAGGGGTAGACTGTTATGTCTGACTGGCTTGTAAGAATAATAACATGCTAATTTGCAATTCCATCGGTTGGTTGCATTTCTTAATGGACCGTCTTCTCCATGAAACAATTGACACAGGATCTTGGCATAGCCCTAGCTATAATTACAACCTCCAAGCAATAACCATGCTTAGAATGTTTAATTTTTGAAACACTCAGAAATGGCACTGGTTAGGGAGTCATGGCTAACGAGCAGAGCCCTCGGACGGGGTTCTGCTGCTTCTCTGACAGTGAGGCGTGGTCTTTGGTGACCTCGTCTTGGAAAATGACTACTGAATGGGATGACTAACTTTCAGGCTTGGCGTTAATATGGGATTTCTGCTGAAGATAGTGGAATAGCTGGATGGAGTCTCGTGTTTGATTGGTAATATTCAATTGACGGCACTGTTTAATCACACACAATAAAAATATAACCAACATGCTAGTGGATCATCGGGTTATGTTAACCACTGTTTCCCAGCCACATTTGTTTAAGCCGAACATTTTTGGCCAGGTCTTTACTTCCCGAGTTCCGTCAGCACAGTGTGATCAAGCTTTTTTCTCGCATGGGAATTAGAATTCATCTATTGTTATCTCTTATTACTCCAGACAAAGGCAGGACAAACGTTGTCACATCTGGGGGTTTCTCCATCCGCTTTTCCTAAGAGTCCATAAAAAAAACTTGCATAAAATGTGAATCGCTTACTGTTGGGAGTAATTGTAACATTTTACTGGATGTTTGTTTTGTTAAATTGCCAAAACTACCACTCTCTTTTGTTTTCAAGATTCCGGTGTGCATACAAAAGTGTGCTGTGGAGTTGGGGAGTAGCACATTATAAGTAATCGCATCACTTGAGCCAGATATCAGTCATCTGATACTATTCCTCCATTCAGTATGCAATCAGATTATCATAATTGATCAAATACCAGTTGATTGTCTTACAAATACTTTCAGTTTGTTTTATTCCAAAGGCAAAAGGGGGACATTTTTGTGTCATCCGCTCAAGTTAACACGAGGGCAGCAGTGGCTACAGTGACAACAAATTGCTGTTATCACTAAAATGTAATGAAAGTGAAATACGCTAATTCGGGGAGAGTAATATCACGTAAGTAACAGGCATGGCCCAGCGGCGGCGCGTACGCCACTTGCTGTAGATGGTCGCAGTTCAAATCTGCTAGGCCCTCCTGGTTAATTCTGAGGGTGAATTAACGTTCAAGATTCTGTGACGTTCACAAAAACATAGTGGGCCTTCGACTGCCAGCGTCATGGTGTGCATTTGAAAAATGACCTGCACAGTTACTCACATGGGATTACACGTAGCAGCATTGCTCCCCTAGTGTGAAACCATTGCAGGATGAACGTGTGAAACATAACCCCCTTCGTGATAGCTTTGCGCGAGACGAATGGCACGGGTCCCAAATGTACTCCATTATTATAACGGGATTACATTGCGTTACCTGCAAAAACTCTGCTAACCTGTTATCAGACAAATTTGTATTTTTCAAACGTAACCCTTCCAACACTGCTTGTGCCCCGAGCGGACAGCTTTGGAACCGTGCTACCTTGCGTTGTGTTTGTGTTGTGGTTGCGGTTCAGGCCGAATTTACCTGAGAGTTTTCTGTGTAGCGACGTGCCCAGTGGAGGCGGTGTATGTACGTTGTTCATTTGAACGCACGCTGTTTTCGTTAAGCCATAGCAATGCAAGTGTGGCGAGGACATCATTTATTTGTTGCGACAGTGGTTGATTTTAAAGTACAAGCTACATTTAATGTGTATGGTGTATGAGATTCGTTAAGTAAGTTTCCGTGTGTGTGTGTGGGGGGGGAGCAGTGGCACAGTGGTTGACGCACCGTTCTGCAATCCCGCACACCTGGGTTAGATTATTGGCGAAGATGTGCAACATTTGTGCAACATTTGTGGCACGTGGTATCAACTCAGCCTTAAGTAAGTACCTGCTCTGGTGTATAATCACTAGCATCGGGAAGACAAATGTGGCCAGGCGTGCTGCTATAGGCCACACCACTTCCTCCCGTGCCGTGGTGGCCTTAATAGGTGCTCACAAACAGCATCTGCCTCAGTAGTCTATAATGCTAAGTGGACAACCTGTCTCTCTTTTGGCAGCATTTGTGATATGTTGGAAATCATGCTTCATTTTAATTAATGCGCACGTGATACATTTATTTTAGTCAGTAGTCTGACTCATTTACTGTTGTTTGTGCCAGTATGGAATAAAAACAAGTGCCCACAGCAATGTGTGCCTCGCATCTCATTGGACCTTTGTAATTGTGATTGTTTTTGCGCGTGTTATTTACACTGGTTCATATTTGCATTACAAAATCCCATGTGTCTGTTCTGTGAGGTCTGTGTCACGGCAGTTGAGTTGTGTCTCATATGTAGAGTCGAGCTCAGGCTTCATCTGGCGCGGAGCCAGGGACCTTTGGTATTGATGATAAGCTTATGACGTTTGGCATAGGTCAAAAAGCCAAGCCTAAAATTTCATCCCATGCATATGTAATGCGGGCGTAAGCGACCTTCCGGATGTGACGTCACGGGGGGTGGAGTCATGTGACGTGGGTGGAAGGTTCGGGTCCTTAAGCGGGTAAACCGGAAGGGGAAGTCAGTCGGGGTGTGAGCGGAAAAGAGTGAGGCCACGCGGGCGAGTGAGAAGAGGGGGGGCACCGACGGCCATCGGGAGCCAACCCCGAAGACAAGAGGAAGCTGCGGAGTGGTGTGCAGCTGCAGAGGAGACAGCCAGAAGGGCTGCGTGTTAGAGGCAGCGGTGTGGCTGCCAGGAGGAGCTGCGGAGAGAGAGAGAGACAGCACGAGGCTGTCAGAGCTGCGGAGGGAGAGAGGGAGACAGCACGAGGCTGTCAGAGCTGTGGAGAGAGAGGAGTTGCAGCGAGTACAGCCAAGGGGGGCTGTGTGAGAGAAACAGCAGCGGGGCTGCTGTTGTGGATCGGGCCGACATTGGAGTCAGCACCGTGGAGAAGCTACAGAGTAAAGACAGCCGTGTGGGTGTACAGCACGAACCGAATAAAGGACACTGAGCCAGACATCGTGGTCCAGTCGTTTATTACACTGGTGTCGGAAGTGCAACGGCATGTCGAAACAAGTGAGGAAGAAAGTTAATCCGGCGCCTGCATCGGCTTCTTCGTCCGACGACGACAAACTCCCTCCAACCACGGATCCTGTTGGGGTGGTGGAGGAGAGCCCGGCTGAGGCGACCACGGGAACGGGAGTGGAGGATGTTGGCGCGGTGGCGGGTCCGTCGACATCATCAGACGCGGATCAACGATGGCAAGCGATGGCGGTACAACTGGAGGCACTTAAGGACGTCCTGGCGCATCTATGCCATCTCGTCGCGCCAGGGACGATGGATGATGCAATTGGTGCTCCGCGGGCCGCCACGTTGCCTGTCCTGCCGCCGCCATTGCCCACGCGGCAAGAGGCCGCCATTTTGCGCGCTCCGTGGCGCCAAACCGCCATCTTGGCCACGCCGCGGGCCGACGCCATTTTGAATTTGCCATCACAACCACCACCATTGGAAGACGGCGGGAAGAGGAGTCGGAGTCGCCACCTTACAACGGTTAAAGAATTTTCCGTCGGTGGGGACTGGAGCGCGTTCGCCTGCCGCTTCTTGGCGGCGGTACGCACAGCAAGATGGACCGATGCGGAGGCTTTGGAGGTGTTGCCGACTCTCCTGGACGACGAATCTGTCCGATTCTTCCGTTCCATAACGACCGATAAGAAGGCAACTTTATGTGGTGTTTTTCAAGAAATGGCCGATGCTTATGAGCCACCAGATGATGCGCATCGGCGATTCGCTCAACGACAACGAGCACCAGAGGAGTCGCCCGTGGCATTCAGGGGTGCGGTGCTGGAGCTGACCATGGCAGCTTATCCTGAGACGCCACAGGACCTGCTCGAGCCTCTCATATTAGGGAAAATGTTGGAGCTGTCTCGGGATCTAGGGATCCCCATGCCTGTGTGTGGGCATGAGAAGCTAACTTCCCGGACGGCTGCTAAGTGTCTCGATGCGCAATTCAACCTCCGTCGCTGGAAACAAGTGACGGCGTGGACGGGGGGGCCCGTCAAAGAAGGGGATGCGCTGGGGTGGAACCCTGCGCAGGCTGTCTATGTTCCGGATGACCGGGGCCCTCAACAACTGACGGCCGCCTCCGCTCCATGGACGGGACGCGGCGGGCCGAGACCGCGCGCGGCGCTACCAGAACGGGGCCGTCAGGAGGCGAGGCCTGCGCTTCGGCGCAACGAGGCCGAATGTTTCCGCTGCGGGCGTAGGGGCCACTACGCCAGAGACTGCTGGGCCCGCTTCCCGGCTCCGCCGCAGCAGGAGGCCTCGGCACCGGTCAAGTCGGCTAAAGATCCTCCGAAACAGGCCGGCCGTGACATTGCGGGGGACGAGGGGCCCTGCTCGGAGGACGCCTGCCAGGTCTGCGGGACCTTCGAGCCCTGCAGCCCTTCCGACCCAGCTGCGGGCACGGTCACAGGACAAGCCCAAGACTAACTCTTTAGGGACACGGGACGTCGGTGGACTTCCAGCTGCGACAGGGGGATTACCCCCTGTCATTCCTCGACTTTCATCGCGTTCCCGTTCTGCGAGTGGGCCGCCGACCGTCCGGGACGGGCCGGCGACCCGCACACGTTCCAAATCGCTTACGTTTCGTTGATTGTTGCTGTCTTGTTATTTTTTTTTTTCTTACAGTTGTATTTATTGCATGCTTTTTGTACGTTCGTTGATGTTAATTGCGTTGTTGTTGTTGTTGTTCTTGCTGTTACATTGTATGCTTAGTGTCCTTTAGGGGGGGAAGCTCGGTTCGCCGCATTGCGATTTGCTATTGGTCAGCCGAGGTCGGCTGGGATTTTTCTACGGGGGAGGGTGGTGTAATGCGGGCGTAAGCGACCTTCCGGATGTGACGTCACGGGGGGTGGAGTCATGTGACGTGGGTGGAAGGTTCGGGTCCTTAAGCGGGTAAACCGGAAGGGGAAGTCAGTCGGGGTGTGAGCGGAAAAGAGTGAGGCCACGCGGGCGAGTGAGAAGAGGGGGGGCACCGACGGCCATCGGGAGCCAACCCCGAAGACAAGAGGAAGCTGCGGAGTGGTGTGCAGCTGCAGAGGAGACAGCCAGAAGGGCTGCGTGTTAGAGGCAGCGGTGTGGCTGCCAGGAGGAGCTGCGGAGAGAGAGAGAGACAGCACGAGGCTGTCAGAGCTGCGGAGGGAGAGAGGGAGACAGCACGAGGCTGTCAGAGCTGTGGAGAGAGAGGAGTTGCAGCGAGTACAGCCAAGGGGGGCTGTGTGAGAGAAACAGCAGCGGGGCTGCTGTTGTGGATCGGGCCGACATTGGAGTCAGCACCGTGGAGAAGCTACAGAGTAAAGACAGCCGTGTGGGTGTACAGCACGAACCGAATAAAGGACACTGAGCCAGACATCGTGGTCCAGTCGTTTATTACACATAGGATGATCCCTCTTCGGTTTTGGGTTATCCCACGTGGTAGTTTTATGCCAAAATTCTTGGCATGAAAAAAAACTAGACTGGCCTCCGCCATATACCTGTGAACTTTACACCACTGGATCCCATCTTTTCATCTCCTCCCAGCAGCCCTTTCTAAGGGCAACTCCATCCCACTTTGTGAACTGAAGGGCGCAAAAAAGAAAACCCCACAACCCCACAGAACGCAATAAAATATCCTGCTGTCACTGAGATATGTCATTTGACTAAGAGGGGCACTTTCGTTCATAATTGTTTTTTACTGCCACTTGAAAGCTGCAGATGAGAGGACTTTCTGCCAACTGCAGCCCGAAGGCGTGTGAGCTATGTATGCCATGTGCCTGTGCACTTGTGTATATGTACTGCATTTGGAGATCAGTAGTATAGTGGTTAGCATACGGACCTGGCAATTTCAGTGCAATTCCGCTCACGACCAACATCGGTCAAGAATATCCTGGGCCTCCCCTATGTCGACTAAGCCACAAATGAGCATCTGCTGCGCCGTGTGAACATCGGCACTTGGGAGACAAATACGTCCGGGAGTGATGTTTCCAATCCACTCCCTCGTGTGTCGTGCCGCCATTAATATGTGCTCGCAAACAGCACTTGTACCATGTCGGGGATCTTTTTCTCTGTTATGTACTGCATACATCGTGTATGAAATTACACGTGTGGATATGAGTTTTGTGTGTGTGATGCCTATGTTACGCGTTTGCACCAGATGAGAGTTAAGGCTGCCTAATCACCTGGCAGTGCATGTGTAATTAGAACCCTCACTGAGTCTCAACATTGCTTGAGACCACTTCGAACGTTTGGTCAAATTCCCTGTTGAATATTTTTTTTGAAGGTGGCAGGAGACCACATTAACCGGAGAAACCCACAATTAGAAGGAGATAATAGTCCAAAAATCCAAACAGATGGGTCAGAAGGCTCTTCACTCCACTTTCATTTCCTGGCCAACCTGTCGCCCTACAAGTGGGCTTCTCGCGCACTTGATAATCCCAGCGTGATCCACCAACCCTGCCTCCGAAGCTTTGCTGCGTCACAAGTCCAATAGACCGTGAACGTGTGTAAAGTGCGCGGGCCTTAGCTCAGCTCTGGAGAGCGATAATAGGGTCTGCCTCTCTCAATGGGCTCTCACCTCGCCGCAAATAATGGGTAAGCGATCAATCAATCAGCGGGTGTACACTGCAGCGGTTCTGAAGAAAGGAGAAGGCCAGTCGAGACCTGCCCTGATGGGGCATTGATGGATGGGCTTGCCGATTGCCGTGGACTTCACGGCGAGCGGGAGAGCGCTGCCGGCGGCCTCTCCTCGTCAATTGCCGCACTCGAATTCAGCTCGGAGCCGGCTCTGCGACCGCATTCACGCAGTGGAACACCGCGGGACACCGGGAGGCACTTTGCGGACGGAAGCGTGTTGGTCGCTGTTGCGCAGAGAAACGTACAGATTCGCTTGCGCGGACTCCCCAAGCCCCCGCTTTGAGGTGGCCAGGGCGTGGAAGTACCGGAAGCGGGTTCCTGCACCCGTCCGTGCGGAGATTTGAGCGTTATCCTTTCATAGTAATATTAACAGTAAAAAATCACACCCTTTTGTCAATCCATTGCTGGTTTGAGACCTCACCCCACGCCACGCCAAGTCAGTGCAGGACCCTTCAGGAAAATTATTTTTGAGAATGGGTAATTCATGTGCTATGAAAAAGGACCATTGCCCGAAACGTCACGGGTTATATATTATATTATTGGTTCTTTCGGTAAAGTCACGTAGAAGGGAAAAATTATAAAATAACAAAAATATAAAACAATAAGATGCTCACATTGTTTCGTTTAAGGCAGTATTATTGACGAATGTGTTGAGAGTTTCTAAGAATCACACTTCCTGGATAGATCAATGCCATTGTTAATGTCAGAGGGGGCGGGGAGGGTACAGTGGCCAGTTCGTTGCACTATGAACTCAGCGACCGGGGTTCTATTACCCACACTAAACAGCCTTGTGAAGTAGGGTCAAATAATGGCCATGACCATTGGCGGAGCCAGTGGGGGGTGGGGTGGCACGTGCCCCCCCAATGATCAGATCGAAATACCTGTGTGTGTGCGTTGTGTCTGTACGAGTCCGTGTGTGTGTGTGTCAATGCAGGGATGTGCGGTCAGGGGAGGCAGGGGAGGCAGAGCCTCACCTGTCATACTTAATGAAAATAGCTGTTACGAAAAGTAAATAATAAAATAAATATTTCAGATAATTCACTGATCTGTGTTATATAATGTAATTTCTATATGATTCCAATCATTTTTTCTAGTAAGAATCGCCAAATTTGCGGAGCTTCGCTGCAAATACAGGAAGAGACTAAAGGTGAGGCAGCGACGCGCTCAGCCTCCCCTCTGATTGCGCAACCCCTCAGTAATGGAGCGTGGGCAATAAGCGCGTGCGTGTTACTATCTCAGTATGTCACCAATGTAATGTTTGTAGACCCCTTCATTACATGTCCTCGCCTTCCATATTCCAGGTAACTTATCTCATGTATGTGTATAAATATGTTTAGGCTAGCTGGTCTCGTCATTAAACTGCAATGAAAAAGCAGTGAGGACACGCCCCCCTCAGTGTGTAAATCTGGCTCTGATACTCACCAGCGCCTCCCCAGCCATTGACCTCACCGCACGTCACTGCGTCAATGTGTGTGCGAGTGAATGTGTGTGTTTGACAGTCGCTATGTTTGTGTACGTCCATGTATGTGTGTGTGTGCGGTGTGTGCATTTCCATGTGCGCGTGAGTCGATGTATATGTGTGTGTTTAAGTCGATGTGTTTGTGTGTGGGTCGATGTGTGTCAGTCGATGTGTTTGTGTGTACGTCAATATGTGTGTGTGTGTGAGTCCATGTGTGTGTGTGTTAGTCGATATGTGTGTTTGTGTAAGTCCATATGTGTGTGTGTAGGTCTATGTGTCTGTAACTCTATGTATGTGTGTGTTTAAGTCCATGTGTGTGTGTCTAAGTCGATGTGTGTGTATGAGTCACTGTGTGCCTGTACGTCGATATGTGCGTAAGTCCACGTGTGATTAGTCGATATGTGTGTGTGTGTGTAAGTCCATATGTTTGAGTGTGTGTTCATCAATATGGGAGTGTGTAAGTTGAACTGTGTGTGTGAATCGATAAGTCAATGTGTCTCTGTGCGTCTATGTGTGTGTGCGTAAGTCAATGTGTGTGTGTGCGTAGATATATGTGTGTGTGAGAGTCGATGTGTGTGAGTCGTCCAGCAAAACAACCTCCTACCTCCTCGCGGTGCCGGACGGGCAACACTGTCGTGGGCAGTGCTGTGGGGGGAGGGCCATTGGCCTCTCCCCTCATGGCGTCTGTGACCACCACAGTGGCTAAACGGGGGCTCTGGACGGGTGCGAGGGGCTGGTAACCCCTCCACCTTCAATTAACTACCACTAAACTACGATATGAACAAAAAGCTGTAACAAATAAGCTTGTGCCGGAGGCCCCGGGGGGTCAGGCTTTTATGACGTCTCCTGGCCAAAGCCCATATGGCGGAGCCAGCAGATTGAATCTTCACCCTCGGGGCTCCTCCAAAAACAACTAAAAACCATTGCGGATGGCTACGTGGAATGTTCGAACGCTCACTGCGGAGGAGAGGCTGCCACTCCTTTGTCGGGAGCTGGACCGGTACCGCCTGGATCTCTGTGGCATTCAGGAGGTCCGGTGGACCGGTTCTGGCTCCTGCCACCATGAGGGGTGGACAGTCCTCCACTCGGGGCAGGAGACTGCAAAACAACAGGGTGTGGCTCTTCTTCTGAACAAAAGAATGAAGGGGGCGTGGGAGCGTGGCGGTGAGGTGTGGGAAGCTGTAAGCCCCAGGCTACTTTGGGCTCGCCTTCCCATCAACCGGAGGCGAGGAGTGGTGGTCGTGGTTACTTATGCCCCCACCGAAGACGAACATCCGTGGAGGGATGCAGGCAAAGCCAATGAGTCAGATGCCTTCTATGACCTCCTGTCACAGGTGCTGGCTAAAGTGGCCACTCGGGACAGAGTCATCTTGTTGGGTGACTTTAATGCCCGAGTTGGTCATGATGCTGGCACCTGGTCTGGAGTGATTGGAAGGAATGGGCCAGATCAGCTCAATAACATCGATAGGAGGCTGCTAGATTTTTGTGCAGCCCATGGGCTTGTAATTACCAACACGCTCTTCCGGCATCGGCGCATCCACACAACATCATGGATGCATGCCGGGTCCAAGCAAGAACATCTGCTGGACTACATAGTGACGGACCAGCGGATGCGAGCCCATGTCCTTGACACCAGGACCTACCGTGGAGCTGATCTGCCCTCTGACCATCGACTAGTCATCTGTAAGATGCGCCTGCCATTCTTTCACTCCGGTGGTGGGTGTACACCCAGGACCCCATTCCAACCAAAAGTGGCCTGGTCTCAGTTGGCTGATGAAAGTTGCAAGCGAGAATTTCATCATCGCTTGCAGCTGGGGTTGGCATCGTCCCCCACTCCACCTGATATCGAGGATAAATGGGCGAGGTTTAAGACTGTGACTCATGCAGCTGCAATGGCTGCTTTGGGTACGCGGTCCAGACCTCCCCAGAAACCCTGGCTGACGGAGGAGGTGTTCAGGTTAATTGAGAAAAAGCGACAGGCCCACTCTCATCGGCTACAGCATCCCACGTCGGAGAATGAGGAGGTTTACCGCAGCCTTCGCTCGGAGGTTCGGAGAGCCGTAAGGCGCTGCAAGGATGGGTGGTGGTCACGGGTTGCTGAGGAGATGGAGTCTGCCTCAGTGGCCCGCGATCACAAATCACTATTTAACTCCATCAAAAAAGTAACCTGCAGCGCTACACCTATTACCATCATTAGGGGAAAAAACGGTGATCCAATCTCCGACCCCCAGGAACAGGTTTGCAGATTTGCTGAGCATTTCTGTGAGGTACTGGGGGAGGGAAAATCTCTCAGCCAGGAAAATATCATGGCACAAAGTGGGGATAACCCTGCTGAGGCTGCCGTGCCTCAAATATTGGAAGAGTTCACCCCCTGTGAGTGGCTGGCTGAGGTGCCATCTGTTGAGGAAGTACTTAAGGCGATCTGGAGTCTGAGACCATGAAAGGCACCGGGCAGAGATGATCTCCCAAGCGAAATGCTGAGGGAGGGTGGCGTTTGTGCACAGACTGCCCTATATGACATCATAACAACAGTCTGGACCGCTGGACGGGTACCGCAGGATTGGAAGGATGCCCTGGTGGTCCCCCTCTTTAAGAAGGGGGACCACACAGACTGTAACAGCTACAGGGGCATCTCACTCCTCAGTGTGCCGGGAAAGGTCCTGGCAAGGATTATTCAACATCGCCTTGCTAGACACGCTGAGGAGAGGCTTGCGGAACCCCAATGCGGTTTCAGGAAAGGGCGGTCCTGCACAGATGCCATATTTTCTGTCCGTCTGCTACAGAAGAGGTGTAGGGAATTCCAACAAGACCTACATCTCTGCTTTATTGACCTGGTCAAGGCCTATGATACCATCAATAGGCCTGGGCTCTGGGTTGTTCTTCGTGCTTTCGGAGTCCCTGACCCTCTGCTCACGATCATTAAGGACCTTCATGATGGTGAGCGGGCCCGGGTAAAACTACGTGGCCGGGAGTCGGAGCCTTTCCCTGTACACCTGGGGGTGCGACAGGGATGTCCTCTGGCTCCCACATTATTTAACATCTATTTCGACTGCGTAGTTCGTGAAGCCTTCAATAGCTGTCCCGGGGGAATTTCCATTTGGTACAGATATAATGGGAGGCTGATCGACGCCCGGGTGCGATCAAGGGATGGCTCCCTATTGGTCAACCACGTTATGTATGCTGATGATCTGGTAATTGCCGCTCACTCAGAGGAGGAGTTGGAGGCGCTTCTGCTGAAACTGGAGCTTGCCACTAAGAGGTGGAGCCTTACCATCAGCCCCACCAAAACTAAGCACCTGCCTGGGTATTCTGTACCATCGGATACTCCACCCCCATAACTCCCAATCAGTGATGGGGAAGTTGTGGAGAGAGTGGAGAGTTTCCCATACCTGGGCAGTGTGCTTATGACCGGCTCCAGTTTAACAGCAGAGGTCTCACTCCGAATCAGTCGAGCGGCAATATCTTTTCATCGGCTGCGTAACGCTGTGTGGAAGCTACCTGGTCTGTCGCTCCGCACGAAGCTTCAGGTCTTCTCGGCCACGGTCATTCCCTCCCTTCTCTACGCTTGCGAAACGTGGACCCCCCTGATGGAGCATCTTCGCCGATTGGAAACATTTAGGCTGGCCTGCCTACGATCCATCCTGGGTTTAACCAGGCTGGATTGTGTGAGGAGCTCACAAATCCTTGAAAGATCTGGGAAAAGTCCTATCGGTGAGCTCCTCCGGCAGGCAAGGCTGCGTTGGCTGGGTCATGTAGCCCGCATGCCCAGCCACCGCATGCCTAAACAGCTTTTGTTCGGCCGGATCGAGGGGGCTAAACGGGCGCGGCACGGGCTAGAGAGGAGATGGAGTGATGTGGTACAGGAGGACGTGGAGTTGAGTGGACTTGCCGATGACTGGTACCAGCGGTGTCAAGATCGGCCTCAGTGGAGGAGGCTCGTGACGGACGCTACTGGGCAGTTGGAGGCAGTCGCCCTCCAACAACAACGGAGGGCGGAGGAGCGACGCTCACAACAACGAGCGGAGCGCCGGGTGGCTAAAGCACAGCAAGTTGGTACAGTAGGGGGCAAAGGTGGTGCATCAGCCAGTCATCTCGGTCATCTCAGTCAGTCGACCCGTGGCACCTGCTGGGTCTGCCCCGTGACCTCCTGCCAGCGGGCGTTCGACACTTCACGTGGCCTCAAGGTGCACTTGGCCTGACACAAGCGTCGTGGTGACGTCACCGCCACTTAGTGGCGAATGGCGGTTGTTGTTGTTGTGTGTGAGTCGATGTGTGTGTGAGTCGATGTGTATGTGTGTAAGTCGATGTGTATGTGTGGGTCCATGTGTGTGTACGTCCATTTGTGTGTGTTAGTCAATGTGTGTGTGTAAGTCCATTTGTGTGTGCATGTAGGTCGATGCGTGAGTCGATGTGTGGGTCAATGTGTGTGTGTCTTTTTCGCCCGCGCAACGCCGGGTGCTTCCCACTCGTCAAAATATAACAATAGGTTTTACCCTTTTTGGCAATAAAACAGCTGTGTTAAGATGTTAGAAGACCAAACTTAAACCTTTTGCAGAAATCATGTTACTGCATTAACCACACACAGTGCTTGTGGTGAACATGCAAACAAAAAACATGCTCTGGTAGTATATGAGGCATTGACTTTGAAACTGATTGGCCCACACCAGAGACAACTTTCTTTATAGCCTAGTCTCAAACAGTGTTAGACCAGAGGACGCCAAAAGGCGAACAGACAAAATGCGATGAGGGCTGTTCATGGTATAGCCCTGAAACACATTTTAATGTATTTGTGCTGATCGCCTTTTGGCGTCCTCTGGCCTAAACATTGAAAGGACAAGCATGCGACGCAGTAAACTCATCTTAAGGGGTGTTTGGACTCGTAGATTTATTTTTCTGGATCAACATTCATCGAATTATTTCCGTTTAATCCGACATCGTATCCATCGTTGCCGAATCAATAAAAAAAGCACGTGTAATGGCGATGAGGTCTGCTTAAGACATTTCAAACGTTGGTAACCGCGTGCAAGTTCAATCCTGATTTCACAACGCGCCGACATGGGCGCTTTTTTTTAGGCCGCAGAGAATTATGGGAAAACGCTTTGGAGACACCCAAACAAGGCCATGAGGGGGCGTCCATGGTTTGACGCAGGCTCCAGTCCATCCATTCTTGTATCGCTCCTGCCATTCTCCATGGTTTGATGCAGACTCCAGTTTATCCATTCTTGTATCGCTACTGCCACGTTCCATCGCCCATGGTTAGACGCAGAATCCAGTCCATTCATTATTTTATCGCTACTGGCACGCTCCATGGTTATATGCATGCTCCAGTCTATTTCATTATTGTATCGCTGCTGCCACGCTCCATCGCTTCACCAACTTAGCTCCTTGATACAACCGCCCCGTGCGGAGGACTCGTTCTGTCGGATTGACTGTCCGCTCTAATCTACACGGGCGCCACGGTGGCTATGAGATGTTAAATACCTCGCCTGATATACAGGAGGTTCGTGGGTTCGATCGCTGACCCTGACGCCTGCTGTATATTTGGAGTTTAGCATGTTCTCTCTCTCTCTCGCCGTGGTCGCGTGGGTTTTTCCTCCGGGGGCCTCTGGTTTTTCCATTCACATTTAGAAACATGCGTTCAGAGTAATCTGGCTGTTATACATTTCCACGAGATAAGCCACTTCGTTGAGCTATAATTTGTGGTCAACGTCGCTTCTAAAAAAAAGCTATACAGCTCAGTGGGCCTTATCTGGTAAAATAAAAAAACAATAGTTGAATAGTTTCACACTGCCCACCACCTCATTGTAGGAAAGCGCATTTACTGCTGACCTCGCGCTCCTCGCGTTGCTCGGCGTTGGAACCCTCAAAGCTCACGATCGACGTTGCCCGTGCTCAATTCAAGACGCGTCGTGTCTCTCGTGTAATCTAAGATCACGCACGAGTGTTCTCCGTGGCTGGCTTTAACATTCCCTCCCATCGTCCATCTCCAGTGCCAAAAAATTCGATCATCACCATCAGCCATGATCAGTCCACTGCTGGATGAAGGACTCCCGCCCCCCAAGCCGTCACAATTTACTTACGGCCCTGCGATGCAACACACCCACGTATACTGGAGAGCGCCTGCACACGAGATCGTGTCATCGCTAAATGCCGATGACCTTGCTCAACTCTAGACATGTGTTGGTTTCTTGCTTGCCATACGGTAGTTAGCGTTCTTATTCGCTGGCCATTGGGGCATGTGCCCAGAAACGGGGATTGAAAGTATGGTCAGATGTGCCCCCAAATGGAGATTCAACTACTATGGCATACTGGTGAAGCAACATCGTGAAAAATAAGTGCTTTAGAACTGGGGTTGGTGGATCACGCAAAAGATCATTGCAAACGTGGTCAGTCGATGTCAGGATAGTAAGTCGGTTGTTGATCTATTTGTAAAGTTTTGAATGATATCCCCCTGGTATACGTGGATATTCTCCGGGTAGTCTGGCTTCTTTCATTTTGGAGCTCAAGTCAAGAATTACTGAGTAAATGACTATGGAATCTGGAAATTCCACCACTGTTTTGGGGATGAGCGCTGCCCTACGCTCGTTTCAGTAGTTACATTCATTTTAAAAGGTGTGAATTTGGTAGAAAAGTAAATCTTATGAAAATCAGCACACAATCAGTGAAAAATTGCCTTCACGTAATAGTCCATAACATTCAGATTACTAATAATAGCAGGTTCCGTTCATTACATATTAATATGTTTTCAGTTCGTAATCAGATTACTATTGCTCAGCAATTTCATATTACTTGCATTTTTTTCCATGTTTTTTTTAATCAAAAGGATCAGGCGGGGGAGTGGGATGTTAATCGAATGCGTCTTGAGATCACGCTGTCAGAAGCCTGCAATCAGCACACGGTACACATGTTCTCTCCAAGATTAAAAATCTACGCCAAATTCCGTACGATTGTTTCAGTTCAGCAAGAATGAATGCACTGCAGTAACCTTGTCTGCGATACTTTTTGCAAACGAGTGATTGTGTTGCTTCAAAACAATCGCGCAATAGTCCAGCGATCGGAGACCGATTTTTGTACTCGGCGAAAGTTACAACCTCTGGGCACTTAGCGGGCCCACGCGGCTTATCTCACAATGGGCCCCCCGTGTTGCGTGCCCCCCCCCCCACCACCTCCTTCCCTTCCCTCGTCGCATCCCAAAGCCGTTCATTCAAATTGTGACAAACAACCCCCATCATCCTCCCCTTCCCCATCCCAACACGAGGACCAATTAGTCGCGATCGTCTTAATGCTGATCGGGTGTTGGGCGGTGTTGTGACAATCCCCGTCGGCAAACGCGGCAAATGGGCCGCGTGATGATGAGAGCTAATTCGCTGTGCCTCTCGGGTTTCCACCGATTTGTAGCGGGAGGGCGCGCGACGACTCCCGCTGTTCCGCGTGTGAATGCGGGGACCGCCCGCCACCCCCACCCCGGGACCCCCCCCTACCCCCACCTCTCTCTGCCTGCGAGCCGAGCCCCCAGCCACGGGATCCACATCATCCCTCAATCCTTGCGGCCGTCTCGAGCCAGTTGGTGAGCATTCCACACCTCTCGTGACGGTGGCCAGTTCCTTTCCATAGGTCAACAACAACAACAACAATCGACTACTTCCATCACCGCCGTCGTCGTTATCCATGATCAATCCGCTGCTGGATGAAGCCCTCCCTCCACGAAGTCATCGCCAATCTCTCTCTGCGGTGTAATACTCCATCCAGAACCTACCTGCGTGCGACGTGATTTCATCGCTGCATCTCCACAGTGGACGTTCTTATGGACGTGATTCATTTCTGAGCTCCCATTTCGTCATTATTCTTGACCACGGTTCCATGGGTGCACTGGTTAATAAGGCGAGCCAGCCGAAACGTAAAATCCCTTTCTTCTCAGTGACAGATTACATATTTTTTATTGCCATTTTTACAATTAGTTTAATTATTGTTAATTTGTATAATTAGTTTAATTAACACATTCTTTCTTGATTTGAAGCTTTCGTGACTGCAGGAATCCATACGGCAAGAGAGTGGTGAGGTCGGCGGGAGAGCTTTTCTTTCTGTGGGTGTTCCACCTGTTGATGGTCGCTTGTGTTGCGTTCGAAACGTCGTGATTTATTTTATTTTATTTCTACCTACGTGACTTTACCGAAAGAACCAAAGAGTAACATTCTTGCAGTCTACGTATGCACGCATGTTCTGCTGTATAGGTAGGTATGCATTCATGCATGACTGTGCTCACATATCTGCATACTTAGTACTGTCTAGGCATGTGTGTTCATGTGTTCGTGCACAGAGAGGAGTTAAGAGAGAAAGGCGATCAGATAAATCACTTTCTATTCGGTACCTCCACATACAAATAAAACCCCATTTAGTCCAGCGGCTCACATTAACCAAGGGATTGTGTCTAAACACGCAAACAGTGGGGCTCCTCATCAACAAGTCCGATGTGGTTAAACAAACCACCGGTCTTCCATATGTTAGTTATTCAGTAAATCAACTTTTATCTGGATAATCCCTTCAGTTGGAACGTCTCGTCTGCAAGAGTGTCCAGGGTGTCAAGTGACACGTACATAGCAAACACGTAATGGCACGTATACAAACATTTTAAAATCATTATTGGTAAGTGTCCTCTCTCCACACTATGGGCCGTTAATGAGCTGCTGCTCATTGTTGTGTTCAGCCGGAAAGAGAGGCGAGTTAAGACGGCGTGTCGCTAATCAGTCAGGTGATGGATGCGCTCTCATGAACGTCCTCTGTGTCCCTCCATTTATCCTTCTCACCAGCAGCACCACTCGCCCCCCCCTCCTCACCACCACCACCACACTCATCCCCCTCTTACCACCACCACTCTCCTGCTCGCTTTCTCACCAAAGACAAATATCACCCGTTTAGCCTTAATAGACTGTTGGGACAAGTGCTGTTAGGGAGCACCTATGAAGACCGGCACGGCACACGAGGGGATGGGTGGCCAGCACCACGTCCAGCTGCTTTTGTCTCCCCAGTGGCGATGTTTACACATCGCACCAGATACTCATTTAAGGCTGAGTAGACCTATGGGAGGCCCAGGATCGGTTAAAATAATCGCCACTGGCGTTCGCCGTGAGTGGGAATCGAACCCGGGTCGCCAGGTTCGTAGCGCAGCGCACTAACCGCTACATTACCGCTCCGCCTTTTCTCACCACCACCACCACCACCAGCACCACCACCACCACTTTCCGCCCCCCCCTCCTCACCACCACCACCACTCTCATTCTCCTTTTCTCACCACCAACGACCAACGTCCGTGTGAACGAGACATTTACCGATGTTGAAACAGAATAAATGGTAGATTACTAGTTGGCTGTGTCGGGTGTTGGTGGGTTTTAACGACACATTTTTATATTTACGCGATCTAACCCCCCAAAAAAACATCTATTACGGATTATAAATGGTAGAAGTTTACGTTTTACGATGAATAAAAACCCAAGATATTGCACATGGTACGTGAATCATTATTTAACCGAAAAAGCCCCACTGAGCCTCGAGACGCGTTTTCAGGATGGCTCTGCGAGCGATGTTTGGCCCAATTCGTTTGTAGAGTGTTTAAGATGCGAGAGGAAATCAAAGTGGCAGGAGAACGACCCCCACGCATAGATGATAATTTCACACACTCCGAGTGCCGCATAGCCGGGTCAGCAACCAACTTACTGTACTTTCACCTTCTGGCCACATCGCAGCCTCGAAAATTTGGTAGCTTCACACATCTCTGCGTAATCCACTAACCCTTCCCTCCAGATTTCTGGATATACCACCACACCCATCACTTAAAAATATCCACGCTCAACGGAGATGTGTCAACGATCTACTTGCTGTACCGCTTCCCATAGAACACCTTATAGCCCAAAGGGTGTGGTGGTCTCGAGTGCATGTGCCGGCTCCATCTCTGCGTGAGCCACCAACCCCGCCCTCCAGTGCCGCTTACATGTGTTTACACGCATGGGGAGCAGCACGCTGGGAGCGAGTCACACAAAACAAAGGCTACTGCTGCTGCTGCTTCGTCTGCCGCTCCCCGTGTTTCCAAATGGGGCCCAGTGTTGGAACAACAAGTGACACACTGACGCAGCAGGTTAATTGGCTGTGTCATTCCGGTAACGTTAGCCTGGAAATAAGTGACAGGTCTCTGACGGCTTAGCACCGGCGCGTACAGCCACGGCGCGTGAACGGGCGGCTCGCGTTACGGGCCCCACTCATTTTGGCAATCCCGTGAGGAATCCCATTCTCTTGCGTCACGACGTGCTCCCGTGCCCCTGTGGCTCTTACCACCTCTCTCGTCGAGCAGGTGATGGAGGCCAGGCAAATCTCACGTGCCGTGAGCACAATAGCAGGCGTGCTTGCATGAACGCGAATGCTCAAGGAAATTAAAGTGGCGACTGGTAAAACAAATGAAAAGTGGCATGCTGCACTTGAGTGTGTTGTTGTATTGTGATTTTAATCATCTGACGTTGAATAAGTGTAATGACATTAAATCAAATTTTGATTTAAAGCTTTCGTGACTGCAGGCATTCATATTCTTGGTTCTTTCGGTAAAGTCACGTAGAAAGGATACAATAAAATAAGAAAAATATAAAAAATAAAATTCTCACGACGTTTCGATTGCAACACAAGCAATCATCATCAGGTGTGAAATCAACAGCAAGAAAATGTTCTTACCTGATGATGATTTTCTTGCTGTGGTTTTTCACACCTGATGATGATTGCTTGTGTTGCAGTCGAAACGTCGTGATAATTTTTATTGTTTTATATTTTTATTATTTTATTGTTTCCTTTCTATGGGACTTTACCGATAGAACCACGAATATGACATTAAATAATTTACAGTCCTAAATAATTTACAGCTAGAAGGCTTCCCCACGCCTCGTCGCTCGTGGGGGTTTATTGATCATACTTCGCCAGGCTGGTCAGCTGCAGCTTGGTGATGGTGGGGAAGCTGCTGATGATAGTCGTGGCTGAGCATAAAACTCAGGTGGCCAGGTACTGAGCTCAGTGAGCCAATCACTGCCCTAACGCTCCACGCTTTCGTTAATCAATATCTAGTCATGATTGTTACCACATTTTGTCATGGTGTTCTCTGTTTTTTTGCACACGTTGGAATATATTTTGCTTGTTTCCTGCATGGTCTCAATAAAACGAAACTAATAAAGATTGGTGCTCTCAACGGGATCTTAACTGGTTATGAAGATCATCTTATACTACTGCGTATGTTTTTTGCGATTGTGCCGTACCGCTTTCCAATGTATGTTCATGTTTGTTCAGCGTGTTGTTCGGCGTTATTCCCGACGTTTCGGAAGTCCCGAGGACTCACAGCACGCAGAGCGAACAACACGCGGTACAACTCGAACACATATCAGAAAGCTTTAATCGTACACATACTTAGAACGACACGATCTTACTTGGACATTCATCGACAAAATGGGATGTCTGGATCAATGCATACTGGTCGCCGTGGGTTTAAACAAGGTAAATCCGGGAGCAGTTTCGACTTGATTTTATCTCATCAGCAGGATGCAGTCTACTAGACGAATTCTACTGGATAACCCCAATACAATGGGCGAGAATAGAACCGTGACTCACAGTTAGAGCAGTGCCGGATTATCCCAGTAGCAGAAGTAGCTACCGTCCATATGCTACGGGCCCCGCACTTTAAAGCTATCAATTCCTGTTCAGTGACTCTGCACTTGTTCTATTACTATAGTACGATACTGCCTTCAACTTTTATGAAAGTTTGCGTGATTAAAGTTAGCGATTTGTCGTATTATCTGGCTGTATAGCAAATGAAAAAATACAATTACTTTACGATGCAAGTAAACCATTTATGTGTTAAAGTATTTACGTGTTTATTTATTTATTTAGGGACCCTTTATAACATATGCTACAGGCCTCGCACTAGCTTAATCTGGCACTGAGTGAGAGCCGTCCCTAGGGCATGGCGAATCGGGGCGACTGCCCCGGGCCCCGCACTTTGGGGGTCCCCGCGTTTTGACGTCACAGTATAAGTTGTATTACTTGCGGTTAAGTTTGAATGCGTTGGGCCCACGCAGTGGGATTTGCCTCGGGCCCCTCAACCCCCCCTATGCACGGCCCTGCCTACAGTTACAATATAATACGACTGCATTTGTTGTTATATTACTTTAAAAAATGCATAATGATAGAATTTGGATTGACAGAGCGCCTGATTACCGTACGATTGGATGTCAACGGAGGGAATCTCCGTGTAACTCATTCCATGTCAGTGGTGGAAATTCCACCACTGACAGGGGCAAATGTATTTCAAGATGGAAATAAAGATGTACATACAGTAAATAAATACGTATTGACAGATGAATGTGGACAAAAGTGTCATTCACCATGAACAAGCGAGCTGAGAGGTATTTTTGATCAACCCTGGCAGCCTTGACCCAGTGCTAAAAATTCCACATTCCTATGACGAGAGACAGTCTTTAATACGGCAAGCTAAATTAACATTTACAGGGGAAACCAATGGGATCCGCCCCCCCCCCACAAAAGTAAACCCGCAATTATGATTAACTACATTGGGTCGGGGTGTAGCAGGGGGGGGGGGGCGCTTATCTTCATGGACTACTCAAATGCAGGGCTGGAGAAATTCCACATTCCCATGTGCGGTGGGCAGTCTCTCTATCAAAAAGAAACTCCACCCCCGCCCCCGCTGATTAAAAACGTCGCAATGCATAGAGCTCTTCTGTCTGCAAGTGCGGCGCACCGAGTAATCTCAAACGCGCGTAGCTGATAAGAGGCGCAATTCAACAGAGGCGGCAGGAAATAACACGCGGCTCGAGTTGACGGCTTGAAACGCTTTCAAATGCCCGACCCCCCCCCCCCAATTCCCCTCAACGCCGCACGCAGCAGCAGCATCATCATCATCATCCCCGTGACAGCAGCTGAGCCCGCATCGCTCTGAAGATCCTCATCTCTGCCCCGTTCCGCGATGCGCGCCCCCGATAAGAGGGAGGTGGGGGGGTCCCGCGTTCGTCTTTACGATTTAAGTTCGCTTGGGGTTTCTGTGTTGTTGTTGCTGCGTGTGTCCAAGGCAGCAGAGCTTCCTATTAATGAGCGGGGGGGGGGGGTGGCGATTGTGCGCCTTCGGTGCAGCGTGAAGGCGGTCAGGCACGGTCGCTTGCCCGTGTGTGCGGCAGGGTTCGGGGGCACACAGGCGCACACACACGCGTCAAGTAAAACACAACAGTCAGGTTTTTTTTTATTGTCGTGCCGTTTGCCTTCTTAGCGACTGCTAAATGCTCCTTGGCTTCGTGCGTGACCTTACACACGCGCGCGGGGGCTGAGAGTTTTTGCAGCGATTCCAAAGGAGGCTTTAAAGTCGGCCGTCTAAAATTTTCTCGTCTTTTTTTTTCTTCTTCTGTTGTTGCTGCATTCGCATTGCTAATCTTTCAATTTCTTTCCCTTCCCCCTTTGAAGGTCCGCTTTGAAGTGCACCTTTTTAACGTTCTATTGACATCGCCCAGTATTGTTTGCACGTCGCTCGCGACCTACCCCGCGCACAATGCTTGTCCCCCAAATCCTCGGTATTTGTAAATGGTGAAGTGCATTGAGTTATGATAATAATCTTTTTTTTTGCATAGGAAAGCCTCGATCGAGTCTCCAAGCTATTTGTCAAGAGGGTCCTGCTTGGAATGTTTGGCCAATTTGTTATTTTAGTGGCCGGGGGGTGGGGGATGCAGAAAGCTTGAGTATTCAGGGGAAACCCCCCCCACGCGTACGAGATCACAGACACACAATCCACACAGGTATATCGGACACCTACTTGCTGCACTGCCCTTTACAGAGTAGACTTACCAGTGAGTGTGACCTTGCAAACATTACTGTTATTGACTTGCCATGCATTGATTCTCATCATATCGACCTCGGAGAGAAGCTATCTGCTACAGGTTTCCCTCGCTTTATGCGGGTACGGTATGCGCGATTTCACACAGCCTATTTTTACCAAAAATTCGTTTATTGCGGTTTGAATTCACTCATATGCGGCTATTCGGCCGGACGTGGGATTACATTGCGTGTGTACTGTATGCGCTACTCGCTGTCTCGTGCGGTTTCTCTTTATGCGGCCCTTTTGTGAAACACATCTACTGCCAGACTAAGCGAGGAAAACATGTGTTGCTGGCAGTGATCGTCATCATCACCAACACCATCACCACAGACACATACAAATATCCCCCGTATAGTATTCAGCAGACTGTTGGGACTAGTGCTGTTAGTGAGCACCTATGAAGCAGGACACGGTACACGAGGTGAGTGGCCAGCACAACGCCCGACCGCCTTTGTCTCCCCCCCCCCCCCAATGGCGATGATTTTACACACCGCACTAAGTACTCATTTGAGGCTGAGTCGACTTAGGGGGAGGCTCTGGACACGTTTAAGATAATTATCACTGGTGTTGACCGTGAGCGGGAATTGAACTCGGGTCGCCGGGTTCGTAGTGCACAATATCATCACCACCATCGTCGCCACAATCATCGCCATCACCATCATTCGTGAAGTCGGTCAAATGAACGCCGCCTCATTTAGACTCCGTCGCTTTGTGGCAAGGTGGGTGTGCTTTCGGATCGACTACTGCTGTCTGGCATGGGAACGTGGAATGTCCACCGCCGTTTTCAAAGAACGCCGACGGAAATGAGCGCCGCCCAGCGCTCCGACGGGGCAGAGAGACCCGCTTGGGCGTTTGAGATCGAACACTGGGGGGATGCCCTCTCTCGGCGCTTGCAGTCGCCGGCATCAGCGGCATCAGCGGCAGCGTCGGCGAGCAAGCTACGACGGTCGCGTCACCTTAACGCACTTAACCCCGTCCGTGCGCCGCGGTGTGGCCTGGTAACGCGAGCCGCTCATTGCCGTGACGAAGCAACGCGCCGCTCCTGACAGACGCGCGTCTTCTCGCCCCGTAACCCGAAACGGAATGTTCGCGCCGTCTGCTTTGCCACTGCGCGCCGCACGCAGCAATATTCACGATCGGCACCTCGACTGCGGCTTTTGAGCGAGCTCGTTGATGGTGGACGAGCGAGTTTTGTGGATGGTGAAAGGTCCGGGGCTCTCCATGACGGATGGTCGACGGCCGTTTTTCAATGCACTGCTGGATGAAGGCCTCCCCACGCCGTATTGGTCGTGGGGAGTCGTTTGACTATACTTCACCACGCTGGTCAGTGGGGGATGTATGTATATATGTTGAACTTCTTTCGCACCGTACGTCAGCCCAAACGTGCGAATCGGAGGCGCGCGGGAAGGACAATAAACTAAACACAAAAATAAGCTTCTAAAGAAACGAGTTTTCCATGGAGATTTTAAAGGACGGTGGACCTAGAACTGGCCGTTAGCGGCGATCAGGATCACACTCAAGTCGCCAGGTTCACAGCGCAGTCAACCAACTTCTGTGCCACCGCTCTCCGCTGCGTGTTTATTCAAACAGGGGCCGGTGGCGTAGGTGGTAATCACGAAGCTGGTGACCTGGGTTCGAATCCCGCCCATGGATGGATAATATAAGTGGCGAGCGATCCGAACCGGTTCTGACTGAGCCTCCACCTAAACAAAAACTTGGTGCATGTGTTAACATCAGCACTGGGGAGACAAAGGTGGCCGGGCGTGGTTACTAGAACTTGCCCCATTGTTCTATGTAGGCTAACGCGGATTTGGTCAAACGATGAGTTTGCCATAGCTGAGATTCAATGTGTAATGCGGGCGAAAGCGACCTTCCGGATGTGACGTCACGAGGAGGCGGAGCCAGGTGACGTGGGTGAAAGGTAGGGGGTCCTTAAGCGCGTAAACCGGAAGGAGAAGTCAGTCGGGGTGTGAATGGAAAGGTGTGGGGCCACGCGGGCGTACGAGCCGAGGGGGCACCGTCAGAAGCGGGAGCCAACCCTGGGAACAGTAGGGAGCTACTGGGAGGTGTAAAGCTGCAGACAGAGATAGGCAGTAAGGCTGTGTGTGAGGGGCAGCGAGGTGGCTGCCAAGAGTCGCAGGAGCAACGAGAAGGCGAGACAGCACGAGGCTGTCAGAGCTGCAGCAGGAACAGCCAAGGGAGCTGTGTGAGAGTACAGCAGCGGAGCTGCTGTGGGGCTGCAAGAGCGACAAGAACAGCAGCGGGGCTGCTGATGTGAACTGGAGTGACATCGGAACCAGCACAGAGAGAATAAGAGAGACAGCCGTGTGGGAACGCAGTACGGACCGAATAAAGGACACTGAGCCAGAGATCGTGGTCAAGTCTTTTATTACACTGGGGTCAGAAGTGAAACGGCATGTCTAAGCAAGTAAGGAAGAAAATTCCCCCGGCGCCAGCATCGGCTTCTTCGTCCGACGACGACGAATTCCCTCCGACCACGGATTCTGCTGGGGTGGTGGAGGAGAGCCCTGCTGAGGGGAGCACGGGGACGGGCGTGGAAGATGTCGGCGCGATGGCGGGTCCGTCAACAACATCGGACGCTGACCAAAGATGGCAACAGGTGGCAGAACAACTGAAGACACTCAAGGACGTCCTGGCGCATCTATGTCACCTCGTTACGCCAAGGACGACGATGGAACGAGAAGGTGCTCCACGGGCCGCCACGTTGCCTGCCCTGCCGCCGCCATTGGCCACGCGGCAAGAAGACGCCATCTTGCGCGCTCCGCGGCGCCAAACCGCCATCTTGGCCACGCCGCGGGCCGACGCCATTTTGAATTTGCCTCCCGAACAACCATCATTGGAAGACGGCGTAAAGAGGAGTCGGAGTCGCCACCTTACAGTTAAGGAATTCTCTATCGGGGGCGATTGGAGCGCTTTCGCCTGCCGATTTTTGGCGGCGGTTTGTTCAGCAAGATGGACCGATGCGGAGGCCTTGGAAGTGTTGCCGACTCTACTGGACGACGAATCTGTTCGATTTTTCCGTTCCATAACGGCCGATAAGAAGAAGACTTTATGTGGAGTTTTTGAGGAAATGGCCGACGCCTATGAGCCACCTGACGACGCGCATCGGCGATTCGCTCAACGACAACGAGCACCCGAAGAATCGCCCGTGGCGTTCAGGGGTGCGGTGTTGGAGCTGGCCATGGCAGCATATCCTGACACGCCACAGGATCTGCTCGAGCCTCTCATATTGGGGAAAATGCTGGAGCTGTCTCGGGATCTGGGGATCCCCATGCCTGTGTGTGGGCATGAGAAGCTCACGTCCCGGGCGGCAGCAAAGTGTCTGGATGCGCAGTTTAATCTCCGTCGCTGGAAGCAAGTGGCGGCATGGACGGGTGGGCCCGTCAAGGAAGGAGGCGCGATAGGGTGGGACCCCACAAGGGCGATCTATGTGCCGGATGAGCGGGGTCCACAGGAGCTGACGGCTGCCTCCTCTCCATGGCCGGGGCCGCGCGCTACGCCATTGGGACGGGGCCGCCGGGATGCAAGACCTGCGCTTCGGCGCAACGAGGCCGATTGCTTCCGCTGCGGCCGTAGGGGCCATTACGCCAAAGATTGCTGGGCCCGCTTCCCGGGTCCGCCGCAGCAGGAGCCCACAACACCGGACAAGCCGACCAAGGAACCTCCGAAACAGGCATGTCGGCACGCACCAGACACTCGGCAAGGCTTTACACCTCACCCACCACCTTTGTTGCGCGATCCTATTGTTGTTGTTAAAGAAAGGTCATCGACGGGGCCTTGTCATTCAGTTACGCAGTGGCGCAAATTGGCACGGAGAGTTGTCGCGGCCGCTACGGGTTCGTCCACTGTACCGGGGTCCATACAAGGTGTGGACGTGCGTATTTTGGTCGACTCGGGAGCGTCTGCGACTATTATATCGGATGTCATTTTCCATCTGTTGGGCATTCCGCCGGGGGCTGTGCGTCCGGTTTATGGGTCTTGCGTCGCTGCGAACGGGGGTAGTATGGGTATCGTGGGCCAGGTGGATGCTAAGATATCTATAGGGGATGTGTCGGCTTCGGGCGTTGTGTTAATATCGAGATCTTTGGCGGTTCCTTGCTTACTAGGCACGGATTTTTTGGCTAAGATGCCCATTTTGATTAAAATCAATGAGAATTGTATTGAATTGCCGGGGGGCCGTCGAATCTCGTTTCTGCCGTCGCCCTGGGGGCGACCTGCTTCGGCCATACAGGTGCAGGCGCTGTCCGTCGCATCTGTGGACATCCCACCTGGTTCACAGATGCTTATACCCTTGCGGTATCGGAAGCCCCTGCCCAATCGGCTAGGAGCACAAGGGGTCTTGTTGTCACCATCCGCCACGATAACAACGGGATTGGCGTTAGTTGGGGCACAGACCATCGTCCGGCCGGATCAATTACCGGTTTTACAGGTGCTTAATGCGGGGGTGGAAAACATCCGTGTTCCGGCCGGTACGGTTGTGGCACATGCCACTACGGCGTTTGCGACGCACGATTGTCCGCATCGCCGGGGAGTGGTCGCTGGTGTTTCCGAGCCAAGGGGTTCGGATAATCGTTGGATCGCTACCTTATGTGACGAAAATTCTTCCCTGTCCGTGGGGCAACGTGATGCGCTGCGTAAATTGTTGCTGATGTATTCGGATGTGTTCAGCTCCGACGATTTGGATTTGGGACGCACATCGTTGCTTTCCCATCACATTGAGACGGGCGACGCTGCCCCTATTCGGTTAAATTCGCATCGGATGAGTCCAGCGGAGCGAGAACACGTTCGGGGGGCGGTGGAAGACATGTTGGCTGCGGACATTATATCGCCATCTAACAGCCCATGGGGCGCTCCTGTGGTCTTGGTTAAGAAAAAGGATGGCAACTTGCGATTTTGTGTCGATTTCCGGAAATTGAATAAGATATCGGTGGCAGATGCGTACCCCCTGCCGCGTATGGACGACTCCCTTGACGCATTGTCGGGGGCTAAGTTCTTTTCCACACTGGACCTCTCTTCGGGATTTTGGCAGCTTCCCCTTGACGAGTCCTCACGGGAGAAAACCGCATTCCGTACGCCGCAGGGGTTATTTCAATTCAACTGCCTCCCGATGGGATTGAATGCGGCCCCTGCTACATTTCAAAGATTGATGGAGCTCGTTTTGACGGGGTTGCAGTGGGAGACGTGTCTTATATATTTGGACGATATTATTGTGTTCAGCCGCACATTTGAGGAACATTTAACGCGGCTGGAGACAGTGTTCACGAGGATGCGCTCTGCCAATTTGAAATTCAAACCAAAGAAATGCCACCTACTGCAACGGTCCGTCCGTTATTTGGGGCACATTGTGAGTGCAGAGGGGGTGTCCACGGACCCGGAAAAGACGGCGTGTGTCCGGGATTGGCCGACTCCGGCCTCTGTAGGGGATGTTCGGCGGTTTTTGGGATTTGCCTCGTATTACCGAAGATTTGTGCCGGGGTTTGCGACGATTGCGAGGCCCTTGCATCTCCTTACGGGTAAAGGACGGAAATTTGTTTGGGGAGAGCCGGAAGAGGGGGCCTTTCGGAGTCTGCGTGATCTATTGGCTACGGCCCCGACATTGGATTATCCCGATTTTGATCGCCCTTTCATTCTTGATACGGACGCGAGTGACACAGGTATTGGGGCGGTATTATCACAGTCTAAAGGGGGCGTAGAGCGCGTCATGGCGTATGGTAGCCGAGTCTTGTCGCCTGCGGAAACACGCTACTGTGTCACTCGTAGAGAACTTTTGGCGGTTGTTTTTTTCCTACGGCAATTTCGACCGTACCTTTACGGTCGTTCTTTTATTGTGCGTACGGATCATGCGGCCTTGCAATATGCACTTAAAATGGACCAGCCATCGGGACAGTGGGCACGTTGGTTGGACACGCTGCAGGAATTTTCCTTCCAAATTCAACATCGGAAGGGAGTGCGCCATGCGAACGCTGACGCACTTTCTAGATTACCAGGGCGCGCCCCTTGTGAATGTGCGTCGGGGACGCATAGGTGTTCGCCGATTCTGAACCCCCCTCAGCCGCTTACGTTGGCCGTCGGGAAGTCGGATACTCCGATGGAACCGGGACCGACTGATGGGGTTTTGAATCTGCCGCGGTCTGTCTGGATTCGGGAACAGATGATGGACGAGTCGTTGTTGTCCATGCGGAAGCGGTCTATGAGGGACAATGGGAGTCCGAGTTCGGCTGTGGGGCCGCGAACCGCTCTCCGAGATGGTCTGCTTATGTGGCAGGAAAGGTTCCAGGAAAGCTGGCGTGTGGTGGTACCAACGTCCTTGCGATTTGAGTTGATTAGAACTCTCCATTGTGACACACTATTGCATTTAGGGGTGCAGAAGACCTTGTTGACGTTACAACGTCATTATTTTTGGCACGGCATGGCGACAGATGTCGTAGGGCACGTGCGCGCGTGCCCTGAATGCGCCCGGCGTAAGCCGCCTAAACATCCTTACGTGCCGCCTCTCCAGTCGATTCAGGTGTCTCGAGTCAATGAATTGGTGGCACTGGACATATTGGGACCCTTCCCACCATCGGCGAGGGGAAATAAATATTTGCTGGTAGGGGTTGAGTATCTCTCCCGTTGGCCGATGGCCTGGCCGTTGCCCGATCAGTCGGCCGCGGCCATCACCGACGCCTTTTTGTTTGGGTACATTATGGACAAGGGGGCGCCGGAGAGACTCCTCACGGACCAGGGCCGAAATTTCTCTTCTAAATTATTGGCTGAAGTGTGCGCAGGCCTTGGGACTAAGAAGATACGGACATCTCCATACCATCCGCAGACGGATGGTATGGTTGAGCGGCTGAACAGGACATTGTTTGCCATGCTTTGCCATACTGTGAGTGAACAGCAATCGGATTGGGATCTGCACATCCCCGGAGTGCTTTCGGCGTACAGGATGACGCCCCATGCGGCTACAGGGTATTCGCCGTTTTACCTTATGTATGGTCGGGAAAACGTGCCTCCGGTGGATGTGCAATTGGGTACTGGGGTGAAGGGACCTCGTAAACCACTCCCTGAATACATTCAGGACACGGTTCGCCGGGTTACGGAGGCGCAGGAAAACGCCCGCGTGGCTACGGCCAAAGCCCAGGCCCGGAACGAGCGGTATGCTCGGCGGTCTGAGGGGGAGTGCCCCTGGAAGGTGGGAGACCTGGCCTGGCTCCATTGCCCGCAGGTGCGGCCGGGGACCTCTCCTAAATTGCACAAACCTTGGCATGGTCCTGTGCGCCTCATTGAGGTTCCCAATCCACAGTCGGCGCGCGTTCAGTTTGGTTCTCGCCGTTGGTTTGTTCATACGTCGCGGTTGAAACCATATGTTGCTCCCCTACGTGATGCGTCATCTCCCAATGTTGCCTTGCCGGGGTCTGTTGCTGCTGACTCTGACTCTTCCCCGCCTGCGTCCATTGATCTTGCTGGAGCGCCTGTCGTACCTGTTCCAGACAGGCCGACCGTGACACCGCGGGGGAGGAGTGGGCCTGTTCGGAGGGCGCCTGCCAGGGCTGCGGTACCTTCAAGCCCGGCGACCCTTCCGACCCCGCTGCAGGCGCATTCGCGGAATACGACCAAGACTGATTCGTCAGGGACACGAGATGTCGGTGGACTTCCAATCGCAGCAGGGGAATTACCCCCTGTCATTTCTCGTGTTCCATCGCGTCCCCGTTCTACAAGTGGGCCGCCGACCGTCCGGGACGGGCCGGCGACCCGCACTCGTTCCAAATCGCTTACGTTTCGTTGATTGTATGTTGTTATTGTTCTTGTTCTTGCCGTCGTATTTATCGCATGCTTTCGTACGTTCGTCGATGTTACTTGTGTGTTGTTCTTGTTGTTATATTGCATGCTTAGTGTCCTTTAAGGGGGAAGGTCGGTTCACCGCATTACGCTTTGGTGTTGTTCAGCCGAGGTCGGCTGGGTTTTTTCTATGGGGGAGGGTGGTGTAATGCGGGCGAAAGCGACCTTCCGGATGTGACGTCACGAGGAGGCGGAGCCAGGTGACGTGGGTGAAAGGTAGGGGGTCCTTAAGCGCGTAAACCGGAAGGAGAAGTCAGTCGGGGTGTGAATGGAAAGGTGTGGGGCCACGCGGGCGTACGAGCCGAGGGGGCACCGTCAGAAGCGGGAGCCAACCCTGGGAACAGTAGGGAGCTACTGGGAGGTGTAAAGCTGCAGACAGAGATAGGCAGTAAGGCTGTGTGTGAGGGGCAGCGAGGTGGCTGCCAAGAGTCGCAGGAGCAACGAGAAGGCGAGACAGCACGAGGCTGTCAGAGCTGCAGCAGGAACAGCCAAGGGAGCTGTGTGAGAGTACAGCAGCGGAGCTGCTGTGGGGCTGCAAGAGCGACAAGAACAGCAGCGGGGCTGCTGATGTGGACTGGAGTGACATCGGAACCAGCACAGAGAGAATAAGAGAGACAGCCGTGTGGGAACGCAGTACGGACCGAATAAAGGACACTGAGCCAGAGATCGTGGTCAAGTCTTTTATTACAAATGGGAGGTCTGTTCACTGTTGTGTGTGGACGTTGATTGAGAGTCACGTTCGTTAAAAGGTTACATGTGTAAAACCACCGCATTGACGGTGGTTACGTGGCATGGTGGTTCAGACTCCGATGCCTCACAGTGGCAGCAAGCAAGCACATGAGAAGATGGGTTTGAATACAAGATTTAGCCACACAGCTAGGTGACCAATGACTGCACGGAGATATAACGTTCGTGTGGCTCCATGCTTAAGCTACTTCGGAGAAGTGCCGATGTCCATTGGTGACACTGAGCTGGTGATGAATTATCTACATTCATGTAGCAGTGTCAATTATATTCCCTACTAGCAGGAAGTACCCGGCGTTGCCCGGGCGAAAAAGACACACAAGCACATCGACTTACACACACAGACATCGACCCATACACACAAACACATCGACTTACACACGCACACACATATCGAAGTACACACACACAGCGAATCAACACACACATCGACTTAAACATACATATACATAGACTCTCACACACATCGAATTACACACACACATATGGACTTACACACGCACATAGAGCCACACACACGCATCAACTTAGACAGACAAATCGACTTCCACACACAGCGACTCACACACACACACATCGACTTACACACACACATCTACTCACATACACACATAAACACATCGACTCACACACAGAGACATCGACTTACACACACACACACACACATGGACTTACACACACCGACTCACACACACATGGACTACACACACACACATCGACTCACACACACACACACATCGACTCACACACACACATACATCGACTCACACACACACATGATATCACACACATCGATTTACACACACACATTGACCCACACACACACATTGAATTGCGTTTTACTTTAATCAGCTTAGCTCAACTGTGATGACTATAATTTCGTAAAATAAAACTAGAGGATGAACCACGTGCAGAAAAACCACCCCATCTAATGAAAGTTAGGGTGCTACTGAAATGTTTTTTGAACTTGTGAAACATTTTAGTCACACTGATCGGCCTGAGTTGATAAAGTAGGACTCCCAATCGTGTGGCGATGAGTTCAAATCCAGGCCAGGGTAATTTCAAATCGGTCATTCTTATCACACCGGGGTTGATATTAGCACCGGGTGGTGCGACTACAATGCGTGGTTAGAAATCAAAGTCTATTTGGATATACTGGTCCATACCATAGGAATGTGAAATTGACACCACTGCCCAACGATTACTCGAGTATGGGCTTAATCAGGGGGGTATACATCATTTAAATGCATCAATTTCCCGTGATCTGCATACATCATACGTTTATGTGACATGAGGCATGAAGCCCAATTCACATCACAATGTGCCACAACATCCCGACACTAACGTATGCAAGTGTGTTGGACTTCTTTCGCACTGTACGTCGGAGGTGCAGCTGTTCTGATATCACTTGCCATGGATGTTAGCCGTGTAGCCTATGTCAGGCCCTCTGGATTCATAGTGCAATGCAGGATGGTCCTTTAATGAGATGTTTGGCGATTTCCATCATTACGATCAATCATCGTCATCATTGACGATCACAACAACAACAACAACGAAGACTATGATGATGTCACCTGTGCTTTGTGATCTCATTCCATCTCACCGCGGGTCGTCACGGACAACTCCCTGTTACATAACACGGGCGCTCACACGCCAGTGCGGCTCCCGCTCTTGTGTTTACTCCGCCGCGTGCTCGGCGCCCCGATGATGAGAACGCGCACTCCTCCCTGGGCCGCTCCCCCCCCCCGTGTGCCCAAATCCTTTCAGGCAGCTCCAACCCCACAAGCGCCCCCCCCCCCACCTGTAGCCTCGACGGCGCTGGCCATGGCTCATGAAGAAGAGATTGTGTTGCAATGTTTGCAACTCGCGCGCGCACACACACACCTCTCGTGCGTGCCACGGGGATTAAGATAACCACGATAAACATATTCATGGTCATGATTATACAGTATTAACAACAATACAGGCACACACGCACACGCGCGCACACAACACGCGAACGTGGCTATTTTCATCCTGGATACACAAGGTTGGGGACAGAGGACTATACGCTCATCTGACAGGTTACGAGTTCAAATCCTGGCCAGGGAGTCGGCTCAGCACATTATTTCCGTCGCGATCGATAATACCATTGGGGAAATCCACAGCGGTTGACCCATAGAGGGACTGCTCCCCGGCATAGTAATGGGGAATTATTCTCACTGGAACATGTGTAGTGTACTAATTCAGAGACACTAGCAGGAGGCGTTATCCCTCTCACAGCCATAGAGGATAACTTCATACCGGGTCTGGACAGCGAACATGCTGCCAGACCCACAGCTTGAAGAGGCGAAGACCACGATGACAGCAGCATGACGAGTTCCATTCCCGATGGCAGCAGCCCCGACTGGGAGTCGGAGCTCGCCTTTTATTCTCCCCAGTGTGACCAGGCTCCGCCCTCGGCCACGCCCCCTTCTGGATCCCCCAGAAGGCTCCGGGCTTGGCCCACGGGTCCAACTGGTAGAACGCGCTGCTACCCCTAATTCCATTGTCTACCAATCTCTGTGCGCCATGCGCTACAATGACTACATAGCTACGTGTCTACCTGCCTGCGCCCGGCCACAGCTAACATCAGTGGCAAGTGATATCTAAACTGGCCATGGACCCTCACCCTACCTCCACCATGCACCGATCCCGTGCTAACCAGCGTGGAGAGAAGTATGGTCAACAAACTACCATGACCGACGCGGCGTGGGAAGGTCTTAATCCAGCAGTGGATCAATAAAGGGCTGCAATTCATGCTTATGACCACGCGAATACTACACATATATATATAAATAGACTGGGCTTCCCCTAGGTGAACTCGGCCTAAAATTCGCATACATTTCAATGTGTCCAACATCAGCACTGGAGTGTTGCATACCTCGCCACCTGTGGCATACTTCTTCTTTCGTATGGCCGATGTAGATGCGGAGCAACGACTACAATTTCACGTTCAAGTCGTCAAGCCCAGTTGACCGCTTTAGGAGCATGCGGAGTGCATTGCCACGATGTCTCCTTCATATTTGTGGATCAGGCATTGCGTCGTTATGCGTTGTACGGTCTCTTCTGGATGACCGCAGTCACATGCTAGAGAGTTCTTAATTTTAATTTGAGCATCAGGTATCCACACCTGCCATGGTTTGTGCGGATGCGATTTAGGGTGGACCGTGAGCTTCGTGGAAGATCAAATCCAGGGATCTTCCATGTCATCCTGACATTACTACATTAATGGGTGCTTGCAAACAGGGTTTACCAACCCCCCCACCCCCCATGAGTGTAGTAAATCAAGTCAGCGTTGAAAGCATCTCACCGCTTAGACAGTGCACATGGGGCAACCATGAATGGTGCAGTGGACAGAAGTGGAGATTCCATCGAGACAAGCAGGCCGGCAGGTATGTGTTAAGATGGGCAAGGTCGGTTAGCCAGGTAGGCATGTGGCTAGATAGGCCACGGGGCAGGCAGGTCACTGAGTTCGTTATGTATTTTGACCTAATACTTAAAACATGTGCAGCCCATGTTGTAGATCCACTGCTGGATGGAAGACACTCCCCAAGCCGTGTTGGTCATGGAGATTTCCTGACAATACGTAACCATACTCGAGAAGGGGAGGTGGAGGGGGCATGTAGGAACGGTTCAGACATATATGTGTGTACCGTATGCTGGACTTCTTTCACACCGTACGTAGCCAACCGCGCGAATCGGAGGCGCTAATCGGAGATGTAATTCGCGACTGATGGTAGCTGTGGCCGGGAGTCAAACCTACGTCCCCAGGTTCATAGTGCAGTGCGCTCACCTGTGGTACCACGACCGCGGAGCCACTCCTCAAGTGCCGCGACTCCCCCCCTACCCCCGCCCTGAACGCACACATGCCGCGCACACACACACGTAGTGTCCCAGCGGGGGATCGCCTGGCACCACGGGTTTTTATCTGAAGGGCCCCGAGGTGGGAAGTCCCGCGGTTTCCCGGTGCCAGGAGATTGGCCGATCACCCCAGGACAATAAACATTGCGGACTCCCAAAATTGGCTTAAAATGGTATGGGTGCACAGAAGCTCACCGGGCTAGCCGTAATGAGTCATAGCACCGGGGAGGGCCAGGGTTAAATTTTAAGCGAGCAGCGGAGACAATGAGGTCAGAGGGAAATCCCAGTGCACACCCGCGGGTGTGTATTCGCCCGCCGGGCGCCTCCCAGATTAAACCGGCTCAGTCAGAGGTAAGGAATGCAGGTGCAGAGATGGGCCGGAAAAAAGCGTAACGTAATGCTCTAGGTAACGGCAGCAAAACTTTTGAAAATCAAAAGGTAGGTGCACGATTGGCTGTGCCGGATGACGTAACGTAACCCTGAATTTTCGAAATCACAGGGTATAAAAAGGGGAGTCGAAAACGGTTAAGGGACTTCGGATCTCCAGCCGCTAGGTGACTCAGACCGACTCCCTGCCAGCCTGCCTCTTTGAGTTGCTTGCAGCGTCCGTGCGACGCCATGACAACGGCTGTGAGGTACGTAGCAGTATTTGGGGAATTGGGTAGTGATAGGATAGGCTCTGCTCGCAGAATATTTCCTCCGGGCAGTGCAGGGTTTTGCCCCATGAATAAACGTTCGCACAGAGCATCGGTGCAGTGTGATTTGTGTGTGTGTGTGGAGTGGCTGCGTAGGCGGACGAGCGGTGAGAGTGAAGGCAGAGCCACAGCACGGGCGCTCGATACAATAATCGCCTGCAGGTGCGCGCGTGTTTGCGCCGCTGCTATGGCGTTAGTCGCAGTGCATGCGCGGGTTAGGACATAAGCCGCCCGCAGAAGCGCGCGCATTCGCGCTGCCGCAATAGCGCTAGTCTTGGTACGTACGTGGGTTAGGATATAAACCGTTTGCAAAAGCGCGCACGTTCGGGCTCCCGCTATAGCACTAGTCGTGGTACGTGCACGTATTAGAAAACAAGCGCTGGCAGGGGCGCGCGCGTTCGCGCAGCCGCCTTCGCATAAGTGGTGGTGTACGTGGGCGTGTGTGGAGTAACCCCGAGCCAGCGCGTTAGCCATGTCTGTCCGAGAGGGCGCGAGCGCGGGAGGACCGATCACCCGATCGGCGGGGGCCCGGCGGGAGCTGAGCGATGCGGTGGAGGAGGAAGTGGAGGGGGCGAACGTAGCACGCCACCCACCCAATGAAGGCGGTGGGGCAGACGTCGGCCCCCACACACCACTGCAACATTGCACTGCATCATAACCACAACACTACAGCATATAGACACTAATATTTCTTTATTTTTGGTTACCAAACCACGAAGCAAAAAAATAAATAACCAGCGTAGTTAATGATGCATGTTGGTATGTGATTGGGACTACGGTTGTGGTCAGGCACACGCGTACAGTTATGATTTGCGATATGCATATGGCAATGGCGTGTGACGATCCTCATCAGCCACGGTCAATCGATGAGCTGGACGGTATTGGTGAACAAAATATGACAATGCCGAACCTGTACGATGAATTGCGAACGGTGGGATCCCGAGCGTCCTTCAACAGGCACCTGTCGGGCAAGTTCCTAACAGCTGCGGGCACTCGCTCACTCTCGCGCACTGACAGACATCCCACATACTCCCCCCGAGTTTACTCAGCCTCAAATGAGTACGTGGTGCTGCGGGGCGTTAACGTCAACAAGGGGGAGACAAATGGTGGTCGGCGGTGGTGCTGGCTACGTCGGCCTCGCGTGCCGGTATCAGCGTTAGCGAACAACACTTGCCCATGTGGTCTCAAAACTAAGCACCTGCCTGGGTATCTTGTACCATCGGACAATCCACCAACACAACTCCCAAATGGTGATAGGGCAGTTGTGGAGAGAGTGGAGAGTTTCCCATACACGGGCAGTGTGCTCATGACCTGCTCCGGTTTAACAGCAGAAGTCTCACTCCAAATCAGTTGAGCGGCATTATTTTTTCATCGGTTGCGTAACGCTGTGTGGAAGCTACCTGGTGTGTCGCTCCGCACGAAGCTTCAGGTCTTCTTGGTCACAGTCATTCCCTTCCTTCTCTACGCTTGCGAAACGTGGACCCCCCTAATGGAACATCTTTGCCGGTTAGAAACATGTAGGCTGGCCTGCCTACGATCCATCCTGGGTTTAATCTGCAGGCTGGATTGTGTGAGGAGCTCACAAATCCTTTAAAGATCTGGACAAAGTCCCATCGGTGAGCTCCTCCGGCAGGCAAGGCTGCGTTGGCTGGGTCATGTAGCCCGCATGCCCAGCCACCGCATGCCTAAACAGCTTTTGTTCGGCCGGATCGAGGGGGCTAAACGGGCACGGCACGGGCTAGAGAAGAGATGGAGTGGTACCAGCGGTGTCAAGATCGACGCTACTGGGCAGTTGGAGGCATTCGCCCTCCAAAAACAACGGAGGGGGGAGGAGCGACGCTCACAACAACGAGCGGAGCGCCGGGTGGCTAAAGCACAGTAAGTTGGCACAGTAGTGAGCACAGGTGGTGCATCAACCAGTCATGTCAGTCAGTCGACCCGTGGAACCTGGGTCTGCCCCGTGACCTCCTGCCAGCGGGCGTTCGACACGTCACGTGCCTCAACGTGCACATAGCCTGGCACAAGCGTCGTGATGACGTCACCGCCACTTACTAGTGAATGGCGGTTGTTGTTATTTACGCACGTGTAATTGCGTGTACGTATTTGCGTGCGTGAATTTTTTTGTGAGTGTGCCTGTGTCTGTATTTTTGTGTCTTGGTGTATGTACATGCGCGTGTATTTGCGTGATTCTGTGTGTGTGCACGTGTAAGTGCGCATGTGTCTGTGTGTATGTGTCTGTGTCAGTGTGGGGAGCGGTGGTGCAACGGTTAGCGCGCAGCGCTATGAACACGTGGAGCCGAGTTCGAATCCCGCTCACGGCCAATATCACTGACGAATATCCGAACGGGTCCTGGGCCTCCCCTAGGTCGACTCAACCTTAAATTAGTACCTGGTGCGGTGTGTAAATATCGCCACGATGGAGACAAATGCGGCCGGGCGTGGTGCTGGTCAGCTACCCCCTCGTGTGCCGTGCCAGCCTCAATAAGTGCTCGCTAAGAGCACTTGCCCCAACAGTCTGTTTAGGCTATACGGGGGATCTTTGTTGGGTTTTTTTTTCATGTGTGCGCGCAGGTGTGAGTGCGTTTGTGCCACTGCCCACAGTGACGATCTCTACCGTGAGCGAGAGCAGGGAGAGGCTGCGTCGTTAGTGGACGTGGTGGCGTTAGCGAGGCAGCTGGGCGGGTAGCCTCGGTACCTGGGCGTGCGCGCGTATGGGGCGCTGGGACGCGGGGAGTGGAATGTTTGGCACACGGAACCCGCGCGCACGGAACCCCCCTGCCTCGTGGCGCAGCGGAGAAGCCCCGGCGCTGCGCGTTCCGCGTCCCCGGCGCTGATGAAAGCGCCGTGGACGCGGCGCGCGGAGAGACGGACACGGCTGGGTGCCCAGAGAGAGAGAGCGCTTTTGCGTGGAGCCCGGACGATTGCGCTTGCTGAGCACTCATGCACAGGGACTAGCTGAGCACGCGTGTCCACACACACACACAGCTACCTGCCTGCATGCTTACCTGCCCGCCTCCCTACCTACTCACACACATGATGACATAACTGCCTACCCACATACTTACCTACTTATCCACATACATACCTACATATTCTATTTGGGATTGATATACCAGCGCCCTTGCAGGGCAAAAGGGGAGCGACGGGTGGGGTGGAGCGGCTGTCAGCGAGGGAGGTGACGGAAGGGATGGAGGGGGACAGGGGCTGGGAATGGAGCTGATGGTGTTGCAGGGGTAGGGAAAGAGGAATAGGGTGGATTGTGATGGTGAATGAGGCTGACATATGGATACAACGTGGATGAGAGGCAGCGGGGTATGGGGCACATGCGTTAAATGTCAGATAGGTGCTATGGCTCGGCATGGATGAGAGGGTACTTACACACATGATGACCGACCTACCGGCCTACCTACGTATCTGCTCATGTACTTGCCTACCTACTTACATACACATATAGCTGCCTTCCTGCCTACTTACATACCCGCCCGCCTGCTTAATTACACATCTACATTCCTGCCTACCTAACGATAATACAGGCTACACTACTCCCTGCTGCATATGTATATATGCAGAGGCATCACATACATGCACGTATCCCCATAACATATACCTCCTTGCCTGCCTGTCTTGCCTGTTAACCTACCTTAGATTTATCCTGGACTCTTGTGAACTGCACATGCATAGGCATCACATCGGTCTCATACCTCCAAACACACAGCTGCTGGCCAGATTCTACACTAGTTACAATTGCCCCTTTCCCCGTATCCATATGCCGCACATTCATAAGTGATCAAATAAACTATTTTTAAAATATAATTTCTAGCCCTATGAACAAGCGCAGTTCGTGAGCACCTCTGGGGGCAAGTTAAAGTCCGTGCGTATTTTGTTTTAACCAGGTGAGAACTCAATATCCCAGGATAGTCTCGTTTGTAAGAGTGACTTGGGTCACCAAAATTACATACGTTAACAAGTAAATATATTTTTTAAAAACTCTGCATGCCGCACACCGTAGCAGATACTAAATGAAGGCTTAGTTTTTTCCTTGGAGATGCCCAGGACAGTCTATAATACCACTTGCTTCTGATGGGCATAGCTGGGAATCGAACCCAGGTGACTGGGATCGTAGCGAGTGCGCGACCAACTTCACCACCACTTTCCACTTTAATTTACAAAAACAACGATCTCCCCCATAATCTTTCACAGACTGTTGGGGCAAATTCCGTTAGCAAGCACCGATTAAGGCTGATACGGCCTGGTGTGGCCAGAACCACGCCCGGCCGCCTTAGTCTCCCCTCGTGCTGATGTTTTATACGGACTGCACCAGATACGCTTTTGAGGCTGGGTCGACTTAGGGGGGGCCAGGACCGGTTCAGATATTTGTCACTGTTATTGGTGGTGAGCAGGAAATGAACGCTGGTCGCCGGGTTCGTAGCAGAGTGCATCATCGACGGCGCTATCGCTCCCCCCACTCTTTCATTTGCATACATATACACACAATCAAAGAGAGACGCGTTGTAAAGCTATCCCATGAAGCTACTGTGAGGCAAAGTGATATGTGTACACGTAAGGCCCTTTGTCAATCCACTGCTGGATGAGGGCTTCCCCACGCCCTGCTGGCTTTGTGGGTTATTTGACCAATACTGAACCAGCAGTGGAAATTCAACATTTCCATGGAATCGCCATTGGTATCTCACGCTTTAATTGATTCTCAAAAATATGGTTGTGGATGTTGATGCTTTGTGCGGTTGCGTACATTTAAAGAGGATCATCAGAACAGAAGAAGAAGAGACACGTTAGCAGATGAAGGTGATTCCATGACCATCGGCCGTGGAGCAATGCAGGTTAAGAGAAGGGCGAAGCATGGACGAAGGGCCCCTGTGGAAAACCATAGCAGAGCGGTGACTGTAAGTCACGTGAACACGGTAAATCCAATGAGACGAAAGAAAAGTGAGATCAAAGGTACGCGTGGAACTAGAACAGCAGTGTGCGGCAGATACTCGCACAATGACCGAGATGGGGAAGCAAGATACAGTCCGAGATTGTCACTTGTGCTCATTTGTGTCACGGACAGTGCAGATCAAGGAGCACAGCAGTGGAGGAAAAACCACAGCCGCAGCCACTGTCAAATGTCACAGCGCCTACGCTTAGCACAGTTGGTTACGTATGGTGTGAAAGAAGTTCAACATACGTACACATCCATAATAGAGGTTTTTTTAGTTAGATCGCGTCATTTATATAAATGTATTATTAAACCCGCCACCGCCCGACACAGCCAACTAGCTTCATCAGGCGACAGCTAAATCTGGCTAAATCTGGAGAGGAAAACTATTTACAACAGGGTACAGGGCTGTGCAGGGTTGAATGGCGACCACGTCAAAACACGCATCGTCCTTGCGTCATTGTCGAGCGGAATATTAATATTGTCGTGTTACATGATTTATTTATACCGATGAGTCATTGTTGCAATTTCTCATTGCTGACGGGCAGTATTTCTCCATGCCAATATGTATTAATGTGTTTAATTTAAAGTGTATGTGTTCATTATACCTGCATTTACAAGATTATATACACATTAATTTCAGACATTTTTTACTTCTTCATACTGAAATGTGCATTGGACCTTTCTATTGGCAGGTATGGGCCAGTGGTACAAATTGCACACTCCTATGACAGGGATTAGTCCATCTCTTAAACGACGACTGTAGACTACCCATCTATCCTGGACAGATTAGTTGATCCGTGACTGAGATTTGAATCACAGCTCTGCCGCACTTGCAACTTCACATTATTCCTTTGACACAATCACCGCGAATTAACCAAACATCTGATATCGGCAGCTAAGCTGGATTTACGCTGGTTACCACTTTGGTGGGAGAATGCCAGTTGTTGTAGGATTAGGGTGCAAGGTTGTTAGGAGCACATCGATGGATTCCTGATTCAATCTGTGTGTAACTTTGAGTTTTACCCACTTAGTTGTGGGTTTTCTCTGGGTACGATAGTTTCCTTCCACAATGTCAAACATTAATCAATGAAATTGGCCAAACATCGCTTTACAAGTACCCTACTGAGATAGTCTTGAGACTCAGTGACACTTTCTACGTAAATAAAGGACACGTTTATTGATAAAGTAGAAAATGACTTCATATCACGTGACTCCCATCATAAACAGAGATAAACAAGTCGCAGAAAATATTCCGTTGCCTAGAAACCAGGGTGACGCAAATATTTTTACAAGTGTTTTGATCGTGTAACATTTGCTTAAGGAGTACGCAACAATCCAAAACTCACTTTATTGCATGACATTTTGTTAATGGTTATGTAAGTGTAGACATTGAATGTGAAAAATAACAAAGCATTGTAATCGTGAAACATGAAGGGGAGGTTTGAGATGAGTTAGACATTTTACGTTTCCGATATTGGATCTGGAATAAATTCCTTGTGTCAAGTACCATTCACTCGAGTGTTTTTGTTCTATGAATTGCGAATGACATTTCTCTCGTTGTACCTTTCGTGTAATTGAAGGTTAATTGAGTGTACCGTCATGCCATCTCTGTACGATGATCTTGTCTTTTTTCTAAGACGCTTCAATGTGGCCAATTCACATGGCAATTTTACCTTTCATCACTTTATAAAGCTTTACTCGTTGGGAATTCGTTTATCAAAACAATGCTATTTTTACTCCACTGTTTTGATTTATTTTTTTTACATTCTATTCATTAGTTCTCTCTCCGATGAAAAAAAAAACCCGTGACTTTAGCTGGGCAAAAAAAATATGAAATGGACATTTTTACTTTTACAACTGTTGAATTGGGACTAAAACTATGGTCAGTTGATTAGGGAAGGGTTGGTATTGGGAGTAGGGTTAGTGTTTGAGAGTTTGGCTAGTGTTGGCAGTAGGGTTAGTGTTCAGTGTAGGATTGATATAAGAGGAGTAGAGTTAGGGTTAATAAAGATTCTGATTGTGACGTTAGGAGTAGAATAAAGGTAGACAAAGAGTTCATGTTTTGGAACAGGGTTCGTTTTATGAAAGGGTTAAATTTGGGGGAAAAGATTATGTTTGGGGTAAACATGTGTTGGTTAAGGCATACGATTAGTGTGTAGGTAGTCATAGGATTAGCACTCGATATATAGTTAGTGTTAGGAATAGGTTTTGGTCGAGATTAGTTATAGTCTTAGGATTCATTTTAGGGGTGATGATAGAATCATTGTGAGAGGTATCGATAGAGGACATTTTACCATGCTATGTGTTTAGTGTTGTGATAATAGTAAATGTTAAAGGTAGGGTTATGATTAGTGATAAGGGAAAGGGTTAGGACTGGACGTAGGCATAGTGTTGTGGTAAGAATACGTCGAATGACAGCATAGGTTAAATCCTCAGGCAGGGTCAAATCAGCCTATATCATCATTCCTCTGGGGTTGATAAAATGGTGATGCTGTTGTGAGTCCAGAAGGATGTTATGCCAGTCTGGTGGCACGTGGTTAAAGTGCCCGTCTAATCATCATAGAGTCACGAGCTCAAATCTCAGTGAAGGCTCGACATAACAGTCTGACACTGTTGTCACTTTTGGGTCAATGAAATTAGAACATCTTCATAAAAAAAAATCAGCAGTTGTTTTCCTGCGGAGAGGACTGGCGCCATGAGAATGTAGAATGTACACCTATGGCTCAGCGTCACCAGTGGAGGTGAGCTCTGACACTTTTACAGGCGTCCCCTCTTGTTCTCCCACCCCTGGCTGTCGCATAGTCGCCGTAACAGTCACCGTAGAAGTCACTTATTTAATTCTCCAAAATTCCCATTTCCCTTCTGCGAACGGCTACTTTTGCGCATGTGTGTAAGTGTGTGTGTGGGGAGCGGTCGCGCTACGCTGCGCTACGAACCCAGTGACCCGAGTTCGATTCCCGCTCACGGCCACCAAACCAGTGACGATGATCTGTACCGGTCCTGGACCTCTCCTATGTCGACTCAGCCTTAAATGAGTACCTGGTGCGGTGTGTAAACATCGCCACTGGGGAGACAAAGGCGGCCGGGCGTGGTGTTAGCCACCCACCCCCTCGTGTGCCGTGCCGGCCTTCACAGGTGCTCGCTAAACGCGCTTGCCCGAACAGGCTATACGGGGGGATCTTTGTCTTTGTACGTGACCACCGCACGCAACGGTACCCGAATGGCATCAGCACCACGTGACGTGGTGGCCCGGACTGCGGTCGCAAATGACGCGAGCGGGGGCCCTCGGCATAATTCCATCTGCACAAACAGGGCGACTCGCGATGCTTGTTATCTCTTGCTGGCTTTCTCTCTGCCGCTCGCTTGCCGTATTACGAGTGGGCCACGCTTGCTTCAATGCGTCTGATGAAACTGCAATCAGCGGACCCATTCAGTACAGCCACTGAACAAATATCACGGCCAAATTGCAGGTTTTCCACTTACGAGCAGCTGCTTCGCGGGGCGTTGAATGAGGGGTTGGGTGGGGGCCGCGCGCGGGAGCGGGAGGGGAACTCGGCGTGTTACTCAGCAGCGACAGACAAGAAAAAAAGACGCGGTATTTAACAAAAAAAAACCACACACATCTAAGAGATACCGACTGATACGTTAAGGGATCAAGACGGAGAGAATAAAAGGGGCAGAAACCACATGTCAAATAAGTCAGTGTAGCTTTTAACGAGTTGAAGCCAGAGGAAACTGACGCGATGCAGGTATCGCAAACACGTGAGCAGGCCACACGCCTCGTTCTCATATCTGTTCCTACGCATTTTTTTTGTTTGTTACACATCCCATCAGACACATGGCCTTCTGGGAGTGATTTTTCCCGGTATAGTTGGTTTAATTCTTCACACACTTCCGATTAGCACGGTAAGAAAGAAGTTCAACATAAATACATAGGTACAACATTCGTGTCTCATCGTTTACACGTAAACCAATGTTTGCGTATGTAGAAGCCAGCCTCACTTCCCTAAGTTGTGGTTATACAATGGCTATTTTATATGTTCTAGTACAAGGCCAGATTTCGACTCGAACGGAATGGCTGCAACACATCGCCTTTGAGAATTGTGGCAATCTAAATGCTGGAGACATCGGAAGGTTTTCCCAAAAAGCCGATAAAAAATGAGCGTTGACCATTTCGTGTTTATAGGGTGTAGCATGAGCAATCCTCACCTTTATTCGTGACTCAAGGCATTTTATAGAAATTCCACATTCAGACGACAGGGGAAAGTTGAGTCACTGGCAATACCTTAACTTATAATTGCTGTAAAGCACCTCGGAATAAGGCGCTATATACATCTATATAAGAAAATAAGTCATGTCACAGCGTGTCTTTGCTCGCACGAACAGCTATGTGGCTCTAATCTCCATTGGCTGCTATGGGAAATTCCACAATCCCATGGCAGGAACCAGTTTCGCCATTGGATGACTGAGTGGTTCCTCATTTTCAACCCTAGGTGGATACGACTCTAACAGGCCACATTAGGTACGTTTGCACTTTCAAACATCCAGCCCCTTAACAAAGCTCAGCCGAGGAAATGTCCACATCGGAATTGTCATTGGGCCAAATTAAGGTGTAGTTAACTCTACAAAAGAAAGTGTTTTGCATTAAAGTGTGACGTGTTTGTTGTTACTTGCCGCGCTGTTTGGCTGGGCATTGTCGTGAGCTGGGAAGCGGCAGTGCAGCCGGCATGCGCTCAATGTTGGGAACGGAGGAAAGGGAGTGCTCCCAAAAAAATTCTGTGAAAGCTTTTCTGTCAGCGAAGGTTCGGCTTACTTCCCCCCTGGCCCTTTTGTGGAACTTCGAGGAGCAAAAAAAAAAAACCCGTTCACACTTCCTCTGAATGATGATGATGAGGAGGAGGTGGCATGCGGATGATCGTGGGTGTCTTGGGGCCAGCAGAGTTTATGGATTTGAGTTAGACTCTAAACTTCACTCAATATATTGGCTGAACATCGTATGTGCTTTCCTGATAATTCCGTGAAAACTCCCATTATCCTGTCAATAGATTATTTCTAAAATCCCAAAATATTTTACGTGGAAAAGATGAGTAGAGCGGCATATTTCATCGCATTATATTGCAGAGAATGGTCGAGCAAAAGTGGACTTTTCGGAAGGTCTCAATTAATTTCATTTTCCACATCTTTTCGTGGATAAGCGATATCGCCCAAAATTGTCAGCGATTTCATCCAATTTTTCGCAAATGATCATACAGAACAAGAGCTAATTTTGTGGATCAATGCAGATAATAGGACCCCCCACATCATTCAAGAGGGACGTCGCTGTAAATTCGCAGTGTCGTCCGGCTCAAATGAGCTGGGGACGGCGGTGGCCCTGAGCCAATGATTGGGACCAGTCTCTCCATAGGGCCACCACTCTTTACTTCCCGTGAAGCGGTACTCATCTTTTCATATTATAGAGGGATGATAGTGGGAGTCAAATACCAACCAGAATTTTAATTTGAAGCCTTCTCAATTTCAGTGAACTCCTATGACTACAGGACCACCCAGCCAGTAATCTACACCACCATCCTTTACACACGTCACACATTTGCTCCTGTCTAATTTCCCCTTATGTCTGTACTGTATTCTGTATAAATACTATACGTACAAGAGACCTAATCAGATTCAATTAAGTACTTTCAGAGGCGTGGCGTGGTTTTTTTCAGGACCCCGGTGCGAGAGATGAAATGGGGCCCCCTGTCCAATTCCCCCTCTGATTGTAGTCCGGTGCCTGGGCCCCTCTGGCTTGGAGGTTCCTATGCAGTTGCACCGCCTGCACCCTCCATAGCTATGCCACCAGTCAATTATTTACAAAGATAGCTCCTTAAAATTGTATCTTCTTTTGCAAGAGAGATTTAGCAAATATAGACGCACAGTTTTACAGTGATGTCTTCTTTGCATCTTACGTATGCAGAAAGTCTTTCGTATTTAGTGTATGGCCGTGACACCTGCACATGTTGATCTCTGACTGCAAGCGGTGATGTCACACAGTTGTTTGTGTTTCATTGTAGCATGCGCGCTTCGGTCATTCCCAACACAAAACAACAATGGGAACTGAAATGTCATCTCCCTTTAAACTGACTGATTGGCAAATATTTTCCTGCTTCATAATGAGACAATCTAAGATGAACTGAGATCTAAATGATGAGATAGAGAGTTGGAGCATTTTCGTAAAACTGAATTTGATCATAATATTAACGCCAATGTGTCCAAAGGGGGAGGTTCGTCAATTAAGCGGGTATTACCTGCGAAATCGTACGGATTGGAAATGTGCACACCGGCAAGGACATTTTGCAGAGAATCTGAAAAGTTTGCAACGTGGCACGAAGAAAAGCATGCAGATAATCACGTCGAGAGGCAAAAGGAGGAAGGCGTAGATCGGAGACATCATGCCAGATGATGAAAGGTTCGTGGGCTAAGGCAGGACACAACGATCCCGACCCTGACGCCTACTGTTTATTTGGAGTTTGCATGCCTCTCTCCCCATGGTCATACTCCGGTTTTTTCCCCTCCACATTTACGTTTCACACGTGATAGGCCACTTCGTTGAGTGAACATTTGTGGGCAGGTCGCTTCTGAAAAAGAGCTGTGTGGGCTCAGTGTGCCTTACCTGGTCGAATAAAATGAGTTTACTTTTTACATTGCTAGAAGGGGTAATGGCCGACAGACAAGAGCAATGATGACGGACGAGAAGAGGGACGGTACCCAAGCGGCAGTGGCGTAGTAAGGACATTATCAACTCAGGGGGTGCGGCAATCGGTCAGGTAGGGCCCCAATATTAGATTTGTCTCGCACGTAGGCCAAATATCGCGGCTCCTCTTGCCGAATCACATCATCATCACACTCACGGACTCGAACATTTAATGCTGTCGGGGCGCTCCGTCTTTGCAAAATAACTTTTGTTCTTTTTCACTGTTGATAACGTACCTCGTGAGGGTCGTAACGGGGGCCCCAACTCGTAGCTGTGGCGACCAGGGGATGCCAAGGTGCCCCCTGCCCCCACGCTGGTTACGTAACTGCCAAGCAGTGATGGAGCAATGCGATCAGCTCACGGCGCGGGAGCAACGTGCGTTGTCGCATCGTGGCTCTTGTGGGGAGTGTCGACAGAAAATGGGGAGTGCATTCGGCCAGCGGTGGCGAAAGCATGGCCGGCAATTATGAACGGCGGTCATATGGGATGTTGTTCGTATAAGGGGCCGTCCATAAATGACTTCACGCGATTTTGGACGATTTTTGACCTCCCCTCCCCTCGTCACACGGCGTCACAAAAAGTCAGACCCCCCCCCCCCCTCAAATATGACGTCACAAAGCTCTGCCCCCCCCCTAAATAAAACATGCTTCAAATCGCTTTGAACTATTGTCATTGTAGTGCGTATTTAATGTGGCGCTGCACTCTGATGTTGTAGGAGAAAACATTTATTAAAAAGTCGATTTAATTAAGTAGAACGTGTTGTCTATATTTATTTAAAGTTGCGCATTTTTATGTGACGTCGCATTTCTCAAACCCCCCCTCCCCTCGTTACACATCGTCACAAATGTCTGACCCCCCCCCCCTAGGTGCGTGACGTCACTTATGGACGGCCCCCAATTTCACGCGTCCTTCTACGGCCAACCATCCCAATTAACCACACCCTTTTCCTGCCGCGATTGCCAGCCCGAACTAAGTTAAGGCGTTGTCACCGAAGAGCGGCCATGTGTTGAAAAAAGAAAAGAGATGTTTGGCCGTTTGCCTTGACAACGCAGTGTGACCCGTGGCATAAGTTCCTCGCATTAAGGCCGCGCGCGCTCGTGTGTGTGTGTGTTGCCTCAAAACGACAAAATACACAGTGGGTAACACATTCCTGCGGAGGGAGCTGGTAGGAAAGTTGGGTTGCTCGGTCAATGGCCAAGGTCAACGGCGGCGTGGTGTATTCCGCAAATATGCCCGACTGTTGAGTTTTATAAGGGCACCACGGGGTGACCAGCCCCTCCCCACCCAGCCCCACCCCACCCTCCCCACCCAGCCCCTCCCCACCCCACCCTCCCCTCCCCACCCTGTCCCTCCCCACCCTCCCCACCCAGCCCCTCCCTGCACGACGGACACAATAATCCCCTGTGGGCTGGTGTAACCAGAAGGTTCCTACCAGTACAAATGTTCCTATACCAGAGGACGGCAGCCTGCGTGTCCGGAGCCGCATGCGACTCTCTAGAGACTGCTTCGTCACAGTTATTTATTAAGGGCTCCAGTCTCGCATTCACGTGCATTGCGGGTCTGGAAATTGAGAGTTTTTTTTTATTACACGCTTTTATTTAACTCACTCTGTCTGTTGTTGTCGTTGTTGTTGTCGTATCCTCAAATCTTGCAACTCAATTTTAACCCACTTCCCAATGTGGTATTGACTGCAAACTTGGTATACTTATGTCATACTGATGGCAATACTATATTCTATCAAAAAATTAAAGAACGTATTTTTAAACATTCATTTTTATATGTTATGTTTCGGCTTGGGTCTAATTGTCCACGCTCAACTCACGTTAGCTGTAAATCACCACGACTTACGTTATGGCAAGCCTCGAGGCCACTTCCTGGAGTCGTGGAGTTCTGCCATTACGAGTAGGGTACATTTAATTAAAGCGTGTTTTGAATTTTTTTAAATATTACTTATTTTTTTACCGAATTCGAAAAAATGTCTCTTCTTGTTATTTCGGTTGCTGACCCCTGTCAGATACTAATATCGTAACAGTTCTCATGGACAAATAACAGCAAAGGGGTGTAGAGACGTCCCACCCACACGAGCATATTGTTAGTAGAGATCACAGCTGATTGTGTCGTAAGCCAGAGTTCAATTGCAGTCAGTAATACAATCGAGCAGCGGATTGAGCTCGGCTGATGATGACGATGATCAATATAACACCCCTTTGGCGATCAGCTGTAGGATAAAGGCCTCCCCCACAGATCTGCTTGACCATACCTCACCATTTTTACCTTGCATGTAGCGATTCGTCGCCCCCTTCGTCAGGAGATTGTTGCAATTTAGGGTGACAATTTGATTTAAACATGAATAATTTTCCCGTGTTTATTTCTACTGCTTCGTTTATAATCAGTCCTGTTCTGGTTCACTCCTTCCATTAGCCGAAAGGTCACATTTGCATAAAACAAGGTTAAACTATTATTTGCCAGACATCGTGATTTCTGTGAGCACAATTCCAAACACGTATCATGAGCCCAAGAATCCATTGTAATCGATGAATCCATGAACCGATTGCATGCAGAGTTGTCACTGTACCCTTGAGACACACTATTAATTGTTAGCACGGTTCACTACGTATGGTGCGAAAGAAGTTCAACATACAGCACAGACCTTTTGTCAATCCACTGCTGGATGATGGCCTCCCCACGCCGGTTGATGTTGGTTGGTGAAGTTCAGACTACATAGAAGTTGGAGCATAGCGCAGGAAAACAATGGATTTTCCCGTGCAGCGCGTCATTATTATTACATTTTATTGCGTTGTTATTATTGCAATAATTTGGATGACAGTCAAACTGAGGAGCCCCTATAGGAGGTGAAGGTTTGTTAACGGATGCGTCACTGGCTGCAATACCTTGTGGGGTAGTGGCTGTGAGTAGAATGTCCCGGGCGGTGTCTAGAGGCAGGATTAGTGGATCAAGCAATGAAGTGACAAAGTATTGTCAGTACAGCAAGTCTGTTATTGACCATTCTGTGTGATGTGAGTGTTACCCCCTAAGTATGTGTGGGTGCTCTGCAGGTACTCTGGTTTCCTCCCAATTTTTAGCATGATCTCAGACAAGAGGACTACAATGCACTTCTGGAAATGCTGATGATGATGATGTTGTGGTATCATGCATAAAAGCTGTGTGCTTTTTTAACACATGTGTGCGTCTTGTTTGAAAAATCCCACGTGGAAACATTCTCACAGGAAATGGATAAACAATCTTAAGCAAGGCCCCTCCTGAATAATGATCTTGAAACTCAATGAGGCTTTCATGGACAAATAAAGAAAAGGGGATTCATTATGGCAACGATTTGTATAGATTCATAAGTCTAGATGCCTGCATGCCTACAGAGAGGTGTGTTGGAGCAAGACATTCCTTCTATTACATTGCTGCACTTTTCCAATCTGTACAGCACCCCACTTTCTAACATAGTAAACATGCAATAATAATACTTTTTGTCTAACATAGTGAAAAAAATTTAAGCCCTCCGTCAATCCACTGCTGGATGAAAACCTCACCACACACGGTACATGCCGTGGGTGTTGTTGTTACCATACTGCACCAAGGTATTGAGCGTGGTATCAGTTCAGATATCACCTCGCTACTGCTGTTAGCCGCGATGGGCAATCGCGTTCATAGCAGAGTGTGTTAACCACTGCACCACTGCTTCACCCCATTGTCAGCACACAATACTCCGGTGTCGTAGGAAGCCTTGCACACTGTTTCAAGAGGTCCTGCTTGGTATGTGGGGCCATTGCTGGACACATGGCTCTCTCTGTACGTTCACACGTGTGACAAAATCATCCGGTGTGCGCCTGATCCTATCCGATCTCAGAAATCTAAGCAACACTGATCCTAGGTAGTGCTTGGATGGGTGATTGCCATGTATTAAACAGGTGCTACAGGCTGCTGTGGGGCTACGTTGTTAGCAGAGGGCATTGCAGCATAACCCATTGTTGTACTGTATTACGCTCCTACGTCTATGCTCCCAGCCTTCACCAATCCATGCTGAGCAGCATGGTGAAGTATGTTAAAATAACCTCCACGACCAACGTGGCGTGGGGAAGTCCTCATACAGCAGTGAATTAACAAAATGGGCTTCGCATGCACATATGCACACATGTCATCTGTTTGAGTTAATAAAAATGGGTATTAATTTGTGGGGTGGGGGGGGTCGACAGTCGCTGTCTTGTAGAAATATCGGCCTCCATATATCCATGGGAATGTCCACCTTTAAGTCAGGCATACATTAGGGATGAGCACTGCGCATATGTCATTTGCTCAGGACAAATGACATATGCGACTGTGTACGTAATAAAACTCATCAAGGCAAAGACTCTCCCTTTCTCAAACACACACTGCACACCATTCATTCTCAGTGGTAGCTCTGAGCCAAGTCCTGGAAATTCCACATTTCTGGGGCAGAGGCCAGCATTACTACGTGGCAATTGTTGTTGATGTCTCACACAGTTGTACCTACTTTACCAATCACCTGTCGAGGTTTGGCTGGAATTTTAAATCGCAATTTTTTGATTGCGTCTCGAATGTAGAGGGCGATCCATTTATTTAATAGTCAAAAAAAAAATAACAGGGAGAAATTATAGACGAAACATTTTATTTAAAAACCTCTACACGTCTGCTACCGATCTCAATACACTCAAAATGTATTCTAATTCTTCCCTCTGTAAGATATGGAGCCATCGTTTTTTACAATATGCAATCAGCTTATTTTCATTACTTTTAATGTTTTACCTACGTGACTTTTCCGAAAAAACCTGAGAATATGAATCATTGCAGTCACGAAAGCTTCAAATCTAGAATTAATGCAATCAGCTGTTGAGAATAAATCATTTTGTTAAAATCAGTTGATTATCTATAAATCGATCCCCTTTTTCATACAGAAAAAACACTACAATATATGCATTACCTACTAAACATATGCGTACACATTGTTTCTCAACCCATTGTGACAGTCTTATTGTCAAGGGAGCCCCGGGTTGCACACCACCGACAGTTACCGAGTGGTTTAAGATCGCACAGCTACTTGATGCAAGTCAAGGTCAAAACCCCACAATGCTACTACCACCTGCGAATCCACCTTGCACAGAACCTGCCGCTCCCAGTATAGAGTTATGGAGGTGACTCAAACCACCGCAAGCCAGATCGTCCACTCCTCTGTCATCATCGGAAACACACAGAGGCATCGCATCCGTTTGTAGTTCCACTTTTTTTTGTTGGGCGACGTGGGGGGGTTTGTTGTTGTTGGGGAGGCAGGGGGGACGGGGGGCCCCGTGGGGGTGGCGGGTGGGGTGGGATGGGTGTGCACGGTGCGGTGCGCGAGGTTTGCAAACACTGACATTGAGACGCGCGGCCGCGCGCCTTTTGTGGCGAGCGCACCGCGCCACGGCGCACCTGAGCGCGCTTCGACACCGCCTCCCTCTCTCGTCTCTCCGCGCCGCGCCGCTCCAGCTGACAGCACCCACCCACCCCCCGCCCCGCCCCTCCCCGCGCGTCCACAACGGCCTCCCGACGTTTTCTTTCCTTCACTTTTTTTCCCTTTTCTTTCTTTCACCTCCCTCGCTTTGATTGTTTTTGCTTCTCCTTCGCGAGCCTTTCCCGTGAAATCACCGTGAAAGGAAAGTAAACGCGTCTCTCTCTTTTTTGTGTGTGTGTGCGTAGTGACGCCTCGGAAAGGGTTTAATTTGTACTGCCTTTAAACCGGTGGGCATCGGTGGAAAATGAGTGGACAACGGCGGTAGGTGTTTTTTTCTTGATTAAAGCAAAGTGGTGTTAGGAGCATACGTGGTCGTTGTTGAATTTCAAGTCGCATTTAAGTTATGCCAACCACTGACATTTGTTTAACACGGCCCAAACCTGAACCAGTTTCACCTTCTCCGAGTCGCATCAGCAGGGCGTGCCACCGTTAAACAAAGGCCACCTGGTTCCCCGGTGTTTTAGGCAAGCACTATCCAAGAACACCATGGAGTCTCAAAGTGCATGCACCAGCGTATAGCGAAATAGTTGAACGACGCAGAAGATCCCTGGGTTTGAGCTTCCATGGTCCACCCTAAACCACATCCGCAAAAACCATGGCAGGTGCGGATACCTGATGCACAAATGTAAAATGGAAAACTCCCCAGTGTCCGACTGTGGCCATCCAGAACAGACAGTACAACATCTAACGACGCAATGCCTGATCCACAAATATGAAGGAGACATCACGGCGATACACTCCACTTCTCCTGATGTGGTTATCTGGCTTGACCACCTGAATGTGAAATTGTCGTTGTTGCTCTGCACCTACATCAACCATACGAAAGAAGAATATTGTGCGATCAAGATTGCTCTGAAAATCTCATTGAATGGATTTACACGTCATAGCATTTTGGTGTATTTATTAATTACTAAGAATGTGTCTCGGCCTCGCTGTGCGCTGCATTGCACCACTATCCGAGCAGTTAACCTCGCATTCAAAAAACTTTCTTAGCCAGGGTGAACATCCGACTCCAACGTATTTAATGAATTGAACGAGGTAAAACTGATGGCAAAACACAGCACAAAATACAGTATCTGTTAATACTTGCAATATCGATTCAATGAATGAACACAAGGAACATAACATTGCCTTAAATAACATGAAACTCAAAAATAGGTCCTGGATGAACCAGGCAGCACTGAATAGCTATACAGTACAAGAGAATAAGCTACTTTGTTAAATAAGGTCACATCGTGCAATCACCATACTGCAGCCTAAATGTACAGCGCTGCACATAACACTGAACTGTCGATGAGAAACTTCTTCATCCTTGCTCTCAAGATCGCAAGTTACATGGGTACAAGTCTGACTCGACTTATCCAACTACAAGTAACATTCACAATAATACAAGTGGCAGGCTTCGTTGTTAACTAGGCCTCATATTTATTGTAACAATTTCACAGCATTATAAAGGCATTTACAGCATTACAACGGCAATCCTAACATTATAACATCATTCCCAGTATTATAAGAACATAAACGAATTTACAGACAATGCTTCATAAAGTCCCACAATGAACAGATGCACCTGTCTTCACTGAGACGCTATTTGTGCCTCCATCTTGTACTCTGTGCAATGGCTGACACCCTGCCTCATGGCTTAGATAATACTGGTAAGAACGAAGTGGACCAGCCTACAATAGATTATACCGTCCGTCCGTCTGTCCGTCCGTCCGTGTAGCAACATCGCCCCCTACTGCAAACACTTGGCATGACCCTACAAAAACCTTTAGACTCTGTGAGGCTTTCCTGGCTAAACAAGTGTAACATTCCCTTATAATTCCCTCAGATAGCTTTTAATTAAAACATTTAAATTAATGAGGCTTGCCTGGCTAAAGACGTGTAACATTCCCTTATAATTCCATGAGATAGCTTTTAATTAAAACTTTTAAATTAAATAAAAAAACTCACAGCGCCCTAAAGCCTACAGCTAGGCCTAAAGCCTAGAACTAAGCCTCAAAGTCTCCCTTCGTATCGTACCTCCGCATGTGTGCAAGGGAGTTAATGTTTAACAATGTTACATTCCTTGATGCTTTTAAATAGAAACATTTAAATTTAAAGCTTTTACATAAATAATAAAAACATTTAAATTAAAAATTAACTCACGGCAGCCTAAAGCCTACAGCTAGGCCTCAAGCCTCGAACAACGCCTCAAACTCTCCCTTCGTATCGTACCCCCGCGTGTGTGAAAGGGAGTTAATGTTTAACAATGTTACATTCCCTGATGTTTTTTTTAATAGAAACATTTACATTTAAAGCTTTTACATTAAAAACAACTCCCTACCCCCTCCTCGTCGGCGGCTTTCCAGCCTAGAGCCAGGCCTGGGAATCTCTCCCCCGCTAGGGGTGTATTGGGCGGGGCTACAGCGGCAGGGGGCGGGGCTACGCGGGGCTGGGCGGGGCAACGGCGGCAGGGGGCGTGGGCACGAGGTGGAGCGCGGGGCTACGCGGGGTTGGGGCGGGGTTACGGCGGTAAGGGGCGGGGCAACGAGCTGGGGCCGGGGACACCGAGATGGGGCGGGGCCACGGGTGGCCGGGGCGGGGTTACGCGGGTGGAGGGCGGGGCCACGGGGCATCCACTTATTTCTAGATTTGAATCTTTCGTGACTGCAAGGGATCATATTCTTAGGTTTTTTCGGTAAAGTCACGTAGGTAAAACATCAAAATTAATGAAAATAAAATAAAACAAAAATCACGACGTTTCGGAGGCAACACAAGTCTCCGTCATCAGGTGGGACCGTCACAGCCAGATTAGCTGCATCAAGTGAGGCAATGATTCAAGATGTAATCCCTTATAAGCAAGTTTGGAGGGGGGAGGAGAGGGGGGGGCTCATCAGAATGTGGTAGCCAATGAATGGAACGTATCGGGAGGGAGGGGGGCGGGAGGGGGAGGGCCAAAAAAATGGGCGACGGCTTGGACGCGGTTGCTGCACACGCCACCACAATGGACAGAGAGGGGGAGGGGAGGTCTGATACACATGATAGAACAAAGGGACGAAAATGCCCATGTTTATACCAATGCTGGCTGAACAATGAAGAGAGTACTGTTAAAAATAACTGGGGATGTTAACACTCGGTAAAGTAAAGTAAAATAGTGCCTGTCAGATAAGATGGTCCAAAAAAGTGTAATTAAGTCTTTTTTGCGTGGTTGATAACATCTTTCCAATGATTACTCAGTTTGTACCCATCATCACGGTTGAAATTATGTCTGTGTTTGTATATTTGTATGGCTTCGTGTACAAACCTTTGATGGTAGCCGGGAGGTTTGCAGAGAACCTTGGTCTCGGAAAAGACAATTTCATGAGAGCCCACCGAGTTGTAGCAATGATCGGCAACGGCAGAAGAATCAGTTCTGCCGTGTTTCAGATCTGACTTGTGCGGCCATTTTTTGCCATTTCATTTTATTATAGCCATTCAATTGTTCGTTCCTACCAGCCCACCCCGCAGGGTCCTGTTCTTAAATCGTAACTTCCTGGTCACGTGACCAACCTCAACACCATTTCAGGAAGTTCCGGTGTAATCAACACCCCCATACCTGCCATGGGACAGAACAATATGTCTAGGCATCGCATCATGATTTTAAAGCAAGTAATACTAAGAGTAACAATTGACAACCTTTTTTCCCAATCCACTTCTGGATGAAAGTCTCCCCACACTTGCCAATCATCGGAGCTGGTTGATCACACTTCACTAATCAGTGAGGGCCTAGGACCAGTTGAAATGTTATCCATGACCGGGAATCAAACTCAGGTCGCCGTATTCATAGTGCAGTGTGCTTGCCACTAGAACACCGCTGTTCGCCCTTGTCCAGTCTAATTTAATTAGAAAAAGTAAATATCATTTAATTCATGGGCAATAGGTATCTCAACGTCATTGTATCCCAGTAGAATTATCTTTTCTTAATGGACAAACTTCGAACGAGTTTCAGGTTCACTGAGCCTCGCAGGTTGGCCAGCAGGGGAAGGCGTGTCCATAGTATCAATTGGCATATCCCCATGTTACAGACAAGGACCATATAATAATTATAATACCATTAGAGCTCATCTAATGTCAATCATTGACATTTCACTACCGGGTGATATTTTATGACAACTATTCAGGCGTTGATGTGCTATCTGTGAGATGCTGGATCGTCCCAATGTAGAGTGGAATGACTTTGATTACATTGAGGAATTGTGCCTGTATCCACAAATCTGGCGACGGCACTCTGCTCCATGCGCCCATTGCTGCTCGCCATTAATTGAAACCACGGCCTCACTGCCACCACCTGTACTCATTCAGCAAGGGAGAAAGGGGCAAGATGCTTCAATGCTCCCGCAGGGTGCAGTTTGCGTGTCTGCATCGCACAACATTTGATAGATAGAATACTGTATAGTCAGAATCAGAATGTTTATTTATACTGGAGGAATTCGATGAGCTATAAAGCTTATTTTTCACAGATATCCAGGAGAGGCGGTTCAGAGCGTTACAAAAACTAACGGTGTAAAACACGATAAGAGTGCAAAGTAGTGGAAAGGTAAACAAATCATTTAATAAAATATACAAATAAAACTAAACTTTTGTTTGTCTTACCAGGTAAAGCCCACTGAACTGTTAGCTTATTTTTCAGAAGCGACCTGGACACAAATGATAGCTCAAAGTAGTTGCTTATCACGTGGAAATTCATAGCAACAAAATAATTTCAGTTTAACCCGTAGGATTTCGCGACCAATATTATTCATAATAAAGGTTTTTGGGTTAGATCGTGTAAGTATAAATGTGTCGTAACCCACCACCACCCGACACAGCCAGTAAGGTTTTACACGTAAACAACGCGCCAATTAGTTACTACTTAAGTGTAAATCCTGCACAACATTTACAATTTGAATACGATGTTTCGCTGGTGATTACAACCAGCATCATCGGGTGATTTGCCACAATCGGGAAGCAATCCACTTGCTTCCGGTCTTAAATAGATAATGTATTGTGGATTTACTCTCCAACACACCGGTGAACTGAAGTAGTAACTAATTGGCGCGTTGTTTACGTGACAAACCTTCCTGACTGTGTCAGGTGGTGGAGGGTTGCGACACATTTATACTTACGCGATCTAACCCAAAAACCTTTGTTAGGAAAAAAATCTCGAACATCTAAACGCATGTTTATAAAGCACTGTGATCTGGACAATAGCCAAACCACGCAAACTCTCTCCTGAAGCCCCATCGTCGTGGCTAGTAGACGTCGACCATTGTCGTTTAGCTCCCGAACATATTGCCAGCCATGCGCAAGAGTAGACCATTTTAAGTAAGTAAATCAGTAAAAAAGCAGCCATTTTCTGGTGACTCTCATCTTAATGCTGACCTTGATCGCAATCTTTACTGGGGATCGTGTGCACGTGAAAGAGTCACGTGGCTCATTTTACTGCACGAAAAGCAAAGGTGCCTCTCATGACAACGTCTGGGCGGTGTGATTGAGAAATCTCGGGAGCACCTGCGCACTAAATTTAAGTGCCCGTCCATATCGTTGTTTACCGGCACACGGCCAGACAGACGAGAGCACGGGGATTGATTCTGTCTCTGTCTGCGTATGAACACGTGTGTGCACTGCGGTCGCTCGCGGGTGGCAATGGGTAATCGCTGGGTGGACTTTGATTCGCGCAATTCTGCTGTGTGTGGACAATAAAGCCAGCTCATTTTGTGGTATTTTTTTCCCTGAAAGTGCTTTGTTCAGAGTAAATGTTTGTAGAGTACACTCCGAGGTGGCTGGGTCGCTCAAGGGGGCAACGTCGCACGCCCGTGGCACTGCTCTGCTAGAATCCAGGGTTCAAATCCTGTTCCCGTGCATTCCTCGTGCAATAAAACCATCATATGCGCTGTATAAACCTTTGATAGCATCCCGCGGTATGCATACACTGATGTGTTTTCCAGTCAAGTCCCTCAGACAGATATCTTCAGTTCTTGAGTGAACTTGTTGTTTTGACTTTCAAGAAAAGCAGCCTTGTGCATGACATGCCGGCTGAACCACAATACCTTGCTGATCTCGTGAAGGAGCACAAACCATCACACTGCAGCGCCTTTTTGGCTCGTCGTCGAACAAAGGCGGTCACTGCATCGCATGGCGCTTTCAGATGCGCTTCCGCGGCCGTCTGGAATGCTCTTCCTTCCGATATTAGGAAGCCGCTGGAGCTATGCACTTTTAAATTTGGTTTGAAAACTAATTTCTTTAGAGCTGATTTTTGTGTTTAGTTTGTTGTCCTTCCCACACACCTCCGATTATCACGGTTGACCATGTACGGTGCGAAAGAAGTGCAATATACAAACAGACTAGGAATTATGGCCAGTGGTCGAGGAGAACGAGGGAGTGGCAGCCAAAAGGAGGGAACGTGCACGACAGTGTGCATCGTGAAAAACGGAGTGATGAAATCGGCTCATGTGCAGGTACAAGATGGCTTGTGGCAAGGCAAGGCCATTAGTCATGGCGATGGCATTGGGGAGGCCTTCATCCAGCAGTCGATTGACATTTATGATGTTTTGTCGAGCACAGATCCAAGTGTTAAAATGCAGCCAAGTAAAGTCAAAGTGTATCAGTATTACAACGAATCTGATGCGATTATCACCCTTGGCAGAAACTTGTACATTCTTTAACAAAACCACTATTGACTTCTGCAATATTGTACTCGTTTTATTTATGTAGTTAATCCATATCGAATTTGAAATCGCTACACATATGTCGTGACATTGAATGAGTCACTGTAGTGCGTGCCGCTGGGAGATTGGTAGACAATGGGATTGGGGGTAGCAGCCCGTTCTACCAGTTGGACCTGTGGGCAAGGCACGGAGCCTTCTGGGGGATCCAGAGGGGTGCGGGGCCGAGGGCGGAGCCTGGCCACGCTGGGGAGGATAAAAGTCGCGCTCCGACTCCCAGTCGGGGCTGCTGCGATCTGGAGTGTAACTCGTCGTGCTGCCGTCGTCGTGAGCTTCGCGCTCTTCACGCTGTGGGTCTGGCAGCATGTTGGCTGTCCCGACCCGGTATGTAGTTATCCCCTATGGCTGTGAAGGCCGAATTATAAGAGAGAGAGAGTACCCCCTACTATTGTCTGTGAATTAGTACATTACACATATGAGACCAATGTTCTGCCACTAAGCCACCTTATCATCTAAATTGCTACTATAATAAATAAAATAAACAAATATTCCCTGTATAGCATTAATAGACTATTTGGGCAAGTGCTGTTAGTGAGTACCTAATGAAGATTGAAATGGCACAAGAGGTAGTGGTTGGCCAGCACCACGCCCGATCACCTTTTTCTCTCTCGTGGTGATGTTTACAAATCGCACCAGGCACTCATTTGAGGCTCAGTCGATCTAGGGGAGGCCCAAGATTGATTTAGATATTCGTCACTGGTGTTTGCCGTGAGCAGAAATCAGTGTTGGGTCACCAGGTTCACAGCAAGCAGCGCTAACCACTACTCTATCGCTCCACACTCCTACTAGAATACAACACGCACACATACTGTCTCTGAAGCCAGCATCAGAGACGGTATGTGTGCGTGTTGTATTTTGAGAGATAAAGAAAAGGCTGAAGTACTTCTGTTCCCTGAATTGTTATGAGGCTCTGCTGTCTGTTGAAACTTCCAGAAAAGTCATTCTGTACATTTATGCCATGACACTGACAGCATAATTGGGATGGTCAATTTTTGGAAAGTGTGGGCTCATTTTTTCACTTGCTATTGCGGATCCATTCTCTGGCGAAACGTAATGTCACACTTCTCACATGAGAGCTCCGAATGTACGCTTCATTATCGCGTGACCGACGCTGATATCGTAATTAGAATATGATTGGGAAATACAATGACAGAGCACTTTTTAAGTAGGACATTATCATCATCAAACATTCATTTGCCGGTTCGGAACATTTTCAGCACAATTTCCATTGAGCCAGTTTACACAGCCAAGTGACCAACGTCCATTGTTCTTTAAAGTTGACGTCAAAGACCCTGTAAATTCAATTCGTGAATATACCACAATGCGTAAATGTTAGAGGCTAAATGTCAAACTTAAAATGTATCTGCGAATGTTTGTGACTGGTACGGTACACAATAGAGAATGTCCATATGGCTTCGCAGACCTCCCTTGCAAAGATATCAGGACTTTCCATGCACTTTCAACAGGCCAGATGGCGTCCATCTTAAAATTCCCAATCATGTGTTTGCCCAGTCATCTGCATATGTAGTTTTAATCGTATCAGAAACTCGTACATTTTAGAAAACCTATCCTTTATCTATGAAAGCCTCTTTTCTGAGGGTCCTGCATTGGGATTGTTAGCTAGTTTGCCATTGCGAACTGTATTCTTGTTTACGGCAAAAAACATGAGTATCGAACGAAAATATACGTTTAGTCAGGGACGTGCTTGCTGTACTGCACACTGCTAATAATTTAATCTCCCAGCAGGTTGGGAGTTTCACACACATAATGTTCTGTGTGAACTATCAAGCTCACCTCCAGAGCAGTGAATTACAAGCATGAAACCCGCCTTGCCTGGGTTAATGCTGAAACACACGTAACAGTGAACATTGGTGCAGACTGAGCTGCATTAGATATAGATAAATTGACTTTCTATAATATATTTAGGAGCAAGGTCAAAAGGTCATCTCAGTCAATGCCATTTGATGCAGCCATACTTTGTGATCGCTTCCTTCCCTTAGACCCCACTACTGTTGCACAGCCAACACCTGATCTCCAAAATCTACTCTTATGGAGCTTGGAGCTTAAGTCACATATTCACTAATATAAAATTCACACCAAGTAGGAATGGTCTGTTCTGATGTCGTTAAATAGTGGGTGAAAAATTAGGGAAAGGTGGGTTGAAATGCCTCCTAAATTTCTCAATAAATGTGTAATGCTGCCTTATAAAATGTTATATGCATACAATATTGAGACATTCTGATATGTATGTTGAACTTTTTTTGCACCGTATGTAGCCAACCGTGCTAATCGGAGGTGCGGGGGAAGGACAACAAACTAAGCACAAAAACAGTTCAAAATAAATGCGTTTTCAGTTTTGATGATTTAAAAGAGCATAGCTCGGTGGCATCCTAAAATCGGAAGGAAGAGCATTCCAGACGGCCGCAGAAGCGCATCTGATAAAAGCCGTCCATATTCGGCAAATAAATCGAGACATTCAGAAGGCAGAAGTCCTCCAACATGACGATGTAAGACCGCACACGAGCCTGAAATCTTCAGGGGGCAGAGAAACACTCAGTTGAGCTTGCGCTGCCCCATCTGCTACACAATCCATATCCAAACACCCTTTCTAATCCTGTGTTTGGCCATTTTAAGGATGGCCTTAGTGTGCAACGCGATGCTGACTCCGGTCCAAAATCCGAATCGGAATATGTATTTATACTGCAGGAATCCGATTAGCTGTAGCGATCTTTTTTTACAGATGTCCAGTAGAACAACAAACAATACAAAAACACGATGGGAGTGCAAAGTATAGTAAGGGTAAGCAAATAGCAAAAAACAAATAAAACTAAACAATTTGTTTTGCCAGGTAAAGCCCACTGAACTATGAACTTAATTTTCCGAAGGGAACTGACCAAAAATGATAGCTCAACGAAGTGGCTTATCATGTGGAAAGTTGAAGCAACCAAATAATCTAAATATTCTAAATAATCTAAACGCATGTTTCACGTGGGCTACAACGTGCACGGGCAACGATGCAGACTGCTGATTTTATGTTTCCGTCCAATTGTTTGTGACGATCACGTGAATGAACACCTCATTAAAAAAATCCGAGTTAACTTAAGTTCTTAAAAAAAAAAGCAAGTGGCATTTTGGGGCATCCCTCGTAGTTCTACACCTAAGGAATATGCAAAAATTCACCGCTATAAATCTTTTTTTTTTGCGGGGAAGGTATGCGCTGGGGACATTACCCGCTGTCACGTTTTGATTCATGGCTGCTTAAGTGCAGCTCCGACAATAATGCGCCCTCTGTGTGCAGACGCGACTCCACGCCGAGAGCCCCTTCACAGATCGTCACCGCGAAGCTCCACTGGCCGTCGTGCCTTGCAGTGCTTTTCACTATTTTTACTTTGCCCGCAATTCAATTCCTATTGCGTTACCTGTGTCAGTCGTGCGTTCGGAACTCTCACAGTCATCAGAACAACACATTGATGTCATCTTAACAATGACCGAGCATATTTGACTCTGCTATTGATATTCCTGCTGTTATGGAGTGACTCATGCAGCCAACTATGGCTGCAAAGTTTGGTCGTACATGTTATGTATATCGTTTATTGTTAAATTTGAATCACAGTTCATATGATCACTATTACATTGTTTTTATAGCTTTATTATGGTGATTTTGAGAACGTTTTGGTTTAGCCATGTTTGTTTGTTGTAGTAGAGAGTTAGCCTGATAACTTTAATCTACATTGTCTTATGGTTGTTATTGTTTGACTTGCATCCCACTGGGATTTCTGTACACAGCTTTGAGATGCGGGGTTTTTTTCTGGAAGAGTTTGCTTTTTTCCCCCAGCATTTTTCTGTTGACTTTAGTCACTTTAAGATGTATCTTATTCATGTTTTTGTTTTGTTGCGGTTGCACCCGAGTCGAGAGCCGCATGGCTCACAGGGTTATACCTAATAAATTAAACTGAATATTTCCTATCCTGCACATTGCTTCTTGAATCTGTACACCAGACCTCTCGCTTACAAAGAAGAATATTGTGTCAATGCCTACAAATAGTTGACTGATTGATATGGTGTTTTGCCAATTTGATTTGATTGTCATCAGTCACTTTCTACCTACTGCTATACGAAGGCCTCTTGGCATCGTCATCATCACTTACCGTTCTGCTATGGAACAATCTATTTCAATCATGCACATGAATCGATCCCATCGTTTAATCTTTATTGAGGTCATACCCTTTTTGCCGGTATCCTCATTTGGCGACTTTTGTTACCAGTTTTATCCATCTGCTGTCACCCCTTCTGTGGCAGTGTCTCATGCCCAAACCCATTTACTCTTCTTTATTGTAACGGCCTTTGTATGTGAAACCTTGTATCCATGCACCAGTTTCCACAGCGTCAAGTGCCTTTCAAAAGTCGATGAAAGCCTGGCATCGTGGTATTTTATACTCATTGAACTTGTTTGCATAATATATTTGCTGGGGTAATTTGTTTTAAACCCCAACTTGCTGTTGTGGCTGGTTGGCCCCTAAAATGATCACTATTTGATTCTCTATCTTCGTAAAACGTTAATGCCACGAGGTGATATGCAAGACGCTGGTTCACTCACGGACACCCTGAAGGCACAAATGAAAACAAATAGCGAAGTAGACTGACAGAAGCAATACCTGGAACTGTAAATTAGGAACTAATTTGAACAAGCAGTACGTGCAGTGTGGTGGAGATGATTGGGGGTGAATGAGGGAGGGGGGACAGAGTGGAGTGAACAAGGCAAATGTGCCCGCCAATTTAAAGAATTATGGATCAGTAGGTGCTAGCAATTTCGCCACGCCCAGGAGAACCTAATATAAACGAGGGGCCGTCTGAATTGACGTAGGTGTGCTGGTCACGTTGCTCCAGGGAAGAGCGGCGGACCACGAGCGCGAGGCTGGGTCGAGTGGCGTTACGCGGTAGAAGTATCACCAATAACAGCTTTGGCTGGGCGATGGAGTGGGTCTCTTACTCGGGAGAAAGCAATGTTAAAAGAATGGAAGATGAGTGTGTAATTCGCCGTAACAGCACAACAATATCCGTTTGCTGTACTGTGTATCCCCCACCCTGCACATGGGCGGCTTGAGGATGGAGCGAGACATTGCAGCTGAGAGAGAGAGGGGGGGTCCTCCCCTAGGCGGACCGCTACAATAAAGGGGGCAGCCGAGAAGGAGGTGCATGCTGATCCGGAGCGGAGGCTCTATGGTTGTCCCAGAGGCGTAGAGGGAGCGTCCTTGAGGTCAGAGTTCGGCCCCGGAGAGAGGCGACACGTGGTGGCGTGTTGCACTGCTCGATGTGCGCGTCGTCTGCGCGCGTTCTCTTCCCGTGGAAGTTGTGTGCTCTTCACTGGGGGCAACGCTGCAACCAGTTTGGTGTGCTCTGCCAGCCACCTTTTGCAGAAATGTTCCAATAAAACGCAGTTTGGCCTTAAATCCTCTTTGTTTGCTGGTCACTGAGCAACATCGTTCAGCCGCCCTGCATTTTCGCACCCCATAGCCGGGGTTGGTGCCGGTTGATGACGCGCGTGATGGAAGACGGAGAATGGGTCTGCGATCGTTCAAATCGGTTGCAATCTGGACCATGTCGGCCTTGGAAAAGCGCTTTATGTAGGCTAAAATACCTGGTAAAAGTGTTCTGACTTTTTTTCTCTTTAAAACAATTATTTAAATCTTCCATAATTTAACGTATTTAATTTGTGTACATTCGGCAAATAGGTCGTTAAATATGGCAATAGGTTTTACCCTCTTTGGCAATAAAACTGATGTTAAGATGTTAAAACGCCAAACAAAATTATTTTTAAATGGATCCTGTCTGCATTAACCACACGTACTTGTGGTGAACATGCAAACAAAAAACACGCTCTGATAATATATGCATTGTCTTTGAAACTGATTGGTCCACACTAGAGACGGCTTTCTTGAGCCGAGTCTCAAACGGTGTTGGACCAGAGAGCGCCAAAAAAGGCGAACAGCACAAAGACATGCACTATCAGGACTATACCATGAACAGTCCTATTCGCCTTTTGGCGTCCTCTGGTCTAACACTGTTTGAGACTAGGCTATAAAGAAAGCTGTCTCCGGTGTGGACCAATCAGTTTCAAAGACAATGCATCATATACTACCAGAGCATGTTTTTTGTTTGCATGTTCACAAGTACGTGGGTAATGCAGACAGGATTCCTTAAAAAAGGATTGTTAGGTGTTTTAACATCTTAACACCTGTTTTTTTTGCCAGAAAGTTATATTTTGATACTGGCAAAAAAGGTCCCAGGTCTGCTAAATGTTGCTCCAACTAGCCCATCCTGCTTCCTTTTGATGTCCACAATCATTCCACCCTTGTAATATCGCTACCTGTTCAGGTCTAATATCTCGTGCCGCATTGCCCATTTGTTTTGTGCATGTGTGACATTTTGTGCCTGATATACGGTACTAAAACCTTTTTCATTTTCATTATCATGGTGTTGTATGCACATGTGTACTGGCTATATTATATAGCTTACCAAAACACACACCTCCAAAGACAGATTTATGACTTCGCTCTGGTATAGAAATCTGTGATACATTTTTTATATATCCTGAAACTATTCACTGCCTTTTTAAGGGGATGTGGTCACAGGACCAAACAATGAAACGATGTCGCGTTTATAACTGGATTTTTTCAATTGAAATTGTCGTCCACTTCTGCTGCTTGAGCTGGATAAATAACGTGGTGCCCACGGGCCAGCTATAGCCACCTCCCCCACAGACTCTGGATGATTCGCCTGGTCAATCTGTTCCTCGTCACGGCCTTGTGAACCCTTTTGAGGGTGAAACGTGCCCATTTCAGGTACGCCATTCTGAAGTCCTTTCAAACACAAACTAATATTATGAGTAATGATTGTCGGCAAATAAAGCTTGTGATTTTAATAATTTGAAACTTTAAGTTTTATATTCAGGTGTGGAGTCTCGGTGGATTTCGTGAACATTTCTGTTTAAATCACATGTAAGGTTTGAGCATTGAATATAATGTATGGATATGAATGTGGAGACCCTCAATCCCATGTTTACATGAATTTCTGTAATTGAACTAGAACTAATATCTTGTCCAACATGAACCTTATAGCCTCGCGCCTTCCCGTCCTGTCCGTCTGCCTCCCACACACCTCGCTAGACCCCTCCCCGGAACGCGGCATGTCATGATTGTTCGCTCCCCTGCTCGAGATTCAAATTAACTGTAACAATTTGTGTATTTGATTTCAATAAAATTTGTTATGTTTTACCTTGCGCTGAAATGTAGCATCTCCAGTGGCTGCAGAGGTCACAATCCCATTACAACATTTAAACATTTTAAATAGAATAACAAATAACAATCGCCTCTCTGGGACTAATTGCTGACTGTTATATCCTGACCACCCTGTGGCTCCGAGGCGCGCCCAGAGGTGGCAATTGAATCTCAGGGGGTTGGGTGATTGACAAGTGCGCAGAAACAAGCTCTTAAATTTAAGGTTTAACTTCAAAGCGTATTACATAAATCTGTGTTGGAAACAAATAAAATGTGTTGTTTATAAGCTTGAAAATGGGTAATGCTCTGAGTGGCATTACATTGACTAGTTGCAGCATGAGACTAGAGGGAAGAGGGGTGTGATTGCCTTGTTTGTGTAAAGAGTGCGAATCAGCAGTGCCGTTGAAAGCAAGTCTCAGGCCTTATGTGCGAGACTCGGTAAGTCTTCAGTCTCTGTAAGCTACTCTGTTAAGTGGCGAAAGAAGCCAGTGCCATTCATCTCTTGGCTTTATCGTGGGAAATGGCCATGTAACATCACAACTGTTTCCGAGGTCATCATATGTAGCCAGACCTTTAGCCCCCGTTCAAAAACGTGTTCCAAAGAACACTTATGATGGCATGGGCACTGCTTTTTTAAACTAAAGTTATTAAATAAACAGCAGACAGCAATCGTCTTCACCATGTAAACATAAAATACCATATCGCGAACCATCGGCCTATCTGGAGCAGCATTTGTTAAGACAGGCAAACTCTGGACAGGTTTCAACTTCCGAAGTCTCATTAGAACAGTTTGGCATGTCAAACAAATGCTGATGGCAGTAGCGTAACTATCGTGGGGGCCAGGGGGCGCCTTGCCCCCCCCCCCCGTGGCAAAAGCTACGAGTTAGGGCCCCCTAGGACAACCGCTATAAGCACCCCTACAGCGTTAAATGTTCGAGACCGTGAGCATAAAAATGTGATCAGGAAAGAGGAGCCGTGGTATATAGCCGAGTGCGACCGCCTGAGACATCAAATACCTGGGCCCCACCTGACCGATTGCTGCACCTCCTGAGCTGATAATATAGCTACTATGATGACTATTCCTGATGTTATAGGAAAGACTCCTCCACGTACACCATAATGATGGCGCGTAATACATGTTTTGTTTTGTGCTAAACAGCTCCCATATTTGGACCAAACATTTTTTCCATTCATTTTGTAAAATAGACGGTTGGTTTTTATTTAGTGGCTTGCTCACATTCCACCATGACGGCACGTCGTACGGTTTTGTGCACTGGCTTTAGAAAGTTGTATAAATGTTCTAATGGAACCAGCTAGGAGGTTACGTTGCAAAATCCTGTGATGACAAATCAAGGCTTAAGGACCCTTGGGACCTGGCTTTGGAGTTGTCCTCTTGTGGGTTGTGCCTGCATTGATACAGCTCCCAATTTTCACCACAGTGCCTTGTTTGTGTAAAGAGTGCGAATCGGCAGTGCCATTGAAATCAAGTCTCAGGCCTTATGTGCGAGACTCCCTAATTATATGCACATGGACTCCTGAATGTCCTCAACCAGGTAGGTGTTGGAGGCCCCCCCTAACAACACGATGATATCATTGGGCAAATATCGCAGAAGAGCAATTGGGCTGCTGCTTGGTTTTTACGGGAGTGCGCGGCCTTTCTTGCTCGTGAGAGGCTTGCCTGCCCTAAGAGCTCAGTGCCGTTTCCCACACAACTTGCTGTGTTTGCTTTCTCACTGCGGTTCTTTGGCGTGTGAATGGACGGGAGCGAAATGTGTGAACGCTCGCGCGCACACAACATTACTTCTCCCTTTTCAGCCGAAAGTGCAATTACAATGCTCGTTTCAGGCCCAGCAATAAGCACGCGATATCACTGTACAGTGGAGTTGGCCCGGTGGTGCAGGCGGTACATCACGGCCATGTTTGAAACACTGAACCAAGACTGTGGGTGGAGAGCTTAGGTTCGAATCCGAGGTTATGGCCATCCAGGTTTAAAACAAGTTCTCGAGTACATTTTGCTGGTCTTGGCCCGGCCATCAATTGATACACAAACCATAACCCGTTAATATTTAGTTATTCAGTAAATGTGAGGAAAAAGCTGAGCGCTGAATATAAAATTTTGATTGATAAGAAACGGACTTTATAGAGCGGATAAAAAATTGCTGTCTAGCATCTAGGAGAACTAGTCTAGTACTAGTTACGCGGTGACATAGTTTGTGGGTCATTCTCAGACGTCATCTGTTGCTCTGCTGATTAGAATATGCAGAAAAACATTTCTTTACTTACAGGTATGACTGATAACGGTACAAAAAATTATTTTTTGTGAGAAATATCCATCCAAATCTGGAAAACACCGACATAAATGCGAACAAAAAAATGTCGAGCGTGTATTTGTGTATCCTTTGCTTATAGTTATAAAGTCTCACAAGGAAGTGCTTTGTGAATGTAGTGAATGTACGCTAGCAGGCAGTTGCTAAACATGATTCACCAGCTGGAAATGTCTAGGTCTGTTGAGAAAGCAGTATTCGGCGCTGACACTAAAACCCCCTTTGCAATTGCAAATTATCTTCTCTGTCAGCCCGATGTATTCCTGCAGTTGCTCATCATAACTATCCCCCTTTGTCCAAATAGCCCACGTTTCTCTTTAATAAGTCATGCTCGCTCTGGCTGGGTGGTGCTGTGCTTAGAACTATTGACTCCAAATAAGAGTTTTTGTAAGTTTCATCCCGGTCAGGGTTAGCCCATCCTCCGCAATGAGTTAATAAAACGAGTGGCTGGGAATTCAACACTGGGTGTCCTACAGGAAAACGTATCTCCCTCCATAGGAATGTCGAACTTTCATCGATGGTGCAGGGCTCCCCAGCAGATGAGTACTTATCTAATGTCCCATCTTATATGTGAAGGGGCACATAGACTTGAAGTTACAATTGCATTCTCTACGATTTATAAATACCATCACTCACCGAGTGTCCGAGATGGCAGTGCCTTCCAACTTAGACTGCACTCGATTAGGTTGCTATTTCTTGCGGCTCAAATGGTCCCTGACGTAGGAATGTGGAATGTCCACCCCTAATTCAGGACCACTAATGTTGATGAACAGCACCCAATGTAGTTTGTGACGGCTTGCTCACTGGCAAGGCAGCCAAGCACTCAGTCTGTATGTGGACACTACTGGACAAAAGCAGAATAAACTTTCTATGTACATGCTTGAAAACACACACACACCCCGTAAAAACATTACTCACAATACCATCATCACTCACCACCAAACGGTGCTGATGTCATCACAGTGCAAGTACCAGGCTCGGTGCACATCAAGGTCCGTGGGATGTCAAAAGGTCGCTGACGAGAGGTCATGGGACAAACCCCACGTAGTTAAGGAACTGAGTCATGTACTCCCCCCCCCCCCCCACCAAAGGTGCGTTCTGGAAATAATAGACAAGTCCATCGCTCTACATAAGTAGAATAACATATTAGGTCATCGTCCTTTTGAACAAATGTTTTCCTGCAGCATTTACTTTAGAAAGCAAACTTTGGCCTTTTTTATCTCTTCTACTGGGTCTTCTATATATTGTTGACCAGAACCAGCCACCAACACTGCGGCCCATTCTGCACAACACAGTAGAGCCGTATAAAACACTCAATGTGCACCATTTGAGAACTGTTTTGGGTAGGAATTGAATAGATTAATGCAGGTAAAAGTCTATCCGGCTGTTTGTTTTAAAGCCATCAGTCCTATGGGCTTTCTGGGTCGATGTTTTTCAGAATGTATTTATTTCGGAAGACGAAATCCTCGACTGGTTTAAAATTGTAGTCTTATCAGCTTTTGGGCCTGTTAAGTAAATGATGATTGGTTGCCAAATGTCATAGGCAAGAGTCCTCCACCACCACCAATATGTAGCCGTCTGATTTTGTTGTCAGTTAAGACCAAAACTATTAAACATTTTTTTATTTTACCAGTTAAATGCCCACTGAGCTATAGGCCCAGTGAGCTATGTATCCCTTTTCAGAAGCCACCTGGCCACAAATAATAGCTCAGCGAAAGTGGCTTGTGGGAATTTATAGCAGCCAAACACTCAACGGATGTTTATAAATGTGGAGGGGAAAAACTGGAGGCCCCGGAGAAAAATCCACATGACCATGGGGAGAGAGAACATGCAAACTCCAAATATACAGACGTCAGGGTCGATCAATCCCATGACGTCCTGTATACCAGGCAGAGGTAGTTAACATCTCACCACCGTGGCGTCGCTCCTCCACCTCCTGTTTTCGCGAGACAGGCGACCACTGCCGGGCTGCCAAGTGGTGTTTGTCGCAAGTCTCTTCCACAAAGGTTGTCCAACAATTGCTGGTAGCAGCCAATGGCAATTCTACTGAGCTCCAGTTCCTCCGGTCTGTTGCGTTTAGAAACCAGTGTTGTGCGTGTTTGGCCTCGTCTACATCTGGTCAGACAGCTGCCAAAATTGTCTCCTTTTTGAGTCCACGTATGGTCAACGCACGTGGCATCGCAAATAACTTCATTTATTTGTATTCTTGGTTCTTTCGGTAAAGTCACGTAGAAGGGAAACAATAAAATAATAATTACTTTCTTGCTGTGTTTTTCACACCTGAAGATGAGTGCTTGTGTTGCAGACGAAACGTCTTGAGAATTGTATTGTTTTATATTTTTATTATTTTATTGTTTCCCTTCTACGTGACTTTACCGAAAGAACCAAGAATATGAATCCCTGCAGTCACAAAAGCTTTAAATAAAAATGCATTTATTTGTGTTTTTGTTTATTTCCAATAGCCGTATAAAACAATTGGGCTACTTGCGTCCTGCCACGAGACGAAAGGCCACTTCCATTCACAACTCTCACAGCGAGCAGTGTGACATTGCAGTGTCAGAGAATTGCTCTTCATGCCATCTCAGAAATACTGCTCTGAAGGCCTCTTGCCCAACGGTACAATGGTGCTCCTTTATGCTCCAATTAGCACGGTTGGCTAAGTCCGGTGCGAATAAAGTTCAACATATATGCTCTGTTCACATAGTTTGTCAAGCAACTGCAATTTTAGTTCTTAAAATCGGAACGTGTTTTCACGTAGCCATCGATGGCCGAGCTATGCACCACCAACTCGCCACACTTTGAGAACCTGGTTTAGCCACCTTTGGATGCATGCATCTGAACTCGAAGTTTCGGTTGTTAGCCCAGTGTTCCGGCACAAGCAGTAATGATCGTTAAGCCAACCGGCCACCTTGAGCCACTTTCTTGCACTCGTTGCCAAGCACGTGGTGAGAACTTTCTTAAAGAGATGTCCTGCTCTGGGTCAAATGCTCGTCACACGATACATCAACTGGGCTCACTCGCAAATGGCACTTTTTTTCCCTGCACCAGTCTGGCTCGAGTGCCAATAAATCTGCCCGGGCACCTCTTGGTTGTCTGACACTCACCTGTTCGTATGTGCAAACACGTGTCGCTATGTAGGCCTAATTTTTTTCCACCCGAGCTGTTCTGCAGGGTGGTCCAGCTGTCTCGTGATCCCCCCTCCCCCAATTAATTACCCCTGACATTGTTGTTAATTTACATATTCATTAATGTTTTTTTTTTAAAAACCTTACAATATTAAGTTTTAGATAATTAAATGGGGGGGGGGGGGGGGGGTGTCGTAAGACATATGGACCACCACCCTGTACAGTCTCTCCATCGCTGGGTGTGTACGCAGCTGTGAACAGTACTGGTCAAAGGCCACTTAGAAAACCAGATCAGACAAAAAGCTTGGGCGCTGACGGTGGGATGACCGGGGCGCTACACAGCCCTTCCCCTGTGTAACTATGGCCACCATGGGAAGCTTGAGGTCCTCATGCTACCGTGGTTATAATCTGGGCAGCCACGCACTCTGCTGAAGTTGTCTCGAGAATTCTGCAAATGCACTTAGATGTCCGCTTAAAGATCAAGGGTTAAAATCTGGTGTCCTTCAATGATCCATTATTTGTACAACACTTAAAAAAGTACTGAGGATTATGTATCAAATCCAGCACTGCCCACGTCACACCCATGTGCCCCATTCTGCAGGCGTGGGATTCTTAGATTCCACAACACACACACCCTCAATGTAATGATTAAAGTATCTTCTTTTATCGCTGGAGTTTATTTAATATGTGCACTCTGGCCACATGTAAGAATAATGCAGCAAGTGCACAATACATTAATGTGCTGGTGATTAGAATATGCTTCCTTCGAGTTGGAGCCAGCTTTTTTACAAATGTGCTTCTTTAAAAAAATCACTGGGGAATTTGGAGACGGCTCCAGGAAGCCCATTGGCCACTTGGCCCCTACATTGTGACAGAAGCCGGTCCTTTTCATGTTCCTTTGTTTTAGGAAAACAATCATTGATTATTGACTGCTCACAATCCTCAGAGGTAGCACGTATGATTGTAAAGAACTTCTATGTGCTTCTCTTGCCTGTGAAACCAGGCAACCCAGGAGCATTTAACTGATATTTAATATTGACTAAAGGAAGGTATATATGTACGTTGAGGTTTTTTTACACAGCACGTAGCCAACCGTACTAATCGGACGTGCCGGGGAGTAGGTGTGCTTTGGCAGGATATGTCGTGATCAACAAGACGGGTAATGGAATGGCAGTCAAAGGAGAGAACATGCCCCAGAAGATGAATACTATGGAGATGGCGGAATAATATCAACTCGTGAGATGAATTATTGCATCGCAAGACCATGACCAATGGCGTGGGAAGCCCTTCATTCAGCAGTGGATGGAACATAGTTGTAAATGATGATGATCATTTGAATGCCAATAATCATATCTTACCTGCACAATTTGATGCGTGCCGTGAGGTCAAAAAAAAAATCTGTTTTCAATCTGTGGATCGCTGCATCCCTGCTTGTGAATGCTCCGTCACCGATGGACGAAGTTGCGCACGTGCATTGTGCGTCAGTATTTTCACACGTTGCACACACCAATCGGAAAACAACCACGTTCTCCCCCAGTTTTCTAAACGATCGTCACGAATGATTGTCGCACGTTGCACGCAGGTGGAACGTGCGGGTGTGCACAGGTGTCGCGCGCACAGGCGTTGCGTGCAGCAGTCAAAACGTGCACCTAAGCAAATACTCTCCGTACAAACCCGGCTTTCTCGTAAGGAGGGGAAGGGCACACTCGCACGCGCGCGCAACTTTCGCAATGTCAAATAAAAACGGCGGGGAAGTGCTTTTGGGGATGGCGGTTTGTTTGAGCACAGACTGTGAACCACCCTCGCCCCTCTCCATTGTCGCTGGACATTTTGGCCACATTGCGGCTGTGGGAAGCTGCGTGCTGAACTCCCACATTTAGAGCTTAAACTATTGGTTGTGCCTTGTGGATGAACTGGCCCTGCCAAAATAACGAGGAATGGTCTAGCAGGCTCGGGGCCATCAATGTCTTTGTCTTCCCCCGCATCTCATATTAGCATTGTTGGCTACGTACGGTGCGAAAGAATTTCAACATACATGCAATGGAGATGATAGCCTCCCTGTGCTCGTTTATTAACTGCGACCAAGCATTAGGCTACGAGGAAAATGACCGTTTTTCAGAGCTGAAATGTCCAATATCTGAATTGTTAGCATTATTACATGTTCTATTGCCTTTAAAGGGTCAAAGTTATTTCTCATTTCAATGAGCATGGGGAGTTGCTCATCTCTTGTTTGCAGGTCTACGTAAATGGTAAGAGCCCCACATTCCCACGGCAGGGGTTAGGATAAAAAATGCTTGCCCAGTGACTAAAAAGTAGCATTTATTTAATTGTTTCCAGAGTGGTGATGGGTTTAGAAGCCCTGTGACCAGGACTTGACTGCGCACAACCGTTCAATGTCAAGGCATTGGCCAGCGAGCTGTGCAAGGATATTCCATCACAACTTAGCGACGGCTATGACGGCGGCAAATTGCTTTTCGGGTCTCCTTTGGCAGTGTGATATTTCCCCCCCTCTAAGAACATGTATCTCCGTAAGCTGTGCTGGTTGCACTCAACCCAGGCTTACAGGAGAGTGCTAAACCAGAAGCCGTTTCACGGAAACCTTCCAGAAGGCTGCGCAAAATCCAAACAAGAGCTCTGCGCCCACAGAATGCCATCCACATTACAGCTTGCTTACAGTTGTCCTTTCACGACAGGGCAGGAAGCCATTGCCTCCAACTCCGAACTGACGGCACGCACCGCGCGAGTATTGCCCCACCCCCCCGTGCATGTGCCACGTGGGTGTGATGTTTGGCACTGAATTTCCAGTGGGTATTTTTGTTTTTGTCGGATGGAAGGATTTCTATGAGCGAGGGTTCGTTGTGCGGCGGTGGTGCACGCACACAGCATCAATCACGAGCAGCCAAAACACCGCATCAGTCAAAGCCAAACCAAGGGTCAAGTCAATGTGTCCCGTGGCTCAAAGGAGCAGTGGGGTGCAACTCATCCGTTAAGGTTTTTTCCTGAGCCACTCGTGAGAATTCCACATTCCCATGGCAGGTCCCAGACCCCCAAGACTTCATTTCAGCTGCCAATGCCCTTTGAGCTTTAAGCGGGCTCTGTGCAAGAGCGACTGGAGGTGGAGACCGTCGGGTTATGGCAGTAGTTACATGACATTCCAGTGTGGATATGTGCAATCTAAGTCTTTCCAGAGGATGACCACTGTTAGGTTCTTAAAAAAAATGCCGATTTAATCACCCAAAGGGAGAATTATAGACTGAGTCAACCTCGGACTTTAGAATTTTACTTGAAAGAATATTGATTGAGCCATGTGCTGACTACTTTGCGACAAAGCTGGGTGGACTTCGTGGCAGAGTGACCTCTGAGCCACACCTCACGTGGGTCCTTTAAGTCGCCAACGATTGAATGGGGTCATCGGCCAAGGCACCCAGTTAGCACTGCACATTCAACTGGCGAATGATAAAGTGGAGCCCTGACTGAACTATTTTGTATTTAAACAGATGTGGATTTGAGGTGGCTAGGTGACTCACAGGGCTAATGCTTTGCCTGTCTCACTGAGCCATCACAACTGAGATAGAGGGTTTTAACACATTTCTGCCAATTGATTAAAACGGGTTCAATCAACCAGGTTCTCAAGTGTAATGAGTTGGTCTAACCCTAGTGATCAATAACTACACCAATCATGTGGTATCATTGTTTAAAATTATTTTAAACCCAGCTGTAAAAGAGGCAGGTTTGTAAAAGTCTGATTCAGTACAGTACATAAAATCCGTGATCTAATTCCATCTGTAAAGGATGTCATCTCTGACTTGCAATACCCTGGAGTCTATAAACTGAGTTGCAGCTGTGGTAACTGTTACATTGGGGAAACGAAACGTCATGTCTCTGATCGTGTCCGCGAGCACAAGTCAGATTTGAAACACGGCAAAATTGAAATTGAGTCTTCCGCCGTTGCCGATCATTGCTACAACGCGGTGGGCTCTCATGATATTGTTTTTTTCCGAGACTAGGGTGCTCTGCAAACCCTCTGGCTACCATCAAAGGTTTGTACACGAAGCCATCAGATATACAAACACAGACATTATTTCAACCGTGATGATGGGTACAAACTTAGTAATCATTGGAAAGATGTTATTAACCATGCAAAAAAGATTTAACTACACATTTTTGGACCATCTTATCTGACAGGCACTATTTTACTTTACCGAGTGTTAACATCCCCAGCGTTTAACAGTACTCTCTTTATTGTCAGCCAACACTGGCATAAACATGGGCATTTTCGTTCTTTTCTATCATGTGCATCAACAGGTGCTTGTGCACAGGCATGTCCACGTACACGTGCACCCCGTGCTCTCTTTTAGCCCCGCCCCCTCTTTTAGCCCCGCCCCCCCTTCCAATACGTTATCATGTGCAACAACAGGGACTTGCGCACAAACACGTCCACGTCGACGCCCACGAGCACCTCGTGCCCTCTATTAGCCCCGCCCCCCCCGCCCGATACGTTCCATTCATTGGCTACCACATTCTGATAAGCTCCCCCCCCTCTCCTCCCCCTTAACTTGTATTTAAGAGCTTGCATCTTGAATCCCTGCCTCAATTGATGCAGCAAATCTGGCTGTGACGGTCCCACCTGATGACATTTTTTACCTACGTGAATTTACCGAAAGAACTAAGAGTATGAATCCTTGCAGTCACGAAAGCTTCAAATCTAGAAAGAATTGTATTAATTTATTTAACGACTAGCGGGAAATACCCGGCGTTGCCCAGGTCAAAAAAAATATTTCAAAACTACTTTTAAAAATCTATCAGCAGTGGGTACTGACTGTGTGACCTGCTATGATTACAGCAGTGCATACTGTGGTGGTACCTGCTATCACTACAGTAGTACATGCTGACTCCATAGCAGTATTTATCGACTCTATAGCACAAAGTACTCACCTGACAGTGGCGTGGTGAGGCCTAGTCCCGTGCAGAGCCTCCGGCCTCGCCTAGATTGTCCAGCCGGCCGAGGTGGCATCTTGGCCGGCCGCTACCCCTGACCCCCCCACCCCCCCCCCCAGCCACGATCTCCCCGGCCGCTCTGCAGTAATATCTACGGCCTATAGTGGTAGCATCTACCGACTGTATAGTAGTAACTGCACGCATCGGGGTGGGGGGGACATGACACAGTGAAGAATTTACCTCAGCGTTTAGTGTATTTTTATAGCATTCTTAACGCAAAAGAAAATGTCCCCCTCACTCCCACCGAAGGCGTGCGACTTTGCATGGGCCCCCCCCCCCACCAAAGGCTTGTGAGTTGGTACGGTCGTGCACGCGTCATAAATAAATTAATACAAATTTAAGCACACACAAATCGCACTAAATCGCTAATTAAACTAATTAAAAGTTGATGGAAGTGAAAAGAAATAGCACTTGCTCACGGTCGGGGCATACGGCGTGTTACCTGTCTATTTTATTTTATTTAACTTCAACCCCACCGTTGGAGAGCCAAATCTTTTGCAAGCGTGCGGATATACACAAACCCCGCCACAAACCCACAGACAAATTTTGACTTTCATATATATAGAAGAAAGAAGATTGGTATGCGATGAACACTTGATAGGACATGGAGGCCTCTTGAAGTGCGATTGCATATATTGTTGCAACAAAATAGACTTTGTTAGAGGAATCAGGTCAGGAGCAATAATATGACCTATTCCAAATTGTTTAACAGTATTGGGAAAATAAACACGCAAATATCAAAAAGGGATGACGTATTTAGGCATTTCATATTTGTTGATAACTCATAGCAACAGCAAATGAAAATTACCTTGCAGAAAATTATTGAAGAACTTTACAAAAGAGGCTGCAAGGATGGGCTGAAAATAAAAATTAACCAAAAAAAGGTTGCGTGCAACAAATTCGATAAATAAATAAAAAATTGCTGAAAGGGCGCAACAGGAAAACAAATCTGAGCATGTGTACACCGTGGGCTATTACTGAAAATGTTGGGGATTAAAATTATTGACTAAAGGAGGCAAGCCAGACCAGGATGGAGTGCTGCAGCAAAAGTGAATCTGATCATGAAAAGCGACGTGCCAGTGTGCTCACAGATCGATTTCAATTGCTGCATTATCACCTGCGATGACGTACAGATCAGAAGTGTGGATATGACAAAGAGAATGGGCCAAAAGCTGAAAAGTACACGAGGCATGGAGCGATGCATGCTTGGAATAGCAATGAGATGCACGATTTGGAAATAAATGCACACAAGTTGCACACATCGTATCTAATGTTTATGGAAAAGGGCTAGGGCAGGATGCATCACTGGAAATGATGGACGGATGGCTGATGGACGAGACTAGCCGAAGGAGAGAACATGAAGAAAGTGCGTCCACTGCGAGGAGATGATAAGCTCGTGTACTACAGGAGCAAGATGATGGATTTTTTTGCATCACGAGATCATGAGGGGACGGCCTTTATCCAGCGGTGGATAGTTAATAGATGATGATATAAATGCAAACTGGGAATTTAAGAAATATGTTAAATGTTAAAGTGCGCTGATCATCGCTGCTTGAGACCTTGAGCAAATGGGGGAAATTCCACATCCCTGTGGCTGACAACATTTAGAACCGAAATCGAGTTTCACCGAATCAAATCTGTGTAAGGCTTAATGTTAATGAATGTCTCTTGTCTTGATCATTCGGTTACCCACTGGTATTAGTTTAATAGACCACACCCAGCCAATGAGACCTTTTGAAGTCCAAACCTGTCAATGGTTTGTCTTGTTTAAATATGGTCACCTTAATCTAAGAGGGCCATCACCTAATGGTGATTGTATATTTTCCCTTTAAATAATTAACAACCCCCTCCCCCCCTCCCTTAATTTCGTTATGTTTGCATATGCAAAAAGATACACGTTTCACTCTCTTTAAAAACATTATTTCATTTTTGCTCGCGTTGTAACACGAATTTAAACTGCTGTTTAATATTTGTGTCCAGCAAAAAATGTAAAATTGGGGAAAAAACTTGACAAGGATGTTACATACTTTTGGGGATTACCAGCAAAAACTTTTCAAGATTCCCAAGCAAAAGGTTTTGCCAGAAATCACCCGGGCTACGGAGAAATTGCTGCTCCTGCCGGAATGTGCAAACTGGGGCCGTGTTTGTCCAAAGCCCAGGCTGCATGTTTGCCATCCCCTAAGTTCCCATCGCTGGCAGTCGGCACACAGACCTCCGATCACACCACACACATGCCCATAATAAGACCAAACACCCCCAGCGCCATGCACACTCCCTACTCTCACCGGCTTTTGAACACCACACAGACTGAGCACCCCACTCGCTAGCTTGGAAACACCACACCCAGACCCAACACCCCACTCGCCAGCCTTTAAATACCACACATAGACCCAACACCCCACTCACCAGTCTTGAAATACCACATACAGACCCAACACCCCACTCACCTCACTTACCTGCCTTTTAAACACCACACATACTCAACACCCCACTCACCAGCCTTTAAATACCACACACAGACCCAACACCCCGCTGACAAGCCTTTAAACACCACACACAGACCCAACACCCCACTCACCAGCCTTTAAATACCACAGACCCAACACCACACTCGCCAGCCTTTAAATACCACACTGACCCAACACACCACTCACCAGCCTTTAAACACCACACAAACCCAACACCCCACTCACCAGACTTTAAACACCACACAGACCCAACACCCCACTCACCAGACTTTAAACACCACACAGACCCAACACCCCACTCACCAGCCTTTAAACACCACACAGACCCAACACCCCACTCACCAGCCTTTAAACACCACACAGACCCAACATCCCATTCGCCAGCCTCGAAACACCACACCAACCCAACACCCCGCTGACACAAGCCTTTAAACACCACACACAGACCCAACACCCCACTCACCAGCCTTTAAACACCACCCTCACATGCGAGGTACCAACGAGACATTCCTCTGATCCTTTAACAACTGCGAGCGAGCTGCAGAAGAAGGGCCGAGTGATTTTTTTTCACGTCTATTCTTTAATTTTCTTTCGGCCTATCTTTTACTCGTGTGGAATCCCAATTCCAAACAGCATCCTTTCACTGGGTGCGCGGCGCACACACTCGGTCTGGCCAAACCGCGTAAATCCGAAGCTGCCATTCACATGCACACAACCCCCCGGACATTTGCTTTGCAATATTAAATCACCGGCTAATATTTGCTCGCGAGATTTCGCAGGCGGGCGGCTTGTTTGCTGTCTCTCTCTCACTCGTTTTTTTTGCTTCACGGACACTTTGCTTCTGGGCGTCTTTCGTGCCGTGCCGTGGAAACGGCACGAGTTAGAAGCCACCTTCCCTCCCCCCTTAACTCCACAGCGCGGGGTTTTTCGGTCCCCTTTTCTCTCCCCTGCAGCTAAAAAGAAAAAGAGTTCCTTAACATTGTGACGGCACGCATAAAAAAAACGCACGTGTATATCCTCAAATGTTGGTTAAGTTACTCGAGTTGCATCATGCCGTGTGTGTGTGTAATTGCTATTATTGTCACGTACCATTTTCAATCTTGGTCTTGAATTGTGAGTTGAAAAACAGCTGAGCTACTAAATATGATGTAAAATGTCAGTAAATACAATTCTTCTTATAACCTATTAAGAATTTACAAACGTAACAATTCCTCTCTCTTAACCATCATTAGGGCACTACCCTCCTTGAGCAGCCTTGAGCCGTTGGTGGAAATTTCACATTCTTGTGGCAGGGGTCAGTTGAAAGAACAATCAGTAGAGTGAAGCGTAACTCGGAGCTTCTGTGACATTTAAGAACAGGACCAGCAGGGACAACTGATGCATCAATGTAGCTCAGCTGGGCAGTGTAGACTATGCGAGTTTTTTGTATATCGTCTGTTTTCTCCACTGATTTTAGGAAGGCAATAAATAACACCAACCGTTCCTGTTGGATTGGAAGGCTCAAATGTGTTTTATGTATATGTTAACGTGAATTAAGGTACCCTTGTAAATGTATTATCCTATGTTCCAAAACAATTACAGATACAATACTTTTCAGTTTTAAAGTGTACTTTTTACACGTATTACACAGGCTTATAAAAACACAATACATATTATGTAAAATAAAAAATATTCTGTTACATTTACTGCATGTTACATGCAACATGTTTTTTAAAAAAAACACAGTATTTAAAAAACAACCTCCACGGCCAATATTTATTTCCCCAGATGTGTGTGTACTTGCCTTAGTATATAAATATCCAATTAGTGCCACGAGTTTAATTTAAACTCGGTCACGTCGAACATTGAATATTATCTCCATTTGGCCGTTGGGAGTTACGCTTGCAGCCGTTGACTCCCAGGCAGCAAAGTTGTGAGTTCACATCCCTGAGCGGAGGTAGGTTCTCGCGTTTATCAGTCACCTGCACAGCTGTCTCGGTCACGATGGGGATGCTTTCTGCAAGGCGTTCGCGGAGGGCGACACCAGCTGACTGACTTGACGTTGAGATAACCAAACATTTAGGACATTTAATCTGAAGCGGTGATTGATGCTGCTGCCAAATCTTGCTCTCTGCAAAATGGCCACAAAGCCTGCTAGATGTAGTGTCTCCCCCAGCTTCGACTGCGATCTACACTCAGAGCGGGTCGGTGCATTGCAGTTGGTGACGTCTTGGGAACGTATTATTCCGTGCGGTTAAATGACAAGGACTTGCTCGATGAGTTTTTCAATGCGATATTATGTTTCTTAGAAAATTAAATGTTCATGCCAGGAACCTGACTTCCTGGAAAGTACAATATCTAGGCGATATGGAGCTTTACAGACGTTGGAAGTTCTTGAGGTGCCCCGTATGAGTTTGTTTGTGTGTCTGTGAATTGTGATGTGTGGGGAGCCGTGGCATAGTGGTTAACTCGCACTGAGTTGTGAATCCCAGCACCCCAAGTTCGATTTCTGGTCACTGCTCACATCGGTAGTGAGCTATCTCAGAAACCCATCCTGGTTCTTTCAGGGGTCGACGCTACCTTAACGGAGTACCTGGTGTCGGTGTGTAAACACCAGCGCTGTGGGGAAACAAAGGTAACCAGGCATGGTGCTGGCCTCACCAAACCCCCTGTTGCGCCATGCTGGCCTTGATAAAAGGTCACTTACCAGAACTTGTCCTTGAAGTATTTAAGTCTAAATAGGACCTCTGTCAAATGCGTGTGCATATGAGGTTCGGAGCGTTGGAATGGTGAAACGGGTCTCGATTCCTGGCCATGCCAAACATCTGTTATGGTTGAAATTTGAACCTTGCCTGGGACTCCCCTAGGTTGACTCAACCAGAAATAAGTGCTTAATGAGGTGAGAAACATCACTAAATAAGAAACAAAGTGTTTCGGCCTCGCTGTGCGCTGCGTTGCACCACTATCCGCATTCAATAAACTTTCAGAGCCAGGGTGAACATCCGACTCGAACGTATTTAATGAATTGAACGAGGTCAAACTGATGGAAAAACACAGCACAAAATACAGCATCTGTTAATATTTGGAATATCAATGCAATGTCTTAGATAACATGAAACTCAACAATAGGTCCTGGATAGACCATTAGCACTGAATAGCTACACAAGAGAATAAGCTACTGTGTTAAATAAGGTCACATCGGGTAATCACCAGAGGTGTGGACTCGAGTCATGTGACTTGGACTCGAGTCAGACTCGAGTCATGAATTTGATGACTTGCGACTCGACTTGGACTTGCATAACAATGACTTTGTCCCACCTATGAGATGTGGACTCGAGTCATGTGACTTGGACTCGAGTCAGACTCGAGTCATGAATTTGATGACTTGCGACTCGACTTGGACTTGCATAACAATGACTTTGTCCCACCTCTGGTAATCACCATACTGCAGCCTAAATGTATAGCGCTGCACATAACACTGAACTGTGGATGAGATACTCTTCATCCTTGCTCTCAAGATCGCATTAAAGTTACATGGGTACAAGTCTGACTCGACTTATCCAACTACAAGTAACATTCACAATAATACAAGTGGCAGGCTTCGTTGTTAACTAGGCCTCATATTTATTGTAACAATTTAACAGCATTATAAAGGCATTTACAGCATTACAACGGCAACCCTAACATTATAACAGCATTTCCAGTATTATAAGAACATAAACGAATTTACAGACAATGCTTCTTAAAGTCCCACAATGAACAGATGCACCTGTCTTCACTGAGATGCTATTTGTGCCTCCATCTTGTACTCTGTGTAATGGCTGACACCCTGCCTCATGGCTTAGAAAATGTTAAATCCTAACTTCTTGTTCACGTGACCAAACTCAACACGTTATCAGGAAGTTCCTGTGGAATCAACACCCCCATACCTGCCATGGGGCAGAACACAAAGGATATGGAGGCAAACGTTTGGAAACCAAATACATTGACCGTTATAAAGGACCTATGTATAAAATATATATTTAAAATAATTATATTTTAAAACATTGAGCGTACTTGGAAAGTCGGCCTTTCCACTGACAGGTATTGGATTTAAATAATATAGTTTTATATAAACAATAAGTACAAAATAAATTAACACTTGAAAGGAATTAATTTAAAACCATAACTACACTAATTGTTTTGAAATTAGTGTAGGAAAGAACTGTATAATTTTTTTGAAATTAACAGATATTAGGTAATCAAATAAAAAAAACTAACAGATTTAAATGATTGCAAAAATCTTATTAAGATGGTTGTCAGTGATGGGCATTTTAATGCGGTTCTGGACGAGCTAGAAAGAGGAAATTTGGCACAAATATCATTAAGTCTATGCTCTCAACTTGAAATTCTGAACCCCAAAATATGGTATTTTGGAGGGGCAATATATAAGTGTATGTTTGACTTAGTTTTTGAACCTACACCTACAAATATATCATCCGTAGGTTTTCACTGCGATGTAATTAGTCAACTAACGGCGTGCCATATTACCTCCAGTTTCGTGTTCGGTTGTGTATGCGTGTTGCATTTTACAATTCAGTTTACATGAACAATAAGACCTTTAAAATGCATTCCTTTGGTACCGTTTGCTGTAATTGTTGTTTTCTTTTAATCACTGCGCCCACGGCGAGCTTTTCTCACCCCCCCCCCTCCCACCGTGTTTGCTGCAGGGCCTGTGGCCCCCAAGTCTCTTCAAAGGGGCAGCTCCGGCATGCGGCCTCCCGCACCCGCCCAACGACAAACTGTGAGGGCCGCCGCCACTAGGCAGTTTGATGTGTCTCATGGGTGTCTTCCGCGCGATGCGCGTGCGTGCTGGGTGCCCGAGCTGCGGAATGTGTTCGGTTGTCGCTCCCAGCCCTCGTTTAGTATGTATGTACTGTATGGTGTTGAACTTCTTTTGCACCGTACGTAGCCAACCGCGCTTAATCAGAGGTGCCGGTGGAAGGCTAACGAACTAAAGATGGTAGTTCTCAAGAAATTTGTTTTCAATCAAGATGATAGCTCCAGTGGCTTCTTAATATCGGAAGAACATTCCAGACGGCCGCAGAAGGGCATCTGAAAGTGTGCAATGCGGTGACCGTCTTTGTTCGATGGTTCGTCAAAAGCTGCTGTGGCGAGGATGACCGGAGTTTGCGTGATGGTTTATGCTCCTTGACGAGATTAGCAAGGTTTGTCTCTACTAAGCACGTGGCACGTATATATAATAGCCAATGGGTGAGAATAACGGTAGAGGTGCTAGGTGGATGATTACATCACTGGAAAGATGGCGACAGCTTAGGGGGCACTACAATACAGCAGTCAATTATGGCTGACCATAAACCACGTTGGTGTGCCGTACTGTTTGACTACAAACTAGATTCAAAGCTTTCGTGACTGCAGGAATTACTCTTTGGTTCTTTCGGTAAAGTCACGTAGAAAATAAAATCAAATAATAATAGAATGCGACGTTTCGGTTGCAACACAAGCAACCATTATCAGGTAAGAATGAATGATAAAACAGAGACCCGGGAACAGCATAGGCAGACACATGCAGAGAGAGACGCACACAAAGACAAACAGAAGGACAACGAATCTGTGCCAAGGCCTTAAATAGAGGGGGGAGGGGCCGGGGCAGAGAGGACTGCGGAGGCGGGACCAGCGGACAAACGAGGGGACAAGGAGGGAGCAGTGTGGAATTCCGGACCACAGTGGCCGGAGGAGAGACAATGGTTTTAGAGCAAGAAAATCGAAAGTTTGAGAAAGCAAATTTAGTAAAGTTAAGAAGTGTAATGCAATGCAACACAGAGGGTCGGTTAACACACGGTTAACTCAACCGAAACATCGTATTCGATTATTTTATTTTCTTTTTGACTGCAGTTTTTCAGCTATGTTATTGAGAGAAACGTTCAAGTTACGTTTGAAAGCATCGCTGTAGCCGTCTAGTGATTTTCCTGCAGTGGCATGTTACGTCACTGGAGTGTTCTTTTCGGTGGGAATATTCCAAGTGGCTCCATGGCAACGATGGCCGACTCGCACCCGAATAATCACCTCAAATCTCAATCAGGAGACTACTTGGTCCATCATCCGTGGAGAGGTCAATACAATCTATACGACTTTGTGAAAAGGCCACAGTGGTTGACCTATGGATAGCATGGTCGTTGACACATTTCAGTGGGCGATGGGCTTCCCCAAAGAATTTCCAAAAATGTCCGTCCTTCCATATGAAAAACACTAGTTAACTTCCGCCCGAACGGGGTATCCATTTTATCAACCCAGGAAGGATGAAGGGCTGAGTTGACCCCCGACTAGCATGGTCACTCGGGCAAACTTCCAATGGCAAATGGCAGTGGACTTGAGGGACCAGCCTTGCTCAAACTCATTCGAGTAACGAGACGCAAGGCTCTCGACTCAACTTTAAACAACACTGTGAAGATAATTTTCACGATAAAGACGAGAAATAAAAATATTTAAGACGGCAAAGAGAATGTTAACAGAAGGCCTCGCGGGAGAAAAGAAAACACTACCCATTAACAAAAATGTCTCTGATTTTTTTTCCTTTGCATAGCGCGGTGGGTAAAAAGGGGTCTGGAGTGGCGTGGCCGAACAAAAACCCTCGCTTGTGAGCGCACACCAAAGTGACAGCAAGTAGCCCCTCTCGAGCACTTTCCCTTTACAAAAGCAAACCATCTGCAGAGTTGTTTAAAAAACAACATCCCCAACGCCGCACCATTAGCGCCCCACACACACACACCTCCATTCCCATCTTTCTTTTCGACTGCCTCTGTTTCATTCCTTACATTTATTTTCTGTCCATTGGAGTTGTTTTGTTTTCTGTCAGGTTTTTTTTTGTCCCAAGTCTCTTTCTTTCTTAGAATGTTTTTGGCCGTTTTGTTTTTTGTATAGCGCCGGTGCACTCATTGATGTGGGCACGGGGAACGAAGACGGCCAAGGTTCGTCCAGATCCTCCCAGTCTCTTTCCTGAAGTGGCTCCTTGCCACACAATTCCAAGCATTCATGTCCCTTCGCCCACTGCTTCACTTCCCACTCTCTGCCCTGTACCCTCTTTGTGTAGCCTGCCTCGCTCCTGGTGCTCTGCGCTTACGAGTGCCCCTTAATTGGCTTAGCCGCTCAAGGGGCTGGGCAGTCCTTGGAAGCTGCTAGACCTCGGGCAGGAGAGGAGACGGGAGGGAATGGCTTCTCCATGAAGGAGCGCGAGTGAATGTGACGTGTCCGACTTGCATGTCAATGCAGGTAAAAGAGGGCAATCCGGCTATTAGCGGGGCTCTTCTTCTTGCCTGCATGTATCGCAACGCCGGTGCCACAATTCAACAATTGCCGCTGATTTTTCGACAAGTCAAATGGCCCCGATGTTGGTGAATTTCTTTCCTATCATTCGGAGTGAGATGTTGGCAGTTGTCTCCGTCATCGACAATGTGGGTAATCGGCCGGGTGATGACGTGTGATGTACTTTGGTAATTGTGTGAAGATGTCAATCCGGCCTAATTGTTTCCATGCTCAAATGAGCAGATTGATTGGTGGTCGTAGTCTACCTTGACGGTGCTAATGCAGCAGTGTAAATTCCACATTCGTGCAGTGGGGGACAGCCTCTGCATAAGACAACTACTCTTCACCCCCCCCCCCCCCCCCCCGCTGTGAATGTGTACTTGTTGTATGAGCCACGGAAGGATAGTGGGGGTTGAGTCGGTGACTGAATGGGATTTGAAATTCCAAACTTTCAGATTTTTTACTTGAACGTTCAGCCGCAGCAAGAATGTTATTCTTAGGTTTTTTCGGTAAAGTCACGTAGGTAAAACATCAAAATTAATGAAAATAAAATAAGATAAAAACAAAAATCACGACGTTTCGGAGGCAACACAAGTCTCCGTCATCAGGTGGGACCGTCACAGCCGAATTAGCTGCATCAAGTGAGGCAATGATTCAAGAAGTAATCCCTTATAAGCAAGTTGAAGGGGGGAGGAGAGGGGGGGGGAGCTCATCAGAATGTGGTAGCCAATGAATGGAACGTATCGGGAGGGAGGGGGGCGGGGCTCAAAGACAGCACGGAGTGCTAAGTACAACGCATCGGGAGGGGGGGGGGAGCGGGGCCAAAACAATGGACGACGGCTTGGACGCGGTTGCTGCTGCACACGCCAACACAATGGACAGAGAGGGGGGAGGGGAGGTCTGATACACATGATAGACAAAAGAACGAAAATGCCCATGTTTATACCAATGCTGGCTGAACAATGAAGAGAGCACTGCCAAAAAATAACTGGGGATGTTAACACTCGGTAAAGTAAAGTAAAATAGTGCCTGTCAGATAAGATGGTCCAAAAAAGTGTAATTAAGTCTTTTTTGCGTGGTTGATAACATCTTTCCAATGATTACTAAGTTTGTACCCATCATCACGGTTGAAATTATGTCTGTGTTTGTATATTTGTATGGCTTCGTGTACAAACCTTTGATGGTAGCCGGGAGGTTTGCAGAGAACCTTGGTCTCGGAAAAGACAATTTCATGAGAGCCCACCGAGTTGTGCAACGGCAGAAGAATCAGTTCTGCCGTGTTTCAGATCTGACTTGTGCTCGCGGACACGATCAGAAACATGACGTTTCGTTTCTCCAATGTAGCAATCACCACAAATGCAACTCAATTTGTAGACTCCAGGATACTGTAAGTCAGGAACGACATCCTTCACAGATGGAATCAGATCACGGATTTTATGCACTGTACTGAATCGGACTTGGATCTTATGTTTGTTTAGAATTTTGGAGATCTTTTTGGTCACGCCTGCTATGTATAGTAACGTGATGGTTTTGGTCGGAGTTTCAAGTGGCTGTTTCTGTGTGGTGGGAGAGACAGCTTGGCGGATAGTACGGTCAGAGTATCCGTTCATCCTGATGGCCCGATGTACATGTCTTAATTCACCGGTCAGGTGGTGTTTGTCAGAAATGCCATGGGCTCTGTGGTATAGCGTTTTGATGAGAGAATTCTTTTGAGATGGGTGGTGGTGGGAATCCAGTTTGAAGTAGGTATCTGTGTGGGTGGCTTTCCTGTAGACAGAATGTCCCAAGGATCCGTCAGGCCTCCTCTCAAACAGAATATCCAAGAATGGTAGTTTACCGTCTTTCTCCACTTCCATGGTGAATCTGATGGATGGGTGTCTAGAATTGATGTGGTCCAAGAAGTGGTTCAATGCTGGGAGGCCATGTGGCCAGATGACGAACGTGTCATCCACATACCTCTTCCACAGGGAAGGACGCAGGGTAGATGTCTGGATGGCGTCTGATTCAAACTTTTCCTTGAACATGTTGGCTATAACTGGTGACAAAGGGGAGCCCATAGGGGTACCCTCATTCTGTTTGTAGAAGGTGCCATTCCAGGTAAAATAGGTGTTGGTGAGGCAATGCCTAACCAGCGCAGGTGCATCAGAATTCAATCCATGTTGGACTAAGTCCTCAATTATTGTTAGGGTGTCCGGTACTGGGACTTTGGTAAACAAAGATACTACATTAAAGCTGACGAGGATGTCATCAGGAGATAGTACCATGTCCTTAACCATAGAGACTAATTGGGTTGAGTTGAGTACTGCCGAAGAGGTCTTGCCTGTGAAAGGGAGCAGAGTATCTGATAGAAAACGGGCTAGTTTGTACGTAGGAGAGTTTATCGTCGACACAATGGGTCGTAGCGGGGTGCCTTCCTTATGGATTTTGGGAAGACCATAGAGTCTGGGAGGTCTTGCCGCCGATGGTTTTAGAGAGGGACGTTTGCTTGGTTCGATTAGGGAAGTCGAACTCGTGATGATACTGTTGGTTTTCGTCGTTAGGCTTTTAGTGGGATCGTTTTTAATTTTGGAGTAACTCCCATCATTAAGAAGGTCCAGGATTTTGTTGTTGTATGAATCTTTATCCATGATGACCGTGGCATTGCCCTTGTCTGCCGAGAGGACATTGACATTGAGTCAGCAGAAGCAGAAGTCATGTTATCAACGTGGTTCCAATCAGAAGGTGACATTTTTTGTGTTAACATTAAATGTGTTTGTAAGAGAGTCTTGTCTAAATTATCGAGTTCAGATCGGAGTAACCTTATTCTCTCCGAGATTAGTGATTGGCTAGCTTTAAATAAGATCTGTTTAGAGTTCGGTGAGGACACAGCAGCGGATGTGAGTGTGAAAGCGATGGGTATTACCTTGTTATCTCGGCATCTCTTGAGGAAGGTGATGATGGGTACAAACTTAGTAATCATTGGAAAGATGTTATCAACTACGCAAAAAAGACTTAATTACACTTTTTTGGACCATGTTATCTGACATGCACTATTTTACTTTACTTTACCGAGTGTTAACATCCCCAGTTATTTTTTGGCAGTGCTCTCTTCATTGTTCAGCCAGCATTGGTATAAACATGGGCATTTTCGTTCTTTTGTCTATCATGTGTATCAGACCTCCCCTCCCCCCTCTCTGTTCATTGTGTTGGCGTGTGCAGCAGCAACCGCGTCCAAGCCGTCGTCCATTGTTTTGGCCCCGCTCCCACCCTCCCCCTCCCGATGCGTTGTACTTAGCACTCCGTGCTGTCTTTGAGCCCCGCCCCCCTCCCTCCCGATACGTTCCATTCATTGGCTACCACATTCTGATGAGCCCCCCCCCCTCTCCTCCCCCCTTCAACTTGCTTATAAGGGATTACTTCTTGAATCATTGCCTCACTTGATGCAGCTAATTCGGCTGTGACGGTCCCACCTGATGACGGAGACTTGTGTTGCCTCCGAAACGTCGTGATTTTTGTTTTTATTTTATTTTATTTTCATTAATTTTGATGTTTTACCTACGTGACTTTACCGAAAAAACCTAAGAATATGATTCCTTGCAGTCACGAAAGCTTCAAATCTAGAAGCAAGAATGTTATTTATTGGAATTAGAAAGTACAGCAAAAAGGTGGCTGGTACATACTCTTCAAGTTGAGTTGATATTCCCTTGTCTCTAGTTTTATTACTACATTGAGACATTTGGTGAAACATCTGTAACAAGCCATTCCTTGACAGAGTTTTGAGCCTCGCTGAGGCTTACGTGGACAAATAACAGAGAATTATTTTCGTTAACAACATTCTTTAGGAATACATCGTCATTAGCGATCTCTCTGTGTGCCTTACATGCCCTCGCCTCTCTCCACTCGCTTGCCCTCTGTGACTGCTGTGCACACACGCACGGTCGCGCTAAGATGACTGCTCCACGCTACACGCAGGCACGTGAGTGCAGCCTGTGCACACATTTTACAACTGGCTGCGAGCACTTCAAAAACGTTGTTTTTCACCAACAATTGGATTAACGGTGTTAACCAGTGTATGCGAGCAGCAAGTATGAAATCGTTTATTTGCTAAAAGTAACTTTGTGTGTCTCCATGCTCGAATGAGTATTGGACTTGGCTCATCTGCATGGAAGAAATTCCACATTCCTATGATGGGAACTGGTCGTGTCACAAGACGACAACCGTTGGCTTTGCACCAACTGGTGAGTTTTGCCTCATGGGGGTGCACGGGGAGGGATGATGATCATGATGATGATGACCACGAGTTGATTCCAGCAGGGATTAACCATATTTCACAGTGGCAGTCATTGCGGTTTGGCAAAAGGGAAACCAAGATGCTCACAAACTCATTGGACAAAAACGTGCGTACAGACTGGAAACAAATACAACTCAATATACACCAGGTGACTTTTATACGCTTACCATAATGCCTTGCACGTCACATGACCTCCTCTAACTGCATGTGTAGTGTCAGTGATTCGGAGACGAGGTTTGTAGGAGGCATCTTCTTTAATTTAGAACATTCACGGTCTCGTCGACGCACTCTCCACAGCTTGGCCTAACCTGTACACAACACTCGCCGTCTAACACTGACGGTGCTGCCTGAGACAGCCAACAACTCTCCTGCAGCGCAATATCCAGCGACGACGGCAACAACGAGACGAGTCCACTCCCATAACCGGCAGCCTCGAGCTCCCGCTCTCGGCTCCTTTTATGCTACCAGCATGGCCGCGCCCTGGCCACGCCTCCCTTCTCGAACCCACTAGCAGGCTCCAGGGACCTCCAGATGGGGTCCTCCGTGATCCTTGCCCCAATTCCTCCTCTCTGCCAACACACCGTGCACACCCTCACCGGCGTGTGTGCTGTCTGTCCACCACAGTTGCCGCTGCTGCCCACCAGCCGGCGCTATTACACTACACGTGGATCATGCGCATTACTGGGTTTTCGATCACGAACTCAAAATATGATCTGGCTGCAATTTTGACGCCCATTATTTGTATAATTAATTACTTATTACTTTGCATGCATTTGGATGTTTTCCACAGTTAGAGCCGAGACAAATTGTTACGAGGACATGGGCAGTCCACTGCACATACGGTATGTATATGGTATATATTCGTACAAGAACACACAAGGAGCCAAACTGAAACGCCCTTGATGATTATTATGTTTTACTTATTACCCAAGCTCACAGGTCCAGACTTGAAACTTTTGGGAATTGTGAGAGTTTGATGATGACTAAAACCTAAATGTGAAATTTGTCTATCTGGGGATTTACTCTTTGTTTTAATGACAACGTTTACCTGCACTATTCACAGCTCTGCAGGCAGAGCTTATGTAAGTCAACAAACAAGTACGGGGCGCGCTTCCTTCCATTGATGGGCCGGAACAAGTGGCCAAATTCCATTTTTTTTTATCAAAGGGGAACGCATTGCTCTTTGGGTAACCTATGACTTCCCATAAATTGGTACCTATTGTATTGACGCCAAAGGAATGACGGCTCGTGCTGACACTCTCAACCGGGATTTAAACTCGCAAGCCTTCCGATTGCGAGTCGAGTGTGTATGTATAACTTCTTTCGCACAGTGCGTAGCCAGCCGTGTCCATCTGAGTGATGGAACCGCAGCGCCACCTCAGAGCTCCTCGTTCCCGTGTTTATTCAGCTTCTGATGTCTGCGGAACGGTGGCGTGGCTGTGCCTGCAAGCACGCCGCGTTAACTGACGGGGAGGGGACAAGGCGAGCCCCAAGGTGTGTGCGTTGCGTTTAAACACGAGTCCCAAACACGCGCTTATCCAAGCAGACGGCGCGAACATTCCGTCTCGGGTTACGGGCGAGAGACGCGCGTCTGTCAGGAGCGGCGCGATGCTTCGTTACGGCAATGAGCGGCTCGCGTTACCAGGCCACACCGCGGCGCACGGAGGGGTTAAGTGCGTTAAGGTGACGCGACCGTCATCGCCGCTGCCGGCGACCAATAAACTGGCGGAGACCAATTGGACGTGCTAAAGATTGGGTTATTTAGGATGGACAATTTAAATGACGATGTTAAGTAAAGGACTGCTTTTAGTGAAGGTGTATGCAAAGATAATGGTGGGGTGGCAAGATATGGCACAAAAGGCATGCGCATTTTGTGCCGAAATCACTGAGCCAACATCGCTCAGCTCCTGAGTTAAAATCAAGGCTCCAGCTGCGGTTAAAGCAGGTTATCAAGTGTAGTGTGGTGATACTCCTATCCCCGTCCCCAATGACTACACAAAACATTATATAATTAGGGGCTTTTTTTTCATTTAATACACTCTCGACCAGCTCTTTGGGCTGAAATGTATAAATATAGTTGATGACTGGCATGCCGTGAGCCATTTTTATAGCGCATGATGGAGTGCCAATTTGGTTTTGTGCGAGATCTATCTTGGCGAGTGACACGTCGTTATGGAATTACGTCTAGTAAGACTGTTCGCTGGCTTGATGTGATGCTGCTGACGAATCCAGCACTTACGAGGTGGGGTTGCTAAATCCTGTAGAGATCATGTCTACCCACTCGCAGGTGCAGTGAGGTTAGCATGTAGATGGCAGCACAGCAAGGAAGTTGCCAACCTATCTGTACAGATTTTTGAGAGTTAATGTTATCGTTCCTGCACTATTGTTTTCCGAGGAAATCGTGAGCGACGTGACTATTTTCAGGAGGGTCCTGTCAAAGTGTTTGCAGTAGGGGGCGTATATTCAAATTGAGAAATTTGCCAGTGATTTCGTCTTTCAAACGTGGGAAGTGTTATCGACCGTGTACGTGTAGGTTATCTGCAGGTGCTCTGGTTTCCTCCAAGCTGAAGCGTTATTGGCAGAAAAACATTGGCCAAATGTGCGAAATAATTACGGCCGTCGCATATTTTTCGATGCAGAAACAACAGATTCAATTATCATTGTTAATGAACTAAGAATAATGATAATACTCGTTTGATAAGCTGTCAGCTACTGGTCATGCATCTCAACTGGTGACAATGTCCGAGCCTAGGAGCCCAGCCTGGGCGCCACCTCTCGCTGCTCCCTCACCCTTGGCCATCTCTGGGAAAAAAACGAAAGGCGCTAACCCCCAACACTCCACTTGAGTCGATTCTTCCCACCCGCAAATCCAACATGGGCCCTTCCCAACATGGACACTCTTGCGCGCCTGATCCTTGTCACTCGGGGCCGAACGTCTCGCTCAATATCGTCCGGGTCACTCGTAGACCCGAAGCGGTGGACGTTTGACAAGTGAGCCACAGCCATAGCGAGAGGCATATACTGCACGTGGTGTGCCGGATGCGGAAAGATATTTTCCTGGTCAACGACACAGACGACAAGATCCGGCTGAATGAAAATGAAGCCCTCATGCCACTGAATCCGCCCGAGGGCTGCGTGGCTAGCGCGCAGGCTGCTTGTTGTTTGCGTGTGCGCCTCCTAACGTCTCGCGAGCACCCGTGGGCCCCGCTGGGCTCTTAACAGCAGTGACAGCCCTTGGCACAGGCAGCTTTTCGCACGGTGAATACTGACAGAAGCGCATTTATTTAATTCTGCTTTGTACATCGCGTACACTTGAAACATAAAAAAAAATCCCCTGGGGCGTGGCCACTCGCCCCAAAGGCGCCCCCGTGAATGAAGGTGTTCAATTACAGCGTAGTCGCGAGGCGGCAGGCAAAGTCACGTCTTCGCCAAGGCAAAATGGGGTGCGCAAACAGGCGTTGGCTCTTATCGCAAAGTGTAAGAGTTTTGTTGGCCGCACGGTAACGACGAGGTGTGTTGCAATCGCGTGCTCGTGATGATGGCGGAACGAGTTGAATGGCGCGGTCGCGAAAATCGGCGCGTCCAATTTACGCTGGCGCGGAGTACGCTTTGTTGCTTTCGTTGTGTACAGCGCCACGTGCCATGTTATTGACCGTCGATTGGAATGACTGCTACTTTTTAAATGAATGCAACGTTTTACCAAACACTCACTTTTTTGAAGTATGTTTTTTTTGTGTCGAACGGTGGCTTCGGAGAAAGAACCCGATTTAAGGCTTTTTGAATGGTGCGGTTGCAAAGTGATTGACTTACGATTGAGTGTTTTGAAGTTCCCTGTGTGGGAGTGCTCATCAGCCCTCTGAGTTTTATAAGTTGATTACCACATTGTAAGAGATTAACGGTTGTCCTATATATAGAGACTGGCCCTTGACGTAGAACACCCCCAATCTAACATCCAACGGGATGCTGCAACACTGAGGGAGTATAAGAAGATCTCGGAAAGTCAAAATCTCCCTCTGCTGCACATCCACATAACATTACCACCAAACCCTCGCTACTGAAAATTGAGAAGTCCATTTTGGACGCACGCCCTCGACTCTTCTGTCAGCCAAAAAAAGGACCCCAAGTTGCCAACCAAATGGCGCGTGACGTGGGGACGCAGCGGTGTCCCCAAAGAAGAAACCGAACTGAAGACCCGGACGAAGGCACACAGCCCTAGTTTATGTCTGCTGCTCTGACGACAATTGGGGACGGCTCTCAACCAACGTCACAACAACAAGACGGGGAAGATGATGGTGTGGATATTGCATCCATAACTGGAACGATCAACGTCTTGCCAGGCTGCGAATGCGGCTGAGGTGCAATCCATCAGGCACAATACCGCCGACTGTTCGCCAAATACAAAACGTGTACTCTGGTGAAACGTAGATGTGTATGTTGAACTTCTTTTGCACCGTACGTAGCCAACCGTAATCGACGGTGCGGAACAAGCGGCCTCCACTCAGCTGCCCCAGGTGCCATGCAATGCCTTACCACGTTTCAAATGCAATTGTAGCCTGCTTTTTTTAATACGGCATACAAACATAAGAAGATTTCCACCAAATGGCAGAGTGCCATCAATGAAGGTGAGCACACTGAACGAAGCTGGACAACTTTCACAAGATGGGAATAATTTCCATGAGGTTACCAGCAGCTGCACCATGCTGAAAAAGATCAGCAATCGACGACTTGAGTGGTCTACTTTGCCAATTATAAAAAAAATGTTGTATCAATGGACTCTCACCTGCTTTAGCTAGAGGACTGAACATCATTACCACGCCTTGTTTCTATAATATCACAATTGTCTGCCAGGACGTCCATGTTTCTCAACTATCTACCCTCGTCAACCTTTGCCATCGTCACCCACCCCCACCGTCTTCTTCCTGACATCACCATCTCTTTTGTGAACTCCATGTCCATCATAGGCTGATGGTAGTGGGACTCTTTAGCATGGGTAGTGTTTTCCGTCTTTAGAAGGAGCAAGAGTATGTACATGATTATATCCCTACCACATGTTCACGTGGAGTCGGCTCCGGCTTTCTTCAACGGTTAGGCGTTACCTTGGCCAAATATGTCGATAGTGGATGGTGAAAAGTAGTGTCCAAATTAATTGAGCATTAACTAGCTACGTACAGACTTGGCTTATGTTCGACTGCCTTCTGTGAGCGCACATGGTCACGTGCTGTTTGTCATTCGACGGTTCGACCACCGGTTTGACCCACATGGTACAAGTGCCACGTTGTCGCCGTGTTTTTCGGAGTGGAAGATGGCAGCCTTCACGCGGCCCGCACTGTTAAGTGATAAATCGCGACGGACGCCGCCGACGCGGCGATCGAACATCGATAATCGATCTCCCGGTCTCCACGGCAACAAAAACACTGAGTGCATCAAGTCAAAACGTCGACGCCAACGTAGACTTAATGTTCAACTATAGTAACCCCAATCTAATGCAATGGCGTTTTTTTTACCACAGTGGATTACGCTGCCAACGAGCCGTTTAGAGAAGGAGTTATTGACTTTTAATTTTAACTTGCGGCACAGCAACAACAACAAAACCGCAGGCAAGGATTACCCAGCACTATTCAACGAAGGTCAATCCCATGCTGATCTCAATTCTGCCATTTCAACCAATCAAATCGATTAACAATTAAATATGCTATGTACAGTACCGAGAATATATTAATTATTATTGTAATTATATAAACACTGCTCCGTGAGCCAAACCCAAAGTCGCAGCAAAGCCACAGGTACTTTGCAAGCGTGCCTTTTTAAATACAGCTCCATTGAATCCAAGGAAGTCCTTCGCACTAGTTGAGTGATGCACGTCAAGGCACTTTTTGAGTCCTTTCCAAGCGTAATTACACACTACAACACGGCAGGCGTGTGCGCTGCTCAGGAGGAGGAGTGCGAGATGCCTGCACGGTCTGGCCCGGAACCCGAGCGTATGAAGTGAGACCGGCAATGATGTTACTCTTGGCCTGCCAGCTCACAAACACGCTTTCCCTGTTAAACCATCTCGTGACGTCCCCCATCAAGAGCCAGCCATTAATTTCACTTTAATAACAGGCCGCGTTCAATATGCTGCTGATGACGATGATAATAGAGGTAGCTGGATGGTTCAAGGCGACTTCCTTCTTCCGGACGTCTGCGACAGAGAGCGTAATCGCTCTTCGGATTCCTACAGTCTAAATAAAGGTTCTGATTCTATGGATCCGGTGCCTGTGGTGTTACTTTGGCGAAATATTAGACGCAGAAGTAGTCTCAAGTCGTCCTCCCAGCAGCCGCAATGATATATATCTGAATGTGTGTGTGTGTGTTCTGGGGATACAATTTGTTTTCATTTCCTAGTGTGTGTTTAAGTAAATGGTGGTTTTTTGGTGCTGTTACCCATCCCACGTGGGTCTCATGATACATATTCCAAGCGGTGTGGCCGCAGCGTAAGAACGCGACTGAGGGGCCGTCCATAAATAACGTCACGCGATTTTGGACGATTTTTTTTTACCCCCCATCATCACACGGCGTCACAAAAAGTCAGACCCCCCCTCAAATATGACGTCACAAAGCTCTGCCCCCCCCTCCCCCAAAAAAAAACTAAAACATGCTTCAAATCGCTTTAAACTATTGTCATTTCATGGGACCTCCTTTGCCAGTACCAAAATATACTAATAGGGTTTTTCCCCTTTTTTATGGCAACAAAACTGACACCTTTTGCAAGGAATCATGTTTACATTAACCACAATACTTACAGTCAAATGCAAACAAAAACAATACTCTGATAATTTATGCATTGTCCTTGAAACGGATTTGTCCGCACCAGAGACAGCTTTCTTTAGAGCCTTTTGGCGTCATCTGGTCGAACACCATATGAGACTAGGCTCATATGGTGTGGGCAAGGCACCCCCTGCCCACACGCTCTTTGCACAACTGCAGCGGGTGCAGCTGTAATGCTCGCAGATTGCGACTGCACCAGTTGCTGTAGCACCAGCTGCTTGTTTTTCCTGCATAAGTAGCGACGGTTGGCTACGTACGGTGCGAAATAAGTTATACATCTGTAGTGGGTTCAACTGAGTCGCAGACGTAGACTTGGAGGCAACACATGTATTCAGTTCCAACACACGGGGTAACTTCCCCTGAACAGAATAACAACCTAAGGTGGTGACCACCAGGCTAACTACACTCGTTAGAACTGGGACCAACGACTTCGGCCCGGGTCCACGTGTTGGAGACTCGTTGAACGGAGATCGTAGACAAAGGGTTTCTTCCAGGATGAACAACAACCCCGGTCCATCTCGGGACCCGGCTCATATTCTCTGTGGCGTGGCCGGCTCCGCCCTTGGCCACGACCACCTTCCAGAATCCTCGGGAAGGATCTGGGTCCCAATCACGTGACTCTCTCCCTAGGCCCCTTGGCAACTTAACCGGTCACGTGTCCTCCTGGGTCAAGCAGAACACCATGGCCTCACACAACCTCATCCTTCGGCCGGCACCCACACACACCCTGTCCTGTAGGGTCGGCACTGCACGCCAAGCGTGGTGCCATCTCGCGCTAATATTCAACGCACACCGTGCCCCTCTAGGGCCGGTACTGCACCCACAGCCTGTTGACATCCAGCGATGTCACTCCACGTACAGCTGGATTTCAGTGGCATTTCCTGGCCGTTGCTGCGACTACTGCGGCGGCTGCTACTGCTGGGGCGCCTTCTGATGCTGCTGGGGGGATGTTGTAGTGGGCGAGCCGCTCCGTGCCACTCATTTTAACGACCTCCTAAAAGGGATGAAGAGCCGAGTCAACCCCTGAAGCACGCGGAGTCAGTGGCTCGTTGCTGAGCGTCTGCGAGCCGCCACGGCGAGGCGGTGGTGCAATAACTTGCCGAGCCTCTTCACCAGTGGCGGCTCCTGCAAAATCTCTCAGGGGGGGGGCAAATGTCTGTATGATTGATAAGGATAAGGTCCACCCATGCAATGGATAAATTAACAGCTTAAGCATGTAAAGGCAACTTCACTTATTTAATATTAATGAAAAATAAAGTGACTAAATTTCGATTTAAAGCTTTCGTGACTGCAGGGATTCATCTTCTTGGTTCTTTCGGTAAAGTCACGTAGAAGGGAAGTAATAAAATAATAAAAATAAAACATAATAGAATGAAATAATTATCACGACGTTTCGGCTACAACGCAAGAAGCCGTCCTCAGGTGAAGAATGAGGCACTACCAAGCTAGGAGCTTATATAAAAACTGGGTTGGAGGTGGAAGAGCGCCTTAACAAAAAGAATGTGCATATGAAGAGGAATTTAGCATATTCATGGCAAATGCGTAGGAGGTGGGCGGGGGGGGGGGTTTCAAAGTCATATTATGCCAATGCATTATGCAGGATCAGCAGCACCAAGGGGGGGGTGCAGGGAGTAGCATTAACAAAGGAAAGGAATGTTAATGTAATGTAGCTGCAGTTACTAAACAACCACGTAGAAAACTAAAGTATAAACTACATAAAAAAAACTAAAGTATAAACTGCATAGCACCATCAGTATACTTACTATACTCTACAATAAGCTGAGTTACTAACAGCAAGTAATACATTACAATTCTACGTCGTAAAAATTATATAATATGCTTCCATCTAAACTTTATTCTCTTACATCACACGAGCATATACCATACTATATACTGCCATAGATAGACCCAACATTAAATTATATACTGTATTACTATAAACCACCCTCTACCTTATACATTTCAACATAACACTATGTATTATTCTACCCACCCTAATGTGTATCGAAATGGTTTATTACGTCCTTCCAATGATTGCTAAGCCAGAATCCATCTTCTCGGTTAAAATTGTCTCTGTGTTTGTATATGTGGATCGCCTCATGAACGAATCTCTCATGATAGCCAGATGGCTTGCAGAGAACCTCTGTCTTGGAGAAGTCAATGTCATGTGCGCCCACTGAGTTGTAAAAGTGATCTGCCACGGTTGAGGTGTTTGTCCTACCGTGTTTCAGGTCAGCTTTATGTTCACGGATGCGGTCCGAGACATGTCGTTTGGTTTCCCCAATGTAACTGCTACCACAGAGGCACCTTAGTTTGTAGACACCAGGGTACTGTATGTCTGGAACCACATCCTTTACAGACGGTACCAGATCACGGATTTTATGTACTGTGTTGAATCGGACCTGGATCTTGTGTTTAATCAGGATTTTGGAGATCTTTTTTGTGACCCCAGCAATGTAGGGTAAGGTGATGGTCTTGAAAGGCTCCTCAACAGGATCCTTCTTGATGGTTGGAGTGATGGCTTTGCGGATTGTGTAGTCGGAGTAACCATTAGCCTTAAGAGCTTGGCGTACATGTTTGAGTTCACTGGAAATGTGTTCATGGTCGGAGATGCATTGGGCTCTATGATATAGAGTCTTGATGAGGGAATTTTTCTGGGATGGATGGTGGTGGGAATCCGGTTTTAGATAAGCATCCGTATGGGTGGCTTTCCTGTAGACAGAGTGGCTCATTGAACCATCAGGTCTCCTTTTGATTAGGACATCCAAAAAGGGTAGCTTGCCATCATTTTCGACTTCCATGGTGAATCTGATGGCTGGGTGTATGGAATTGATGTGGTCGAGAAATTGGTCTAGAGCAGGCCGGCCATGTGGCCAGATGACAAAAGTGTCGTCTACGTACCTCTTCCATAAGGTCGGGCGTAGAGTGGCAGTCTGGATGGCGTCCGTCTCAAATTTCTCCATGAAGATGTTGGCTACAACCGGAGATAGGGGGGAGCCCATTGGGTTGCCCTCAATTTGCTTGTAGAAAGTTTCATTCCAGGTGAAGTATGTATTGGTTAAGCAGTGTCTCACCAGGGGGGGTACCCCAGCATTCAGTCCTTGATGAACCAAGTCTTCAATGATTGCGATGGTGTCAGGAACAGGAACCTTGGTGAATAAGGAAACCACATCAAAACTGACAAGCAGGTCGTCTGGGGACAGGGCAATCCCCTTGATTGTCGATACCAGGTCAGTAGAGTTGAGTACTGCAGAGGTGGTTTTTCCAGTGAAAGGCTATAGGATTTCAGACAAAAAACGAGCCAGTTTATAGGTGGGGGAGTTGATAGTAGAGACAATGGGACGAAGAGGTGTATCTTCTTTATGTATCTTTGGCAAGCCGTATAATCTTGGTGGCCTGGCTGCAGAAGGTTTCAACGAGAACTGGCTTAGCAATCATTGGAAGGACGTAATAAACCATTTCGATACACATTAGGGTGGGTAGAATAATACATAGTGTTATGTTGAAATGTATAAGGTAGAGGGTGGTTTATAGTAATACAGTATATAATTTAATGTTGGGTTTATCTATGGCAGTATATAGTATGGTATATGCTCGTGTGATGTAAGAGAATAAAGTTTAGATGGAAGCATATTATATAATTTTTACGATGTAGAATTGTAATGTATTACTTGCTGTTAGTAACTCAGCTTATTGTAGAGTATAGTAAGTATTCTGATGGTGCTATGCAGTTTATACTTTAGTTTTTTTATGTAGTTTATACTTTAGTTTTCTACGTGGTTGTTTAGTAACTGCAGCTACATATCATTAACATTCCTTTCCTTTGTTAATGCTACTCCCTGCACCCCCCTTTGGTGCTGCTGATCCTGCATAATGCATGGGCATAATATTACTTTGAAACCCCCCCCGCCCACCTCCTACGCATTTGCCATGAATATGCTAAATTCCTCTTCATATGCACATTCTTTTTGTTAAGGCGCTCTTCCACCTCCAACCCAGTTTTTATATAAGCTCCTAGCTTGGTAGTGTCTCATTCTTCACCTGAGGACGGCTGCTTGCGTTGTAGCCGAAACGTCGTGAGAATTATTTCATTCTATTATGTTTTATTTTTATTATTTTATTACTTCCCTTCTACGTGACTTTACCGAAAGAACCAAGAAGAATAAAGTGACCATTACAATACATCTTGTTTGTTTCTATACTCACTATTATTACAATCCACTCAGTTTCTTTTATTAAAGATTCCACTAGGTGGCGACAAATAATATTGTTGACTGAAACGTGCTTACGTATCTTTGAATGTAAGTCTATGGGAACACTCTGGGCGATTCTCAGCCGGAGTGAAATCGCCCAAAAAGAGGCGGTACTCCACAGAACGTGACATGACGCTGATTGGACTATATCCAGAGGCACAGTAACGGCTAGCATGATTCTGTGGTTGAATGAGATTGGTGGTGCGTCGCCCAATCGCCCTAATGAAGAAACCGCCCCTGCTCTTCACACACCCAGATGGGTTTGTCGCGGCTGCGTGGCTGACACCGCCCGCCAGAACACAGTGTTCGCAATCGCATTGAGATATCGATAAGTAGCCAGTATCACCAATTAAAAGGAAACCACAAGTGCAGAGCAGAGTTAGCAAAGCAGCGTGTTTATCCGGCACTGGCACTCGTCCAAGCAAAACAAATCGCCTGTCAGTGTTTGTGTGAGTGAGCGTGTGTGTGACGTGTGTGTGTGTGAGAGCGTGCGTGTGTGAGCGTATGTGTGTGTGAGAGTGCGTGAGTGTGTGTGTGAGCGTGCGTGCGTGTATGTGTGAGATTGTGTGTGTGTGAGCGTGTGTGAGCGTGCGTATGTGTGTGCGTGTGTGAGAGTGTGTGTGTGAGCGTGCGTGTATGAGCGTGCGTGAGTGTGTGTGTGAGCGTGCGTGTGTGTATATGTGTGAATGTGTGTGAGCGTGTGTGTGAGTGCGTGTGATCGTGCGTGTGTGTGAGCGTGTGTGTATGTGTGTGAGCGTGTGAGCGTGCGTGCGTGTGTGAGCGTGCGTGTGTGAGCGTGCGTGTGTGAGCGTACGTGTGAGAGCGTGCGTGAGCGTGCGTGAGCGTGTGTGAGTGTGGGGAGCAGCAGTGTAGTGGTTAGCGCGCTCCGCTACGAACCTGGCGACCCGAGTTCGATTCCCGCTTATGGCCAACACCAGTGACGATTATCTGAACCGGTCCTGGGCCTCCAGCAGGTCGACTCAGCCTCAAATTAGTACCTGGTGCGATGTGTAAACACCGCCACGAGGGAGACAAAGACGGCCGGGCGTGGTGCTGGCCACCCACCCCCTTGTGTGCCGTGCCGGCCTTTATAGGTGCTCGCTAACAGCGCTTTCCCTAACAGTCTGTTAAAGGGTCTTTTGTATGGGAGAACGGTAGCGGTTAGCGCACTGCGTAACGAACCCGGCCACCCCTGTTCGACTCCCAATCACGACCAACAACAGTGGCAAATATCTGAACCCAACCTGGACCTGTCCTAGGTCGACTTAGCCTTAAATTACTACCTGGTGCGGTGTGTAGGACTGGGGAGACAAATGCGGTCAGGCGTGGTATTGGCCACCCACCCTCTTGTGTGTTGTGCCGGCATTTCTTTATAGGTGCTTGTTAACAACATTTTCCGCAACAGTCTGTTAAGGCTTTTAAGGCTTTCACGGCGGTGTACTTTGTGTGTGTGTGTGCTCTCTCACCCCAGCACCTACAGGAGCATGTATGCGAGGGGTGTTTTCATAACTGTTCACACGGTGGGAGAATCAATGTTGAAAGAGCGTTAATAGCCCAGCTACCTGAGTTCTGTTCCCGGCCGTGATTTCATAGCGCCAGTGGCAAGTGATGTCTAAATCTGTATTGCACCTCGCCTAGGTTGACTTGACCATAACCGAGGGACTGGTGCGGTGTGAACATCAGGGACCGGGGGGATTTGGCTACACCGCATCCTTTGCGTGCAATGATGGCCTTTGAATGGGTGCTCGCGAACAGAAACTTGCATCTCAAGTACGTTCTGTGAGGCTAAATAACATGGGGGGATCCGCTGTGCGTGTTTTTGGGCGTGTGTGTGAACGATGCAAACAGCTGCTACTGAATCTGTCGGCAATCTGATACTGCAGAAGGAGGGAAAGGCAGCCTCAAAGTGAGCCCTCTGCACTGTTTACAGAAAACAAAATCATCCTAATATTATACTCTCTGTACATCAACTTTTTTATGTGGCTGTTAAAGTGGAGAATTTCACGTGGCCGTACCTGGAGGGCAACGTAAAGATTGATAACAACAATGTTTACACTGAAGGCCCTCACTCGACCCCAAAAATCACTGTTTTCGGGAGCCCTGTTTTAATTGGAATTTTGGCCAATTCGTGTTTTTTTTTATTTTGTGAGAATGTTGGCCATTTGATATTCCTTTAAAGTATATTGTGTGGGATAGGAAACGCGAGCGTCAGGAGAACTTTACACATCAGTAGAGAACACACTGCACACGTAGAACATACACCGACTTGCTGTACTGCCTCTTGGTGGCAACTCGTTGCCCTCTTGCAGGTGGGTGCCTCGTGAAAAAGTGGTGGCTTTACATTTCTTGAGTGATTTCCCCCAACCCCACCACCCCTCCACCAACGCCTCCACATCGCCGGATTACAGCCGTGCGCCACCACGCGAAGAGCGTAAAGCTGCCAAATGGAACCGGTTGCTGTTGATGCTGCTGCTGCCAGAAATGAAAATGTTAAAAGTAGCCATGCTGGGCGGGACAATTAATGTGTAGAGGGATTGTGGACCCCGCAGCATCGACGCCGTGGATCGCTGATGCCTGCTAGGAACAGCATCCAGACACATTGTGCCAGTCGTGTGAACCTTGCCAAGACCAAGGTCATTGTGAGTAACCTAAGTCTGTGAGGACAGTGTTCTGCTACGCTATGATTGGCAGATATAACTTTATAAAATAAACAGATAAAAGTCGATCTCCGTCGCACAAAAAAAATATTCTGTTTCTCATAACCGTCCACGACAAGGCATGGTGAGTTTTTGTAAAGTATTGCTGTGTTGTGCTAAATGGGCCCCACAGTTGTCATCAAATGCTCTTTCCAATAACATCTGTCACCCAGTGATATTTATTTAACAGGCCTGACTCTGTTGTTGCAAACCAAAAAGTTTAAACTGATTTAAAGGTTTTTTTCCAGATCAATCACACGATCCTGGAGAACATTAGTCCAAGAGGCCTAGAGGCTGATGGACACAGTGTAATATTTTTTTATTCTGTTTATTTAGTTACAGCTGTAACTGTTTTCAAAAAATTTTTGTATGTGGCAAGCAGATGTAGAATCGTATGTTGTTGGATTTGAGTCACTGTCGTTTTGTTTCAATATTATAACTGGCCAAGTGACATTGTTACTGGTCGGCGTTGGTGTTTTTTATAGACTTGTCCCCAACATTGAACTATGAAATCTCCACCAACTGGCACATGGTGGCCAATAAAGATGAGCACTGGCAATGAGATACTTTGACTATTGTATGCGTTTTATTTATTTAGTGCACTTTCCTTTTGAATGGGGGTTTCTTAACGTCGGGTGGCTCTGTGAACAAACGCAATGACTGAAACAAATGATGACAATGCAAGATCATATCTCGTGAATATTCAACAGAGTGGTCGTCATTTCATCGACCCTGGATGAAAATGAACCGAGCCCACCCCTCGACCGATCGAGTGTGGGAGCGCACACACGCACGCACGCAAAGCCGATGCTCTGCATGGCAGCCATCCACCATCCGCCGCCAACACAAGGCGCTACCTGCTGGCTCGTTGCCCCCGAAGCGGCAAGCTCCTTCCCATTCCGAGTGCTCGACAATCACTCGGTCGGCTGCAGCCAGGAGGGGAGCCTCACCTGGGAGTTAAACGAGCAAGGATTATTGCAACGGGTACCCCAGCAAGTATGCCTTTTGTCATTTCCCCCCGACAGCATTTAACGACGTACTTACAATGTGTTCCGCTGTGTCCGGACTTTTTTGTACGTGACACAATTTCTACGACAATGCCAGCTTGAGTACATCAGAGGGCATTGCAGAGTGTGGATGGACTCTGCTGCTCCGTCTTCCATGCAGCCCCGATGTGGCACGCTCAGTTCAAGCTTTTCAGGCCCTTTGTAGGAAGTCCATTTAGGCAAAAAAAAAAATGTAAATGACGCGGCTTGTAGAGCGCTGTTCACAAATGATTTCACAACGCGGATAAATCTTCGCTTCCTGTGTGATGGATGTTTGTGTGCAAGTGCACAGGATAGGATGCTGACGTCCGGTTGATACGTACTCGGCTAAATGTTCATAATATTCCCATTTTAAGGAAAATCTCACATTTTATATCAATTTCGCCAAAAACATATTGAGAATTTTTTTTTTATATTTCGAGGGCATTATTGGTACGCGTGCTATACCAAAAGGACAAAGACAAAGATCCTCCGTATCGCATTAACAGATTGTTGGGGAAGGTGCTGTTAGCGAGCACCAACGAAGGGGGGGGGGTGGAGGCAGCACCACGCTCGGCAGCCTTTGTCTCCCTAGTGGTGATGTTGACACACTGCACCATGTACTCATTTGAGACTGAGTCGACCTAGGGGAGGCCCAGGACCAGTTCAGATAATCATCACTTGGTGTTGGCCATTAGCGGGAATCGAGCTTGGGACCCAGGTTCGCTACCGCTCCCCACGAAGGAAACTAACACACAAACACACCGCTATAAACCTTCGGCTGGGGGAAGTATCCGCTGCTGGCACGGAACGAGGCGGTGCCCCTCCGGCGTTCTCTCTCACGACTGCTTTTTTTTTGTCACAAAGGCGAATTGTAGAGAAGTGGAAGTGTCCTTCGGAGGTGACCGGAGAATCGGCGTGCCCCCCCCCACAACCAACCCTCTCCCGCCCCGTGCCCCGCGACCCACGGTAACGCGAGATACGCCGCTTCGGTGACGATCACACCCTGGGACGCGCGTGACTCGTCGGGGCTGGGAAGGGGTGGTGGTGGTTGGGGGGGTGTTTTCAAGGCCTTTTGTCTATGTTTTGGTTTACTTCTCTTTGTGCGCACGAGTGTGTGTGTGCCCCTGTGTACGTGTGTGGTGTATGTGGGGAGCGGTGGTGCAACGGTTAGGGCGCCGCGCTACGAACCCAGCGACCCGACGAGTTCGATTCAGGCTCACGGCCACCAACACCAGTGACGATGATCTGAATCGGTCCTGGGCCTCCTCTAGGTCGACTCAGCCTCAAATGAGTACCTGGTGCGATGTGTAAACATCGCAACTGTCTTTGCGTGTGGTGTGCCTATTGGGAGCGGTGGCACAGCGGTTAACCGAGCCTGAAAAAACCCGAGTTAGATTATCGCTCACGGCCAACAAAAGTGACGCCTATCTGAACTCTTCCTGGGCTTTCCCTAGGTGTGTAAACATCGCTGCTAGAGAGACAAAGGCAGCTGGGCATTGTCCTGGCAACCCTCCCTTTCGTGTGCTGTGCTTGCCTTCATAGGTGCACGCTAACAGCACTTGACCAAACATTCTGTTTTGTTTGCGTCATTTGCGTTGACGACTCCGCAATTAATGCCATCGGTACTCTTGCTCAGGTGCGTGATCTGCTGAGCATCACAGTGAACGAGCAATGGTTTCGACCACCAAGTCACATCACCTCTCGTATATCCAAGGTGTCTGGCCATCTGAGACCGAGGTGATTGTACGTCGTGTGGTTTAAGGGGATATGTTTAGGAGCTTTTGTTTGGTTGAAGAGTAGGCTGTAGTTTTGTGGTCATGTATTTGAATGCATACACTATTTATGCTCATATATTCATGTCTCTTGTTAAGCCACTGCAGGCTGGAGGTCTCCCCATACCATGTCGGTCAATGGGGATGGTCGCCCATAATTATTTACCTACCAAGCGGTTTACTGCGGGGTTTTGAAGGGGTATGGAGGGGGGAACCCAGGACCAGTTGAGATGCAGTATTGTTCAGCAATGATGATGTTATCCATGGCCAGGATTTGGACTCAGACCACCGGGCTCCCATCCAACGACACGCGCGTCGAGGCACACCTAGCATCATTGTACATAGCGAATAATACACACAATGTTGGAGCGATGTAGCCTCGAGTCACGTGGCTTCGGATTCAATTAAACCCTCTCGGTGTGTCGTGGCACCGACGCTGCCTAAAAAGTGCAAATTATAGCAGAGCCAAAAGCAAATATTTGAAGTGGGCCGTGAAGACAAAAGTCAACTTTACACCGTAGCTATAAGACACAGGGTCCACAAAGAATCGTTTAATACCAATCACACACTGTGTGACTAACATTTAACAGCCGCTTCCACGGCAGCTCACGTGCAGTTTCGGAGTTCCATGAAAATAAACGAATTACTCGCAGTGTCTTTTCAGAGCAACAATACTGAGCGCAGAATTCAAGTACAATAAAAATGTGTTATCTTTGTTGTCAGGCCTTCTTGAAGTGCAACTGCATCTGGAGACGCCGTGCAAAGAGCGGGGAATTTCAAGGGAAGAAGAAGACTTCTGTGCAATGAGCTTTGATGTCGGTGACATGATGATGATGGTGATGTAGGTCGGAGAGGGAAATGGTGAACGTGCGGATGAGGACTCTTGATACAGAGAGCCAGGCATAGACAGAAGTGGAAATGCACTGGTTGGTTACTTACTATGAATTCCTATTATTTTATTCTAAACGTTTTAATTAACTTCCATGTTCATTGAAAATTATTCCCAAAGCAATGATTTGGAAAAGCCATTGAGCGAACAGATTTGGGTTCATGTGAGGAGAGGCAAATTTGGATGGGCATTGGCGATCTAGGAAGCTACTATACCTTACAAGGCTGCTTGCTGACGGTGTGCGTGATTGTCTTTTTTATTTTATGATCACTTCCGAGGATTACATGTTTCACGTAAGATATAAATTCACGCGTCAGTGTGTCATACCGCACAATTTGAAGCTGTAAATTCAAAATCCTGGTTCTGGGTCAACTCGGTCCTTTATCCCTCATGGGTTTGATGAAATGAGTACCATTTTTTGTAAGTCAACAATAGCCACCCTTTGAAGAGAATGGCCTTCACCATAGTAATGTAGAATTTCCACTACTGGATCTGGGCCTCCGCAGGAAAAACACCACCGCCCACTCATTTGATCTGGGAGACCATTCGACTTTGACATGTAGAGTCGGCTACTGCTTATCATCATCATTTTTATCACACCTTTCACGAAAGTCGCACAATGCAAACACAATGATTAATGATCACATGGCTCAGAACTGGCTTTCTGGAAATTTTCTATAGCTTGGGAAAAAAAGCACTACAGTAAAGCGCTTTGATGCAGGTGACAGTCAGGGAAATTCGAACGCGTCCACACTGGCGATGAGGTTTTGAAAGGAGGCTACGTTGGTTAGCGCGAGGTATGCGCGGCGTGTGCGCGGGGGATTTGAGCATCTTAGGAACGCCGCGCTTGTCCCGTGGCAGCGAGGTGAGTGTGAGTGTTGGCAGCAGAGATCAGCCTTCTCAACACTTCAGGTGTATCGGGCAGCTGTGGCCTCCTGCGTAAGGAACACCACTGCACGACGCACACCTCCTCCAAGCACCACCTCGGTCACTCCCGTAATCGTGCGTGCGTGCGTGTGACGGGCCCTTCTTGCGATGCGAAGTATTTGGCGAGTTAAGAATCTGCGAGTGTCATTGTAGCTTTGTAAGAAAATACACCGAGCAGTGGTCGTAAATTATTTCCTTTAGTTTTTTTTACCGTACAGATGCATTTAGCCGAATAATAATGGGGGTGATACAAGTGAAGTTAATTTGCTCACAATCTCGTTTGTCCAGTGGTGGAGAGCAACTCGTTAGGAGCAATGCATTACTTTCAGAATACCAAGAATTAATATTCAATTTTCACGTTGCATTCTGAATACTGTCACTTAGCATTGGCCAGTTGATTACTTTGTATGAAGATTTTCATATTAAAAAAAATCCATAATTACTAAGAAAAAAAACAAGTGTATATAAGGAAATTATTATTTCAAGAGCAAAGGGACAGATGCAGCAGCTGGTCCGCACATATCCTCAACAATCGTAGCAAAGTACCCCCTGAATTTTGATTTAAAGCTTTCGTGACTGCAGGGATTCATATTCTTGGTTCTTTCGGTGAAGTCACGTAGAAGGGAAGTAATAAAATAATATTGTTCTATATTTTATTTATTTTATTGTTTCCCTTCTACGTGACTTTACCGAAAGAACCAAGAACATAAAGTGTCCCCTGGTTACGAGGCTAAATCGGCCGAGTGTAAAGTACTTGTAAACATTATCAAGTAAACAAATTGCGCTACGTTGCAAATGGCAGGCGTGGAATTGTTCTAGCTGAACCCGACCGACGGACATCGTGAAGTGCACACGTGACATTCACGATGCAATTTGTTTTGTATGTTCCAACTTTGCAATGTTTCTTGCTGTATTATTTGACGGGGGGGGGGGTTGACAGAGATCCCCACTTAATGTCTTGTACCAGAGCCCATGCCAATGATGGCACTCCAATCATAATGCTTGACTCACAATAACATGAAATAAATCCTTCCCTAATCATCACCCAATGTTGATTTGAAGCTTTCGTGACTGCAAGAATTACTCTTTGGTTCTGTCGGTGAAGTCACGTAGAAAGAAAATAGATTAAATAACAGTACCACGTTTCGATTGCAACACAAGCAACCGTCATCCGGTAGAACTAAATTTGAGAGAGAGACAAAAACACAGACACAGAGACACACAGACAGACACACAAGCATAGAGAGGCAACACAGAGACACAGAGAGAGAGAGTGACAACATAGACACACAGAGACCCAATGCCTCTGTCGAGGCCTTAAATAGAGAGAGAGAGAGGGGGCAGAGAAAGAGGTGGGTCTGCTGGGGCAGCTGCTGGAGCAGAGAAATTAGCATGTCAATGAATCCACCCAGAAGCGACTGAGGGAAAGAAGATCGAATGGCCCTATGAGAGCCTGGTAAATTTTAGAGACAGAAATAGTTTGAGAAAACAAATTTTAGCAAATCTTTGGAAATGCAATGTAATGCAACACGGAGTCGGCTAACACACAGTTAACGCATAGCCTGGTTGATTATGATCTTCAAAGATTGCTAAAATTAGAAGGTAAGTGTGAAATTTGACGAACAGAGAGAGAGAGAGAGAGAACAACTTACATCCTCCCCGTAGAGATGGTTCAAACTTGATTTGAAGCTGTCGTGACTGCAGGAATCACTGCAGACCCACCTCTCTCTCTCTGCCCCCCCCCATCTCTCTATTTAAGGCCTCGACATAGAGGCATTGGGTCTCTGTGTGTCTATGTTGTGTGTGTCTCTCTGTGTGTCTCTGTGTTGTCTCTCTCTGCTTGTGTGTCTGTCTGTGTGTCTCCGTGTCTGTGTTTTTGTCTCTCTCTCAAATCTAGTTCTACCTGATGACGGTTGCTTGTGTTGCAATCGAAACGTCGTACTCTATTATTTAATTTATTTTCTTTCTACTTGACTTCACCGAAAGAACCAAAGAGCATGACCCAATGGCTGATCATATAATAAGTACCACTTTGTAGGAAACCATCAGTGCAGATCGTGTGCAGATGCTGACCCCAATCACGGAAACGTGGAATTTGCACCACTGGTTCTTAATGGCAATGTGTGCTGTCCCATCGCCCCTTTAAGATGAGAGACGTGCTGATTTTTTCTTGTTCCTTGTGCCGTGTTGCTGTGACCAGCCGGTTATGTGATGCAACCTTGGCATGGAATCGCGGTACCGGTTTGTGTGGCTCCATGTAAGGTGGGGCGACACACGCGCCGCGTCGGAAGCCCGTGTATCACACCTTGACAAATCCTCCCGATCTCGTCACTGCCGCGAACGCATCCTAATCCAAGAGATCCGGCTCTGCTCCACAGAGTCGTGACCAACTCGCAATAAATATTCACTCCAGCAGTCAGGCTCATCGTGCGCCCAGTCGAGGCTTTATAGTGCACACGACACCACGCCCAGACACAAGAGCATTCTCTCAAAATATGTCGGGCACAGACTTGGCACTTACCTGCATATTGGATTCAATGTTATTTAATTCATTTCAGGAGACAAGAAAAACGAACGCGCTTCCCTGCTTTCAGCACAAATATTTAGGAGCTACGAAACAGCGCCATTGTCCATAACATCGCCTATTATATATATGTTTCCTCCGAAGGTCACCGTGTTATTGAGTCATGTTTTGCTGTTTATTTTTGTTCATTGTGCTTGTACGCCATTGACAACGCAGGAGCATCGCCAAATAATGTGCTAAGTATAATGTTTATTTCCCATTCATTGTCTGAAGCAAGCGCATAACAGTTTCGCCTCACTATTATTTTTGCCGCAACTCAATGTGGGATCCCATAATGTTCACCGATGCCACTTTGCCTGTGACATCAGGTTACACGGTAACATTGGTATGAGGGACCACACCCTGTTGATGAGACTTGAGTGAAGCCGTAACTGTGTTCATCACTCAAGTCCTATTTGCTTGTGTAAACAAATGTCACCGGGATGCAATATTCCAGAAGGGACATTGATTACATTTTTTCTGAGCGTTTGCAATTAAAAAAGCTGTAGTCATTGTAAAAATCCACTGGCGATGTACTCCAATATTTTTTAATGAATCTGAAATCTGGAAATCGTGCTTAGATGTAAAATTTCGAACGATCCGAATGTTTTATTTATTTACATGCCTAAATGTGACGTCCTTTCGACAACTAAGCATCGCCCAACGTGGAGACAGTTTGGGGGGTTTGTAGCGGTGTATTTAATTTAACATTACGTATCTCACGCGTGCGCATTTTATATATAAATGCGAAGGCAAAAGTCGGCGTGGCACAAATGAAAAGAGCGCAACAATAAACGCGTGAACAAAAGTGGCCCTCCACTATCTGTATACATAACCCCCCCCCCCCACTTGTTCCTTCATGCGAGAAACATGAATAGAGATGGAGATGGGCGTTGTTGTGGTTAAATTCGCTTCTCCAAGCGGACAGGAGAGCGTAGCTTTGCCCTACGTGTCGGTATAACGCACACCCTGTGCGCTTTCACGGCACTCGTTTTTCATGCTCCAAACGACTGGCAAGGGACCAAAGCGTCAACACGTGGAACGCGAGCGACTGGAAAGTGTGTCCGCTCTCTGCGCAGGAGGAACCTTTCGTGAGCACAAAGAGGGCGCAGAGCGCGGGAGGCTTGCGAGGCCACCGTCGTCACCCACCAGTTGACCTTTATCGGTGCCAAACGTCCAAACGCCCAGAGCCCTCCCTGAAACGTAAGCCTTTCAGACTCGGTGAAGCTTTGCCTGCAACGAACATATGTTGAGGGCATTATTATAGGCATTTTCACCTCGCCCACCGCGATGGTGAACACTGCAATGAAAACGCTCAACTGCACAGCTATGGAACAGGTTATAATAATAATCATCATCATCAAGTGAAGCTGGAAGTGTCTGCATGCGTGATGACCTGGTAACGCTGAGATTCTGAGTTGAAGTCCATGTAGCCATCGGTTATTAAACCTTTTTCTCCATGGGTTTTCGTTGACTTTATTCAATGTATTCCAGCTTTGAGAATTACATATTTTTTTCTAGATTTGAAGCTTTCGTGACTGCAAGGATTCATACTGTTAGGTTTTTTCGGTAAAGTCACATAATATAAATAAAAGAATAGTGATTTATTATTTTATTTATATAATTATTTTTATTATGTTTGTTTGATGGGCATGCGATAAAAAAAAACCATTCTTCGCAGGGCATAGTAAAAGGTCTTCCTATACGGTGGAAAATTAGGCCGATTGAAGTGACGTGATAATTTCACATCATCACATCATCTGCAAGAGCCATTGTCTGAGACAGAGTGATGGGTACACTGCTCACTTAAAGTAGTATTCATTATTATGATACGATGCCTAAACTACTTTTGGAATATAATTAAAATAATAAAATAGAACAGTAATAATCTTAGTTTACAGTACCTGCATGATAATGTGAGCTTTGGCCAATAACCATTTCCATAGGGGGCCCTAAACAAGAGATCGAAGTTCCATATTCCTATAGTGGGGACCAGTACACTCAACGGGATATAATTGTTCACTTAACACAAGGTTGTACCTATATTATTGGTTCTTTCGGTGAAGTCACGTTGAAGGGAAACAATAAAATAATAAAAATATAAAACAATAAAATTCTCACGACGTTTTTCTTGCTGTGGGTTTCACACCTGATGACGATTGCTTGTGTTGCAATCGAAACGTCGTGAGAATTTTATTGTTTAATATTTTTATTATTTTATTGTTTCCCTTCTGCTTGACTTTACCGAAAAAACCAAGAATATGAATCCCTGCAGTCGCAAAAGCTTTAAAGTAAAGGTTGTACCTGTTTTGCGTTGGCCTGTCAGGAATGATGGGCTGAGTCAACCCTTTCACAGAGATTTCAAATCACGATGTTATTTCTTTGTGTCGGCTGCATGATTGAGGGGTTTAGTGTTTTTGTTTTGAAACATTTCTCGTTTTTTGCCAAAACGTTTGAATGTAAATATTTTCTGAATTAAGATAGGGGGGGGGAAGGTTCGGTTAAGTTAACGTCAGGAATCGACATAGCTCAATCATCTCACTGGGATAAGCATAACGATTATCACCTTGTAGGATTTCAACCAAAGTTGCCCCGTGATGAGACTGATCTGTGGAATTTTCACCACCGGCTTAGGGCCACCAATTGAAATGAATTCCACCCCATTGCTCGATTTGAGCCGGGAGACACTCCGCGTCCACATCATAGTCCGTCAAATGCTGGTTGAAAAGTGAATCCGTTCAAACTTTATTTGAAGCTTTCGTGACTGCAGGAATTACTCTTTGGTTCTTGCATTACACTTCCAAATTTTACTAAGTTTGTTTTGTCAAACTTCCGAATTTCTCTCTCTAAATGTTGCCAGGTTTGTTTGTCTATAGGTCAATTAATGATGGGAGTTACTCCAAAATTAAAAGCGATCCTACTAACAGCCTAACGACAAAAACCAACAAGATCATCACGAGTTCGACTTCCCTAATCGAACCAACCAAACGTCCCTCTCTAAAACCCTCGGCTGCTAGACCTCCCAGACTCTATGGTCTTCCCAAGATCCATAAAGAAGGCACCCCGCTACGACCCATCGTGTCGACGATTAACTCCCCTACCTACAAACTAGCCGTTTTCTATCAGATACTCTACTTCCCTTCACAGGCAAGACCTCTTCGGCAGTACTCAACTCAATCCAATTATGGTCAAGGACATGGTACTATCTCCTGATGATATCCTCGTCAGTTTTGATGTAGTATATCTGTTTACCAAAGTTCCAGTGCCTGACACCCTAACAATAATTGAGGACTTGGTCCAACATGGATTGAATTCGGATGTACCTGTGCTGGTTAGGCATTGCCTCAACAACACTTATTTCACCTGGAATGGCACCTTCTACAAACAGAATGAGGGAACCCCTATGGGCTCCCCCTTGTCACCAGTGATAGCCAACATGTCCATGGAAAAGTTTGAATCAGACGCCATCCAGACATCCACCCTGCGTTCTTCCCTGTGGAAGAGGTATGTGGATGACGCTTTCGTCATTTGGCCACATGGCCTTCCAGCATTGAACCACTTCTTGGACCACATAAATTCCAGACATCCATCCATCAGATTCACCATGGAAGTGGAGGAAGATGGCAAACTACCATTCTTAGATATTCTGTTTGAGAGGAGACCTGACAGATCCTTGGGACATTCTGTCTACAGGAAAGCCACCCACACAGATTCCTACTTGAAACCGGATTCCCACCGCCACCCATCTCAAAATAATTCTCTCATCAAAACGCTATACCACAGAGCTCATGGCATTTCTGACCAACACCGCCTGGCCAGTGAATTAAGACATGTGCATCGGGCCCTCAGGATGAACGGATACTCTGAACGCACCATCCGCCAAGCTGTTTCTCCCACCATACAGAAACAGCCACTTGAAACTCCGATCAAAACTGTCACGTTACTATACATAGCAGGCGTGACCAAAAAGATCTCCAAAATTCTAAACAAACATAAGATCCAAGTCCGATTCAGTACAGTACATAAAATCCGTGATCTAATTCCATCTGTGAAGGATGTCATCCCTGACTTGCAATACCCTGGAGTCTATAAACTGAGTTGCAGCTGTGGTGACTGTTACATTGGGGAAACGAAACGTCATGTCTCTGATCGTGTCCGCGAGCACAAGTCAGATTTGAAACACGGCAAAATTGAGTCTTCCACCGTTGCCGATCATTGCTACAACGCGGTGGGCTCTCGTGATATTGTTTTTTCCGAGACTAAGGTGCTCTGCAAACCCTCTGGCTACCATCACAGGTTTGTACACGAAGCCATTCAGATATACAAACACAGACATCATTTCAACCGTGATGATGGGTACAAACTTAGTAATCATTGGAAAGATGTTATCAACCATGCAAAAAAGATTTAACTACACATTGTTGGACCATCTTATCTGACAGGCACTATTTTACTTTACCGAGTGTTAACATCCCTAGCATTTAACAGTACTCTCTTTATTGTCAGCCAACACTGGTATAAACATGGGCATTTTCGTATCTTCTCTATCATGTGCATCCACAGTGACTTGCGCACAAACACGTCCACGCCCATGCCCACGAGTACCCGTGCCCTCTTTTAGCCCCGCCCCCCCCTCCCGATACGTTCCATTCATTGGCTACCACATTCTGATAAGCTCCTCCCCCTCTCCTCCCCCCTTAACTGGTATTTAAGAGCTTGCATCTTGAATCCCTCCCTCACTTTATGCAGCAAATCTGGCTGTGACGGTCCCACCTGATGACGGAGACTTGTGTTGCCTCCGAAACGTCGTGATTTTATTGTTTTATTTTTATACATTTTTATTTAATTTTTTACCTACGTGACTTTACCGAAAGAACTAAGAGTATCAATTTTCTCTCCTCCGGCCGCTCCAATTGACATGCTAATTTCTCTACCCCACCCACCTCTCTCTCTGCCCCCCCCCTCTCTCTATTTAAGGCCTCGACACAGAGGCGTTGTATCTCTGTGTGTCTCTGTTTGTCTCTCTCTGCTTGTGTGTCTGTCTACGTGTCTCCGTGTCTGTGTTTCGTCTCTCTCTCAAAGTTAGCAATCTTTGGAAGAAGGGTGTTGACTGTTGTGTTAGCCGACTCTCTGTGTTGTATTGCATTATATTTCAAATTTTACTCGGTTTGTTTTCTCATTCATTCTTACCTGATGACGGTTGCTTGTGTTGCAATCGAAACGTCGTATTCTATTATTTCATTTATTTTCTTTCTACGTGACTTTACCGAAAGAACCAAAGAGTAAATCCGTTCACCTGATGTAACGTTCCAATATGGCATTACGTGACATTACTTTAGAAAGCTCGCGATATCCGTAACCAGAGTATGTTAAAGGCTTCCAAAGTCACCCTCCGGACACGAATAGCGATTGCAATGATATTGTTGTGGGTATACCAGTGAACAAAACTTGTTGAGTACAATGATGCATGAGTCGCTGGGGTTGCGTAACCTTTTTTTTATATAAGCGTTTTGTTTTTATTGAGAGCACTTTAGGCTGCAAACCGGAATCAAACGGACCTTCGAGTCACAACACGGCACAGCATTTGAGAGCTGATCAGGGCACAGAGAAAAGGTTGAGACGTATTTCGCATTTATGCCGGCCACGAAGTGAACGGCTCGCAGCTGTCGAAATGAAGGGACGTTAAATTGATCGCGTTACAAATGACCATCATCATTATTATCATCATCATCAACCGTCCGAAAAAGGGGACTCACTAGGCGTGGAACACGAGGCCAAAGTTGTCATTAATTCGCAAAAGGTCTCCATTGTCTCGCAACAAACAAATGGAACTTCTCCTTCCGATTGGAATGATCGGATGAGCAATGAAATATACAACTCGTGCACACTGGTCAATTTACGCCGTTTTAGTATATCCACGCATGCCACCGCCGAACTGCGGGCAGACCGGCGGTGGCTCGGTCACCGTGTGGCTCGCGTCGGCCCGACTGCGATAGCTCCGTGGCCCTTGGAAAGCCGCCCTCCATCATCATCATCACGAGACCCGAGCAGTACGCCGGCGAGACGAAGAGCCGCCGCTGAACGCGTCAGTCGCGCAGGGCAGCGGAGAAGCAGTAGAGGAAAAGCCGCAATAAGTTCACGGCAATTAACTGCAGAGGAGCTGCAGCAGGAGTTGTCGTTGAAGTAATACCGCCGTGGAGCTGGTTTAAAGCCGATTCTGAAGATGTGCCGCTGTGGTTGAAGTTTGATTTTGTAAACAGTCGGCGGTGAGTGGAGATAAGTGCGACTCATGGAGAAGATCCGCAAGGAGCAAACACCTACCGCACTGAACTGTGCCAACAAAGTCACTGAGCCGTACTTAGCACGAGCTAAAGAGTGACCAGAGCTCCAAGTCCGTGGACGATCGTCACGGTATCTGTCCAGCTGTCGCATGATGGGCGGAGAGAGAGAGAGAGAGTGCCATGCTGTCTAGGTCCACGAGGAGATCGCGTGTGTCGTCAGAGTTGAGCACCGACAGCACCGACGCTGCTGCGTTGTCGTCAGCGTCAAGGGGGGCCGTCGTTAGTCAAGCTGCCCAGATGCCACTGCTAGCTTGTGGCTCTTTCGCTGCGGCATCGCGCTGTGAGCATCGATGGGGGCCATCGTGCGCGACGACTTCTAGAGGCGACAGAAGACGCCTGCTCGTCGACTGTTGACTTGAGGATTCCAGACTGTGCTGAACTCCCAATCATCGATCAGTATCATAACTACTTCGCGTGGTTGTGATACTTATTGCATATACATTCACTACTTTTGATATTGGATTGTGTTTTTTTTATTATTCATTTCAATACCGGCATAACAGTATTAAGTTGTACCGAACACCGGTTGCATATGAATGACTGCTATTCTGGGTTTTTATTAAAGAAATTATTTGCTTACATCAAAGTGATGTTCCCGTGTGTGTGTGTGTGGATTACCAGTGTGTTCAACCGTCTACGCTTACACTGCATCGTGCACTTTAGGATGCGCTTCTGTGGCCGTCTGGAACGCTCCTCCTTCGATATTAGGAGCCACTGCACCGATGCACTTTCACATTTAGATTAAAACTGAGTTATTTAGAACTGCTTTTTGTGTTTAATTTGTTGTACTTTCCCCGCATCTCCGATTAGTACGGTTGGCTACGTACGGTGCGAAAGAAGTTCAACATACTTACGTACATTCCGTTGTATGCGACACTTCAAACGAATTTTTTTTCAATTGGCTACTGTCATTATTCAACCATGCCCCAGACAACGAAACATCCAAATAAGATACCAATTGGAACGACAATATTGCTCTCATGGGCTAACATAACTGCTGGCAGATTCCCCTGCGGAGGAGGAGAGTGCCCATTTCTCGATGCGTGTCCTCTCATTCCCTGTGCTTAGAGACATATTTGAACAGTCTGGCAACGCCCGCAGATTGTGACTGGTACAGGACAATACAAAGGCCTCTCTGTGTAGTAAGGAGTCTTAGCCGACACCTATGTATTTCCTCAATTTATTTTCCTTTTCAGTTCTACCATTTTTTTTTACATCCTGAATTACAGGCATGAGAGCGACTGTGAAATGTTGGCACAGGTAGCTGCACATATTGTGACACGCAAAAAAAAAACGAGACACTGACAGAGATCCTCCCTTCAGCTTCTCAGACTGTCTGGGGCCAGGACTTTTAGCGAGCTCCTCTTGATGTTGCCCCGACGACACCTCGTGCACGCTCGGCCATCTTTGTCTTCCCAGTGCTGATGTTGATAACATTCAAGTTCGATTTTAGACGCAAGAACTCGGAGGATCGGGACGGGTTCGGATACCAATTAATCAGTGGTAATATTGCACGTATGTTTACAGATTTTAGTCTCTCCGTGTCTCTGTAAAACATACATTTTTGTCCTTCAGCCTATGGGCCTTAAATAGCAATGTTTCGCAGCCGATTATATGTAATGAATTTAATTTAAAACAATTATGCTGGTGTTGTGCATGACCAACAATTGAACCTGAATTACTTTGCTAATACAGTTAACGCGGCCAATATATCCCGTGTAGCCTTATAGACTGCTGGGGCAAGCGCTGACAGCAAGCACAAACGATTATAAAATTGGCCAGAAGCACCTCGGCCGCCTTTGTCTTTCCAGTGGGGATGTGGAAACTCCGTAACCAGGAACTCGATTTAATGCCGAGTTGATCTAGGGGAGGCCCAGGACCTGTTTCAGACATCGCACGCATCCGATTGCTGGGTTCATAGTGCGTCTGTCTGCACGGCGGTCTCACGCACGCAACACGCAGCGGTAACGAAAGCAAACAACCTCCAATAGCGACAGAATTACGCCGTGCTCGAAATTGCTGTTAGCGAGCAGTCATTAAGGAAGAGGGAAACATACACAGGGAGACGATCTGATACACACGGACACAATGTGAGTTGACTTGCAAAGCGAGACACATTTTCTTGCACGCACAGACACACACATACTCACGCGTGCACGCACAGATGCACACACCATTAAACATTTCCTAGGTTGTCCCTGAAATGCTCAGGTATAGGAGGTTGCCGCTGTTGCATGTGTGGACTTAGTGAGTTCAACGTGTGTCTGTCCCATCTGCATGCCTGTTGATGTGTATGTATGTATGTGCAATATATTATAGCCTGTTACAGAATGTCGGAGCAAGTGCTGTTGGCGAGCACCTATTACACTTTGTACAACTAATTTGCCGTGCATGCACGACTATGTTGGTGTTTAGTACGTGCTGTCAATGTTTTGTTTGTTTGTCCATGTACTATCGTGTGCGAGTCTGCCCATGAGGATGTTGGTGCCTGAAAATCAGGAGGACACACTAATAGCCAGGCTATGCGTTAATTGTGTGTTGACCGACCCTCTGTGTTGTATTACATTACATTTCGATATTTTACTAGGTTATTTAATTTTAGTGTGTCCTTCTCCTGATTTTCAGGCTTGCTTGCCGTGCCATCGCATTCGCAGCACCACGTCTGTTGACCACTCATTGATATGCTAATTTTTTCTCTAACCCTCCTCCCTCTCTCTGCCTCCGCCCCCTCTGTCTATTTAAGACCACCACACAGAGACGATCACCCCTCTCTGTTACCTGTGTTGCTCTCGCTATGTATCTTGGTGATATCTGTCTGCTAATATGTCTGTCTATAGTTTTCTGGTTAGATTTTATGTCGCTATTTCATTATACCTGATGATGATTGCTTGTGTTGCAATCGAAACGTCGTATTCTATTATTTAATTTAATTTATTATTTTATCTTTAGACGTGACTTAACCGAAAGAAACAAATAATAATTCCTGCAGTCACGAAAGTTCTAAAATTAAGATTGAACCACTTCTACGGGGAAGTTTTAAGCTTATCTTTTTTCTCTCTCTCTGGCGACTTGTTTTCTCTGCCTGTGTCCTCTCTTTAGATTGTTCACACTTAAATTCTAACTTAGCAATCTTTGAAATACGTAATCAACCAGGCTATGCGTTAATTGTGTGTTGACCGACCCTCTGTGTTGTATTACATTACATTTCGATATTTTACTAGGTTATTTAATTTTAGTGTGTCCTTCTCCTGATTTTCAGGCTTGCTTGCCGTGCCATCGCATTCGCAGCACCACGTCTGTTGACCACTCATTGATATGCTAATTTTTTCTCTAACCCTCCTCCCTCTCTCTGCCTCCGCCCCCTCTGTCTATTTAAGACCACCACACAGAGACGATCACCCCTCTCTGTTACCTGTGTTGCTCTCGCTATGTATCTTGGTGATATCTGTCTGCTAATATGTCTGTCTATAGTTTTCTGGTTAGATTTTATGTCGCTATTTCATTATACCTGATGATGATTGCTTGTGTTGCAATCGAAACGTCGTATTCTATTATTTAATTTAATTTATTATTTTATCTTTAGACGTGACTTAACCGAAAGAAACAAATAATAATTCCTGCAGTCACGAAAGTTCTAAAATTAAGATTGAACCACTTCTACGGGGAAGTTTTAAGCTTATCTTTTTTCTCTCTCTCTGGCGACTTGTTTTCTCTGCCTGTGTCCTCTCTTTAGATTGTTCACACTTAAATTCTAACTTAGCAATCTTTGAAATACGTAATCAACCAGGCTATGCGTTAATTGTGTGTTGACCGACCCTCTGTGTTGTATTACATTACATTTCGATATTTTACTAGGTTATTTAATTTTAGTGTGTCCTTCTCCTGATTTTCAGGCTTGCTTGCCGTGCCATCGCATTCGCAGCACCACGTCTGTTGACCACTCATTGATATGCTAATTTTTTCTCTAACCCTCCTCCCTCTCTCTGCCTCCGCCCCCCTCTGTCTATTTAAGACCACCACACAAAGACGATCACCCCTCTCTGTTACCTGTGTTGCTCTCGCTATGTATCTTGGTGATATCTGTATGCTAATATGTCTGTCTATAGTTTTCTGGTTAGATTTTATGTCGCTATTTCATTATACCTGATGATGATTGCTTGTGTTGCAATCGAAACGTCGTATTCTATTATTTAATTTAATTTATTATTTTATCTTTAGACGTGACTTAACCGAAAGAAACAAATAATAATTTCTGCAGTCACGAAAGTTCTAAAATTAAGATTGAACCACTTCTACGGGGAAGTTTTAAGCTTATCTTTTTTCTCTCTCTCTGGCGACTTGTTTTCTCTGCCTGTGTCCTCTCTTTAGATTGTTCACACTTAAATTCTAACTTAGCAATCTTTGAAATACGTAATCAACCAGGCTATGCGTTAATTGTGTGTTGACCGACCCTCTGTGTTGTATTACATTACATTTCGATATTTTACTAGGTTATTTAATTTTAGTGTGTCCTCCTGATTTTCAGGCTTGCTTGCCGTGCCATCGCATTCGCAGCACCACGTCTGTTGACCACTCATTGATATGCTAATTTTTTTTCTAACCCTCCTCCCTCTCTCTGCCTCCTCCCCCCTCTGTCTATTTAAGACCACCACACAAAGACGATCACCCCTCTCTGTTACCTGTGTTGCTCTCGCTATGTATCTTGGTGATATCTGTCTGCTAATATGTCTGTCTATAGTTTTCTGGTTAGATTTTATGTCGCTATTTCATTATACCTGATGATGATTGCTTGTGTTGCAATCGAAACGTCGTATTCTATTATTTAATTTAATTTATTATTTTATCTTTAGACGTGACTTAACCGAAAGAAACAAATAATAATAATGATGTCCACAGTGGTTGAGTGGTCTAAAATCGTGGCCACTGAGCTGCGTTGGATTCCCTGGCCATGCGCATCATCACCGTCACCGACACGCGATATCTGAACCTGTCCTGTGCCTCTTCGAAGCCGACGCATTGCACTCGAATAACATCATCAGCGCTCGAAAAGACAAAGATGACTGGGTGTGGTATAAGCTACATTACCCACGCTTGTGTCAAGCCAGCCTTGATAGGTGATTTCTAACAGAAATCGCCTCTGGTCTATGTAGGTTAGAGAGGGGATCTTTATTATTAGTTTTGTGTGTGAATGCGAGAAAGAGATTGTGTCGTCATCATGTGTTTTTGTGTGTGTTGACGCGCTGCACTACGAACGCGGCCGAACGAGTTCGATTCCCGCTCACGGCCAACACCGGTGACGATTATCTGAACCGGGTCCTGGGCTTCCCCTAGGTGACTCAGCCTCAAATGAGTACCTGATGTGGTGTGTAAACATCTCCACTTGGGGAAACAAAGATGGTCGGGCTCGGCGCTGGCCACAGATCCCTTTAGTTAACGGCACTTTCCCCAATAGTCTGTTAAGACTCGAGGGAGGCCGGGATCTTTGTCTTTGTTTAAGACAATGTGTGTGTGTGCATGCGAGTGATCGTGATAGCGTGGCGACAGGCCGTGTACTGCTCGAGTGGCTGGGGTTAAGTACAGTTTACGGCACGGGTCGCTCTGCGGTGAAGGCCGGCTCGATTAGCACGGTTGGCTACGTACGGTGCGAAAGAAGTCCAGCACACATAGATATAAGCGTGGGGAAGCACTGGGTGAAGCGGACGATGCTTACTGTGAGAATCCCAGTGGACGGTTTCTGACCCTCTCACCCCTTAAAGACCTTTAGGGTGGTGGGCAAAGCTGCGTAGCCAGGAGTCAGAGCGAATTCATGCCCACGTCGTGGCACGGCAGAGGTGTTCTCTTTTCATCTTATCAGGTAATGCCCACTGAGATATACAGTTATTTTTTAGAAGCGACCCGATAGCCCAAACGAAGTGGCTTATCACGTCGAAATTCATAGCAGCCAAATGCTCTAAACGCGTAATGTTGATTCTAAATGTGGAGGGATAAACCGCAGGACCCGGAGAAAAATCCACGACCCCCTGTATACCGAGCGAGCTAGTTAACATCTCGCCACCGTGGCGCACTGTTGACCACACCTGATCGATGTCCACGTGTGGCCAAGGGATGGATGGATCTCTCTACTCGTCAACCATGTTGTGTATGCTAATTTACTGGCAATGGCTGCTAACTCGGAAAAGTTGTCAAGATGATCAGCCTCTGTACAGGACGCTACTGGGCAGTTGGAGGCAGTCGCCCTCTCTAACAGCGCACGGCCAGGGGCAACGCTCAGAACAACGAGCAGACCGCCAGGCAGGTAAAACACAGTTGACACAGGCGGAGCATCCAACAGCCATCTCGGTCAAATCCATAGCACCTGGATTCGTTTCGTGATCTGCAAGCGACCCCTTCCACATTTCTCACGTCCTCAAAGTGCACCTAGCCTGGCACGTGCCGTGGTAACGTCACCGTCACTTGGTGGTGAATGGCAGTGGTGTTAGTTGTTGTGCTTGTGTATAACAATGTGTGTGTGTACATATGTGTACATATATATGGGGAGCGGAAATGTAGCAGTTAGCGCGCTGCGCTATGAACCCGGTGACCTGCGTTCGATTCCCGCTCACGGCCAACACCGGTGACGATTATCTGAACCGGTCCTGGGCCTCCCCAAGGTCGACTCAGCCTCAAATGAGTACCTGGTGCGGTGTGTAAATATTGCAACTGGGGAGACAAAGGCGGTCAGGTGTGGTGCTGGCCACCTACTCGTGTGCCGTGCTGGCCTTTATAGGTGCTTGCTAACAGCACTTGCCCCTACAGTGTGTTACAGGCTATACGGGGGAACTTTGTCTTTGTACACATATATACGAGGACAAAGATCCCCCCTGTAGCCTTAATCGGCTGGCGTCATATCGGGGAAGACATTGACACATTTCAGGTTCTCCTCTTGTGAGGACACCTTTCGGATCTTGAGCAATATCTGAACCGCACCTGGGCGGACCCCTCTCCCCACCACCCTTGGACCCGCACAGACGATTGACCAAGGGCTGAATATTGCATGCTTTATATTTCGATTTAAAGCTTTCGTGACTGCATGGATTCATATTCGTGGTTCTTTCGGTAAAGTCACGTAGAAGGGAAATAATAAAAGAATAAAAATAAAAATATAATGAAATAAAATTTATCACGACGTTTCGGCATTACTCGCGCAACGCAACACAGCCCTGTTCTTCACCTGAGGACGGCTGCTTGCGTTGTGGCCGAAACGTCGTGATAATTTTATCTTATAATGTTTTATTTTTCATTATTTTATTATTTCCCTTCTACGTGACTTTACCGAAATAACCAAGAATATTGCATGCTGTACTCTACACACCCTTTTATACGAGTCAAAGTGTCTGCTCTTTGTCATGTCATTAGCACGGTTGACTACGCACGGTGCGAAAGAAGTTCAACATTGTCTCTCCCGATTAAGAAACAAAGGATACGCTGACGCAAGATTGGCTCGCGACAAACAATGCACACGTGCGTACTTAGTTGTCATGTTACTTTTTTGTAAGGGGCCGTCCATAAATGACGTCACGCGATTTTGGACGATTTTTGACCCCACCCCCCTTCGTCACACGGCGTCACAAAAAGTGAGACCCCCCCTCAAATATGACGTCACAAAGCTCTGCCCCCCCCTCCCCCCAAAAAATAAAACATGCTTCAAATCGCTTTGAACTATTGTCATTGTAGTGCGTATTTAATGTGGCGCTGCACTGTGATGTTGTAGGAAAAAACATTTATCAAAAAGTCTATTTAATTAAGTAGAACGTGTTGTCTATATTTATTTAAAGTTACGCATTTTGATGTGACGTCACATTTCTCAACCCCCCCATCGTCACAAATGTTTGACCCCTCCCCCCCCCTAGGTGCGTGACGTCATTTATGGACGGCCCCTAAGGAGTTGTGAGCTCAAGCCAAGGCAGTCACAACGTTGTTTCGAGTGAACAGGTCGATACGGAGGCAACTTGCACGAAGGACCTTTTAGGATTAAGTTCACTGTTAGTAAATACACGCGTTACTCGCGCACCGCACAATTACCATGAGATTCAGAGGCGCGGGGAACCACGGGCAAGCGGTTAAAGGCAAACCGGAACCGGCGCCAACAATTTCCCAAGCTCTATGGCCCTATACCTGGATATCTGGCCAACTCCATCAATGCGTGTTTCGCACACGTGGAAGGAAACTGAAGTAGCCGGTGAAAACTCCCGCGCGCGAGGTTGGGGGGGGGTATCACTCAATCCCCCATACAGATGGAAATTAATCCGCTAAATGTCACATACTCGAAGAATACGCTGGACATCCTTATAATTGTGATGTTTTTTTTGTTCGTGGCCGATAGAAACTTGGAGATACATATTTGCAATTGTGGCATAGCCTTGGATTACTCGATCATACTGCTCATCGACATTTCGAGGCATTCTATCTACTGCTGGATGAAGGCCTCCCCATGCCGTCATCATTCCTCAACATATCCTGCAAGAACGCGATCCACCTCACCCCTGCGCACGAACCGATTGCATTGCTATTGCTCCATCACTGCACATTGGAGACGTGACATCCACTTGAAGAAAGGAGCGCATGGGTAGGACACATCGCAATAAGGGACGATGCTCGATGGACAAGACGGGTGACAGAATAGCAGGCAAAGGAGGGGAATGCACTCGTTAGTTTAATACTCGTGTTGAGTATTCTGCATTGGGATATATTAGAGTGCCTATCGAATCCACGCATATAAGAGGGGAGAGCACTTACGTTCTGCACAATTGTCAGAAACAAAAAACCGAGTTGCTGTCCTGCCTCCTACTGATATATTGTTACACCATTAATAAACCATACACGTTGACGTTTCAACTTCCGTATTTTGCAGTTCTCTGTGTGCCGAATGCTTTTGATGTGCGTTTGTGTTGCACATAATAGGGTAATGTAGGGCCAGTATTTATGTGGGGTATATTTATGCTCACTTATTCAATTAAATATTGATGACTCGTGATAATTGTTGAATTATTAATGACTCACGCATTTATGACCCTTGACATGTTTTGAAAATTGCCACTACTGTTTAGACGGTGATATTTAAAACAGCTGCAACGTTTCCCTTTATGAAATGTATTAACTTAGTGCAAGATAGAAAAATGGCAAAACTATATAATATTCAGTAAACTTGTCTTGTACCAATGTTGCCTAATGTACACGTGAATCCCATTTGTCCCTCCACTGCTGAACGAGGCCTTCCCCGCGCCGTACATGCAGGGAGGGTTAGTTGACCATACTTCACGACGCCGGTCAATGCTGGTTGAAGGTGGGGAGCACAGAACAATTGATTTTTGCTGCACTGCGCTCTCTCCTGTCCACAATGCTTACTACAGCCATTTTTTGCGCTTGATAGTCCATCACTATCGAGGCTCAAACCCGACGCAGCTTCCGAGATCCGATGTGAACATTTTAGAGTGATTTTGGTCACAGGCGTTTCCCAAGAGCGTAAGTTTTAACATCGCAAACCCACACCGGTTTCCATTTATTTGAGGGTCATCAGCAGGGTGTGGCCAGCTAATCCATTGCCACCGAGTAACCTAATGTTAGAGGAAAAAGGAATTCATCAACACTACTATCTATTAAAAACATAATCAAATAATTATGCCCATGGGCATTTGGAACTGTTCATATGTATAACACGTAGGCTGTTCATATGTATAACACGTAGGCTTTCGCGACCAATATTAGTCATAATAAACGTTTTTGGGTTAGATCGCGTTATTTATAAATGTGTCGTAACCCTCCACCACCCGACACGGCAAATCAGCAAAAAAAGTGTCACGTGAACTATTTAGTCTTTTGTCAACGTGACACTTTTTTTGCTGATTGGCCGTGTCGGGTGGTGGAGGGTTATGACACATTTATAAATACCGCGATCTAACCCAAACACGTTTATTATGTTCATATGTAGCCCAACAACGTAAAGTGGTCTCCCTCTGCTCTCAAGAAGGCCTTTGCCTGGAACGTCAGACTAGTATTACGTTCTGTATTAGGGCAGGGTTAATAACACATTTGTTTTGTACGAAACAATGTTGTCTGAACAAATTGTAGGGAAATATATTCACGCACAGAAATTAAGTTTCTATAATTGGAAAAGGAAAATAAAATGTATTCAAGAAACAATGGCACTTCCAGATCATTGTAGGGAAGCAGTTTTTATAATATACTGGGGGGAAACCCCATTCTCTCTGGTGTAAACTTGATTTGAGTCTCTTCAGCAATTATCAATTGCAGCCCTATGTCAATCCACCGCTGTTTGAAGGCCATGCTGTATCGATAACACTATGTAACACAATTATTGATCCAGGGTAGCAAGTGTTGTTTCGTAATTGCTCATGCCTAAAAAGTATAGAAAATGGCTATTATTCCCCATAAAACTTTGCTTTTGTGACCACGAAAGTGATATTTTGAAATTTACCTATTTTCAATGAGAAAACGGGCGAATTTGTGTCTTTTCGTTCACATAAAGTCAGAAAAAACAACATATGAATCAAAATTAACATGTATTTATACTAAAGTAATACAAAAATTAGGACAAAAGATTTAGAAGTGAGTAGTTTACTGTAAAACACTTTCACGAATCAGCCCCCAAATGTAGTTTCCCATCATGTTCTCGTTATACTGTCCTTGGTAGCGGCGTTCAAAGTCCAGTATATCCTGGTGGAAGCGCTCGCCTTGCTCCTCCGAGTACGCTCCCATGTTCTCCTTGAATTTATCAAGATGAGCATCAAGGATATGGACTTTGAGGGATATCCTATAGCTCATTGTGCCGTCGTTCTTCACCAGAGTCTTAACCAGCTCCACATAGTGTTTGACCTTGTGATTGCCCAGGAAGCCACGAACCACTGCGACAAAGCTGTTCCAAGCCGTTTATCCTTATTGGTGAGCTTCTTGGGGAATTCATTGCACTCCATGATCTTCTTTATCTGTGGTCCGACGAAGACACCGGCTTTGTCCTTTGCCTCAGACAGCTTAGGGAAGAAGTCTTGAAGGTACTTGAAGGCTGCTGACTCCTTATCTACAGCTCTGACAAATTGTTTCATAAGGCTCAATTTGATGTGCAGTGGTGGCATCAGCACCTTCCGGGGGTCCACCAGTGGCTCCCACTTGACGTTGTTCCTCCCCACAGAGAACTCGGTCCGCTGTGGCCAGTCCCGCCTGTGGTAGTGCGCCTTGGTGTCTAAATCTTTTGTAATCATTAGTGTATTACTTTAGTATAAATACTTGTTAATTTTGATTAACATGTTGTTTTTTCTGCTTTTATGTGAACGAAAAGACACAAATTCGCACGTTTTCTCATTGAAAATAGGTACATTTCAAAATATCACTTTTACAAAAGTAAAGTTTGTTGTGAATAATAGCCATTTTCTGTACTTTTGAGGCATAAACAATTAGGAAATAACACTTACTACCCAGGAACAAAACACATTTTGTTACACAGTGTAATGAGGGTTGATTGAACATTCTTCAACTACACTGGTCAGTCCGGGTTGATGAAGGGAAGTACCCAGGACCAGTTGAGTCTCATCAGCAGTGAGTAAAACAGTAGATCTGTAGGGGAAAAACAACAGAATGTGTCTAAATAATCAGTCAAAAAAAATGTGTGTTTGTGAGTTACAAACGCAGACATTGCCAGAGTCAATAAACGGGCACTGCATTCCACAGCGAAGACCTCTCGGGATTCCAGATGAGTGGATGATTAACACGCGCCTAAAATCCCCAGCGAGTACTCATCACATCCCATTGTTAGGTGCTGCTTTGAACTGCCACGCCCGGGAGTACAGCAGTGGCGGCAGCAGTTAGCGCACGGTGAACCTGATCCTCTAGGTTCGATACCCGGTCGCGGCTAATATCAACAACGGCGAGTGAAATCAGAACGGGTCCTGGGTCCGTCCCCCCGCCCCCCCGCCCCCCTGTTCACCAACCCGCACTAGGCAGCGTAGTGAAGTACGGTCAACATAAAAAAACAATGACCGAGACGGCGTGGGGAGGCCTTCATCCAGCAATGGATTGAAAAAGGTCCCATTTTGTTCGTGATTAACGCGTGAGTGCGTCTCATTACACCCGTTCATTCATATCATTTCAGTTCATTTATTAGGTATAGCCCTGTGAGCCATTCGGCTCTTGAATCGGGTGCAACCGTAACAAACAAAAACATGAACAAGAAAACATCTTAAAGTGACTACACGCAACAGAAAAATCCAGCAAAAAACAGCAAAGTCTTCCAGAAAAAGCACCGCATATCAATGCTGGGTGCAAAAATCCCAGTGGGATGCAAGTCCACGCGTCTTGTGTGAAATTGCACAATTCTATTCTTCCCAATAATGTGCCAGTTCATAAATTTCCCTCATCGCCGTCTTCTGAACTAACACGCCAAAAGCTCGCCACAGTGAACCCTGTGTCCAGCACAAATTGGCCCAGGATTGTTAAAAATTGCTTTCCTCGGTTGTTATTGTCAGGCACTGTCGCACACGACAGTCATCGATACGTGGAGTCGGCAGGACGGTGAAATCTCATCGTGTGTAAGAGATACTCACCTACAGGGCTGCGAGTGGCCAGAGTCAGGCAGTAGAGCAAATAGGTTACTGACCCGTAAGCGATAATCTCTAGAATTTCTCCTCGTCAGAATGGTCACAAAAAAATACTCGAGATAGATTTCGCCGAACATCCTCAGTTGGACTCTGCTGGACGACGGAAACGTGATTTATTATCCTCTTAGTTTATGACACCTTGATGCAGATGAAAGTTGTCATTGCTAAAACCTACGCCAAGTGTGTGTGTGTGGAGCTAGAAAATATTGTTTTCAGTGCTTGAATGTTGCCACTGGCTACATATTACCAGATATAATCCTCTCTGAGCCCCTATTCATTATTTATGTTGTTTGTGTTTGTGCACGGCTGCCAATGTGACTGCAACACAGACTAATGTCAGTCATTTATATAATCAGATCTTTGAGATTAAATGTCTCCTTTTTTTTGAAGAGCTATCCAGGGTGAACAATAAACCCCTCGGCTAATAACAATAACAATTCCAATTCCAAATCAGAGTAGAGTAAAATATAACACAAAGGATGAAACCGAAATAGTTTCTTAGCGCGTCATTCTGCCTACTTCAGCAGTTTGTTCTTGCTGTGGTTGTCCCACCTGATGACGATTGCTTGTGTGGCGATCGAAACGTCGTGATCTATTATTTTTTATACCTACGTGACTTTACCAAAAAAACCAAAGAGTATGGATCCTTGCAGTCACGAAAACTTCAAATCTAGAAATTGACTATTGCTGCTGCGGCAGCATATTTCAGAAGAGTATTTAATATAACTACTTCTGCCCAGGGGCATCCACCAGCTGGAGCGCCTCCAGAGATTAAGTGAAAAGGTTATTTCACTTGTGAATGCTCAATTTTATTTGCTGTTAGCCTTGTAAAAAATAAATTGTTATTTTTCTTTAACTTTGTTTTCCTTTTCAATATATTACTGGGGGGCCTCGCTGTACTTGTGTAATGCGAGCAAGGATTGAGGGTGGGCGGAGTCTGGGTCACGTGGGGAGTGGGTGGAGTTAGGGTCACGTGGGGGAGAGGATTTAGGGAGAGAACCGGAAGGGGAAGAGGGAGTTGAGACGGAGTGAAACACGAGGAGGCCCGACAGCCATCGGTGTCAGACGAAGAGAGCTAACGGGGCAGTGAGAGGCTAGCTGTGAAAGGGGCAGCAGTGACGCTAGACAGCGGGGCAGCGGTGTGGCTGCAAGAATTGCCTGACGGAGCAGCAGGGAGATTGCATATTGGAGCAGCAGGGAGACTGCATAACGGAGCAGCCGAGGGCTGTGGAGAGGTCGTCGAGCGGGACGCGGGCCTGAGCGAGACGCCGTGGTATCGAGATTCTATGAACTCAATAAAGGACAACGGAGATCGACATCTGAGAGAGAGTCCTTTATTACATTGGTGTCAGAAGTGAAACGGCATGTCAAAACAGCTCAGGAGGAACACCGTCCCTGCACCATCTTCGGCAACATCTTCCGACGACGACCTCCCTCCAGCGGTGGCGCTACCCACGATGGAGGAGGAAAGCGGAGCGGGGACGAGCGGGGTTCCAGCTGTGCAGGACGTGGCCGCCTTGGTGGGCCCACCCACGCGACTGGACGCTGAGGACGGATGGCGACAGGTGGCGGCGCAACTGGAGGCGCTGAAGACGGTGTTGGCGCAATTGTGCGTCCTCGTGACGCCGGCGACGACTTTGGGGAGGCCCGGTGAGGAACAACGGGCCGGGGCCTTGCCGTCGTTATCAGCCCTCTCGACCACGCGGCACGAAGATGCCATCTTGGGCGTGGCCGAGGAAGAACGGCGGGAAGCCGCCATCTCGCGCCTTCCGCCGCGGGAAGCCGCCATCTTGCACACGTTGTGGAGCGACGCCATCTTGTCGCTGCCGCGCGTGTCACCATCGGAGGAGGACGGAGGAGCAAGAACCCGCAGCCGTCATTTAACAACGGTCAAAGAATTCTCAATCGGCGGCGATTGGAGCGCATTCGCCTGCCGTTTTCAAGCGGCCGTACGCTCCGCCAAATGGACGGACGCGGAGGCCCTGGAAGTCTTACCAACACTTCTCGACGACGAGTCCGTCCGGTTCTTCCGCTCCATCAAGGCCGACAAGAAGAAGACGCTGCAGGGTGTCTTCGAGGAGATGGCGGATGCGTACGAGCCTCCGGACGACGCCCATCGGAGATTTGTTCAGCGCCAATGGGCGCCTGATGAATCGCCGGTGGCCTTCAGAGGCGCAGTTCTGGAACTGGCGATGGCGGCATACCCCGAGCCCCTCGTGTTGGGCAAAATGCTCCAATTATCTAGAGACCTGGAGATCCCCATGCCGGTGTGCAGCCATGATAAATTGACGTCCCGTGCTGTGGCTAAGTGCTTGGACGCTCAATTTAATCTACCGACGCTGGAAGCAGGTGTCAGCTTGGACGGGGGGGCCCGTCGTTGAAGGCGGTGCTACGGGGTGGGATCCTACGAAGGCGATCTACGTTCTTGACGACAAGGGTCCGCAGGAGTTGACGGCCGCCTCCGCCCAGTGGCCTGCTCGGGGGGGGACGGGGCCGAGGTCTGGGCCGCCGGCGCGGGAGCGTCGGGACAGGGGGGGTGCCGCGCGTCGGAACGACATGGAGTGTTTCCGCTGCGGCCGTAAGGGCCACTTCGCCAGGGACTGTTGGGCTCGCATCCCGGGGCCGCCCCAGCAGGAGGCCTCGACCACGGACGTCGCGCGAAAAGACCCACCAGGACAGGCAAGTCGGTGCGCACCAGACACCTGGCAAGGCCTGTCACCTCATGCATCACCATCGCCGCGCGGTCCGTGTGTCGTTAACAACAAGGTGCCTCCGGTTGACCCATGTCGCTCGCTGACGCAATGGCGCCGATTGGCACGGAGGGTAGTTGCGGCCGTTACGGGGTCGTCCACGGTACCGGGTTCCATTCAAGGGGTCGAGGTGCGGATTTTGGTGGACTCCGGTGCGTCCGTGACCATTATTTCGGATGTCATTTTCCATCTTTTGGGCATTCCGCCAGGGAGAATGCGAGCGGTTTATGATTCATGCATAGCGGCGAACGGGGGAAGTATGGGCATTGTGGGCCAGGTGGACGCCAACATATCCATTGGGGGGGTGTCGGCTTCAGGGACCGTGTTGATCTCTAGGTCCCTCACGGTACCCTGTTTGTTGGGGACTGATTTCCTGGCAAAAATGCCCATTCAAATAAGGATTGATCAAAACTGCATTGAATTACCAGGGGGGCGCAAAATTTCGTTCCTACCGTCGCCATGGGGCCGGCCTGCCCCTGTTTGCCAGGTGCAGGCGCTGTCCAAGGTATCTGTTGACATTCCACCTGGTTCGCAGATGCTTATCCCGTTGAGATATCGGAAGCCAGTACCTGGCGTTGAGGGAGCGGCGGGGGTTCTGTTATCACCGTCCACGGCTATAACAGGCGGCTCAGCGCTGGTTGGGGCACAAACAATTGTCCGGCCGGGCCAGCCCCCGTTCTTACAGGTGCTAAATAGGAGTGCAGAGAATGTCAGTGTCCCGGCCAGAACGGTTGTGGCTCACGCCACGACCGCGTTCACGACCCATGACAACTGGGTCCGCCGGGACATGGTAGGGGGGGTTTTGGGGCCAACGGGGCAGGATGACCGTTGGGTTGCCGAGTTATGCGGGGAGAATTCATGCCTGACCAGAGAGCAACGGTCCGCGCTTCGCGCGCTGTTGCTAAGTTATTCCGACGTGTTCAGCTCGGATGATTTTGACTTGGGACGCACCTCCCTGCTTTCCCACCACATTGATACGGGGGATGCCGCTCCGATTCGGTTGAACTCGCATCGGTTGAGCCCGACGGAGCGGGATCAGGTTCGTGGGGCAGTGGAGGACATGCTAGCCGCTGACATTATATCCCTGTCTAACAGTCCATGGGGCGCGCCGGTAGTCCTTGTGTAGTGACATAAGAAGGGAGGGGCTGCTGGGGGCTCTGGGTTCCCGGGCGGGTCCAGACGCTTAAGCGGCCCCTCCCTTCTTATGTTACTACACTTGTGAAGAAGAAGGATGGGAAACTGCGATTTTGCGTCGATTTTCGGAAATTGAATAAGGTGTCCGTCGCAGACGCGTACCCACTTCCGCGTATGGATGATTCCCTCGATGCCTTGTCTGGGGCGAAGTTTTTTTCAACATTGGATCTCTCTTCGGGATTCTGGCAGCTTCCCCTTGATGAGTCCTCGAGGGAAAAGACGGGTTTTCGCACGCCGCAGGGACTGTTTCAGTTTAATTGCCTTCCGATGGGCTTGAATGCGGCTCCCGCCACTTTTCAGCGGTTGATGGAGCTGGTGTTAACGGGTCTGCAGTGAGAGACATGTTTGATTTATTTAGACAATGTCATCGTCTTTAGCCGCACATTTGACGAACATTTGCAGAGATTGGAGACGGTTTTTGCTAGGATGCGCTCCGCAAATTAAAAATTCTAACCGAAAAAGTGTCACCTACTGCAACGATCTGTGCGTTATTTGGGACACATAGTCAGTGCGGACGGGGTGGCCACGGACCCGGAGAAGACGGCGTGCGTCCGCAACTGGCCAACCCCGGCCTCGGTTGGGGACGTACGTCGCTTCTTGGGGTTCGCCTCATACTATCGCAGGTTCGTCCCGAACTTTGCTATGATCGCTAGGCCCTTGCACCTCCTTATGGGTAAAGGTCGGAGGTTCAGTTGGGGTCCGCCGGAGGAAGCGGCGTTTCAGGGCCTACGCGATCGGTTGGCGACAGCGCCGACATTGGACTATCCGGATTTTGATCGACCTTTTATTCTGGATACGGACGCTAGTGACACTGGGATTGGGGCCGTTCTGTCACAGTCCAAGGGCGGGGTGGAAGTGTGGTAGCCTACGGTAGCCGTGTACTGTCCCCGACAGAAACCCGCTACTGCGTCACCTGCCGCGAATTATTGGCTATTGTCTATTTTCTCCGCCAATATCGGCCGTATCTTTACGGCCGGTCATTTATTGTGCGCATGGATCATGCGGCTCTGCAATATGCCCTGAGGGTTGATCGTGCCAGTTGGCCAGATGGTTGGAGACCCTGCAGGAATTTTCCTTCGACATACAATATCGGAAGGGGTCGCGTCACGCGAATGCGGACGCACTCTCCAGATTACCGCAGGGGTCCCCTTGCGCTTGCGCGTTGGGTACGAATAGGTGTACGCCGGTTCAGCTATCCCCTCGGCCTGTCGTGTCAGCTGTCGAGGTGCCTGGGGCTCCGGTGTGCCCAGGACCGGCCGATGGAGTTCTGAACCTGCCGCCCTCGGTATGGATTCGCGAACAATTGCTTGACGACTCGTTGGGGGCTTTACGGAGTCAGGCTGCGAAGGGAGCGGGGAGATTGCTGTCCGGTGGGACGCCGGGGGCCACTCTCCGGGATGGAGAGAGGGATTGCATGACCGCTGGCGTCTGGTAGTATCGTCGTCGCTTCGGTACGAATTGATTCGGACTCTGCACGGCGACACTTTATTACATCTCGGGGTGCAGAAGACTTTGTTAACATTGCAGCGAGACTACTTCTGGCACGGCATGACGACCGATGTCGTCGGACACATTCGGGCGTGTCCCGAGTGTGCCCGGCGGAAGCCGCCTAAAAACCCTTACGTGCCGCCGGTGCAGTCTATACAAGTGTCTCGAATCAACGAGTTGGTGGCGCTGGATATTTTGGGACCTTTATTGCCATCCGCTAGGGGTAATAAATATTTGCTGGTCGGGGTGGAATATCTTTCCCGCTGGCCGATGGCTTGGCCCTTGCCCGACCAGTCGGTGGCGTCTATCACGGACGCCTTCCTATTTGGATATGTGATGGACAAAGGGGCGCCGGAGAGGCTACTCACGGATCAGGGGCGACATTTTTCTTCCAAATTGTTGGCGGAAGTGTGCGCTGCTCTGGGAACCAAGAAGGTTCGTACGTCTCCTTACCACCCGCAGACGAATGGCATGGTGGAACGCCTTAATCGGACGCTGTCGGCCATGCTATGTCACACGGTTGACGAGAAACAAGCTGATTGGGACTTGCATATACCTGGGGTACTCTCCGCGTATCAGATGACGCCTCATGCGTCCACTGGGTATTCTCCATTTTTTCTCATGTACGGCCGCGAGAATGTGCCGCCGGTGGAAGTACAGCTGAGTACGGGGGCGAAGGGTCCTGTTAAACCTCTCCCCGAATACATTCAGGACACGGTTCGATGCGTCGCCGAGGCACGGGAGGGGGCCCAGTTGGCTACTGCCAAGACTCAGGCGCGAAACGAGCGTTGCGCCCGGCGCTCGACCGGTACATACCCCTGGCGAGTGGGGGACATGGCATGGCTGCACTGCCCGCAGGTGCGGCCGGGGACCTCCCCTAAGCTTCACAAACCATGGCAGGGGCCGGTTAAGCTTATTGAAGTCCCTTACCCGCAATCCGCACGGATTCGGTTCGGATCGCGGCACTGGAACGTTCATACGTCTAGGCTGAAGCCCTACGTGGCCCCGCGGACGGATGCGTCATCCCCTGATGTTGCCTTGCCGGTGTCTGTTGCGCCCGACGCACCTCTGTCCTTGCCTGTTGACTCTGCAAGCGCGCCTGTCGTGCCTTCTACAGATGAACCAGCCGTGACGCAGGTGGATGTGGCGAATCCTGCTCTGGGTGGGCCTACCATGGCGACGGGGCCACTTGGCCCCGCTGCCCTTCCAACCCCACCACAGACACGGTTGCCAGAGACCCCGGACTTGGGTCTCCCTGGGGAACGGGACCTTGGTGTTGACGGGCCTCCAACAGCGGCGGGCGGTTCTACTCCCGTCGATCTTAAGACCCCGTCGCGTTCTCGGTCCGTGGGGGGACCGCCGCCCGTTCGGGACGGTCCGGCGACCCGCACGCGTTCCAAATCCCTTTCTTTTCGTTGATTGTTATTGTTCTTGTTGTTCTTGTTATCGTTCTTATATTCTCCGTTGTCCAGTGATGCCAGATGGTTCCAATATTGCTCGCATTATTTTCTTGTAATTATTGCAGCCGAGGACGGCTGGGTTTTCATTAGGGGGGGGGTCGTGTAATGCGAGCAAGGATTGAGGGGGGGCGGAGTCTGGGTCACGTGGGGAGTGGGTGGAGTTAGGGTCACGTGGGGGAGAGGATTTAGGGAGAGAACCGGAAGGGGAAGAGGGAGTTGAGACGGAGTGAAACACGAGGAGGCCACGCTGGGCAAGACGGAGAGAGTGGCGCGGTCGCCACACGGTGGGAGACGTCGACACCGACAGCCATCGGTGTCAGATGAAGATAGCTAACGGGGCAGTGAGAGGCTAGCTGTGAAAGGGGCAGAAGTGACGCTAGACAGCGGGGCAGCGGTGTGGCTGCAAGGATTGCCTGATGGAGCAGCAGGGAGACTGCATATTGGAGCAGCAGGGAGACTGCATAACGGAGCAGCCGAGGGCTGTGGAGAGGTCGTCGAGCGGGATGCGGGCCTGAGCGAGACGCCGTGGTATCGAGATTCTACGAACCCAATAAAGGACAACGGAGATCGACATCTGAGAGAGAGTCCTTCATTACACTTGTAGCCCCGGGGGCCTACAAACGCTTAATTCGGCCCTGCTTCTGACCGTGTTGATGCGCTCACGTGTTGCCCGCAGACACAAATCAACAAAGCACTCCACGTGCGTGCGTGCCTGGGAAGCGGAATGACGCAAACAGCCCCCCCGCCCCCCCGCCGCCCCGCCGCGTTCGGCGGAGGAGTAACCCGGGCGCCTGGCTACACATTTCCCCCGGTGCCTCTTATGCACGTGACATTGTCTCTGTGGAATGCAGTCGGGCGAAGAGGACTAATTTTTGCGGGGACAGCTGCTATAAAATAAACACCGTCTTCATTTCCATATGGGGGGGGGGTGGGGTGGGGGGTAAGCGGAGCCGATGGGGTAATTGACGTGAGTCCGGGGCAGACAAACGTGAGGCTGCGCAGCTCCGCGTGTGGTCGGGATGGGGATCGGCCGGAGCGCCTTCATCATCTGATCACACGCGCACGTGGACACGCGCGCGCACGTGTACACATGCAGAGATTCCCCCTATAGCATTAACAGTCTATTGGGACAAGTGCTGTTAGCGAGCACCGATGAAGACCAGCACATCACACGAGGAAGTGGGTGGTCAGCACCACGTCCGGTCGTCTTTGTCTCTCCCGAACTGACGTGTACACACAGGTCCTCCAGTAAGTCTGCGTCGACCTACTGGAGGCTCGATACATGGTTCGCACGACGCGAGCCGGGGAGCTCTTACGCGTGGTTGGGATCGGAGCGCAATGCGCAAACCGCCATCGTCAGATGCCGAGTCGAACTCAACGTAAATATTTCGAAGTATTTTTTTTTTATCGTTTAAACCACTATTTTGATAATCTTTAATTGTATTATTTTAAGTCTTAATTTTTTAACACATTTCATAATCTACATCTTTTGTTTCGCATCATTTCATACTGATCACTGTAACTATTTCCTCCAGGAAAGCCTTTACCGAGCCGACACATATATTCGTGTTATCGGCGTCATGTCGCGCACGAGGTGAACACGTTTTCATTTGGAACGCTCGCAGAAAGCAGTGCATCACCCGGCGTTGGAGGTCACTTCCCGAAGCCTCGTATTCGATTCCAACCGATGAATCGGTAACGATGCATCGATTCATCCGTTGTAATCAATGTTTCAGCCTCACGCTGCGTGCATCGAATCACGCGCGTGACGAGCGAACGACGACGCTTTGATTCGTCTGCCCCTCTAGGATGCACGTGACCTGCAGCCGCGAGCGACCGCTGCATTCAACGCATTGGCTTAAAAAAAAAATATCGATGCAGTATTTGAGTTGGGACTGCGACTCTGCGGTACGCAGTCGTTGCGTGCGGAATCTCCTGGGTTCTCTATGCCTTGGGATGCTTTCCGAACGCGGAGACATCTGTGTAAGAATTCTAGATTTGAAGCTTTCGTGACTGCAAGGATTCATACTCGTTGGTTTTTTCGGTAAAGTCACGTAGTTTAAAAGAGAACAAATACATTAAATCACGACGTTTCGGAGGCAACACAAGCTTCCGTCTTCAGGTAAAACCGTCACAGCTACATTTCTGTATCAAATGTCTGTATCACTTGATACAGAGTATATGTGTAAGAGTCGGAGCAACGCGCGGGCGTGTTATCCTGGGCATCTCCTAGTTCGACTCGGCATTAATTGAGTGAGAGTGCCCGTCGCGGTGTGTGAACATCAACACAGAAGATACAAAGGCGGTCGGGCGTGCTTCTAGGGCTGCACAACCCACCCCACCGTGACCCTACCAATCTTAAAGAGGCGCCTTCTCACAGCACTTGCACCATCAGTCTGTTACGTCTATAGCGGGGGGGTGGGGTGTTGTATGCGTGTTTGTGTGAGTTCGCCTACTCCGACATGCTCAGAGTTGTGTAGCAGGTTTGGCTCATCACACACCCAACCAATGCGCTTCTCTGCCAAGTGCAACACTACCGTCACTCTGGTCGTACTAATTATAATGGTCGGATATGAAGTTGGGCAGAGTCCAGCTCTGCTGGATTTGGAGTGGGATGCACGTGGCCTTCTCGCGTGGGGTAATGGATATTCGGCATCACGGATGAAAAACAAATATCAAGGCAACGTCTTGTTGATGATGGTTCAGACACACAAACAAGTTGTTTTTTTATATATATGAAAGCCTCACTCTCCACTTCAATAATTGGCTCTGGATTAACGTCAAAAGTTAGTGCACCGCGCTTGCGAACCCGGACAACTGACTTCGATTCGCGACCACGGCTAACATCAGTGGCCAGTTCTATACGAACCGGTCCTGCCCCCCCCCCATCCACCCCCAGCGTAGCGAAGTATGGTCAAACAACCCGCGAAATAAGGGATGATGATCGATAGTCAAGAATAATAACAGAGTGGCAGCCAAGGAATTAAACGTGTCCTCCAGGAACTACTTTCAGAATATTCGGAAGAATGTTTTATTTATACTGAACAAATCTGTAACGGGCGCCACGGTGGCGAGATGTTAACGACCTCGCCTGGTGTACAGGAGGTTCGTGGGTTCGTACCCGACCCTGACGCCTGCTGTATATTTGTAGTTTGCGTGTCTCTCTCTCTCTCATTACCATCACGATAACTAGGAGATGTTAACTACCTCGCCTGGTATACAGGAGGTCGTGGGATTCGATCCAGACCCTGACGCCTGTATATTTCGAGTTTGCGTGTCTCTCTCTCATCATCATCACGATAACTAGGAGATGTTAACTACCTCGCCGAGTATGCATGAGGTCGTGGATTCGATACCGACCCTGACGCCTGCTGCTGTATTTTTGGAGTTTGCCATGTCTCTCTCCCCGTGGTCGCGTGGATTTTTTTCTCCGTGACTTTTGGTTTTTTACTCCACATTCAGAATCAACGTCCGTTGAATGTAATTGGCTGCTCTACATTTCCACGTGATAAGCCACTTCGTTGAGCTATAATTGTGGCCAGGTCGCTTCCGAAAAAAGAGCTATATAGTTAAAGTGGACCTTACCTGGTAAAAAAAAAAAGTTTCGTTTAGATGTAGCAATTACATCAGATTGCGTGCAGGTGCTAGCGGTTGATTGTTTGACAGCAGGATTTGTGAGAGACGGTGGCTGCTTGTTGAGGCTTTCATCCAGCAGTGGATCGATAAAGGTTCCATATTACACCGGGGAACGTTTCGGGGTAAGTGATTCTTCTTTTGCGAGGAGAGAAGGCTTGTGCGGAATGGATGTCTCATTTAAAGTGTGCGGTCTTTTGCAAAATGTCCAACAACTCAAATGAGTTGACACGAACCACTTTTCATGGGCGTATGAAGGGTTTTTCCACGGGACGTTTGAGTCGCGGATACATTTAAACCCGAGCGCACGGCATCCACAAACGAGTTCACGTGTTTTTAAATGATCAATTTGAGATTGCGGAATTGCATCATGGGAGGTAAACATCACAGACAAACAAAGACGTAAAGTAGTAGAGCAATGTCCATTCGCTCTCTTCGCGCACAGCCTCTCCTGCATCACCTTTGTTCATATTCTACCGTCATTACGAAACGAGTTAGAGGTTAGCCAAACATTCTCCTCTAAAAGAGGGCAATTGCCCGTAACGTTGGCCTGCTGTTTGTATGTATGTTTCCGCACCCACGATTAGCACGGCTGGCTACGTAGGGTGCGAAAGAAGTTCAACATACATACAAAGTAGGAGAAATGATGGATATGCCGTGTTATTTTTCGTGTTTGATTACAGACGTGTAAGCGTAAATCGGAGACATCATGCACACAAGCACTGAGGAGGACGCTTTGCCAGCATGGATGATTGTCGATGGTCGAGGCTGCGTGTATGTGTGTTGAACTTCTTTCGCACCGTACGCAGCCAATCGTGAGTTTTCAATTCATATTTAAAAGTGCATGGCTCCAGTGGCGTCCGAATATCAGAAGGAAGAGCGCTCTAGACGGCCGCAGAAGCGCATTTTAAAGCGCGCGATGCAATGGCCGTCTTTGTTCGATGTATAGCCAAAAGCCGCCGTGAGGATGATCCGAGTTCGCGTGATGATGGTTTATACACCTTGACGATGTCAGCAGGGAAGGACGACCACCGGCGCAGAGGACGCGTTGAGTGAACGCCGCTTGATTTGGCATCGCAGGGCCATCAGGGATGAACCGCATCTAGAAGTCGATAAACAGTGATTGATGCTGCTCGTACTGGTTGTGGTGATAATGTTGTTGTACGGTAGTGTAGTGGTTAGCGCGCTTGCGCTACGAACCCAGCGACCCGAGCTCGATTCCTCCTCACGACCAACACCAGTGACGATTGTCCGAATCGGTTATGGGCCTCCACTAGGTCGACTCGGCCACAAATAAGTACCTAGTCACAATGTGTAAACATCACCACTGAAGAGACAAAGGCTTTGTATTAGTGTTTGTCGTGCAGGTTGTGATTGGCGCATTGCGCTATGAACCCGGCGGTCAGAGTTCGATTGCGAGCTGCTCAGCTATTGCTGCTGCTATTGACGATGATCTCAGCTATTGATGCCGCCGATGTGAATGCAGCTGATGAGATTCTGATCTCAGCTATTGATTGTGATGCTGAGCGCATGCGTGGTGGTCCCGTGCGCTGCCTCGATAGAAGCCGCTGGCGGCCGCCGCAGCCGCCGCGCGTTTCGGCATTGGCGGGCATCGTACGGCTCATAAACGCTCGCACACAAATTGGGGCGGCGTTGCCCGCCCATCCCATTGTGTTGCAACTCCGACACCCAGCCACCTAGTTCCTTTAGAAGGGGGTGGGAGGAACGGGCCGGGGAGGGTGGGGGCGGTGGGAGGTGATTGAGTGGGTTTGGGTCCGAGGTACTTTATAAACGTGCACAACTCGAACACAGATAGTCACGCGCGGCGCAGTTCTTCCGCGGCGGGCGGGCGGGCAGGTGCGACACGGACACGCGCACCCTCGCACTACGCGGGAGAGAGGAGCTCGAGAGAGGAGAGTGGCGGAATAGCGGCCGTCCCAACACCTTGACGCGTGCGGACGAAATCAAAGAGAGCGAGAGAAAGAGGCGCGCGCGCGTCCGTGCGTGCGTGCGTGCGCACACCTTGAAATCTCCCTCCTCGCGGGACGTGGTGAAGACGCCCCTGCCATGGCCGTGGGGTGGATGCGGCGAGCGAGGCAGCGCGTCACGGTGCTCGCCCTGCTCGTGCTGCTCGTGGCGCTGCTGGTGCTCGTGAGCTGCCCGGCGCCGGCGCGCGGCTGCGGCCCGGGCCGGGGCTACGGCAGCCGGCGGAGGCTGCCGCGCAAGCTGACCCCGCTCGCCTACAAGCAGTTTGTGCCCAACGTGGCCGAGAAGACCCTGGGAGCCAGCGGTCGCTACGAGGGGAAGATCGCGCGCGGCTCCGAGAGGTTCAAGGACCTGACGCCCAACTACAACCCCGACATCATCTTCAAGGACGAGGAGAACACGGGCGCGGACCGCCTCATGACGCAGGTGAGGGAGACCGCAGAGAGTTTCCTCTCAGCGGGCTGCGCGGCTTTCTTTTGCGAGGCGTTCACGTCGCGACTGATCGCCGTGGCCCCGCGGTTTGGCCCATTGGATACCCGCCGTGGAGTGTGACGGGACGAGCCGAGTGTGTCCCTCAACACTGGGTGCTTGTACGCGCTTGGCGGTGCCCGTGGGTTAAAGTAGTTGAATAGGTGCTATCAGATTAAGGTGACGCGTCTTTAAAGCGCACTTGAAATGTAGTCGAGGGTAATTTCCGAACGAAGCCCCCCTCTGATGCTGTGAGTGCTCGTGTTGGTTTGGGGGCTCAGAGTATGCGGTAGGAATTCCACATTAGGCATGTTCGGAACATAGGATGACCGCTCGTGATATTTCACAAACTAGTATTCATTTTAATTCACCGCGTATGGATGATGGGCTCCAACGAACTGTGAGGTGGGAGTCGAATTAGCAACATTCCGGATTCGTTTCACGATGATGACGCACTGTGTCAATTCACGGCAGTGGAGCAGTGAGTGCGGTGCGCGACGGACCCGGCGACTTGAGTTCCTATCCCGCTCAAGGCCAAACACCGGTGAAGATTATATCTGAGCCGGTTCTTAGCCTCCCCTAGATCGACTCGGCCTCAAATGAATACTTGGTGCGATGTGTAAACATCGTCACGAGGGAGATAAAGGCGGCCGGGGGTGGTACTGGGCACCCACCCCCTCGTGTGCCGTCCCGGCTTTCATCGGAGCTCGTTCACAGCACTTGCCCCAACAGTCTGTGAAGGCTACACGGGGGATCTTTGTCTGTCTTAGCCTCTGTGTGTACAAGCCTTACTCCGATGTAAATGGTAATATTGACAAATGTGGTCTGATTGGTGCCAGCATGAGCGTCAATAGTTTGTAGGACAAGGACATTGGTCGGTCGACCTCCGAGGATGTATATATATGACTTGTGCGAGCTTGCATGGAGTTAACCAACTTCACCGGGGTGGTTCTATCCGCCCCCTAGCGTCACAGCTTCACGTCAATCAGATGATTAACGTGGCCCAATTAATTAATTATCTACACTTGGTTTCTGTTACAGCTGACGGCTGATTTCATATTATTATTATGAGATGTGATTGTTTTTTTTTGTTTGTTTAAGACTGAAACTATTCTTGTTAGCATGACGCCGCGTTGTCGCTGTGAAAAAAAATAAGAAGCAGACGTTTCGGACAATTCCTCTTATAGTAGAACATAAGAACTACACACAGCACGTGAGCTTGCTTGAGTCGGTGGCGCAGGCCTCTGTAATGCGGCGCTTTCGGAGGCAAGGGTTGGTGGATCATACTTCAGATTTGGTAAACTTCTAAACCTTGCCGGGCTGCGAGGTCGCCGAGAGATGGCAGTGCAGAAAACGAGTCCGTAAAGCCGTACGTACGGACCTTTAGAAGCAGTCGCCCTCCAGCAACAACGGAGCGGCTAAAACGCAAGACAGTTGGCACGAAGGGGAGCACAGTTGGTGCATTCTGCCAACCGCGGTGCCTGGGTCTGTCCCGTGACCTGCTCGCCTTCGACACTTCACGTGGCCTAAAAGTGCACCTAGCATGGCACAAGTTCCGTGGTGACGTCACCGCCACTTGGTGATGAACGACAATCGTTGTGGACCTTCGTGTAGTTTTATTCCTCGCATTCGAGGTGGGTTTTCTGCGGGTACTCTCTGCAGCTTCCTCCCACACGAGGTCAAACACTCCTTGAAACGGCATTTGCAAACATACCCAAATGCAGGAATCTCCTGAAAATGAGCATTGACACTGGGTGCGGACGCCATGTATTCGTAAATAGCACGAATAGTTGAATTGACGTGCATTGTTCAGCGATAACGTTCACCATTTATTTAATTCTACGCATTTTCGACCTGCGATGCTACATGCCACGGTGGCGAAATGTTAACTACGTCGCCTGGTATGCAGGGGTCGTGTGTCCGATCCAGTCCCTGAGGCCTGTATATTTGGAGTTTGCATGTCTTTTTTGGCCCCGTAGTCGCGTGGATTTTTCTCCGCGTCCTCCGATTTTTCCCTCCATAATTTAGAAACATTCGTTTCGAGGATTTGGCTGTTTTACATTTCCATCTGGCAAATCACTTCGTTGAGCTATCATTTGTGGCCAGGTCGCTTCTGAAAAAGAGCTGTATGAGTCAGTGGGCCTTACCTGGTAAAATAAAAAAAAATCGTTTAGTTTAGATAAGTACAGTCCTTAAATGGTAATGTAATGATAAGGGGCAGAGCAGGGCAGCGAGGTCGTGTGAAATGTTCACTAACGTTAGACAAGCAACGGTGGGTGAGTCAGCTCCAGGTGATGCCATGTTTAAGCTGCCATCTCGCGTAATGTAACGTCAATAATCCGGTCAGAAAATACCTCGTACGATTGGGCACCAAATAGTGTTAGTAGTAAATCACGTAAGCATGACTGGCCACTTCATTACAGCGATAGATTGTATGTGCATGTTCGTGTATGCCTATCTTGCAAACGCGGGATTTCTCGGTCACAAGCATGCCCTCTGGTATCTATGCTTGCGTAACTTGGACCGTTTATGGGAACACCGGCGCCGGCTTGAAACGTTCACGCTGGCCTGCAAATACGATCCATCGTGTGCTCGTCTTTTTGGTTCTTTCGGTAAAGTCACGTAGTTATAGAATAAAATAAATTAAATCACGACGTTTCGGGCGCAACACAAGCTTCCGTCATCAGGTGGGACAACCACAGCAAGAAACAATTGCTGAAGTGGGCAAAAGGGTCTGATGCTGTAACAAGAGGCTGTGGTTGTCCCACCTGATGGCGGACGCTTGTGTTGCGCCCGACACGTCGTGATTTAATTTATTTTATTTTATACCTACGTGACTTTACCGAAAGAACTATAGAGTATGGATCCCTGCATTCACGAAAACTTCAAATCTAGATTGGTCCATCTTGTGGTTAACCAGACTTGATTTGTGTTGGGAGATTATCGATCCTTGAGACTTCTGGACACAAACCCATCAGCGGGTACCCTCCAGTCGGCGATGATGTGTTGTTTGGCCGCGCCATGTAGCCCGGATGCCCAACCACGTCGCCTTCGTGCCCAATTAGCTTCTGTTTTGTCCCGATAGAGGCGGATGAACGGACGCCGGCACAGGTTAGCGATGAGACCGTTTGATGTGGCACAGGAGGACTTGGGGCTGAATGGACTTGTCGTGGTCTGTCCCGGTGCTCGGAAATTGCAAGGCGACTGTCCTCAAGCAACAGCGAAATGCGGAGGAGCGACGCTAAACAACAACAAGCAGAGCGAGTGATGCGGCGCAGTGGAGAGCACAAGTGGTGGCATCTGCCAGTTAACCCACAAACACGTGGGTCCATTCTGTGACCTGCCGAAGAACCGTCGACACGTCGCGTGGCTTTTAAGTGCACCTAGCCTGGCACAAACGCTGTTGCGACGCCGCCGACCATCAGTGGCGAAGGTGGATGATATTGCTGTATATATATGTGTATAGCAGGGAGTGGTGGTGCAGTGGTTTGCGCACTACGCTACGAACCTCGTCACGGATATATTTATTGACAGCGGTTTCAACACTTGTCCCAAATCTCCCCTAGCACCTGGTGCGGTGTGTAAACATCACCCGTGGGGAAACAAAGGCGGTCTCGGGCGCGGTTGACGGCCATACCACGGTCACAGCGCTGACTTTAATAGGTGCTCGCAAACAGCACGCACTCCATCGGTGCCTTGTGACGAGTGATCTCTGCCATTGTCTCGCGTGTAGGTACGTGGAGCGCCGTTTCGGCCTCAAGAGGTGCTCACGAACTTGACTTGCTCCCACACCGTGGGAGAATTTCGTCTTTTGTTTTGTATTCGTGGGGATATGTGGCGGAGCGGTTAGCGCACTGTGCCACGATCGCGGAGGGACCGAGGTTTGCTAGTGGCGAGTGATTTCTCAACCGGTTCCGGGCCTCCCTCCGACCTCAACTCGGCCTCGAAACGAGTACCCGGTGCGCTGTGTAAACATCGCTACTGGGGAGACAAAGACGGTCTCGGGCGTGGCGTAGGCCACCTGTGCCGTACTGTAATAGGTGTTCGCGAGCAGCACCTTGCCCCAACAGTCTGTTCAATGCTATACGGGGGATCTTTTTCTTTATGCGCATGCATGTGTGTGGGGGGGGATGAGAAACACAGTGTGTCCACCATACCCGTACTTTGAACGTAAATGCGAGGTCAATGGTACCAAACAAAAAGCGTGTGCCTCTAACGACATCGGTATTTATAGGACCCTCGCTTCGCTGTGTATTGGCCGGCTCGGTGGTCTTACGAAACTCGCCCGCTGCCTTCACTCGCAGGCGATCCCGGAGGTCGCCGGGTCGTGTGGATGGGCAGGTTGAAATTGGACGGTAGGTGGACCAGGTGGGCAATTGGGGGAGTGGACAGGCGTGTAGGTGTGGGCAGGTAACAAGGTGGATAAGTGGGCATAGGTGGTCCTGGGTCTGCCCTAGGTCGACTCGGTCTGAAAACGAGAACCTCGGTGTGTAACCATCGCCACGAAAGAGACAAAGGCGGCCGGGCGTGGTTGTCGGCCACCTTACCCCGTCGTGTGCCGTGCCGGCCTTCATAGGTGACTCGCTCACAACACGTGCCCCAAAAGTCTCTTAAGGCTATATTTTATTTCTTTATTGGTGGATAAGTGGCTATGTGGATATAATGGGTGGGCAGGTGGGTAGGTGGGGTGCGGGGACGTGTTCTTAAAGCTGTGATTGCACTTTGCTCACCTTTTTCCGAGAACTTCGCCGTTGCGGAACCCCCACCGCGCCCTCCACCCGCCGTGTATGTGTTTACCTGTCGTTAGTACAGGTGTTGTTGCATTCGCGTGCGCTTTGTAAATCCAACCTGCGCCCCGCGGTTTAAATGTCGCGAATGTCGGTGTACACGGGTCTGTGTTGTGCCCGAGCTCACGTGTCGGCGAATGTTACTTTTGGTTCGGGCGATTTATTTTCCTTTCTCCTAACACATATATAAAAATAAAAAAACGCAGCCAGCGGTGGATGATGTCTCACTCACCACCATGGCCGCAGCGTTTCGGCCACTCTCTTGCCAAGGTGCGATTTTAATTCTGAGAATTGGGCCTTTGAGAGAGACGGCCTCGCGAACCGGCAAAAAGGCTCAATGGTCGTCGGTTCCATTCAATCTCCCGACGCGGAAGTTTTATTTTATCTTAACCCCCCCACCCACACACCCACTTTGCCCACCCAGAAGTGTACGCACATGGGGTACAACCACGGTTAATGAACCGATCGGCAGGTTCGTGTGGTGGTGTCAAGTGTGGGTCATCTCCCATCTCGTCGCAATGGAAAAGCGGGAGAAATGTCCTCCAGGGAGGTGCTCTCTTGAACTTCGTCTAGCGGGACGGCGCTTCATCCGCCAGCAGCGGCGTGAGCAAGTCATTGCAGAGCTGCGCCTAAAGGCTAGACACGTTCTACTTGCACTAAGGCGGCGGTGGTTGGCTGTGAACGAAACCAAACCGCTGACGAACACGTGCTTGCTGCTCGGCCGATCATTTGACAAAGTTGGAAATTTTAATGTTGGTTAACCGCGCGAATTGTGCATTAATCCGAATTGTCATATGAATATCGAGCGACCGCCTACGTTGTCCCTGCGACTATAAAAAGTTCAAATAAGGCTGGAGCACGAATGAGACCACGTTCACCGACACATTCTTAAGAGCGCAAACGAACATAAACGATTCCCCGAACATCCATCCACACAGACTGTCGGGCAAATGCTGTAAGCGAGCAACTATTGTGGCTTGAACGGGAGACGTTGTTGGCAAAGCTTGTGTCGCCGCTGGTGTTGGGATTTTCTCAGAGCGCCAGGTACTCATTTAGAGTCGAGTCGACCTAGGAGAGGCCCATGTCACGTTAGCCGTGAACGCGGTCGGGTTACCCGGCTCATAGCCCACTGCGCGAATGGAACACAGAGCTACATATGTCGACACACTGCGCGTATATATAGCTTATATATAGCTGTACATGTATATATGTAATGATGAGGGAGCGGCCATGGTTGCAATGTTGGATTACTTTGTTTAAGGGGGGTGGAGCGGTGGTGCAATGGTTAACGCAATGCACTATATACACATCCACATAAAATCGACTGACTAGCGTGGTGAAGTATGGTCAATCAACGCCCATCAAGCAGTGGATCGACAAAGGGCGGAACATTGTTAATTTTGTTTTACAAGAGTGGAGTCGTCTAAGTTGCTGTTTCAGTGAATGTATAAACTGAATGACGTAAAAATAGGCGACGTTTTAACACAGTGCTATCGATGGCAGTACAGCAAGTAGGTTGTCATAATCTGCACAGACTTGTGAGTCCTCATGCGCGAGCTCGACTCGCGACCTTAAAGAGTTCAAATCCCAGCCGATCAGTCGTTGACTCGGCCCACCATCGTAAAAAGTCAGTTCAGTGCCCTAAAAAACAACAGTGGCCTTGCTATGTATGGCTCGACTGGCTGAGCACCCATATATACCGTACAACATAGCAGTAGTGCAGCGGTTAGTGTGCCACGAACCCGGCAACCCAGTTCGATTCCCGCACACGACCAATAACAGTGGCGAATGTATGAACCGGTCCTGGGCCTCCCTTAGGTCGACTCGGTATCAAATGAGTATCTGGTGCGGTGTGTAAACATCGCCACTCGGGAGACAAAGGTGGCCTGGCGTCATGCTGGTCATAGGTGCTCTACAACAGCACTTGCCCCAATAGTCTGTTAATGCTATACATGAGATATGTGTCTTTGTAGAATATAAAATGGACAGAACTGCAATATAACTAACGCTTCGGGGGGGGGGGGGGTCTTAGAATAGCAATGATTGTTTAACAAGTGTGACACATTCCTGATGAGCTTCCAGATTAGCGAAACTGGCCCATATTTTTATTAAAATGCAATTCCACATAATGGATTATTTCTTTATTTCAAACTTTAGAGCATCAACAAAGTGTAACTGCCTTTATCGACCACGGTAGGATGCCACCGGTTTAAGTTAATGATTGGGGGTGAAGTGGTTAGCGCGCTGCGCTATGAACCCGGCGACCCGAATTCGATTCCCGCTCACGGTCAACATCAGCGGCATGGCAGGTGGCGTTATTAGAACAGGGTGCTATCCTCCCACACTTGCTTCACCAACCTGCACTTGCAAACGTGGTCAAATATGGCACACACAAAAACTACCGTGCAGAATGTGGTGCAGAATGCGCCAGCTACACTTCATCATCATACTACCTTTAACACAACTGAGTTTATTTAACAATGCATATTTTTATTATTGAAGGGTTTGTCTGTTACTCAATAGCTACTAATATCCATATGGCTAATAAAAAAAATTGTTCATCAGGAAACAATTTTAAAATGTAATGATCAGACCCACTGGTGTGTGTCAAGTTTAGTGTGTAATGCACAGTATCCCCTCTATCTCTCTGGCCTGTCTATATGCCATGAAGAAGGGCCATTGCCCGAAACGTCAGCTTTTATATATTAGTCATTTGACGGCCACAGTCTTATTGCCTGAATGTCTTGAGACGCGTTGTTGTTCCATGGCGTGGGGGAGGAAGGCCATCATCCACTTGTGGATAGAGAATGGCAGGGGGTGTGAGTTCGATCGGAGGGCTCCTCTCTCCAGCCTCGCTACCCATTAACTGGAGCGCAAACACAAACGGAAACAATATGAGCTCTGCGGCCAAATCAAACAATGCCGATGCTGCCGCCGCGAATCCATTAACCACGGCATTATCTTCTCCAACTGATGATGAAATAAACATACCCCCCCACCACCCCCACCAGAGTGGAGCGAGATAAGTAACTCGTAGAACTGCACAGTGCATCGCCCAGTTTAACCGCAATGTTACCATTCACGCTATTCCTAATTTATGAACGAATCACAATACCTTGATGATATCGTCAAGGAGCATAAACCATCACGCGAACTCCGGTCATCCTCGCAGCAGCGGCTTTTGGCGAAACATCGAACAAAGACGATGGTCACCGCATCGCGCGCTTTCAGATGCACTCCTGCGGCCGTCTGGAACGCTCTTCGTTCCGATATTAGGAAGCTACTGGAGCTATGCACATTTCTTTAGGACAGATTTTTGTGTTTATTTTTAAATCCTTTATATTAAGTTCGCGTGCTTGCTTGCTTGCTTGCGTGCTTGCTTGCTTGCTTAGGACCGTGCAAATCTTTCGGTCGTTTTTTAACCCACTTCCCGTGATCCAATCGAGCTGACATTTTCCACACAGACTCGTTGTGCCAGACAATTATTGTTCGTGAAAAAAATTCCCAAAATTTTACACTTTTTAAGCAAAAAAAATTGATTTTACATATATTCAAATAGAACTTATTCATGGCTTTGGCTGAACGTCAGAGTGTAAGAGCCCAGAGCGTAACCCCTCCACAGGCCGTGGCGGAGTAGCGCAGTTGGTAGCGCCCTCGCTTCCCATGCCAAAGGTCGCGGGATCGATCCCCGCGTCCTCCACAGGCGAATATATTTTTAAATCCTTTATATTAAGTTCGCTTGCTTAGGACCGTGCAAATCTTTCGCTCGTGTTTTAACCCACTTCCCGTGATCCAATCGAGCTGACATTTTCCACACAGACTCGTTGTGTGTGACGATTAATTTTCGTGAAAAAAAATCCAACATTTTACACTGTTTAGGGAAAACAAATTAAATATTTAATTACCAATTGCTTAATGGTGGCAGACAATCATCTGACCCATAGGTGGCAGCCATCTCAAGCCAGAGGACGAGAGGACTCTAGCCGCCACGCATATAAAGGATTTATAGTGAAAAACTTTGTTTTTACGGGTTTACTTGTGTTGTCCTTCCCCCGCACCTCTGATTAGCACGGTTTGCAACGTACGGTGCGACAGAAGTCCAACACACAGTACATACATTTATAATATTCATGGAGTAGCGGTGGCGCAGTGGTTAGCGCACTGCGCTATGAATCCTAGTCCAGCAGTGGGTTCATCCAACTTCCATTAATCCAATAGTGGACTGACGAAAGGCTGTAAATGAATGTTGCGTGTGTGTGTCGTTCATGTATAGAGCAATTGTGATGAATATCGATGGGTGTGTATACAGTATAAGTATACACATAAGCGCACATGGATGTGCAATATGGATAGCGGTGACGCAGTGGTTATCGCACTGCGCCATGCATCCGGCACGGCTAACATCAGTGGCGAGTGGGATCTGAACCAACCGGTCCTAGGCACTAATCACAAACCTGCATTGACCAGCGTGGTGAGGTATGGTTAAACTACCTTCACAACTGACATGGCTTGGGAAGGCCCTTCAACAAAGCAGATTGATATAAAATATATTTTTTAAAACATTCTCAAGTAAAATGTTCAGTTAACTTACACGATATATTATTTAAAGGGAGCCGATATTCGTCGCGTCATTATTGTTATGCCTCAAGAACATTAGGTTCTTTCGCACCGTACGTAGGCAATCGTGCTAATTGAAGGTGTGCGGAAAAGACAACAAATTATGCAACAAAAGCAGTTATAAAGAAATGAGTTTCAATCTCGATTCAAACTTTCATAGCTCCAGTGGCTTCCTAATATCGGAAGGAAGAGCATTCCAGACGGCCGCGGAAGCGCGTCTGAAAGCACGCGATGCGGTGGCCGCCGTCTTTGTAGGTTTCGTGGACTCCTCCCGTTGTCGTGCCTTCCCGGCAACTCCTGAGCGCTCACTCCAGCCAGTCGCTCGGAAACTCACCACACACGACGCCAATTTTTGCCTTCAAATTGTGGGCAATATCGGCATCTGAATAACTACAACAGAGCGGTCGGGGTTTAGGGTTGCGATGCGAACTTGACGCTCGTGTTTTGCAGCCCGTATGCCGTGCAGGCGACAATTATCATCGAAGAACGGCAGCTACGTTGTCGTCGATAGTGGCTGGGCAGCTTGCGTCCTTCTTGGATGCAGGTTCGACTCCCTGTTTCAGTGGAGGGGACAGTATACATGCCTCCTCGGCTACAACGTATCTCAACTTAATTAGTGTACAGCACTGTGTATACATCACATTTGTAATGTTTTATAAATAGCTTTATTTCAACAATAATACGTGTGCGCAAAATCCAGCATTCTTGTTTTGTTGTTTAAGTTAAACCAATTGGCTCCTAGTTTAGTTTCGCCCCCAAATCTGTCACCCACCTCCCCGTGGCGCCATCTTTTGCTACCACACAACAAACAAAAGCATAGATGCCCCTTGTGGCTTGCGAAGAGTGCTGGGGAAAGTGTTGTTAGCGAGCACATATTCATGCTGGCGTGGCGCACGAGAGGGCTAGTGTGGTCAGCATCACGCCCAGCCACATCTGTTTCTCCAGGGCTGAGGTTTACACACCGTGCCAGGCACTTACCACGTAAGGCCGAGTCCTCCTCGGGGAGTCCCAGAACCAGTTCAGAAAGGAGTCCCAGAACCGGTTCGGATACGATTCGCCACCGATGTTGGTCATGACCAAGAATCTTAACTAAGGTAACCGGGTGGTGCTAACCGCTCCACCACCACTCCTCACACAAACACACACACACAGAGCACAACACGATACGTGTTATAGACGTGTAGTGTAATAGTGCCGACTGCTGTCTAGCAGCGGCAACTGCGGTGGACAAACAGTACACACGCCGGTGAGCATATACACGGGTGTGTCGGTAGGGTGGAGAACTGGGGCAAGGGTCACGGAAGACCCCATCTGGAAGCCCCTGGAACCTGCTAGTGGGTTCGAAAAGGGAGCCGTGACCAGGGCGGAGCCAGGCCGCGCCAGGTAGCATAAAAGCAGCTGAAAGCAGAAGCTCAGGGCTGCCGGTTCTGGGAGTGGACTCGTCTCGTCATCGCTGTCATCTTCACCGCCTTCGTCGCTGCTGTCTTCACTAGATATTGCGTGACCGGATAGTTGTTGGCTGTCTCGGTCAGCGTCATTGGTGTTACACGGCCAGGGTTGTGTTTAGGCTAGGCTAGACGACTAGGGAGAGTGCGAGGGGGAACCTGTGAAGGTGTTAATAAAGAAGGTGCCTCCTGGAAAAAACCTTTTCTCCCGCTCTGCTGACACTACACATGCGTCGATAGTCCAGGGTTAGGGGTGGGGAACTCTTTCAACACATTTGTCAATAACACTGGGGCCTTAAAAGATAAATAAAACACTTAATATGCTACGTTTCGCAAAACAGCCCTTATTTATAGCACTCAGGTCGAAGAGGACTTTCAATTATCTTGTCACCGCAAGTATGTACCATATGTATGTTGAACTTCTTTCGCACCGTATGTAGCCAACCGTGCTAATCGGAGGTGGGGGGCAGGAAGGACAACAAATTTAAGTATTATATATAATCACACGAGGCCGTTGCCAGTGACAAGTAACTGACCGTGCTGCAATTAGAAACACAACGTTGCCTGGTGAAGCACAGTTCCCGACAGTACCCGGTGAGTGCGGCTACTGTGCTCACCCACAGCAAGGAATGGACATCGTTTGCGGGTCGTTTTGAAGCGAGAGGCCATAATGTGGCTGTGCGAGCCGTGTGACGTGAATGAAGGCGCACCTTTGATTAGCACGGTTGGCTATGCACAGTGTGAAAGAAGTTCAACATACGGGACATAACATGCACCTTCGATTAGCACGGTTGGCTACGCACGGTACGAAAGAAGTTCAACATACATACGAAGTCGCGGAGACAGGTGCAGCCCCCATGTCATACGAGTTGCTTCTCTTCCCCTGGCCCAATCTGATCCACGTACCATGCTGCCCCCTCACCTGCCCGCCCTTGCCTCCTTTCGCTCCGCAGCGCTGCAAGGACCGGCTGAACGCGCTCGCCATCTCCGTGATGAACCAGTGGCCCGGTGTGAAACTGCGCGTCACCGAGGGCTGGGACGAGGACGGCCACCACTCGGAGGAGTCGCTGCACTTCGAGGGGCGCGCGCTCGACATCACCACGTCGGACCGCGACCGCGCCAAGTACGGCATGTTGGCGCGCCTGGCAGCCGAAGCGGGCTTCGACTGGGTCTACTATGAGTCCAAGGCGCACGTGCACTGCTCCGTCAAAGCCGGTACGAATACTGGACTGGGATCGAGTAGTGTGCCAGTGGTTGAACTGCACCAGGGCCCCGTTGCGCCCCGTGGGGTTAGGGGTTGCCCCCTGTATAGGTTTTTGCCAACTGCGTTTTGGGTAGCGAGGAATTGGTTTGCACCGAGATCTGGTACCGGTATTGTGTTGATGTGTATTTGAGTTTACTGCATGGTACGTATGTGTGTGTATGTTGAACTTCTTTCGCACCGTACGTGGCCAACCGTGCAAACCAGAGGTGACCAATTGCTGACTGAGAAACGTGTGTGGGCTTGGTCGACAGAGGACAAAAGGTGGCAACCCTAGCTGGAGGGACCCAGGCACCAGACTAGGAGGAGGGATTAGACAGGGGGCCTCATTTAAGTCCTTGAACCAGGGCCCATGCCAACTGTGCTATGCCACTGATCATAATGACATGGGAACATTTGTTTACAGCGCTTTGTCAGTCTCACCCTCGCTTCCATGATTGCAGGTGTGTGCCACCACGCCCGCTCACATCCCTCCATCGCCCAAGCTGCTTATCCTTCTACACTTCTCGATACTCAATTTTCCAATCTGTTTGCGAACTAGTAAGGTTGACTGGCGAGAGCGAGTGACTCGAATCGAGAGATTCAGCCTTGCTGATCTCGTCAAGGAGCATAAACCATCATGCGAATTCCGGTCATCCTCGCAGCGGCTTTTGGCTAGACATCGAACAGATGTGCTTCTGCGGCCGTCTGGAACGCTCTTCCTTCCCATATTTGGAAGCACTGGGGCTACACACTTTTAAATCTAGATTGAAAACTCATTTCTTTCGAAGTGCTTTTCGTGTTTAATTTGTTGACCTTTCCCCCACACCTCCTATTAAGCACGGTTGGCGATGTACAGTGCAAAAAAAGTTCAACATACATCCCTCTGTGGTTTCTAAATTGAAAAGCACGAATTTGAAAGTCCCCACCATGGGAATTTGGAATTCCCAGCACGAGCTCGTGGCCATCAATGGATAGGATAACTATTTTAATGGTCGTTTGAGTATGGAAACATGTTTTACCTTTTAAAACTTCCCTTACATGCCAATAATAGGTAGCACTAAGAATAGTGAACCAGAGTTACTTAATTATTACCAAGTTTCTAAACGTCTGCTCAAAGTTAATTAAAATGACGTACTGTACACTCTTTTAAACAAAAGCTTGCCGAGAGAACTGCGTCTTGCTGAGATAGTAATCACAATCGTAATATTTGGCTTTGTTTATGTAAATCCAGTTGATGCGATCTTTGTTTTGTAAGGGGTGCACAATAGCCATTGGCGTGCCCTTGGTAATGCGTAACTGAGTGAAAGTTGTTGAACTGTCTTGTATTCAAATGCTGGAGTCAGGATGTAATAAGGACTGCATTAAGGACACATGGCACTGTGGGTAGAATGCTCAATTCACGATCAGAGAAATTCAAGAGTTCAAAGCTTGGTAAGGGGTTGACTTTCGTGCTTTTGCAGCCAATAACAATACCAATATACGTACAGTAATACCCCTGCTTACGTCACCCCCTTTGACGTCGTTTCGCAAATACGTCGTCACTTTATTAATACCAATACCTGATTTGCATTGCCTCAACCCACTTACGGCGCTAACATAATCCGTCCGTTTTCGTATCTGTCGCCTCTCAGCCTCTGCCTCCACCTGCCCTGTAAATTGCTTTGATTTTGCGTCGTTTTGATATTCGTCGTCGCACCTTTCAGGAACGCATGCCCGACGTAAACCGGAATATTACTGCATTACTTTGGGGAACGTCAAAAGCAGTTGAAGTATGAAACGACTGGTCCTTGCCATGATAATGTAGAATTTTTGTCAGGCTCAGGATCACCAGTCGGGATAAGCATTGCTGAGCAATTGTTTGAACGTGGATACATGGTTTGAATCGCGTGATGGAAAAACGCGGATTGTCAGCGATCAAATTGGTCCAAATATGCTTCACTTGATCCAAACATTTCCATAGAGGTGGAAGCGCTGGTCTTCCAGAAGTTGGTGCTGAATTAATTTTAGCTGTGGATAATATTGATCGTAGTGATGGTGGTAAGGTGTGCATCTAAAAGTCAAATAGTATCTCCCTGCTCAATGGGGTATAAGGAGGTGCTTCTCTCAATTGGTGACCCTGCACCGGTGGAGGAAACTCCACATTTATATGACAGTGACCAGTCTCTCCATAGCAAGACAACTGCAGACTTTCCACATCATTAGAACTCGTGTGTTTTTGACTCTTGAGTCGAGTGTTGTTCTAACCACAGTGCTGCCCTGCCGGATTCTAGACACATGCGGAAACTATCGCTTGGAGAGGGAGGCTCTAATCATTACACAATGCAGGCAGCCCATAGTGGCTCCACGTTTGCCTTTTCATCTCAACAATGCAATATCTCTCTACCCTCCCTCATCTCTCTATCTGTGCCGGTTACCCATTCTCTCATCCACATGGCCTCTGCTCCAGAAATCAATGCCTGAGTCAACCACCACTGAGTGGGAGGTCACTCCTTCCCCTCTGCTGCTCCCACAGTCTGGAGCTCCATCCTCATGGCTGTCCACACTGCTGACTCCCTTCCACGAATTCAAGTCCAGGCTGAGCATTTTCTTCTTTTCCTCTGTGTGTGAATTACTTTCCTGGCCTTCCTGAAAGCATTGTTATATTTAGTGCCCCATACTGTTTTGTGACGCTCTGGGTGCATTGCCATTAATTTGTCCACGTTGTAAAATTAGTGACTACATCGTTGCTTACATCAATTTGTAACATCTCAGATAGAGATGTCTCATGCTTGATCACTGCTACACCTACATCCTGTGTTGTCTTTCTTCTGAATGACGCAGTTTCTAGGGATATAATTGTGTTTAGATGCTTTTACAACAACAAAAAGTACACTGTCCTTCTGGGGGTAATTAAACCAAGTACTACTTTGTAGAAAATGTCAACTGTGATCATCCTATGGATATACTTGTAAATGGCATGTAAATTAGTTATTTCCAACACTGGATCAGAGGCACAAGTGGAGATGAGGCTACCCCAAAGCTTTGTGGGAGCAGGGAGAATGTATCCTTCTTTTATTCCACTAACATCATCGTCAGCCACGATCTATACACTTCTGGATGACGACCTTCCCCAGCCATTACCTTCCCCAGACTATGAGAGATCATAGTCTCGCAATGCAAGAGTCCATCGAGCTCCTGAACACGACCTAACTTTGATGCTCCATCTTCTTGTGATGCCAATCGTACAAATCTGCATATCTGATTCAATGAAAGAGAGTAGACAGTTGAACTATTAACATTGCTTTAAACAATGTCATAAGAGCTGTCTCTTAAAGAGATATGCTTTATTGGGATCAGAGCCATCGTAATCTACACCTTTGTTGATGCTCCTATTGTTTTGCAAAGGCACAGCAGTGATTATTAATGATCTTGACTCAGACTTGACACAAACGGCGTTCGACACGACACGAATTACTATTCACCCTCGACTATTCGACAAATTGTCCATGATTCAGGGAGTCTTGATTAAATAGTTTTTGTCTAATTCTTACCGCATCATTGCCATTGTTTCAAATAGTTTTATTTTATTTTATATTTTTTGCACAGTTCTATTCCTCTCCACAAGTCTAAATGTTAGACTCGTGGTGTCTGCTCCTGAGACGGTTATCTGGCTTGACCACCTGAATGTGACATTCTAGTTGTCGTACCACATCTACATCAGCCCTACGAAGTCTAAAAGTAACAATGGCACAAACTTTGTTAATCAACCGCTTGTCCGGCTCATAACTCGACGCACTACCCATGGTGCGACGCACCCACGATTAGCATGGTTGACTACGCACGGTGCAAAAGAAGTTCAACACGCGTATGTACAAAGCACGTCTAACGTCCGCTCACTGCCCCATCTCCCTCCCCCCCTCCCCACCGCTCCCCCCCTCAGAGAACTCTGTGGCCGCCAAGTCAGGCGGCTGCTTCCCGGGCGAGGCGAGCGTCTGGCTGGAGGGCGGCGTCGCCGCTCCACTGCGAGACGTGCAGCCAGGCCAGCGTGTGCTCAGCGCCGATGGCTCGGGCGCGCTGCTCTACAGCCCCATACTGCTCTTCCTTGACCGCCAGCCACGCGTCCGCCAGCTCTACTACGTCATCGAGACCGGGGAAAACCCTCGCCGCCGCCTCAAGCTCACGCCGGCGCACCTCTTGTTTGTCGCACCCAACGACACGGACTTTTCCCGCGGCGACGGAGTCGACGCTATTTTCGCGAGCAGCGTGCACCCGGGCCACTTTGTGTTCGTGCGTGAAACGGCGGCGATGCCGGGGGGCCACCCGGGGCGCATGCGGCCGGAGCGCGTCGCTGCCGTCTACACGGAGGAGGCGCTCGGGGCATACGCGCCGCTCGTGTCGAGCGGCACGGTGCTCGTGGACGACGTGCTCGCATCCTGCTACGCCGCCATCAGCTCGCACGAGCTGGCCCACGCGGCCCTGGGGCCTGTGCGTCTCCTGCATGGCCTGGCGGCAGGGTTGGGCCCGGGCCGGCCCGCCAACGGCACGTGCAGCAGCGGTGAGCCGGCAGACGAGCGCTCGTCGGAGGAGGAGGGCGTCCATTGGTTCTCGCGTCTGCTGTACCGCGTCGGCTCGCTCGTACTGGACAAAGCCATGTTCCATCCACTGGGAATGCCGGACTGAGACTCGGGTGGGTGGGGGGCGGGTTGGGGGTGGAGGAAGAAGATGTGGGGGGGGAGCTGTGAAGGAACGGTGAGCGTCGCAGCAACGGACTCGCTTCGTGATAATAATAATAATAGTCAAAGTCAAGTCAGAGCATCATCTCCCTGCGAGTGTGGAGCAGCACTCAAATCTGCTGGCTGCCCTGAGCCGGTAGTGGAAATTCTGCATTCCCATAGCACAACCACTGTTGAATTTCCACAAAGTGGTAGCCATTGTATCGACTCCGGAGGGATGATGGTGATGATAATGGGCCAAGTCGACCCCCCCAACCAGGATTTGAACTCGCAAATGTCCAATTGCGCATCTTGGTGCTCTAACCACAAGAGCCACTTGACTGGATTCTCATAACAACTTCCATAAATAACAACACCACACGTGGGCCAGAGTTTATGTGCGGAGATGCGTAGAGTGATTTTGTTTGTCCGTTTGTTTGCTAGGTGGTATTTATTTGTGTAGCGTATTTACAAGTTAACACGGATTGCCGTCATCACGAGAACTGGTCTGCTGGTATATTTATTCGATGCTGGGGCAGAAAATCCCCCCTGCTCCATTTTTAGCAGCCAGGCAGGTCTGTGATGGCATGTGGAGATGTGTCTATTTTTATATGTGGAAATTACGCATAAACTAATTCCTATAAACATTGCAACACGAGTGGACATTTAATCTGCGAGGTGTGCCAAGTAAATTGTATTACAGCTTATGCTATTCGCCCGCGAACAAATCACTCGCCGGCATGCATGATCTCATCATATCGCCGAAGCTAAGCCAAGCTGAGCCCGGATAGTACTTGAATGGGTGTACACTGATGCGTTAAAATAGTTTTTATAAGCTGCCGTGGGGCTTCGTGGCAGGCAGAAGAGGGCAGTGCAGCATAAATCCATTGTTGTGCTGTTGCCCCACACATTCACCAACCAGCACTGACCGGTGTGGTGAAGTATGGTCAATTAAACCCCATAACATGCTAGGCATGGGAAGGCCCCCATCCCGAAATGGAACGGACCAGAGAGCTGTAATCCTTTTATGTCGCATCATTCATGCTAATCTAATAGCATCCCATAACGCTGTACTTTATTTATATGTAAGGACCAAATCCCATATACAGCTACTACCAAGCAAATGAAAACCCTACTATCAAAATAAATAAGCAAATTAAGAAATGGCAGCAAAACAAAAGCACAAATAACAAAAAGGTTATCACAGCATGGAAATTAGTCCATTAGGTCACATCCCAGACCACAACCCCAACTTCCCAAACACAATGTATTCGGAGTGAGTGCATTGTGATATCGGGATGGATGTGCACAATGTTCAGCGAATTCCTGATCGAGCCAAGTCACAGCATCTCCGTGGCTCGAGAGCATTGGGCGGTGCTCACTTCCACCGATTTTCCTGGGCCAGTGCTGGAAATTCCACATTCCTATTACTAAGATCGACATCAGTATACGATATCTGATGACCCACCAGAAAATGGTACTCATTTTAATAAAATACAATGATGAGGATGAGCTGAATTCACCCCAGACTGACATTTGGTACTTTATTTTAAAATTCATGTGAGCTGGGCATTCTAACTGCAGCGTCACCTGGTTAGCTAATGTGTGTAAGGGTACGCAATGCATCAGTCACATAAGAACCCTATTTTAGACTTGGATACAATTTCTAATATCACAGTGTTTCACATTTTAAACAGATAGCAGCCCAGCTGTAACTATGGGTCTTTTATAACCTACACCAGCTGTAAACCTATAAACATCACCAGGACAGTAAACGCACAAGACTATTTCTAGCATGTCCTTATATACTAGAGTGTTGCATCGTTTCCATACATTATTTTGTGATGCTGCAGCGTTGGCATTGGTGCACAAGCACAGTTAAAACTCAACACATTCATCAACAACACTGTTTAAAAAAACAAATGTCATCGGCAACGTTTCAGGCAACGGGCCCTTATTCATAGAACATGTGCTATGAAGGATGGCCCTTTTTACGGTTTGAGTGACATATAAATTCCAGGAAGAGCTATACCATAGAGGATGACCAGGAGGCATGGACCATAGACGTCCGTGTCCTCTAGCTCATCTGATCTGTTATCACTTTACTTTGCAGCTTTTGTTACATTTTGGTGTGTGTTCCCAGGACATCAACAGGTCATGAGCTCGGAGCCAGAAGTAAATCCTATAAGTGCTCGATATGAAGTTAAATATCACTGTCAAAATAAACAAACACAATTGCACTGTAAGGTTGGAGAGAAAAAAAATATAGACATTGTCATGTTACATTTGACTTCAGCATAATATTTTCATGTCGTTGGTTAAACAAGCAAGTGCAAAGCTATTCTAGTATTTTTGGACACTTTGGTCTGATAGAATAACTTCAAATATCGGCCTCTCGGTCATTACCAATGACACTCGCAGTTCCCCGAGAGTTTCGATAAACAGAAAACAATCGCTATGGATGACCACCTGTAAGATGCTTGCTGGGGAGCAGGCTAAATGGGCATGGCACGGTCTCGAGAATAGATTGGCTGATGTGCTAAAGGAGGACTTGGAGCTGTGGACTGTGGACTGTTTGTCTACATTTATCAAGAAATAACTAAAACTACCAGTGGCTAGTCAAAGTGCAAACCAGGCTCCACATTGCTTTGCTTTTTAGATTGGACAAGATCTTGGGAGTGTAGAGCGATGGCAGTCGTGTTTGTGTATTTATGGTGCAATGTGTAAGCATTAGCACATAGTTCTGAGCAACCCCCCCCCCTCTCTTGTGCTTTGCCAGCCTTAATAGGTGCTTGTGAACAGCACTAACCCCCAACAGTCTGTCACTAAATGTGACATCGTTGTGTGCGTGTATGCATATATTGCATAATTGCCTCTGATAATCTGAAATGAGGTTACCATTATCAATACGATGCCAAAGGAAATGCACACAAGATATGGTAGTTACATAACACTGAAAACATATTTTATCTTGATTTGACGCTTTCGTGACTGCGTTGCGCCCGAAACGTCGTGATCTATTTTATTTGATACCTACGTGACTTTACCGAAAGAACCAAAGAGTATAGTTTATCTTAATCAAGATGTTATACAAATATAGGTAGATAACTTTGCTCCTTTTAAATAATCTGATGGAATTCCTCGGCAGACATGGGGTTATTTGAAATGAAGTGGGGTGTCTGTTTGGGCCACGAGACGAGAGAGAAAAAAACACCCCATGCTACTGTCATGATGATGTTCGTTTACAAGGGGCGGGTAGAGTAACGTAGTCAGATGGCTCAAGAGTTCCGGTTTCGAATCCAGGTTTCGGCCACCTGGATCTCAAGTGCAGCGAGACGACGGTTTCATCCCTGAAACAAAAACATCCCCACCACAGTACCTTTGACGTAACACTTAAAAGTGTTGCTAAAATGTACTGCTCTGAGAATAAAAAATGCATTTTAACTGCCACGTCACAATCTCGTCGCGGGAGTGTGACACGTGGTAGAAAAATAATTAAAAAAATCAGCTCAAGGATTTTTCAGAAGTCATGTGTGTGGAGGCCCGGTGGGGGGGGGGGTTGAAATACGTAACATGTTTGTTAAAGGAATGCAAGGAAGAGGCATGTGGAGTCTCGGTGGAGCTTCTGAACCGTGAAATGTCACGTTTCAATTCCTGTCCAATAATCGCGTAATTTATTAATCCGGCAGAGCTTCACTCCGTTCTAAGACCTATGTCGAGGAGGGGGTCGGCGTGGAACATTTTACCTGATTGTTTTTATTGGGTCCACTTGTGGACGAAAGCCAGAATGTAGGAAGAAAACGCTCTCACACATAAGCCGAGAACGCTCAATAATCCATAGAGATAGGTCTGCAACCCACATGCTGTGTTACCTCATTCTGGCTACCTCGTAGCCTCGTTTCACATCCAAGTATAACCCACCAACATTACCATCAAAGCATTGTATTACAGGTGTGCAATACCACAAGCTGTTTGGTGATATTACAGACGTTACTGTGAGTTATGAACGCATGTATGTTGAACTTCGTACGTAGCCAAACGTGCTAGTCGAATACAGGACCAGCAGCATCATACAGCGATTACGTAAGCACGTGGTTGCTACACAGTATTTGCAAGGCAAGCCCTTGAGGGATAAGACCCGAGTTATGAACGCATTGATGGTCAATGCAGCTTATTCAGCACCCTGGACAGCAGCCATTGGGCTTTCATTCGACCACAGCGTGATACACATCCAACATCTCCATGTCCCAACACAGATTATACATTTAGAGTTATCCATAGACCGCATACACACAGGACATGTCAAAAAAATATTTAATGAAATAACCACAAATGACACTTATGCAAAACATCGCTTTATCGTTAAGCTACAGCCGAATTGTAGTTCATGGTGCTGTACTTACTACATCATTGACTATAGCATGCACAATTTTACTATTGTCATGCAGAGTGTCAGACTGACGCTACATCCCCTGAAACGTTAAAAAGGTTTTTAAAATACTGAGAAAACATTACCATACACATGCACACCAACCTACACGTGACTAACTGCTTTACCATAAAATCACCGTGATCTCTAAATCATAATAAATACATTTACCGTAGACAGTCATGACATTCAACGTCGGCGAGCAACATGTCGACTGGCAATCCAGTAAACATACAACGTTGCCCCAACAGTGCACCAACGTTGTATGTTACTGGTAGAAACCTCCTGGTTACACCAGCCCACAGGGGATTATTGTGTCCGTCCGTCGTGCATCCAAAAATGGGAGGGGTGGGGCTGGGTGGAGAGGGGAGGGTGGGGAGGGTGGGGAGGGGAGGGTGGGGAGGGGCTGGGTGGGGAGGGAGGGGCTGGGTGGGGAGGGGCTGGGTGGGGAGGGTGGGGCTGGGTGGGGGGTGGGAGGGGTGGGGCTGGGTGGGGAGGGTGGGGCTGGGTGGGGGGTGGGAGGGGTGGGGCTGGGTGGGGGGGGTGGGGAGGGGCTGGTGGGGGGTGGGGCTTCGTGGGGAGGGGCTGGGTGGGGAGGGTGGGGAGGGGCTGGTGGGGAGGGTAGGGAGGGGCTGGTCACCCCGTGGTGCCCTTATAAAGCTCAACGTTTTCCTACTCACACCGGCTTGTGCCCGCCCTCACAGTCGGGCATATTTGCGGAATACACCACGCCGCCGTTGACCCTGGCCATTGACCGAGCAACCGAACGTTCCTACCAGCTCCCTCCGCAGGAATGTGTTCAAACCCCATAATATGCTCGGTATGGGAAGGCTCCCAAAACTCCACTCTTCATAAATCGCCATTCAAAAATGTCATTAAAAAATCACGAAGTTTTTGTTATTTGTCTCTCCCTTTTGTTCTGTCTCACTCGTAGCATTGCCTCAGCAGCTTTCCCGCTCTTTTTTCTCCTGATGACGATTGCTTGTGTTGCGATCGAAACGTCGCAGTTTTTTTGTTGTTTTTGTTATTTTCTTTGAACCTATCTACGTGACTTTACCGAAAGACCCAAGAATATTAATTCCTGCAGTCATGAAAGCTTTCAGTCAAGATTTAAAATAATAATTCATTAAAGTCACAACCCTTTATCTGTCTACTGGTGGATGAAGGTGTTATACACCATTGTTGGTCATTGGGATGAATTGACCATACCTCACGACGCTGGACAGTGTGGGTTGTTGGTCAAGAGAGGAGGGGTGGGGGCAGGGGCAGAAGTGATTCAGATCTCACTTGGCAGTAATATTACCTGCAGCCGGGAACTTAACTTAGCTGACCGGGTTCACAGCGCAGTACGCTAACCACTGTGATACAACTCCATCCCCCATGAAGGTTGCATTTGCGTAAAATTTGCAGTTCTCATAAATAACAAATGCGTATGCACGCGACTTGACCCAAGCATAACAATTCATTATAATTATTTGGTTCTTTCGGTAAAGTCACGTAGAAAGAAATACAATTAAATGATAATAGAATACGACGTTTCGTTTGCAACACAAGCAACCATCATCAGGTACAAATGAATGAGAAAACAAACATAGTAAACTTAGAAATACAATGCAATACAACACAGAGAGTCGGCCAACACAAGATTCAACTCCCCACCCGGTTGATTACGTTCCTCCAAAGATTGCTAAATTTGAGAGAGACAACACATAGACACAGACAGACACACAAGCAGAGAGAGACTCACACAGAGACAAACAGAGAGAGTCACACACATGGGCACACAGAAAGACAACGTCTCTGTGTCGAGGCCTTCAATAGAGAGGGGGGGGTGGGGTAGAGGGGGAGTTGTGTGGAATTCCTGCCCAAAGCGGACGGACGAGGTGGGCACTGGACATTTAAATAAACAAGCACGGAGCGTTGTGTGGAATTCCTGATTTCTACCGTGCTTGTTCCGTGCTTGTTTATGGGTCCATTCTCTCCTCTGGCCGCTATGGACAGGGATTCCACACAACTCCCCCTCTGCCCCCCCCCCTCTGCCCATGTGTGAGTCTCTCTCTGTTTGTCTCTGTGTGAGTCTCTCTCTGCTTGTGTGTCTGTCTGTATGTATGTCTATGTGTTGTCTCTCTCTCAAATTTAGCAATCTTTCGAGGAACGTAATCAACCAGGTGGGGTGTTGACTGTTGTGTTGACCGACTCTCTGTGTTGTATTGCATTATATTTCCAAGCTTACCATGTTTGTTTTCTCATTCATTTGTACCTGATGATGGTTGCTTGTGTTGCAATCGAAACGTCGCATTCTATTATTATTTTATTTTATTTCTTTCTACGTGACTTTACCGAAAGAACCAAAGAATCATTCCTGCAGTCACGAAAGCTTCGAATCTAGTTTGAATTCATTATAATTTGATTAATCATTACATTCATATTCGAGCCAGAGCTCCGAACCAAAAACAAAAATCCACCATAGTCGCCTGTACTCTTACATAACAAGACGAAGGTCATCAACAGGCACTTGCGCTGTGGCTCCAACGGTCAGCAGTTGGAGTTCGCGCCCCGCGCCAGCGACTGCATCTCGTGAACGGGGGCCGCGTCTCCCGGCGCCGGGCGATGCCCGTTGGCTCGGGCAGCCCCGGAGGCGGCTCGTGACGTCACAAAGGCACGGAGGGTCGAACAGCGCAGCGCCGCCCAGTGACCGCGCGCGGCACTGCGAGTAGCCGGCCTCCCGGGTTCGCCCTGAAGATCCTGGGCCAGGCGCATCGCGAAGAGACCCCGCTCCTCGGGCGTGCCTGGTGGTCACAACGTGCGGGACAGCTTCCACGACAGGTCCATGCGTGCGTGTGGCAAGCTTCTAGCCCGACGCGGCGTCGACGCGGGCTGCTCCATGCTGCAGCAATGCAGCCTTCGTCAGTGGAATTGTTCTTGTGCCGTAGCAGGTATTGGGCTCTGAAGGCATTGGTGGCCAATCACGTAGATCCCGATTTCAGTTTAAAGACGGGGAAGGTAACCCATAAAACAAGGTTTACCAACGCTGAATGTGAAACTGATATCAAGGCGAAGTTATTTATGCAAGATCCATTGGATTGGCTACTGGTGCCTTTATAAGCAGCTCCTGTGCATGGTGAAGGGAGAAGGATCGTCTACTGTGTTCCCGCTCTGCAGAGTAGCTTTCCTCCATGATAACGCTGCCACCTGCTGTGACCAAATCCTCTCTTAGTAAGTCTGGGCTGCGGTCATTGACGGCAGGTTGAGCCAATATTGTGCTGAACACCGTCAGGTCCGTGGTATTACAGGGATCATATCAATCTTGGAAAGTGCTCCATCCATGTCCCCTGATGCTTCCTCCCGTTCTGCATTTTACCATTATTGTCTTTTATTCCCTTTACTTGAGTAGCTTCCCCCTGATCTTCTCAACACCTTCGTCATAGCTCTTTGCTCTCGTTCTGCACCCGCGATGCCTCCCGCACCTCTGATTAGCACGGGTTGGCTACGTACGGTGTGAAAGAAGTTCGCCATACATACACACACACACGCCTCAATGTGTGTGCACATCCACACTCGACGCGTATCTCCGTCGGGTGGCACCTTTCGCGTGAGTTTCCTACATGGGAAGTTATCGTGCACGTGTAACCGTGGTCGATCGTTTCACGTTGGGGTTCGAATCCTTTCCTCCCGTCGATTGATCCCAGTGTACCTGACACGGTGGTGTCCAGCAACAGGGACATGGCGCCTCCCAGGAGTACGGGCGTGCGCAGCAGCGACTGGAGGGGGCTGTACCACGCGCGCCCTGCGCAGGAGTGCACCACGCGCGCATAGACACGCAGATGTGAGCACACAGAGGCAACAACCGCGATCCCACGTGCAGCCAAGGGCCCACATACACATGGACACGCAGGCACAAACGCGCACTGTATTCACACACACGAAAATGTAGACGCGAACATATGCCCGCTGAGACAGGCACGCCAACACGAACACGTGTTTGCGTGTTCTCCCATTGGTCACGTGGATTTTTCTCCGGGTCCTCCGGTCTTTCCCTCCACATTTAAAAACACGTGTTTAGAGTATTTGACTGCTATACATTCCACATAAGCTACTTGGTTGCGCTATCATTTGTGGTGAGGTAGCTTCTGAAAAAGGGCTACAGAGCTAAGTGGACCTTAACTGGTAAAAATAAATCAAAGTAGTTTTAAACAATGCACTGAGATAACACGACCAAGATCGTGGGTTTGAATTTGAGCCTCACTCACCCGTGATTAAAGTGAGTTCTCAAGCCGAGTGAGCTGATGGTCTCAGTCCGGTCACCAATGACCACGCGGGAAAAAAAACAACAACCCATCACGTTCAATTTCTATTTGACCAACCACATCCACACTCGGACCGAGATCACAGGTGAGCGCCAACGCGGATGCCGTCCGGGACACAACCCGGACGGCGCGGCCGTACCACTGGCAATGCTCTGCGCGTGGTCCTGCATCCAGCGGGGCAGTAGCAGTGCCATGAAGAGGGAGAAGCCCACGATGAAGATGCACCGTCCCGAGTCCATGTCCAAGTACTGGAAGTAGGAGATCCCAGCGCCGACCGCCACGCTGTGCGTCACTCCGAGCACCGCGCCTGCAAGTGCCGCACACACGCTCGCGAGTCGGTGTGTGGAGCACCGAGTTCTGCCGGAGTCTGTTACTGCAGACATGTTATCCGGCGGCACTTGTCGAAATCCACAAACTGGACCGGCGTTGCTCTTCTGGGCAGCATCAGCCCCTTGATAGTTATCAGCTACTGTGGGTTTACAAGACGTTATCGGTAAGTTCCCTCTGTCTGCACCATGGGGCATTAGCGAAAAAAAACCCACAATATTGTTTAAAAACGTCGACGAGCATTGTAGAGAAACGATATAAACTAGGCAGTACGAACGAGTAAAACGAAAAAAGTATTTCTTGAATGGAATGCCAACCGTCATTCGTGACAATTCATCGAACCGGGGGTCGGAATTGTTAGCCGAGCGTTACATGCCGGGAGTGCTGGTTTGTGCCTAGTGGTGTCGGGCGTTTGAAGGCAATGCGCACGCACCCAGCACGGGCAGGGGGAGTGAGGCGAGCAACGCTGAGAAACGAGGACTCATTCCCAGCAGCAGACAGAGCACGGCTGCCAGCAGAACGCTCCGACGGCTGCCCTCCTGCCGAACACCCCCCCCCCCCCCGTCCAATGGAGGGATGAGTTGGAGTGCGGCGGTGATGGGGGTGCGGGGAAAGGGTTGTGTGGGGGGTGTGAGGGTTATGGCGGGGAGGTTGAGAGAATATAAATAAGGTCATTACGAGAAAAAAGAGTAAACGTGTCGCCAGGTTCAAACACATTGTCCGGTGCCCATCTCAATGTTGCCGATGCAGTGGTGTTGATCCCACATTCATATGGTGGGGGCCAGATTGTCCAGAACATAACAACTGCTGGCTTCCTAGAAAGTGATCCTCAAGGGCATCGGATGTCCTTAGGCGAGCGTTTGATCTGGCGTTGGGGTTGGCTTGTTGGAGGACTTCTGCCGGTTGACAAATGTTGATTCGGTGTAATTATATGAAAATAACGAATCGGCGCAGAAACAACATTAATAATAAAGGTTGTATAGGTTATATCGTGTGAATATAAATGTGTCGTTAATCCACCACCACCCAACACAGCCAATTAGTAAGGTTTGTCACGTAAACAAAATGTCCCAATTAGATACTGCTTCAGCACACTGGTGTGTTGGAGAGTAAACCCACAACATTTTTTATATAAATAAATAAAAACCCATGCGGCATTTCTTTTTGGCCTATCCCACGCATTCAGCCAGTCCAAAGACAACTGGGCAACAGGCGCTGGCCTCGTCACGGTGGCTAGGAGATGTTAACTCCCTCGCCTGGTATGCAGGAGGTCGTGGATTCGATCGCGACCCTGACGCCTGTACATTTGGAATACGCGTGTTCTCCCCGTGGTAGCGTGAATTTCTCTCCGGGTCCTCCGGTTTTTCCCTCCACATTTAGAATCCACGTGTTTTTAGAGTATTTGGCTGCTATAAAATTCCACGTGACGATAAGCTATCATTTCTGATAGGCAGGTCGCTTCTGGGGAAAAAAAACCCAGCTGCACAGCTCAGCGAGCCTTACCTGGCGAAGTAAAAAAAAACATAGTTTTGCGGTTTCGTTTGACCTCGTCAGGGGCGTCCACACACTCACGGCGGTGAGCCCCAGGGCACAGGCGTTGGGCAGGCTAGCGGCGGCCGCGGCCGGAGATCCCAGCAGCCCCGAGACAGCGCAGCCGAGCCCCTGCGCGGCGAGGCCGCGCGAGGCGGCGCTCGCGCCCGGAGCCGGTGAGCGGAGCAGTCGCGTCGCCAGCACGTAGCAGCCCAGCGTCTCCGCCGTGCTCGCCGCGGCCAGCACCAGCCCCGCCAGCGTTGCGTCGGCACTCAGCACCGGCCAGCCCATGCGGCCTGCACGCGATGAGCACAGTGCGGACCGGGTGATCACCGTGACCGTCAGCAACGCCCGCTGCCCCCATAATCGTTGTCGTCATAGTCACCGTTATCATCGTTTTCTTGTTTATCTCGAAGCCGAAGTGTCTTGCGTCGTTCAAAACGAGCACTGGGTGGTGTTTAGTTTGTTTGGCAGTCCTGGAACGTCGGTGAAAATTCGACATTACCACAATAAAGATACGTTTATTTACAAGAGCAAAACTGTTGACTTCTCACTAAACGCTGATTATGCTATTTACCCCAGAGGAATGATAGACGTAGGCAATCCCTGGCCAGGATTTCGATTCCCAACCTTCGTAAGGGAAATCTCAGTTGGTCAAGCAGTCGTACTCCAAATCGTGGGGTTTCCCAAGTTCAAATCCCGGCGAGGGTTGACTTCACCCCATCAATGGCATTATCGTCAACATTATCAACATCATTCCTCCGAGTTCAGTCAAATAAGCACCCATCTGATGAGGTGCTATCACCTGGTTAGAAGTCAACAATGATTGTCCTATGAATCCCACTGATCTCTGTCAACTAAATTGAGATTTTACACTTGGCTCATGACTGCCATTAAGTAATGACCACCACCGTAGTTTGTGCACTGCGCAAACAACCTCTGTGCAATTTATGGCCACGGCTAAAACATCAATGACTAGTGGTATCTGAACCGTTCCTAGCCGCCCGCCCCTATTCATGATGAATTATGGTCAAATAGTCCCACGATCCGAGTGGAGCGGCCTTCATTCAGCAGTGAATTTCCAACATGGCTATGCAAGTGCCGTGCAATCGTCAGTAGCAATGGCAGACAGAGCCACCAGGTGGCGATCGCGTCACGATGCCTCGCGTTGATGACCACCGTGTCACGTGCAACACCACGGGCGCGTGCAAAGGGGCTCCGCCGTCTCTCTCTCTGTATGGCTCTGTAACAGTTCCTATGATCACTGTTTCATTGCTTTCATGGTTTTATTTTGGTGATTTCGAAAAGTTTATTGGTTTAGCCATGTTTGTTTGTTGTAGTACGGAGTAAGACTGATGGCCTTAATCTAAGTTGGCTTGTGGTTGTTGTTGTTGTTGTTTGACTTGCATCCCACTGGGATTTTTGCACACAGCGTTGGTGTACGGTGTTTTTTCTGAAATATTTTTCTGTCTTTTCTTGGATTTTCTGTTTGCACTTAGTCACATATTCACTTTAAGATGTTTTCTTGTTCATGCTTTTGTTTTTTGTTTGTTGCGGTTGCACCCGATTCAAGCGCCGAATGGCTCACATGGCTATACCTAATAAATGAACTTGAACTTGAGACTGCAGGCTCTAACCACAGCACTTTAAAATATCGCGTCAAAATGGCCAAGGTGTCTCAGGTAATAAATACCAAGTCAGTGCACTGAGCCAGCACCACTTAAATCCTGGATTCCCCTCTGGGTTTCAGCCATCTGTGATTAAATCAGGTTCTCAAGTGCAGTGAGTTGATGGTCTCAGCCAAGTTACCAAGGACTGCACAAACACACCCATCACGTAAAACTTAGGTTTTCACTGAATTTAACGTCCATTTCAGCGATTTTAGAAATAGTATGTCCTCTGACAAAAGGTGATGTAGTGCTTGCTGCAAGGGTTATGAATAGAATATTGATGGTTCCATGATTGACACAACAACGAAAGCCCAAACGGCGTAGGGAGTAAAAACAATATAAAAAAAATACCAAAATACAAACTGTCCAAAGTCATTCCCTGCTCAACAAAGCATTGAGGCAATGCTCATCACCTGTTCACAGCGCTGAGCCATGGAAATGTTTGATTATTTAAAGTGTACAAGAAAAACTTGGAGATACATGCTGGGAATTACACCGAAAGGCAGAAAAACATCGATCACAGAACAACTGCAAATTCAGAGATATCTTGTTGACTGTTAAGAAAGTGAATTTGGAAAATGGCTGAGGGATGAGGCTGGTGAGAGAATGTCAGCCAAATGATGGAACTTGTTCAAAGTCAGCAACTACCAAGGAGAGGGAGAGATTAGATCAGCTCTAGTATACGAGCAAATGGTGATTACATCCAGCAGTGGACAGATCGTTTCTGATGATGACGATGATGGAAATGCTAAATAGGCCTACAGATATCTAGATTTGACAGTAAAGTTTTTTTTTACAATTAGATAGGAGAGTGGTGTAATGATTGTCCTATTCATCGATATCAATTCTGACCACGCAGAAGTGACTGATTTACCAAGCACAGTGGGGGAGGGTATGTTCTTTTGACTTCGCAACAGTGCAGCAGGTAATGGGCCATGTTTGACGTGGCTGTATTCATCGTCACGACCATTTCACCCAGCACGAGTAGCGAGTCCAGTCGGCACCCCACTGTGAATGAACGCTGGAAATACTTAACGACCACCGTGACCACCATTTCATCATTATTATACGACTCTAACAGGGTTTTTTTTTTTTACATCCCATAAACACATTACGTCCTTTAGTGTCTAAATGAAAAAATGTAACGAAACAATGATCAAAGTTGGGTCAACTTGGATGGGGTAGTGTTTTACGATTAAAATACGGCCCCGTCATGAATCGTAATTAAAACATATAAAATGTAAAGTTCCTTTGCCATGTCGTGTCCGTCATGGGGGTTGCTTTATCATACTTCAATTTATTATAAGTACGTAACATGAAGCTGCGTTAGTGTTGCCACTGGTCCAGGTATACTACCAGAAGAGTCCGGGTATCAGGAATCGACTTAATTACCATACACTGCATCGTGTTGATAGACCTCGGCCCACTGAGACACGTGTCCGAGTTTGGTCTGTGGAGCACGTGGCAACCCTAGGCCACATGCTCCAGAGGCGGAGGCAGTGGGTGGCCGTGCACTGGGGTGCCACAGTGACTAGGAGATGTTAACTACCTTGACTGGTATGCAGGAGGACGTGGGTTTGATCCCGACCCTGACTCCTGTATATTTGGAGTTTGCATGTTCTCCCCGTGGTCACGTGGATTTTCTCCAGGTCCTCTGGTTCTTCCTCCATGTGTAGAAATGTGCGTTTAGAGTGTTGGCTGCTATTAATTTCAAAGTTATTAGCTACTCTGTTGAGCTATTATTTGTGGCCAGATCGCTTCTGGGCCTGACCTGGTAAAAAAAAATAGTTTAGTGGAGTTTACCTGGGTAGGGCAGGCTGAGCCAGGCCACAGTGGCCGCTCCGTCGTCTTGCAAGCGGCCGGGCGGCAAGGAGAGTGAGGGCAGAGCAGAGCAGAGAGCCCAGCTCAGAACAACAGTGAGCAGCACCTGCCGGCGAGCACAGTGACCCACACAGTGACCAGGACAATGCACACATAACAACCTGGACAAGTGGACAGCACAATTCACACAGCAACACGGACATTGATCGGTTGTGTGTAATGCTTGAACTATGAAAATTACGTCACATTTTCCATTATATTATCTTAAATGTAACACTAATATATGATTTTATTAGAATTTACATTTTTAAAAATGCTGCATGAAGGCCTCCCCATGCCATGTCAGCCATGGGGGCTGTTTGACCATGCTTCATCACGCTGGTGCGTGCAGGTTGGTGAATGAAGGCCCAGGACCAGTTTTAGATTTCACTCGCCAACGCTGCTGCTAGCCGTGAGCAGGTTGGCGGGTTCACATTGCAGCGTGCCAAGCACCGTGCCGCACCGTTGTGCGTACTCGAAGAAAGGCGAGGCGACCGAGGACGCGGAGTGGCAGTGCGTTTCGTGCCATACCGAGAGTTTCCTACAAGCAGCCGGCACTGCCCACAGCAGACGGAGAGGTCCCGCCTTCCCTTGTGCAGGGCGATGCCTCTCCATGTGCTGGGACAGGAGCACCAGCAGCAGCGTCCCCCTGCAGACGACACCACCGTCAAGGCGCCGAGTCCAGAGAGTAAAAGCACACGTGCGCGCAAACGAACAATGGGCGGCGGCGGCGTTCACCCTCTCCGGGAGGGTGCTGAGCAAGCGCTGGAAATTCCACATTACCATTTAAGGGGTCGCTCTCGACCGGAATCAACCACTGATGTCTTGCCACAACGCGGTGCTCGTTTTATCGACTCCAGAGACACGATGTCATAGCACGAGACCAGAATATATAATCCCGATTTTCACAAATGCTTTAGGAAACCCGGACAGACCACCGGGACATTTGCTTGAACCCAAGTGGACAGATGGACGGACGAACGGACGGACGGAACGGGATGTGGCTGTAGTTACCCGGCAGTAAGACCCCAGTGGCTGCCGCCAAGTTCGCCCGTGTGCTGGTATCCGGCCAAACCGAGAAGGCAGAGTACGGGCGCCAGCACCATGGGCCCACACAGCACGGCCAGCCGTGCCGGAGCCCCCAGGGCCCCGAGCAGCACCTGCACCAGGCCGGACAGCAGCAGCGCCCCGCCCAGCTGCACGACATTGCACACACGAGCGGATCTCATCGCTGCTCCTTTGCTCCATCTCTCCGCGGTGGATGTGTGCTCCGACACGAACCGCCTCCTTTGGCTGCCACTCAGTCGTGCTGGCTATCGGCCACAATCCCTCCGAGCAATTGCTACATGCCATACTGGCACTTCTCAAAACAATTTCCAATTCCTCTACAGTACTATGATGTTTCCGCAGAGGGGACATGTCAGTGAACACGGGCTGCAGGATGAAGAGGTTTCATGACAGGGACTTATACATTTACTTTTCGACGAATGGCTAGAAGCCTAATCAAGCACTGATCGCAACTAAACTATTGTCTCAACACCAGTTGGTCAGAAGTGAAGAAGCTTGTCTTCCATTGGCCAATCTGGACACCACCCCATATGTATGTCACTGTATTGTGCGCCACCTAATGATTACATTCTGCTTCCACTTTTGAATAAGCTACCCCATTGAGAACAAATTTGTAAGCTTGACAACGAGCACTGCAATCCACTTTGGTGAATCTCAACGGGCTCTGCGATCCACCAGGAAAGCTATGCCCAACGATTAACCGGGATAGATTTAACCCTATAATCAGTGCCGGATTAAGCTAGTGCGGGGCCTGTAGCATATGTTATAAAGGGGCCCTAAATACATATTAAGACACTTTTTTTTACATGCATAGTAAATTGTATTTTTTTCATTTGCTATACAGCCAGATAATACGACAAATCGCTAACCTTAAACACACAGTCGTTCATAAACGTTGAAGGCAGTATAGTACTATAGTAATAGAGAAAGTGGAGAATCACTGAACCGGAATTGACAGCTTGAAATAATTTAGCGCGGGGCCCTTGAAAGTGCGGGGCCCGTAGCTGTGTGCTACTTTGGCTACATGGATAATCCGGCACTGCCTGTAATAATATACAGTACTAAAGAAATAACACCTCGGTGGTGAGATGTTAACTACCTCGCCTGGTCGTGGGTTAGATCCCGACCCTGACGCCTGCTGCTGTATATTTGGGGTGTGCATGTTCTCCACGTGACTACTTAAGTTTCTGCTGTGGGGTTATGGTATTGAGTGCATTTCATTCACCTCCCCGGTACGCTCTGGCCACTCGTAGTTGGCTGTGGCATTGATGCTGGAGTTGCTGTTATTGGTACCTAATGTGGTTAGGAACAAGTAACACACAGAGACAGATTCGTTACTAATTGCTGCGTAACTTTTATTGGTAATGATATCCCAGAAGGTAGGTGCCGTGTTTATGGTGCCGGATTCACAACCAGAAGGTTCGAAATTCAATTCCCAGCCCAGGGGTAGCCTAAGCCTATCATCTGTTCTATGTTGGTGTATGATTTCCACAGTGGATAGTCAACAGTGGTTGAGATGAGCATTGCCCCATGCTCACATGAGCAGACAAATGTTTGTGTTATTCAACATTGACGAATGTAGGAACAGGGCACTTACCCCCACCCATTGCAATAAACTGTCATCAATAATTAATATCGACGTATCGTCTTTTGTCCCCCAGTATGTCTCTGCATGTATCCGCGCCTCTATCGGTCTCTGTGCCTCTCTTCGTATCTTTCTCTGTCTCTTGGTAGCTCTGCGTTTGTCTCCGCGTCAGCGCATCTGTTTGCAACCGTGTCCACTATCCGTGTCTCTCTTTGCGACCACGTCTGTCTTCCAGTCTTTCTCCCTCTCTCCGCGTCTCGCTGTCTCCGCGTGCGTCTCCCACGTGTCAACGCTGAGACTGCCCCCCCCACTCGCTCCCCGCCGTTGTCCTTCCACCCTCGATCACGCCGCCACGTACCCGCGGCTTGCGCGGAACACGCCGCGTCGCCGGGGGGGCAGGATGAGTAGCGGCCCAGCAGCAGCAGCAGCGGAGCCGAGGCCCCTGTGGAGGCCCCTTGCAGCACGGGCAACCTGCACACAGCGCGACCCTTCCCCTTAGACAGTGGAAGTTGAACTCGGGGACATGGCGGACAACAACAACAGCCGCTATTCGCCACTAAGTGGCTGTGACGTCGCCACGGCGCATGTGCCAGGCTAGATGCACTCCGAGTTCACGTGAAGTGTCGAAGGCTCGTTGCTCGCAGGGGGTCACGGGACAGACCCAGGTGTCATGGATTGACTGACCGGGATGACTGGTAGATGTAGTGCCGGATTAAGCTAGTGCGGGGCCTGTAGCATATATTATAAAGGGGCCCTAAATTTTAGTTTTTGTGTAGTGAGTCCAACTGAGTCGCAGACGTTATCTTGGGAGCAACACTATTTATTCCGCAACTTAACACAACATCACACAATCTTCACTCGCGTCTCGAATTCCCATCTAACCACGCTACGGCAGAACTAGACACGGTTCGCTATCCCGGCCCAGACCACAAGGTGGGTCTCGGACCGCGTGGCTAAAGGCTTCTTCTCCCCGACGTGGATCTTCTTCACACCAGCGCACGAAGAACATCGAGCTCCTCACCGGGCCCCCGTTATATGCCCCCGGGCTGGCTCCGCCCTACACCCCGCCCACCTTCCAGATCTCTCGAGCTCTTTCTCGAAGGCTCCTGAGAGCTATTTTAGACCACATGACCGCCCAGCAGCCTCCGTCCACCGGTGGCCCCCCTCCAATATCATCCGGTCACATGTCAGCAGGTCAACCAACGTAACCCTGTCTGGCTGACGCTCTCTCTCGCTCCCTCACCAGGAGCCCGCACCGCACACTGTACGTGGTGCCTCCGCGCTGACCAGCGCTCACCCAAGCACCACTAGGGCTGGTGGTACTACGCCCAGTAAGCGGGGTGCACATAATGCCAACATATTATTCGCCGTGGCTTCGTAAGCCCGACACCACACAGTGACAATCACAGTCACGACACTAGCATAGTAAAGTAATTGTATTTTTTCATTTGCTATACAGCCAGATAATACGACAAATCGCTAATCTTAAACACCCAGTCGTTCATAAAAGTTGAAGGCAGTATAGTACTATAGGAATAGAGCAAGTGCAGAATCACTGAACCGGAATTGATAGCTTGAAAGCATTTAGCGCGGGCCCCTTGAAAGTGCGGGGCCCGTAGGATATGTCGCTACTTTTGCTACTAAGATAATCAGTGCAAACTTGCTGCGTTTTAGTCGCCCGGCGCTCCGCTCGTTGTTGTGAGCGTCGCTCCACTTGCTCTCCCGTTGTTGTTGGAGGGCGACAGGCACTCGTTAACACCGACAACCAAACCGTACTCGTGTACCTCCGATTAGCGCGGGACAGTTCAAAATACATACATATACTTGACGTAACTTTGGAAATTGTAGGCGCCAACTCTGGCTGCGTTCCCGCTTGTCTGTGGTTTATCGCGCCTCTGGTCATTATCGCTCGGGATGAACGAAAACTGTGCGCCTGACAAATTTTTTATGAGAAATAAAACCTCAGCAGTGAAGACGACCAGTGGGGGAACAGTTTCAGCCTTGGTGAGCAGCAGAGAGGAAGCAGTGATCTCGTACCGAGCGGATGTGGTCGAGACTTTAGTTGCTCAGCAAGGGTGAGCGTCTGTACCTAAACTATTTTTGTTTACGAGGTAAGGCGCACTAAGCTATACAGCTATTTGTTTCAGAAGTGATCTGGCCACAAAGGATAGCTAATCAAAGTGGCTTATCACGTGGAATCGCAGCCACATACTCTAAACGCATGTTCCTAAATTTGGAGGAACAACCTGGAGGACCCGTAGAAAAATCCGCGCGTCCACGGGGAGAGAGACACACCACAAACTCCAAATATATAGGCGTCAGGCTCGGGATCTAACCCACGACTACCTCCTTGTATACCAGGCGAGGTAGTTAACATCTCACCACGGCGGCGCCCTGGTTACCTGGAGCCCAGCGTGAGCTGCACGAGCGTGGAGAGGCCCGAGCAGAAGAAGCCCGTGGCCAGCAGCTGGGGACTGGGCCACGGGCCGTCCGCGTGCAGAGCCGAGCGACGCGAGCCGGGGCCACCGACGCCGGCAGCTGGGGAGAGCAGCAGCAGGAGGTAGCTCGCCTGCAGGGAGGCGGCGAGCAGCAGCACGTGCTGGCGGGAGACGAGTGGGGTCGAGACGAGTCGGAGGGGCCCCTCTGGGCAGTTGTGGAGGGGCCCAATTTCGACACCGACTTTTGGTCAGCCGCCACAGCCGGTGTGTGGGGCTTACGCCAAAAAAACAACAAGGCAGGCAAACAAACTCGCCGATCGGGACCGTCCACCGCAGACCCAGTGCCCGACCTCCTGTTCTACCCGAAGCACCTCCGATTAGCACGGTTGTCTACGTACGGTGCAAAAGAAGTTTTACATACATACAGTACATACAAGCTATTCCTTGCAGTCCAGCAGGTGGCCGAGAGACTACAACTCCGATCTCTGTTTCATACCTGCGGATAGGAACGGACAGCACCTCTGCACGCGAGTACGCGACCCACGGTGACGAGATGTTAACTACCTTGCCTGGTATACAGGAGGTCGTGGGTTTGATCCCGACCCTGACGCATGTTGTGTATTTGGAGTTTGCATGTTCTCTCCGTGGTCACGTGGATTTTATCGCGGTCCTCCGCTTTTTCCCTCCACATTTAGAATAAATATATAAACAGCTTGCGTTTAGTGGCTTCCCTTTTCCCTCCTGATGACGATCGCTTGTGAGTTTTTTGTTTATTTTTATTCTTTTTTGAACCTATCTACGTGACTTTACCGAAAGACCCAAAGAATCAACACGCGTTTAGAGTATTTGGCTGCTATAAAGTTCCACGTGATAAGCCACTTGCTTGAGCTATCATTCGTGGCCAGGTCGCTTCTGAAAAAGAGCTACATAGCTCAGTGGGCCTTACCTGGTCAAATAAAACATTGTTTTAAAATAGTGACCCAAAACATTCCTGCCTGATTTACGTGCACAGCCAGCATCGCCCATCCGTGATTCACACTGAGGTCCGAGATCCACAGCCAAAATCGAGGACAGCATCAAGAGCCTCGAAACTGACCCACAGATTTTCTTTCAAATCATCAAACTCCCTGCCCGATATAACATCCCCACGGCCATCGAAAAGCCGATAAGCCGTGTTGGCTCCCTAAAACGGAGGCACTGCTGGGGGCAGCACAAAGCGGACAAGGCAATGCAAAGATATCTCGACTCGGCCCGGCGAGAAACCGCTGAGTATCTCATGTTCGCACGTTCCTGCCATGAAGAGTGGAATCTGCTGTGGACCCTTGGGATGGCTAAGCCTTCCCGGCACCGACCACTCAAATGGCATGGCCAATGCAGTGGACAACGGGCCTCTCCAGAACACCAACGGTCGCAATGAGAAGCCTATTTAGGCAACCAAGTGCTCAGCCGCATCCCAGCTCTCATCCTCTTACACGAGAGTTGAATTTGAGGCCACCTTATTGACCACCAAAGCTGTGAAAGCGACGGGACCAGACAACATCGAGCACAGATGGTTCGCGCGATGTAACGATATTAGACAGCCGCTTGAGCGATGCAAATCTAGATTCAAAACTCATTTCTTTAGAACTACTATTTGTGTTCAGTTCGCCGTCCTTCCCCGACACCTCCGATTAGCGCGGTTGGCTACGTACGGTGCGAAAGGAGTTCAACATCCACTACACACATCCATCCACGAGATAGAGGCATCGCCCTGTGGCAGCCCTGAGGCCACCGAAGGGCAGGCGCGTTCCAGCTGCGTTGCTTCTGGCTCGTTTAACACCGCGACAAACGACCTGCACAGGCCAATGTTTAAAGTTTCAAGTTTCATTTATTAGGTATAGCCCTGTGAGCCATTCGGCTCTTGAATCGGGTGCAACCGCAACAAACAAAAAAAACATGAACAAGAAAACATCTTAAAGTGACTATGTGCAAACAGAAAATCCAAGAAAAGACAGCAAAATATGTCAGTGCGCGCAGAGCGGAGCAGAACATACGACTCACCTGCACGGCGTAGAGGATGGCCACCATCCAGGCGGGCTCGGCCGTGCCTTGCCGCCACCCCTTGGCAACCCTGGCACTGCCCCGGTCCCTCGTGTCGCGAGTGCCACCAATGCACAGGGCCGTGCCTTTGTAGCACCACGGTGACATCTTTGCGATCGGGGAAGCGTTGGGAGGTTACTCTTTGGCAAGTAATCGGGTCCCGTCCGATTAATGATTGCTCGGCGTTTTAGAAATGACGCAGTGTAACCTAATATTTGGTATTTTAAAACGCAAAGGTCGCGTTCTTCAAATGAACGAGTATTGTTTTCGCGTCATAAGTAAGAGCACATTCCTGTGACCGTGGGCTTGGTACGGCGATCTCTGTGCGTCGAGTGCTGCTCTCCTCACGTCGACCAAAGCAGCTGACACCATCATTTCCCCCTTTTAATTATTTTTGTAATCATCTTCAAACTTTGAGAAAGTAATCATAAAAAAAGTAATCGCGCTAAGTAACCGTAACCAAATTACACTAACAAGTTTACCAGTACCTACCTTGGCTAATCTTGTGGCAGTAATGTGCTGGCTTGTAACGTGTTACTACTCCTGAACACTAAGCGTAAGCTCCCTGCGTAATTTGGATTTAATCAACAATTGGAAATTTTATGTATTTTATACCTACGTGACTTTACCGAAAGAACCAAAGAGTACCCAACATAACCTCCAGAGATATGACAGCCAGGCAGGCAGTTAGTTATATAAACTATACGACCGTCAGTAATACCAGCTAGATCATGTTACTAAGACATTGCACTGTACATGTTAAGCTCTTTTTTTACAGCTATGGCTAGATGATGCCTCCGCTGTCTAATTTTGTTTGCCTGCGTTATTCATTTGAGAGGTAATTGATCTGCAAGCTCAATAATTAACCTGCACTATTGCCCCAGCTTTGCTAAAGGTGTATCCTCTGGAGCATATAATCGCTGACAGCCTTTCCGTGCTCGGTAATAATTAATTTAGACCTTCTCCAGGCCCCGTGTCTTGTGTGTGTGTGGCACGGTTGCATATCCAACAAAGACATTGGTAAACTCTGATTTGATCAGAAGGCTCAGAGCAACAGCTGGTTCAAACCTAATCAACAGGAACCACTAAGTCGTATGTTCTTTTTTAATCTGGATATTCTTCTATTGTTAGTGCAACATGTGTTTAGTATTGTGCAGATTTTTTTATCCGTTACAGCCTTGATGTGTGCTCTATATTCCTGCCAATTAATTTTGCACCGATATACTTGTACTATAAACGTTCAGCTCTAGCCATCAGAAAGTGAGATTGTTACCAGACTCATGGATTTCATTTTAGGTAACAACTAAAAGTGGAAATCTTTCCAAATGTTTCAATGTACCCTGGACATAAGTGTTAAAAATTAGATGGACCTGAACACCACGGCAGATCTCTCGCCTACTTCAGCAGTTTTTTCTTGCTGTGGTTGTCCCACCTGATGACGATTGCTTGTGTTGCGATCGAAACGTCGTGATCTAGTGCTTTTTCTACCTACGTGACTTTACCGAAAGAACCAAAGATTATGGATTCCTGCAGTCACGAAAACTTCAAATCAAGATTGTACCTGACCATTTAATCAGCATTGGGGTGTTTTTTTTTGTACCCTGGAAGTGTAAATCATTTCGCTTCTATTTCGGGGGTCCTGCTTGTGGTAGGAAAACTGACTGGAACTCAAAGGCGCCACAGTGGCGAGATGTTAAATACCTCGTTCCTGGTATACAGGAGGGTGTGGGTTCGATCCCGATCCCGACTCGGACGCATGTTGAAATTTTGGAGTTTGCATGTTCTCTTCCCGTGGTCACGTGGCTTTTTCTCCGCCACCTCTGGTTTTTCCTTTCACATTTAGAATCAATTTGCATTTAAGAGTATTTGGCTGCTATACATGTACACATAAGCCACTTCGTCGAGCTATCATTTGTGGCCAGGTCGCTTCTGAAAAACAGCTATATAGCTCAGTGAGCCTTACCTGATAAAATAGCTTCAAAGCTTATATTGAATGATGAGGCATCGTGAAAGCGCCACCAACTGGCAGCGGACTCCAGTAGGGCAGCTGTGCGTGTGTGGAGCCTAAGCCAAAGTACAAGCGGGCAGCTTTTTCTAAACTTCACAGGCTACATCTGCAGGACATGTGTAGGGGACTGTAAGGAGAAAGTGCGAGTGTACACGTTGAGATAAACACATTCCTGCGGAGGGAGCTGGTAGGAATGTTGGGTTGCTCTGTCAATGGCCAGGGTCAACGGCGGCGTGGTGTATTCCGCAAATATGGCCGACTGTGAGGGTGGGCACAAGCCGGCGTGAGCAGGTTAAACGTTGAGTTTTATAAGGGCACCACGGGGTGACCAGCCTCTCCCCACCCAGCCCCACCCCTCCCACCCCCCACCCAGCCCCACCCTCCCCACCCAGCCCCACCCCACCCTCCCCACCCCACCCAGCCCCTCCCCTCCCCACCCAACCCCATCCTCCCCACCCAGCCCCTCCCCACCCAGCCCCTCCCCACCCTCCCCACCCTCCCCACCCAGCCCCTCCCCACCCTCCCCACCCAGCCCCTCCCCACTCAGCCCCTCCCCACCCTCCGCTCTCCACCCAGCCCCACCCCTCCCATTTTTGGATGCACGACGGACGGGCGGACCCAATAATCCCCTGTCGGCTGGTGTAACCAGGAGGTTCCTACCAGTATTAGGTGGCCGTAAGGTCCTGTATAGATGACACTTGTCCGCATGTTTCAGGATCAATGAAAGGTACACGAAGTACGCCTATAACACTGGTCTACAGCCATAATGTTTCCGAAATAAATGTAGTCCAACTTTACTAATGCTGTGTCACTGAGAATGAAAATAATGCTTAAAATTGTTGATTGGCTCTAGTTTTCAAAATATGCTACTGGGTCAGTATATACGACCATTGACGTGGGAATAGCAGAGGATAAGTGAGTTATAAAGGGAAGGGACCACAATTTAAACCAGAAATGACTAAAATACATATTTGACTGGATCTATGAATAAATCTATGACTGGGTTTGGACAGTACTTGCTTTTTGAGCAAAACAATGAATGATGCAATCTGAACCTGGCATTGCATCATACATGATATGAATTGCATCATGTTATTCGTAGAAATCATTGATGATGCAACAATAACTAGGCTGACATCCATCTGCTGAACAAATTGCCCTACATCAGCTCTAGAAAAATCATAGTGTTGTGCTCTCTTATTTGTCAGTGTTTGATGTTGCAAAGGGTCACATTTATGTTTAGCCAAAGTGAGCAGAGATGCCTCGTACTTGTGTGAACAAAGCAGATAACTTCTGCTATGTTTGTGTTGAAGTGACTTTTGCATCGCAACAGTGCAGTATAACCATTATGGTTAAGAAAGCCTATCACCTTTATTTTCGCTGCAAAATTGAAGATCAGGACAAGATGTGGGCCCCACACAAATGCTGCAACACTTGTGCAACAAATCTTCACCAGTGGTTGAACGGAAAGAGGAACTACATGCCTTTTGCAGTGCCAATTATTTGGAAAAAAGCCAACAGATCATATCAGCAATTGTTACTTCTACATGGCGCCTCCAGTTGGAAAAGGCGTGTCAAAGAAGAAAAGGTGGACTGTGAATTATCCAAACATTCCATCAGCTATACGCCCAGTACCCCACGGAGAAGAACTATTGGTTTCTGGTGCACCAGGATCATTCTCACTTGAGTCAGACGAGGATGAGGATGAAACTTCTGGTCCTGAACCATCAAGGCCACATGACCCAGATGTTCTCCCATCCTCCTCCTCTGAACCACACCTCATAACACAAGTGAACTGAAAGACCTTGTCAGGGATTTAGAACTACCCAAGATTAAGGTAGAGCTGTTGGGCTCCAGACTGCAGCAGTGGAATCTCCTGGCAGGTGATGTTAGGGTTTCCATGTTCCATGACCATCAAAAGGATCTTGTCCCATTCTTCTTCATGGAAGTTGATCTTGTAGCCTGCAACAACATCGATGGTGTGATGGCAGCCCTCAACATCGTTCATGATCCAAATTAGTGGAAACTGTTAATTGATTAATCGAATAGAAGTCTTAAAGCTGTTTTGCTGCATAATGACAATATTTTTCCATCAATTCCAGTTGGCCATGCAGGCCACATGAAGGAAACATATGACAACATAAAACAACTTGTGAGGTGCAGAAACTATGACCAACATTAGTGGCAGCTTTGTGGCGATTTGAAGGTTGTTGCTCTTTTGCTTGGTCTGCAGACTGTATACACAAAGTACTGCTGTTTTATCTGTGAATGGGATAGTCGTGCGAGAGATTCCCACTACATTAAAATAGATTTGTCACTCCAACAGTCATTGGAGCCTGGGAGGAAAAGTGTTCAGCATCCACCACTTGTTCAATCAAGGAAGATTGTTACCACCCTTCCACATCAAGCTGGGTCTGATGAAGAACTTTGTCAAAGTCATGGACAAAACACAAGCAGCTTTCAAGTACATCCGTGGAAAATTTCCAAGGTTAAGTGAGGCTAAGATAAAGGAAGGTGTCTTTGTTGATCCTCAGATTCGTGAACTTCTTCAAGATGATGCATTTGACAGTGCACTGCGTGGCAAGGAAAAGACGGCATGGAACGCCTTCCAGTTCATGGCAACACATTTTCTCGGAAACAAGGCAGACAACTACAGGGAGTTTGTGGAAAACCTTCTCAAGGCATACAACATGTCACGAAAGACACATTTTTTGCACTCTCATCTCGATTTTTTCCCCACCGAACTGCGGAGCAGTGAGCGACGAGCATGGCGAGCGATTTCACCAGGACATTGCAACAATGGAGAAACGCTATCAGGACAAATGGAGCCCATCAATGCTTGCAGACTATTGCTGGACAGTGACAAGAGATGCTCCGTTTAATGAATACAAGAGACAAGCCAAGAAGCACAGAGTAAACACTGAATAAGAACTAAAAAATGTACTATATATACGTAAGTTTTTAGCCTTTTGTTTCATAATACATTTTATTTATATAACTCTTTTGCTGATTTTTTTAAGTTACATGAACAGGACAGATGACATTTTATCATGTAAAGCATCCATAAACATGTAATGCGAGCAAGGACAGGGTGGGCGCTGCGTCCGCACCACTCACACGGGCCGGAGTATTGGGGAGGCGGAGCCTGGTCGACGGGGCGTGTGGGAGGAGCCACTGCTCACCTCGGCTCCAATGGGAGTCGGGGTGAGTGGGGGCGGAGACAGGGGCAGTGCGGGAAGGAGGAGTCAGGGTCACGCGAGAAGGAGGATATAGGGTGAGAGCCGGAAGAGATCTGGGAGTCGGAAGAGAGTGGAAATAGGGGAGAGCCACGCTGGGTGGTGGCGGAAGAGTGGCGCCATTTGCCACGTGGTCGGAGTCACGGCACCGTCGGCCAGCGGTGTACGTGGGGTAGCAGTAGCTAGCGGGGTGTGAGGAGTTAGAAGAGTGTGCGGGGCAAACGGAGCAGCGGTGTGGCTACGGAGTGTGCGGGGCACACGGAGCAGCGGTGTGGCTACGGAGTGTGCGGGGCACACGGAGCAGCGGTGTGGCTGCAGAGTGTGCGGGGCACACGGGGCAGCGGTGTGGTTGCGGGGTGTGCGGGGCACACGACGCGTGCGCGGGGCACACGACGCGTGCGCGGGGCGCACGACAGAATAGGCGCGGGTCCGAACGCGGACATCGCCGGGTGCGAGACAAAAACCCAATAAAGGACAAACGTAGACCTACATCGCCTAAAGAGTCCTTTATTACAAACACATGAAAAAACCTAGGTTTACAATTTATGAGTAAAACACTATCTACACATTGTACATAGAAGTAAAATGTAAAAACTTAAATATCTTGGGAACAGTAGCCAATCAGCTGTTTTAATTGTCATATTTGAATTCAGCACAAAATGTCTGTTTATGTTTAACGCGCGTGACGTCACTTCACATGCTGCACCCCCCCCTCATTAATATTCATGCGCAGGTGGATTGTTTCACTCACGCAGGTCGAGCTTGAAGTTGGACGTTTCTTTATTGAAAGTGAATCTAATAAATACTTCTACGCAGCAACAAAGTAGATTTGGTGTCTTTATTTTTTATCTTCAGCACTTGAGACAAAAGGTAAGTCTAATTTAAGCTTCTACATTATGTTAAAATAGACATTTCTTAGTGATTTTCCAAATATTGTATCGAATTCCAATTTATTTCAAGCCCAGCGACCGAAAACAGAAGAGAATAAAGTATCAGAGCAGTTTATTTGAACAAATAGGTCAGTTATATACAGTGCTAGTGACATGAAGCGAGGTGTTTTGACATAGTTTTGTGCAAGAATCACTGCCATTAATACAGTGCTACAGTGAAATGCAGGGAAGTGTTTGATGGCATATTTTCGCGCAAGATTCACTGCCATTAAATTTACAAAAGATACAATTATACTCCGTCTTGATTTGAAGCTTTCGTGACTGCAGGAATCCATACTCTTTGGTTCTTTCGGTAGTCACGTAGGTATAAAATAAATCACATTAACATTGGATAGCACTTTCATGCTCACATGTCCTTTGGATTGCGCTCTCATGCCTTTAGATTGCACCACTCTTCGTTCCTACATTAACATGCTAATCTCTCGCATTAACATAGCCACTTCCGTGCCCTCGTCGAGGAGGCCACTAATTTCTCACATTAACATCAATAGCCCCGCCCACTTCTGTATAACCCTTGGGCTACACCCATTTCAAACCTTTTAAAAGTCTGCCTCAGCAGCAGACCATGCTTTCTCACCTGATGACGGACGCTTGTGTTGCGCCCGAAACTTCGCGATTTATTTTATTTAATACCTACGTGACTTTACCGAAAGAACCAAAGAGTAAGGCTCAATTTTTTCGTAAATATTGCAGCTTCCGTCCATATGACGGGCAAACAAGCTAGTCCATAATAAACAGCACATTTCATCTCTGAAGCAGACGTATAAAAAATTGTAGACCAGTGTTATTCTATAAATACACGTTGAGATCATTAAAGACACGTGCCATAGTGGGGTGGATGGCACTGTCCGACAGGAGCGGGCCGAGCATGGATATAAGGGGAGTGAGGCCCGCAGTATGGGCGCTTGCCCAGGAACCAACAAACGAGGTGGAAGGCATCAGGGCTGACTGATCATGGGCGACGAGTGGAAACCATTGGGGCTGACCGATCGCGGAGTTATAAATAAGTTATTCTTAGCAATAAAGACTTCACCTTTTTAAAGAATGGACGTCTCAAAGGAGCTTCATTACACATGTAAGAAAATGAGCAAGAAACAAAGTTGCCTTTTGAAATGTGTTTATTTAAAAACATTCAGGTTTACAGTCTTCATAATATAAAAATAGAATGTTGCTTTAATACAAAATCCTGAATATCAGAAGATTTAAATGTCATGCACATAGTACAATACAAGATCCAGCATCCAGGTGCTAAAAGAAACAAAGTAGCCAATTATTTATAATATTCAGGTTTAAAAAGTCTTAGTATAGGAGTAGAATGTTTCTTTAATACAAATATCTGAATATCAGATAAGGCAGATGTAACACACACAGTGCAATACGTGTTCCAGTATCCATGTATTGATGAACAATGGAATTTCAGTTCTTAAAACTCGACATGTCACGCTTTTTAAGATCTTAATATAAGATTACAAAGTTCAGTTGGTTTCCAAAAAATGCAATGTGTAATGAAACCAGTGGTGTTAAAATCCCAAATCCACTTCGATAGGAAAATCACTGGAGGCCCAGGTAGGATGACTTCACTTGTTCCTGCAAGTAAATTGAGTACACATACAAGGCCCTGCACAGGCCAGCAGGGCATCTGCAACAGTTGGCAAGTTCTACATTGATCAACCGATTTACAAACAACCAAACACTTCACTTAAAAAAAATCATTAATGGCTTTTTACATACAATTAACAAAACATGCTGCAGCAAGGGTTAATGCTGTTTCAGCTGAAAACACACAAACACGTGAGACGTTATGAATTGAGTTTTAAATGAATCCACACGTTTTTATTTACCAATCCGACAGTGTCGATGAGAAGCCCACAAACACACAAATTTGGAGATGAAGAGAAACCTTCTTCCACCATACAGTCACGCCTGATGAAGAAAACACTCAAAACGCTGCAATGAACAAAATGTTAAGTGGGGTGGTCTGAAGGAAATGGAAAGTTGTGTCCTGCAGTCTCCATTGAAGAGTGATGATAAGAAATCTGTAAGAGAATCAAATCTGTCAGTAAGTGATCATTACAAAGAGAAGCAGCTTGGTCCCCCGTGTGTGCCGGCACGTTCCCTGTGAACTCTCGGTCGGTTACTATTGAGACGAGGCATGACGAGTACAAACACGTTATTTCCCCCAAGGGGAATCTGCACATCCAGAAGCCTGAGCGAGCCTTGCTCCTGGTCCATGTAACCTATACCTGGAAAAGGTTTTACTATGACCGTTAATCACTCAAAACCACACCAAAAAAACGCAGTGCCTCCAGCCTGTAATAAAAAGCAATTGACCAACAACCACATGAAAGCACATGAAATGCAATCTAACCCAAATAACTGTATTATGAAAAACGTTCAAGTTACCTTGCTTAACACACTAAAAACCTTTAGTAAGCGATACACAATGTTAAAACAGTTTTTAAAAACACAAATGTAACACAAATGGAAATGTATGCTGGTAATTATGAAGGCAGTTGCACACATTTGAAAAAATATACAATCGAAATCTTTGTATTTACATGGTGCTATAATGCCTCAAACTCTGTGCCTTGCAACACATCAAACATTCAAAGGGGACCCCCCCCCCCCCTCCAGTGGCAGCTGTCCCCTGTGTGGCACAAGGGCACTTTGGTACCGACCTGCGAGTGGACATTGGTTGATCAAATGACTGTGAAGAGTAATCCAAATTATATTACGCACCTACGATTAGCTACGTACGGTGTGAAATAAGTTCAACATACAAATTTGCTATTTTTTTTCCAAATTGTGCCAATTAGGACCATTAAAAACCCACCCAATACAACACAATTCAACATTTCAACTTGTATAAACATATATCACACGTACATAAAGGACAACACTTTTTTTTGCAGGTATAACGGGTATATCTGCACCTTTCAAGGATACCTTTTGCCATTGAGCATTTTGATGAGAATGTTTAAATAAAGTGCAGAAAATGCATGTAGGGCTTTTAACAAACAGTATTACACATACATAAAATGCATACAACCATCACATTGCCAAAACAGACGACTGACACCAAAGCAGTACGATGTGGCATGTAATTTGTTTTAAACCTATATTATTGCACATTGACTCGTGATTTCAGAATTCCAGTGGTGCTTAGAAAACAAATCCCGCTTGTTTTCCTCTAAAATAAACATTAATATGAATGCGATAATGTGTCGATCAAATTGTATACATTGTGCAGTATGGCGCGCGCGCACACACACTATTTTTAATCCTTGTGCAATACCAGAATGCTGCAGGGCAAAATTTAAAATAATCCAAAGAAATACTCATGCAAACTTATGATAAACGGGCAACACAATGTGAAAATCCTGCTCTGGGATGTTGTATATATCACCTGCACACACATGAATACCTCACACCACCACATACCCGAGATTTTCTGCACCACCCCCATCTACAAGTGGCATCTGTACTTCTGAAATGTGTATGCACCAAGTCCCAGCCACTGTGCAATCAGGCCATTCCACCCATTCCTATTCTGATTCACTGCTGAGCTGCATCAGCATTTATAGTTTGCAAAAATAAGAGGAAATTCAAACCATGCTTGGGAATGCAAGCACAGGGCTGTCAATATGTTGGCCGTGTCACCATTGTGCATTCGAAAAAATGCCTATCAAAATTGCTGGTACATTTATTTCTTATGCAATCGTTCCTTATTCTCCATAGCATTGTTTTTGTATACAACAACAAAGTGCATCCTTCCCTTCCAAAAGCAGAAGGGTCCTGTTTAATCCTTCTAAAAGTACAACGCTAAATAATTGGGAATAAACATGTACAGATCCGAACGTAATAACGCACTGCAAGGCACCACAATGAACATACATGTCACAACAAAAGGCATGTATGTGTTGTAGGCCACTCCTTAACAGCCAGTTGTTTAGAATTATGAGCAACAGCATTGCAACATGACACAATTCCCATTCATAGTACTGTTTTAACGAGTGTTGGGATATTGGAATCCTACTGGATATGGGCAGGCCGCAAGTCTAAGTGGCTGTGCAAGCAAGCATAGCCAAGGTTGCACACAGAGCGACACCGACCCTAATGGAAATTGTAAAAAAAATTAACCCGTAAAAACAAAGTTTTTCACTATAAATCCTTTATATGCGTGGCGGCTAGAGTCCTCTCGTCCTCTGGCTTGAGATGGCTGCCACCTATGGGTCAGATGATTGCCTGTCACCATTAAGCAATTGGTAATTAAATATAAAAAAACATTTCCTAAAAAGTGTAACATTTTGGAAAAAAATTTCACGAAAATAAATTGTCACGCACAACGAGTCTGTGTGCAAAATGTCAGCTCGATTGAATCACGGGAAGCGGGTTAAAAATCGACCGAAAGATTTGCACGGTCGTAAGCGTGCAAGCAAGCAAGTGAACTTAATATAAAGGATTTAAAAACCTTCCAGTTAATTGACCACGTATTAGTTCACTGGGAATTGACAAGAGTTGTGCAGAGAAATACCAGCTGAAGAGATAACATGTAATTCTCCAAGAAATACTGAACAGGTAGTGAAAGTACAGCACAAACCGCCTGTTGATTAGGAATAGTCTAAGGAGACCAAATGATTCTATGAAGGGGTGCACAGCCAACAACACATGCATGTGATTTATAAACGAATTATGAGGCATCTTATCCTCCAGTGTAAGAGTAATTAGTTTATAATTCCGATGTAGTTAGACACGTGCAAGTTCATTGGGTGTGCATCTCATCTACACAGCCTTGCAGTCATCCCCTTGAAGTGCTAAGGACTAATTAGGGCTGGGATTCAATGCTCAGGTTGACGAACGAAGCCACAGTGAATACAGTAGTCTGATGTCACCTGATTAGAGGTTTCATTTAGTGCTTGTGCATACTGGAATTCAAGTTCTGTCATCGTGAGCACGTTCAATTAACACTTTTGATAAGACTACGTTGCTTCGTAACAAAATAATTAGTTTCCATGCAATGGAGCTACACACTGATTACTGCCAGCGTGTTTAATATGTAGTCTGCACATCAAATCGCAAATTAAGCATAAATGTACTTCCTAATTAAGTATCGAACGGGACAGCCTTAATAAGCGAGAGATAACATTTTTGTGGCAGGGCCATGGGCATGCAAAATAGCATTATGCTCTATCTTACGAGGCAGAGTTATTTAACTTTTGGATATGGACAAAATGACATTATTAAATACATGACAGTCATCCACGAATGGGTTGGCACATGCAGTACACTAACACTTTAACTTTACATACAACAAATGTACTTCTTAAATTGTTTTAAAATGTGTCTATTGAAAGGTTTTTAAAACACTGTCGCTATTTAAAATGCGACATAAAACCAGTTTCAAACAGTAAAAAAAAAGACAAGGAGCATGCTCAGATTATTGTCCCAAAAAATAGATCAGGCTTCAATTTGCCTTAACATTTCTACAAAACAAATATGGGGCAGGTATTGACAGAAGAGAGGTCAAATAAACAAAACGGATGCCCTGGGTTGTAGATTATGTTCAACCTATAGCGTTACAGTATACTGATAGATTTACAGTAAGTCTCGCTCTGATATGGAGAGGGGTAAGCAAGAATGGGGCCTATGGAGCATCCCACCTGCTCCATTAATTCACAAAAGTTGACAATGACGTGCACAATATGCAATGAAGTATGAAAAGGGTGCATATTTTTGGACCGTAAAGTAATTTGACAAATGTAACATGTATAATCGGATTATTGAAGATGCAAAATCGATCGTCGGTAAGCAGTACATGTCAAGGAGACACGACTGTAGGTTCATGATATCGATTGCAAAAATTACACATTAAATCCCAGCCCTAACGAATTACAATAATAATACATTGTATTAACAATTGTTCAGGACCTGTGCCAAAATGTCCAGCAGTGCAGAAAATCACCAGAATATTTTTACAAGACATAAGTAGTAAAACGTAGCAATGCCCAGTTAGGCAAATGACACTTCCATTCTCAGCATAATTTAAGTCCTCTGTATGCATGCCAACTACTCGAAACAGCTGATGCAGCAAAAAGCAGGTCCCTAAATATCATGGCCCAGGAATGCGTGGCATTGGTACTATTCCATCTGTTCAAATGAAGCCCCTTGTTCAAAAATCCAGTGAAGGAACAAACATCACTCATTAACTTCAGTATTGTATAACCAAAAACAATCGTTGCAAACAAATCCCATTGTTTTCATGGCACACCCGCTTCGGTGAACACGCTAAAAAGCTGTGTCAAAATGCGGTCATGGTAACATGGCAGAAAAAATACCCATTCTCCTGTGATACCCGAGTATATTATGAAAAACAACAAAAAGCTATTAAGAATTTAGAAACATGCCAAATGCCAAACTTGTATCTATGCAAATTGAGTGCTACAATCTAAAGTGAATTTTGTATTAATATAAAATGTACAGCCATTGTTAACTCTGCACTTTGGCAGTTATTTTCACATCATATGCAAATATGACGTGTCACTAACTTCACGTAACCTGAAGTTCGTGAAAACACGTGGCCAATTAAAACATTCAAGTCTTGAAAAACAAACCCTCTTTTTTAAGGAGCACTCGTGCTGTTTGATATTCAGACTGTCCCATGTATACTTACTGTCATTTTAAATCATGTTTACGAATCAGGCATTATCTGCAGTAAATGCCAAGGTATGTTGTCATCTTATACTGTATAATGCACTCCAAGTATTCAAAAAGATATATCTATGTGCAGCATCACATATAAATAAAACATACACGTAAAATCACCCTTAACTGTGTCACTCATGACAGCGTTTAATGTTTTAATGTTTTCCACAGCAAGTACACGTAAAAAAAATTCTCTCCCAAGCCTTGGTTTGTGACAAAAATGTGATTCGGGGAATGACAAACTATGAACGACCTGCATCTACAAGGAAAGCAGACTAGTGGCCTCTTGAGCATGCTATGAAAAGGTCCCAAAATAAATCAAAAGTACCTGTACCGATGGCTCCTGGGAGCATTTTGTATTAGCAAGTTAACGTGCTGTCCATGGCTCTCCAGTGTACTGCTGTAAGGAGCACACTGAACCCAGGTGACAACAATAAAACAAGCTCCTGCCCCTACCTAAGCTGCTACTCGCATCCACAGTTACTCTGTCATACTTCTGCTCTTTCTGTGACAACGTTCACGATTAGCCTCTTTGTGTAAAGATACGCTGACACAATGTGCCAATCCAAAAGTTAAATCAAAACCATTGTCACACTCAGCTGTCCCCGTTGCACGCAAAAAGGTTTCCTGAAGTCAAAACTTAATGGAGCAAAGTGTCACTACCCACTTTCGAGCTTTAGGAGCCTCTTGAGCAGGCTGCGATACCAAGATGATTCCCATATAAATCATTAGGTCTCAAATAGTTATCCTAATGAAAACAGTACTTAACATCGAAGTAGTCTTTAAAATCCTATGATTAACAACTTAAAGGAATCCAACATGGTCACAATCTTTTTTATAAACACTAACTCATACGCACGCAACTCGGACAGCTATGCACACCTATTGAAAAGAACAAGATTATACAGAGGACAAACAGAAAAAAGCCAAAGTTAACGTCTCTATCTAGGTACGTGTTCTGCAATGTAGATATCCTTTTCATGGATAAGGCAAGTGCCACTGCATAAATATCTCTACTAAAGATATATCGACCTAACAAGGGGACACTGGTCTCATGTGAACTTAAGTCAAGCCTTGGGTGGTGTTGGCAGTTTGTGAATAAACATTATCTTCCAGTGAAGTAACGCAACAGATGAAATATCTTTAAGCCATAATTATACTTTAGTCTTTCCAGCATCCGCATGGACATGGTATTTCAGCTGCCTTCTGTAAGATACGCCCGAGTCACAACACTATGGGTCTACGAAGTCCTGTGGATCAGCTGTAGCAAAGAAGCATCAGATGCACTCCGGTACCCGAGCCAGGCAGGCATAGGTAATCATTTCCTCCTGGGCAAAATGCAGAGGAGAGCCTGAAACAGATACTTTTGAATCATTCCCATGAATAACTAATGCATACATGAGACTGCGTCCATCTGGATTCTAAATACATATCCCTTTCATACAACAGGCTCCGAATCTATGTTGACTGTGTTGCATAGGCAATTTTTTACAATTATGACAAAGGCTGGAATTAAAGTAGTGATTAATTGATATCTATTTTTAGGAACAGGAACTAATCAGGACACATTCAGACGTCATATAAGTGTATCTACAGAAGTTATTTTAACTGGAATTTCCTGCCACCGTGTTTTTCATTGGCCGTATTAATGATGTGATTTAATACTTCAAAAGCACTTAAAGGGAAGATTCTAACAATGCTGAGGCCATTTCGCAGTCTCCTCTTGAACCACCTCTTCCTTGATAATCATGTGAACTTGATGTTATGTCGTCTTGTGTTAAAATTTACCAAAACTCTGACCCTCTGGCCTGTGCAATGAGGCCCAGCTACCACAAATGTATACATTTGACACAACTGTGATTTTTCCCAATGTGCTCCTTCATATAATCCACCTGTGAAGAGGGTAAAATGTATACAGAGGTAGGAATTACTTTGACCACCACCTTCGGCTCCTCTGGGTAAACTTGTTTTCTTTCCAGGCTAAAGGTACTCCCTTACCAGGCCAGGTGGTGCTATGACTCGAGTGCAAAACTCACAATCATCTTATGGAGACTTGGCTTCCACTATGGGAATGTGGAATTTCCACCACTGGCTATGGGCCACCACAGTAGGACTGAGCACCGTGCCATTGCTCATTTGGACAGGGAGACACTCCACGTGCTCTTGCACCTCTACGCAGTGGAAACACTTCCATGTCAGTCTCAAGCCACTAACAATGCAGACAGTGTTTTGCTGGGGGAAATAACTGAACCCTCGGTGAATGAGCTGCATTCTTGTCCAAAGGGAAATAGTTCCTTCATGACAAAAAGTTTGCGCCCTGTCATGTGCACCTTGCGATAAAAAATCGAATAATTCAAGCCGCAATCACTAAAATTGCCTCAGCTTAAAAAAGTGCCCATTCAACTAAACATTCAGGACCAGCTCAATAGCAAACAATAATTAATAACGATACATCCAGACAAAACTGCAACTGATGTAGACAACCTAACATTGCTGCTCAATTTTACACAACGCATCAGCCTTACCTTATTGCAAAGGCAATGCCAACGCACCTGCCTGTGAGAATGAACCTGTCGACATTACAGCCCAGGTGCCACCAGCAGAACCAACACAACAAGAATTATAAGGATCTGTCTGGCCACTCACTAACTAGTCGTGAATTTTCAATTGCAGACTTAGTCCGTGGCAGTCAAGCTATTGTCAGAGTGCAACAACTGGACTTCTCAAGGTAGGCCAAGAATCGCTTCCCTAATGGCATGAAGATTTCGCAAAGCAGAACTCTGAATTGTATAGTTACATTAACTAATTACAAATACTGCAAATTAGTATTAAGTAATTGTTTAACAAGGCATAAAGCTGCAGTTGATTAAACAAAATCCTGCTGAGAGGTTTTGCCACACAAATGCATCAGGCTGATACACGTGCATTTCACATGGTTCTGTGCCATTTGTTGCACTACAGCTTTCAACTCGTTGTATGCTGCAAAATGCAGGCTTTGAGGAATTAAAAGCAAGGTTTTACTCTCTGGGCCAAGAAAATCAATAGCTATGTTACATGAACAAAAATGTGTTTTGGTCAACATCGTAAGAACTGCCTGATCTAGGCTACCTGGTAATTCAAACAAAACGTTAGCCCTGGGATTGCAATGAAAGTCTTATTTTAGAATTAAGTGATCATCTCACTTTAAAAACTATGATGCCCATTGTCTATATATTGGTGATTGATCTGAAATTCTATGAAAGGAGTATACTTGTTTTCTCTGTAAAAAAAAATCTCACTGGGTTCCTCCCTATTATTCTACGATTACTCAAGAGACCACTAACCTGCTTCCTACTATATTTTACAATAAATGACAACGTAAAGATAAGCACAGAGGCGTGAACACAAACCTACTAATAACAACTCTGTAAGCTAAATCGTTGCCCGATTTTATTTACGACACAAGGCAATAAAATGTATAACTTCTGCAACAAAAATAATTACAACATATGCAGTTGACGTAACTGCAGTGGCGGCACATTGTCCGTTCTTCTCATCTGTCGCGCCACGGAGAATTGTCACTCATCCAGAGTCCGTTACAAATCACAGCCCATGCTCCATTGCTGTCAGTTCATCTGAACGCTGTGGCCGACATGGCTTTACACATGTTACCATCGAGTAGCGTACTTTGCTGTGCACACGGGGAGGAGAATGGAGGAGGCTCTCTTGAGGAGGGAGGCGTTCTCTGTCTCGGTCCAACGAGTGCTGCGCTGGGGCAACGGGAGCGCTGGAGGGAGGCGAAGAGTCGCCGACGCGGGCAAAGTTCACCCTTCCATCAGCACCGTGACATTAATGTGCGAGAGGTCTACCATGTGCCTGTGAATCCACAAGGAATGGAGCAATGTGTTAATAATTTAGACTTCAGCTCACATTTCACGAACCATTTTGTTCACTATTTTGGTGGAATATCATAATTGTGATAACATAGTGATGTTATGAAACAGTAACACATCCTTTCAGGATTTCTCAACACCAGCAGGCAAGGGATATTTTGGAAAATAATACCATAACTACATAAAAATGAGAAATTTTGATCAGCCTCTGTTACCCAAGAATATATGGTACTCCTTTTTTCTCTGTAAAGTTAATCTCGTGTTAACTCCACAGTATTTTTCGATTTAAAGCTTTCGTGACTGCAGGGATTCATATTCTTGGTTCTTTCGGTAAAGTCACGTAGAAGGGAAATAATAAAATAATAATGGTGTATTATTTTATTATTTCCCCTCCACAGTATTTCTTATTACTGTTATCTGCCATAGTTGGGTCAGGATAAATTACGTAAATATATAATGTGTAGTTGTTTCTGTAATCATTGGTGACAAGGCTGAGACCATAAACTCATTACACTTGAGAAACTGGTTTTTATCACAAGTGACATCCTGGAATCAAAACCAGAATCTTAGAAGTTCAGGATTAGTCCAACTGCCAGGAGCATCACCAGCTCTTTAAAGTCACTCACCTCTTACTTTTAAAGTAGGCAACCGCACTATGCGCCATTAATTTTGAGTAGAGCTCAACATACAACAATCTAGTGCTGCACAAGTTAAAATATGCAGTGGATGAAAATGTATAGAGATATTTAAGTGAGATGAGGGGCTCACTAATATAATATTTGTTTATTTTACGTGTTAAGTTTGTTGTCCTTCCTCCACACCTCCGATTAGCCACGGTTTGATACATATGGTGCAAATTAAGTTCCACATACATCCATACAATATTGTATCCTTGTCACATAGTTTACCTGTGGTATTGCTGCTGGAAGTCGACAGCATGGGCTGGATCAATAAAGGTGGCGACAGCTCGTCGGTGATGTGGCATCATCTCCAAAGTCTAGGACAAAAGAGAAAAAATCAGCATCATAATTGCATCTTCCATCATATATAGAACTCTGCTTTTCGATTAGGTGGTACGCGCTGGACTCACAATCACAAAGTTGAGAGTTCACATACTGGTTATGAGTAAACTCGGACCATCGTCCCAGAGGGTCATGAAACATGAGTTCGACTTGTGAGAATTCAACATTTTTCATCCTATTGAGATATACTGAAAATCTCTTGAAAATATTCATGCATTTTCTTGTGATACTGCGTTGGCAGTGGTGCATAAGCACACAAAACTCAACACATTTGTCAATAACATTGCCCTGGAAAACATGTCAAATTTATGTCATTTCAGGTCAACTATGTGCTATGAAGGGGCATTGCCCAATCCATCACCTATTTATATATATTTTCCATTTAGGGTAGTGTTATTCATATGTTGCTTCCCAGAAAATATGGAATTTCCAAAACATAGGGACACAAACATGAGTGCTACCACAATGCACACAAGAGGGGAAAATCTGAAAACCAGGGGAATCGGCAAGTTTGAATTCACAAAAAACGATTTCAACTGTTGCATTGCTATGCATCAATACTGGAATAAGATAGCACCCAATAGTTTGCATGGTTACAAGTTTAAGAGGCTCCATGGTAGTAGTGGGGCACCACCTTCTGGTTAGGCACTGAAAAAACATTTTCATCACAGCACTCAAAAACTGAGATGAAATCTAGTAATGGGCAATAAAGGTCATCCTTACTACGTCACAATACAGCATGGTAATACCAGTGAGTATCAAAAGTATAATTTAATAAAAAAAATACATGAATTTCAAGTACCACCCTTATCACCCATTGAAATTAATGATGCACTCCATCCTCACCAGTGTCGTCATCATTACCCTTGGACTTCTACGTACCTCTATGGGTCCCACCGAGCCTAAGATGGCCCTCAGCTGGCCCTCAGAGGTGTTGATGGAGAGGCCATCGATAGCAACGCGGCTGGGCTGTGGCCTGCACTCCACAACACGCAAGTTCTGGGGGTGCGGGACTCCTCGTGCCTGCCCCCTGCCTCCAGCCATGTGAGGGGGAAATCCCCCCTTGCCTCGCATCGCCATGGGCATCTGAGAAGATGAGACACACCAGATACTCTTAAACAAAGCCAAGCACGCAAATAACATTTAAAAAAACTCAATACATTAGTCAAAAATATTTCCATAAAAAGCAAAAAATATACAACAGGTGACATTTCGGACAATGGACCGTTTTCAAATCAGAAGCCAGAGGTAGAGTGCCAAATTACTTGTTTGATATAGCAGCATATGATTGCTTGACGTTTTTATGCCACTTTTATTACTTAATTTAATAATAAAATGATAAATCCTATATCCAAGTGTGCCATCGGCATCATGTCACAAGGTGATGAAATGTCCATTCAGAACTCACAGTAAGCAGGGTACCACGTCGTGTCAGTAACCCCATGACATGTCACAACTTTTCTAGTCGATTGAATACGCATCTTATCTACGTTAAGTAGCATGCCCTCTATATGCAGTGCAAGAAGCATTCTTTTAGTCCTCAAACCTCGAATATTTCTGAATTAAATGTGAATTAATACATGATGGTTTTCTAATGCAATCATTTTAAATCAGGCTAAGACCACAAACTCTACACTTAAGAACCCAGACAGTTTCATTCATGCTACTTGCAAAATTACAATCTGAATTGGTGGCCCTGTGGCAGAGCCATCAAATCCCGATTGGTAATTGAATCAACCCATCATCCACCTTGGGTCAGTAAAACAAGTTCCAATTTGTGCTGTCTACCATTAACTCAAGACCACTAAGAGCACTGCAGTGTAAGGTAGCGCTACAAATAACGAAATATATCCTCATATCGAAGCAGCACTCGTTGCAGATAAAATCACAAATGTCATCTGCAACGCCATAAGGGGCACAAAAGAGCATCAAATTTAAAATGATTTGGAAATAAATTGTGAAATAATTCGGAGATAAAATGCCACAAAGCTTGCCATGATAGCAGGCATGACAACAAAGCAACCTTGTTGGTATCTGGTACCACAATCAGCATCAGCTCTTCAAGATTACACTGAGAAATGCAAAACGCTGTAGACCGTGAAGAGTCATGTTCTCACATTAAGCACCCTGTCCGTGACAGAACACCCTGCAGGGTGGGATGGACCATCAATCAACTGCGGAATTTAGGCAGGAGCACTGTATGGCAGTGAGGCAGCAGCATCTAACAGGATGGGATCTAAATAATCAGTCTCACACCGATCAAATGAGTATGGGGCGGTGCTCATCTCATTTGGCCACTTCAGTCCAGAGGTAAAATTCAACAATCCCATCCATGGCAGAGGTCTGTGTAACTTAATTACAACCACTGACAACTTCACACAAAGTGGCAATCACCACAAATACCAGAGAAATTATTGGCTGATTAGACCCACAACCGGAATATCAATTAGATTTTGAGTTGAGTGATCTAAACACACTGCTTCCCAGCCTGATTTCACACCATAAGTAGCCAACCGTGTAATCAGAGGTGCAATACCACAACCAGATTGCTATTTGTGCAAAATAACACTAAATGTGCAAAATGCCTTTGGTGTATATCAATCACTAAGTCTTTGGGGTATAGATTACAATTAGACAATGTAGGATTTGGTAACAATATGCATCAGCATGAAAATAATTGCATGATGAACTGGAGAATAGACATCTGAAAATTCACCTACAAAACAGTCCAGGATTTGCCTTGGTTAAACAAACACAACTTTATGAAATAGGATTTTTTTTTAAATACCAACTACAATTTGCTGATTTGCTTAAATAGTGTTAATAAGAAAGTGAACATTTTTTGAGTCATTGTATGTTATTAGATTAAGGGATCATTCAATTTTTATTTAAAGCTTTCGTGACTGCAGGGTTTCATTTCTTGGTTCTTTCGGTAAAGTCACGTAGAAGGGAAACAATAAAATAAGAAAAATATAAAACGATAAAATTCTCACGACGTTTCGACTGCAACACAAGCAATCACCATCAGGTGTGAAAAACCACAGCAAAAAAAACACTTTTTTCAAATTTTCTTATCGTTTTATATTTGTATTATTTTATTGTTTCCCTTCTATGTGACTTTACCGAAAGAACCACGAATATGGATCATTCAATCTTTATGACTTCTACCGGGAGAGCCAGAAACCAAGGGCACCTTTCAAAATGCTAAATCATGATGTGAATCAGGCCTCCTACTTGTTTTCTCTGTTGCACACATAGTCATGTATCAATAGACTATGTTGCTAAACAAGAAAAAGGTAGTCTTCTTGTGCAACAACTGACAGCCATGAGTGTACTTTTGACATCACCACTAAGATTTGTACACAAACGCTCCCGAGCGCAATGTTGGTCATTGGATGTTCAATGACACAGTGGAAACTATAAACTGACCCTGTTGCCGGGCTGTCCCATGGGCCCAATGCCCGGGAGGTTCCGTCGTTGCTGCATGGGTGTCCCGTGTGCCATTCCCCGTGCCTGCTTGTATTGATGTTGCGCTGTGGGCTGCAACCCAGCCGACAAAATGTTTTCCATAAGCTGCCACACATGAAGAGAAAAACATTTAAACGTAACATTAGGAATGTAGGGCTCATTTCTAAAACCAGTGACGCAATCTCTGTACTGAATACAACGAAGATTAACTTAATTAAATGTTATAGGCAAGTGAGTGAAGCTGCTCATGCCTGTGCTGATACAATCCTATTGTCCACACTGAATAGCGCATTTCCCTTTTCTGAGTGTAATTAAGCACGTGAGCTTGGATAAGATGATTCATTTGAAGGTAAAATCAAATTGCATAGCACCTACTTCTGGGTGGAGATGTCACCGCAGAAAGAGTGTCATCGTTGTTGCCGCCGTTGGCTGGTCGGGACTACCGGGACCTAGAATGCAACTACCTGGACCACCAATGAGACCATCGGAGACTAGAATCTGAACTCCTAGGACCACTCATAGGACCATCGCCTGGACCAATACTGAGGCCACTACTGGGCCCACCAGATGCAATAGAACAACCAAGACTATCACTTAGAAAACCGGGACAATGGGGACGACCATGGAGACACCATGAGGACCAATGGGGCCTTCACTGGGATTAAAAGGACCACAAATAGTAATGGGAAAATGAGGGGGAACACCAGGACCACCAAAACTGCAGAGATGACCAGAACACCACAGAACCACCATGAGCGACGATTGGGCCCCACTGGGAAAATCATTGGGATCAGGAAGTTGTGCATGTGCACATGCTCAGCGCTTTCAAAATGTGGAATTTCAAATGAACGTCCCACCATGTCTGGGTTACTCCTCTTATCCATGGTTAAGTGTGGATAACAGGAACATCTACTAATCGATTTGGTGGGGGGAGGGTGTAATATGTAGCATGATCAATAATAGGGGTGTAAGAGGAGGGTAACTGCAGGTGGCACATTGGTTATAGCGCTCAACTTCCAATTGAAAGGCGTAAGTTCAAATCTCCAGGTGGTCAACTCCGTCATTCTCCCTGGGGTTGGAAAAATAAGTTCACCTTAATTTGACTTTGAAGGGCACCAACAGCAGCTAGCCTATGTAATGATTTGATTTCTACCCAAATAGTGGAATTTCCACAAATGACTCGGGACAATAAAGGGATATGAATGCCGATATGTTAAGGACATTGCCTGGTTCAGTTTAAATAAGCAATGGGGAAAAAATATTAAGACACCTTTATCCATAAAAGCAACACGAAGTATAATTTTGGTTTTCAATCATGTTCTGCTTCGGATATAAAGCCAATGTCATGAACGTAAATTTCCAAACAGGGGGAAGAAGAAAAACTCACACATGCAAGTACAGTAATCAAATTACACCCAAGCATATTTAATATATTATTAAGAATGATCTGCTACAGGCACAGTAAGGACAGTTATTTTCTCAATTGAAAAATCAGTGACAATTGTGATGGCCTAGTAAGTACTTTATGACAAAAAAATTATAGCCACAAGTGAATTACTGAATGTAAACATCCATTTCTGATCAGGCCTACCAGATTACCCTTGCAAAAGGCAAACTTTGTCAGCAGGGCCTCACCTGGTTGAATGAAAGAACACGTTTGATAGCAAACAGCTACCGAGCGTATGAAATATAGGATAAAAATTACACAGATGGGGAGAAAATAAGGTGCAAACACAGTATCTTTTGAACCACAGCAATAATATAAGGGCAATGAGTGTGGGAAGGGAAACCCCATCGAGATGAAGGCCTGAGTGTAAGGATGTGAGTAATGATATCTACTGCAGTGTAAAATATATTACAGTGGATAAACAATGAGATTCAAGATGGATGGCGAAAAGGGAGAATAATGTGGAGTGATAGCAATGGATTAGAATGAGAACGGGTGTTAAATTTACAAATGCAAGTGTCTGATAAAATTCAATATATCACCATCGTTGTCACCAACACTGCTTTCCAACAAAAAACATGAAGTAACACTATGGATAATGGCTCTTCTTCGAAGGGTTATTTACTCCGCAATATCTTCTAACGGTAATGTTCTACGTCAAATATCTAAACATTTCTCAGTGTTTGTAAGAAACCGTATTTTATGACTTTTTTAACACTATTACAGGCCAGTGAATCTAGTCTGGCTTCCATTTATTCTGTCTGTTACAACTGGAACACTGAGAGTTAAAATATAAGTTGTGGGTCAGCTCACCCATATATCCAGCATGTATAACACGAGTATCACCATGTGGGAAGATGGCAGTAATATTTTATGGAGACTTGTCACACCTCCATATAACCCACAAACATATTGGAAGGATATGCCAATGATATGGTTGAGGTCATTTAGCTCCGTGCACATTCAAACACGAGTATTTTGAACACGTGCCATAAAAGGACTGACTTACAATTGCCAAATCTCAAGGTATCCTTACCATAGTAGGGTCCTCTGTCACCACGCGCACCTTGGCCATTCCCATGTGCTGCCTCTCAGCCTCGCTGTCCTGTCGTTGCACCACAGTGCGCTTCATTCCGACCCTCTCCAGCACCGGAACAGTGTGGCTCAGGCCACCTCCTGGCACGGGGCTGCCCCCCGGTGGCAACTGCTGCACCACCTCACCAACCGCCTGACTACGCTGCTGCATGATGGACACGTTCCTGCGGGTGGCCTCGGCGGTGGCGGCGGCCGCCGCCTGATTGTAACCTAGCTGTCCCACCGCGGGGACTTTAGGCTTGACTGTGTTGAGGCGGCTTTTGATGCTCATCTGCTGTGGATGGGCCGAGGCAGTGGATGCTGTCCCCTGCTGTGCGAACGGCTGCGAGTCTCTCTGCTGCACGACTGCAGGCTGTGTGCGAAGCTGATTGTTCAGCTGCTGCTGCTGCTGCAGTTGTTGGTTTGATGGATGGTTCTGCTGGTGCTGCTGCTGCAGTTGTTGATTTGGCGGTTGGTGTTGCTGCTGTTGCATTTGTTGATTTAGTGGCTGGTTCTGCTGCTGTAGTTGTTGATTTGGTGGCTGTTGTTGGTTATGCGGTGGCTGCTGAAACTGCTGTGCGGGAGTTTGCTGGTTGATGCGCTGCAAGAGCTCTTTCTTGCGCTGGCCCGCCTGCTGGTGGCGCCGAGCCTCCTTGCGACGCATCAACTCCTCACGGAGACGCTTCTGCTGCTCCAGCTTGAGGTGGTACAATCGCATCTCCTCATCCTCATCCTGGGCATAGAAAAATAACCTCATTTAGTCTTACAAACAGCAAATCGCACGTACTGTTAGTTGACATGTAACAATTTACCGCCGTCACAAATTGACGGATTGTTGTAATGTTGGGTCACGATTTGATTAGAGTGCATTCTTTTTTAAAACAATGTAAATGTAATGCCTCCAGTGGCTGACGGGGGGGGGGGTCACGTGAACCAATAACATAAAACATGAGAATATAATCAATGGTCACATGCCCGATTCGAAACAAGTACAGTCGGCATAAAAATATATTTTAATTGACGAAATGATACATTGTTAAATGCGGTGTTGTTAGTGAGCACCACCTAAGACATTACACGAGGGGGCAAGTAAGGCCAGCACCACATTCGGAACTATGTCTCCCCAGTGCTGATGTTAACATAAACATATCACAGCAGGTACTAATTTCAGGCTGGGTTAACCTAGGGGTGGACCACATAATTAGCCAATGCCATTGACCATGTGCATGGCCAGGTATTAAACCTATGTTAATTAGAATTAAAGTGCACGTGTTCATAATTTTAAGGCAACAGTCCCCCATATGAAAGCAGGAACACACCAATAGATAATATTTTGATATGTGCATAACTGCATTCCTCACAAGTGTTAACATCAAATAGTTAGCTGGGTTAGCCTTCATTGATCTGTATCAATGACTTGTCAAAAGCATTTTTGCGAGTATTTTCTGTGGAAATTCGACTAGGCGGTGCTACGGAAAAGCATCCATCTCATGATCAGAAGGTTTAGAATTTGGTGTTCAAATCCCAGTTAAGAAATATATTGGCCTATCATCCTTCCAGGATTGATAACATGACTGACACTTGTGGTCAGTCATCAGTTTTCATCCTATTGGAGGACTGATCCCTGCCATGAAAACATGACATTTACAATACTGGATGAGGGCAGCCAAGGGAGAAAAGTGTAGAGACAATGAATTAGCCTACCGATTCCATATTTGTAATGAATAATACATAGTAAAACACAAATCTGTAAGGAAATAACACACAAACAATTCTCAGTGAAACCAGCAACCTACCTAATGAACTGATATTCTGGCCAATTTGTAGCCCTTCAGGTTCTGTAATGCACACGTGTAGGCAAATCTGCATGAACCACCAATACCACCTCTAAAGTGAGGAATTACAGGTGGCTGTCACCACATCATGCAGTGCAATGTGTTCTGGTGGCATACAACATGCTCACTTAATGGAATGGATGGCCAACTTGCTAACTTAAAATACAGCCCCAGGGAGCACATAATTACGGCACTTGGAAACACAGGCAGCAGGGAGCACTTAGGACAATCCAATACATTGATGGCAAACTTATCAATTAGTTCCATTCTATCTCACTGGATATTAAATTATATTGCATTTTGGTCTCCCCCCCCCCCCCACAATTCATTCCAATTGTGCTGTCAGTGTCATTTCATGGGATGAAAAATCCATTCGGAAATCTCAAGAGCAGAGCAGCCCAACACATTAGAGAATAACCCACAAGCATTTTCTTACAGGACCCTACCGTAACGAGTGCACTTTCACACAGGTTCTACAATAAGATTGTCGCACAATGGTCAAAGCAATGTTTTTATTCTCAGAGCTGGAATTTAGCACACAAATTACAATTAAATGTGATTCTTTTTTGCGTGCAGTGAATCATGGCCTGGCTGAGACAACACCTTACCCAGCTATGCACTAACTTTTGAGCCACCCACTCTCCACCTATATTGAATAGAGTTATAAAATGTGCATAAAACTAGAAATCACTTAATTGCTGGGTGTGGTGTTGCACACATGTAAACCAACTCTTTGTAGGAAAGGCTGACAGCTGACCCTTGGATGCGACTTCTCTGGCAACTCAAGATTCCCCCTCAAATAGAAAATAAATCCCAATTTATGACACCCCTAAACGACTTGTTGAAGCCTGAATAAAGGGCGTTAAAATGTACCATTATTTTACAATCACCAACAAAAATCAGCGACTCACTGCTCAAATAAGCATGGCGTGGTGTGCCCATCACCGCAAATTACGGAGATTTCTATGGCAGGGATAGTTTCTCCATAGGACAACCACTCCGTGCGTGAAAATCGACCCCAGAAGCTTGATGGGCCATGTAAAACCCCGACAAAAATTTTTTTACGTGTGGGCTTCTAATTACAAGCAGACCTCCCTGACCAGAGCACCAGCCAAATATATGGTGATGCTAAATAACATTGTTGCATCCCCGTATATTTTCCTACCACTATAAACCCATGCAATACATTTTTTTTAATGTATCAAATGAACCAGTGTTAAAGTCAGCTATTTAAAAGACCACCTGCTCCAAGTAATGATATTTATCTTCTCATGAATCAATTATTGGCCAATTAAACGCACACTACAGTACATAAGTAGAGTTTTGTTGTTTGAACAGCAGTTTGCACTGCATAATACGTACTGCTCTGCCCCTGAAGTGCATTAGAACTGCAGTGTAAAGCCTTAGACAGGCCCAGAGGGGAGGCAATCGATTTTCTCTTCACAAGGACCTCCCATGCAGACCAAAGCCATTAGTCATTTAATAATGGCCTTTAATCAGCTGGCAGGCGCACTGCCACCTCCTTGTTAAACAGAATATCATATCAGAGGGATCATCCGTCTTCATATCAATCCTTCCTCTTCCCCCACAAATATGCTCAGTGGCTCAGGGACTTTGGTCCACGATGACCAATGGACAGTGAGAATGCACGCGGAGGTGCCCCCAAGGGGGTCACTGTGTGTTAGTGCAGGACCATAAATATCCATTAGGGCTGTCACTACCGCTTCCCACTCACTGGCCGCCAGCACACAAGGCATCACGGTGCACATGTCCGGGAACACAAATTGCACTTAAACACCCATGCGAGCGAGCAAGCATACATGCTGGGGCTCAATGGCTATGTGCGGCAATGCTGAATTAGATATTTTGTGTAGTGGCCTCCACTCAAATGTACTTAGATCAGCAAACAAAACCTCTCGCACTCTCTCTAGCATACTCTCACCACATACACGCAGGATTAATAACTATGTCGCTGCCTTGCACCGTTCTTCATTCTTAACACGTGGCAACATCGAGAAATCTATAACCGAGCCAACCAACTGTGAATTCAATTAGCGTCGGACGAAAGGATCGATCGGCCATCACAAACAGGTTCTGTGAGCAGTGGGAGGAGGATAGACTGAGCTCTTTCCCCAGGGACTCCTAAGGTTTACATTTGTCCTCCATGAGCCCGGTGCCCTGGGCAGCCTACAGGAACATTAGCTCCCCATTATTGCTTTTTTGCCAGTGTAAGGAATAAACCAATAGTTTGTAATCAAATTTCATTAGTCACCTTTGATCTGTAATTAAACCAGCTTAAAAGGAGAGTGTCAGTGTGTGCAAAATCAGGGTCCGTCACCGATATTTGCCGTGCTTGAGTTTATCAGGAACACAAATGTGTGACATCAAAATGCATAATCTATAAACAGTGAAACCTGTGTGCAACAACTGACCGTGTCTAAATGAGTGTCCATTTACAGAAGGGCAATCTACTACACGAGATTTGTCTAAGTGAGACAAAATATGCTCCCCTCTCAGTCAACCATGGTCGCTGCCCATGGAATTTCGACAATAATTTCCTATATCTTGGCAATTCCTGACATGATAAAATGTCCATCAAAGTATAATGATTTCCTCATAAATACCGGAAACATCAAGCTGCATGACGACATGTGGCTTGACGTTTTAAGGAAGCCGATAGGATACTTACTGCTATGCTTGGGAAATATTATGACTGTCCATCCATCGGAGGGAACATGTTTCCAGTAAAACTATAAAATCCCTAAATTAATCACTACAAAACTTACCACACATAATGAATGCCAATGGCCACATCTGTGTAGTTTTGGGGAAAATTGTTTACAAAATACCTCAAGGGGTTTAATTACATCAATGATATGCTATGTATGCTCTGTAGCACGGTGATGAGCGCCTTGTTAGAACATGAGTACAAATGCGTATGTTTGCACACTAAATGTGTATGTTTGTGTGGTTGTGTGCTTGCATAAGCTACTTTCGAAATCAGTTACATTACGTAACAAAAGCAAACATATTTTTCAAATGATGCTCGGAGCGAAGCAAATTAAAAGAACAAAAAAACGTAGTTAAAACAAATTCAATTATCGGATTACCATTCATGCCAAATTAGACAGTGCTCATTAAAGATGACTTAACATCACATCCAATGACACATATCTTGAGAGTTTTCATATTTATAAGATTAGAACATATCTATAGATGTGGCACTGTGGTCAGAGCACTTAACCCGCAATTATCAGGTCGCAAGTCCAAATATTTGTGGTCAATACAGCCCATCGTCCTTCCAAGGCAGAGAAAATTACTACCAAATTTGCGTTAAGTCAACAGTTGCTATCCTATTAAGAGGCTTACCCCGCTGCCACAGAAATGTTAAATTTCCACCACTAGCTCTGGTTCGCCACAGGAGACAAGAGCACCCCCCCCCCCCCCCACTGCTCATCTGCATGGGTAGACACTTTCTCTTTGGACTGCTCCAGTAAAGACGCTCACCTGTGCCCCTTGACCCTTCTCTGTCACTGGTTCAGGGTTTCTCGGTGCCCCGCTCGCCTGTACTTTAGCGTGCGCTGTTCCACCTACGACCGCCCTGCCCATCTGTGGCCCCCGCTGCATGGAGGCTGGAGCAGGTTTCAGACGTCCAGTCAAGCCCTGTGTTGGTGTGGGCTGGTTTGCGGGCCGAACACCGCTTGCCCCCAGCAGCCTCTGCTGCCTGTTGGCGGCGTTTGCAGCAGCAGCGGCGGCGGCAGCGGCGGCGGGGGTGGTGTTGGCGGTAGCAGCAGGGGTTGGGGGCAGCTCGACCTTGGGTAGCTCACGCAGGTTTCGGGGAGCTGGTGGGGGTGGCTTGGTCAGTTGCTGCTGATTCGGCAGGTTCTGTGCAAGGGTCAACAACAGAGGTTAATTTAAATAAACGGGTAATGTGAAATAATATATTATGTCTACCAAGGGGGTTTCTTTTGAAGTAATGTTTTTACCAGTATTGTTTTTAGTGAAGGCACACTCTGGAAAATGCACTTGTCCGAGTAGGTGTGCGATTCCGTTCAAAGACAGGACAAATATGCAATGTATCAGTAGGTTGTATTACAAGTGATCCAATTTGGCTATGAAAGAAAATGCCTGTGAAGCGAGCAAACACTTTCTCAAGAGTGTTTACACAATATAATACAAGCAGGTTTTAAGTGAACCATTTAAAAAACATGTAAACATGAAGTATACATTTCACTAAGTTTATCGAAATAAACTAAATATGTACACTCAATGTGTTTCCACGTTTATGAAATTACCAAATACTGAAAGCATATGTTTTTGTTATTTGCGACAAAAAAGACGAGAATATATCTTACTGCTCTGACTTTAGCTTGTCCAGGAGCTTGCAGTCTTTGGGCCCTGTTTGGTGCCTGCGTTGGAGATGGCTGTTGTCTCACCCCTGCCTGAGAAGGGTGCAAACCCTGCATGGAAATCTGGTCCGGTGGCCTCTGGTCCATGTGCTGTTGATGTGGGCTGTGTTGTCCAAACTGGCCCTGTTGTCCAAACTGGCCCTGTGGTCTTGGCTGGCCTTGCAGCCCAGGATGGGGAATGACTTCATTTCTCACTGAGTGTGGGTGCTGGTTCCTTGGCTGGAAAAGGGGCTGCTGCTGCTGTTGCTGCTGCTGTGCCATGTTTGACTGCATGATTGGCCGAAACGGGGCCTGCTGATGTTGGTTCTGATGCTGATGTTGATTCTGATGCAGTTGAAGTTGCTGTTGTAGCTGCTGCTGCACCTGCATCTGAAAGCCTTGAAGATTGATATTCATGGAACGCAAGCTCATTGGCTGCTGGTTGGCCTGCACACAAGCACGTGAAGTATTACACATTCAAAAACGTGGAATACACTACACACCCAGCCACCATTACCATCATCACAACTATACATGCATTTACAAACATACCAGGCTTCACATTCAAATTGAGCTGAAAGAGTAACAATTTTCACAGGAATACATTTGACCAAAAATGTAAATTTATCCAAACAAAATATGCTTTGTGAAAGCACACTATCTCGGTGTTGTGGTACATGCTAGTAATCCTCTGCATTGGCAGTGAACTCCTGAAAATGTTATTTGGAAAGACTTTCCCGGGCAAAGGAAAATATTGCTATAATAATGACATTAGTGCAGTGAACACACCTGCATGGGAATGAACGGCTGATTTGACAGCGGGTTAAACGGGGCTTGCTGTCCTGGAAAGTGACGGGGCCCATGCATGTCTGGTTGCTGCTGTTGATACATCCCAGGACCACCTGGTCCACATGGCCCACCTCCTGGCCCACCAGGGCCAATACCAGGCCCACCATGCCCAATGCCAGGCCCAATGCCAGGCCCAATACCAGGCCCAATACCAGGACCGCCTGGTCCAATACCGGGATGACTGGGCCCAACATTAGGTCCACCAGGCCCACCCGGTCCCCCACTGAGACCAACAGGACCTCCAATGGGCCCTGCCAACCCTGCACCTGGACCACTTGGTGCACTGGGCCCACCCAGGCCACTTGGCCCATCCCTCATGAACATGGACTGAGCAGAAAGGCCTGGTCGTGGGCCATTATTGCTAAAACCCAATGGCTGCTGTGGGTTGGGGTTGTTGAAGCCCATTGGGGCTGGAGGAGCAGGCGGCTGTCCGGGGAATTGTTGATGATGACCACGGTCATAGTGCTCGAACCCTCCTTCCCCTGGGAAATGGTGCTCTGAGAGAGAGTGGGGGAGGGAGTGACATGGGATGTGTACGACAACATTTTAATTCGCGAAATATGATTATGCTCACTTAAGTTGTCATCTTCTTATGTAGAAATAATAGAGTTAATATAAAATACATTTCCCAAGTAATAAAATTACAAAAGGCTATTGAATGCCAAATAGGGACATTGGTGAAATACTTTTTAAATTTGCAAATTAAGCCAAATAAACTTCACGCTTGATAATTTTACTGTTAAAATACTTGAAATAGCCAAGTCATAAAGCAATTTCCTCATGATCAGGTCTTAAGTTCAAATGTCATAATGCCTCCAGTGGGTAAAACGAACAGCTCCTGGTGATAACCACTTTGGGAGAAGTCAGCAGCACCCTTCCCAGGAACGACAAATTTCTATCGCTTACCCATGACCCATTGTCAAGAACACTAAATAGTAATGCTCAAAAGAACATGGTAAACTTTGACATCAGTCAACAATGTTGTGGTAGGTTAACAGTAGTTATCCTTGAGACTGGTCCCCATCTTAAGAATGCAGAATTTCCACCACTGGTTATTTCGCCATGGGGAACAGTACCCTCAAATACCTATTTGAACCATGAGACAATTCGCTTAAGACTTTATAAAGAAAAAAAATACACAAGTTGTGCACACTGACAGCAGCATATTGTACCTCTATTGAAGAAGTCATCATGGCCCACAGTCCTGGGGGGGGCCCACTGCTCAGGGCCAGTGGGTCCAGGCCTCCCATCAAATACTGGGGGTCTCTGTGGCATGGGTGGCGGAGGCTGCTGCTGCTGGCCTTGGGGTGGTGGTGGTTGCTGCGGAGGCTGAAATTACAAACAGCGGAAACCGGTGAAGTCTGTTGGCCAAAATCCCCAGTCACCCAAACACCACCCCCTCCTCCCTTCTTTATCTGCTATCTGTCCTTCATTTGTAACTAGCTTAGTTTTAAGATGGGTTTTAAAGTGAAACAGTCAAAAGGTTGAGCTCATAAATGGTGAGGATGAAAGATATTGTCTTGCACATCTCAGGCAGCTAGAGATAAATTCTTTCAACACAGCACTGCCAGCAAGGAATGAGGTGTTTAGAAATCCAAATCCAATACCTCTTCAACTCAATGGTGGACCCATCTTTCAAAATCCCAGTCTTATCCTTCTCATTACCCTTAATCCTCTTAGCCCACTGGCTACAGAGCCGTAGCTGCCATTCAGCTGACCCACCATACTACAAATTGCCTCATAACGTACTGAGCCAGGCTAATTGTTTTGATGTTATCGCTATTAATCCAGCTTGAACGGTGGAATGACGGAGAGGGCTGCAGCCGAGTGCTTTTCGACACCTCCATTAAAATGCAAATCCTGGGCAGCTAGGGAGAAATAGCCGAACCCAGGCAGATCTGGCGAGCGTGCCGTCATCTTGCGGGTAAAGTAAAAAGGGGAAAGTAATTGCGGTTTGCTATGATATGACTGTTCATTTACCCATACAAATCAGCCTAATCAAACAATTTATCCACATACAGCGGCCCAGACAAGCTCATAATAACGCCGCTCAATTCTGATTAGGCGATGCGCTTCCATGCTTGTGGGGCCAGGGTAATGGAGCCCTGATTATACAGATTGATGAAGTGGGCCCACTCCCGTCCGCACACGCCATAATGTAGAGGCGACTTGCCTAACTACCAGACACAAATCACTTGGTGGGGCTGCGAGCGCTAGCTGGGCCCTCCGCACACAGACACTGACAAATGAGCGCTCATAATGACCACTCCGATAGCGCTCACCAGAGCCATTCATCTTGCGCACGCCACATTGTGAGGCTCAGCGCTGCTGTCGAAGGACACCATTATGCAAAAGTGAATCAAAGCCAGCCAATCTTAACTGATGTATAGCATGACATGTGTAATGGGTTTTATGGTTCGGGTTTAGCAGAACATACATTTTCTTCAATGCATTAAAAATGGCTAAAAGAACGGGAATACCTACTCTACCTTTTGAGGGAAAACCATGACCCCCCCATATTCGAGGCATTACAGTCAACTTACATTTTAGCTCATCCCAGCTTAACCTGAACGCAAATAAACCTGTGTCCTCCTTGCCGTATGAATTTTAATTAGCGCGGAGTTGTGTCCTTTGTGCAAAGGTGACATGAGGCTGGGGGCAGAGCTAAAATTAGCCATCATGTCCACAACCACAGTTGAGCAAATGCTGAATCTGTACATCGTTCCACTTTAGCATACGTCGATTTCCGGTGATTTTTTTTTTTATCATTTAGCTTCTGCGCTTCACAGGAGAACATTAAAAAATGACTGCAAATGCACAACGAAAAAAGTTGTACGAGTATATACGCATGTCCACAGTGGCTGTCCTACAGACTGGCTCCCACCATAACAATATGGCATTGACACCATCAACTAAGATGATTAGCACGGTCGGCTACATGCGGTGCGAAAGAAGTTCAACATACACACATACTATGTGTGTTAATTGAAATACGTCAGCACAAAAATTACACACTTTTCTATGATATAAAACGTTATAAGTATTGTATAAGACTAAACAACAAAATGTATACAAACAACCGTTTCAAAAATGGGTTTATCAAGGGCTTTTCAGGTCAAATAAGAGCTGACAGTTCGCAAAAATACAACACATTTAGAAACGTCATCCCACTCACAACCAGGACATAAGCACATACACTTATTTTATTTTTTATAAATGCATATAGGATGCATTGAATAATATAAAGAGGATAAAAGTCTAGTGTTGCCATAATTGTATAAAATTATCCCACTTAATTGGAAACCCAGTGAGACTGTAGTAAATTTGTGTTGTACTGGATATCTTACTGGAAAGTGTTGAGGAGCCGGACTAATTCCAGGTTGGTTTGGCGTTGACATCACTGGCAATGGCACTGCGGTAAAACATAAAGACAAAATATAAAACAATGCAGGTATACATGTTCCTCAATTGTTCATGCACAATTCACAAGAGCAGCTATATGCAAAGATTAGAAACCAACGTCAGGACAGCAGGCACTATTTAGCTGTCATCCCTGAATGAGCAAGTCATTGCAGCATTTATTTTCACATGCATCCTCAAAATTTAATTTAGGACCTCACACAGTGTCCTAAATTTTATGGGTCACAATTGGGCCAGCTCTCACTATCTGGCACAAAGGCAGACCCCTTCCTGGGTCACTAACATCTGTCCCCTGTGCCCCTATCCATCATGAACGGTAGAATGGGGCCTCAGCCGCCCTGCATACCAGACCTCCCACTTCACAGATGGGTGATTCACCTTCATGGGATAGGGAACATTTAATTTGCCCAAGACTTGAATTCAATTACCAAATATGCATTTGTTCTTTACAAGGTAATTTTGCGTCCAACACTTCCACTCATCATTCTCCTTTGTAATTTGTGTTTTTAAATGGTTACTTCAGAGGTATAAAATTAGATTTCAAATAAGCAGCACAATAAAGTAACTCACGTCTTAATGTCCAGAGATAAGCCATACATTTCCAATAAACGTATGTAATTTACAAAGGTCACAAATTTAAACCAACTGCATTTCACAAACTGGTCACATTTATTATACAAGGTGATCAGTCAATGATTGGTGAAAATAGATATTTTGCTCTTCACAAAACACGAAGATTTAGTCGTAGAAACGAACTTATAAGAAATGTAAATATTCATACACATGCAAGAGATAATTACTCGTATGCAATTTGGGTAGGTTTGTTCAAGTATCATAGTGGATGGAGCACGTGACTAGCAAATGGACAGGAACGAGTTGGAAATCCCTGTTTGTATGATCTGTACAAAATAGTAGTAAGACAGCAAAGTCAACAGAGTTTAAAGGAGATACTACAAATTATATAAAATGCATGAGAAAGTACAAATACGATAGCGTAAGAGAAAGATAGGAGAGACATGATGGTAAAAATAAGGAGCACCATCAAGACCGCTTACACAAGACAGAGGACACAGGCACGCAAGCCAGCATCAAAAACACAGTACAAATAAAGCACAAAAGTATTACTTCTTGAATCAAACCATGACCCAGGATCATGACAATATATCGCATCAAAGGGTAACGGGTGACTCATTACATGCCCAATGATGAGGTGCCCAGGCCACCGGTTGGATGCGTTACCGATTGGAGGCGACGCAGTGGATGTGGGGCCGCGGAAGTGTGGATTGATGTGGATCTTCTTCGAGAGCTGCTGCTGCTGTTGCTGGATGGGTGTTGGGGAGTGAGGCTGACGCACCTCCAGCCGAGGAGCCTCCAGCCTAGGAGGCGGCTCGTGCCTAGGTGGCTCGTGCCTGGGCACCGCCACCACACTGGGCACCTCTGGACGGGGCACTTCGTTGCGGGGTGGTTCCTTGCGGGGTGGTTCCTTGCAGGGGGATTCCTGGCAAGCGACCACCGAGTGCGGAGCCATCTGACAGGCAGCCTCCTGGTGCGGCGGCGCTTGGCGTGGAGCCGTTTGGCATGGAGCGGCTTGCTGGGAAGGCACCGGACGAGGAACCACGGCGCGAGGCGCCACAGCTTGTGGAGTCGCAGCACGTGGAGCGGCAGGCCAGGGACCCGAGTGCCGTGGAGTCGATGGCCGGGGACCTGCCTGCTGTGGAGCGGCCGGCCGGGGACCTACCGGCTGTGGACCCGCAGGCCGGGGACCTGCTGGCTGGGGAGCCGCTGGCCGAGGGGTCTCCTTGCGTGGGGCCTCCATGCGGGGCAGCTCTGGACGGATGGGTTGCCGGGGAGAATCTTGTTTGGGGGTCCCTTGTTTGGGGGTTTCTTGTCTGGGAGCCTCTTGCTTTGGGGTTTCTTGCCTGGGCGGCTCCTGCCTGTGGGTTGCTTGACGTGGAGCCTCTTGACGTGGAGGCTCCTGCCGGGGAGGCGCTTGCCCATAGGGTTCGGCACGGGGACCCTCGTGATGTGGGCCTCCCTGGTGGGGCCCCTCTTGGCGAGGATGAATCGGGCCCCCTCCACGGGGCTCATGAAAGTGAGGGACCGGTGAGCGGAGGCCCTGCTGTTGCTGCTGGTGGAAGTGAGGGCCGCCCATGCCCATGTCTGCGCGGCCGCCTCCAAACATGAATCCCATGCCACCACCTCTCCCGAAAAATGGCATTGGGTGGTCCATCAGTCCACCCCCCTATTGGGCAGGAGGGAATATCGTAGCACACAGAAAGGTCATTTAGTGCATACAAATAACATTGGGAGCAAAGTGCATTGGTGATGACCAATACTGGACATCCTCATACACATCACTATGCAGTGATGTAATCTGTCTACCTGCATGGATGCATATTGCTTGATTTGTGTCCAATCAATGTAGCCATGTCAATAATCAATATCAACACGAAGCCACCAAAACTTCTCTATTTTGCATGTGTTCGAGATTGTGCATGTTGTTCATATAATTTACAACATTGTGTTGTAGGCCCCACAAGGTGAAAAATATTAATATAAATTGAATGAAATGTTTCACATTTACATGTTTGACAATTGTGAAATATAATGATTCATTACATGGTTAATTTCAACATACCACGCCTACAACATATAATTATTTGCACTATGCCACTGAAAGTGATTTTTAAGGCCGCATAGATGCTGCAAACGCACAAATGGAGCTAAAATTTTACCTGTGATTTCCAATAATTTGAAAAGGTCGTCCACTTGAAATTATTGAAGAGAGTTTGAAGTTTCACAAAACATAGGGCAACTATCAATACCATGCAATGCTCAAAAATGAGCCGTGTTCTTCCGAATTATAATGTGCCAGTTCATAAAGCCTGTTTTCACCAGGCAAAAGTTTTCAATAAATATAATTAACCTGATATGATTTCTGACAAAAAAAAATATATGATCAGACATTAACTACTCCAAACATTTGTATTTTTCTGAAAAAAAAACCTAAATTGTTGATGACTTGATTCAACTTCTTATATTTGAAGACGTACCCCCACAGGAAAACGCTCAATTTAAAGATTCTGTAAATGTTTTATTAGAAAGAACAAAAATTTATGAACTCAATACTCTGAGGGGAAGCTCCTATCTTTTACCATTTTCGAATTATTGAGATTTTAAAACCACTTTAATCCTAAATATGTCAAAAACAATGAAAGATAGAATGGTTCTCACTTAAATTAAATTTGTTTTGCTCTATCAAAGGAAAATACCGCAATCTTATATTTTGAACAGTATCTGAATGGGGCACTTAAAATCGAGATTTGTGGGGTTTAAAAATTACACGTTGGATTTTCTTATATTATTTATTTTCCAGTTGTGTCCTAAAAGATACCCATGTACCAAATGCCAGCTTTCTACCTTGTGGGAAGTACCACATACAGATTAAGGTTTTTATTTATATAGATTGGCTACGTTGAGGAATCAGCATCAGTGTGGGAAATTGACCGTGATGTACCTACGGAAAATGTATTGCAGTGCAATGTGCACAATTATGTATAAAAATTTCTGTTGCAAAACTCATTCCTAAATGCATAAATTGGACATACTTTAATACAAATTAGAAAGCAAAATAATTCATTACATTGCTGCAACATTGTAGCGAGCCGAGGTCAAGTCCAGATTCTCCGTCAATGAGTCTTTGTAATAGCAACATGACATATTGTTAAGAACTACAGGATACTCAATCTAGTGGGACACTATGAAGGTCGCTCTCATATAGAGAAGAGACAAAGGTCCTCCTTCAAGGCTTAAAAGCCTGTCAGGAAAGTGCTAATAACCACAATATGTTATGATCAGCAATGGACACTGGAATCCGTTGGAACACCAACACATTTGGCCACCTTTAACCTTTACTTTAAGGAAACAGAAAAAGGAGCACATGGATCAGAGAAGAAATGCTCATTCATGAGACGCTTTGGTGGCTCAAGTCAGTGGGCTCGGGGCAGGTCGCATCACGAGAAGCGCGGGGTGTTTGCAATGGAAACAATTGGAGACAGAATGGCAGTCAATGGAGGGGACACGCCCAAGAAGATAAAAACCAAGGGAGAGCCATGAGACCGAGTGAAATATATTGTGCAAGGGAAGGGTTCATTCAGCAGTAGAGAAGATAATGGCTGATGACCCTTTTTGTTATCACCACTGGTGCCACGCAGTCTAACAGAATATTTGTGTAAATTTGAAGACAAGGATGATTTCGGTAACATATAAGCAAGTAAGCTACTTTGTAAATACAAAAACAAATACATTCAGCGTTATTTTGCAACGTAACATCATTAATAGATAATATTTTACCGAAAACTGCTTCACTGGATCTCAAAACACAGTAGAGTAATGCTGAGTCCGTTTGGTCAATTACGTTTGAATATTACACTTTTGATACAAAAAACCAGGTGAGCAGAAGAAACCCATTCATACTAATCAATGATAGGTCAAAAGCCGACTGAATGTACTGCCCCTGCAGGAACCTCCTGCACCCAAAACATGTGGGTGCATCTGAATTACCTATTCCCCCATTACAATCTCTGTTATAAAGTTAATATCAAGTTCAAATGCAAGTGCTGTAGCTTATATATTAATGTACAGTGTCATTGAAAAGTAGGACCGAAACTACATTTTAAAAGCCAAAATCAAGCAAAACTGTCGAATTTTGTGCAAACAAGGTTTGACAAAAGATTGAAAGCAACAAAAAAAACTATTCTAATTAATCGTGCACAAAAACTCTGATAACACCAGTTTACATCTGAACCATATTATATTATAATGTAAACACCGGCTATTATCAGAGAGTTGTTCATGAAGCCATCCAGATATATAAACACATACACAACTTCAACCAAGAAGATGGGTACAAACTGAGCAATCATTGGAAGTACGTTATTAACCAGGTAAAGTCTTTACTGTGATGTCTCCATCCGACCTGCCCATGTCAGCTGTTATTTCCGACTCTCTGTCTTTCTCTCTCTCTTTGTGCTGCCCTGCTCCCCCCCCTGCAGCCGACCTCTCCAATGCTGCTGACTCACTTTACTCCACCTCATGCCACGGCAGATCTCTCGCCTACTTCAGCAGTTTTATCTTGCTGTGGTTGTCCCACCCGATGACGATTGCTTGTATTGCGATCGAAACGTCGTGATCTATTCTTTTTCTACCTACGTGACTTTACCGAAAGAACCAAAAAGTATGTAAACAAAAAACTTTGCTCTTTTTCACCAATGGGTTTGAAGGATGGTGGCAAGTGGTCTTGTTAAACTATGCCTTTAAAACTGAAATCTACTTCTAGATTTGAAGCTTTCGTGACTGCAAGGAATCATATTCTTAGGTTTTTTCGGTAAAGTCACGTAGGTAAAACATCAACATTTTATTTTATTTTCATTAATTTTGATGTTTTACCTACATGACTTTACTGAAAAAACCTAAGAATATGAAATCTACTTGCCTGCAGTACCTCTATTTAAATATACTATCGAAAAATTATTTACACCCCTCTTTCAATCATCGTGTTTCTCAGTGTGGATTTCGGAGCACACTTTTTAAACAGTGCATAAAATAGTACGCGTTTTCAATGCGCTGTTCATATTGTAACAAGCGTTTATACCAATATTACTCTACAGAGTAGTGGGTCGCCGCTCCTCTTATCCGCATTGATACGAGCGGTATGTGGGGACTATGGCTTAACCGCAACAAAAAAAAAACCTATCTGCACAGATGCATACGGACAAGAGACATTATCAAACAGGTGGAATTAACGGTGCAACGCATCTCATCTTTTAAATGTCTGCAGCTAAATGGATGGTCACTGTCTGGCTGCAGACATTGGTAGGTCACAAATAATAATGAAGATAAGAGAGCAGTTTCACTGTATTATGCATACCGTTATGACAAATAAAGGACTTAAGTCGTGTAGGCAGTTTGAGCAGCTTTGGATAAGACTTATGATCCTGCCCATACCCGAGCATGGAGTGCATTAACTTGTTCAGCTCTTCTGCGCATTCGTCCTCGCTGCGCTTGGACGACATAACAACAATGATCTGCGCCAGGTGGGTCGCGGCGTTTATGTGCACGGTGGGACGGAGTCACCAAAAATAAATTAATTACGATTTTCACTTCCGTTTATTCGGGACCCCGGGGTCCCGCCATAAGGTTCATCTATGTATGTAAATTAAAAATTGCAAAACATATTTGTTATGTTTAACAAAACTCAAAACACATAAAATGAACACGTTGTGAATATTTCAATCAGTTTATTAGAAACAGCATGTGTACATTTACCTGGAATCTGAATTGTGGACCTCTTGATCCCATCATGAAGTGCTGCATGTGGTTGTGCTGGTGGTGCTGGAACATAGGGTGGTCCATGCCCCTGCCCTGCGGACACCAGCCCATGCCCACCGTCTGCTGGCCCACACCCCCCCTGTTGCCCCGGGCCCGGCCCCTGCCTCGCCAGTGCTGCTGCTTGCGCTGCATCTCCTTATCCTCAAATTCTTGCAGCTGCTGCTTCATTTCGTCGGAGAGTTCTGCAGAAGGTGGGAGATGTTGTGGATATGATACAATACAATCTGGTTTTATACATTCTACTAAATTATCTCCAACCAGAGAACTGATCTCCAGCCAGAAAACTATGGTTATAGTACTCAAATCACAATCAAAAGATTCCAAGTTAAAAATCAGGTTGGAAGTCTACTTAGCTCATCAGCCTTTCCGAGCTTGTCAAAAATCAACTGTGGTTGTCCAACTATATTTGCCTCCATTGTACGAATGTGGAATTTATATCACTGGATCAGTCAGAGCTGCCAAGCAACACCCAATAATCACTTGAGCCAATAGAAAATGTTTTGGGCCAATTCAATTATTGATGATAAAGCCAAAACACATAATGGATCATTTTCCAATTGAAGGTAACGTTGACACTGGTATGCTTTTGCCAAACAGTGGACGAAAAGCAGCATTCACCAACACCTGAATGACCGTTAAGACTTTAAGAACAAGCCTTGCAGATCAGTGGGAAGCTCTATACCCACTACGCTCTTAATTCAATCATTACATTCATAGTGCTCCACATTATTCTGACATTTAATACTGGAACATAAACAGTGAATTGTTGGGACTGAATAGTTAAAGATGCAGCTCAAAAATAAAATGGTTGGCTATGACAGGCTGTCCCCACACAAATGTGAAGTTTGAGGGAATTTTTTAAAAAACTGTCAGCCACATGATTTTCAGGACAACCGCTCTTCGGTCTTCCATTGAAGTCAAAGCCAGATGGGATTATTTTACCTGCAATTTTAGGTGGGTGCCACCCTATCACCCCTGCTACATCGCTAATTGGTCCATGGAGCAAGCTGCTGTGCATGTTCGTGAGCATGAGGAGAGGAATTTGAATTCCCTTTATTGAAAACCCTACATTCCTTTAGACGGAAGCTGGAATTTCTGAGGCGAATCGGCAGGTTTTCATTCACAGAAACCAACTTTTTTACGGATGCATTGCCATGGAACAACATTGCTCTGATAGTTAAGTAAAATAATAGTCAGTTTTGTGGGTAGCATTTTACAATAATCTACCAGCTTTTGACGAGAGCTCTTTTGGTCAGGGTCTGACTCACCCAGTGTGTCAGGAATCTCTCTGTTGGTACGCGAGGTGCTGATCAAAGAACGAATGACCGAGCCTTCCTTGCGCTCCGTCTTGAATCGCAGACGGCCCGAGTCATCCTCATCTTCCTCATCATCCTCCAAGAGCCCATCTTCTTTCGTGAAATCTGGTGTCTGCTAGACCACATGCCATCCAGCAGCAAAGAGTGACAAACACACATTTGAATTCATTGGTAAGTCAGGAATTATTAGATTTGTTGCATGCGAGCTATTTCAATTAACAATATTAAGATGGGTGACAGAGTTGATGCACTGACAAATAAGATTTGCACCAAAGGAAACGGTGAAAGTTCAGTTAAAAGTTAATAAAAAAAATGTGTTCAATAGTTTTTTGTAAGATCAAACAGATAGTCGTGAACAATTACAGGAGTTGGTATTTATATATCTCAAGTGCAGAAAAAAGGTCACAAGTTAAGCTATTTGAAAAAAATAAGTGATAACCATGGGAAGGCAAGAGAGGTGCGGTGGTAGGAGGAAACAGTGTGGGATGTGTGACATGCCAGTGGGGACTTGTAATCTAAGCATGCATTAAATTAAAAAACCTTATTACTTAAAACAATTATCAAATTAAATTGCACTAAAATCAATGTTTTTGAAAGCGTTAAAAAAATTGTGTACCAGCTAAGATACATTGAGAAAATTTAAACCCATTTATAAAACCAGAAGAATCTAGAGATAAATCATTTCTAAGTTGGGAAACCCATACTTGTTAGATCTGGACTCCAGTGAGATCCATGTGTTTCTATAGTTTAAGAATCACTTTCCAGGTAAGCACATCTCTGTGATGCATGATATGATCGAGTGGTTTGTTGAGAAGACAACAGGAGTTCTTCCTGACAAGGATTAGTATTGGGATATTAATAACCAAGGTATAGTATTGCTCTGTCAAATGACAGGATTTTTATATCGTCCTTTGTACCTTACACACAAAAAATAGACCACACATCAGCGTGTGCTACTGAAGTATGAGCATGATATATTTTAATGTTGTATTTTGCTGTATATTTCACGAGTACACATTTACCCGAGTCTACATTCCGAGATAGTAGTTTTTTCTATCACTAAAGGTTGTATATACTCATTCCCCAAAAGTCACCACCACCCTCACCAATGTCGAAAGCACAATTCACATTGGTCTCTCTCTGCTAGGGCCACCCTATGGCGTCAACACAATCTTCACAGTGGTAGACAGCTATTTGAAATGTTTCAATGGCCTTGAGTTGCAGAAGCAGATCTACGACACTACAATACCAATATCTCAACAAGACTGATCCGGTTCCAGCAGATGTAGGAATTCTGTTTTGAACGGTGCCATCCTCCTCGGAATGCTGGTGTATTCTCGGGGCAGTGAACTACACCAACCATGTCACCATGCACACCACGTTCAGACTGGTCGTGCGAGTGATGTCTACTTGTCTAGCATAAAGCTACACTATATTCCCAGAAGCGGATAGATTATTTTTGTTCCACCAGCATCACAACACCTGGGTGGTAGTGCACGCATGTGGGAGTTTTATTGTAGAAGAGGCGAGGTTGATGGTGATGGAGAGGAAAAGCACTTTCCACTTTCCATGATGATGCTAAGAAAGAGTCAAGCTGACTGACTAAGTGCTGTATAAGGACAATATCAGTGGGGGAAATGCCCCAGGTGTACCTGGTCAGCTGCCTTGTTGAAGTACTAATGCAGGCTCTCTTTTTATGCATTGAGCAGGCCAGGCAAAGAGCAATACATATCCAGGTATGGCGGTGGTACAGAATATTCAGTATAGTGCTCCAATAGACAAGATATATTTTGTACGTATTTTCAGGAACTTTCCCAAGCTTTGAAAGATGTCAAAATAAATGTATTTCATTATCTTGTGAATGTTATTAATTTCACCAGAGGCATGCTCCTACGCAGCTTTTGAAAGTGTTATTATTAGAAGGCAAAGAGCATGTACTGCTGTTAGCCATGAGCCTAAGCCTTTCAGCTCCCAAAGGGCTGATGCCTGCCTAGTCATGTGCAGAACACAGGAGAGAATTGCATTTCAGGCAGGAAGGGGCCTGCTTGTGTAGCTCTAAGGTGCCACAAAATGTTTTATACAGTCGAGTTCAAATTTACTCTATCCAATATTTAGTTTTGGAATGCTAAAACATGTTTATAAAATATATGCATGAAGTTAAGTCCTGCAAAAAATGTGCAATGAGGTGGCAGCTCGTGGAGATTTGCAGCCCCTAAGCGAGTGGTGGAAATGTGGCATTCCCATGGTAGAGTCAGTAACTGCACAGGATGACCACTGTCGAAGTCCTACAAAACTATACGTATTTTATATAGGAGCCTCCCCTATTTGGGAATTAATGTGAGCAGAAAAAACGAATTCTTTACATGGTCCCCTAAAAGTGTAAAACACTTAGTGTATCAATATTTCAAAGCTGTAATAATCCCTGCTTTGAAGATATTTTTATTTGCTCCATAAAACCACGAATTGACAGAACTTTCCTTAATTTTCACCCGAATGTTATTTTTCTTGCAAGTGATTCTAAAGCATGCAGAATTGAATGGAAGCTGGGTCTAAATATGGTTATCTCCTAGTTCTCTCATTTATTTAGCTATATGTGTATTTTGAATACAGAATTTCCCAAGTATTCAGTAAACACACAAATCAAATACAAGTCTTTTTATCATCAGAGCTGAAAATAAGAAAATTAAGTGCAAACACAGAAATGTATTACTGGTAGGAACCTCCTGGTTACACCAGCCCACAGGGGATTATTGTGTCCGTCCGTCCTGCAGGGAGGGGCTGGGTGGGGAGGGTGGGGCTGGGTGGGGAGGGGAGGGTGGGGAGGGGCTGGGTGGGGAGGATGGGGAGGGGCTGGGTGGGTGGGGAGGGGCTGGGTGGGGAGGGTAGGGAGGGGCTGGGTGGGGAGGGTGGGGCTGGGTGGGGAGGGGTTGGTCACCCCGTGGTGCCCTTATAAAACTCAACGTTTAACCTACTCACGCCGGATTGTGCCCGCCCTCACAGTCGCGCATATTTGCGGAATACACCACGCCGCCGTTGACCCTGGCCATTGACCGAGCAACCCAACGTCCCTACCAGCTCCCTCCGCAAGAATGTATTATTGTTTTGGACTGTCGTTGCTGACTGGGCTAACATCAACTTGCTACACTTGAGAACCTCCTCATGTCAACGCAATGCACTGGCATGATATTAGCTGCCCGACCCAGGAGTGGATGGAACTATAGTGCTGTATGTTGCACAGCATAATATTCAAGAGCTTAGAACAAATAATGCAGTTTATATTACTCACCTCACATGAAGTCTCCTTGTCAACATGCTTGGACCACTGCACTATGGACTCGGTGACCTCCATTCAATTCCTCACCACGGCTAACATCAATGGGCAGGAACTTCCGTACGGATCTTGGTCCCAGTCCCTACCCTTTAACCAACCGGTACTGACCAGCATAAGATATGGTTTAACAGCCCCCATGGATGACTTGGTGGGGGCACCTTCACGCAAGAGTGGATCTATCAAAGGGCTGATTATTATAACATACAATTGGCACATTTTTCAGGGCTTATACATTATATTTCCCAGGTATGGACAAGAACACTGACTGAAGTGATAAATACAGTATTTCAGTAACATTATCTTCAAGGGACATTTTTTTTCCAGGACAATTTTTAAACAATGTGACGCTACCACTGGGGGAGCCCCCTCAATAATCTGATCGAAATCCCTAATTTCGATCGGATCATCGGGGTTTACTAATACTCTTTGGTTCTTTCGGTAAAGTCACGGAGATATAAAAATAGCTAATAGATCACGACGTTTCGATAGCAATACAAGCCATCATCTTCAGGTGAAACAATACAGCAGGCGGACTGCTGAGGCAGGAGGAAATGTAGCGACAGAGCTACTGCAACAAAAGGTTATATACGTTTGTGGTGGGTACAACCCAAGGGTAAGTGGGCGGGGCTAGGCATGGAATTTGCAAGTAAATGTAAGGCTGGCAAACGTAAGGCTAGTATAAACGTCAGCTAATGAAACTTACAGAGGGAAGGTGATAGAGAGAGAAACAAAAGATATCAAACTTAGCAAACTTAGAAATGTAATGCAACTCAGAGTCAGCCAACACAACAGTTAACACTACACCTGGTTGATCAAAGTCCTTTCAAAGACTGATAAATAGCGCAACTGCATTATTAGTAGTAAATCGGCATTTTGCGACCCCCACTAACATTGTGTAGCATATTATTATGTGCCAGGGACTCTATGAGATGATAGGACAATAGTCTGAGTCCATAATTGGCAATAAGTAACGGCAAAGCAGTTATAAGTGACTAACAGAAATGTGCGCAGTTGCGTATACAGTACACGACTTCCCTGAAGGCATTCACCTTCAGCGAGCACGATGCCGTCTAATAACAACACACATGGTTCGAATTCGACCCTCGATCGATGGCTGCGCCATCACCGCACACGCAAGGGACAAGTACTTACTTACTAACAACTCCTATCATTTTTCATTGCTGGAGGGGTTGCCCCCCTACCTGAAAATCCTGGCTCCGCCATTGGATGCTACACTACTAGCAGTGACAACTGCGCTTCACCAATAGCGCAACTGCATTACAATTGCATCATAACTTAAGGGAAAAAAAACGAACACCCACCTCGTCCTCAACTTGCTCTTCTGTTTCCTCAGCAGCCTCTGGAACATCGGGCTCTTTGACTGCTTGTGGTTCCCCTTGCGAGGTCGCACCCTGAGCTTCACATGCCGTCCCCTGCCAGCTTTGCTCTTCCCTGGATGGCTGTTGAGGCTCGGTTTGTTTGCCATGGGAGGCAGCACTCCGGGAATAATCTGACAGCAACAATGAATCATCCTGCAACACACATCATGCTGTAAGGAGCTTGAACATGCAGATAATAATAATGATGTCCTTAACGTATGGAGGAAACCATTGCTAACTGTCAAGACTCCTTTTCAGGAGGGTCCTGCTTAGGGTATTTGCTAATTTTTTTGGTTTTAGCAAATGCAAGGAAACTGGGCTACAGAGGTAAAAATAATTTACTGGAGGACCCTGATGAGGCTTCAAATTCACACCATATGATAAGCAACCATAATTGCTGTACTGCCAACTCCTAATACAAATAATGCCATATGAAATAAACACATGTGTATCATACATGTTAAGTGTCTCTAACATTCAACAAAAGTGACTGAATCCCAATTTTACCACCAAATTAAGATGGCAGAGAAAGTATCAAAGATAACAAGAAATTCAGACAGAAAAAACACGAGGTGAACAAAAGTGAAGCTGTGCTATCAGTTAATCCATCATGCAGATTCTGCATTGGCTTTGCCAGCCAATTACTTTTCAGGGCTGATATGTGCATGTGGGATGAAACTAAACTGCCCAGAGAACTTATGCAAACAAGGAAACCCGTGAATCCACTTGCTGCACCGCCACCATCAAACTACCTCGCAGCCCAGCAAATCTGAGAGATACAAAGTACTATAATGCCCACAGTCGATCGCCGCAAAATTTTATGAAAAAATTGCTTGTTTTACAGGTGGCGTCTTCCTTGAAATTAAACTGTACCTGAAAGTCGTCATCGAGGGGTTCGTCAATCTCCAGGTCCAGCACTGCGTCGTCTCCGTACGTGTCCAGCTCGTCATCGTGCCGCGCGGCCCTGGATTCTCCCGCATCCCAGCTCCCCTGCTGCTCATGACTGGAGTCCCCGAAGCTGCTTCCCCCCTCCGGCTGCTGAAGGTAGCTCTGATGGGCCTCCCGCGCACCGCCTCCGTCTCCAGCCCCACTTTGCCGAGGAGGCTGTGCCGACGAGTTCGGGGCCAGTGAGAGGCCTCCGCTGCAATGCACGTGGATTTGGGTTTCATTTAGACAATGTGGTACAGTGCATCAATTCTACATGGAAATCTGTTGCGGTATTAAAATATTGTGCAAGATAGCATGCCACACACTTCAATTTTGTCGTTTCTGTTTTGTAACAGCAGCACATTGAGACATTGTAGTCAATCGTAGTACACATTCATTACGACTGCAACACAGGCTAGAACATTTCAAGACCCTATTGCCCAATACAGTATCTTTAGTGGGTTTTTTCTTTCACAATTTACTTCAGATGTATGCATGTTGAACTTATTTCGCACCGTACGTAGCCAACCATGCTAATCTTGTGCGATGAGAAAATCAATTAAGAATTTCACAGAGCAAAATGCGCAATGTCAGAGAATGGCTGAAAATTTGTATTGCACAGAACTTTTGAAAAGTTATTTTAAGTGGCCTCTATCATTTATACATTTCCACATGTATTTCCTGAAGTCCCCTTACAAAGAAACCTCTGTGAACAGGATTTCCAATGGTTATAAACTAATGTTGTTCATTAATACAATGAACCATTTTTAGATTTATGAGGGATGCTGCCGTACTGTAATGGCGAGCACAATGGACTTCAAATCCAAAGTTAGCCCAGTTCAATCTCACGGCAGAGATTCAAATAATGAGAACATTTCTTAAACCCACACCCCCTCTGTCCACCAAGCAGTACAAATTTAGACACCAGTTAGTCGATCAGCAGGTCAAGTAGTGGGATAAAGTGTGGGTACATTCACCTCCTTTAAGACATCTTGTCCGGAGGCCTAAATAACCTCCAGAGGTGGTTCTCCCCCAAGAACACTCTGCCAGCAGTTGCTGAGCAAACATTTGTAAGGCTGCACATTTACCTTATATCATTATATTGTGGAAACAATAATTCCCAAACCAATCATGTAAAAAAAATTCTAAAAACTAAACTAAAACCAGACTCAACCAATTAAACAAATGATAACATTTCCAAGCTAAATCTAAAAACTGTTGGCACTGTGGCAACCCTTTATAAAACATTGGTCATGTGCCCACATACTACTCACATCCCTGTTTGGCCACTAATCAAAATGTATACTGATACCAACATAAGTTACATGTAATTTCTCCAATGGTACGTTTGCAGTTGAGCATTGCTGAATAATCATCAGTATGAATGCATAATCATATATATCTTTAAGCAATGATGTGGAAGGTGTGCCTCGTAAATAAGGGATTTTGTTTATGTAGTAGGGTAGTAATCTTTACTGCGATTGGCATCTAAAATACGAGGCATTTATAATACGAGTAAACACAACTGGCATGTAACATGACTCATCGGTTAAAACTTTACTTTATAAAATGTATGGCTCAATGAGGCTGTGCAAAGCTCTAGGGCTACAAAGCAAGGTGGTCTACAATCAAGCTATATAAGTGTAGAATGCAAGAACTGGCACATTTGGGCGCTAACGGTGGCGAGTATTGATCACTCTTGTTCAATGCTCACTCTTCTCATTTTAGAGTTCAGGAAAGCAAACCTAGATAAATGGTATTCTATTAGTCTCCATGAAATACCGGCTAAACGAGAGACAGCGTCCCGTAGCACAGCTGTCTCCATGCAGGACTAATTGGCGCAGTCGCAAGACGAATGTGAGAACAATTTCTTCCCAGTTCCTCGCCTCTTCCTTTGTGTGGTGCCATCCCCTGAGTCTCCCAGTGGCGTGGACACCCCGCCTATTTTAATTATGGCCAATCCCTTCCTCAATTTACATGCACTTGTTCAGGCCCATTACCAAAACAATGGTTTCTCCGCTTCCTGGACTACATGATAAAATTGTAATTAGAAAGCCATTCATTGGCATGCATCAATGCGACAATGGTGGGAGCACCCCATTCATCACCACTGCTGACTTGCTATATTCATCAGCAGCCAGAAGGGACCAAGGCTGTAAAACCCAGTTGGTCCCCAAACAGCCCCCTCCATATTCATGTGCAGGCTTTGCGGACACTCATTTTATACCACAGGTTTGACCATTCAGGTTAAAACATAGCATGTGTATACTCCAACTTCAAGTATGCCAAATTTACAAAACTGATATTTCTTTCTTAATTGTGTAAATTTCACCATAGCCACAATAAAGATGGGTAATACCATTAAATCTTAATATTCTCCAACATGTCTTGCAAAAGCATTGCATTTAACACAACTTACTTTATCTGCTTTATATCATGGAACACTGCCAACATAAACCTTTAAATAATTAATAATACTGCTTTATATAATCTCAATTATTAAACGGTTTGAACATAAGTCAACGCCGCAGGAATCATTGGCAGATGAGTGGCAGCAGGCAGTAACCGGGCCACACGCACTCAACATAATGATCTCCATTTTTTTATATTCCTATATAGCTACAAAATAAGCCCAAAATATTCAACAAAATTTTTATCACCATTTTTACTCGACCAGCAATTGTGGAAGACCCACATATTTAAGTGGAGTAAGGACATCGAACTGAATGTGTGAAAGAAATAAGTTAATCTGTCCATGCATTTACCTATGATGTACTTCTAAAGAAAAAGCCCTGTGGCTTCAATCTGACATTCCTATATATCTCATTCAAACTTTATGAGTTAGGAATACATCCAAATCTTACACGTTTGCGGTTGAGAGTTCAAGAGGATTGCCCAAAGCATCACACTTCTGAAAGCATCCAAAAATCTTGATTATCCACTCACATAAATCAATCATCTTTTCAACAAGTGTTGAAGATCATAATAATTTAATACACATATTATAAAATTTGCAGCCCATCTTTCCAGGCATATCTACTATTTTCATGGGGTGGTGAATTTCCCTAAACTTTTGTTAGCAAGATCTCAATAGGATCATTGCAACTCAGCTGAGGCCTTTGACAATGGAAATGTTACAGTGCCAAACATATAATATTGGTAGTGCTGCATGCGACTGGTCCCCATAATGGGAATACAATATAACATTTCGAGCCCATTTGGGCAGAGGGACGATGATCAAATTATTTTATCACAATAATATTCCAATAAAATTGGGAGAGAATGTTTTGTGCTTCACATGAGATGAAGTTCCCCTTCTAAACTCTTGCAATGAGCATTATATCACCCTTTTGAAGAGAATTCCATTAACATATAAAAATCACACAAGTACTTATGAACTACTACTGATGAAGTTCTTTCATTTGGCCTTATCATCAACACTTGGGCCACACATGAAAATTATATAACACTCAGACCTGTAATATGTACAATTTAGTGACAAACAAATTTTATATCCTCTTTCAAACAAATGTTTACAAGTGGAGGCCACCCAGACAGCCTGCCTAACTCTGGACCAATTTTGATTCTAATATAGTGAGTTGGTGAAAATGGTTCATAAGTTTAACACAGGTGACAACCAGTGTGACAGGTAATGTACAAAGAGTTGTTATATCATCTTGGAATTTTTCTTATTTCAGATAAATATGTTTTCACTCAGTACGAAAATAAATGGTAGTCCCCAGACATACATTGTGGAGGGAAATGCCACTGTACATGGTTAAAAGTAAAAACATTGCAAAACATGATAACTTTGACCTTCCATGACTTAAATGTTTATGTTTCACTTTATCTAAAAGATGGACCTGGTTCTGCATGTTCTGGCACAATTTACATGCCAGTACTGCTCTGGCACACACTTCTATGAAAATGCGTACCGCAATAAAGCATCCGTATTATTTATCCTGCCAATCCTTTCAAAGACATTGGGATGTTAAATGCCTCCAGATACAAAGCTATGGGTGTTGTAAATATGGCTTGACACCCAAGATGCCTTCCTTTGTGGAAAGCTGATTTGTACGCAGTCCACACTGGGGTAAATGTTTTATACTGATACTTTGTCATTATGCCCTCAGCATAAACGAATTGGCAACTACTCTTAAATTGATCACATTTAGTTTCATTTTTGTGACCATTATTACACAATTGGTGAATTATGGCTATGTTTAATGATCCCACACCTCAAAAGGATGTCCCCCTTTTGTGCCTTAACATCCCTTCCATATGTATAACCTACCTACCGAATTTTCCCGCATATGCATATAACCCGCAGATGCATATACCCCGCAAAAATAGCGTTTTGTGTAAAACAAATTTCAGATAGCCCACACCTCCATATACCCCCGCATGCATTCATATCTTTAACGTAGTTAATTCCAGCATATTAATACGAAGTTTACATTTGTAATACATTCCACTATCAATTGTTAACATTAAAATCATAACGTGCACAAAGAAAACAAACTAACCGGAAACGAGTGAACTTAAAACAGCAAATAAGTAACAAAAGTAAATATCCAATAAATAAGTAACACATAACTGGTAGATAAGTAAGCGTACTGTTATGCTTATCAGCATTCGACCTCATCATATGACCGGTAGTTACCCCTGTACAGTTTTAACACTGGTAGATTGCGCACTGCCCAGACAAAAGCGGCACTACGGTAATGCCATTGCCTCCCCCCCAACCCCCCACCTCTCTCCCCCTAGCTCTCCCGTCGCTGGTAAACAAAGTGTGCCCACTTCAAACATTGTCGTTTAATTGTACAAACAATTTGAATAACTTAAAACGTGATAACACGTGCAATTTTAGTGAGTGGTTTATTCAGCAGTGCTTTAGTCAAAGGTAAGTGTTGCATAGTGGATAGTCCTAGTTATGACATGTCACACGTGTAAAATATTGTTGAGATAGCCCACACCTCCACATACCCCGCAGGGTCTTATTTTGTTTCTAAAAAGTGGTATACCCCGCAGGTTATATGCGGGGAAAATACGGTACTTCTCTAGTTTAAAACAAGTTTTAGAAAATCACTTTTAATTTGGATCCACTCTTCTAAGCATGGGTGGGTTTCTAGTATTGTCTTCCTATACATCTCTCTTGCATCAGAGCTGACTGTTGACCAAAACTGACTTACATACTGAAATGAACAATTCATTCATTGGATGAACCACAATATATAGGTGGCTTCCTGTTCTGGTTCAGGACTTTAATCAGAATTAACTGCAATTTTTAAAGTGTGAAAAGCAATATGTTAATCCCTTTTTCAACCCCAGAGAAATTAGGCCAAATCAATTCCCATTCAAGGTTAAAATTTTCAAATTTCCAATTGCGAGCAAAACTTTTGGCAAAAAGCTATATAGTACTAGAAGTAATCACTAATTAAGAAATTTTACGTAAAATACTTCATTTACATTCATGCCAAAGCCAACAGATAATTTCAAACGATCTAAGGACTACTTATCTTACCCGTGAATGCTATTACCTATAACTTCTCAACCAACATCGACCATTAGTGGAGATTTACCACATTTAATTGTAGTTTTCACAACAAGCTCGCAGTTCAGACACAAAAGTTATCCAAAACAGGTTAAAAAGACCCATCAAGAGACAACCATAAGAAAGATATGTTTTCATATCTTTGACAACCCATAGTATGTTGCAAGCATACAAGAGGTAAAATTGGTATCATTGTATGCATGCATGTTCATGCTCGCAACTAAAAGTTGATTTACACTAACTCCTCACCTTCTCACTTACTTCACCACACATGCGCAGAACAAACGCTTTAAACCGCTGATAGTGATGAGCAGAAACGTGCGGTCGTGCCTGGGCCATGGGCTGCCTGTACTTGGAAACTTCGTCAAAAGTCGAAACCGTATTGCTTATTTAATGAAAGATAAACCTGAGTACCAAAGGCTATTTATCTTAACAAAGCGCAAATCAAGTTTGTAAAGCGGCGGAGAAGGGGTTTGGTGTGCAACAAGAAAGCTGGACTCTAGTAAGCCAGAATTCAGGCTAAGTTAGAAAGGTGATACAAAAATGAATAAAACAAAGAGAAATAAGATCCAAATAAATTAACGAAAATACACATTTTTAAGACACCAAAAAATTATCCACGGAACACTATTTACACTTAATTAAGTTATGCGTGTTGACATACGGCATTCTGCTGTCCTTCTGCATGCATGAATCACATGGTCTGCTGGTGAGGATGTGAGCACTGTCTTAATTATTTGTAACTGTGATTTAAGTGTAATGTTAAAATTATGGAACTATTTGCATACTCTTTGATTCTTTCGGTAAAGTAATGTAGGTAGAAAAATAAATAATAAATCTCGTCTTTTCAATCTCAACACAATCGTCATGAGGTGGAAAGATACAGCAGTAGAACTGCTGAACAGGAAAGGGCTGCTGCAACAAGAGGTTATATATAGGTTTGAGGTGGATGTCACCCTAGGGTAAGTAGGCGAGGTCAGAGATGGAAAGGAGTCCCGTCGCCGCACGCACAACAGGTGCGTTAAAGGGAGATATTGGCATGTCAATGTAAATTAGTTGAATGGGAAGATAGCATGTCTGTGTCAGAGGACCGGGCATAGCGCCACCTCGTGGGCAACACAAGCAGCTACGTTGGCTGCTGCAGTGATAGGCCAGCGTATCAACGCAAGAAAACCACCGTAACTGTGGCTGTGCCAGTGAGACATTCAGCCTATTAAACAGCGAGAGCTACCGTTACATCGAGGCAAAAGGGAGCAGCGGTGGCTATGTTAGTGAGCCCTTAATCTGTTAATGTAAAGACATTTAACAAGGTGATGTAATTCAGTCGGAAATAACTGCTAAACAATGGCAGGAAGGATGGAAACATCACAGCAAGTTATGACTTTACCTGGTTAATAACATCCTTCCAATGATTGCTCAGTTTGTATCCATCTTCTCGGTTGAAACTGTCTGTGTTTATATATCTTTTTGGTAACACCTGCTATGTATGGCAAGGTGATGGTTTTGATTGGGTCCTCAGATGGTTCTCTCCCCATGGTTGGGGATACAGCTTTGCGGATTGTGCGGTATAAATATCCATTCATCTTGAGGGCTTGGTGTACGTGCTCCAACTCACTGGCTAGGTGTTGAATTTCGCTGTCACCCCTAAACACGTCACCCCAAAACACATCCCAGTGGATGATATCATTGCCCAGGTCGACATAGCCCTCAAAGGTTTGGGGCACATCCCGGCAGACGTGGCAAGATCTGAAATCGCTGCTATCCTCAAAAACGCTAAAAAAAAAAACATCAGTAACATTAGTAAGGACGAGCGGTTTGAACTCGCTCAACTAAAAAAGAGATGATATTGTTATCCTCTCAGCCGACAAGGGCAATGCCACTCATCATGGATAAAACCACACAACAACAAAATTCAGGACCTTCTTAATGATGGCAGTTATACCAAAATCAACAGAGATCCTACCATCCGCCTGGCCACAAAAACCAACAATATCATCACCAATTCGACTTCCCTAATCGAACCGATCAAACAGCAACCCACACGGATTCCTATCTAAAGCCTGATTCCCACCACCATCCAGCCCAGAAGAACTCCCTTATCAAAAGACTTAATCACAAATTTTTTGGACCATCTTATCTGACAGGCACTATTTTACTGTACTTTACCGAGTGTTAACATCCCCAGTTATTTTAACAGTACTCTCTTCATTGTTCAGCCAGCATTGGTAGAAACATGGGCATTTTCGTTCTTTTGTCTATCATGTGTATCAGACCCCCCCTCCCCCTCTCTCTCCATTGTGTTGGCGTGTGCAGTAATTGGCCGCTTGCGCACAAGCGCTTCCACGTCCGTCGCCCACCCTTTTGGCCTCGCCCCCCCCCCGCCCCCCCCCCTCCCTCCCGATACGTTCCATTCATTGGCTACCATAGTCTGATGAGCTCCCCCTAAGTTTGTACCCATCATCATTTTCGTTCTTTTGTCTATCATGTGTATTAGACCTCCCCTCCTCCTCTCTGCCCATTGTGTTGGCGGGTGCAGTGGCTGGCCGCTTGCGCACAAGCGCTTCCACGTCCATCGCCCACCCTTTTGGCCTCGCCCCCCCTCCCTCCCGATACGTTCCTTTCATTGGCTACCATAGTCTGATGAGCTCCCCCCTCCCTCTCCCTCCCCCCTCAACTCGCTTTTAAGGGATTACATCTTGAATCATTGCCTCACTTGATACAGCTAATCTGGCTGTGACGGTCCCACCTGATGACGGAGACTTGTGTTGCCTCCGAAACGTCGTGATTTTTGTTTTTATTTTCTTTTACTTTCTACGTGACTTTACCGAAAAAACCTAAGAAGATGATTCCTTGCAGTCACGAAAGCTTCAAATCTAGAATCCCTTATCAAACACTACACCATAGGGCATGTTGCATCTCCGACCAGCAACACCTAACCAGTGAGCTGGAGCACGTACAGCAAGCCCCCAAGATGACTGGATATTCAAACCACACATAAGGCAGATTTGAAACACGGCAGAACCAATACCTCTGCCGTGGCTGATCACTCTTTTAACACGGTGGGTTCACACGATATTGTTTTTTCTGAGACCAAGGTACTCTGCAAACCTTCGGGCATCCATCAAAGGTTTGTCCATGAACCCATCCAGAAAAATAAAGACAATTTCAAACGAGATGGTTACAAACTGAGCAATCATTGGAAGGATGTTATTAACCAGGTAAAGCCATAACTTGCTGTGATGTTTCCATTCTTCCTGCCGTTGTTTAGCAATTATTTCCGACTGAATTATATCACCTTGTTAAATGTCTTTACAGTAACAGATTAAGGGCTCACTAACATAGCCACCGCTGCTCCCTTTTGCCTCGATGTAACGGTAACTCTCGCTGTTTAATAGGCTGTATGTCTCACTTGCACAGCCACAGTTACGGTGTTTCTCTTGCGTTGATACGCTGGCCTATAACTGTGCAGCAGCCAACGCCGCTGGTTGTGTTGCCCACGAGGTGGTGCTATGCCCGGTCCTCTGACACAGACATGCTATCTTCCCATTAAACTCGTTTACATTGACATGCCAATCTCTCCCATTAACGCAGCAGCTGTGCGTGCGTGCGGCGACGTTACTCGTGTGCGACTACAGGGCTCATTTTCCATTAAACTCGGTTTACATTAACATGCCAATCTCTCCCTTTAACGCAGCTGCTGTGCATTGCGGCGACGGGCTCATTTCCCTTTATACTCGTTAACATTAACATACCAATCTCTACCTTTAACGCAGCTGTTGTGCGTGCGGTGACGGGACTCCTTTCCATATCTGACCCCACCTACTTACCCTTGGGTGACACCCACCTCAAACCTATATATAACCTCTTGCTGCAGCAGCCCTTTCCTGTTCAGCAGTTCTACTGCTGTATCTTTCCCCATGATGATTGCTTGTGCTGCGATGGAAACGTCGTCATTTATTATTTATTTTTCTACCTACGTGACTTACCAAAAGAACCAAAGAGTATGGATTCCTGCAGTCACGAAAATTCCATATCAAGATTTAACTATTTGCAGTCTGCTGAACATTCCCCATAACAGCAAAGGCTCTCCTCTCAATCAATAGCTTCCAGAGGCTTTTTTATACAAACAAAAAACCAAATAGCTGTTATTTTACACTAGTCTCTAAGGTGAGTGTCTCTCTGTGGGTGTTCAACACAAAGCTGAGCTTCAGTGAGGCCATTGCTGTCAAGAATGCTGCACATGTTAATGCATCTACTCCACAAGGTGGATGGGGAAAGTAGCCAAATTCATCCAGTGCATTAAAAATTGTATAGCAAAGAAATATAAATGGAAAAAGTATTAACCACCTGTTGACAGTCTTATAAAAAAACAATAGAAATGTATTATATTAAAAAAGCGAAATACTTAAGAAGGCTGCCCAGTTGGGCTAAATATAAACGAAAAATGTTAAGTTATGTGCCAGTTCAGTGGGCAAATTAAAATATTGTTGGAGGGATACAATTGGAAAACCTCAGAGTATATAAACCCTGGGCAATTGTTGAGCAGATAGATAAAAATGACAAGATTAAAGAGGCAAGTGAGATCAGGAAAGAGTGGTTCTGTAAATGTTTATTTGATAATTAAAAGCAATATAGCAATGTTAAGAAGTATCATCAATGCATATTGCCTGCCATGACATAAACATAAAACAAATCTGGAATTAGATAAAAAGCGAAACGCATGATGTAAGAACAATTTCAATTTAGAGACATTTGTTGGTTAAGCAAGAAACACTTACATGATCATCACCAGAATCCTTTCATAAACAGACCACTCAAAAGACTCGCCATAATCACCTTCCTACCCAACATAGCAACCTCCTTATCCAAACATTCATGTCAGCCTCCACATCCACCAAACATTTTATTTTGTTTTTCTAAACAAGAGTGCCTAATTAAGCAACTGCATGAGCGACATACACAAGGCCATACTGAACCTGCTCGGCTGCACACCACTTATCATCAGTCACTACTATGTTTTGACCAAGGTAAAAGGTTACAGGCCATGCATAACTCATCTCCCTTACCCATTGCATCCTCCAAGTTTGCCACACCCTTACCTCCTGTGCCATGCACCACCAAAAGGCACATTCTTACCGAGGTGAAAGGCCACACACTGTACAAAGTTCATCTCCAATATAATCTGCCTCTAATTAATTTAAATACGGAAAAAAGAACTAAATTTTTAAGAAATACTGCCTGGTAAAGGGACATTCACAGCTCCTACAACAAACATGTCAGAACTGCATGTGGTGTCATTTAATGTTTTTCTATAGTACGAGGATTTTCTGCTATGAAAAGGAGGCACGTTATAAAATAAAAAAAAATTAGTGATATAATCCCCCAATGTAATCTTTATAATGAGATTATGCAGAACAAATTTAACATTATGTGAAAATCCTCATTGAAAGAAGTCATCTTGTGATAAGCAATACAGGATTACAGTATTGTATTAAGAGTGACAGCCCGATGAGAAACAAAGTCTGTAAATGATAATCTCAGGATTTTGGAAGGCACCCATGACCTCCAAGAGTACATTTAAGATAGTTAAATGTCATATTTCCCTGTAATGCACCACTAAGGAAGCAGGGTCGGGAGTGACTATGCTTACATAATCATGCATAGAGGATTTCATATGGCCTACAGAAGGCAAAAGCGGTATGTTGCCGGCATATCCAGAGTTTTCTCTGGGTGTCTGGTTTATCTACAAAAAAAAACAAGGTTCAGCTATTTTCATGAAATGTTGTGGCTAGGTTTAAATAAAAAATTATCCTCAACCAATAAATCTGCATTGTTTGGGATTTGATACTTTTTTTTAAATATTCATATTCTTTGGGTCTTTCGGTAAAGCCACTTAGATAGAAAAATTTAAAAAATATCACGACGTTTCGATCGCAACACAAGGTGAACAAATATAGCGGGAGAGCTGCTGAGGCAGTATGTTATAAAGGTTTGAGATGGGTGTAGCTCAAGGGTCATAAGCGAAGTGGGCGGGGTTAGATGAAATTTGCATGTAAATGTAAGATCGGAGAGCTGAGCTATCTCCACGACGACGAAGCTATGGAGGTGGCAGCCCTTGTATTGTGAGAGATTAGCATCGCAATGTATGCCTTCTATTGGCATAATGAAGCATAATTGATCAGTGTTAATTTATTTCAAGGAACTTTAAAGGAGTTAATTAACACTTGTTAAGATATACCAATCGAATATCTTTGGTGTAATCTAAATTAACTTCTGGTCACATTCAATGCTGTTTGTAACTCTCATATAATCTGAACTGACGAATCAAATATTTTTATATTGAGACCTAGTTATTTCCATGAAAAGATCAACAACCTGTTCAAATATTGCACAAGTGCTCTCAATGTCTCCTACTCTACATGCTGTCGCGTGTCTGCAAGACGTGAATCTTCTACCCAACAAAAACTAAAACCATTGTCATTCAGCCTAACATTAGAATGTAACTCTTAATTCTGATTAAGTGATTATCCAAAAGAGAGATCGCCACTGCCATAGTGAAGTGTAATGTCCACCAATTTAACAGCACCGACAAAGAACACTGTTCCATGCTCAATTCATCAGAAAAACTCTTTACTTGAATGTGACCAAGACCAGCACAATAATAACACTGCAGTAAAAATGAACACCACAGAAATACCAAGAGTACATGAATGAACAACACAGCATTAAATGATTTTAAGGTGGTGAAAACGACTCACCCCTTGAACTCAGCATCTTCATCACTCTCCAGCAGCAGGTCTTCATTGAGCTCCTCATCATTACTTCCCAGTAATCCTGCCGGGCCCTGAAACAAAAAACATACGAGATGGCGTTTTGTGAAAATTGTGCATTTACGAAATTATTCTTCATTCAACGCGGAGATAGGATGTGACTTTGCGTTCATACAGAATACACTCGAAATTATGTGGGCAAACATTCCATGTACCACATGTAATGCGGTTTCTATGAAGAGAGAAACATAAAAAAGTATTGTATCTCTATGTATATTTTTAAGAAATCAAGTCTTATTTCAGGTCTTCAGTTTATAACAATCCACATATATGACATTTAAATTACACTATGAATCCGCTTACAACGTATAAACTTGATTTACAATGCATCTTTTGGCATGATTCCAAACACATTTTTCCGATGCGACTTGGATTTTTACCTATTAAACCCTGTTAAATATGGCTGATAAAAGGAAAAACACACCGGAAAGTGATGTTTTAACCATTCATACTATCTATGGGAAAATAGAGTCCGATTTACGACGGGGTTTCCAGAAACAGATTGTCATAAAAGCAGGGACTACCTGTAATGCTATTTTTTTTTTCTCTTGAACAAAGCTGCAATCTGGTGTCTAACAAAGTAGAATACATAGCCAAGGTAAATGTATGTAAGACAGAAGGTGTGTGCGCTTTTTGGGTTGTTTATTCGATTAACGGGTACTCACATTAGTATTAAATGTCTCTTCATCGCTCAATAGTTCATCACTGAAAACACAACGCAGACTATTAGCCTTCAAAACATCGCATGCCACATATGTTATGATAGTCAAAAGTAGACATGCTAAAACAAACCAAAGTGAAAAAAATCATTGTTTTATTTCCAACCCAAACTGCTGTGTCTACAGTTCAGCGCAATAACCAAAACTTGCCAATTGTCACCATGCACCCAGCATAATAAACTCACAGCTGGAGCTCTAACCCATTGGCAGTCCTCAAAGACACTCACCTATCCCAGTCATCGGTTGCCCGCCTCCTACGCAGGCGTTGCGAACCAGGCTTCTCCAATTCAAAGTCTTCAGCCGACATCCCTGAAACACGGGGTTAAAGAAATAATTTCAAACAACTGACACATGTGGTACTTTAGTCATGTCAACTTGTCAGGTAGAAATTTTTACTCAATTGCAAAGTTGCAAACTGTCTGGTCGATTTAAACCATCGACCCTTTGTAATTGATCTAATTAGAATACAAATGCCCTGCATTTTGCCACTGAACATGTGCAAAGAAGTGCAGAGTATAATAATAAAAAAAACATAACCAACACAGTGTGTTGAGGCCTTATCGCAACAAACTGATAAAAAGCCAGAGATCATCAGTCTGTAGACTTTCATGATGGTTCTGCATTGTGATGTTTAACATTCCAAGTTCAGGAAGATAGAATCAAAATCCATTGTACTTTCAACTCCTCGCAGCCCAAGCATACAACACCTGGTATTCCAAGGCGGTCTCGCTTTCAAGTACTATTCCAAGTATTAAAATCTGAAAATCGGTTTTATTCAGGTTGATTTGGTACTAGGCGAATGAGTACTAGTACTTGGTTTGGCAAATTGGTTATGTCCTCGGAATATATTGATCTCTGCCCAGAACTGTAATTTAGATGACTGGCTCAGGATTGCCATCTTAAGTGAGCAATGGTCCATTACTCATGAGCAGGTAGACACTTTCAAGTATGAATTGAAGGCAAAAAATAATAATGTCCTTTATTGGGAGTAATTCGCTTAATATTATTTTCTGGCTACATTCTTCGTGGTTACTTTCATTTATGGAGAAAGCTGGAGGTCACAAAAAAACCCATACAACCAAAAATGTGCAGGAAAGTCTAATACCATTCACTAACCACGTTATAGCCCTGGAGGAATAATGTTATTGTTATATGTGGCTATTTGGATAATTAGCCTACCCTACCTTGAAAGTGTGGATTATAAGCATGCAACACAACAACCAAGTTACTTTGGAATCATACAGTAATGGAGAACTGTAAATAGGAAATAATGACCAAAGAATCGTACGCTTAATCACACTAATCTGTTTATAAATAATCTACACTGCATTAAAACCATGGAAACATGATATGACTGCTTTTAAACAAAACGGTGAAAATATAGACGTTTGCTCATGTATTCAAAAGCCCTGAAAGCACTGGGAACATTTATGTTAACATTTTCTAGTCCAGTGGCTTGAAACTTAGTTGTAGGAGTCTGGCATATTGGTTTCTGATTGCAACAGGACGACAAGGATCTCCTGAAACTAAGTTTCAATAGACGATGTGGCTGTGTTAACAATCTGGGCAGCAATTGGAGAGCTGAATAAGCAGGTGACAAAACATCACGGTTTAAGTAAGGCTACATGTGTAATATGATGTTCTATAATTGCTATTGCTAGAGCTAGAAACAGGAAATAAAAAAAAATCCACTCGAGTGCTGGAGAGAACAAAACAATGAAGAAGCCCCCGTGACAGATGGCAGAAATTAGTTGAGGGGTGGGCCAAGATACGGGCACCAGTAGCTGTCCTATAGCCTCACCGCGAGGTGTAGAAAATAGCGATGCTGACATGTTATTTTACGATATTACTGTATTTCAAACCGTTTTACGTGAATACAGTGCAGATGCATTGAGGGCAAGGCATTTCATTCAAAATGCCTACAGTATGGGACTACCAATTAACCACAAGTGCGTCTTCATAGCCACTCTGCCAATGTGTCTCTCTACTCAAAAAGGCAATAAATGGGGGTGTCACCTATCTAACCTCTTGGAAGGCCATGAGCTGTTGGCGAATAATTCTACGTTCCCATGGCAAGGGGTGGTTGACGGAAAAATAAAAATGTGCATACAGTATTTGGTGCTTAAACAGCAAGCGCATGATCACGTCTGGTGCCAATCCTACAATGTAGCACTGAAATAGTAACACCTCAATACTTTTAAACAGTATGCATTGTATCATTTTTTTTGTAACGCCTTAATGTTGGCCCTTTGGCCAAATAAACCGGGATGTGCCCGGCCTCGTCACTTTTCGTAAGCCAAGCAGAATTGAACCTAGGAGACTCGGACGCGCAAACAATGTGTCAAAGGGCTCGCATGGTTACGTGGTGGGCCGGAGGGAAGTGCACCAAAATACAATGTTGCTCAGTACTTCAATGCTCCCGCGTTTATCACACCGTGTGTCAGCGTAAAGTCCCACAACCAAAATCCACCAGGGTATTTAAGGATATGTGCAGGTTTATAAGTTAGGAATATATTCAAATAAAACACTGCAACATTCTAAAACAATAGCACGTTATTATTGCAAACACCTGGCAGGGCCAGTCTCGCTAGACAATGGCAACATTCCTTCCAAGCACCTCCCCAGCTGTTCACATAAACGTGCCATCTAAAATTAATACCGTAAAAGCCCCTTTTGTGAAGCCAAGTGTTTCATTTTTTAAACAAGTTCAATTACCTCGCCCAGTTTCGTTCTAAGTCGCCGCGCGGTCGCTGTTCCCGCAGGCCACAGAGCTAGGCCGAGCCCTCGTGTTCGCCTAGAAGCACCGCGGGGATTGCGGAGCCCGAGCCGGCAGGAGCGGCCAGGAGTGAAGGGGTGCGGGCCCAACGGGGTAGGCCCAACCTAATGGGCCGCGGGCTGTGTTCGACGACAAATTGTGTCGCATGGCATTCTAAGTAAAAAAAGAAAAACACGAGCAGCCGAAGCGAATACTGTCGCCTAGGTATCTCTGGTAACTAAGTAAAATGTACTTGTATACGACGGTTGTGGAGAAGATGGCGGCGAGGCTACATGCGAAGGGGGGGGGGTGCAGAGCATTGTGGGTAGAGCCGGTCGCCGGAGCAGGAGCCCCGCCCCTCAATCTAAGCCCGCCCCAACTATTCTCAAGCCCCGCCTCCTCCAGCATTAGCTCCTCCTACTCCTTTCATCGCCCCACCCCGCCGCTTGCCCCACGCCCATCAATGGGTTGTTCCCACCCTCTACCCCCACTTCTGCACTATCACCCCGCCCCTTAGTCTAGACCACGCCCTTTATCCCCAAACCCCCTCCCCTTACCCCGCCCACAATGCTCCGCCTCTATCCCAATCGATTCGATTCAACATCTAAACAAGTCGATTCGTTATGCTCACCATGCGTGCATCGAATCGACCATGTGGGAATCAACGCAATCAGATTACAAATCGGTTCAACTAAAATAAAACGTAGGGTAGCCGATCTTATGAGCCGTATTAGTTTTTTGGGGTGAGGGTTTAGGTTTATTTTGGTGTAACCAGGTCACCGTGAGTTTTGCCCGTGCCAAAATAGAAACCTAAACATAGGGGCCGTCCATAAATTACGTCACACACCTAGGGGGGGGAGGGGGTCAGACATTTGTGACGATGTGTGACGAGAGGGGGGGAGGGTTTGAAAAATATGACGTCACATCAAAATGCGCAACCTTAAATAAATATAAACAATACAATTGTTATAACAAGACTGATTTTGATTAATTTTCATTATTTACTATTTGATTATTTAAATTTACTAAGGTCACCTTTTATTTATTCCATGAAAGAGCATTTTGCTTCTCCATGGGATAGTGGAGAAGCATACATTTTGTAAATGTTTTGAATTATTGTTATTAAACATTTTGATTTTAATGATTCTACCAAGGCTTTTCATTCTGTGGTATGAATATGTGATTGTTAAAATTGTACTCTCCATTTTGCTTCGTTCTACTACAAAGTTTCAAGTATTTTTTCATAGTTATAATTACTTTTAATATTTTATAATTATAAGAGAATTTCAATCTAATATTCTGAACATCTGTAGTTTTAGTTAGACGCTGAATATTTTCTAGTGAATTTTATGCTAAATTTCAGCTTTCCAACGCCTCCTTTGTAATAAATGTTTTCTCCTACAACATCAGAGTGCAGCGCCACATTAAATACGCACTACAATGACAATAGTTTAAAGTTATTTGAAGCATAGAAATATGGTTGGAGTGGGGGGGGCAGAGCTTTGTGACGTGATATTTGAGGGGGTCTGACTATTTGTGACGCCGTGTGACGAGGGGGGGAGGGGGGTCAAAAATCGGCCAAAATCGCGTGACGTCATTTATGGACGGCCCCATAGTAGTCATGCCAAATTTCGTGTAATTTACCCTCCTCTTCAAACGCGTATTCCACTATAACCTCCACTCACGGCCCACCCAATCTCGTAAATTGCACCTCAAATTATTGGTAAAATCACCTCCTGTTCAACTCAGATACATCCGTAACCCATGTCCTATGTATGTATTGGTCGCGAAAGCCTACGAGTTAAACTATGTATGCTGAACTTATTTCGCACCGGAGCCAACCGTGGTATTCGGCGGTGCGGGGAAATCGGAGGTGCTTAGGCACCAGGCAGCGGATCACCAGGGTGTCACTCGCTCACAAAATACTGAGCGCTGGCTCCAGCATCGGTCTCCGAAATCATCTGAAAATCCTTGGCATCATCTCGTCCTCAACACCATCTCAAGGCCCTCCTTGTAGCACATCCCGCCCAACGTTGACTGCAGCCAGAGCAAGTGTACTCTGGCTTGCGGCATCATCCTTGCTGAGACATCAGAAAAAACACCTCAACAAACTTAAGCGGTTCAAAAACAACCCGCTTTGCCATTAAATGCTATTTGTGCTTCGTTTGGTGTCCTTCCCCCGCACCTCCGATTAGCACGGTTGGCTACGAACAGTGCGAAAAAAGCTCAACATAGATACATTAAATGTGACTTTCTAGCTTTCAAGGCTTAGCTAAAAAAAAATCCACTGCCTCTCCATAAAATTCATGATCCAGTGTAAAATCGCCATCCTGTGTCATCGAGCCGTAATCACAAGGTCTTGCGCTATACCTCCTCCATCATGGTCACTCCACTGACCGCAGCAAACAGCCGCAAAACCCTGCGGAGAACGTCTAACAACCAGAACCAGGACCGACTATCCTGGCTGAGCGGCGTTGCTCCGTCGTTGCACTCTCTCCCATGTACTTGCACAGAGGCGGCGGCATCCCAAATCGTCATCCATCGTCAAGCAGCAACTCAAGGCTCTCTCACCCGTACAGGCTCTCACTCGTTCGTGTTGGCATGCGAGGGACTTTGAGCTCTTGACTCCGCGCGTCCGTGTTTTTCGATTGAACGTTGCGCCCGATGCGCAAAAATATGCGCGCGTTATAAATTGTAGTTTATTTTTTTTATACAACGATATATTTGTCAACGTGACAAATCTAGTCGGATGGTGGAGGGTTATTGACAAGGAAGTTGGCACAACATTGCTTGGCCATATCCCAAAGGATGGATATAACTTGTTGCTTTATGCTAAGGGATCAGGTTAAATGGCTTTAAAATGAACATACCAACGCACCTAAAAACACTTTACTCGACATGTACTATTTGCTATTGTCGGTGACGAACGAAAATCTACAAGAAAAGCTGAATAGTGCACAAAGGTGCATGGAGAGATGCCCGCTTAGAATTACACTGAGAGGCATAAAGAGCTCACGAATTAGAGAACACGCGCAAGTGAATTCATCATCCAATGTTTGAAGCAAAGTGGGTTTGGGCATCACACGTCGCTAGGAGGGATCATGACCGAAGGTTGGGAATTCAAATCTTGGTTGGTGGTTGGCTCTCTGGGGTCAAAATCAGCACCACTTTGTGGGAAATCAAAAGTAGTTGGCCTATGGAGACACTTTCCCCTTGCCATAGTAACGTGGCATTTCCACTCCTGGTTCATGCATTTAAACAGGAGATGAGCACTGCCTAAATGTAAATTTTGATGATATCACTTTCACTTTTTTGAGCCAAGAAAATGGAATGCATCCCAGCAGATGTCCTCCGAAGAGACTGAGCAATTACATCCGTTCATTTAGCGGTGCAAGGTGGATTATTGCATTGTTTTTTTAATGGATTATTACATTGTTGACTTAAAGCCTTCATCCAGCAGTGGATAAACCATGACAACACGTGCAATAAAATATATTAAAACACCAGAGCCTATTTACGTTTATAAAAAAAAACCCACATAATCTCATTCATACCAGAATTTTAAATGAGAATTGGCTACCAAAATTGGCATTATTTGGACGAGGTCGGAAATTTTCATATAAATTGCGTAAATTTGTTTTGCAAAATGCGTTCGGTTTTAGGACAACGCACATTGAATTGGTTCCATTGTTTGCTTGGGGTCATTGCCAGTAATTTGTTGCGTTAGCAGGTGTGGTGACATGGAGGAGATATTTACAAATTATGTTATTTAAACACGAATTTATATTAGTATGGTAATATTCCTTTGCAATGAAAATTAATTGCAATTATGAAGTGATACCTGTATTATGCATGATCATCATTCGGCGGCTCATACATTTTGCATTTATGCTGATAGTAAAAAAAAAGACAGGGATTTAACATTTTGGGCAAATATTTTTTTTAACGCATATTTAGGACAGCAGGTATTCTAAGCATTTTAAGAATATGGGTTTATGTCAAAATATTTTGTCTTAATTCGTTCATTCAGTAATAGTAAACCCCATTTTAACCCGATAGTCCATGCACCAGGACCAGATATTTTATTTGTTGGTACCACCGAAGTTGGCATAACGTTAGAGGCTCACATTTCTGTATATGACCAAGTACGGTGAATTACGTGATAATCGTTTCACATGAGTGGGTTATTCAATAATTAACTCTTATTAGCCACGTAAATAAATCGATATGATTAAAGTTATGACGGTTGGCTACGTACCGTGCGAAACAAGTTCAACATACATACGTAACGATTTATGCTTTGGCCATTAGACTACTCGAGGCTTGGGGCAAGTGCTGTTCGTGAACATCTATTATGACCAGCACAGCACACATGGAAACTACTTTACAATGTACACTATTCTGCCTTGTCTCCCCACTCCTGTTATAAATGTTTAGGTTGAATTGACCGAGAGCAGGTTGAGTACAGGTTCAGATACCACGTGCTCATGGTGTTGTGCATGGTCAGGAATCAAACCGGATTGTCGGGGACTGGCGGGGGGCAGTGTGTTGAACACCACTGCTTCTGAACTGCAACACAACTCGATTATCTTCTTCATTGTCGCTTGGTGAGAAGCTGATCAGCAAGTCGAGATTGGTGAGTAGAACAGTAGCCTGGTAAATGCCTGAAATCCTGCTGGCGAATGATTGAAGACGGAAATTGACTGACTATAGGTTGTCCGTGGCTTGAGATCGGAGACCGGAGTCACATTCAGAAATGAACTTTGAACCGACATAGGAGATGGCCACATATACCGTGCGATGTTCTGATATAGTACAAGACAGACTATCGTTATTAATTTATTTGACACAATGATGCACACATTTATAGAAAAAGCAGAATTTCCACATTTACATTTCAGAGACCAATCTGTACATAATGTCTCACAAATACTGATTTTATCAAGCACCGAGGATGATTGGCTGATCTATAATAAGCAGAACATGGTATACGTGGCAAAGTATATTTTATATTCCTGGGAGCTGTACACCTTTTCCACTTGGAGTCCATTATTTTGTGTACGTTAACTCAAAAATATGCCGATGCAGCATCAGCGGCCAGAAAAAAAAACCCTTAGCACAGGATACAGCCCCATAATGGTGAGGCACAGACAGCCAGTTTCATGAGCATTCAGCCTTCCCAGCGTCATCCCAGGCGGAGGAGAATGGGGCGGCATCAGAGCGGAACGAGCCCTGGGCGGCCGCACTGACCCTGAGCTTGGGCAGAATGGCCTCGCGACAGCCGTCCATAATGGTGGTGTGAACAGCGGGGGCCCTGAGCATTATGTCCCTATTTAGATTGGCGACCTGAGCCCCGAAAGGATCGGTCTGGGGAATAAAACGGCAATAGAAAAACGCCGGGTGCTGCAGACAGATGAATTCTATTGAGTACATTTTAGCTCGTGGAACTTTTGCAGGAAATCGTAGAAGGTTTAGCCACCTAATTGAATTTTGGACGTATGTAGATTGCTCTCGTGGGACCCAACCAATGTTTGTCGCACAAACATGTGCGCAACATCCTTGTTGGGTGGTGGTGGCGGTGGTAGTGGTGGTGGCGACGGTGGTGGTGGCCCATGGCTCAAAGTGTCCCCTTGCTCAAACAAGCATTCTCGTAGCACGCATCTCCACTTGCAGCCACAAAGCCAGCCATGAAATTGTCACATTCCTATCATCATCCGTGATCACTCCACTGCTGGATGAAGATATTCCCAAACCTTGTCAATCTCTCACAGTCCTACGAAGTTTAAATCCATTCATGGGAGCTGCATGTACACGCGCTGCCTTTCATCACGAAATCTCTGCGGAGAGCGTCCCCTCAGGTGCATTCCTCCCCTTGGCTGCCACTCTGACAGCAGTCTTGTCCACGAGTAATGTGTCCTGCCCAAACAACTTTTTTTATTAAAAATCTCACAGCGATTATCAATCTCCCTGTAGGACAAGCATTGTTTGACTTCCTACCAATAGGTACTATTTTATCGACCCTGGAGGAATGATGGGCCAAGTTGACCATAAACTGGGATCCGAACCCACAATGTGTTCGTCGATCAGAAAACGTCTTAAAATACTGAAATTGATGGACCCTTGATTGGACTCTTTTCGTGTAGAATCGTTGATATAACTTGCTCGATGAAAGACAAATGCAGCATGAATATCGAACCTCCGATTAGCACGGTTGGCTATGTACAGTATGAAAGAAATTCAACATACATGCGTACATATCGTCCATATGCTTCAACACGCAAGATGTATTGGTGTCTGTGACCGTATTGCGAGAATCACTTCGATTGCAATGGAACTTGCAATGAACAGACCCATGTCCAATACAATTGTCACGTCCTTCTTAGGCCAAGATACTGCAAACAACCCGTTGCTTGTGGATATAATGAGCAATGCACATTGATGTTGCAGCACTTGATAAAAAAAAAGTGTAAAAGTAAATAATGTAACATGTTTCTCGAAATGAAACAAAAAATATGTTTGCTAAATCACATCTGCTATTTTGTGTTAGACGCATATACATAGGGAAATTTGATTGATCGTTTTAACACCGCTTTAACCAAGCTGTAACCCATTGGACTATTGTTAGATGTAATCTACTTATTTGGCACTGAGGTTAGAGGCACTCAGCTCACAATCAGAAGGTTACTAGTACAATTCCCCTATCATCCCTTTTTATACATGTGTAATGTAGCTCTCAGAGACGCCGTCTTGTCTTCTGTATATTTATTATGAATAAAGTCCAAGAACAAATCAACACGTAACTGCGAGTGACTATGTACACTTGGGTATTGATATAACTCTCTTCTTCTGAGACAACATAGCTTCCAATCTTAAGGCGACTCGCAGACGATGGAGACAACCCGATCCAAGGCGAAGGCGACGGCAGTTCCCCACACCAAGCAGCCCCAAGCCTCCGCTCACGCTGCCATTTATTCTCGCCCACTCCGGCCACACCCTAAGCCTCAATCCTCCTCACCGCAACTGGCCCTGCCCCTCACGTCCTTCTCACCCTTCCCCGCCATTGGATCCCGGCTGATGAATCCTCATGAACTCGTCCATTAGTAACACTTCCCCGCCATTGGATCCCGGCTTATGAATCCTCATTAACTTGTTCTTCCCCGCCATTGGCTCCCATCTCATTAATAGCTCGTCCATTAGTAACCATGGTCCTGGTAGCTTGTCCATTAGTAACCATGGTCCCAGGGAGCCACACTGTCCCACTATCTCTCTGCACTGTCATTACACATATGCATAAGTGGTCGGAATATGAACACACCTTTGGAATGTGGAATTTTCACGACTAAATCATGGCCCCCAATGCGGATGAACACCACTCAGCACTCATTTGAACTTGGAGACAGTTTTATTTACAGTCCGCCGACGGATAGTCGACAATTTTACTCTACTTTTACAAGGTTTATCTCTTGATTACGCTTGGCACTGTTATATAATTTAGTTTTAAATGTATCCCTTGCAATTTAACAATGGAATCATTTTATTTTAGATCTCCCCTGCAAATGAAAATATTATCTCAATAAACTTTTGCTAAGTCAAGTTTACGAGCAGTAACCATTTATACAAGATCCATTTTTCGTTTATCTAAATCTTCAAGAAAAAAGACATGGTCGTGTAAAAATGTGCAGGGTTCAGTCATTGTTGTGTAACGTTCCTCATACCGTACATCAATACGGAAATGCAAAGCTTTTTCAGGATACATTTTTTTAAAACTGTTATCAGCGATGAAGTATAGCATCCTTAACAGTAATTCAGCTATAATGGGAACCAAGTAGGAAACGAGGAGGGCAACATTAATCTGCCGATTGTCTTAGAACTGTGACGCAAGGAGCCACAAAGGGCTTTGTTGTGAGCATTGAAGTTTGTTAACACTGTTGCGTTCCCATCCAAACATGTTTATTCCTCTAAGGGTTAACCAATAAAAATTAATTGTCCTATAACCTTGCTCCGGCCAGTCTGGGTCATATGACATCACATGTCGTCATCACTGCATTTGCTCTCGTCACTGGGACATTTTACAACATTGTATCAGCTGGCTGAGAATTGAGCTACAGCAGACTCGGGCAGTATTTGTGCTGTTACCACTCATCAGTAAGCCATGGTTAAACATTGCTATGTCGTTTTATTTTCCCACACTGCATACTGTAAATTAACTCCGGGACTGCATTGGCAGTCGTGCACAAGCACATAATTTTTTTACAATTCACCACATTCATCATTACCACTATCGCATAATAACAGAAACAGACTACATAATGTTTCTACTCTGAGGGAGGACCATTTCCCTAAACGTTGGCCTGTTTGATATGTTTTCTGTTGAAAGCCAATATATATGATGAACGTGATGAGTTTTGCTTTTGATTCTATTAAAACGTGGCAGGAATTTATTTGGCAAAAGGCAAATTACCAAAAAGGGTTTGACATTTAAAACAAAGTCACACAGCGTTAACCGCATTTCTGTATTTTTACTTCATGCACATGACATGAACTATCTGCATTCTAGATTTGAAGCTTTCGTGACTGCAAGGAATCATATTCTTAGGTTTTTTCGGTAAAGTCACGTAGGTAAAACATCAAAATTAATGAAAATAAAATAAAATAAAACAAAAATCACGACGTTTCTGAGGCAACACAAGTCTCCGTCATCAGGTGGGACCGTCACAGCCGAATTAGCTGCATCACTTGATGTTTTACCTACGTGACTTTATCGAAAAAACCTAAGAATAAGAACTATCTGCAGTTGTATCTATAAACATACACCCGCATATCTGTACACAAAATAGCGGAAAGATTATAATTCGGCATCACAACTGTCGAAAACCTTTGAATCATTAGACACAGATTTCGGCTTATCATGAGGTCATTATAATAAAAACGGGTCTCGCCCGCGCGCATACAGACGGGCCAGGCTATTGAAGCCTGCGATCACCGTGTGTGTATTGTGTTCTCCTTGTGCGCCTGACAAACGCCTGTCACTTGTAAGAGGTGACAAGGCCCACGTATCAGACGCACATCCTCACGCGTGAACTTCCATACGCATTATAAAGTAGTCATGTACGTGAACGGCCCTCTTGTCAACTCATTGCTGGATGAGGGCCTCCCCACGCTGTGCGGGTAGTGGGTTGGGGGGTAGTTGACTATACTTCACCACACCCGCAAGTGTGGGTTGGGAAAGGTTTGGAACATGGATGTGGAGGCATAAACGCACAGTAGAGTAATGCATTTTGCTGCATCTGTCAACTGCTGCCAATCATCTAGCTCTGTAGTCCTATAACAAACCTCTTTGTACTTGGGAGGTCATCTATCCAATAAATTATCCAGGCTCAATTCTGCTTCTGGTCGAATCCTCGTGGAAAAATATCTCCCTGTGCAAATGAGAAATGCAGAGGCGGAGGATCAAGTCCATTGACGATGATCCTGAGCCAGCGGAAGAAAATCCAAATGCCCATGGTGGTGACCAGTCTCTCAATAGGATGACCACTGCTTACTGAAACGAATATAAAGATCCCCCGTATAGCCATAACAGACTGTAGTAACAAGTGCTGTTATCGAGCACTTATGAAGGCCGACACGGCACACGAGGGGGCAAGTGGCTAGCACCACGGCCGACCACCTTTGTCTCCCCAGTGGCGATGTTTACTACACACTGCACCAGGTACTCATTTGAGGCTTAGTTGGCCTTGGGGAGACCCAGGATCGGTTCAGATAATTGTTACTGGGTGGTGGCCGTCAATGGTACATGAACTCGCGTCGCCAGGTTCGTAGCGCGGCGCGCTAACCGCTACACCACCGCTCGTCCACACACACCGCAACACACATACACAGATTCACAGAGACACAATCATACTGATACACACATCGACCACAAAGACACTCAGTCTACAAAAACAAACACACGTACACATGTACAGATAAAGATCGCCTGTGTAGCTCACATTGGCTATTGAGGCAGGGGCTGTTAGCAAGCAACTTGGAAGGCCGGCCACGGAGCCCAAGAGAGGTATAGAGCCAAAACCATGCCCGGCCGTCTTTATCTCCCCCGTGCCGATGTTTACAAAAAGCACTATTCGTTAAAGGCCGAGTCGACCTAGGGGAAGCACACGACCGGTTTAGATAACATTCGCCAATCGAGCTTGGCGGGGGTCGCCTGGTTCGTAACTCAATGCCCTAACCACTGCACCACCACTCCCCAGCACATGGACAACGTGCAATAACACACGCGCGCGCGTGTGCAAAAAGACCTCATTTGCAATTCCTGGCGCACAAGTCGCCACTGGGGCTGTATCACCACGCACAACGCACTTGCTTCAAGAGCCATGGGTAGGAGCCCGCGCCGCGTTGGTAATCTCCGAAAGGCAATTATCGATTGTCATCAGCCGTCCCCTTGGAGGGGCGCGCAGAAAAGGTACACGCGGAGAGCCCGCCGCCGCTGCTGCCAAGTCTCACTTGGCAGCAGCGGCGTGCTAATCAATGTGGAAAAGGGGGGTGGACAGCGGCTGACCTGACTCTTCTGTGGGGCGAGACCCAACCTCCTCCTCCCCCCACCACCACCAACCAACCAACCACCCCTCCCGGGTCAAGAGATTAGAGCTCTCGGGGTGAATGGAGGGGATTGGGAGCCCTGGGTGATGATAATAATAACAACGCGGCCAGGAAACGACTGTGTCGGTCGGTCGGTCGGCCGAGGCGCGTTTAATCGGCGCCGAGCGGGGTCCGCGCGTCCGCGAGATAAGGGGGAGCCGCGCGGCGCGCCGCCCCCATCTCATTACGGGTGACAGCGACGCTTCCCGGCAAGAGCTGTGGGAAACGAGGCGCTTTGTCCGGCCCAGGGGAAGGGGGGGGTAAAGGAGGCACATGGAGATTTGAGTGCGCCTATATATATACACGCACATTTACACACACACACGCGCGCGCATATTATGTGTGTATATAAATCAAATACAGTAGTGTATACGCAAAATTCATTCCATTCTGTCTCTCCATCATCATATCATACTATATTAGAAAAAAAAAGTTTTGCTGGCTGGCTGACTGACTGACTGGCAGGTCGTCACGTCCGGAGGGACAGACGGACCTGTTAAATGCAGAGGACGTGCGGTCTGCTCGTTTCAGTGAAAATATTGGTTTTAGTCCATTGGCCTATTAAGGACCGTGCCAGCAATATTTGATCGAATATTTTATCATTTTACTTTTCATACAGAAGAGTTTATCTAGAAATGCATTGTATTATTATTTATTGAAGGGATTGTCTGTTACCCATTAGCTACGAATACGCAAATATTCATATGGAAATGTAAAAACTTCATCAGAAAACTGTTTTATTTCATTCCTATCAGGCCCCATGGTGCAAAGTGCAGTCTCCAACTTGTATACACTCCATCTCTCTGGGCTCTCTATGTACGTGCAATGAAGAAGGGACATTGCCCGAGACGTCGCCTATTATATATTTTCCTTTTGAGGCCAAAGTGATATAATCGAATGTGTTTATGCAAAGAAAACTCTGAACCGGTTTCGACCGTCCGGGTATCATCAGCAGGCTTGTTCACCAAATGCTGTTAGATTACCAGCTCTTATTGGCCAGAGTGCTCCATTGAAATTACGGGGCGAAATGCAATCCCATATCGGGAACGGGTGCGTTTTGTCCAGCCAAAGAGAAGGCAACTGCAGAGTTAATTGCGCCGCTTTGGAAATGGGGCGCTATGCAAATGCAGCTGGGATGTTCTTTAGAAAGCAATGTTGTATTTGTAGAAATCGCTATTGTGGGCTCGTGCAGTGTACTAACCACTGCGCCACCGTTCCACCCAGAAACCCGAGTCCCAACGCAACGTATACGAATAAAATTAAGTCCATTCATATGCACTACACACACGATTATACGCATACATCCTGAGAAATGGCAATCTTTATTAATCGATGCTGCATCGTTACACCCTTAATACAGTCCTCCAAATAAGTACACTTTAACAATTCAGAAAAGGTGGCGGAGCACTGTGCCACCGAACCTCTTAGTCCGAGTTCGATTCCCGAGCCCCCTCCGCCCCTCCTTCACCAATCCCGTACTGTGACCAGTGTCCCGTGTTTATCATGAGAAAGAAAAAAAACTCCTATCAAGTTAGGATATCAGTCTAGTTATGCAAATGTACATGTCTTTCCATAGGTTGATGCGTACGAAGCACATTACGCTCACCCTGAGAGGAGCGTTGGGGCAGTGGTTAGCGCACTTCCCGATGAACTCCGTGACCTCGTATAGATTCCTTACAACGGCTTATGCGTATGTATGTTGAACTTATTTCGCACCGTACGTAGTAGCCAACCGTGCTAATCGAAGGTGCGACGGCCGCACAAACCCCTTCACTCGCTGCACTGATCACCGTGCTGGAGCATGGTGGTCAAACACACGCCCAGGACTAATACCCACCAGCAGTGGCTTGGACGAAGTCCACTCCTGGACGAACGTTTTCCCACGCCGTGTCGTTCATGGGGTCGTTTGACCACACCTCACCACGCTGGCCATTCGCACCTGATGTCAGCCACGGCAGGGAATCGAACTCGGATAGACGGGTTCGTAGCCGCCGCTGCTCGTCCTCCTACCACACGCACACAAATCACCACGGACAAAGATAATCGACGGCAAATTTGAGTTAGAATGAGTCGACTCATTTCGCTATACTCTCTACCGCGCGCTGATTATCATCGACGAAGGCCGCGTATCAAGCGCCTCGCAATTAACTCAGCCACTCTCGCCTTAACTTGTATGATGTTAATAGGATTAAGTGACACCCGGGATGGAAACCCGGAATATTTCACTTTAGCGGGCAGATGGGTGGGGAACAGAAGAGCAAAGGGCAGGCATCGGGGGAGTCCGGGGGGAGGAGATGGTGGGGGGTGGGAGGGGGTCTGGGGATTGGGGGGCTGGCGGCGGTGGGATGGCGATGGGGTGGGAGATGGGTGCGGGGTGGCCCCCTTTTTGCGTGATCTCTGTGATCGGCCAGCTATGGCGAGCGCTCTTGTTTGAGGCTGTCCGTCAGCTGACCGCCTGTGAAATTGCAGTGAAGGCGGCGCTCCCGTGCGGCTTCTGCGGAGCCCGTTCACGCGACCAGAGGGGTGATGGGGGTGATGATGGGAGGTGATGGGGGTGATGATGGGAGGTGATGGGGAAGGGTTGTGTTGGGGGGAATGGTACGAGGGGGTATGTTTTACTCCAGAGGGTGTGAATTCACATTCCACCCTTCCCTTACCCGGCTCGGAAACCCTGCATGCGTGGAGTTGAAAGGCGGGAGGAGTTTGTAAGCGAACCCATTGGATCCTCTTTATTGTGACCGGGGAAATCGTATTTCCGTCCCGTCCCATCTGTCCGATGCGGGGCCCAGCGGTTGACTGCACAAAACACCCCTAAGTGATTGTATCCCTGAGCTCGCATTGCTTTAAGCGCATTGGCTTACATGGAAAAGCGAACGGGATATTGCACTTCAAATGTTTCAGGCAACCAGCTTCATCAGGCGACACCTATTTGTAATTACTGGCCAAACGTCGTACTCAGATTGTAAATGTTGTGGCTTGGCTCTCCAACACACCGATGTGCTGTACTAGTGACGCATTGGCATGTTCTGTTTACGTGACAACCCATACTAGTTGGCTGTGTCGGGTGGTGGCGGGTTTTAACGACACATTTATTTTGGCGATCCAAAAAACTATGAGGCGTGTGCTCCATTCATGTTTTATGAATATTTACCGTGTCACCCACCACCCCCCTCGAAATTCTATATGAACCCCCTCAAACCCGCTTTAAGCGAGGTGAAGCTGCAGTTCGCAAGTACACTTCCAACGTTTTCACGAAAACGACAAAAATCCCAAAAGCAACCGCTATGAATCTCACCACACAGCTCACAGACACGATACTAAACTCACCACTCAGCTCACCGACACGATACTAAACTCACCACACAGCTCACCGACACGATACTAAACTCACCACTCAGCTCACCGACACGATACTAAATTCACCACACAGCTCATCGACACGATACTGAACTCATCACTCAGCTCACCCACACGATACTAAACTCACCACTCAGCTCACCGACACGATGCTAAACTCACCACTCAGCTCACCGACACGATACTAAACTCACCACTCAGCTCACCGACACGATACTAAATTCACTACACAGCTCATCGACACGATACTGAACTCATCACTCAGCTCACCCACACGATACTAAACTCACCACTCAGCTCACCGACACGATGCTAAACTCACCACTCAGCTCACCGACACGATACTAAACTCACCACTCAGCTCACCGACACGATACTAAACTCACCACTCAGCTCACCCACACGATACTAAACTCACACACACAGCTCACCGACACAATACTAAACTCACCACTCAGCTCACCGACACGATACTAAACTCACCACTCAGCTCACCGACACGATGCTAAACTCACACACACAGCTCACCGACACGATACTAAACTCACCACTCAGCTCACCGACACGATACTAAATTCACCACACAGCTCATCGGCACGATACTAAATTCACCACACAGCTCATCGACACGATACTGAACTCATCACTCAGCTCACCCACACGATACTAAACTCACCACTCAGCTCACCGACACGATACTAAACTCACCACTCAGCTCATCGACACGATACTAAACTCACCACTCAGTTTACCGACACGATACTAAACTCACCACTCAGCTCACCGACACGATACTGAACTCACCACACAGCTCACCGACACGATACTAAACTCACCACACAGCTCACCGACACGATACTAAACTCACACACACAGCTCACCGACACGATACTAAACTCACCACACAGCTCACCGACACGATACTAAACTCACCACACAGCTCACCGACACGATACTAAACTCACCCACACAGCTCACCGACACGATACTAAACTCACCACACAGCTCACCGACACGATACTAAACTCACCCACACAGCTCACCGACACGATACTAAACTCACCACACAGCTCACCGACACGATACTAAACTCACCACTCAGCTCACCGACACGATACTAAACTCACCACACAGCTCACCGACACGATACTAAACTCACCACACAGCTCACCGACACGATACTAAACTCACCACTCAGCTCACCGACACGATACTAAACTCACCACACAGCTCACCGATACGATACTAAACTCACCACACAGCTCACCGACACGATACTGAACTCATCACTCAGCTCACCGACACGATACTAAACTCACCACTCAGCTCACCAACACGATACTAAACTCACCACTCAGCTCACCCACACGATACTGAACTCACCACACAGATTTTCAACACCAATACTAACTTCAGCTAAACTCTGCACACATCTCGTCAACACCACCAGTACAAACTCACCACGAAGGTCACCCGCACCAATGCCCGCACGGTTATCGATTGAGGCGACGTCGCTTGGGACGTTCGTCTGTGTGTGCGTGTCTGTGTGTGTGCGTGTCTGTGTGTGTGTGTCTGTGTGTGCGTGTCTGCGGATGTGCGTGTCTGTGTGTGCGTGACTGTGTGTGCGTGTCTGTCTGTGCGCGTGTCTGTGTGTGCGTGTCTGTCTGTGCGCGTGTCTTTGTGTGCGTGTCTGTGTGCGCGTGTGTCTGTGCGCGTGTCTGTGTGTGCGTGTCTGTGTGTGCGTGTCTGTGTGCGCGTCTGTGCGCGTGTCTGTGTGCGTGTCTGTCTGTGCGCGTGTCTGTGTGTGCGTGTCTGTGTGTGCGTGTCTGACCGTTGACTGGCGCGAATTTCTTCGTCAAAAATCAACACGCAGACCATATGTCTCCTTCCCATATTTGTCGCTCCACAAAAAAGTATTTACGCATCCCAACAGCCACATGGCCTCCTGTGAGCGGATATATAGAGATAGACATATTTTGTGCACCATTGGTTAAATACAAAACAAACTCTGTAGCTGGTTCATACGTTCAGCGTTTCACATCAGCAGGGTCCGGGCTCGCTTAAACTAACCATATCTGGCCTGTAGACATCAGTCAGTTCACCAGCATTGCTTTACTATTACATCTCAACGACAGGGTATTTGTATATCATAGAATGTGGCCTGTTAGTAAAATGTCAGAACACGTAAATCATGGCCTTGTTGTTCTAAGTTGTAACTTTCATCTGTTGGACTTGCTAAGCATGCTGACTGTGCTCAGTGCACCGTGCAGTATATTTGAATGTGTGTACGTTGAACTTATTTCGCACCGTACGTAGCCAACCGTGCTAATCGGAGGTGCGGGGGGAAGGACAACAAAACTAAACACGGAAATAATTTCTAAAGAAACAAGTTTTCAATCGAGATTTAAAAGTGCATTGCTCCGCTGGACTCCTCATATCGGAAAGAAGCGCGTTCCAGGCGGCCGCGGAAGCGCATCTCACGTGTAACTTCGTCGGAGTGGAACGCTGTGAAACACAGACAGACGCACGGTCACAATACAGAAATTGCGATTGGTGGCATTCGAGCCCGAGATGAGGGATCCTCTGTGATGATGGGCTGGGTGGGTGGGGGGAGGCGAGAGACGGGTGGCCCGTGGAGTGGCAAATGAAGGAGGAGGAGGAACGTGGACGCTGTGGAGACTGATAGAAGAAGTCAAAGTGCATGGGGATGTGGAAGTCGTGGTGAGGGGAGGCGTAGGGGGGGGGTCTCTCTGACTCGAGGGGGGAGGGGTAGGAGGAGGGTGTGTTAAGGGGGGGTGGGGGGCTGGCTATTGGAGGGTACGGGAGGCACGGTAGCCAAGGCACCCGCACAGATCGGGTCAAACGTGCCATTGTGCGGGCCGTGCATGAGGGGGAGATTTACATTTCCAGGCTAAAGCTTTCAAGCCTCGCCGCTTCCCCTCCACTCGGAGCACGCAGAGCTCCGAGCAAACTAATCAGCCAGGACCCTCGCACGCTTTCCTCTCTCTCTCTCGGCTGCCCCCATTGAGTGAGGAGGGGTCCTCCCCGGCCCCCATTGTGATACCAAGTCTCCCCCTGCACAGCGCCCGCGGTCTAATTAACGCGCTTTGAAGATCCTTACTGCCCCCCCCCATCACTACCAACACCGCACGCACATCAGCACCCCACCACCACCACCCTGCGCCAGCCAATATGAAAGTGGCGCTAATGAATCTATGGAGCGCTTAATGACGCCTAAATTAAAGTGGAGTGGTAATGCCATTAATGACACTCCGAGCGAGCCGCTAACTCACAATGGGACCGCCGAGGACGGCACAGGGGAACGAGACCCCAGGTCGTTGTTTCGCGCACAATGTGCGCCGTGATTGGGGGGGTCATGCTTCCCACAATGTCTCATCTCTGGCTACAGTTGAGCTCAATTCCCCCCCCCCACCACGCCCCATTGCTGTCCGCATCTCGAGACGTCAATCCGCAGCGCGAGTTTCACGAAATAAAATAAATAAAGGTTAAAAGTCGGCGCGGAGCGGTGGCGCCCGTGGTTACCGCACCGCGCTGCGAATCCGGCCACCGGATCTCGAACGCGTTTTAAGAACGGAGCTCGTGGAGCGGTTCGCACGGCGGTTCGCGCTGCGCAATGAACCCCGGCAATCCAGGTTCGATTCCCGGGCACGGCGAACATCAGCGGCGAGTGATACCTCAAATCGGTCCTCCTTATACCAACTCCGCAGATTAACCCAGCGTAGTGATGTAAGGCCAAACACCCGCTAGTAACGATCGGCCTTCTACCACAAGTGGATTCAATAATGGGTGTACAGGTACCAACCGACTGGATAGGCAAGGGCAGCGGTTGGGCAAACCTGCAGCTCAAGAGCCGCATGCGGCTCTTTCACGGGCCCCTACGTGACGTTACGCGTGCTGTATGTGTGTGTGTATTCACATCGCGTTGCGGCTCTCGAAATATTGAATTTTGTACCCGATTCGGAAAAAAATTATTTTCTTGTTATTCTGGTTGCCGACCTCTGGGCTCGGGTTACAGAGAGAAATGTGCGTCGCTTTAGCTCTGCACGTCGCCCCACAGTGGATGTACTGCGACTCAGCTGATCGGGCTGCATGTTCGGTCCATTGTGAGGTTGCATCATCATAACCAGCAGCATCAGTACCATCATAATCATCAGAAGCAGCACAATCAGTCGGAGCAGCAGCAATAGTATCAGCATAATAATCAGAAGCAGCAGCGACGCTATTATCAGCAGCAGCAATAACGGCAGATAAAGCATCTTCGTCGTCAGCAGCAGTAGTATCAACAGCAGTATAGCAGCAGCATCAGCAGTAGTAGCAGCAGCAGCAATAGCATCATCAGCAGCAGAATTAGTATCAATAGCAACAGCAGTAGCATCAGCAGCATCCCTCTGGATCTGGTTAAATGAGCACCACCTGCTGAGGCTCTACCACTTTGCGGGAAGTCCACAGTGATTGTCCTGTGGTTGTCCTATTAAGGGATTTGTTCCCAAAGAAGCTATGGATAGGGTAAAGGATCTTCAGTAAACAATGGCTTCTAAGGACGTGCAGGGTGAGGGGTGTAGGCTCAGTTGAAAGGCCATCAGTGGGCAATGCATTCGAGATTGGTTTCGAAGGAGCGCCGATTATCCGCCGTAAGCAGACAGAGGAAATGGGAGAATGCTTACAACAGACAGGAAGAGAGCGAGGTTACAAATCAAACAGAGAACAAATTGTCTGAAAGCACGAAAGACACGTTCGCGATGGCGATTCATATAATGAACACAGAGATGCGAAACTTGAAGCTCGAATCACCCTAACCTCTGCAATGATTAGGTAAATAAATGATTAAAAAAAACATCCGAGACAGAACACAAGAATGATTGCAAACGTCATAGCAAGCAATGGGGGGGAGGGGGGAGCAGAGAAACAGCAGAAGAGGAGGCTGATGATTGGCAATTCACAAATCGCAACTTTTAGGGGAAAAGATGGATGCACAACGCATGCATGGTAGATATAGAATCTTAAAATGAGTGGAAGAGGTTTGTGCAGATCTCTACTGCAAAGAAATACACAGTCCAAGAAGAGAGACCGACTCTACCGACTGCACAATAAAGGGGAGGAAGTTCCGGGTGTTACACCTGAAGCAACCAACTCTGCCCATCGCTGTCTGAACCGTGCAGGGATAGCTCCTGGATCAGATGGTATCACTGTGGACATCGTCAAAGAAGTGGGACCAACTGCTGTAACACAATTAGTGGACCTGTTCACGAAATGTGCACCATTGTGTCTCAATCCTTCTTCTATTTAAATAGAGTGATGGCCAACATTTTCTTCTCACACTATGTTTGCACTGTGTTCAGATTCTCGTGTATTTCGCTTGTGGCCGTTAGATATCTCGTTTATTAGTGGTGCAGTATTCCTTAAGGACCAAGTACTCGTTTTCTGCAATGTCGATGTGCTTGTCTTTGGGTTTTTTTCTTGCTATTGGTGTGCTCAGGCAGCACAACGGACCTCGTTAGTGAAATAGCCTGGAAACTGTCTGAATGGGGTCGTCGGTGTAACAAATCAAATAAACCCAAACATTAAGAAGTACAGATAAATTAACCTCTTATCACACGTTTTTAAATTGTTCACAAAGACCACTGTAAACTGGATATGTAACGATTTAGAGGCCAATCAACCACGGGAGTAAGCAGAGTTTAAGAAAGGTTTCTCTACAATCAACCACATACAAACTTTCAATCAACTTCGGGAAAAGGACAATTAATTTAAAGTGCAGTAGACTTTGAAAAGGCGTTTTACGCAGTAGAAACTGATGGAGTCATCCAAGCTCCCATAAATCTAAGCCTAAATAAAATATATTTAGAAATAATGAAATCCACTTGCAAAAACCTATGAGCCACGCTCAGATTACATGAAGTACCAACATACATATTTTTTGGGTCTCTCAATAAAGCCACGTAGATAGGTTCAAAAAAAAATAACAAAAACTACGACGTTTTGATCGCAACACAAGCGGTCATTATCAGGAAAAGGGGGTTAGCTTCTAAAGGCAAACTGTTTATAAAGGTTTGAAATGGGCATAGCCCAAATGTCAGCAGCTAATGTTAATGTAAGTGGTGGGCAGCAACCACGACGGTGGTTGGTTTTCCACCAATTAAAGGGCTGCCAGGTGAAAATTTGCATGTTAATGTAAGATCGGTGAGCGGCCTCCACGGCACGCGCTGAGGTGACTATGTTAATGTGAGAGATTAGCATGTTAATTGCAGATTGTAGAGCAGCAATCTCTAGGTTGGCGCGCGAAGTGGCTGTGTAAGTATGAACCTGTTAATGAACAACTAATATCGGAAGGTGGTAGGATGGGAACATCACAGCCAGTTATGACTTATACTGCTTGATAACGTCCTTCCAATCATTGCTCAGTTTGTACCCATATTCTCGGTTAAAATTGTGCCTGTATATATGGATGGCTTCATTCATCTATAGGACTGTGACTTTTTCTGGATAAACAGATGCGCTGTGCACTGACGATCAAGAAGGCATTGTGCCGCTCACAGTAGGGACAGCGTGCAGCGATCACACATGGGACTGCAGCGGAGAACGCCTGAGTATATGTCGAGGATCGTTGCATTTTGATGTCGAGACTTTGGGCAAGCATGCGATTGTCTGTGTGTGCGTCGAGGACGGCTCTGGCAACGTGTTTGCTGTTGCGGCATCCTGTGTAATTATAATTATTATAGGATAAAGACAGGAGCCACGAGCAGGGTTTCCAAACAGGACCTTGTCCAGGGCATAGCACCTCTTGGCATTTATAGGCACTGAAGCTGGGCACGAGGGTTCTAAACGTGCGCTCCCTTACAAAGCATTTGATGGCAGTTGTTAGAGACGGGTTCTCCGCACCTCTATGTATGTTTAACTTTTTTCGCACCGTACGTAGCCATCCGTGCCAATCGGAGGTAGGCAGTGAGAATGGCAGTAATGTGCATAATTCAAGGCGTTGTGAAAAAGAGGTCACGAGACGTTGTCTGATTCTGATTCATGAGAAATGAATGATCGAAGTGGGTAGTGGTGCTACTTATTGCTCCATTAGGATCGAGTTTATTTGATTTGTTAGCCATTTTTCCGGCTAATTTACATGGAAAATCCGTGGTACGTGAACACAGCAGCAACAACAAAAACAAAACAAAAACATCAATATTGCGGAGAACGAGTACAGGATACTCAAAGGGATATTGCACAAATTAAAAACTAGGTATTTTTACAGGCTTAAACAAAACACACGTGAATAAAAACAATATTGCAAATATCATGCGGGAGCAAGAGGCGCCAGAAAAAAACGTTGGTACATTGCAAAATAAGCTTTGTGTTTCAGTCTAATAAGAGACACGAAATACACGCGAATCGAAAAAAGTGTAAACATAATGTGAGAGCAAGAGGAGAAAAGTTAGGAGTTAGTTGCAGGTGCAAGAACGCTCTGTGTTTCGGTCTTACGTGGTGCGAGATTGGTGACTGTGAGCTCGTCTTGTTAAGGCTCATTTTGAGAATCTCACACTGCAAACCATTCATTTCTGTCGCCAACGTTGACTGCGATTTTTGCATAATGCTGCCGTTGAATGGCGCCGTTAACATTAGGGCTGAACGATTAATCGATTTCAAATCGAAATCGCAATTTGAAACAATGCGATTCGCAAATCGCAAAGGCTGCGATTTTTTGTGACTTGAAAAGTTCTATTACTTTCTTATTTGAATTGTTTATTTTGTATTATAACTTTATTTATTTAACTTAACAATTGTTCTATGTTTGATTGATCTATTTCAATTAAACATTTTAATAAATACATGTTGGAAGCAATTCATATATTTTAAGTTCTCATCCTTGCATTATAATATATAGAACAGTTCATATTGTGATGGCATCATGTGGTAATGCTCCATCACATGTTTTAAATCTTTTACACAGTGAATATTGAACTGAAGCTTGACTAAAATTTGTTTGATCGAAAATCAAAGCGCAATATCTGTCAGAAAAAAAAAGTCACAATTAGATATTTTCCCCAAATTGTTCAGCCCCAGTTTACATCCGGCGCGTGAATGAGTGCAGGGGGACAACCCCTGTGGTCTCCAGACGGGGCGCGCTGTCAATCACAACGCGCTGGTGCAGCCCTCGTCTGGGGTAGCACACAGACATCTCTCCCCCCTCCCTCTCCAGACGCCGGCGTCATATCATCCGCAGCCCGCTCACACAGCCTCAGCTCTGCACTCCCGTCCCACGCCACCCAGCCCCAGCGCAGCCAGCGACTCTCTCATCTCGCGCTCCCTTCAGCCCATTCAGCCAAAAGGCGTCGTCCGTGCACGGATGCTGCCCTACAGCGCGCGAGTGACAGGCTGCCCTCTGTATATAACACCAACAGCTGCAGTGCGTTATTGAGTCAAAGGTTCCCTGCAAGCCATTGTTTTTGTCATTCGTCATACCACACCAGCCACAGCGCGAGAATAACTTCCCAATGAAAAACGCGGCGAAAATGTTAACGACTGCCAACACCGTTTTGGCCCGTTAAGTTTTATTCACGTGGAGAATTGTATGACACGCAGTGTGAAGTGCACTGCTCATGAGCAGCATTGGCCGTGCGTCGCGTCTCTCATTCGTTCTGGTGCATACAGCACGTACTCTTATAATTATAATAACAATTGTTATTATATTGCCTTTTCTTAAAGTCACCGCTGAATTAAGGCCTTCACATGCCACGTCGGTGATGACGGTTCCTCTGAACATACTTCACCACGCTGGTCAGTGAGGGGGGGGGGCTCATGATTAGCTCAGTGATCTCTTACCACTGATCTAAGCCATGGCTGAACATCAAACACAACAGCATCAATAAATTACATCAATATTGCATAGAACGAGTCCAGGATCCGAAAGGAATATTGCACAACTAACAAACGAGGCTCGTCAGGAGTAAGCAGTACAACACGTGGACTAATCGCCATCCGTTTCCATCTGTACGGAGAGTGTTGCCTCTGGGTGTTCCAGTTTACTCCTCCAACGTGCATAATAACCCCTCGTCGTTCATTGGCTGAAGACATCTTAAAATAAAATAAAAACTCAATGCAGGACTCCCCAGTCATATGACCAAGTGTAACTCGTGGTTAAGTCAATCATTGTTATTAATATTAATTATAAAATACATGGAATGGCACTCATAATCCATGGTGGTGTAATAAATGACTCTCTCTCAGATGTCGATTTCCGTTGTCCTTTATTGGGTTCGTAGAATCTCGATACCACGGCGTCTCGCTCAGGCCCGCGTCCCTCTCGACGACCTCTCCACAGCCCTCGGCTGCTCCGATATGCAGTCTCCCTGCTGCTCCGATATGCAGTCTCCCTGCTGCTTTGTAAGGCAGTCTCCCTGCTGCTCCGCCTTGCAGCCCCACCGCTGCTCCGCTCTCTAGCTTCACTGCTGCCCCATATACAGCTAGCCTCCCACAGCCGCTAGCTCTCTGCGTCTGACACCGATGGCTAACGATGTCGACGTCTCCCACCGCGTGGCGACCGCACCACTCTCTCCGTCCTGCCCAGCGTGGCCTCCTCCTGTTTCACTCTGTCTCCACACCCCTTTCCCCTTCCGGTTCTCTCCCTAAATCCTCTCTCCCACGTGACCCTAACTCCACCCACTCCCCACGTGACCCAGACTCTGCCCCCCCTCAATCCTTGCTCGCATTACACGACCCCCCCCCCTAATGAAAACCCAGCCGTCCCCTGCTGCAATAATTAGAATAAAATAATGCGAGCAATATTGGAACCGTCTGGCATCACTGGACAACGGAGAATATAACAACGATAACAAGAACAACAAGAACAATAACAATCAACGAAAGGAAAGGGATTTTGAATGCGTGCGGGTCGCCGGCCCGTCACGAACGGGCGGCGGTCCCCCCACAGACCGAGAACGCGACGGGGTTTTAAGATCGGCGGGAGTAGAACCACCCGCCGCTGTTAAAGGCCCGTCAACGCCAAGGTCCCGTTCCCCAGGGAGACCCAAGTCCGGGGTCTCTGGTAACCGTGTCTGTGGTGGGGTTGGAGGGGCAGCGGGGTCAAGTGGCCCCGTCGCCGTGGTAGGCCCACCCAGAGCAAGATTCGCCACATTCGCCTGCGTCACGGCTGGTTCGTCTGTAGAAGGCACGACAGGCGCGCTTGCAGAGTCAACAGGCAAGGGCAGAGGTGCGTCGGGCGCAACAGACACCGGCAAGGCAACATCAGGGGATGACGCATCCGTCCGCGGGGCCACGTAGGGCTTTAACCTAGACGTATGAGCGTACCAGCGCCGTGATCCGAATCGAACCCGTGCGGATTGCGGGTAAGGGACATCAATAAGCTTAACTGGCCCCTGCCATGGTTTGTGAAGCTTAGGAGAGGTCCCCGGCCGCACCTGCGGGCAGTGCAGCCATGCCATGTCCCCCACTCGCCAGGGGCATGTACCGGTCGAGCGCCGGGCGCAACGCTCGTTTCGCGCCTGAGTCTTGGCAGTAGCCAACCGGGCCCCCTCCTGTGCCTCGGCGACGCGTCGAACCGTGTCCTGAATGTATTCAGGGAGAGGTTTAACAGGACCCTTCGCCCCCGTACTCAGCTGTACTTCCACCGGCGGCACATTATCGCGGCCGTACATGAGAAAAAATGGAGAATACCCAGTGGACGCATGAGGCGTCATCCGATACGCGGAGGACACCCCAGGTATATGCAAGTCCCAATCAGCTTGTTTCTCGTCAACCGTGTGACATAGCATGGCCGACAGCGTCCGATTAAGGCGTTCCACCATGCGGGTGGTAAGGAGACGTACGAACCTTCTTGGTTCCCAGAGCAGCGCACACTTCCGCCAACAATTTGGAAGAAAAATTTCGCCCCTGATCCGTGAGTAGCCTCTCCGGCGTCCCTTTGTCCATCACATATCCAAATAGGAAGGCGTCCGTGATAGACGCCGCCGACTGGTCGGGTAAGGGCCAAGCCATCGGCCAGTGGGAAAGATATTCCACCCCGACCAGCAAATATTTATTACCCCTAGCGGATGGCGGGAAAGGTCCCAAAATATCCAGCGCCACCAACTCGTTGATTCGAGACACTTGTATAGACTGCACCGGCGGCACATAAGGGTTTTTAGGCGGCTTCCGCCGGGCACACTCGGGACACGCCCGAATGTGTCCGACGACATCGGTCGTCATGCCGTGCCAGAAGTAGTCTCGCTGCAATGTTAACAAAGTCTTCTGCACCCCGAGATGTAACAAAGTGTCGCCGTGCAGAGTCCGAATCAATTCGTACCGTAACGACGATACTACCAGACGCCAGCGGTCATGCAATCCCTCCCTCCACATGAGCAAACCATCCCGGAGAGCGGCCCCCGGCGTCCCACCGGACAGCAATCTCCCCGCTCCCTTCGCAGCCCGACTCCGTAAAGCCCCCAACGAGTCGTCAAGCAATTGTTCGCGAATCCATACCGAGCGCGGCAGGTTCAGAACCCCATCGGCCGGTCCTGGGCACACCGGAGCCCCAGGCACCTCGACAGCTAACACGACAGGCCGAGGGGGTAGCTGAACCGGCGTACAGCTATTCTTACCCGACGCGCAAGCGCAAGGGGACCCCTGCGGTAATCTGGAGAGTGCGTCCGCATTCGCGTGACGCGACCCCTTCCGATATTGTATGTCGAAGGAAAATTCCTGCAGGGTCTCCAACCATCGTGCCAGTTTGCCAGATGGTTGGTCAACCCTCAGGGCATATTGCAGAGCCGCATGGTCCGTGCGCACAATAAATGACCGGCCGTAAAGATACAGACGATATTGGCGGAGAAAATAGACTATAGCCAATACCTCGCGGCGAGTAACGCAGTAGCGGGTTTCTGCCGGGGACAGTACACGGCTACCGTAGGCTACCACGCGTTCTACGCCGCCCTTGGACTGTGACAGAATGGCCCCAATCCCAGTGTCACTAGCGTCCGTATCCAGAATATAAGGTCGATCAAAATCCAGATAGTCCAATGTCGGCGCCGTCGCCAACCGATCGCGTAGGCCCTGAAACGCCGTTTTCTCCGGCGGACCCCAACTGAACCTCCGACCTTTACCCATAAGGAGGTGCAAGGGCCTAGCGATCATAGCAAAGTTCGGAACGAACCTGCGATAGTATGAGGCGAACCCCAGGAAGCGACGTACGTCCCCAACCGAGGCCGGGGTTGGCCAGTTGCGGACGCACGCCGTCTTCTCCAGGTCCGTGGCCACCCCGTCCGCACTGACTATGTGTCCCAAATAACGCACAGATCGTTGCAGTAGGTGACACTTTTTCGGTTTGAATTTTAAATTGGCGGAGCGCATCCTAGCAAAAACCGTCTCCAATCTCTGCAAATGTTCGTCAAATGTGCGGCTAAAGACGATGACAGCGTCTAAATAAATCAAACATGTCTCCCACTGCAGACCCGTTAACACCAGCTCCATCAACCGCTGAAAAGTGGCGGGGGCCGCATTCAAGCCCATCGGAAGGCAATTAAACTGAAACAATCCCTGCGGCGTACAGAAAGCCGTCTTTTCCCTCGAGGACTCGTCGAGGGGAAGCTGCCAGAATCCCGAAGAGAGATCCAACGTTGAAAAAAACTTCGCCCCAGACAAGGCATCGAGGGAATCATCCATACGCGGCAGGGGGTACGCGTTTGCGACGGACACCTTATTTAATTTCCGAAAATCGACGCAAAATCTCAGTTTCCCATCCTTCTTCTTCACAAGGACTACCGGCGCTCCCCACGGACTGCTAGACGGGGATATAATGTCAGCGGCTAGCATGTCCTCCACTGCACCGCGAACCTGATCCCGCTCCGTCAGGCTCAACCGATGCGAGTTCAACCAAATCAGAGTGGCATCCCCCGTATCAATGTGGTGGGAAAGCCGGGAGGTGCGTCCCAAGTCAAAATCATCCGAGCTGAACACGTCGGAAAAACTTAGCAATAGCGCGCGAAGCGCGGACCGCTGTTGTCCGGTCAGGGACGAATTCTCCCTGCATAACTCGGCAACCCAACGTAGGCTCCGAAACCCCCCCTACCATGTCCCGGCGGACCCGGTTATCATGGGTCGTGAACGCCGTCGTGGCGTGAGCCACAACCGTTCCGGCCGGGACACTGACATTCTCCGCACTCCCATTTAGCACCTGTAAGAACGGGGGCTGGCCCGGCCGGACAATCGTTTGTGCCCCAACCAGCGCCGAGCCGCCCGTTATAGCCGTGGACGGCGACAACAGAACCCCCGCCGCTCCCTCAACGCCAGGTACTGGCTTCCGATATCTCAATGGGATAAGCATCTGCGAACCAGGTGGAATGTCAACAGATACTTCGGACAGCGCCTGCACCTGGCAAACAGGGGCAGGCCGGCCCCATGGCGACGGTAGGAACGAAATTTTCCGCCCCCCTGGTAATTCAATGCAGTTTTGATCAATCCTTATTTGAATGGGCTTTTTTGCCAGGAAATCAGTCCCCAACAAACAGGGTACCGCGAGGGACCTAGAGATCAACACGGTCCCTGAAGCCGACACCCCCCCAATGGATATGTTGGCGTCCACCCCCGTTCGCCGCTATGCATGAATCATAAACCGCTCGCACTCTCCCTGGTGGAATGCCCAAAAGATGGAAAATGACAACCGAAATAATGGTCGCGGACGCACCGGAGTCCACCAAAATACGCACCTCGACCCCCTGAATAGAACCCGGTACCGTGGACGACCCCGTAGCGGCCGCAACTACCCTTCGTGCCAATCGGCGCCATTGCGTCAGCGAGCGACACGGGTCAATCGGAGGCACCTCGTTGTTAACGACACACGGACCGCGCGGCGATGGTGATGCATGAGGTGACAAGCCTTGCCGGGTGTCTGATGCGCACCGACTTGCCTGTCCTGGTGGGTCTTTTCGCGTGACGTCCGTGGTCGAGGCCTCCTGCTGGGGCGGCCCCGGGATGCGAGCCCAACAGTCCCTGGCGAAGTGGCCCTTACGGCCGCAGCGGAAACACTCCACGTCGTTCAGGCGCGTGGCACCCCCTCTGTCCCGACGCTCCCGCGCCGGCGAGCCAGACCTCGGCCCCGTCCCCCCCCGAGCAGGCCACTGGGCGGAGGCGGCCGTCAACTCCTGTGGACCCTTGTCGTCAGGAACGTAGACCGCCTTCGTAGGATCCCACCCCGTAGCACCGCCTTCAATGATGGGTCCCCCCGTCCAAGCTGACACCTGCTTCCAGCGTCGGAGATTAAATTGAGCTTCCAAGCACTTAGCCACAGCACGGGACGTCAATTTATCATGGCTGCACACCGGCATGGGGATCCCCAGGTCTCTAGATAATTCGAGCATCTTGCCCAACACGAGGGACTCCAACAAATCAGGCTCCGTCTCGGGGTATGCCGCCATCGCCAGTTCCAGAACTGCGCCAGAAAAGCCACCGGCGATTCATCAGGCGCCCGTTGGCGCTGAACAAATCTCCGATGGGCGTCGTCCGGAGGCTCGTACGCATCCGCCATCTCCTCAAAGACACCCTGCAGCGTCTTCTTCTTGTCTGCCTTGATGGAGCGGAAGAACCGGACGGACTCGTCATCGAGAAGTGTTGGTAGGACTTCCAGGGCCTCCGCATCCGTCCATTTGGTGGAGCGTACGGCCGCTTGAAAACGGCAGGCGAATGCGCTCCAATCGCCGCTGATGGAGAATTCTTTGACCGTTGTTAAATGACGACTGCGGGTTCTTGCTCCTCCGTCCTCCTCCGATGGTGACACACGCGGCAGCGACAAGATGGCGTCACTCCGCAACGTGTGCAAGATGGCGGCTTCCCGCGGCGGAGGGCGCAAGATGGCGGCTTCCCGCCGTTCCTCCTCAGCCACGCCCAAGATGACGTCTTCGTGCCGTGTGGTCGAGAGGGCTGATGGCGACGGCAAGGCCCCGGCCTGTTGTTCCCCACCGGGCCTCCCCAAAGTCGTCGCTGGCGTCACAAGGACGCACAATTGCGCCAACACCGTCTTCAGCGCCTCCAGTTGCGCCGCCACCTGTCGCCATCCGTCGTCAGCGTCCAGTCGCGCGGATGGGCCCACCGAGGCGGCCACGTCCTGCACGCCCGGAACCCCGCTCGTTCCCGCGCCGCTTTCCTCCTCCATCGTCGGTAGCGCCGCCGCTGGAGGGAGGTCGTCGTCAGAAGATGTTGCAGAAGATGGTGCAGGGACGGTCTTCATCCTGAGTTGTTTTGACATGCCGTTTCACTTCTGACACCAATGTAATAAAGGACTCTCTCTCAGATGTCGATCTCCGTTGTCCTTTATTAGGTTCGTAGAATCTCGATACCACGGCGTCTCGCTCAGACCCGCGTCCCTCTCGACGACCTCTCCACAGCCCTCGGCTGCTCCGATGTGCAGTCTCCCTGCTGCTCCGATATGCAGTCTCCCTGCTGCTCTGTAAGGCAGTCTCCCTGCTGCTCCGCCTTGCAGCCCCACCGCTGCTCCGCTCTCTAGCTTCACTGCTGCCCCATATACAGCTAGCCTCCCACAGCCGCTAGCTCTCTGCGTCTGACACCGATGGCTAACGATGTCAACGTCTCCCACCGCGTGGCGACCGCGCCACTCTCTCCGTCCTGCCCAGCGTGGCCTCCTCCTGTTTCACTCCGTCTCCACTCCCCTTTCCCCTTTCGGTTCTCTCCCTAAATCCTCTCTCCTACGTGACCCTAACTCCACCCACTCCCCACGTGACCCAGACTCCGCCCCCCCTCAATCCTTGCTCGCATTACAGTGGTACTGAAGCCGTGGTGGTTAGAGGGTTAGGGTTATATTGGTCAGGTGCCATCTCAGCCGATCACCATTCTTGGGGCGATAAAGTGAGTTGCATTTTGTGGGAAGTCAATGGTGGCTGGATTCATTGAGTTTTTGAAAAAGTCGAGTCGATGCTCAATATATCGAAGAAGAAGAATCGTTTCCAGTATCGCGATGGACAATCAACAACGCACAATTCCTAGCATCAGTGCATGGGCTGAGTCATTCTACTGCCGTGCTGGCCTGGAAGCCATATCGCTTAAATGTGTAGTGACATATGACGTCACTACCGTGTTTGGTCTGTTCACATGACGTCACTGCTATGTCGGGTCGGTACGAATGACGTCACTGCAGGGTCGGGCAGTATGGAGGCTGTTGAGTGCCACGGGGGTCGTGTCAGGCCGTGGCACTCTGAGTGAACCCGACCGGACACGTGACCGGATCAAGGTGGGGGCCAGGGGCCTTGGGGGTCACGTGGTCGGGGAGCAGAGCCTTCTCGAGGGTTCGAGAAGGTGGGCGTGGCCTGGGTGTGGCCGACCACGCCGAGGCGCATATAAGCGGGCTCCGCACGCAGAGCGGGGCTGTTCGTGTCCGGAATGAAGACGCCTCATGAAGACTGAAGACAGAAGCCTCAAGTCGTCAAGCAGAAGCCCTCCTGGCTTGGCCACGTTGAGTAGTACCCGAGTATTCGAGTGTTAGTGAGATTAGGACGGTGGTCACCTGTAGAGGTAACTTCTTTATTACAATCCAACACTCCAACAGTCCAACACTCCAACAGTCCAACACTCCAACAGTCCTGATACTCTGTTACAGCCTAGGTACACAGCCTAGGTACACAGCCTAGATACACTACTCTGGCTACGCTCTGGAACTCGCCCTCACAAGGTCGTAGAGTCGGGAGTTCCAGAGTCCCACCACTGGCCCTCACAACGTCCCAGGGTCCTCAGATGGCTGGTCTTGGGTCTTGAGCTACAACTGGCCTAGATCGTCCAGGGAGCTCCCCTTTTATGCCTAGTCCCCAACGAGGGGTGGGGCCGTGTGCACCCCCAGATATCCCACAGAGCACACACAGCCCCCCCCGTTGGTGGCGCCAAGGGGCTTAAGCGCCTGGGAACCCAGCGCCCGGCGCCAAGAGGCTTAAGCGTCTGGGCCGCCTGGGAACCCAGCGCCCGGCGCCAAGGGGCCCAAGCGCCTGGGCCGCCCAGGGTCCCAGAGCCCCCCAGCAGCCCCTCCCCTCCCATGTCACTACACATGCATACAGACACAGGTGTGAACGGGCATGCACAGTGGCGGCGAGATCAATACAAAGTGTGTGCCGTATACACGTGCCAGTTAAAGCGGGGATGTCTCGTTCACCAAGCAGCGCAGAGCTGAAGCGCAAGCGCCGAGTTTGTATGTGTGTTGAACTTCTTTTGCACCATACGTAACCAACCATACTAATTGGAGGTGCGGGGGGAAGACAACAAACCAAACACATAAAAAAACGAACAAACCAAACACATAAAAAAACGTTCAAAATGAATGAGTTTTCAATCTAGAATTACAAATTATAGGCTCATAGAAACACTTTAACTAGAAATGGAGTGACAGGAATTGTAAAAAAATGTATTAATATTACGTACATGGCAATAGCAATCGTTATAACTGCACTCACATTAACGTACGGGCGTGATGTTAATCTGTTGTGCTTTGTAACTGACGCCTGTTTGCCATAATATTAAACATATGGGCTTGCCTCTATCAGCATCATCCTCATCATCCTCCTGATCAGCCATGGTCAATCCACTGCTGGATGAACGCCTCTTCAAGCCCGCGCCGCCTCGCGCGGGTCACTCACCGACGTTACGTAAAACGGTGCAGAAGCAACAACGGCCCACGTGTTCTGAAAAGGTCAAAACAGCTGTTTCTATAACGTGGCGCTAGCGGCCTGCTATCTAATACTGCGGCGATTACGATCTGCTCTGATATCGCGTCGACTTTATTGACGCAATTTCACACGCTTTATACCCGACCATGCGCTATATATTGTGTATTAAATGGACAATTGACATTTGTATGGCGTAATCCGTTTATGATACCCCACCATATATATTTTTTACATTATCGGGAAAATACATTTGCATTTCAAAGCCTCAACTGCACGCCTCCCGAGCAAATCTCAATACAGGTATTGAATGATTAACCCCCCCCCCCCATCCTCTCTTTGTCGAGAAACATGTCATCGCTTGGATAATTTTCAATTGGCTGTTGGGAAGAAGACAAACGTGAGCGGTTCGTTAGAATTCACTGGGGTATCTATAAATAGATCACCCCGTTAATGGATCTGCGTTGAGTTTGTCCTGGCTAGTTCAATTCACCCGGGGTCGGGTCCATTTAGCTAAAGAGTTATTTGGCAATGGTGACCCCGAGTAGGGGGGGAGGGGGGTAAAAGGATACAGAACAATGAAAGATTTTAATCCCAACATAACAGTAAAATTATTTTCAAAATTAAAATCCACCACAACAACAGCACCTAAAATAAATAGTCATTTCAGACAGTTATGCTGGTTCTCACTGCAGCAATAACCTCGCTCGCGACCACTCGCGGTTCTTCGTGGAGCGCAGATGACATCACACAGACAAAGATCAGTCGGATAGCCTTAACATACTGCTGGGGTAGGTTCAGTTAACGAACACTTATGAAGGTCGGCACGGCACACGAGGGGGGTTGGTGGCCAGCACCACGTCCGACCGCCTTTGTCTCCCGAGTGGCGATGTTTCCACACAGTACCAAGTACTCATTTGGGGCCGAATCGACCTAGGGGGTGGCCAGGACCGGTTCAGATAATCGTCACTGGTGTTGACCGTGAGCGGCAATTGAATTCGGGTCGCCCGGTTCATAGGGTAGCACGCTAACCGTTACACTACCCCTACCGCTCCCGATAAGTCCATGACATCAGAAGCACATAGCCACGTGCACAGGTATAACCCCGTCTACTAAGCTAAATATTACCAATGTGTCGTGTCGAAACACTCAGTCGGACGTGTTCCAAGTCACCTGCTTACACTTTATTACTCTCTCTTGCACCATTTGTAGGCACTCCTATCTGTCTATACGGTCACTTTGTTAACCAACTTCCCCTATCCACTTTACACCTCGCTGACCTACCTGCGGCAGCTCTTCCTCTCAGCAGCTCCGCACACAGACAGCAGCTCACACAGAGCTTGCACACAGCAGTGCTCACACGGAGGCTTCGCTCACACGGAGGCTTCGCTCACACAGAGCTTGCACACAGCTGCTCTCCCTCTGCGCCGCTGCCTTCGCCTACGTTCCCTCAGACCCACTCACTCGTCCAATCCGGGCGGGGGGACTCGTGAGGGTTGAGGTCCGTCCCTGGCTTGAGCGGCAGCGGCGACATGTCTTCACCTTGGTCCCAGAACCCGAACTCCCGCTCCGCTCTCACACACCCCCTTATATCCTCCTCCCAATTATCCAGCTCCTCTCTTGTGTCTCTTTAGGGCCCGACAGGCCGGCGCCTGTCAGGCCATCAATCACTCCTTATTGTACGTTTCCAAGGCGATACCTACGGTGCCAGCGTACGACCCCGGACCGACCCCATCTGCAACGAATCTCCCGTTAAAGAGGTGGCGGTTTGCACGTGTAACCTTACGTTGCACACGCGCACCTGCCTGCCCTCGGTTGCCCTCGGGCAGCAGTGCGCACCACTTATTTTACCAGACTAGAAATGTAATACAGTGTTCCTTATACATGTGTAGTGGGTCCAACTGAGTCGCAGACATTGTTCCTTTTAGAGGCAACACATGTATTTGTAACTCGTAACACAAAGGAGTTACTGCCCCTTTACCAGATACAGCCTAGGGTGGTGACCACCCAGCTAACTACTCTATACAGAGGAGTTACTGCTACGAAGGGTCGGACCCTCGCTCGGGTCTCCGACCACTTGGTACCCCGTAGGACGGGGCGCTTCCAGCTTGAGACGTAGAGCTTCCAGCTTTTAGAATGCAGTGACCCCAGTACCTCTCAGGGACCCGCCTTATATCCCTCCACGGGTCGGGGCTGCTCCGCCCTTGGCCCCGCCTCCTTCTAGAGCCTTCCAGCTCCCTATCGATGCTTCTCGAGAGCTCTCCCCGGGCACGTGATCACCCCCTTTGTTCCCCCGCCTGGAGGCCCCTCTGTGGCCACTCCAGATCACGTGTCTGCGGGGTCAACCAGAGTGCCATGGCCCGGAGCAACCCTGCCCCTGGGCTGACACTCTCTCACTCCCCCCTGTAGGGGCCCGCACTACACGCTATGCGTGGTACTCGCGTTATTCCAGCGCACACCAAGCCCCGCGAGGGCTGGTACTACACCCGCCCACGGGGTGTATGCGATGACGGTGCATCGCGTGCCGTGGCAATCTCAGGCCGGCACCATGCAGTGACATCCCTGATGTCACTACACATGTACAACTCAACAAGTACCTTATAGGTGGTGGAGCGGTGGGACAGTGGTTAGCGCCACGGCTAACATTCTCGATAGCACTAATGAGTGATATCTAAACATGTGCCTCCGTCCTCCTTCAACAACCAGCATCAAGCAGCATTGATTAGTGCGGTTAAGCAAAAACACCCCCATGACTGAGAGGTGTAAGGAGGAGGAGGCTTTCATCCAGACTATATAGCTTAAAAAATGTTTTGCTGGCTAGCTGGAGGGATGGATGAACGGTCAACGGACGTGAGGGCTGCTAGTTCTATGCACACGTTTATAGAGGTAATCCTTTAATTAAATGTCGACTTAAAACTTTCGTGACTGCAGGAATTCATATTCTTTGGTGAATAATAATAAAAAATTAACCCGTAAAAACAAAGTTTTTCACTATAAATCCTTTATATGCGTGGCGGCTAGAGTCCTCTCGTCCTCTGGCTTGAGATGGCTGCCACCTATGGGTCAGATGATTGCCTGCCACCATTAAGCAATTGGTAATTAAATATAAAAAAAAAATTCCTAAAAAGTGTCAAGTTATGGAAAAAAAATTTCACGAAAATAAATTGTCACGCACAACGAGTCTGTGTGCAAAATGTCAGCTCGATTGGATCACGGGAAGTGGGTTAAAAAACGACTGAAAGATTTGCACGGTCGTAAGAGCGCAAGCAAGCAAGCAAGTGAACTTAATATAAAGGATTTTTAAAAAGAAAGTGAATAAAATTGCATTTTTATAACTTTTTATTTTTATTCACTTTCTTTTTTATTATTTTTTTTTTCGTAACTTTACCGACAGAACCAAATAATATAATCATTTAATTACATGTGAAGTATTGGAAATGACGGCAGGAAACTCCTTGACGGGTAACACACTTCTTTTATTAAATCTTCGCTTATCTCGATACAACGTGTAGTCTCTATTCTCCCTGGTACAGTCACCAGACACCGGTACAACTCGTAACCTCTGCTCTTCTTATAACACACCATACTGAACTCGTGTAGACTCCAAGCCTCTGGCTCCACACGCCTCACTCGTCTCGTGTAGACTCGCCTCGTGTAGACCCTATGCCTCTGGCTACACACACATCACTCGTCTCGTGTAGACTCTTCTCGTGTAGACCCTATGCCTCTGGCTAGACACACATCACTCGTCTCGTGTAGACTCTTCTTGTGTAGACTCGTCTCGTGTAGACCCTACGCCTCTGGCTACACCCATATCACTCGTCTCGTGTAGACTCTAGGCCCCGGCTACACACTCGGCATGCTGACACTGCATGCTCACACTACCCCCGCCTCTGGGTTACACAGAGTCCCGGTCCTCGTAGGACAGCGGGACTAGGTACCGCAGGGCCCTGGCTCTTCCTCCCGTCTTCAGTCTTCGCTGGTTACACTCTCCCCGTGCGCCTGTGCGCATCCCCTTATATAGTCGTTCCTCCTGGGAGACGGAGCGGATGCGGACCCCGATGCGAGCATCGCTTGTTAGTGAACCAATCACAACGCGCTATCTCTACGATCCTTTTTCCCCAACGCGTGTTTTCACTCACCAACCAATCACGCCGCGCTGCCACTCGATCACTCCCACACCAGCACGTCACCGGCACCCAGCCAATCAACACCACACAACCCACAATCCCGCGCTGACCCCTGATCCCTCACCGTCAGCGCGCGTCACCACCCACACACCCAATCACAACGCGCTGGCACCTGATCGCTACCCCAGCGCGTATCACCACTACATCACCCCCCCCCACATAGCTTGCAGCCGTCCCGGCTGCTAACCAACAACCTCCCACATCGTTAACACAACAAACCCCCCCCCCCCCAGTGTGCCCCGTAACACAACAACAACACAACAGCAACCTATGTACAATCTGACAATAACCGCAAGAAAAGGTAACAATACCACACACAACACCTTATATATATAAAAAAAACTATATACAGCCCGACGAACAACATAATAAAAGCGATTTCTAGAAAACGAACGCGCCCCGCGTCTCTGCAACTAACGAAGTGACGAGGCGCTCCCCCTGCCTCGACTCCTCACGTGGCAGGTCAAACAAAGTAGCGCGACCTGGCGCGAGTCCGTCTGGCCGGTCCGTCATACGGGACGGGACACTGACGACCGTCAGGCGGCTCCAGCTGCTCTAGACGGCGTGGAACGGGCCTGAAAGGCCCGGCCCCGCCGCGAAGATCCGGCCGCCGGTGGTCGGCAGCTGTCAGTTCCGAGACACCTGGGAGCAGATCAGGCGGAGACATGTGAGGATCAGGCAGAGACATTTCCCCCTTTGGGTCGTCGGTCACGTCACATGCTCGGCCCTCACGACACAATGGGAGGCCATATGGAGGCGAGAACGGTTTCAGTCGGGAGGGGTGGACTTACCACCGTCGTTTTCCCCATTTTATCTGAACGCACTGGGGCCGTGCAACGCGCACGATCTCCACGGGCCCCCGCCATGGCCTCAACAATTTAGGCGACGTGGCCAAGGGCGCCTGAGGGCAATGCAGCCAGGCCCTGTCACCCGGTTTCCATTCGTGCACGGACACCTTCCATGCCCGCAGTCGTTCATTAGCAATTTGGCGAGCCCGCGAATTAAGCCGTGCGGCCTCCCTTGCCTCTGTTAGCTTGTGAATATTGAATTTAATATGTTCCGCCAATTTAGAATTGGTTCGTGGAGCGGACAGGCCAAGCTGCGTTTCCATGGGCGGGTCGGCTTCCCGACCGTACATCAAATAGAATGGGGAAAACCCTCTTAATTTTAGAACTTTCGTGACTGCAGGAATTATTATTTGTTTCTTTCGGTTAAGTCACGTCTAAAGATAAAATAATAAATTAAATTAAATAATAGAATACGACGTTTCGATTGCAACACAAGCAATCATCATCAGGTATAATGAAATAGCGACATAAAATCTAACCAGAAAACTATAGACAGACATATTAGCAGACAGATATCACCAAGATACATAGCGAGAGCAACACAGGTAACAGAGAGGGGTGATCGTCTCTGTGTGGTGGCCTTAAATAGACAGAGGGGGGGGGCGGAGGCAGAGAGAGGGAGGAGGGTTAGAGAAAAAATTAGCATATCAATGGGTGGTCAACAGACGTGGTGCTGCGAATGCGATGGCACGGCAAGCAAGCCTGAAAATCAGGAGAAGGACACACTAAAATTAAATAACCTAGTAAAATATCGAAATGTAATGTAATACAACACAGAGGGTCGGTCAACACACAATTAACGCATAGCCTGGTTGATTACGTATTTCAAAGATTGCTAAGTTAGAATTTAAGTGTGAACAATCTAAAGAGAGGACACAGGCAGAGAAAACAAGTCGCCAGAGAGAGAGAAAAAAGATAAGCTTAAAACTTCCCCGTAGAAGTGGTTCAATCTTAATTTTAGAACTTTCGTGACTGCAGGAATTATTATTTGTTTCTTTCGGTTAAGTCACGTCTAAAGATAAAATAATAAATTAAATTAAATAATAGAATACGACGTTTCGATTGCAACACAAGCAATCATCATCAGGTATAATGAAATAGCGACATAAAATCTAACCAGAAAACTATAGACAGACATATTAGCAGACAGATATCACCAAGATACATAGCGAGAGCAACACAGGTAACAGAGAGGGGTGATCGTCTCTGTGTGGTGGCCTTAAATAGACAGAGGGGGGGGGGGCGGAGGCAGAGAGAGGGAGGAGGGTTAGAGAAAAAATTAGCATATCAATGGGTGGTCAACAGACGTGGTGCTGCGAATGCGATGGCACGGCAAGCAAGCCTGAAAATCAGGAGAAGGACACACTAAAATTAAATAACCTAGTAAAATATCGAAATGTAATGTAATACAACACAGAGGGTCGGTCAACACACAATTAACGCATAGCCTGGTTGATTACGTATTTCAAAGATTGCTAAGTTAGAATTTAAGTGTGACTAGGTTATTTAATTTTAGTGTGTCCTTCTCCTGATTTTCAGGCTTGCTTGCCGTGCCATCGCATTCGCAGCACCACGTCTGTTGACCACCCATTGATATGCTAATTTTTTCTCTAACCCTCCTCCCTCTCTCTGCCTCCGCCCCCCCCTCTGTCTATTTAAGGCCACCACACAGAGACGATCACCCCTCTCTGTTACCTGTGTTGCTCTCGCTATGTATCTTGGTGATATCTGTCTGCTAATATGTCTGTCTATAGTTTTCTGGTTAGATTTTATGTCGCTATTTCATTATACCTGATGATGATTGCTTGTGTTGCAATCGAAACGTCGTATTCTATTATTTAATTTAATTTATTATTTTATCTTTAGACGTGACTTAACCGAAAGAAACAAATAATAATTCCTGCAGTCACGAAAGTTCTAAAATTAAGATTGAACCACTTCTACGGGGAAGTTTTAAGCTTATCTTTTTTCTCTCTCTCTGGCGACTTGTTTTCTCTGCCTGTGTCCTCTCTTTAGATTGTTCACACTTAAATTCTAACTTAGCAATCTTTGAAATACGTAATCAACCAGGCTATGCGTTAATTGTGTGTTGACCGACCCTCTGTGTTGTATTACATTACATTTCGATATTTTACTAGGTTATTTAATTTTAGTGTGTCCTTCTCCTGATTTTCAGGCTTGCTTGCCGTGCCATCGCATTCGCAGCACCACGTCTGTTGACCACCCATTGATATGCTAATTTTTTCTCTAACCCTCCTCCCTCTCTCTGCCTCCGCCCCCCCCTCTGTCTATTTAAGGCCACCACACAGAGACGATCACCCCTCTCTGTTACCTGTGTTGCTCTCGCTATGTATCTTGGTGATATCTGTCTGCTAATATGTCTGTCTATAGTTTTCTGGTTAGATTTTATGTCGCTATTTCATTATACCTGATGATGATTGCTTGTGTTGCAATCGAAACGTCGTATTCTATTATTTAATTTAATTTATTATTTTATCTTTAGACGTGACTTAACCGAAAGAAACAAATAATAATTCCTGCAGTCACGAAAGTTCTAAAATTAAGATTGAACCACTTCTACGGGGAAGTTTTAAGCTTATCTTTTTTCTCTCTCTCTGGCGACTTGTTTTCTCTGCCTGTGTCCTCTCTTTAGATTGTTCACACTTAAATTCTAACTTAGCAATCTTTGAAATACGTAATCAACCAGGCTATGCGTTAATTGTGTGTTGACCGACCCTCTGTGTTGTATTACATTACATTTCGATATTTTACTAGGTTATTTAATTTTAGTGTGTCCTTCTCCTGATTTTCAGGCTTGCTTGCCGTGCCATCGCATTCGCAGCACCACGTCTGTTGACCACCCATTGATATGCTAATTTTTTCTCTAACCCTCCTCCCTCTCTCTGCCTCCGCCCCCCCCTCTGTCTATTTAAGGCCACCACACAGAGACGATCACCCCTCTCTGTTACCTGTGTTGCTCTCGCTATGTATCTTGGTGATATCTGTCTGCTAATATGTCTGTCTATAGTTTTCTGGTTAGATTTTATGTCGCTATTTCATTATACCTGATGATGATTGCTTGTGTTGCAATCGAAACGTCGTATTCTATTATTTAATTTAATTTATTATTTTATCTTTAGACGTGACTTAACCGAAAGAAACAAATAATAATTCCTGCAGTCACGAAAGTTCTAAAATTAAGATTGAACCACTTCTACGGGGAAAACCCTGTCGCTGCATCGGGGGCCATTCTGTACGCGGCAAGGACCCCCGGGACCTGCAGGTCCCAATCTACATGTGCCTCACACACCTGCTGGCACAGCATAGAAGTCAAAGTCTTGTGAAGTCTTTCCACCATCCCGTCTGTCTGCGGGTGGTACGGGGAGGTACGCACCTTTTTAGTACCCAATAAATCGCACACCTCTTGCAACAATTTACTCGAACATTTTTTACCTTGGTCGGTCAGCAAGCGTTCGGGAGCCCCCTTGTCCAGGACATAGCCCTGGACAAAGGCGTCCGTCACCGCCGCTGCCGACTGGTTGGCGAGAGGCCACGCCATAGGCCACCGGGTGAAATATTCGACCCCCACCAACAGGTATTTATTCCCTCTAGGCGTGACTGGAAAAGGCCCCAAAATATCGAGTGCAACGAGCTTGTTAGTGCGTGAGACCTGAATCGATTGCAGCGGTGGATTAGCTAGCACGGGCGGTGGTTTCCGTCTGGCGCACTCAACGCACCCCTTCAGAATATTTACCCCTTTTTTTTTTTTCACCCCCCATTCCCGGCCAATAATAGTCACGCTGAAGCAGGGCAAGCGTTTTGTTTACTCCCAAATGCAAGAGGCGTTCGTGTGCGGCCAAAACAACTTTCCCCCTTACAGCAGAAGGCACCACCAGCGCATGCCGCCGGGACAAACTGTCCCATCTCATCAACATGCCCTGTTTAAGTACATAGGAGCCAGTTCGCTCCTGGTCCTCTTTAGGACCACCCACCCTGCGGCGCAATGCTAGCAGGGAGCTGTACGCCATTTGGAGGCGGCCCCACTCCCCCAGCGACAATGAGAGCAGCGAGTCCCGATCCTGATAAGTAGCGGGGACATCCCCGAGTGGCGCGCCCGCAGTCGCAGCCAATGTCCCCTTATCTTCCACAACCGGCGGTTTACAGCGCGCCGATCCCGATAGACACGCACATTTCTGACACGGCAACAATCGCGACAGGGCATCGGCATTTGTGTGTCGCAACCCCTTACGGTATGTGGTCGTGAACTGATAGTCTTGGAGGACTTCCAACCACCGTGACAATTGGCCCGAGGGTTGGGCGACCCTCAATGAATACTGTAGCGCCGCGTGGTCCGTCCGGACCGTAAAGTGACGCCCATAGAGATACGGTCTGAACTGTTGTACAAAAAAAACAATGGCGAGCAGTTCACGACGGGTGACGCAGTAGCGCTGCTCAGCCGGAGACAATACCCTGCTACCATAAGCGACCACCCTTTCGACTCCCCCAACGACCTGGGACAGTACCCCCCCAATGCCCATGTTGCTAGCATCCGTGTCTAGCAAGAAGGGACTCGCAAAATCCGGATAACGCAAGGGTGGGGCACCCACCAAGGCGTCCCGGAGGGCGCAGAACGCGGCCTCCTCTTCCGGTCCCCATTTGAACTTCACACCCTTCGCCGTGAGAGCGTGCAAGGGTTTCGCAATAGTGGCGAAGTGCTCAACGAATCGGCGATAATACGAAGCAAACCCAATGAAACTGCGCACGTCTGCAACTGACGTGGGTGTCGGCCATGAACTGACACAGTCCGTCTTTGCGGGATCGGTAGAGATCCCCGAAGAGTCGACAATGTGACCCAAGTATCTAACGGACTTACGAAAAAGGTGGCATTTGGCCGGTTTAAATTTCAATTTAGCCGACCGCATTCGCAAGAACACCCCTCTCAATCGCTGGAGGTGTTCCTCAAATGTTTTACTGAAAACAATGACATCGTCAAGGTAAATCAAGCACGTCTCCCATTGCAAGCCTGACAAAACCAACTCCATAAGGCGCTGAAACGTCGCTGGAGAGGAGTGAAGTCCCATGGGTAACCGGTTAAACTGGAACAGGCCCCCTGGAGTCCGAAATGCTCTTAGGTTTAGACTCTTCGTCGAGTGGCAACTGCCAGAATCCCGATAACAAATCAAGAGTCGAAAAATATCGCGCACCAGACAATGCATCGAGGGACTCGTCCATCCTGGGGAGCGGATACGCGTCAGCCACAGAGATCTTATTCAGGCGACGGAAATCTACGCAAAATCGCAAGGAGCTGTCTTGCTTCTTAACCGGCACAATAGGTGCTCCCCACGGACTGGAGGAAGGCGAAATAATGTCGGCTTCAAGCATATCGTTAACGGCCGACTGAACATGTTCCTTTTCGGCAGGACTCAGCCGGAAGGGATCTAACCTGACCGGTGCCGCATCGCCCGTGTCAATGTGGTGGCGTAACAAATCCGTACACCCAATGTCATATTTATGTTTGCTGAACACATCAGAAAATTCCATTAGTAACTCGCGCAGCGCACCCAACTGCACCCCTGACAAATCGTCCGAGCCCGCGCAAAGCGAATGGACCCATTCAAGGTCCTCCCTCGGTTCAATATTCTGCGTGGGGCTCGGATCAACATGCGCAACCAGCCGTTCCTCCGCAGGAACCCGCGCCGCGTGAGCCAGCACGGTACCCTGCTGAATGACGGCTGGCCGCGATCCAGCGTTTAAAACCATCACAAACGGATCCTTGTCCGCCCGAACCAAAGTGTGAGCCACCGACAAATCGACCCCTCCTACAGCCCTGTTAGAAGGACCCAAAAGCATGCCTTGTTCTGAAGTCCCCTCTACCCATGGTTTCCTTAACCGGAGGGGAATTAACATCTGTGAACCCGGGGGCACGTGCACGGTCTGCGTCGCCAATGCTTGTATCGTGGCGCACGCCGTCCAAATCTCAGTAGGGCTCGTCAAAAATGAAATGCGGCGACCCGAAGGTAGTTCAATGCAACGCTGATCGATTAGAATTTTAATGGGCATCTTAGCCAAAAAATCAGTGCCCAGTAGACAAGGAACCGCCAAAGAAGACGAAACAAAAACGGGTCCCGACAATTTGATATCTCCAATGCAAATGGACGCCCTAATCTGACCGATAATGCCCAACGATCCCCCATTTGCGGCGAAAAACGGCACATCCACTGGGAGCAGTGGACGGCACTGGACGGGGAGAATGTTATAAATGAGGTCAGATATAATAGTCGCCGACGCCCCCGTGTCCACCAATACCCTGACCTCTACCCCATCAATAGAACCCGCAACGACGGATGAACCCGCTGAAGCAGCCACAATTCTATGTCCCAACTCCGACCACTCAATGTCTCTCCGGTCCCGGCCGAAACCCCCTCGCCGTACCGAATCCCCGAACCCTAACCGGCCCTCTTCCATCGCTCCGCGACGGCCCATGCGTGTCGAGTGTGTGGGCCGAGCATGTGAGGTGCCGCGACTTGCCGGGGTTTGTAGGGATGCCTTGGGGCCTTGGTCGTCGTCCAGCCGAGATCCCATGGCGCGCTGACGGGGAGCGCGGCAACCGGACGCCACGTGGCCCCGGAGGCCGCAGTTGTAGCACGTGATGAGGGTCGTCGGTGATCTCGGTTGCTCCAGCTTGCGGGTCGATCGCAGAGGCGACCGACCCCCCGACCTCCAGTCCCCCGGTCGTCCCGCGGTGAACGCCTCCTCTCGCGGACTGACGACTTGTAGTTCGGTGATCACCGGACCCGGAGTTGAGGCCACAGCAGCGTTGCAGACGACCCCCTGTTTGCGTTGAAGGGCCTCGTGCGCTTGTATACTCGTAGCGACCCGTAAGGAAGAAATGTCGATCTCGTCGGCCGTGTTGATGGGGACCCCCAGGTCCTGTGCCAACTTAAGCAGCTGCTCCAAAACCATCGCATCCTGGCCCTCCTCGTCCATCCGAGGGAATGCAGCATCGGCGAGAGCCAGCAACGCCGTGCGATAGGCGAGCGCGGTCTCCGTGTCCGCCTTCCGCCTCGCATAAAAATGATGGCAGCACGCCGAGGGAGGTCCGTAGACCCTGGCCATGAGACCCAGCGCTGCCTTAAGCGTGGATCGGTCCGACCTCCGAGCTGACATGAAGGCCGCGAGCGCGTTGTCGTCCAACATGGCAGGCAATGCCCGCAGCGCCGTAGCATCGGACCAGGCCGACATCTCCTGATGCGCCAAAAACCTGCGCTAAAACTGGCCCCAGTCCCCGCCTTTCGCCTTGAAGGCTGACAATGCGGGGAGGCGCTGTTGAAAAATGAAGTCGTCCTCTGCGTCGTGGTTCCTTCCCGCCGCGCCGTCGGTGTGTAAGATGGCGGCTCCAATGGCGGACGCCTGATGGCGGTCCGCAGCGCGCGTCGATGACGTAAGATGGCGCGCTTGGAAACCCCCAACCACGTGGCGGTCGCCGTTCCCGCCAAAAGTCGCCGCCGATGAAATGGCGGGAATCGCCAAGTCATTTTGGCGGGAATCTGCAGGGCGACCCTGTAGAATGTCCGCTGCCGTCTCCGCTCCTGCCGACGAGCTGATCTCCGCCAGGATGGACGCGGCGGCGAGCAGCAGCTCCGCCAGACGAGAGTGCGCCTCCCGGAGCACGGCCTCGGTCCCCCGCCGCTCCTCCGGCGCCGCCGGCAGATCCTGCAGCGTGGGCCATTCTTCGTCCTCACCCCCCGACGGCCGCTGGCCCGGGTCGTCAAGGTTGTCCTCGCGGTCACTCCCGTGGGTCCGAACAGTCTTCCTCGTATCAATGCTTGGAAGACAGTTTCACTTCTGACGCCAGTTGAAGTATTGGAAATGACGGCAGGAAACTCCTTGACGGGTAACACACTTTTTTTATTAAATCTTCGCTTATCTCGATACAACGTGTAGTCTCTATTCTTCCGCGTACGGTCACCAGACACCGGTACAACTCGTAACCTCTGCTCTTCTTATAACACACCGTACTGAACTCGTGTAGACTCCAAGCCTCTGGCTACACACGCCTCACTCGTCTCGTGTAGACTCGCCTCGTGTATACCCTATGCCTCTGGCTACACACACATCACTCGTCTCGTGTAGACTCTTCTCGTGTAGACCCTATGCCTCTGGCTACACACACATCACTCGTCTCGTGTAGACTCTTCTTGTGTAGACTCGTCTCGTGTAGACCCTATGCCTCTGGCTACACCCATATCACTCGTCTCGTGTAGACTCTAGGCCCCGGCTACACACTCGGCATGCTGACACTGCATGCTCACACTACCCCCGCCTCTGGGTTACACAGAGTCCCGGTCCTCGTAGGACAGCGGGACTAGGTACCGCAGGGCCCTGGCTCTTCCTCCCGTCTTCAGTCTTCGCTGGTTACACTCTCCCCGTGCGCCTGTGCGCATCCCCTTATATAGTCGTTCCTCCCGGGAGACGGAGCGGATGCGGACCTCGATGCGAGCATCGCTTGTTAGTGAACCAATCACAACGCGCTATCTCTACGATCCTTTTTCCCCAACGCGTGTTTTCACTCACCAACCAATCACGCCGCGCTGCCACTCGATCACTCCCACACCAGCACGTCACCGGCACCCAGCCAATCAACACCACACAACCCACGATCCCGCGCTGACCCCTGATCCCTCACCGTCAGCGCGCGTCACCACCCACACACCCAATCACAACGCGCTGGCACCTGATCGCTACCCCAGCTCGTATCACCACTACACATGTAAAAAATCCCCGTGCCGAATAAACAATTATTACGCCATCCATTCACGACTTCACATACACGTGCGTGCTGGTGAATTTGTAATGAGGGTTTACGCGGCTGAATGAAGGACACAATGCAGCTGTTAATTAATTGCTTTCTATGAACAAAGGCACCGCACCGGGGTACGATTGAACGCTACATCGCGAATCAAGTAGATTTTCTCCAGATAAGCCAATACGAGCAGAGCTTGAGGCGATGGTGCGACTGATCTGCCGTTGATAACACATTCCTGCAGAGGGAGCTGGTAGGAACGTTGGGTTGCTCGGTCAATGGCCAAGGTCAACGGCGGCGTGGTGTATTCCGCAAATATGCGCGACTGTGAGGGCGGACACAATCTGGCGTGAGTAGGTTAAACGTTGAGTTTTATAAGGGCACCACGGGGTGACCAGCCCCTCCCCCACCCAGCCCCACCCTCCCCACCCTCCCCTCTCCACCCAGCCCCATCCTCTCCACCCAGCCCCACCCTCCCCACCCAGCCCCACCCTCCCCACCCTCCCCTCTCCACCCAGCCCCACCCCTCCCATGCACGACGGACACAATAATCCCCTGTGGGCTGGTGTAACCAGGAGGCTCCAACCAATATAACTTCCCCATCTATTGGACAGGGATAGACATCCCACTGCAACATTAACGCCAAAAGAGCCCCTTAGAACTCACTAGTCCCTCATTGTTGCGATGGGAGGTCTGATTCGTAACGTTCTGGACGTCTGTGAAACTCGAGCTTTATAGCTCATCGGATTACTCCAGTATGAATAAATATTCTGATTAAGAGATGAAATACAGAAGAGCGTGAATTACAAAGTGTGTCAACAAGACAAATAAATTTGCTCCAAGTCTAAGTGGAACGCTTACATGTGTAGTGGTGATACGCGCTGGGTGTATACGTCGTGTGCCAGCGCGTATGTACGGGTGTGTGTGTGGTGACGCGCGCTGACGGGGAGGAGCAGGCGTCAGTGCGCGGGTGGGGGTAGGGCTGCTGATTGGCTGTGTGCCGGTGACGCGCTGAGAGGGAGTGATCGGGTGGCAGCGCGGTGTGATTGGTCGGGGAGTGGAAACACGCGCTGGGCGGAAACGGATCGTAGAGATAGCGCGTGGTGATTGGGTAACTGAGGAGCGGTGCCGACGTTGAGGTCCGCATCCGCTCCGTCTCCCGGGAAGAAGAGATATATAAGGTGATGCACAGAGGAGTAGGGGGCAGAAGTGGAACCATCTAAGAATGAAGACGAAGGTGCAGAGATAGAGCCCGGAGAGGAGAGTAATGGAGAGTAGAAGAGAGTAAGGTATAGGTGTGTAGCCAGAGAGAGAGAAAGGTCTACACGAGCTGAGCGATGTATAGTGTGTAGCCAGAGAGAGAGAAAGGTCTACACGAGCCGAGTATGCATACGGTGTAGCCAGAGAGAGAGAAAGGTCTACCCGAGCCGAGTATGCATACGGTGTAGCCAGAGAGAGATGCAAAGTCTACACGAGGCGAGTGGAGAGTGTAGCAGAGGCGCAGAGTCTACACGAGACGAGAGAAGAGTGTAGCCGAGGCGCGGAGTCTACACGAGGCACAGAGAGCCAGCAGCACAGAATCTAAGAGAGTCAAGAGAAGCGTAGGGCGGAGAGAAGAGGTCACGAGTTGTACCGTTGTATGGTGACCGCATTGTGAAGAAGAGAGGCCACGCGTTGTATCGTTACAAGTCAAGATTTAATAAAAGAAGTGTGTTCCCGTCAAGGAGTTTCCTGCCGTCATTTTCCAATACTTCATCTGGCGTCAGAAGTGAAACGGGCTTCCAAGCATGGAGACAAGGAAGACCCGTAGGACCCACGGGATTGACCGCGAGGAAAACCTGGACGACTCGGGGCCGCTGGTGGCGGGGGGTGAGGAGGAGGACTTGCCCACGCTACAGGATCCATCGACGGCGCCGGCCGAGCGACCGGGGACCGACGCCGGGCTTCGTGAGGCGCACTCCCGACTGGCGGAGCTGCTGCTCGCCGCCGCGTCCATCTTGGCAGAGATCAGCTCGTCGGGAGGAGCGGGGACGGTGGGGGACATTTTACAAGGTCGCCCCGCAGATTCCCGCCAAAACGAATGGGGGATTCCCGCCATTGCGCCTGGGCCTACTTTTGGCGGGAACGGCGAGCGCCACGTGGTGGTGGGTTCCCAAGCGCGCGCATCGACGTCATCAGCGCGCGAGGGGGTCCGCCATTTTACGTCTGCTGCTGGAGCCGCCATCTTACACACCGACGGAGAGGCGGAGAGGAACCACGAGGCGGATGACTTCATTTTTCAGCAGCGTCTGCCCACGTTGTCAGCCTTCAAGGCGGAAGGCGGAGACTGGGGCCAATTTCAGCGAAGGTTTTTGGCGCATCAAGAGATGTCAGCGTGGTCCGATGCTACGGCGCTGCGGGCGTTGCCCGCCATGCTGGACGACGATGCGCTCGCGGCCTTCAGGGCTGCACGGAAGTCGGACCGCTCCACGCTGAAGGATGCGCTGGGTTTGTTGGCCAGGGTCTACGGACCTCCCTCGGCGTGCCGCCATCATTTCTACGCAAGACGGAAAGCGGCCACGGAGACCGCGCTGGCCTATCGCACGGCGTTGCTGGCTCTTGCTGATGCTGCGTTCCCTCGGATGGACGAGGAGGGCCAAGACGTGATGGTTTTGGAGCAGCTGCTTAAGTTGGCGCAGGACCTGGGGGTCCCTATCAACACAGCTGACGAGATTGATATTTCTTCTTTGAGAGTCGCCACGAGTATTCAAGCGCACGAAGCCCTACAACGGAAACAAGGCGTTGGTTGCAACGCTGCTGTCGTCGCAGCCCCGGGTTCGGTGGTCACCGAACCCCAAGTCGTCAGCCCACGAGAGGAGGCGTTCGCCACGGGACGACCAGGGGACTGGAGGCCGGGGGCCCGGTCGCCTCTGCGATCGGGCCGAAAGTCGGAGCAACCAAGATCTACTCCGACCCTCGTCACGTGCTATAACTGCGGCCTCCGGGGCCACGTGGCGTCCGGGTGCCGCGCTCCGCGGCAGCGCGCCATGGGAGCTCGGCTGGACGACGACCGAGAGCCCAAGTCATCTCTACAATCCCCGGCAAGTCGCGGCACCTCACACGCTCGGCCTGTTTATTCGGCACACATGGGACGCCGCGTTGCGGCGGAGGAGGGCCGGTTAAGGTTCGGGGATTCGGTTCGGCGAGGGGGGTTCGGCCGGGACCAGGGAGACATTGAATGGGCGGAATTGGGGCATAGAATTGTGGCTGCTTCGGCGGGTTCGTCCGTTGTTACGGGATCTATTGATGGGGTTGAGATTAGGGTGTTAGTGGACACGGGGGCATCGGCAACTATTATATCGGACCTCATTTATAATATTCTTCCAGTCCAATGTCGTCCGCTGCTTCCAGTGGATGTGCCATTTTACGCCGCTAATGGGGGATCGTTGGGCATTATCGGTCAGGTTAGGGCGTCCATTTGCATTGGAGATATCAAATTGTCGGGACCCGTTTTCGTTTCGTCTTCTTTGGCAGTTCCGTGTCTTTTGGGCACTGATTTTTTTGCTAAAATGCCTATTACAATTCTTATCGATCAACGATGCATTGAACTGCCATCGGGTCGCCGGATTTCATTTTTGACGGGCCCTACTGACATTCGGACGGCGTGCGCTACGATACAAGCGGTGGCGACGCAGACCGTGCAACAAGTGCCCCCGGGTTCACAGATGTTGATTCCCCTCCGGTTGCGGAAACCATGGGTGAGGGAGGCTTCGGGACAAAGTATGCTTTTGGGTCCTTCTAACAAGGCTGTCGGGGGTCTTGATTTATCGGTGGCTCACACTTTGGTGCGGGCTGACAGGGATCCGTTTGTGATGGTTTTGAACGCGGGGTCGCGACCAGCTGTCATTCCGCAGGGCACCGTGCTGGCTCACGCGGCGCGGGTCCCTGTGGATGATGGGTTGGTTGCGCAGGTGGGCTCGAGCCCCGCGCGGAACGTTGAGCCAAGGGAAGACCTTGAGTGGGTCCATTCGCTATGCGCCGCCTCGGACGATTTGTCGACGGCGCAGTTGGGTGCGCTGCGCGAGTTGCTCATTGAATTCTCTGATGTATTCAGTAAACATAAGTATGACATTGGGTGCACGGATTTGTTGCACCATCACATTGAAACGGGCGATGCGGCGCCGGTCAAGCTAAATCCCTTCCGACTGAGTCCCGTGGAGAAGGAACATGTTCAGTCGGCTGTTAACGAAATGCTAGAAGCCGATATTATTTCGCCCTCCTCTAGCCCGTGGGGAGCGCCTATTGTGCTGGTTAAGAAGCAGGACGGGTCCCTGCGATTCTGCGTTGATTTCCGTCGCCTGAATAAGATCTCTGTGGCTGACGCGTATCCGCTCCCCAGGATGGATGAGTCCCTCGATGCATTGTCTGGTGCGCGATATTTTTCGACTCTTGATTTGTTATCGGGGTTTTGGCAGTTGCCGCTCGACGAAGAGTCGAAACCTAAGACAGCATTTCGGACTCCAGGGGGGCTGTTCCAGTTTAACCGGTTACCCATGGGACTTCACTCCTCTCCAGCGACGTTTCAGCGACTTATGGAGCTGGTTTTGTCGGGCTTGCAGTGGGATACATGCTTGATTTATATGGACGATGTCATTGTTTTCAGTAAAACGTTTGAAGAACACCTCCAGCGATTGAGAGGGGTGTTCTTGCGAATGCGATCGGCTAAGTTGAAATTTAAACCGGCCAAATGTCACCTCCTTCGTAGGTCGGTTAGATACTTGGGTCACATTGTCGATTCTTCGGGGATCTCCACCGATCCCGCGAAGACGGATTGTGTCGGTTCGTGGCCGACACCTACGTCCGTTTCCGACGTGCGTAGTTTCATCAGGTTTGCTTCTTATTATCGGCGGTTCGTTGAGCACTTCGCCACTATTGCAAAACCCTTGCACGCTCTAACGGCGAAGGGAGTGAAGTTCAAATGGGGACCGGAGGAGGAGGCCGCGTTTCGCTCCCTCCGGGACGCCTTGGTGGGTGCCCCACCCTTGTGTTATCCCGATTTTGCCAGTCCCTTTTTGCTGGACACGGATGCTAGCAACACGGGCATTGGGGGGGTGCTATCCCAAGTCGTTGGGGGTGTCGAAAGAGTTGTCGCCTACGGTAGTAGGGTGTTGTCTCCGGCGGAGCAGCGCTACTGCGTCACCCGTCGCGAGCTGCTTGCCATTGTCTTTTTTGTGCAGCAGTTTAGGCCATATCTCTATGGTCGTCACTTTACGGTCCGAACGGACCACGCGGCGCTACAGTATTCATTGAGGGTCGCCCAGCCCTCGGGCCAGTTGTCGCGTTGGTTGGAAGTCCTCCAGGACTATCAGTTTACGACTACGTACCGTAAGGGGTTGCGACACACAAATGCCGATTGCTTGTCGCGGTTGTTGCCTTGTGATGAATGCGCGTGTTTGTCGGGATCGGCGCGCTGTAAACCGACGCTTGCGGGGGAGATGGGGGCACTGGCTGCGACAGCGGGCGCACCGATCGTGGATGATTCCACTGCCTCTCAGGGTCGGGACTCGCTGCTCTCGTTGTCGCTCAGCGAATGGGGCCGCCTCCAGATGGCGGACAGCTCGCTGCTAGCATTGCGCCGCAAGGTTGGGGGTCCCGAGGGGGACCAGGAGCGTACCGGCTCCTATGTACTTGAGCAGGGCATGTTATTGAGATGGGACAGTTTGTCCCGGCGGAACGCACTCGTGGTGCCTTCCGCTGTGAGAGGGAGGGTTGTCTTGGCGGCACACGAACGCCTCTTGCACTTGGGAGTTAACAAGACGCTTGCCCTGCTTCAGCGTGACTATTACTGGCCGGGAATGGGAAGTGATGTGGTAAATATTCTGAAGGGGTGCGTTGAGTGCGCCAGGCGTAAACCACCGCCCGTGGCAGCTAATCCACCGCTGCAATCTATTCAGGTCTCGCGTACCAACGAGCTCGTTGCACTCGATATTTTGGGGCCCTTCCCAGTCACGCCGAGAGGGAATAAATATTTGTTAGTGGGGGTCGAATACTTTACCCGATGGCCTATGGCGTGGCCTCTCGCTAACCAGTCGGCAGCGGCTGTGACGGATGCCTTCGTCCAGGGCTATGTCCTGGACAAGGGGGCTCCCGAATGCCTGCTGACCGACCAAGGTAAAAATTTTTCGAGTAAATTGTTGCAAGAGGTGTGCGATCTGTTGGGTACCAAGAAGGTGCGCACCTCCCCGTACCACCCGCAGACAGACGGGATGGTGGAGAGACTCCACAAAACTTTGACTTCCATGCTGTGCCAGCAGGTGTGCGAGGCACATGTAGATTGGGACCTGCAGGTCCCGGGAGTCCTTGCCGCGTATAGGATGGCCCCCCATGCAGCTACGGGGTTTTCCCCATTCTATTTGATGTACGGTCGGGAAGCTGACCCGCCAATGGAAACGCAACTTGGCCTGTCCGCTCCACGAACTAATTCTAATTTGGCAGAACATATTAAGTTTAATATTCACAAGCTGACAGAGGCGAGGGAGGCCGCACGGCTTAATTCGCGGGCTCGCCAAATTGCTAATGAACGGTTGCGGGCACGGAAGGTGTCCATGCACGAATGGAAACCAGGTGACAGGGCCTGGCTGCATTGCCCTCAGGCACCCTTGGCTACGTCGCCTAAATTGTTGAGACCGTGGAGGGGACCCGTGGAGGTCGTGCGCGTTGCACGGCCCCAGTGCGTTCAGATAAAGTGGGGAAAGCGCCGTTGGTACGTTCACCCCTCCCGACTGAAACCGTTCTCGCCTCCATATGGCCTCCCCTTGTGTCGTGATGGCCGGGCGTGTGACGTGACCTGCGACCCAGAGGGGGAAATGTCTCTGCCTGATCCACACGTATTTTCGCCTGATCTGCTCCCAGGTGTCTCGGAACTGACAGCTGCCGATCACCGGCGGCCGGATCTCCGCGGCGGGGCCGGCCCTTTCAGGCCCGTTCCGCGCCGTCTGGAGCAGCCGGAACCGCCGGACGGTCGTCAGTGTCCCGCCCCATACGACGGACCAGCCAGACGGACTCGCGCCAGGTCGTGCTACTTTGCATGACCTGCCTCGTGAGGAGTCGGGGCAGTTGGAGCGCCTCGTCACTGCGTGTAGTCGCAGGGACGTGGGGCGCGTTCGTTTTTTGGAATTTGCTTGTATCGTGTTATTGTTGACTTTTCGTGTTCATTGTCAATCTGTACATAGTTATTCTTGTTGTTGTTGTTGTTATGTTACGGGGCACACTGGGGGGGTTACGGGTTTTTTTTGTTGGTTGTCGTCTTATCGTTGCGGTTGGTTGTTGTTAGCAGCCGGGCCGGCTGCGAGCTATGTGGGAGGGGGTGATGTAGTGGTGATACGCGCTGGGTGTATACGTCGTGTGCCAGCGCGTATGTACGGGTGTGTGTGTGGTGACGCGCGCTGACGGGGAGGAGCAGGCGTCAGTGCGCGGGTGGGGGTAGTGCTGCTGATTGGCTGTGTGCCGGTGACGCGCTGAGAGGGAGTGATCGGGTGGCAGCGCGGTGTGATTGGTCGGGGAGTGGAAACACGCGCTGGGCGGAAACGGATCGTAGAGATAGCGCGTGGTGATTGGGTAACTGAGGAGCGGTGCCGACGTTGAGGTCCGCATCCGCTCCGTCTCCCGGGAAGAAGAGATATATAAGGTGATGCACAGAGGAGTAGGGGGCAGAAGTGGAACCATCTAAGAATGAAGACGAAGGTGCAGAGATAGAGCCCGGAGAGGAGAGTAATGGAGAGTAGAAGAGAGTAAGGTATAGGTGTGTAGCCAGAGAGAGAGAAAGGTCTACACGAGCTGAGCGATGTATAGTGTGTAGCCAGAGAGAGAGAAAGGTCTACACGAGCTGAGCGATGTATAGTGTGTAGCCAGAGAGAGAGAAAGGTCTACACGAGCCGAGTATGCATACGGTGTAGCCAGAGAGAGAGAAAGGTCTACCCGAGCCGAGTATGCATACGGTGTAGCCAGAGAGAGATGCAAAGTCTACACGAGGCGAGTGGAGAGTGTAGCAGAGGCGCAGAGTCTACACGAGACGAGAGAAGAGTGTAGCCGAGGCGCGGAGTCTACACGAGGCACAGAGAGCCAGCAGCACAGAATCTAAGAGAGTCAAGAGAAGCGTAGGGTGGAGAGAAGAGGTCACGAGTTGTACCGTTGTATGGTGACCGCATTGTGAAGAAGAGAGGCCACGCGTTGTATCGTTACAAGTCAAAATTTAATAAAAAGAAGTGTGTTCCCGTCAAGGAGTTTCCTGCCGTCATTTTCCAATACTTCACATGTACGATCACGCAAAGCATAGGGGAAAACCCCCACGTGCGTTAAATAATTCAAAGTGAGAGTGACAGTTAATTTGTTATACAGTTGAAAGGTCTTTGTTATTTCAAACTCAATATCTGTTTGTCTGTTTAACACGTTGGCTTTCTTGACCAATATCATCGATAATAGAGGTTTTTGGGTTAAATCACGTAAATATATAAATGTGTCGTTAAAACCCGCCGCCACCTAACACAGCCAACTAGTAAGGCTTGTCACGTAAACAGAACATGCCAATTCGTCACTAGTACAGCACACCGGTGTTTTGGAGAGCCAAGCCACAACATTTACAATCTAAGTACGACGTTTCGCCAGTAATTACAACTAGCTTCATCAGGCGACAGCCATATTTGTGGAGAAGTCTTACTGTTTCGTTCCTTATATATAGTGGAGTTGATGTGTTGACCACGCTTCTGCGCTCTTGCACAATGTGGGGTGGGGGGGATTACTGAGGCAACGTACATTTTGCATGTGCATTATGCGAGCCCATTGAACTTGTCTTTCCTGTCTATTGTGTTGATAAAAATAGCCCTACCAAAGGTAATCCATATTGTACTAGTGATGAATTGGCATGTTCTGTTTGCGTGACAACCCTTACTAGTTGGCTGTGTCGGGTGGTGGCAGGTTTTAACGACACATTTACTTATTTACGTGATCTAACCCAAAAACCATGTGGATGGGTATAGTGAGGTGCAGTGCCCCACCCATCTCTACCCCCCTCTCTCCCCCTATCTCTATCCCCCCTTTCTCTCCCCCCTATCTCTACCGTCTTCCTCCCCCCATTGTCCAACACACTTGGACTGCGCCCTCGCCTTCAGCTCCACTTCTATCTTTACCCCACCCCCCTCTCTCTCCCCCTGTCTCTGCCCCCTCCCTCCCCCCATTGTCTAACGCACTCGCTTTACTTGCACTGCTTGTACTTCTGGTGCTTTGCTCCTACATTGGCGCTGGCTGCCCCGCCCATGCTGTTGACGCCGCACAGCTTTGCTCACTCTGAACGCCCGTATAAGCAGTTGCATTTGGTGGCTTGCCCCCTCTTTTCTCTCCGCCTGATGAAGATCGCTTGTGTTGCAATCGAAACGTCGTGGGTTTTTTGCTGTTTTTTTTCTATCTACGTGACTTTATCGAAAGAACCAAGAATGTGAATTCCTGCAGTCACGAACGTTTTAAGTAAAAAAAAATATCCTCATGCCTCGATGGGATTCTCGCCATTTTATTTGATGTATGGGAGGGAGCCCGAACCTCCAGTTCAGGTTCAGTTGGGATTGCGCCCTCCTCGGAAGGGGTGGGTAGTGCCGAACCCCATGGCACAAACGCTTGAGCAGCTGCGCTTGGCCCGTGAGGCCGCTAGGAGCAACTCGACCCACAGGCAGGCCGGGAACGAGCGGCTGCGGGGACAGGGAGGGCCGGGGTGCCTTGGAAAGAAGGGGACATGGTGTGGTTGCATTGCCCTCAAGTGCCCGTAGGCACATCCCCAAAACTGAACCATCCATGGCAAGGACTAGTCAAGGTCATTGAGGTCCGGCGGCCACAGTGTGTGCATATTCGGTTGGGCCAGTGGCGCTGGTTCATGCATCCATCGCAGTTAAAGAGATACGTCTTGTCCGGTCCTGTAGCTTCATCTCCACGTCCTTTGCGGCCAATGTCTGATGTGTCCGGCGCTCCGACTGCCACACCTGAGGAAACGGGATGTGAGGAGGATTGTTCTATACCGCCTACAGGACCGGAGAGCCTAATGGCCTCAGACGTTGCGATGAGGACTCCTACAGCCGACCAATCATCACGCCCGAGCGGAACCATCTCTACCAGCGGGGACAGTCGTCCCGCACACACTCGTTCTCTACGCATCACTTTTCGTTAATTAGGATGGTTTGTTCTCGCCATCACATTTCCTTCGTTCTTGTTATTGTTCTTTGTTCTTCTACGGTCACTGCTTACGGTTACGTTAGTCATGGGTCATGTTTGTACATATTGACAGCCGGGATGGCTGCATTTTTATTCGTGGGGGGGGGGGGATGTAGAGGAGTGAAATACGCGGTGCGCACAGTTAGCTGAGGGCAACTGAAGGCAAACGGGTGCACGTGCGCAAACGTTACGTTTGCACGGACAAACTGCCAGCAGTTAAGGGGCACAATAGGTGCAAACGGGGTCGACCGGTTGTGCACGTCAAGACCGGAGGTGTTGCCAGGGAGACGGAGATAAGGGTTGATTGATGGGCAAACAGGCGCCAGCCTGGCTGGGCTTAGAGACACATGAGAGGTCTCGGATAATTGGCAGCGGGTGTGTGCGTGAGCAGAGCGGGGAGTTGTTGCCGGGGACAAGAGTGAATACATCTCTCCACTGCCGCTCCAGCCGTTAACGGAACCTCAACCCTCACACGTCGCCAGGTGGGTGTTGGCTGATCCCCCCGCCCGGGACAGACGAGTGAGCGGGTCTGAGGGAGCGTCGGTGAGGGCAGCGGTGGAGGTGTAGAGTTGCTGTGTGCGAAGCCGCTGAGTGCGAAGCTGTTGTATGCGGAGTCGCTGTGTGTGAAGACGCTGTGTACGGAGTCGCTGTGTGTGAAGACCCTGTGTACGGAGTCTCTGTGTGCGAAGACGCTGTGTGTGAAGACGCTGTGTGCGGAGCCGCTGTGTGCGAAGACGCTGTGTGCAGACTTGCTGTGTGCGAAGATACTGTGTGCGAAGACGCTGTGTGCAGAGTCACTGTGTGTGGAGTCGCTGTGTGTGGAGTCGCTGAGAGCAGAGCTGCCGAGGGCAGGATAAGTGAGGTGTAACGTAGATACGAGTGGGAAGAAGTTAGATCTAAGTGACTGTACAGATAGTTCTAGGAGTGCCTACAACTGGGGCAAGAATAGGTCAATAAAGTGTAAGCAGGTGACTTGTTACAACGTGTCAGTCTGAGTGATTTTGAAAACACAACACGTTTATTGATGCATTTGAGTTCACTTGGACGTGTTGCACGGATAATTCCGTTTTGCCAGTTGCCCAGCTATTTTAAAAGAGCGATCCGTGGCGCATGAGCACATCAATGGCCATGATGATCATGTTAAGTTTCATAAATATATTCAACGTAGTCCTGTATATATTAATATAACCGCCACCCATATATATCCTGCACCACCAGCTTTTAAAACGTTCACATTTTGACTGCTAATGTCACAATGTAAAGTGAATGAGTTTGTGAAATTAAATGTGACAGTGGCTGCTACGTCACAGAATCCGTTTCTTTCACATCATTTGATTCGACCTTCTCAAAGCTGGCCTGGGCAAAATGGTTCGCAAGTTGGACTTGGAATCTGTGCTCGTGCTGGATCCAGCCACATTTGCCAATGCGATTTGTAACGTAGGTTCTTATCCGTGTGTAATAAACGACTGGACCACGATGTCTGTCCCAGTGTCCTTTATTATTCGGTTCGTGCTGTACACCCACACGGCTGTCTTTACTCTGTAGCTTCTCCACGGTGCTGACTCCAATGTCGGCCCGATCCACAACAGCAGCTCCGCTGCTGTTTCTCTCACACAGCCCCCCTTGGCTGTACTCTCTGCTGCTCTTCTCCCTCCGCAGCTCTCACAGCTTCTTGCTCTCTCTCTCTCTCTCTCCGCAGCTCCTCCTGGCAGCCACACTGCTGCCTCTAACAAGCAGCCCCCTCTCTCTCTCTCTCTCCGCAGCTCCTCCTGGCAGCCACACCGCTGCCTCTAACACGCAGCCCTCCTGGCTGTCTCCTCCCCAGCTGCACACCACTCCGCAGCTTCCTCTTATCTTCGGGGTTGGCTCCCGATCGCCGTCGGCGCCCCCCCTCTCCACACTTGCCCGCGTGGCCTCACTCTTTTCCGCTCACACCCCGACTACCTTCCCCTTCCGGTTTACCCGCTTAAAGCCCCGAACCTTACCCCCACGTCACATGACTCCACCCCCCGTGACGTCACCTCCGGAAGGTCGCTTACGCCCGCATTACACCACCCTCCCCCGTAGAAAAATCCCAGCCGACCTCGGCTGACCAATAGCAAATCGTAATGCGGCGAACCGAGCTTCCCCCCCTAAAGGACACTAAGCATATAATGTAACAGCAAGAACAACAACAACGCAATCAACATCAACGATCGTACAAAAGCATGCAATAAATACAACTGTAAGAAAAAAATAACAAGACAGCAACAATCAACGAAACGTAAGCGATTTGGAACGTGTGCGGGTCGCCGGCCCGTCCCGGACGGTCGGCGGCCCACTCGCAGAACGGGAACGCGATGAAAGTCGAGGAACGACAGGGGGTAATCCCCCTGTCGCAGCTGGAAGTCCACCGCCGTCCCGTGTCTCTAAAGAGTTAGTCTTGGGCTTGTCCTGTGACCGTGCCCGCAGCTGGGTCGGAAGGGCTGCAGGGCTCGAAGGTCCCGCAGACCTGGCAGGCGTCCTCCGAGCAGGGCCCCTCGTCCCCCGCAATGTCACGGCCGGCCTGTCTGGAACAGGTACGACAGGCGCTCTAGCGAGATCAATGGACGCAGGCAGGGGAGAGTCAGCAGCAACAGACCCCGGCAAGGCAATATTGGGGGATGACGCATCATGTAAGGGAGCAACATATGGTTTCAAGCGCGACGTATGCACAACCCAGCGACGAGACCCAATCTGGACGCGTGCTGTCTGTGGGTTGGGAACCGCAATGAGGCGTACGGGACCATGCCAGGGTTTGTGCAATTTCGGCGAGGTCCCCGGACGTACCTGTGGACAATGAAGCCAGGCTAGGTCCCCAACCTTCCAAGGGCACTCCCCCTCAGACCGTCGCGCATATCGCTCGTTCCGGGCCTGGGCTTTGGCCGTAGCCACGCGGGCATTCTCCCGCGCCTCCGTGACTCGGCGAACCGTGTCCTGGATGTATTCAGGAAGTGGTTTCCGAGGTCCCTTCACCCCAGTTCCCAATTGCACATCCACCGGCGGCACGTTTTCCCGACCATACATAAGGTAAAACGGCGAATATCCTGTAGCCGCATGAGGCGTCATCCTGTACGCCGAAAGCACCCCGGGGATGTGCAGATCCCAATCTGATTGTTGTTCACTCACGGTATGGCAAAGCATGGCAGACAATGTCCTGTTCAGCCGTTCAACCATACCATCCGTCTGCGGATGGTATGGGGATGTCCGTACTTTCTTAGTCCCAAGGCCCGCGCACACTTCCGCCAATAATTTAGAAGAGAAATTCCTGCCCTGGTCCGTGAGGAGTCTCTCAGGCGCCCCCTTATCCATAATATACCCAAACAAAAAGGCGTCGGTAATGGCCGCGGCCGACTGATCGGGCAACGGCCAGGCCATCGGCCAACGGGAGAGGTACTCAACCCCTACCAGCAAATATTTATTACCCCTCGCCGATGGTGGAAAAGGTCCCAATATGTCCAGTGCCACCAATTCATTGACTCGAGACACCTGAATCGACTGGAGAGGCGGCACGTAAGGATGTTTCGGCGGCTTACGTTGTGCACACGCAGGGCACGCGCGCACGTGCCCTACGACATCTGTCGCCATGCCGTGCCAAAAATAATGACGTTGCAACGTCAACAAGGTCTTCTGCACCCCTAAATGTAAGAGAGTGTCACAATGGAGGGTTCTAATCAACTCGAACCGCAAGGACGTTGGTACCACCAGGCGCCAACGTTCCTGGAACCCCTCCCGCCACATAAGCAGACCATCTCGGAGAGCGGTTTGCGGCCCCACAGCCGTACTCGGACTCCCATTGTCCTTAGCAGACCGCTTCCGCAAGGACACCAATGACTCATCCATCATCTGTTCCCGGATCCAGACAGACCGCGGCAGATTCAAAACCCCGTCAGCCGGTCCCGGTTCCATCGGAGTGTCCGACTTCTCGACGGCCAGCGTGAGCGGCTGAGGGGGGTTTGGAATCGGCGAACACCTATGCGTCCCCGACTCACATTTACAAGGGCCGCGCCGCGGTAATCTGGAAAGTGCGTCAGCGTTCGCATGGCGCACACCCTTCCGATGTTGAATTTGGAAGGAAAATTCCTGTAGCGTGTCCAACCAACGTGCCAACTGTCCGGATGGCTGGTCAATTTTAAGGGCATATTGCAAGGCCGCATGATCCGTACGCACAATAAAAGAACGACCGTAGAGGTATGGTCGAAATTGCCGTAGGAAAAAAACAACCGCCAATAGTTCTCTGCGAGTGACACAGTAGCGGGTTTCCGCAGGAGACAAGACTCGGCTACCATACGCCACGACACGCTCTACACCCCCTTTAGACTGTGATAACACCGCCCCAATACCTGTGTCACTCGCGTCCGTATCAAGAATGAATGGGTGATCGAAATCGGGATAATCCAATGTTGGGGCCGTGGCCAATAGATCACGCAGACTCCGAAAGGCCGCCTCCTCCGGCTGTCCCCAAACAAACTTCCGTCCTTTACCCGTAAGGAGATGCAAGGGCCTCGCAATCGTCGCAAAACCCGGCACGAATCTTCGGTAATACGAGGCAAATCCCAAAAACCGCCGAACATCCCCCACGGTGGCCGGAGTCGGCCAATCCCGGACGCACGCCGTCTTTTCCGGATCCGTGGACACTCCCTCAGCGCTCACAATGTGCCCCAAATAGCGGACGGACCGTTGCAGTAGGTGACATTTCTTTGGTTTGAATTTCAATTTGGCAGAACGCATCCTCGTAAACACTGTCTCCAGCCGCGTCAAATGTTCATCGAATGTGCGGCTGAAGACAATGATATCGTCCAAATATATAAGACATGTCTCCCACTGCAACCCCGTCAAAACGAGCTCCATCAATCTTTGAAATGTAGCAGGGGCCGCATTCAATCCCATCGGGAGACAGTTGAATTGAAATAACCCCTGAGGCGTACGGAATGCGGTTTTCTCCCGTGAGGACTCGTCAAGGGGAAGCTGCCAAAATCCCGAAGAGAGGTCCAGTGTGGAAAAGAACTTAGCCCCCGACAATGCGTCGAGGGAGTCATCCATACGCGGCAGAGGGTACGCATCTGCCACCGATATCTTATTCAATTTGCGGAAATCAACACAAAATCGCAATTTGCCATCCTTCTTCTTAACCAAGACGACTGGAGCGCCCCATGGGCTGTTAGATGGCGATATAATGTCCGCAGCCAACATGTCTTCCACTGCCCCCCGTACGTGTTCTCGCTCCGCAGGACTCATCCGATGCGAATTTAATCGAATAGGGGCAGCATCGCCCGTCTCAATGTGATGGTAAAGCAAGGAAGTGCGGCCCAAATCCAAATCATCGGAGCTGAACACATCGGAATATGTCAACAACAATTTACGCAGCGCACCACGTTGCTCCATGGACAGGGAAGAATTTTCGTCACATAATTGAGCAACCCAACGATCATCCGAACTCCTTGGCTCGGAAACCCCAGCAACAACTCCCCGGCTATGTGGACAATCATGGGTCGCAAACGCCGTAGTGGCATGTGCCACAACCGTACCGGCCGGGACACGGACGTTTTCTCCCCCCGCATTAAGCACCTGTAAAAACGGTAATTGATCCGGCCGGACGATGGTCTGTGCCCCCACTAACGCCAACCCGGTTGTTATCGTGGCGGACGGTGACAACAAGACCCCTACTGCTCCTAGCCGATCAGGCAGGGGCTTCCGATACCGCAAGGGTATAAGCATCTGTGTACCAGGTGGAATGTCCACAGATGCGACGGACAGCGCCTGCACTTGTACGGCCGAAGCAGGTCGCCCCCAGGGCGACGGCAGAAACGAGATTTGACGGCCCCCCGGCAGTTCAATACAATTCTCATTGATTTTGATCAAAATGGGCATCTTAGCCAAAAAATCGGTGCCTAACAAACAAGGAACCGCCAAAGATCTCGATATCAACACAACACCCGAGGCCGACACATCCCCAATAGATATCTTAGCATCCACCTGACCCACGATGCCCATGCTACCCCCGTTCGCAGCGACGCACGACCCATAAACCGGACGCACAGCCCCCGACGGAATGCCCAACAGATGGAAAATGACATCCGATATAATAGTCGCAGACGCCCCCGAGTCGACCAAAATGCGCACGTCCACACCTTGTATGGACCCCGGTACAGTGGACGAACCCGTAGCGGCCGCGACAACTCTCCGTGCCAATTTGCGCCACTGCGTAACTGAATGACAAGGCCCCGTCGATGGCCTTTCTTTAACAACAACAATAGGATCGCGCAACACAGGTGGTGGGTGAGGTGGAAAGCCTTGCCGAGTGTCTGGTGCGTGCCGACATGCCTGTTTCGGAGGATCTTTAGCCGACTTGACCGGTGCCGAGGCCTCCTGCTGCGGCGGAGCCGGGAAGCGGGCCCAGCAGTCTCTGGCGTAGTGGCCCCTACGCCCGCAGCGGAAACATTCGGCCTCGTTGCGCCGAAGCGCAGGCCTCGCCTCCTGACGGCCCCGTTCTGGTAGCACCGCGCGCGGTCTCGGCCCGCCGCGTCCCGTCCATGGAGCGGAGGCGGCCATCAGTTGTTGAGGGCCCCGGTCATCCGGAACATAGACGGCCTGCGCAGGGTTCCACCCCAGCGCATCCCCTTCTTTGACGGGCCCCCCCGTCCACGCCGTCACTTGTTTCCAGCGACGGAGGTTGAATTGCGCATCGAGACACTTAGCAGCCATCCGGGAAGTTAGCTTCTCATGCCCACACACAGGCATGGGGATCCCTAGATCCCGAGACAGCTCCAACATCTTCCCTAATATGAGAGGCTCAAGCAGGTCCTGTGGCGTCTCAGGATAAGCTGCCATGGCCAGCTCCAGCACCGCACCCCTGAACGCCACGGGCGACTCCTCTGGTGCTCGTTGTCGTTGAGCGAATCGCCGATGCGCATCATCTGGTGGCTCATAAGCATCGGCCATTTCTTGAAAAACACCACATAAAGTTGCCTTCTTATCGGTCGCTATGGAACGGAAGAATCGGACAGATTCGTCGTCCAGAAGAGTCGGCAACACCTCCAAAGCCTCCGCATCGGTCCATCTTGCTGTGCGTACCGCCGCCAAGAAGCGGCAGGCGAACGCGCTCCAGTCCCCACCGACGGAAAATTCTTTAACTGTTGTAAGGTGGCGACTCCGACTCCTCTTCCCGCCGTCTTCCAATGGTGGTGGTTGTGATGGCAAATTCAAAATGGCGTCGGCCCGCGGCGTGGCCAAGATGGCGGTTTGGCGCCACGGAGCGCGCAAAATGGCGGCCTCTTGCCGCGTGGGCAATGGCGGCGGCAGGACAGGCAACGTGGCGGCCCGCGGAGCACCACTTGCATCATCCATCGTCCCTGGCGCGACGAGATGGCATAGATGCGCCAGGACGTCCTGAAGTGCCTCCAGTTGTACCGCCATCGCTTGCCATCGTTGATCCGCGTCTGATGATGTCGACGGACCCGCCACCGCGCCAACATCCTCCACACCCGTTCCCGTGGTCGCCTCAGCCTGGCTCTCCTCCTCCACCCCAACAGGATCCGTGGTTGGAGGGAGTTCGTCGTCGTCGGACGAAGAAGCCGATGCAGGCGCCGGATTAACTTTCTTCCTCACTTGTTTCGACATGCCGTTGCACTTCCGACACCAGTGTAATAAACGACTGGACCACGATGTCTGTCCCAGTGTCCTTTATTATTCGGTTCGTGCTGTACACCCACACGGCTGTCTTTACTCTGTAGCTTCTCCACGATGCTGACTCCAATGTCGGCCCGATCCACAACAGCAGCTCCGCTGCTGTTTCTCTCACACAGCCCCCCTTGGCTGTACTCTCTGCTGCTCTTCTCCCTCCGCAGCTCTCACAGCTTCTTGCTCTCTCTCTCTCTCTCCGCAGCTCCTCCTGGCAGCCACACTGCTGCCTCTAACAAGCAGCCCCCTCTCTCTCTCTCTCTCCGCAGCTCCTCCTGGCAGCCACACCGCTGCCTCTAACACGCAGCCCTCCTGGCTGTCTCCTCCCCAGCTGCACACCACTCCGCAGCTTCCTCTTATCTTCGGGGTTGGCTCCCGATCGCCGTCGGCGCCCCCCCTCTCCACACTTGCCCGCGTGGCCTCACTCTTTTCCGCTCACACCCCGACTACCTTCCCCTTCCGGTTTACCCGCTTAAAGCCCCGAACCTTACCCCCACGTCACATGACTCCACCCCCCGTGACGTCACCTCCGGAAGGTCGCTTACGCCCGCATTACACGTGTATCGATAGTTCAATTTTAATGTGCAATTTAATTGAGGGACTGTGTTGTCTTGGTGTGGTTTGGGACTGTTTTTGTTGCTGTTTTGCTGCCTTTCCCAAGCTGTGTTGACAAATATGCAGGAATTTATAAACTTCTGCAATTTATACTTCTGTACTGTAGTTATACTTATTCGTAGCGACTATTTTGCACTCCTCTCTTGCTGAACCCGTGCCCCTACTGGATATCTGCGACAAAGAGCTTAGAAGCTCATCGGATTCCTCCTCCAATCAAAATACTAATTCTGGGGCCATCCATTTAGCACGTGAGCATGGAGGGAGGAAGGGGGGGGTTAACCCAAATGCGTACGCTTGCGTATGGGGGGTCTACTGACAATGTACGAACGCATAGGAAACGAGGAGGGGGGGGGGTGAAGCCTCGATAATAATTTGTCTACATTGGCCTTCAAATGAGTTAGATAGTCCGGCGGTGGACTATCTGTTTGCTTAAACACGTTAATATTATGTATCCTTGATCGTTTCTGCATGATTAAATATCGGTCGTTCTATATGATTTGGGGGATGCGGGTGCGTCAAGCATACGTACGCAGGTTGTGGGGTATGTGTAAAAAGTACGTGTGCGTACAGGGAGGGGGGAGGGGTCAAGTTTTGACAGATTTTTGCGTACCTACTCAATGGATGGCCCCTCTGATTCTGCAATCCAGAGGGTCGCCAGTTCGAGTCCGTCCTCCGGCGCGACAGTGGAAACAACGCGGCAATGTTGATCAAAGATTGACCCGTGCAGCTATGGCGCACCTGTGGGTGTAAACGAGGGTCAGAGGGCTTACAATGCTCCTATGGCCCGTCTGACGATGGTAACCCAACGCGTAACCGGAGTGGCGTTCTTGTTGTTGCTCTTGAGGCGCGTGGGCCCTTGACTTTATGGACTCTGATCAGAAGATACTTCTTCCCCCGTGTGTACTGTGGGCTTGACCCCACTACTCTTGCCCCGTGTGGGCTTGATCCCACTCTTCTCCCTTGTTCACTGTGGGCTTGATCCGACTTTTGCCCCGTGTTCACTGTGGGCTGGACCCCATGGTTCACGCGCACGCTCAATCCCACCGTGGGTCGTTTCTATCCCCGAGGGGTTTGCAATGTTCTTCCCCGCTCACTTCCCAGCCCCGGCATTTTGTCGTACTCGTTGTTGGAGCTTGCACTTCTCCACTCCCCCTACCCCACACCCCCACCCTCTCTATCTCTCCTCCCTGGCTCCTCTCCCCCCCCTTTCTTACCTATATGGCCTCTTGTTACAAGCAGCCCCCTTTTGCCGACTTCAGCAATTGTTTCTTGCTGTGGTTGTCCCACCTAATGACGGGCACTTGTGTTGCGCCCGAAACGTCGTGATTTTGTTTATTATATTTTATACCTACGTGACTTTACCGAAAGAACCAAAGAGTATGGTTCTTTAATGTATCGCATATTTGACTATTGTAAACTCATATATTTATTTGTTATATGTACCCTGCAGTTTGTTAATATTTCTTGAAACTTGATCATTGGTGTAATGAGCACCTGTTTAAATCTTGACTCAAAGCTTTCGAGACTGCCGGAATTCATATGCTTTGGGTCTTTCGGTAAAGTCACGTAGATAGGTTCAAAGAAAATAACAAAAGACTACAATTTTTATTTTCTTTGAACCTATCTACGTGACTTTACCGAAAGACCCAAAGAATATGAGCACGTGTCTACCAAGGATATTTATATTATGCGATAATCTATCAGACTAAACCATATAGCAGCAACCAGCTGCAAACGCAAGGTTGTCGTAGTCAATAGAATGATCCATATTTGTTTTTGGGTGAGGCCACGTCATAGTGATTAATAACAAGCATTCCAACTTTCACGTGCTCTAGCACAAAAATTAATATTGATCAAAATTGCAACTGTTGCTTATTCATGAAAACGTTTTTTTAATATATATAATCATGGTCATTCAAGTGAGCGGTGGCGCTTGGTTGACTCACTATAGCTACCAGAGTTCGATGCCGGGACACGGATGACATCAGTTGGTAAGTTAATATCTGAACCAGTTCCCGGACCATCCCCCTTCTTTACCAACGCCGACGCACCAGAGTGGTGAAGTATGGTCAAATATGGCCAAACAACCATCCATGATTAAGAAATAGCTGAAAATTAAGGACTGGTTGTCTTAGGATATATCTGCGAAATTAATTAGGCGTACTGTACGTTACACATTACAAATACGCTAGAGTCAAAGACAAAGATCCCCCTATAGCCTTAGAATACTTTTGGCAAGTGTTGTTAGTGAGGGGGTATGTGGCCAGCACCACGCCCGGCCGCCTTTGTCTCCCGAGTGATGATGTTTATATATCGCACCAGGTAGTCATTTGAGGCTGTGTCGACCTAGGGGAGTCCCATGACCGATTCAGATTGTCACTGATGGTGGTCGTGCGCGGGAATCGAACCCGGGTAACCAGCAAGACTTTGTGTTTGCAGATATAATGCCCTTCACATTATTGCTTCTTTCGGTAAAGTCACGTGACTTTACCGAAACAACCAAGAATATGAATCCCTGCAGTCACGAAAGCTTTAAATCGAAATGTAATGCCCTTCAAGTAAGCTTATATTGAGTAAAAAGCAAAGATTCGCCTTTGATGATATACTGTATCGATAGACTGTAGGGGCAAGTGCTGCGAGTGAGCACCTATTCGACGCTTAAGTTGCACACAATGTGGTGGTGGTGGTGTGGATAGAACCACTCGGCCTCATTTGTCCTACCAAGTTCTGCTATTAACTGCACCGCGGCAGGAGCAGTCTGGGATGCCAGGAATCGAAGCAGAGTCGCCAGGACGCTAGAGCGTAGCACGTGGATCAATTAGTCAAAGATCCCCCGCATAAATTGTAACAGGCTGTAGGGGGCAAGTGCTTTTAGCGAGCACCTATGAAGGCCGGAACGGTACACAAGGGGGTGGGTGACCAGCAACACGCCCTACCGCCCTTGTCTCCCTAGCGGTGATGTGTACACATAAATACCAGTAACTCGTGTAAACCATTGGAACCTCATTTGCAAGTAAAAAAAAATGATAATTGATTTTTTACCCTTCTATCTGGCAACAAAACTGACACCTTTTTTTACAAGGAGTCATGTTTGCATAGACCACAATACCTGCAGTCATAATGCAAACCAAAAACATAACTCTGATAATGTATGCACTATCCTTGAAGTTGTGATTGGTCCACACCCGAGACAGCTTTCCTTAGAGCCTAGTCCAGGGGTCGGCAACCAAAATAACAAGAAGAGCCATTTCTTTCCAATTCGGTACAAAATTCAGTATTTCAAGAGCCGCAATGCATCTATGTACATACTGTACATACGTACATATCGTCAAGAAGCAGCCCGTAAAGAGCCGCATGCGGCTCCGGAGCCGTAGGTTGCCGACCCCTGGCCTAGTCTCACAGGCTCTAAGGAAAGCTGTGAGACTAGGCTCTAAGGAAAGCTGTCTCGGGTGTGGACCAATCAACTTCAAGGACAGTGCATACATTATCAGAGTTATGTTTTTTGTTTGCATTATGACTGCAGGTATTGCGGTCTATGCAAACATGACTCATTGTAAAAAAGGTGTCAGTTTTGTTGCCAGATAAAAGGGTAAAAAAAAACAATTATCAACTCGTATAAAGTTAAGTCGACCTAGGGGAGGCCCAGGACCGGTTCAGATATTTGTCACCGATGTTGGTCGTGAACAGGGTTCGTAGCGCATTAAGCTACCCACTACACTACCGCGCCCCCACAGACACACATAAAGCCGTCCCAATGTGTCCGATCACATTCAGAAAACCAAAAGAATAATTTCATTCAAAATGTGCCATTTATTCACGAACGTTGTGTGTTTGTGTTTATATAACGCGATTTTCTCTAAAAATCTTTGGTCCGCAGTAGCACGGAATACAGACACGGTGAAGTAATACAAGGGGCATAGCCACTGCTGGTCTTGATGCTCACGAGATGACAACGCCACGACACATCCGACCTCCAGCGCGCCGCGTCACAACAGCACCATACGATACACGGACAACTTCACAAACACACACGCACACACGCGGGGTGGACACGTTCATACAAGCACGGCCAATCAACACTTATATATATACCAATCGATATTTGAGATGCCGGACAAATTCTCTCGTGCGAAGGGATTCGACTTCGATTCATCACCATCATAATTATCATCGCCGTTATTATTCTTATTATATACAACCGGTACAATCGCTCTCAAAAATTCGCAAGACTACATTAATTCTTGCCGTTGGTTGGTGTCGTTGAATAATATAAGTTCATTTTAAAAAGTACACGCAGCGAGTCTTGCAAATGCGCCAAGGATCCAGCAGGTGATTAGTCGTCGTCATCACCCCCGTTGGCATCATAACCATCACCGTCAATGCCAAGACAGGGCCCGTCGGTGGAATCTTATTCTTCGGCTGCGGAATAGCTCGGTGCCTCCGAGTCCATTAGCGCTCCTTGTACCAATTAAATTAGCGCTTCCAGAGACAAGGCTTCCCGCTCTCGCTTAACACACGCTGCCCCCCCCCCCCACCCGGCCTGAGACAAGGGCCCCCACCCCTATTCACCTTCCCCAACCCTCGTTAACCCCCCCCATCACCCCCCCCCCCCCCCCCCGTTCCCCATCGCCGCGTCTTGCAGCCCCCTAATGGCTCTCATAATATCCGTCGTGTCATGCTGCTGCCAAGCGCAGCCGCCGTGCGCCTCCATTCATCGGTGGCCGGGCTGGCTCTCACAACTCAACCCCACTCACTCCGCGTTCCCGCGGCGGGTCCCGTGGCGAGATTGTTTTAAGGTGTCCGTCCTCTCTATCTCCTCTCTCTCTCTCTCTCGACCATCTCGGTCGCTCGCTCGCTCGCCAGCTCAGTCGCTCATCTCGTCACGGTCTCCTTCTCCCGCGTGCGACGTGGTGGAGTGGTTGTAGAGGCCCTGCGCGAGCAGCTGCAGCGCCAGTTCGTTGCGCACTCCGTTCGCCTTCTTGAGCTTGGCGCGCTTGTTCTGGAACCAGATCTTCACCTGCGCCTCGCTCAGCTGCAGGTCCCTCGCCAGCGCCTGGCGCCGCGCCTCGCTCAGGTAGCGCGATGCCTGGAATTCGGCCTTGAGGCGCGACAGCTGCTCCGGTGTGAAGGCGGTGCGCGGCCGCTTGGGCTCGCAGCCGCCACCCTCGGCCCGCTTCTTCGCCTTGCGGATCCGCGGGCCTGCGGGATGGGAACACAAAGGGGTGGTGAGTGGGTGGGGGGTGAGGAGGAGCCGGGTCACTTTCGCTGACACACACGCACGGTCTATTGTGTGTGTATATGTGTGTTGCACTTCTTCCGCACCGTACGTAGCCAATCGTGATGATCGAAGGTGCGGAATCCACGCGGCGAATTCACTGCTGGATGATAATGCTGCACCAGCCCACGGCATGTCGCTCTCACGGTGGGGATTTGTTTGGTTGTTATATTTCAAGCTCACGGGCCACAACTCCCGAAGCGCATTCGCACAAAGCGTGGCGGATGAAAATTTTAAACAACATCGCCAGTGCGCCACCGCCACTGTGGTCACTACCCAGACTAGAACCATAGAAAACACAGAAGGACTCAATGTCAGATTCACAAATACGAAGGAGGCAGAATAATCACAACAGCGATTGCATAGCTACGCTACTACTGACGCAATCATCTGGGCTCAACCACCTCGATGTAAAATTATAGCTGTTGCTCTTACATCAGCCATATGCAGAGGAAGCAGACGCCACCACGCTGTGTCAGTGCGGGGTTGGTGATGGCTAGGGGATGGGATGAAAGACCCAGGAGTAGTTCACATCTTCTACATCAACATCGGCTGGAACTGAACTCGGGTAGCCGAGTTCATAACCCAGTGCGCGCTAACCACCACTTGTCATAGATAGAGGGGAATACTAAACTCTCGCGGCTCAGAGACTGGAGAATCGCGGATGCGCTTTGTGTGCGCCCCGCGCTTTAAGGGGACGAATTGGAAGCCCCGCTGTTAAATGGGGGTTGAGGGGGGGGGATTAAAGTCACGCAGGAAAATATCGCTGCAGAATTCTCATTCACGGAAGTGGCCAAGTTTCGCAATTGCAGTGGCGTTTGTGTCAAAATAAAAGTCGTAACAATCGGTCAGATTATCATGGATAAGTAAAAAACATTGTTGTTATTAATTTTAATCACAGTATTGTAACCGTATTATTAGTTTTCATGTAAATATGATTATAATTCGCGATCTGGCTGGATTATGGGTGATACATAATAAAGACATACACATGGTAAATAATATAAAGAATAAACATGGGAGAAATAAACTACAACAATCTAAGTAACATTTTAGTCCATGGCTTTTAAATAGGCATGTCGGACCAATGTTCTCAAGCTGAACGTGTTTACTCGCTGAACGTTTTTGGATCGTGCCGTTTCCACTTTCAGAGGCTCAGCAGCAGCGCGTGGCCTGTTAAAAACTAAACTATTAACAATTTTTCTTTATTTCACCAGATAAGGCCCACTGAGCTACATAGCTCTTTTTCAGAAGCAACCTGGTCACAAATAATAGCTCAACGAAGTGAATTTTCATCATGTGGAAATTTATAGCAGCCAAATACTCTAAATGCGTGTTGATTTTAAATGAAGGGAAATAAACGAAAGACCCTGAGAAAAATCCGCGCGAGCACTGAGAGAGAGAGAACACGCAAACTCCAAATATACAGCAGGCGTCAGGGTCTGGATCGAAAACACGACCTCCTGCATACCAGGCGAGGTAGTTAATATCTCGCCACCGCGGCGAGATGTTAATTCTATTTATTCTGCTGAAAACCATTGCCCCAAAATGCCCATACAGAGGGGGAACAGGTCTGAACGTATATTGCGATTTGAGATCTGATAGTCAAAACAGACTCTTTCCTGTTCATCAATTATTCATAATCAGGGTCAGGTTCCCCCCCCCGTTATGACACTCGAGTAACGTGAGCTCTATACGTATTAATATAACGTCGGATCAGCGAGGTCGATGTTTTTCACAACTTTGGTGTGCAAACAATGAAGACAATTGCCGTTGTTTTAGGTGCTGCGCTTTCGTTTCATGGCACAGGCAGGACGAGCCAGAATGTTTCAGTTTTGCACATTCGTATTCTTGGGTCTTTCGGTAAAGTCGCGTAGATAGGTTCAAAGAAAATAACAAAAATAACCAAAAAGTACGACGTTTCGATCGCAACACAAGCGGTCGTTTTCAGGAAAAGGGGGGTTAGCTTCCAAGGCAAACTGTTTATAAGGGTTTGAAATGGGCGTAGCCCAAATGTCAGCAGCCAATGATAATGTAAGTGGTGGGCAGCCAACCCGACGGTGGTTGGTTTTCCACCAATCAAAGGGCTGCCAGGTGAAAATTAGCATGTTGAAGAGAAATTAGCAAGTTAATGTCAGAATGCGGTGCCGCAACCAAGGGGTCGGCGCGCGAAGTGACTGTGAAAGCGCAAGTTTGAAATGGGAGTAAAGCACAACTAACATCGGCAGGTAGGATGGGAACATCATAGCCAATTATTATTTCAACTGGTTGATATCGTCCTTCCAATGATTGCTCAGTTTGTACCCATCTTCTCGGTTGAAATTGTGTCCGTGTCTAAAAAATGGATGGCTTCATTAACTAATCTTTTTTGATAGCCAGTGGGCTTGCAAAGTACCTTTGTCTAAGATAAATCCATTTTGTGTGAACCCACCGCATTAAAACAATGATCAGCCACGGCCGAGGTATTGGTCCTACCGTGTTTCAGATCTGCCTTATGTTCACAAACACGGTCCGAGACATGTCTCTTAGTTTCCCCAATGTAACTACTGCCGCAGACACAGCTTAGTTCGTAGACGCCGGGGTATTGCATGTCAGGGATCACATCCTTCAGAGATGGGATCAGATCACGAATTTTATGTACTGTGTTAAATGGAACCTAGATCTTGTGTTTGGCCATGTTTTTGGAAATCTTTTTAGTGACCCCTGCTATGGATGGCAAGGTGATGGTTTTGAATGGGTCCTCAGATGGTTCTTTCCCAACGGTTGGGGTGATAGCTTTACGGATAGCGTAGTCTGAATATCCATTCATCTTGAGAGCTTGGTGTACGTGTTCCAGTTCACTGGTTTGGTGATGACGGTGATAAATACTTCGAGCTCTATGGTGTCGAGTTTTGATGAGGGAAAACCAGCCACCGTCGGGTTGGCTGTCCACAACTTACATTATTTTTTAGTTTTTCTTAGTTTTTGTTATTTGAACCTATCGATGTGACTTTAACGAAATCGAAATTTAACGAAAGACCCAAGAATATGAATTCCTGCAGTCACGAAAGCTTCAATTCAAGATTTTCACAGTCCGTTGTGCGGACAACCTCGGAGCCACAGTGGCACAGCACTGCGCAGCTACTTGGGGTGGCCCTGACGGTGCAACGCATTAACCGATACCCAATGTCCGCCTTCCTCCTCGAAGTAGAACCGGCGGCTGGTCCTCTCTATCCCGTGCCCCCCCCCCCACCCCGCAGTTGCACCGTCCTGCACACTCGAGAGCAACGCCACTTTCGTAAACCACGTCCTCGCTTCTTTCATCTCTGCGACGGAGTACGATGCTGCATAACAGGCCGCATTACCCGAAACGTCAGGCCACTCGCTTTGCACTGCTCTTCTATTTATGGCAGCGTTCGTTCACTGTACTAGAACACCGTGTTTTGTCATGTTGAGTGGGAGGTCAGGAAATACAGGAGCGTGTTCATATCGTAAACAAACGTCCGACATGGTAATTTATGTATACTGTACATACTTTACCTGTCCATGCCAAGTACACGTGTGCCTACGTGTGCATAGATAGAAGCACTACGATTTTAATATGTCAGTGAGTGTATGTATCCTCGTATCGACTTGGGTCGTGTTATATACCCCTGCGCATTAGAACCCTGATTGAGATAAGAGTGATTGATTTCAATCATACATACGCTTATAAATCGTGTTATTATTAATTGTATAATTGTCCGTTCAAGTTTGACAAAAGTTTGCAATTTATGAATGTAGTTGGAGATTGCACGTATAGCAAATACTACACATTATTATAACACACGTGTAGTTTACAGGCCTGTACCTATCCACTGCTGTATGCAGACCTCCCATGCCATAACGGCTATGGGGGGGAGGGGGGGGTGGGAAAGAGGTTGACAATATTTCACCACTCTGCTGGTTACGGCACGTTGATGAACGCGGAGTGGACCAGAACCCGGTTCAGATATCACTCGCCACTGATGCTAGCCGTGGCCAAGGGGCGGTGCGCCAACCACTACGCCACCACTCACTCTCTCATCGCTTCATACAGTGCGAGTGATGAAACAGGATTTTGTCAAATAAATCATCTTACCTCACAGTGTTACGTGCCAAGTGTCTCCCTGCTTCGAAAACAAAATTGTGGTGAAGCCTCCTTTCCGTTCAGGACTCTCAGCCATCGGTGGTAGAAATTCAACATTCCTGCGGTTGAGGCTAGCCTCTATATACGACGACTACGGTTGACCTCCTGCAACATGGAACTCGCTTATCAACCACGGACTAATTGATGGGCTGTGCTGGCCACCAAGCCAGAATTGAAGTCACAAACCTTCCGCGTGCGAGAGACTTCTGCAGCACCCAACCTGCCGTGGATTGCGACATCTGTGAAAAAGAGCTTCATAGCTCATCGGATTCCTCCTCCAGTCTAAATCAAGATGATGATTCTGAGTGGGAGATCGCTAGAGATAACCTGCAGGTAGCATTCGAGTGAGATGCACATGTCCTTCATTTCAAAATACACCTGGGAGATAAAGTGTGTTACAAAATACGGGAGGACATATACAAATTTGGAAATCAAAACAATTATTGTAACGCCAAAATAAAAAAAAGTACAAACTCATAACGCAAATAAACACGTACAGGCAAACGTTTTACAAAATGGTTGTCAATGAGACAATTAAATATAATTAATGCTACAATTACAGAACCAAACTTGATTTGAAGCTTTCGTGACTGCAGGAATTACTCCTTTGGTTCTTTCGGTAAAGTCACGTAGAAAGAAAAGAAAAGAAATAATAGAATACGACGTTTCGATTGCAACACAAGCAACCGTCATCAAGTAGAAGTACATTTGAAAGAGAGACAACACAGACACCCAGAGGCACACAACATAGACACACTCTGTTTACAAAACCAGTTATACGTCAATTGCCGTACGTGTATGCATGTATACACGTGTATGTCTAAATGTGGAGGGCGGCCGTGTAGTGGTTAGCACACTACGCTACAAACTTAGAAAGTCGAGTTCGCTTCCCGCTCCTGTTCAACATCGGTATCGAATGTCTGAACCGGTCCTGGGCATCCCCTAGGTTCCCTCAGCCTTAAATGAGTAACTGGTGTGAATGTGTAAACATCGCCGCTAGGGAGACAAAGGCGTTCGGACATGGTGCTGGCCACCCACCCCTTCGTGTGCCGTACCAGCCTTCATTAGGTGCTCGCTAACAAACACTTGCCCCAACAGTATTTCAATGCTATGCGGGGGAGCGTTGTTTTTTTATGTATGTGTGTAGGCTACGAGTATTAGATGAGATCATTATGAATAAAGTCTCAATGGCACCACAATGACCGGCGGCAGGTTCCATGGCAATGCAGCTGGTTGGTTGAACTGACGAGACACGAGGGAAATACAACTGTCGAATTAAAATGCATGGCGTTATCCAACTTGGAAAGTCGAGAGATTACCATATATTCCTGTGACCATTGCTTCATATCCAAGGCGAAAGACTTTTTTTTTCCATCCTGGGACCGAATTCTGAGTGTATACACGTGCAAAATTGTGCTTTATCTGCACACTCAGTATTGGTGATGGAAATGCCAACATTTCTATGCCGGGGCGAGACGACCCAAGAGAAGACGACCACCATCGTTGGTCTTGCTCCACGCGCCTGCTGTGTTGTCCCCGTGATATCCCTCAGGTCTCTCTTGCTAAAGGAGACGTCGGTTTTGGAGGTAGGATAGGTGGTATAGCAAGCATCGCAATACACGAATGAGTGACAGCACGCGGCGAACTGCCCGCGTTCAATGCGCGCGCGCGCTCGCACATCGAACGCAGAAGTGACCCGCGCGTTCCCCGCGCTGCTCCAGCACAAGGCCGAGACCGACTCTCGCTATTGACATTGATCTTAGCGTGCGAAGTAAATAAATAATACTATCGACAATGATGCTTGTACTAAGGATACGTTTCGGACAACTGTCATTGCTCTGTGTGCACTGTTCTGATTAAGGACAATGTGCTCCATTTTTATTACGGAGGAGCGGTGGCGCAGTGGTTAGCGCACTTCGCTCCGAAGCTGGCGACCTAAGTTCGATTTCCTGGCCGAGGACGAATATCATCAGGGGGCGAGTGATGTCTGAACACGTCCTGCTATTCGCCCCATCTTCAGCCACCCTGCATTGACCAGCGTGGTGAAGTATAGTCACCCCCCCCCTCCCCCACATGACGACCGCCCGCACGGCACGTGGCGAAGGCAATTACGCCGCGGTGAAATGACAAAGCGCCGTGAATTATTAATTCGTTAATAACGACTGTGGAAGACCTACGTCTCGCTTTGCCTGTGGGCCTTTAACACACGGACACACGTCGATGTGCAAAGACCCCCCCCCCATAGTCTTTAAACAGACTGTTGGGGCAAGTGCCGTTTGTTATGGAGTAGCAACCCAATAAGGCCGGCACAGCACGCGAAGGGGGAGGGGGGGGCAGCGAGCACTAAGCGCGAGCCGCCTCCGTCTCCTCCAGCGGCGACGATTTACGCACCGCGCCAGGTGCTGGAGGCCGAGATGACCTCGGGGGAAGAAGCCCAGTGACCGGTTCAGATAACCCGGTCGCACTGCTGCTCGCCGTGAGTGGGGGATCGAACTCGGGTGGCTAACGGCAGCACTAAAATACGTCGATTGGTGCAAAGCAAAAGACAAAGCTCCCCCGGTATAGTATTTAACAGACTGTTGGGGCAAGTGCTGTTAGCGAGCACCTATGAAGGCCGGCACGGCACACGAGTGGGTGGGCCAGCACCACGCCTGAGCCGCTTTCGTCTCCCCAGTGACAATGGTTACACACCGCGCCAGGTACTGATTGAGGCCGAGTTGACCTAGGGGAGGCAAATAACCGGTTCAGATAACCGGTCACTGGTGTTGGCCGTGAGCGGGAATCGAACTCGGGTCGCCGGGTTCGTCGCGCAGCGCGCTAACCACTACACTACCGCTCCCCACGTGTGTATGTATGTCAACCGTAGAGACAATTGCAGTTAGCAAGCGCCTATTAAGGCCGACACGGCCCATGAGCGGGTGGTGATGTGACCTGCAACCACGCTCAGCCGCTTTTGGTGTCTTCTCCCAGTGGCCAGCGTGTCTTATTAATACGCGTTGTTTGGAAATAAATATTCTTAAGTGAACGCTCTTAACTGCTTACTTTGACCGGTCGTATGAAAAACCACGTGGGGTCAAATTCTCGCATGCATGTCAATGCATTCCCCACATCCCTTTCTACACAAGTAGCCATTGCCTGTGTAGCAAGCCTGTGCCTGCGCAAGTTGTGATGAAGATGAAACGGATCAGTGACATTTTTCGTAGAGTGGAGTGAAAATGATCGAAGTTTTGCCCTTCTTTCGTGTAGGCATCCCGATGAAATTATTTTCCATAAGTCACTGGACCACAAGGCAGCAGAGAGACGCCATTACACGTGTGTGTGTGTGAGCGAGCGCCGAAAGTGGAGTGGACGCTCGCCCAGAGCGGTTACAGCCGACGCTGCTCAGAGCACTCGAGCACGCAGTGCACATGGGGGGGTGGGGGGGGCGACGATCTTCTGGAACTGCTCGACGGTGGCATTTAGCCAACGGTGGAAATTCCACATTCTCGTGGTGGTGAGACGGGCGATCTCCGCACAGGACAGGTGGACGAACGCGGTGTTGACTTTCTACCAAAAGGTTGGTGGAGGTCCGCCTGTGTTATCGATCATGGGAGAGACGACAGGCCGAATTTACTTACACCCCCCCTCCCCTCCTTCCACGGCGACGTGACCGGGAGTTAAACTCGCAGGCTTTTTAGCGCGAGGCATGGGGCTGTAACGGCGGCGGCACCGGTGATCGAGCGTAATGAACGAATTCCATCTGCTCCAGAAGCAGCTGTAGCCCGCAAGCCCGTCTGCCCACCGCGCTTCGAACTGAGACTAATGACACCGCGACAGGGCGAAACGCCCCATCTCGCGATATTGACGTCAGCACTCCTCACTCACTCAGGGACCTATTTATTGGACACGCATGCACCACCATTGAGCGCGGTGGGACAATATGCGTATTGAGACCAAAATCAATTCAATGTGTATTTGTATGTATGTCGAAATTCTTTCGCACCGTACGTAGCCAACCGTGGTAAATCTGGAGGTGCCGGTGAAGGACGACGAGTTTTAGATGAAAATCTCCTTCAGCCAGTTACCCAGCTAGGTTTGCAAGGGAGACCCGTGGTGCATCAGCAACAGAATCAGAACAGCGACATCACTGCGATCCGTATGGAGGAAGAGGCAACATCGGAACTAAGATCGCGTCGGAGGACTCCAAGTTGAATTGTAATCGGCCACCTGCATTACCGAAGTTACGGTCTGTAGTTGATTAAACGACTGCTAATTGTGATCAGAGTAGTTCACCAATATTCGATCAAACTACTTTCTAATCCCGTTACCGTGTTGGTCATTCAAACCCCGAAATATCGATTCGCGTGGTGGGTCTTTAAAACAAAACAGCAGTGCGCCGTTTAAGAGTCGAGGTTTTACCTTTTTCCACGCAAAGAGAGAGGAGGCATCCTCACCGAGTCTCAAGATATATCCTGCAGGAGGGTCGTCTCGAGGTGTTTGGCAGGTTTCTATAACGGGTGGGTTGACGCGTGCGTGCGCGCGCGGTATGAAGCCAGAGAACCCCCCCCCCCTGCGTCGTCGTCTCTGCACCACCGGTCGCGTATCCGAAATAAAAAAATAAAAATCACACGAGCAGAGAGGATTTGCAGCGAATTCGCGCGGGCACCGAGTTTCACGCGATTTCTTATACCAACAGACTGTTTCTGGGGCTATCTATGATGCAATGGGTTTATATATATAATGAACATATATGCCATAGGTATATATATATATGTCACTCCTTCACCGTGTGCGACTGTATGGCAACCGATTACAATGCATATTAGAAATATAACATCACCAACTTTGCGTTCATGTTCATGTCAATAAAATACATGTTTCCATGTTTACAGAGTTTACATTTAGACGGGTGCATTAACACGGCTAAAGTTTACCACATTATCGAGCAGTTCATCTATGGAACTATTTTTTTACTATTTGTTTTATTGTACCAGATGAAGGCCACTGAACTATGTAGCTCTTTTTCAGAAGTTACAGCTCAACGAAGTGGCTTTATCGCATGGGCATTTATAGCAGCCAAATGCGCTAAACGCATATTTCTAAATGGAGGGAAACCCCGTATGACCCGAGGAAAAATCCACGCGACCACGTGGAGAGAAATACGCAAACTCCAAATAAACAGGCGTCAAGGTCGAAGTTCGAACCCACGAGCTCCTGCATACCAGGCGAGATAGTTAACATTGCACCACCCCAGCACCCCTCGAGTTACTTTTCCACCGCGCCTCCTGCCCGTGGCCTATGTTCCGCCAGTCCGCATTAGCACAACGGACAGTCACTTGTCGATCCACTGCTGGATGAATGCGTCAACCCCCTACGAAGTGTCCATCGGTCGTGGTGATTTTTTCCCTCCACTATGCTCCGCCACGCTCTTCTAAGGTCGGGTTGGTGAGAAAGGATAGATGCCCAAGCAATACCGGTTTGGATGTCACTCGCCGCTGATGCGAGCCGTCAAATGCAGGAATCGACTTCATTATAGTAGCCCGGTTGAGTGCTAACCACTGCGCCACCGCTCCAATCTCTCCCCCTAACTCGCCCCTCCCTCCCCCCATCCCAATGCCACGAACCAGTCTCCGAATGAAATGAGTGGTGGCTTTCATAAATGCAAATTGTATGATTTGCAATTTCCCACTATTTATAAATGTAACCGAATTTCACATGAATTGCCAATGATAATCTAAGTAAAACTCTAAATGCATTTTCTATTTCGGGAATAGTAACTGGATGCAATACAGCACAAGTTCGGTCATTACCACGCGTGTTTTTTTGTGTTTAATGAGTTAATGTGTGTGCGTGTGTTTGTGTGTGCGTTTACTCTTGCGGGGAGTGGTGGGGCGGTGGTTAGCGCTGCGCTACAAACCCGGCGAACTGAGTGGTAATGGCCACCCACCTCCACGTGTGCCGTGCCGGCCTTCATTTAGGTGCTCGCCAACAGCACTTGAACCAACAGTTTGGTAAGTCTATACGGGGGATCTTTGTATGTCTTACTCTCAGCTAGCGCCGTGAGTGGTGATCACGACCTCATGGCGTGGGCCCCGCGTGTTCACCAGAAGCGACGATGGTCGCGACCTCTTCACAACAAACACCATTGTCACGTCACAACGGCGTGTGCTGTTGTTTGTGCGCATCTCAGGACGAACGCCGATAGACCAATTAGAAAAAATAACCCATAAGTATCATAACAATATTAATAACTATATTATTAAAGCATAGAAACCAGTGTTTTTGAAATATATTTGGTTTTTTTCCGTTTTTTTCCGTTGACCCCAATAATTATGTAGACTATGTCAATCAGTCTTTCCCCCCATTCTAAGATCGATTGTGCTCCTCTGCCGCCACCGTAATCAGCAGCTCGAGTCCGTTGACTCCCTGCCACTTACTCTTCAAGTCCAGGTTCAAGACCTCCCTACCCTCTGCTCCTCTGCCTAAGACCGACCGCCGCTGTTTCTCTACAAAACCACACGTGTCATCCACTCTCCCTTTTAACAGCGTCTAGGAGGTGCAACGCACGAGGCCTGCAATTCTGTACGTTACACTGTCACGTTAGAGAGACCCCCTTACTTTTACCACTAGCCTCTCCAATATTTTAACAACCCTGGGTCTTCCTTGGCGCTCTGCAAGCCGGGCATGGCTCGCTGAGTCAGCCTTATTATGGAGAGGCAATGTGCGTTCGTTGTTTTTAGGCTTGTCGACTGAAAAATACATGTATGGATCTGAAATTGTTAACTTGTGGGCCTGAACGTAAGACATTTCAAAACGGGACCCTTTGTTATTTAAGAGGTTGCCGAGCACAGGGCCCGACAGGTTTAACAAACAAAAAAAAACTCAAAGGCCACCAACGAATAGGACTCTGAAAATTGTAAGAGACGAAAGATTATAGCGCGTTTTGTTTAATTGAAAAAGATAAATATCGAAACGAAGTCATGGTGAGTTCCTGCGGCCCTCAGTCAGTGGTTGAATAATCGACATCCCCACAAAGTAGTTGCACTGCTCACTGCGTCAGCTCCAAATGTATTTCAATGAATTAGGAGGCACAGCCAGAGGGTATCAATCATCTGATCACTATTGGACTCACCACAAAATAGTGCTGCTTACTTTATCGACCGCGGAGGGATGATATAGTGAACAGCCCCCCCCGACCCACCGTAATTTGAGCTCGCGAATTTCCGGGAGCGAGTCCAGCGCTCCGGGCACGACGTTCCGCGACTGGGAAAGCCAAAATTAGGGTTCACCAATCATCGGGCGCGTGCGGCGTGGAACGAGTTAATTTCTATGTGGGAGACGTCACGTGTGGTGGGGAGACGCGTGGACTCGAGTTCGGGAAACCAGTTTTCTACAAACACACACACACCCCTACGCACCCCCACTCACGCCCCACACACACACACACCATACTCACTTCACACACATACACCCCTACGCACCCCCACTCACGCCCCACACACACACCATACTCACTTCACACACACACCCCTACGCACCCCCACTCACGCCCCACACACACACATCCTACTCACGTCACACACACACACACTCCTACGCACCCCCACTCACGCCCCCCACACACACACCATACTCACTTCACACACACACACCCCTACGCACCCCCACTCACGCCCCACACACACACACCCCCACTCACGCCCCCACACACACACCCTACTCACGTCACACACACACCCCCCTACGCACCCCTACTCACGCCCCACACACACACACACCATACTCACTTCACACACACACACACCCCTACTCACGCCCCCCACACACACACACCATACTCACTTCACACACACACCCATACGCACCCACACTCACGCCCCACACACACACACCCTACTCACTTCACACACACACACACACACCCTATATACACCCCACTCACCTCACACCCACACACGCTAAGAGTTACACACCCCACAACATCCCACACCCTAAACACACCCAACACACACCCCTACGCACCCCCCCATCTCCTCACCCCACTCACACACACCCTACTCACTTCACACACACACGCACACGCGTGAGTACACGCACACACCATAGACACAGACGCAAGTACACAGATACCCGACACAAACAGCGTACACGCCTATGACCCTGCACGCATCGTACAAAAATACAGACATCAGGACACATACCGGACCTCAGACGTGGGTACATATACCGTGTACACACAGTGGGTGAGGGTCCGTACAGCGCGGGACATCAGAACGTGGTGAACACACATACGGGACCACTTACAGGAGATCCGAGCACACACGTTGTACACAAGGAGTCGCGTCCACAAAATATCGTTCAGTTTTCAACATGAAACGTGACCACGCCGAGCTTGTATCGTCGTGTTGCATTAAGGGCCCTATCGATGGGCTAATGTTGAAGAGGAGGATACGGCGATAATTGACAATATCGCCACTGATGCCTCAAACAATGATCGGCAATTGTACACGAGGCACTGCGTATATACACACACACGCATATACCGAAACGCTTGGCAATCCACGCACACATTAGACATGTACAATGCACATGCACGAGTAAATTAATACACATACGCAGATGTTAAACGTACACACAATGACGCACGTGTATATATATACACACATCTCACAAACATGTTCTCGACCTCTAGATATGCATAAGTATATATATATACACACGCACATGCTTGTAAGCGCGCACAGACAGTACGCATATCGGTATATATGTAATGCATACATCAACGCGCACATGCACATGGGACCGATATACTTAAGAACAGAAATACATAAAACAGTTACGTACATCCGTATCGTTGTAATGCAGCAATGCATACGCTCGACACACAGACAATTGTAATGTATACGTAAATTTATATACACCCGCATAGATCCCCCGTATATATATCCCTGAACACCGATTTGAAAAGGCAACTAAGGCCGACACGGCGATGCTGATGTTAACACACCGCACCAGAAACCCATTTTAGGCTGAGTCGATATAGGGGAGCGCCCAGAACCGGTTCGGATAATCGTCACCGATAGTTGGTCGATGAGTGGGAATCGAACTCGAAGTGGCCGGGTTCGTGCGCTAACCACTGCGCTACCACTGCCCACACAAAGCCACGCGCGCACAATGCGTGTCTAATTAAAACACATAAAATGCGTGAAACGGTCCGTTTGTTCGCACACCGGATCCATGCGTGTTGATGTGTTAACGCAACACGCATCTTGTGTAAGAGTACAGCAACCTCGACACACCGCATTGCCTCTGTTTACACACACACGCGTCATGTCTACGACCAGTGAGTGCATCCGCGGTTGGCGCACTGGGCTACAAAGCCGGCAACCTGAGTTCGACTCCACGCCACGGCTCATATTGGTGGCACGTGATACCAGATCCGACCCCGCCCTCCTTTCCCCCGTTCTTTATAAACTGCAGTGACCAGCGTGGTGAAGTATGTTTAAAAAAATCCCATAACTGACGTGACGGGGAAGAACCTTCATCCATTGGTGGATTGAGAATGGCTTCAAATATATATATATTTTTAAATGTTATATTCAAATAACGGTCCATACTGCGCACATATACACGCATTCAAGTCGCCATGGTGTAAAGATCGTACGCGCGTGACTTACACGCACTTTTTTTTTATATCGAGTGCAGCACTCAATAGCATCGCATTGAGTACGTCGGTGGCTGGGCCGTCACCACACCATCTACAGGACTCGCTGCACTCACGTAAACGCACAGGTCGCCCTTGCAAAAAGAAGCGACGTAGTTCCACACGTCTCAATAGGGGTTTACGTTGCTGCGCGCCCCTAAAGTTTAACTAACGGGAACTCTGATGTCGGACGGGACTTGGATCTCTTCTGCATCCCCAGAAGGAAGCTCAAGTCCATGGGCGATTCTCTGGGGCTTCGCTTCCGTGGCAGCACCCGGACTGTGGAACTCTCTGCCCAAGGCTGTCACGGAGTCCGGTTCAGTTGGATCTTTAAAGTTCATCTGCCTAAAAAAAATTACATTTCCCTTTCAGAATGCATTTTCTAATTTAACTCGGTGCAACTTCTCTCCCAACCTCACCCCCCCACCCCCCATAATCATGACGTGGAGCGCCTTGATAATTTATGAAAGACGCGATATATAAGCAATAAATTATCACGTCGTCTTCTGGTTAAATTAAACGATGATGCAGCAACAACAATTTGCAGGGTAAAGTGGGAAGTTGTTTCTATGAGACGAGCTGCTTCATGAGCGGACTGCGACTCGTCATCTCCAAAACCGGACAATAGATTCGTCCACGGGGCACATCGTGAAGTGCGTGGCGTGCCGATGGCCCGTTACGTCTCATTTGTTCACAGCCGTTACGGAAGAAAATATTCGGCTAAAACCACGCGCCCTTGAGAAGATGCTCAAGTGCTCGTGTCGGACGATCTCTGCTGGAGATAGCGATGGACGGTGCCGTGTATCCATACCGACCACGGATGCATGTACAGGAGATGAGTGCATTTCAAACGGAGTTCTACGGGATACACTATACAGCAGTGAATGCATGCAGACTATCGTGACCGATGCAAATTCTAAGGATGTTCTCGACAAGCTAGAAATATAGTCGAGTCTATGATTGCACCAATGCACAGCCAAAATCGAACTCCTTCGAATTTGGGTCCCCCCCCCCATCCCCAAAGCTCATCGTAGGGCAGTGTCAGCCTGCCGTGGAGTGTGACGCGAGAGGCCGTATAGAGCGTAAGGGCCTCGCTCGCGGTCGACACTCGTGCCGATGACGAGCATCGTCGTCGTCAGCCCGAGCGTTGCCGTGCTGAGAACATCTCGACTCAAAGGCCGCCAGTTCAAATCGCCATCGCGGCGGGGTCGACCCCCAGCCAATCATCAACACGGGGCCATTAAACACAAGTACCGCGTAATGGGAATCCAAGAGTGGTTACGTACTACGGATATAGGTCAATTCTGACCTCGCCATGGGAATGTGGAGTTGACGAGCGCTGTCCCAATTTCTTCGCGTGATTATATAGACTTCCTGACAACATTGAGAGGCCAGAAGGGAAACACGCGGAGTCGAGCACACACGCTGGTTAATAGCGGCGAATAAATGAATACAATTAAGTGTGGAGCTTCGGCGGGACGCGTCACTCGAAGGGATACGTGGCCGATGGTCAAGAATAGTGACAGAGTAACGACCAAGGGATGGAACGCATCCGAGAGAGAGAAACATCCACCGAGGAGATGGAGCGATCCACATCAGCTTGTGGTGTTCAGGCGCTCCGTGGAATGTTGCATCGTGGGATCGCGCGAGCTGACGACGGCTTGGGGAGAGGGGGAGGGCGGCATCTATCCAGAAGTGGATTGATCATGGCTGCTAATGATGACCTCGTGTGGGCAGGGAACCAGGAACCATTTAAAACAATGACGCGATGTATGAAAACAATAAAACTCGCATTCGTCAATAACACTGTTGCCTTCAAATAAACAAATCATAATCCCGGACGTTTTTGTAAATCTTCCTTCCTAAGAGCATAAGGTTCATTGCTAGAAACGTGGTCGATTATGTACATTTTTTTTTGTATTGAACAAAGTCAAAATAGTTCATCTGTGTATTGTTCAAACGACAAACTCACCATATCGCACGCAGACGAAATCAATCGCTGGTCCGACAAGCGAACTTTTGTTGTTATGTCCACGGACTTGCGCAAGAAGCGAAGTGAGCGTCGTGTGCACGTGACTCGCGAAAACAACTCCCGTGAGCCCCGCAATTCATGCGCGCGTAATTACGGGGCCGCGCAGCGGACAGAAAACGCCTCCACTGCCTTCCACATTATTCTTATTGCTGCCCCATAGAGCAGACACGTTCATTAGGGGCTAACGTTTCGAACAATGACCCCATTCCGGAAAAGATCAGATTAAAGAAACATTTCCGGCGTTGTGCACACACATACGTGTGTGTGCATGCATGCCCATAGCGAGCTCGGTATATTACGGCAGGATATGTATATACAAAAAGACAAAGATCCCCCGAATAGCCTAAAAAGACTGTTGGGGCAAGTGCTGTTAGCGAGCACCTATGAAGGGCAGAACGGCACACGAGGGGGTGGGTGGCCAGCACCACGCCCGGCCGCCTTTGTCTCCCCAGTGGCGATGTTTACACACCACACCAGGTACTCATTTAAGGCTGAGTCGACCTAGGGGAGGCCCAGGACCGGCTCAGACAATCGTCACTGATTTTGGTCGTGAGCGGGGATCGAAATCGGGTTCGTAGCGCAGCGCGCTGACCGCTACACACATAATGAAATAATAATACGTATGAACACATACATAGACACGTAGCGCCTACACACACGCATAAGACCATCTATAAAACTTGAAAACTAAGATCCCTTATACAGTATAGCTTTATCAGACCGTTGGAGCGAGTGCCGACACGGCACACGAGGGGGTCTCCAGGAACCACACCGGACCGCCCCCCGTGTCTCCCCAGTGCCGATGGTTTACACACCGCACGAGTTACTCATTTGAGGCCAAGTCGACCAAAGGGAAGAGCCCAAGGCCGGTTCAGATATTCGTCACCGATGTTGGCGGTGAGCTGCGAGCGAATTCGGGTCGCCGGGTTCGTAGCGCGATGCGCTCGCCACTGCACTACCGCCTCCGCCAGCCGCCCTCGGTGAAGTCTCTTGCTGCGCACGTGTTTGCAGTCGCTGTGTGAGTTCAGGTTGGACTTCGCAAATGTAACGCTGCCAACGCGGCTCATACGTTGAATTGGTGCGCCTATTAGGACTTTGTCTAACGCCCTGGGCAGTACTCATTTGATTTCTTGACAGCAAAATATATATCATTCCACTGCTGGATTTAATGCCTCCTTCTCTCGGGGGTCGTTGGGACCATATTTCACCACGCTGATCATTGTACGGCTCGGTGGAACGGGGTGGAATCCAGGACCAGTTCGGCTATCATTTTGCCACCGATGTTAGCTGTGGCCGGAAACGGAACTCGTGATAACGAGTCTGCAACGTAGTGTGCGGACCGCTGCGCCACCGCTCCACCAAGAGGCACTGAGTGACAGTACGACATTGCAGGACGTTATCGCGTGAGATAGTAACGGGCGAAAAATCGTAACGGGCAGTTGTTATCGAGAGTATCGTCGTAACTAGCGCGCATCTGATTAGAGTATCCACACGGACACAAACACATATCGGGCACGTGCACAGAGACAGTTGTGACTGGCTCGTGGACATTCATTCGAATAATGGTGTCGTGAAGGGTTAACGTCTTTACATTTGGACACAAATATAGTCACGTGTATCTGCTTGTGATTATAACATTCGACAAAAAAAGTTCAAATTCTGGCGCCCGTATAGGGGCAGGGTGAACCCAACGTTTTAAATTGTACCCAAGTAATGCGCCTTCCGTGGTCTCTATCAACGCAAATGTAACCGTGTTTTTTTACTTTATAAGAATGTATTGCGACTCAAAAGCCGATACCAAAAAAATACGGGCACGAGCTCGCTTTGAGTTTCTTCTACGTAATGACAAAACATTAAGAGAGCGTTTACGTGACCGCAAAACTCCAATCATTGCACCACGCAGAGGCACAAGAAGGCTTATAGAAGTGTGAACTCGAACGGAACGGACCCCATTAAGTCCTTAAAACCTCTCCGATGCTCCTACATACTTGGAAAACTGTCAACGAAGTGTTTTAACACGTATGATTGTTGTCAAATTATTTCAGCTGCTAGCGCGGTTATCCCAGCCAACGGCGATGTTGCCATGATTATTATTATTAGTATTTACGGCAAGTTTATTGCGATTGCTTGGACCTAACCCCCAGCGAAAGATGTTACGCGGCTCTGAGCGCCGCGAGTGTTATTGTGCGGTCCCCCACAGGACGTCTTTGTCGTGAACGCGACGCCACGAGATGCGCGAATATACGCCGGGCAACTTTGCACAACGCGCGCAAACCGATTTCACTACGACAGCAGGCAATCACTGAAGCTTCCCTTCCCATCGGGCCTCGTGCACACCTCACGCCAGTACGACGACAGAGACGTGACATGTACTGTGTGTGTGTGTGATTGTTGAAAGGTGGGGAGCGGTGGTGTAGCGGTTAGCGCTACGTTGCGCTATGAACCCGGCGACCCGGGTTCCATTACCGCTCACGGCCAACACCGGTGACGATTATTTGAACCGGTCCTGGGCCTCCCCTAGGTCGACTCAGCCTCAAATGAGTACCTGGTGCTGTGTGTAAACATCGCTACTGGGGAGACAAAGGCGGTCGGGCGTGGTGCTAGCCACCCGCCTGCTATATATTTGGAGTTTGCGGTCTCTCTCTCTCTTCGTGGTCGCGTGGATTTTTTCCCCGGGACCTCTGGTGTTTCCCTCCACATTTAGAATCAACATGCTTTCAATTTCCACAAGATAAGCCACTTTTGTTGAGCTATCATTTGTGACAAGGTTGCTTCTTAAAAAGCTATATAGCTTAGTGTGCCTTATCTGGTAAAAAAAAGTGGGTACTTAAGAGTTAAGAGTTGAATGTTGCAGTGAAAAACGCGAAGCTATACGGGCCATGTTCTGCGCAACAGACAAAATTGTCAACGCTCATGAGTGAATTCAGGTTGTTCAATCGTCGAGGTGTGTTCTCGAGAAAAATAAACTCTATACCCTTCGATATATAATTTGTTTCAATTAAAAACGATGCTCAAATCGTGTTCGTGGTTTTAGCCACGTCCTGTCATAATTAAATTGACGTTGTGTTGTGGCAACAAGCTTGGATAGGTTTCGATAAAAATCGCGGTGTGTTCGACCGTCATTAAATGTTCATTAAGAATTATCATCATGATCGGTTCTCCTCAAGTCGCAAGGCTATCATTCAGCAGTGGGTTGATACTTTGGCTGTCAATTAATTGGATTGTTTTCTCCGGCTAAAATATGACTAAAGCAGATGAGCCAAGTTGTAGTCATTGTTTACGTGATCCGATCATATATATATATGTTATAATTGTATAAATAATTCGTTAAATATATTTTTGGTTTATGGAAAGTGTTATTTGACCATTTAAAGGATTATATATATATATGTAAATAATCGGAAATGTATTATTACTAAAATATGGCATAGTATGTGCAATGAGATAATTGGCGAACCTAATTACTAGGTCTTGCGATTCGTGCACAAATCGACGCTATATATAAACAATATTAGTATACACATTGCAAGCTGAGGATTAACTGCGGAGAGAGAGAGTCATCGATAAGATATTTTACACAGCTACGTGTGCTTGCACCTATATACGATATTACGTATACGTAGCAACATATGCGTCTATTTCGCCACATTTATATAATGCGTGCAGTGTAACTATATATGCCCATCTTCTTGGTTCTTTCGGTAAAGTCACGTAGTAGGGAAATAATAAATAATAAAAATAAAACATAATAAAATACAATTCTCACGACGTTTCGGCCACAACGCAAGCAGCCGTCCTCAGGTGAAGAACAGGGCTGTCGGAAAGACAGCGTCTGAATGAAGCTTGGTGGTGTTCATTCAGACGCTGTCTTTCCGACAGCTCTGTTCTTCACCTGAGGACGGCTGCTTGCGTTGTGGCCGAAACGTCGTGACAATTTTATTTTATTGTTTTATTTCTATTATTTTATTATTTCCCTTCTACGTGACTTTACCGAAAGAACCAAGAAGATGAATCCCTGCAGTCACGAAAGCTTTAAATATACATGCCCACTTAGGCGTATGGAATTACGCGTGCATGTAGCGTGCACATACGTTCAAGAATGGCATGTATATATATGAAAGTCTATAAAACCATATCCACTTACGCCTTTGTAGTACGACATATACGAGGCTGAATATACATGCACACATGGGCTTGGCGAGGCCTTCATCCAGCAGTGGATTGACCGTGGCTGCTGCTGCTGCTGGTGATAGGCATAGCCACACGCGTGTGTATACAAAGACAAAGATCGGCCCTATAACCTTAATAGACTATTGGGGCAAGTGCTGTTAGTGAGCGCCTTTGATGGTCGGCACGGCGTACATCACGCCCGGCCACCTTTGTCTCCCCAGTGGCGATGTTTACAGATCGCACCAGGTACTCATTTGAGACCGAGTCTACCTAGGGGACGCTCGGTACCGGTTCAAATAATCGGCACAGACGTTGGCCTCAAGTCGGAATTGAACTCTGGTCGCCGGGTTTCGTAATGTAACGCGCTAACCGCTGCGCATAGCGGCAGTGTTGTATCTCCAGCCGCGCACGTGCACACGCGTTCGCATGCACAGGCACGCGCGTGTGTGCACAGGCACACGGGGCTGCCGATGCAAAGCGGCACGAAACCGATCACGCGATCTCATGCACGCAGCCCCAACTGCAGAAACTCCACTCGCTGCAGCAAGGCGTGGGAGCTCTTCTTACGCGCGTGCGTGCGTGGGTGCGCGTCGGAGTGTACGTGTGCGTGTGTGTGCACGTGTATGGGGAGCGGTAGTGCAGTGGTTAGCGCTACGCTGCCGCTAGGAACCCGGCGACCCGAGTTAGATTCCCACTCACAGCCAACACCGGTGGCGATTATCTGAACTGGTCCCGGGCCTCCCCTAGGTCGACTGAGTCTCAAATGAGTACCAGGTGCAGTGTGTAAACATCGCCCAGTGGTGAGACAAAGGCGGCTGGGCGCGGTGCTGACCACTCACCGTGCCAGCCCTCATGAGGTGCTCGCTAACAGCACTTGCTTCGACAGTCTGTTAAGGCTATACGGGTGAGCTTTGTTGCGCGTGTGCGCGCGCGTGCGTGCGTGTGCGTGCGTGCGTTTGCATGGTTGGAATACGCACACTTACCGGACGAAGGCCTGTCAGAATACCGCGTGCAGTACACCCAAGCCGGCCACATGAGCGGTTTGACCCCGCTCGGAGGCTGCCCGTCCGCGCCCGCAGCGGCCCCGGCGCCCACTCCACAGGCCCCGGCCGGAGAGCCCACGGGCGGCGCGCCTCCGTCTCTCTCGCCGAGCCCCACGGACGGAACTCGACCCTCCGCGCCCACGGCTTCCAGCGAGCCGGCTGCCAAGACCCCCCGCAAGGCATCGCGCTGACCGGCAAATGTACCACCACTGCTACCGCTACCACCACCACCACCGCCGCCGCTGCCAGCATCAGCACCAGGAGCGCTGGCGGCATCGGCGCTCCGCCGTCGCCCGAACTCGGGGCTGAGGATGGTCTCGATGAAGAAGTCTGTGGGCCTGTGCGGCGCTGGCGGCGGCGGTTGCTGCTGTGGATCGCGGGGGGTGATTCCGTCCCCGCACGATGATCCATTGGCTTCTCCACCGTCTCCCGGCGCCGCTGGCGACTCGGCCATGGCTCGCGGAGATCGTCGCGGCCGGCGCGGTGAAACTTCAGCGGTTTTGCCAACTTTCGCCCAGCCTCGGGGGTCAACGCTCCACAGTTCACGACTCGCCGCTGGCGGTCACCGTAAAAGCGATCTGCGTGTCGCCTAAGGTGTCGATCGCTTTCTCTCGCTCTCCCTCCGTGTCTCTCGACCGCGCGCGTGTGACGGATGGCTCTGTCAATTCATCCAATTCGCATGCGTCTGTCGTCCCTTACCTAAACCGCACGCACGATAGCCTGCACTCGAGGCGTGTGTGCGTGCGTGAATGACGCGTAATGTTATCCCTCCACAGCCCCCGTCTGACCGTCCGATTGTATTTCTCGCCGTTTGCCATGCGAGGAGGTCGCTGTGAAATTGGCTCGCAACGCCGCGCGCAAAAAAACTTACACGGAGGCCAATGCGCGCGCGTGCACGCGGCCACCGGCACCCCAGCCCCGGCTATTCGTGGCTACAGCAGCCAGCGCGTGCTGTGCCCGTGTGCAGCCCGCGGAAGCAGAGCGCAGACACCCGCCACCCTACGACTACCCGCGCTCCCTACGACTACCCGCACGCGGTGCGTCCACGCTCCTCCTGTGGCACCCCCCCGGCTCCGTGCCTGGGTGAAATAAGGCCCCACCTCTCGCGCCCTCCATTTTTTTTCTTCTTCTTCTGGGCAGGTTGGACGTCAATCTTCTCATTCGATGAGCGTGTTCGGGGTAGGGTGATGATGGAGGTAGGTGGCTGTGGGGGGGACGGGGGAGGGGAGGTGTGATGCTAAGGTTGAGAGCTATTGGCTAAGACGCCGACAAAACGCGTCCCTGCCCAGGCACCCGCTCCTTCCCCCCCCCGTGGCACCGCCACCTTCTCATAATCGTCATCACCATCGCCACTCCCCGCGTCGTGCTTGGAGGAGCTACCATCCACTGTTCTCCCACCACAAAACCCACACGACTGCGCCTACGACTTAAACGAGTATCAATATCGCGAGTACTGCAAATGTAGATCAGACTCACGCTTACTACAAAGCTCACACACGTATAGGCAGCTACATGCAAAAGACGAATATCCTCTATAAGGCCGGCACACGAGGCGGTGGGTGCCCAATACCACGCCTTTGTCTCCCCAGTGCTGTTGTTTACACACCGCACCATGTCTTAGTTAACTCTGAGTCGACCTAGGGGAGACCCAGGACAGGTTTTGGATAATCGTCAAATGGTGTTGGCCGTAAACGAGCATTGCACTCGTGTCCCTGTGTTCGTAGCGCAGTGCGCTAACCACTGATCCACAGCTCCCCATATGCACACACCGATTATTCACATGTAGAACCGCTTTCGGCACCGTACGTAGCGAACAGTGCGAATCGGAAACTAAAATACACAAAGGCGCGTGCACACATGTACATAAACAAACACACGTGTGCGCATGCAGAATAAGCGCGCAAAAGCTCACACACGTGTGTGACATGTATCACATGTTACACGCGTCCCCCTGTACCAACCCGCACGCGAACATATATAAACACACACACACCAACACCACGTATAAACCCAGACCACACACACACACATCCAAACCCGCAGAAACACACAAAGACGAAGGTCCACCCTATTGCTTTTAACAGACTATTGGGGCAAGTGCTGTAAGCGAACACCTAAAGGCCGGCAACGCACACGCAGTGGTGGGAGAACACCAAGACCGTAATTATAATATATATTGGGGGGGGGGGACATCCCCGTAGCCCTTCACAATATATTGCTATAAAATAGATTTCTGTTTATATGATTGTGGTTATGGTTGTACTTGATTAATCCCTAATCTCTGCCATTACATACAATGCAACAAGAAAAGATAAAAAAGAAAAAACAGAGCAATGTAATACAATACACTATTAGACATTATTGTAAAAAAAAGTCCATCCTATGTGTTAGTGAATTATTTTTATATTTATATTTTAGGCAGGAAATGGCAGGAAATTCGTTTTCAAATTTAGATTTTTATTTCTGGGGGGGGGGGGGACCCCAGACCCTCTGGAAGATTTGGTCCCCCCCAATGTTGACTCCATGGCTACGTCCTTGGAGGATACCAACACGCCCAGCCGCCTTCGTCTCCCCAGTGGTGACGTTTACACACACACACACCCAATCGCCTATTCAATATAGATGCGCACACATGCATGCTTTCTACGATATAAAAACACACACAGGAAGCACAGTTACATAAGCACTTCGTATTACATGTTTACGTCAACGTCCGGTCACGACTAACATTGTTGGCGAGTGACATTTGAACGGGTGACTACATGGGCTCCGCGACTTCACCGAACCGCATTGATCGACGCGGTTCGGCATGGTCAACAACCAACCCACGTGACCAAGAAGCCCAGATATAGGCTTTCATCCAGCGGTGGATTGAGAAAGGACTCATTTTTTTATCATGCATTCTCGTACTGTAGAAGTGAACACGAGTTCGGCGAATGTAGGGCAAGCCAATCATATAGCGGATTACATTGCTCGAGCGCGCTGTGCCACTGCGTTGCATTCGTGCAGCGTCGCCTCGCCGTGCTGCATTAGGACCGTGGAACGTCCACAGGCCAGGGATGATGGCTGAAACTAACGTTTCAGACAATCGTCATGTCTGTCCGTCATACGGGTTGCTTGACCACACTTCACACTGAGCAGTGCTTCTTGTTGTTGAAGACAGGCGGAGCCCATGGACCTGTTTCAGATTGAACTCGCTCACTGCTGCTGTTAGCCGTGGTGTGGACTCTAAACAAAAACAAAGAGCACCCCCCCCACACCACCACACCCTCCGTTTCGACTTTAACAGACTGCCCGGGGCAAGTGATGTTAGTGAGCGCCGATGAAGGGCTCTGTACACGCACAGCCACACAAAACCCTCTGGAAAATAACCTCCTCCTGGACTCAAACCTTGCATTTTGGTGGTGGTGCTCACGTCCATTTGGCGGTAGCCAAGCCACTGATAAATATTCCACATCGCTACTTGTCCCTACGACAGCGATGGCCTTTTGGGTTACGTTGATCTCGAGTTCGATTCCCGGTTATGTCTATCATCAGCAGCGAGTGATGTCTGAACCCGCCTAATAGGGAAATGCGCACAACCTTAAGAAAGATTCGCACGCGCAACTCACGTTCTTACCGAGGACTGAAGGCGACCGAGACTCGCATGAAGACGAGCACGTTCAGGACGATCGCTCCACGTCTCTGCCTGCGCTCCCTCGCTTTCGCATTTGCAGCCATCTACCTCGAATGTCGAGCGTACAGTTGTATTTATTCAATATGGCTCTACAATTAAAATAGACCTCCGTGTGGAGCTGTGAAGCAGTGGCTTCCGGTCCTGTGATATTGAGCCGGCTACTTTAAGTTCGATTCTCGCCTGGGAGCTGCTCTGCATGCAGCAAACCGCACTGACCAGCGCAGCGAGTGAATGCGTGGTCAAGCAACTGCCATGAGGTCTGCAGCCAGCAGTGCCGTGGCACAGGGACGCTGGTTAATACCCTGAGTATCATATATACTAACGTGCTTTGTTTACCTTTCCTAAAGTTTGCAATCCTATCGTGTTTTTTTTGCACTGGCCATTTACACAAATGTACAGTATTTCACAGAGGTCCGTCTGGAGCGCGTCCCATCTACACAACAAGGAGGGACCCTCAGTTTAAATCACGCAAATGAAGATGCTACGATCTGCTACAGACACGCAGTGTATTATGCACACATACGTACGTGTAGATACATGCAGATACGGACGCATCCACACGTGCCCGTGTGTGTATCTGCGTCCATGAGCCTGTACGTGTGTGTGTCCGCACACGGGTGAGTTTCCGTACGTGAATGTGAAGGTGTATGTATGAATGTGAATGTGGGGAGCGGTAGTGTAGCGCATTTCGCGACGAACCTGGCGACGATTATCCAAACCGGTCCTGGGCCTCTCCTGGGTCGACTCAGCCTCAAATGAGTACCTGGTGCAGCGTGTAAACATCGCTACTAGGGAAACAAAGGCGGTCGGGCGTGGTGCTGGCCACCCACCCTCTCGTGTGCCACCGTGCCGGCCTTCATTTGCTCCGTAACAGCACTTGCCCCAACAGTCTGTTAAGACTGTACGGGGGATCTTTGTATGTGTTTGTTTACATGCATATCTGAACTCGGCCGTAGTTCATAGATATTTCATTCATACGGTTACGTGTGAAACGTGTATATACGAGACTGCCGGTGTGAATGTGCGTTTCGCGGATGCATGTGTTTATAGATTAACCGGTCATCGCTTTCAGAACCCATTATCGGTTACAAACTCATAAAACCGATAATTATATAATCGAATCCATTGGAAATGTTCGTATGAACCAAGGCACCCAATCGATTGGCACGTGCGAACGTTCAACCCGCACGGCGCGCTCAGTCACCGCAATTTACGTTCTCAAACAGGGTTGGCCAACGAAAATAAACAAGGTGAGACATTTTTTGGAATTCGATTAAAAAAAACTCAATATTTCAAGAGCCGCAATGCACGTGGTGGATACGAGACGGCGGTCCTTAATAAATAACGTCCTGAAGCAGCCCATTAAAGGGCCGCAAGTTGTCGACATCCACAGGGCTGTGCATTTATTTGCATCGTTCGACATCTCAAAATCAGTATCATCATCATCAACAGCGAGGCTGAATCCTACCGATGGATTTAGGCCTCCACAATAAGCCGTCGCCCTCCCTCGCGACTCTGCGATGTAACAACTCACACGCACACGCGCCGATTTCACGACTCCATCCCGTCGGTGGAAGGACTCGACGTGTGCGTTCCACTCCTTTTACTGTCATGCCGTCGTTACTCTCGACGACCGGTCATCATCATCATCAACGGTGCAGAGCCCGCTTACTTTCATTGCAGAGTTTTAATTGTGCCATTAGGCTGCTCTGTGTTCTCCGATCCGAGCGTTCATCTCGCCATGCTCCGTTGCATCCTTCCCGGTTTTTGTTTCGTTTTCTCTATTAATGTTCGCTTCTAATCCACGTGCCATATAGCGGGCAATTCATGTAGATATAATATAGACCGCGTGCAACACGGTCTGCTTGACATGCCCAAAAGCACTCAAACATCGCTCTTTAAGTAAGGTGTTGATTCCAGTCCCTCTTCAACAGCTGTCTTTGTCTACCGTCTAGGCTGTGTTTACCAGTCGCGTATCCCGCCGACAGACATCTCCAGTTGCGTTCGCAACTTTAACATTTGTTGAACGCGTTCTTATTCTGACCCCCCCTCCCTCCCATCTATACAATCTCCGGTTCGTCACGTATCTCTAGACTAGTGGTTCTTAACCTTTACTGCAGCCTTGCACCCCTTTGGTTCTCAATTGTATGTGTTTTGAATATGTTAATAAATACATAGGATCGATGAAACAACATCAAGTTGTACCTACGTGCCCGTGCTTAACTTTAGTTTTCGATGTTTTACCTTCTAAAAGGATCTGGCCATGTCTCGCACCCCCAGAACGGGCATCTCGCACCCCCAGGGGTTACGCGCGCCCCAGGTTCAGAACCACTGCTCTCTAGACGTGTGCACCTTCGCCGCAAACGCTACACAATGGATTGACAACCTTGGTGGGCAGCGAGGTGTGGTGATGTCGTGGTCAGGGAACTGTGCTACGTAGCCGGCGATCCGAGTTCGATTTCCGGCTAAGATCAAGTAGCAATCATGCGAAGCGGCCCACAAGCTGTACGCTCCCTGGTGGTCTGTGAACGATCAGGGCGCCGAGGGGCCACCGGACGTAGTTCTGACCACATGATCACAGACAAAGACCCCCCCCCCCCCCACCTCGGAATAGCCTTAAAATACTTTTAAGGGCAAGTGCCGTGAGTGAGCAACTCTGAAGGCCGGCACGGCACGCGAGACGGTGGGTGGCCGGAACCAAGCCCGGCCGCCTTTGTCTCCCTCGTGGCGATGTTTACACATCGCACCAGGTACGCATTTGAGGCCGAGGAGAAGCCCTGGAGCGGTTGAGAAAATCGTCACTGGTTTTGGCCGTGAATGGGAATCGAACACGGGTCGCTGTACGCTGTGCCAGACTTAATAGGTGCTCGCTAACAGCAATTTCCCAACAGTCTATTACGGCATTCGAGGGATCTTTGTTGCGTAAATGCGGACAGCGGCGGCAGAGCGTGTCACGCACGCCTCTCGCAGCGGCCAGGTTCGACACCAGGTTATGCACAACACCAGCAGCTTGGGTATCCACCTAGGTAGACTCAGCCTGAAATAAGTAAGTATATCTGGTTTTGTATGCCAACAATGAATACGAGAAACAAAGACGGCCGGGCGTGGTCATGACCACACCCAATAGAAAGTCGTGCTGAAATAGGTGCTCGCCAACGGAACATTCGCCAAGTCAGCCTAAATTATTAGTATATTTAACCTTCATTAGGGATATGCCCAGTGCAGATTATAATCAATATTGAATGCCATAAATGCATACACATGTATTTTATTAATCGAACTCACGTCGCCGGGATCATAACACATTGCGTAACCTACCACACTACCGCTCACCACACATATGCTGTACTGACACACACACAAGAATACACAAAATGGTACAACAACAACCGCCATTCGCCACTAAGTGGCGGTGACGTCGCCACGACGATTGTGCCAGGCTATGTGCACCTTGAGGCCATGTGAAGTGTCGAACGCACACACACACACGGGTATACCCACACGCTTAAAAATACACGCACGCGAGTACGAATGCGTTGACACGGGAGGAAAGCAAGCGAGTCTCCCACAAGCACACACGAGTGTGAGCACACGGTGGGTACGGACGTGCAGTGGCTGTGCATGCATCCACACGATTCAAATAAGTGTGCACACACGCATCCATACGGACACGCTCATAAACGAACGCACGTATATATGTACACACACGCACAATTATACATATAAATGTACAAAAACAACCAAAGGCAGATATCTCCCCGTGTAGCCTTAACAGACTGTTGGGGCAAGTGCTGTTAGCGAGCACCTATGAAGGCCGGCACGGTACACAAGGGGGTGGGTGGCCGCCACCACGCCCGACCGCCTTTGTCTCCCCCAGTGGCGATGTTTTTACACACCGCACCAGGTACTCATGAGGCCGAGTCGACCTAGGCGAGGCCCACGACCGGTTCAGATAATCGCCGCTGGTGTTGGTGGTGAGCGGGAATCGAACTCGGATCGCCGGGTTCGTAGCGCAGCGCACTAACCGCTACACGACCGCGCCCCAATGTTTCTGAACCCATTAGTCTCATTGGGGCAGTGACATACATGCGAGTCTACGGCCTCTGCAATTACAACGCACGCATCGGCGGGCATATGCAACTCAATGATCCACGCGGCTATTAAAAAGGAAGGTAGTTTACGACACGTGCCCAGAACGGATCAATGTATGCATAACCCCCTCTCTTTACGAGCCGCTGAGAACGCGTTAAGTCATTAAACCATTAAGCTAGTGTCTGTTTTACACGCGATCGGCTGCCACTGGCTTCAAAAATAAACAACGGGACATACGACTCGCGACGGGCATGTACAACACGCGTGTGACATGTGTGTGACATGTGCTACACGCGTGTTGCAAAGGATATTACAATGGGCCGTCGTATATACACGCGCACGCGCGCACGTACAGCGTTGCACACTGCACGTGTACGTGAGCGATTGGCATGTTTCACATATTTGCAAGCGGTATGACGGGTTACAATACATGGCACGCATGCATGTTGAGCCACCGACATGAATCGTACATAATGCGCGATGGCTGTGTCATGGTGATACATGTTTTTGTTTGTTATTGTTCGCAGCGAATATCTCAACAAATTGCCGGAGGAAATCCTCCCACCGCGTACGCCACATCGGTCGTGCGGTTTTGTTTGACCATACTTCACCAAGCCCGTGATGTGTGCGGGTTGGTGAATGCGGCGGCGGGGTCCAGAACACGTTCGGATATCACGCGCCACTGCTGTTGACCGTGCGCCGATAATAAATGTAATCGATGATCCAGACGGCACCGAGTCTCGTCTGCAAGCACAGGTCCCCCAGACTCCTCTTCGGACTGTCCAAGTTGCTGTGTGTGTGTGTCCATTGGCGACACGATGTATTTTTTTTACAAATCAGAGCGCCTGCAGTGCTGTGAGCGACTGTCGTCACAGCTATTTCGTATCGACATTGATCGTGGAGACACGATCTATCTACCGCTGAATGAACGCCTGCCCCCAAAGCGGTCACCCGTCTTTATCTCCTGCAGCTCACGGGCCGATTTCATCGATCCATCTCTCGGGTGCCTTTTTCCCTCCTCTAGCTGCCACGCGTTCCTTAGCCTCGACCACCGGTCATCGTCCCGTGCAGCGGCGCGTCCTGGCCATGCCCAATTCATTTCCTTCGCAGTCAAAAAAACCCATCACCTATCCTGGGTGTATATTCTTGAACCATGCGTCTTCATCCTATCGGTGATTATAGACGGAATGTAACGATCGCTCACATAGAGCGGCTGCGCGCCTACAGCCGTGCACATGCACGGCGACAACAGAAAAAAACGACTTGGCGCGTTTAGCATCAAAACGGCTTTGTAACCGATGAATAGCGTGACAGGCTGACGTTTCGGGCAATGGCCCTCGCCCACCCTCCTCCTTCGGAGCACGTCACAGAGTACGATGTCCAAAGATAAATACGTGAATCTCCCCTTCTCGTCTCCGAGGAAGGGGACATTGGTTCGAAACGCCAGTCTAATGTAGCTGCTACGAAAGGTTGTTGTTACTTTATGACTGCGGTGAGTTTCTTACGTACGTGTTTGTGTTCTACTAAATACATGTGTGCGGAAGATGTGATTGACCAATTTAGTAATTCAATGCGGAGGTAAAATATCACGATGGTTTACAACCGTTGTTAATCGGCATCGCTTTGTAACTAAACAAACACATCGGCCTGCGATATATCGGGAAAATAGACTGTCGTGTGTGTAGGATACGCGTATCCGCACGAAATCACTTGCTTATACCAGTAGACATATTAAACAAATATAAATATACACACAGTATTGCCTTTGACCGTAGAATGCGGCCTAGTCAAGGATAAAGTCAATGGGCATTCCTAAAGTTAGGCAAACAATTAATTTGATTCATATTCTGCCATAAAACGAGACTATTTGTATATACTACGGTATTTCCTTAATCGCAGTAGTAGGAGTGCATGCTCGAAACATCACCCGCAGTGCTGGTAGTAATAGCATAGACGAGGCAGACTCTGCACACAGAAGAGTTCCAATTTCAAATAAAAGTAGCAACGTCGTCTAGAGAGACTCGTGGGCAGAATGTTCATCAATATTGGTGGCGTTATATGTTAGCCAGACCGCGTTTACACTCGGCCATATGTCTATACCCAATACGCGAGTGGCAGCCCTTCGATTTAAGCATATATATACACAACCGTACCTGTCCATAGCCCCGAAAAGGACCAACAATGTCATCGTCATTACGCCGACTGACGTCAATGAAGGATATGCCAGGTGGTGTTTCGCAATCTCGTGTTTAAATGTAAGATGGTCACACACCGATTACGTGGGCACGTGGCTGTTGATTTACAATATAATAATGTTTAGACAACACGTCGGCGTTAGCTGCAAATATAATTTTAGACAACATATCGGTATCAGCTACAATATAATTTTAGATAATGCATCGATATTAGCTGCAGCAATTGTAGCCCGGCCCATATATACACAGATGCTCTACGTACACTCCGACCGTTGTCAAACAGTAGCCGCTAAGGATATCGATTCGTTAATGACGACACATTTACCTAGTCTTTGACGAAACAAGTGTACGAGTGGAAACCAATCGAGTTGTGCCTCTAAACATGCCCCTTGCACCTCCGATTAGCACGGATGGCTACATACGGTGCGAAAGAAGTCCATCATACAGTACACAACATTGGGGAACGCAACGACCCTCAACTCGTACAGGACAGCTGGTTAATGCGGGTGCATGAAAGAAGGGGGGGATCGTTCACGGCAGGTTCAGAGATACACACACACACATGTAGCACGTGCCACTGATGTTAGCCGTGACCGCGGATCGAACTCTATTCGTCGGGTTAAGAGAGCGGTGCGCGAATCACTGTGCCATCTATACAAGTAGAAATATATCCACTTGTCACACACACCCACACGTGACGCCGATATGTTTACGCTATACAATACATGATGGTACTATGGTGTAGTGGTGGGCCTCGTGACAATGAGGTAAGATCGCAATCGGAAGGTTACGAGATCAAAGCCCGACCTATCGTCGGCTCCTGGAGTCGAAGGGATACCTCGATGCAACTCTGAGCGGAGAGTCAATCAACAATGGTCCTCTTGTTAGAGCGACTGATCCCCGCCATAGGGATATCGATTTTCTCCACGGCCAGTTCAAGGTCGCTGGTGAAGATGAACGACGCAAGAAGAGTCGTTGACTCGACTCGCAATTTCTTGTGCACACGCACAGACGAATCGTGCACGCAGGGACGCGCGCACGCCAAGATACGCTCGTTCGCGTGACGCCTCCAGGGTGGCGTTTTGCTCTCTAGAACGTTGGGCTTCGACGGCAAAACACTGTCGCAAAAAAAATGATCGTGGCCGATGGTCGAGGCTGATGACGGAGAAGCAGCCGAAGGAGGGACAATCACCGCGGAGACGGAGCGATGGGATCAGCTCGTGTGCAGGGAGAGCGATATGGATTGTCGTGGCATCGCCCCAGCGCGGCGTGGGGTTGCCTTCATTCAGCAGTGGATAAAGCATTGATGTGGATGCTGCTTGATCATCATCACCATCATGCTGTCAAGTTCAAAATCATCATCGTTATTTATCCTGGGGAGAAACCCGATGAGTTATAAAGATATTTTTCACAGATGTCCAGGAGAGGGGGGTGGGGGGGGAAACAGCGAGTTACAAACAATAAAACAATACAAGGACAACGAGAGCAAGAAAATAATGAAATTAATTAAAAATGAAAACAACTAAATCAATAAAAATACTTACGTGACTTTACCGAAAGAACCAAAGAGTATGGATCCCTGCAGTCATGAAACCTTCAAATCTAGAAGCAAGAAAAGAAGTAAGCAAGTCTCTATGAATATATTAATAAAATCTAAGTATAAATTGAATCGTCCATGCAACATTTGCATGTGCCATGCATGATTAATAGACACGAGTCAGTCTCCACGCGTAAGAGTTCAATAAAATAACATTGACTTATCGGCCTTCGGAAGCTATATTTTTCGCTTCAGCAGCATTTAGTCGAACGGGCAAAGTCTGTCCCTTTTTCGACTCTGATTTCTCATCAAGAGAGAGAGAGCATTGTCCTCTTGAACGCAGGTCACACCTGCGTGGTAAGATGACCATTCATAACACCGTCGTCCCATAGACAGCCAACCGGCGTTACAAAAGCGTACGTGATGTTGCATAACCACATTTCCCATGTTATAATTACGTTCGGGAGGACCGAGGAATACGGAATTCCCACCGCTATTTCCGGGCCGTTTACGGAATTGTGCGCTTGTAATGCACGCTCGTTTCAAGGAGGTTGATACATCTTTTGCTCACTCGCTAGTTTTTTGTTGTTCCACGGTTTAGATCAATGTTTCATGCTTGTGATCATTATGCCATAGCAGGCGAATAAGTATGGGGATATTTCAGAGAATCGTGTTGGGAATTACATCGAGCGGCGGAAGAGTAACACACGGAGAATGGAACATACGCAGGTGAGAGTCAAGATAGACATATATATATAAGTGGGCATGGATGGGACACGTAGCGAGATATGACGAGGACCCGTGGTCAAGACTAACGTCGGAGTGGAAGCCAAAGAGCGGACACACCCAAGTGTGAATTCTGCGGAGACGGAGCGGTGAAATCGGATCGTTTGCAGGACCGCGACGAGTTGCTATTTCGCTGGACCGATTGGTGACATGGCTTCTGCTGATGACGACGACTGATATTTACTCCAGGACAGACTTACACTTTGGGGAAACATGCGAAGCACCGAGAAACCCCCACAACCACGCAAAGTCTCCCTCTTTAGCCAAAGTCGTGACACAGGGCCAGGTCGCGTTTATGCTCAAGAAGGGGGCGAAATATGAATCGATGCTTCCGCGAATCCAGTTCACGTGGTTCCGATGAAACGCCCTTAAAACTAAAAACAACAAAAAAACGGCCGAGCAAGCGAGAGCTTGTCAAATGGGCGCAACGCAGAAACGCGAAACAAGCGAAGGATTATCTGTACCACGCGTAAGCCAATCAATTAATTAGTATCAGCTTCATCACTCATGTTAATTAAATATCGTTAAAAAAAAAGCTCACGCGGGCGTCTACATTTTGTTCGTGCTGATTCTTTGCAATAAACACGCGTGACGATCAATTACATATCTAGATACACAGGTGCAGTTATTAGGTAACCAGATGTAATCCATGGCTAGCAGTTTGATCATTCACAAATGACATGGCGACGCGGTGGCCGAGATGGACAACCACGCCCTCGTACGCCCGGGTTTAATGACGGGGAACCTCCGGGTTTCCACCCACACGTCGCGGAAGATTCTATACTATATATATGTTCACTGGTCACACATGTCAGGGCGTCACCCTCCTGTAAAAAACGTCTTTGGACTGAATTACGTTTCGTGGAAAACGACGAATGGTATTATGATAGCATTCCAGGCCGATCCTTTGTTGTTGCACGTTCAAGTTTCCGTGATGTCGTTCGCAAGAAAAGACCATTGTGCCGTGACCATGCAAATATCAGCGATGAATGTTACCTGCAGCGACTAAGACCATCCCGTACACTGGCAACAGCCCTTTACATTTGCCTGTGTGTGTGCCCCGGCTTAATAGGTATATGTAATAAATACATATATAAATATCGACTCGTAACCGCTGGACAACGTTTGGCCAGTTTTGCGTGGCGTTCAATCCATCGCGTGCACACAATTACAAGCAAAACGATCCTCCACGCGGATCTGCTGGGGCGAGTGACGTCTGCCACAATCTCGTTGTTGTTCGGGCTCTGAAACGGCGCACGAGGTTGGTGGCTGTGGCCAGCACCTCCTGCCCAGTGCCGGATGAAGCTAGTGCGGGGCCTGTAGCATATGTTATAAAAGGGGCCCTAAATAAAAAAAAAACATAACTATCAAAACACAATTCTTTTTACTTCCATAGTAAAGTAATCGTATTTCTTCATTTGCTATACAGCCACATAATACGACAAATCGATAACCTTAAACACCCAGTCGTTCAATAAAAGTTGAAGGCGGTAAAGTACTATAGTAATAGAGCAAGTGCATAATTGATAGCTTGGAAGCATTTAGCCCGGGGCCCCTTGAAAGTGCGGGGCCCGTAGTTACTACATATGTTGCTACTGTTGCGACGAGGATAATCCGGCACTGTACCTGCCGCGCATTTCCCTGCCTCCATGTGTTGGATGTTTACGCACCGCGCTGGACAACTCGTGAAAAAGAGAGGCGACGACGTCGACCCGGGGCGATGCGAGGCAGTTTGGTAGCGATTTTTAGGAGGTGGCCGAGAATTCACTGTGTAACACGATTTTTCCCTGGGTAGTAAGTGTTATTTTTTAAATTGCTCATGCCTCAAAAGTATAGAAAATGGCTAATATTCCCCACAAACTTTGCTTTTGTGACAAGGACGTTATGTGAAGGAAAGACACATGCACACGTTTTCTCATTGAAAATAGGTACATTTCAAAATATCACTGTCCTGGTCACAAAAGCAAAGTTATTGGGGGATAATATCCATTTTCTGTACTTTTGAGGAATAAGCAATTTGGAAATAACGCTTACTACCCAGGAACAAAAAAATATATAATTTTTTTCTTACACAGTGGAATCCAACGCAAGATGGGCAGGGTTTGTAGCTCAGTACGCCTACACCTGCGGGTTTGCGAATGCTTATACATTCATTATTAAAACAATAACACTTTTTTATTCATCAGGTAAGGCCCACTGAGCTGCATAGCTATCTTTTTTGTCAGAAGCGACCCGACCACAAAATGATAGCTCAACGAAGTGGCTTATCAAGTGCGAATTTGTAGGTAAGATATACGCATACATAGCAGGCAAATACTCGAAGCGCAATTTTTCTAAACGGAGGGAAAAACCAGAAGACCCGGAGAAAAAGACACGCTACAACGGGGAGAAGAAACTAAAATGAATAGGTGTCAGGGTCGGGATCGGGATCGAACCCACGACCTCCTGTATACCAAGCGAGGTAGTTAACATCTCGCTACCGTAGTGCCCATTTATTAAGGTTTTTCCTTCCGATTGACCATAGTGCCATACGCATGAGATGGGTCGTTACTCATCTCCTTGATATACAGTCCTGGTGGAAATTCCACATTCCTATGGCAGGGGTGCGTGACACCACACCACAAATTGTAGGCTTATAATGTAAACGCTACTCATTTAATTGTGATTGGTATGGATATGCAAAAGTGGATTTGCAGTTCATGTTTTTTTTTTGAAAACCGTGTTGTGTTTTTAGAGTGAAAATGTTGAAACATTCATTATGACTATTTAATAAAATAACTAAATAAAAGTATTTTTGGACATTATTCAAGCACAATAAAGACCGGGACACACAGTTTATATATCCATGTCATTGCGTCTTGCGAACAAATGCATTTCGGACGCAGTGTGAAATATTATACTAATACACATTAGCAGTCCTCCCAATTTCTACTGGAATTACAGGGCCGGTTTGAGTGTTTATATGGCTGTCTGTATGTATATTTGTGTGCGCGAGGTCCTTGCGGGGAGCGATAGTGCAGCGGTTAGCGCGCTGCGCTACGAACTGGGCAACTCAATTTCGATTTCCCGCTCACGGCCCACTCTGGCGAACATTCGAACCTGAACTGGGCTTCCCCTAGGTCGATTCAGCCTTAAATGGGTACCCGGTGCTGTGTGCAACTATCATCACTGATGGCCAGTCGTGTTGCTGGCCACCCACCTCGTATGCCAAGCCGGCTTTTATCAGGCTCTCGCTCACAGCACGTGCCCCCAACAATCCACTAAATGCTATACAGGGGATCTTGGTCTTTTTGCTCGTGTTAAAGATCCAAGGGTCATATGTATGGACACTGATCTACAAGCCAATGATTACCTATTACACGAAAACTGTATGTAGGGAAACTATTGATATGAATTGTGGTTATGATAAAGGAACGCCCAGATTATCGGGTATTACATGTCTGCAACAATCCTACTAAAAGATAACCTCGCTAAGACGTGAATTAATGGCTCTGCGGTTGTAGTTGTACGTTTAATGTATACCGTTTTGTAAAACCCCTCTTAGCGCAATTTATCAATGCACGATTACAAAACGCGTGTACTGTATATGTATACATGTGCGGAGTGGTGGTGCAGTGGTTAATGCGCTGCGCTACGAAACTGGCAATCAAAGTTCGTGTCCCGCTTACCTGGTGCGGTGTTTGAACAATGCCACTAGGGAGACAAAGGCGGCCGGGCGTGGTGCTGGCCACCCACCCCCTCGTGTACCGTTCCAACCTCAATTAGGCGCTCGCTAACAACACTTGCCCCAAGTCTCTTATAGGCTATACAGGGGACGTGGGGGGGCTGTATTTGTATATATGATTGTGTGTATGTACATGTCTGTGTGGGGAGCGGTAGTGTAGCGGTTAGCACGCTACGCTATGAACCTGGCGACCCGAGCTCGATTCCCGCTCACGGCCAACCGATCCTGGGCCTCCCCTAGGTCGACTCAGCCTCAAATGAGTACCTGGTGCGGTGTGTAAATATCACCACTAGGGAGACGAAGGCGGTCGGGCGTGTTGCTGGCCACCCACCCCTTCGTGTACCGTTGCGGCCTTCATAGGTGCTCGCTAACAGCACTTGCCCCTACAGTCTGTTAAGACTACACGGGGGATCTTTATCTTTGGTTGTGCGCAGGTGTACATGTGTGTGTATTACTTGCTGGATGTATGTGCGCGTGTTTGTACCTGTGTGTGTGTGCTTGGTGTGCAAAGAGTAGTGTGGACTGTGTGTCAGTACTGGACACAGACGTGTACCAAAAAGGTAAATGGGTTCGAATTCCCGTGTAGGTGGGTGTCAAGTTTCTTCATCCTTATAAAATGCACGGGAACCACACCGCCACTGAAACGCAGCTACTGTATATGGTGCGCGCTTGCATTACACCTCACACAGTATTGGTCATATCGCTTCAACGCAAAACAGACAACGCGCGCTGGCATCCCGGGCTGTTCCAACTTCAAAACGGTATCTGGCAGATCCGCGCTTATCGTGAATTATGATACATAAAAAAACACAGCGCTTTCGCGACCAATAACACAGAAATCGAGCGCAATCCAACATTTATCAATTTCCAACACAACACCGGTGGTGCTGCCGAAGCTGTAACAATAACATTAAATGCGCGTTTAATCACCGACAACTTTTTTCATTGGCTGCGTCGGGTGGAGGGAGGTCTACGACACGCATTTTTCTTCCACGATCGTACTCAGAGGGATCAACAATGAAGCTCACGATGAATAGCAATCTCGTAGGTTGGTTCCAGGAGGGGGTGGCGTCAGTGGTTCGAGTGCTCAGCGTCTGGCCGCGGATAGCATCAGTGGCGAGCGACATCTGAACCGTTCCAGGGCCTCCATCAGATCTTGCATCTCGCACTGCGCCGACCGCCGCGGGTGAAGTTCGATCAAACAATCTCCGTGAGCGACGGAGGCGTGGGGAGGCGTCCATCCAGCAGTGGATTGACACAAAGGGGTTGTAATGCAACGATTACATCTCAGAGCGTCATCGTCGTCATCCCGCAGTGAGGTCGGGCGGAACTGCGGTTGCGAGGGGCCCCCACGCCCATTATCGGAACCCGCTGCCGGTGAAATTCCGCTCGGGCTACGACTCTGCCCCCACTCCCCCCTACCATACCTCATTAGGATGGATAAAATAAGCCCCACCTTTGTGGGACGTCGACAATAATTGTCGGTCTGGACGGACTGGTCCTCCGTGATCGTAATGTGGATTTACACGAATTGCTCGGTGCTGTACTGTGAATATTATCAGTGGGGGAGGTGGGTGGGGAGCGTGGTGCTGCTAGACACACCACACCGCCTCGTACGCCGCGCCTGGCCCTACCTGCCCATCTGCCTTAATAGGTGCTCGCTAACAGAACTGGCTCCCGCAGTGTCCGATCAGGCCACGTGGGTAATCTGCGTGCAGCTGCAGGGCAGAAGTGGTGCCAATTGCGCCACCTTCAGCACAGGCGCGGAGCCATGAGAACGATTTATCCAACCACACACACGCAATGTTAACTCGCTAGCCATCAGGGTAAATAGCTTAAGGTCTAAAGAAAACAATGATAATAATCAGTTTCAAAGACAATGAATATATTATCAGAGTATGTTTTTTTTATTTTTTGCATTCTGACTACAAGTATTGTGGTTAATGCAGACATGATTCCTTGTAAAAGGGTTCAGTTTGGTGTTTTAACATCTTAACACCTGTTTTGTTGCCTGAAAAAAAGGGGAAAACCTATTCTCAATAATAGTTTTATTTATGACCAAATCTCAAGATTCAGGATTGCCCTCACGCGCTGTGATGTTCAGACAATCACCTTTCGAGAGAGGAGTGGTTTTCTTTCGAGTGCAAGGAACCTGGAGTGTCAGGAGGAAACTTAAAAAAAACACGCACACGCAAAAAAAAGGTCCGCACAGACTGGCTCAGGGAACTACTTTCAGGAGGATTTATCCACAAATCTGACTGTCGCCTGATGAAGCTAGTTGTAGCTACTGGCGAAACGTCGTACTGAGATTGTAAATGTTGTGGATTTGCTCTTCACACTCGTACAGCACACCGGTAACGAATTAGCATGTTCTGTTTACGTGACAAACCTTACTAATTGGCTGTGTCGGGTGGTGGCGGGATAAAAGACACATTTATATATTTACGCGATCTAACCCACAAAAACCTAGATTATACTTGCGGTCGTCTCATCTCCTGGACACTTTCCAACCCGGTGGGTGTTTTTAGAAGGTTCACAAATCTGTACGTGACCCACCAACCCTCGCCCGGATCACTGGCACGCATCAACCACGCTCGTGGAAAGGTGCTGTTCTTGCGCAAATTACTTATCGACGAATTCTCTCTGGCCTATTATTATTTATTACCTTATTTTAAGGCCACAGCGTTGACAAATCTATTGCATTTCTGGAGAAAACTCAAATGTTGTTTTCCTTCCCGCGTACAATTACAATTATCTTGTAAACCTATGTAGAACTTCTTTCGCACCGTCCGTATATCCACCAGCCCCAGGTCTCCCCTTGCGATGGAGGCCCCGAGTCTCAATGGACTCGCAAGCTCGTTACAATATCCGTGGTCGGTCACGTTTCGGTCTGACGCTTTGCAATTCGCCGCTTCTTTTACAAAAGGAGACAACGCCCATCAGTCTGTGAACCCCAGGGCATGTTGTGCACCAGCAGCACTGCGTGCAATACCCGCGTCAGTATAGGCAACTCCTATCTCGTTACACAAAGGGAACACGAAGACGCCCCCATATAGACTTTAACAGAACGTCGGGGGTAAGTGCTGTTAGAGAACACCTATGAAGGCCGGCACGACACACGAAGGAGTGGATGGCCAGCGCCATCCCCGGCCGCCTTTGTCTCACCAATGCCGATATTTTGTACCCCTCACCAGGTACAGTACGCATTTAAGGCCGAGTCGACCTAAGGGAGGCCCAGGACCGGTGCAATTATTAATGTTTGCCGTGAGGAGGGAATTTAGCTCGGCTCGGTGGGTTCGTAGCCCAGTGTGCCAACCACTGCACTACCGCTCCCCTCGTTACACACACACACGATCCAATGAAGTGTGCACATGATGTGTGAAGAGCGATCCAACGCCATGACCAAACAACGCAGAATGCGCCCCAACTCCGAAGCTAAAGCAGGTTTTTGAGCCCGGATAGCGTTTGGATGGGTGACCGCCGTGCGTAGAACGAGCATCAAAAGGCTGCAGCCGCAGGGCTACGTTGTCGGCAGAGGGCAGTGTGGGAAAAAAATCCATGCCCCCCCCCCTCACGTACTGACGAGCGTGGCGAGGAAGAGAAAAAAAACCTCCACGAGGCCCTCATCCGGCAGCGGATTTGACCCAGAGGGGAGGTGATGGGGGGCCGTGCACGCATCATGCAATCGCGCCTCGACGAGTGAACAAAATCATTCCTCTGCAACATCAACGACAGGAAGCAGCCGCGTTCCCCTCGCCACATTTGTCCCTCAACCCGACTCCAGGTGCGGGTCAAACATCGCACAAAACTCGCCAATGACAGTGACTTTGTTGGGCATGAATTCAAACAGCGGAGGCTTTCATTTTTGACTTTGAGCCTGGATCGCGTTTGGATGCGGCTGCAGCCTTTTGATGCTCGTTTCTCTCCGCCTGATGATCGAAACGTCGTGAGTTTTTGGTTTCTTTTTCTTTTTATTAGTTTTCTTTTATTTGCTATCTAGGTGACTTTACCGAAAGAACCAAAGAAGCGGAGGCTTTATTAAAGCCTAACACAGTGGTCACGATTCCACTTCCTAACAGCTGGTTAGAATTGTCTTTGGGCAACAGGTGAGGAGGGCGGGGGGGGGGGCTTTAATTCTCCACGGAGCAGACCCGAGTTTGTTCTCCGTGTCCCTGTGGTGGATCTTGGTTTCATCTCCAGACGCTAAATTGGATGTTATCATTGTCTGGATCAACATTGAAGGCGGCCAGAAGTTTATAAGTTGATGGCGGGCAAGTTTGGTGCCGAGAAATCGATCCATCATCAAGCGCTCTTCTCAGACCACCCCTACGTGGGCGTGCAAGAGTCATCGCAACGTTCTTATGAGAATGCCGACCTGGCAGCGCATTGCACTATTGCCCCCCTACATTGAAGATCGTATTTATCGCCTTTTCCCACAGTCGAAATTGATGGATACGCATTTGTGTTGTGGTTGGCACCTTTCCGGGTCAAACTCGGGTCAATCCCAGGACAGTGGCAACCCTAACACAGGATAGTCGGGGGGATTGGCATACGTGTGGTGTTAATGGCAGGAATTGGCTTGTACCGAAATCTGGTGACTGTGTGCGCACGTGGAACTGTTATTATCTCCATATATATAAGGAAAAGTTGTGAATATGTTTGACTATTCGAAATGTTTAGTGTATTTCCCGACATACAACAAACTGGAAATTTGCCATGTGGGTACTTTCCAGACTGTACACCATGAAAAAATTATAACAATACACTTTTTGGGGGGGGGCTCAATAATGCATATTTTTTTGCACGGCAAGTGAGCTGTGACGTCAAATCTGTCACGTGACCCGCGCACGTGGAAGCGAAGGTTAGGGGCCGTCCATAAATGACGTCACGCGATTTTGGACGATATTTGACCCCCCCCCTTCCCTTCGTCACACGGCGTCACAAAAAGTCAGACCCCCCCTCAAATATGACATCACAAAGCTCTGCCCCCCCACCCAATCCATATTTCCATTTTGAAAATAAAACATGCTTCAAATTGCTTTAAACTATTGTCATTGTAGTGCGTATTTAATGTGGCGCTGCACTCTGGTGTTGTAGGAGAAAACATCTATTAAAACGTATATTTAATTAACTAGAACGTGTTGTCTATATTTATTTAAAGTTGAGCATTTTGATGTAACGTCACATTTCCCAACCCCCCCCCCCCCTCGTTACACATCGTCACAAATGTCTGACCCCCCCCCCCCCCCCCAGGACGGCCCCTTATCCCAAAAGTCTTGCCTCCAATTTTTAGTTAACAATAATTTGTTTCATGCAACCGATACAGAGATTTAGATGTTAATTGTTGAGAATGTCATTAAAAATGGATTTGGCTCATAGTCACCACATGAAGTCTCTTATCCTCTCCGATGCATATGCGACAACGTGGAATCTGGGAAAGCACGACTTAAATGGCAAGAGGATGCATCATCATAATGTAACAATTGGCAAACAAAAAAACGAATTTGTACAACAGGTGTCATTTCCTAAAATATTACCCAGATAGGGCATCATTCAACGAGCCGAACAAAGAGTGCCAGACAATGGCGGAGCCAGGATTTTCAGGTAGGGGGGGTAACCCCTTCAGCATTGAAAAATAATAGAGGAATTGTTAGTAAGTAAGGACTTGTCCATTGCTTTTTATTCGACGCGTGTGCGGTGATGGCGCAGCCATCGATCGAGGGTCGAATTCGAACCGCGTTGTGTGATCGGCATCGCGCTCGCTAAAGGTGAATGCCTTCAGGGAAGTCGTGTACTGTATACGCAACTGCGCACAATTCTGAGTCACTTATAACTGCTTTGCCGTTACTTATTACCATTTATGGACTCAGACTATTGTCCTATCATCTCATAGAGTCCCTGGCACGTAATAATATGCTACACAGTGACAGTGGGGGTCGCAAAATACCAATTTATTACTAATAAACCCCAATGATCCGATCGAAATCCCTAATTTCGATCGGATCATTGGGGGGTGCACGTGCCACCCACCCACCCCCCACTGGCTCCGCTAGTGGTGCCAGATCTGGTCTCCACCGTGGCCAGGGGAAGCACCGTCGTCCACCTGCATCGTCGCGCAATGATCTCGGGTGTTCTCTTTGCGCGCGCGCGGTCCCACGTTGTTTGGTGTCGTCAGAGGGAGGGCATCTGCAATTTAATAAGTGTATGCCATTCATGACATTCGCTTGAATTAACTCCTATAAAGCGTAATGTGAGTTCAATAAAAAGTTCCTAAAATATATATAACAGAAGTATTTTTTGGGTTAACAAGCACATTCCGAAAACAAAATATAAAAACGGAGCGCTCATTTACCGATAAAATAAAATGTGCTATTCGATTTGCCAATTGTAAAAAAAAAAATCCGAACCTACCTGACGGCATGTGTCACTGATGTTGTGCATGGCCGGGCTTTGAACTCAGGTCCATGGGATTGTAGCACAATGCACAAACCACTACGGTCACCATTCCACATAGCCTTCAGACTCACGTGCTGGAAAGCACCTCTCCTGGCCGTCTTCGTCTCCTCAGTCCTGCTGTTTATACGCCACACGAAGTTATCGCGTATGGTCAAGTCGACTTAGGGGGAGGCCCGGAGCCGTTTCTCATCACCGCTCGCCCACTGATGTTATCCGTTGCCGCGGGAATGCAATTCAGGCCGCTGCGTTCGTAAACGCAGTGCCCTAACTACTACGGCCACCACTCCTCACAAAAGACAAAGAGATCTCCCTGATAGCCTTAAGACATTCGGGGCAAGTGCTGTTCGCGAGCACCTATGAAGGCCGGTACGGGGCACAAGAGAATGGGTGACCAGTAGCACCGCGCACCTTTCTCTCCCCAGTGGCGATGATTACACGTCGCACGAGGTACTAATGAGACCGAGTCGGCGTAGGGGTGGTCCAGGAACCGGTTAGGATAATCGTCACTAGCGTTGTCCATGAGCGGGAATTGAACTCAGGTCGCCGAGTATCGAAGCGCGGCAGCCCTCATAGAATACACTTACACAGCACTGCACATACACACGTAGGTGTGTGTGTGCGCGTGTGTAGTATGTCGGCAGTGAAAGCTGTAGCAATTAGCGTCCGATTCAAACGCTGACACGTACAAGTGTTATTTCTGCACGGAGCACGCCGGCTATTTGCGCACGTGTGTAGTAGTAGTAGAAGTATGCCGGCCAGCTCTACGAAAGACGCCGTCAGCGGTAGTTAAGGGCTTATTTTGGTGACCCGCTAGCTACATCCACGGAACATTTATTTTCACTCGGTAGTCGTAATCCGTAACAGAGTTTCCTCTCGGCGCCGCGCGCGCGTTGGTTCATTGCTCGCCGGGGGGAGGCATTGACACGGGTCCGGCTTTGCTGTGGAGCGTTACGCGCATGGCCCGGTTCCAGCCACCAGTCGTAGGCTGCCGGGATCCAAACCTGGGATTAGAGCTCCTCGCGGTGCATTTCCCCAGTCACCGGGTAGACCGGCACGCGGCGAGTTGGGGCAGCCGTACTCGGCGTGGTGTGACGTACGTGGGAACATTTGTTTAACTGCTTTGTGTTTAGTTTGTTGTTTTCCTTCTCCTGCACCTCCGATTAGCGCGGTTGGCTACGTACGGTGCGAAAGAAGTCCAACATAGTTTAACACGTAGGCTTTCGCGACCAATATCATCCATAATAGAGTGTTTTTTGGGTTAGATCGCGTAAATATTTAAATGTGTCGTTAAAACCCGCCACCACCCGACACAGCCAACTAGTAAGGGTTGTCACGTAAACAGAACGTGGCCAATTCGTCACTCGTACAGCACACCGGTGTGTTGGAGAGCCAAGCCACAACATTTACAATCTGAGTACGACGTTTCGCCAGGAATTACAACTATCTTCATCAGACGACAGCCAGATTTGTGGAGAAGTCTTCCTGTTTCGTTCCTCATATAGAGGCGTAGATGTGGTGAACACGCTTGTGCGCTCGTGCGCAAAGTGGGGTGGGGGGGATTACTGAACCAACGCACATTATGCATGCGCATTATGCGAGCCCTGTGATCTTGTCCTTCCTGTCTATTGTGTGTATTAAAATAGCCGTACCAACGGTAATCCCTATTGAAGTATGGTGGCATGTATAGGCAACAATGTATTATTTTATGATTCGCTACCACGCAGCACTAAGGCGGTAGCTATCCGAACGGTTAAAGTTATTTTTTTTCTTTCAAATTCGATAAATTCTCTAATTAGTCTTGGCCAGCAGTAGCTAGTTTTGCACAGAACTTCAACATTGTCAAAATAAATTCTAGTGTCTTTGTTGGCACGAGTGTTCTGCTACTGCTGACAGTTGTATTTGGGAGTATTTAATATTTCTCTGTTCTTTTAGTCTTGTTTACCCAACAATATTTGCCACACGTGTAGTTAATCCTGTGCACACCTTCTGTTGATAGCTTCGGTAATACATCTTTTGTACCAGATATTAATTTCTGTATTTTATGTACCGTGCCAAATCTGACTCGGATGTTTTGTTTTTCCAAACATCTGGCTAGTTTATCAGTTGCTCCCGCAATGTACGGTATTCTGATCGTTTTAATTACTTGGGCAGATTCAATGCTCATGTTATTTGATTTGGTTTTGGCATTCAGTGCCCTGTTGATTTGTGCATCATTGCAACCGTTCATTTGCAGCGCTTCTTTAACATGTTGAATTTCAGTTCTTAGACTGTCACTATCTGACACTTTCTTAGCTCGATGAATGAGCGTCTTGATAAGAGCAGATTTCTGTGCAGGGTGATGGTGTAACTCTGCATTCAGATAGGCGTCAGTATGCGTTTTCTTTTGGTAAACGCTGTGTGTTATTTTACCGTTTCGACCCCGTCCGAGCAGAATATCCAAAAATGGTAGAGTTCTGTCAGCTTCCACTTCCATGGTGAACTGGATGGATGGGTTGTGCGAGTTGAGATGATTTAGAAATGCATTCAGTGTATCTTTGCCGTGTGGCCAGACCACCAATGTGTCATTCACATATGTAAACCAAGCAGAGGGTTTTAGTGTGCTTGAAGCTATTGCTTTTGTTTAAACACGTTCCTTCGGAGTGGGCAGGTAGGAATTTGGCTGAACAGCGCATTCGTGCACGAAAGAAAGCTCGCGGTCACGTGACGCACTTCAACCAATCCGGGAGCGTACATGTTTGGGAGGGGCTATTCACGACAGACAAATAATCCCTGGTGGGCAGTTTGAAACTGTTGTTCCTCCCTGTAAAATCTTCCATGTACAAATTCGCTATCGCAGGAGACAAAGGAGAGCCCCAAAAAACCTCTATTATGGAAGTTCACCATACAGTACATACATGTCGACCCAGACAGACAGCGTTTTGATATTCAGCTCGGGGGGATAAACAGGGTTTGTCTAAGCATGGTCGAAATTCCACATGCTCATGGCAGAAGACATTCTATCCACAGGACGCCGATGTTGACGTACCACAGAGTGGTATTATTTTATCGACCTCTGCGTGGTGATGGGCCGAGTCGTCTCCCGACTGTGGCGTTGTACAAGAGGGTTGAAAGCGCTGGCGTTGACAATCTCGGTACAACTCGCGTACACAATTCCGTTTGCCTGTACAGTATTAGTATAGGCGCTACAGGATTCAACTCCTATGATTCAGTAAATAAAATAATCTATTATTTAGCGTCACATTTGTTAATACATTTTAATTAATAGAATTTGACAAAATTATTTGTCGTTACTGGCCCGTACATGATCAATTATGGTTGGATACAAAAAGAGTGGGAAATGCTCCGTGGATGTAAACACCGGGAATACAAAGGCGGTCGCGTATGGTAGTTGCCTTGCCAGATAGATGCTCGCAAAGGAGCGTTGCGCAACGGCATGCAGCATCCAACATCGTAGGACGGTCTTTCTCTGCGTATGTTCAACGCGCCATCCAAGGAGCGCCTTTTCCAATTAAATCACAATCTGAGCCTCACTCCTGGGATGATAATTTGCGGCGATGCGGAGTAAATTGAGTGGCGAACTGCCTGCGCCGTGGTAATTATACTAATTAGAATGAAGCTGCGATATCATAACTACAATCTCGTGCAACAAAGCGAGGAGCGCTCACCCTGACAGAGCCCTCTTCAGCCAGAGTCGACGCGTCTCCGCACTCACACGAACCCTCCGCAATGGCTCATCGTTATTCTATTTGGCGTTTACCAAGCCGGTAATGTACATTCCACATTCGTATGGCCGCGGGCAAGATATACCGCATTAACAATTTTACTTCACCGTCTTTTGTCAACCAACTGCTTGGCTAAAGGCATTACCCACGCTGCTTCGATCATGGGGGTTGTTTGACCATACAGCTGGTTGGTGAACGCGGGTGGGGTGGGGGGGGTCGTGGATTGTGAGCGGAGCCGCTCTGGAACTTGTTCAGATGTCCGTCGCCACCGATGTTAATCATGGTCGGGAATCGAACTCAGGTTGTCGGGGTTATAATGCAGTGATCTAACCACCGCGCCACCGCGCGGCCGCTCCCTTCACCACTAATACGTTATGGCCGGTAGTCGAGACGAGCGATGGAGTGACAGCCAACGGAGAGGGAACTCGTCCGAGAGGTCAGCGACCGCGGGAGATGGAGCGGTGCAATCGACTCGTGTGCAGGAGCGAGATTGTTGCATCGCCAGAACGTGAGAGACACGGCGATGGCTTGGGGGAAGCTTCATCCAGCAGTGGATATCCATCGTGGCGCTGGTTACAATGATGACTCAGGAGAGCGGCTTCGCAGCTGCTCTCAGCACACCGAGACTCCGAGGCGGATCGAGAATCATCCCGATGGGACGGCGCGGTGGCGAAATTCATTTATTTATTCTCATGGAAAACGATATTGATCTGCCAAAAAATAAACTAATATCAATAGAATACCAATTGGCTGGGATCTCGAGGGAGGACGGAGCGTTTGTAATGAGAAAAAGCACGCTTCAAAAGGTCAAGTTCAAGTCTGCGATCAAGCGTTCAGCAGCCATGGCAGTGACGTCACTGCCGCCTTTCATATCAGAGTCGGAATCTGTATTTATCCTGGAGAAATCCGAGGAGCTATGAAGCTTTTTCTCACACATTTCCAGGAGCGGCACGCGGTCAGAAAGTTAAGCAATAAAAAAAAACACGATAAGAAGTGTAAAGTTTAGGAAAAGTAAGCAAATCACTAGAAAATAAACTCAACAATGTTTTTCTATTTCCAGGTAAAGAAGCGACCTCGCCACAAATGATAGTTCAACGGAAGTGGCTTATCATGTGAGACTGGATTGCAGCCAAATAAATACTCTAAACGCGTGATGTTGATTCCTAAAATGTGGAAATTGAAATTTGTTCCCAGGAGTCACCCAGAAAAACGTCACAAGGACGTGATCTGCCCGAGCGCCCGACCGTCACCCTACATATTTTGTTACCATACACAAAAAAACCCCCAAAGATCTGAACTGTGAATGGGATTCGAGGGATTTCCACGGCGATTCTGGATCACGATTACACTCTAGAATTAGACCGTAATGCGACTATGTCATAGCAGAGTATGGGAAAGTGTGCGCCCGATCCTGCGTAAGGGATACAACCGGGACGTTCACGAGATATATCTTGCGTGGCCGTTTCCATCCGGACACACTGCACTGCGAGACTTCCGACTGAATTCATCGATTCATGGACAGTACCAATGGCGCTGGAAAATGAAATCGATGACAAATAATCATTTACAAACGTAATATCATACAAAATACGTAGACATTATGTATCAGCTCTACCACGCTGTCTGCTCCTGCCTCGTAAGTGTGCATCATTTTTGCAAAATTAACCGGCACGCACTTTCGGGTAACAGCGACCATCATATTCTATTTTTATTACGCACAGTTACAGCTTCGTTCTCTTGAGATTTTTTCGTATCAATTTTTATAGATTACTTGTGTTACTTACCCTACAAAGGCAGGCCAGCGTCAAGCCCGGACACACGTGTTCGCGCCCCATGATTGCGCGCGTGTTTATCAAACGCGTCAATCAAATCGTCCTGGGGAGGAGTCTCGCCGAGCCTCTGGGCTCGTCGGGGCAGGGTCCTTGCGGCGCACTCGGAGGTTCGGTGGGATACATTGACGTGGTGCCGTGCCTCGTGTGGAGCAAACACGGAAGAAACATGGAGCTCACAAGGAGGGGGGGGGGGCGGGTGGGCTGACCATGGCTGCATTGGGATATCTGGCCAATGTCGTACAAATGCCATTATGCGTGTGTTTTTTTTGACGACGGGAGGTGACCCCGTGTAGAACACGGCGAGGCGGAGCATGACAACCTCGCCACGCAGAAAGGCGCCCCAAAGTCGGGAGTGAAACGCAGCCCCTCCTTGGCGTTAGACGCACGAGTTTACCACCGTGCCACCTCTGTAAAAATACATTATATTTATCAGAAGTGCTACTTGGCAGCCTTCGTGTAGCACGGCATGTCCTCGCTCAAGACGGGCGACTCCACAAACCAACTTGCTGTTCTGCCATCTCCTGGTCCCCTCAGCCCAAGATGTTTCGCCGTTTGAAGCCAGCTTTGTGTGCGATGTGCGCAGTCTCTAGGTTGGTAAGTGGTATCTGCAATAACAGAGCCTTGTGTTGCGTCTTGCTCCATCTAAACCCATGGCCAACCTAAAGTGGCACAACCACAAAACTGAGCTTGGAACAGAAAGCCAACATGAGGCCGAGGGGGGGGGGAGGTGAACGACACAAGGTGGAGTTTGTTACAGTTCGTGTCAAGGGTATGGCTGGTGCGGGGAGCGGCTTGGCGGGGTGGTTCGAGTTCGAGATGCGGCTATATTTCAGGTTGACTGGTTGGTTAGGGATAACGCCAGCACGCGTCTGGCTGGAGTGTTGTTCCTCCACCGCCCGCCCACACTATTCTCCCCCCCCCCCCCCATTGGCACGCAATCACCACCTCGGTTTAGTGACCGCGCTTTCTTTCGGGCGCTCATATCGAGAAGAGAAGCGAGCCACGCGGGCCGGATGAGCCGCCCTAATTACCCCCTAATGCTAATAGTTGGCCACTCACAGCCATGGCTTCAACTGGTGTGGATTTGCACGCAAAACAAATATCGAGAATAAAGGAAGGTCAACACGCGTGGTAATTACGCGAGAATGAGCCGTGGTTAGGATGATTGCCCGCTGATCGATGATGTCATGGGAAGGCTGCAAAGGGGGCCAGGCGAGGCAGGAAGAGGCGAGGAAAGGCAGCCTCACGTTCGGCCGCCAAGTCCGCTGTTTGCACAGATGGTGGGCCCGGGCGCTGCAGCGACTCGCCGCCTCATTCTCACTGCGGATTCTGCACCGCGAACACGGGGGAGAGGAAATTGTCGCTTCTAGACTTTATAGATGGTGGTTCCTCCTTCCCCCCCCCCCCCCCCCAATTTCAGGTCTCACCTCTCAAAGTCTCCGCCACTGTATGCGGTGCCATTTAAAAAAAGGTGAAGTCCTCGTTTTAAGTACCGCGCTTGGGCGAAACGCGTTAAGCGAAAGACGTTTTCGCCGTAAATTTACGTAACGATAACGTTTAGCGTGACACGATGCACGCACACACGGGTGAGATGGCGGGATCAAATAACAGAGGATACGCCGCCGCATTACGTGATGATGCCGCGTGCTTTATCACACCGCTCAGCCGCGCAGCTCGAGAAAGTAGTTCGTCGTCGACCGCTTAGGAGCCGCGTTATAACGATAGAGCGCGTTCCGCGTTATAACGGGCGTGCGTGTTTGCGTTGTGCTGAAGGTGTTCCCGAATGGAATAGGCGCGTTATTGCGAAAAAGCGTTGTGTGAAGACGTGTCAAAAGAGGACTCGCAGTCCAATACGACTACCCAGTTGCACGATTGAATTCATACCGAGGTCACACCCTGGCAAACTCTTTAGTCTAACACCAAGGAAGAGCTGGGTTGAACTCCAGACTTGGGTGCCTTTCTGCGTGGGGGGTTATATGCGCCTCACCTCGTTCTACATGGTTTCCTCCCACACATTATGGCATCCGTACGCCACTGGTCAGATATCCCAATGCATCCATGGTCAACCCCTGCTTCAATTTCACGTTTGGCCCAGGAGGCACTGGAACGCGAACGAGTCTGGAAAATATGCAGCTATGAATTATGATCATTTGAAACAGGTGAATACTCAAATATGGTTGTTGGGCGTGTGCATGGCCGTATATAATGGGTTTTGGAACACATCGATATAACAGCGATTTCGATTCCATATTTAGATCATATGCTCGAAATGTATGACCTCATGCTGTAACCAATGCACAAACTCGCACACAAAAACACAATTCATGCTCTCACTCGCGCACTCCATGCTCTCACTCACACACTGCGTGCTGTAAACCCATGTTCTCACCACACACTGCGTGCTGTAAACCCATGCTCTCACTCACACACTGCGTGCTGTAAACCCATGCTCTCACCACACACTGCGTGCTGTAAACCCATGCTCTCACTCACACACTGCGTGCTGTAAACCCATGCTCTCACTCACACACTGCGTGCTGTAAACCCATGTTCTCACCACACACTGCGTGCTCATTCCGTCGCACCACAGCGCCAACGGAAAGAAGCTCCCTGCCATTTACTGTCGAGGAAAACGAACTTCATAGCTCATCGGATTCCTCCAGTAGTCCAGTAGAAATACATTTTCTGATTCTGAAGTTTCCATCGCTGATAAACATCGTGCGTGCCAGCCACCAGACGCCCCCCCCCATCTCCCGCAACGCCGCACTACACGCAGTGTTTACTGCAAGGCCCGCGGGCACTACACGCAGTGTTCACTGCAAAGCCCGCGGGCCACTGGCTGCCCCTGGTGGCCTTTCGTGCGGCACCCCGACAAGACATGAAAGAAAAAAATACCCCTCCACCCCACCATCGTGCTGTCAAACCCCAAATGGTTTCAAATTTGTGGCGGCCCTCATACCGATAGTCTTATCGTCGATAGTCCCCCCCCTCCCCACGATAATTAGTGAAGAACAATGAACTATAATAGAGGTTTTTGGTTTAGATCGCGTAAATATATAAAATATATACATGTGTCGTTAAAACCCGCCGCCACCCGACACAGACCAACTAGTAAGGGTTGTCCCGTAAACAGAACGTTGCCAATTCGTCACTAGTACAGCATACCGGTGTGTTAGAGAGCCAAGCCACAACATTTACAATCTGAGTACGACGTTTCGCCAGTAATTACAACTAGCCTCATCAGGCGAGAGCCAGATTTGTGGAGAAGTCTCACTGTTTCGTTCCTTAAATAGAGGCCGTATGTGTTGACCATGCTTCTGGATGATATTGGTCGCGAAAGCCTACGTGTTAAACACTGAACTACATAATTATACTATTTTCGTGACGACTAAACCACCAATGACGCGCTGGAGAAACTCCAAAGGAAGATATGAGAATACCACGTGGTGTAGGTTGCCGGGCGGCCAGGACATATCAGCAGAGCAAAGGATTCTGCAACCCATCTGTGCGGAGCTACGAATATGAGCTCCTCGTGGATTGTTTTCTAGCTGCTCTGGTTTATCTCACATATGCCAAACCCCTCTTTTAAAAAAGAAAATTGGGCTCGGCCGAACAGCCCCCACTACGATCCTCGTGGGTAAGTCTTGAGAACGAGGCTCTCGGCAACAAACAAACAAAAAATAAATATTCTTGGTTCTTTCGGTAAAGTCACGTCGAAGGGAAATAATAAAATAATACGTGACTTTACCGAAAGAACCAATAATATGAATCCCTGCAGTCACGAAAACTTTAAATCGCAACCTCCCTGAGCTTGCAGGGAGAGACGGTCCGTCTCGCTCGTCCCATTACCCCACCATCTCGTCAAGGCGCATAAACCAGCCACGCGTACTCGGGTCATCCTCGCAGCGGCGACGTTTGGCCGTCGAACTAAAGACGGTGACTGCATCGCGCGCTTTCAGATGCGCCTCTACGGCCGTCTGGAACGCTCTTCCTTCCGATATTAAGAAGCCACTGGAGCTATGCAACTTTTAAAATCTAGATTGAAAAACTAATTTATTTAAAACTGCTTTTTGTGTTTAGTTTGTTGTCCTTCCCCCCGCACCTCCGCTTAGTGCAGGTTGGCTACGTACGGTGCGAAAGACGATCATACGGACATACAAAACCTGCCCACCTGCTGTACACAGCAACCCCAGGGGGCGCGCCTGCCGTGTGCGAGTGTACGTGAGGCCGGACAAATGACCTGTGTCACGCGGCTGCTGTTGTTGACACAAAATTCAAAATAAAATCAAGCGAGAATATGGGACAAGGCGCGTCGTGACAACAGCTGACGCGGGATGGGAGACTGCGGAGTGGCGGCCGAGAGAGAAGGGATGCGACGCGGAGGGCGAGACCTTAGATGAGACGATAAGAGTTCGGAGGCTAGGACAAACTCGGGCGAGGAAGGATGGCAATGAAAGAGGCCTCGGGTCTTGGCAGTTTAGAAGTTGGTGGCCGACCCACAGGTCCCAATATCGCGGTGCGCCGCGAAGGGACGGGCGCGCCCGTTGACAAACAACGCACCACTACCCCTGCAGCAGACGCCGCGGTAATTAACGCCAGGAATGTGGACTTCAGAGAAGCTGCCGGTCTCGCTTTTGTGGAAACAAAGCGGGTGTTTAGCGAAAGCCCTTGCGGGTCGCCCGTTGACAAAGCTCGCGGCGTTTTGCGGCTTCGGAATAGAGTTCCGTGAAATTTCACGGCACAGTTACCGGGGGGGGGGGTGCTTCAAGGGGAATTGAGACATTTAATAATTCTTCTCTGCGGCCTATATTGTGCTATGGAGGCCAATTTCCCGAAACGTCGTATATTATATATTTATCTTAAGGCAGAATTTTTACGAACGTGTCGAGTTTTTTGTTTGTTAACTATATGAGTGCGATTTCAATAAAATAGCGTCACGAATAGGGTGCAACATTCTTTCCAGATTACGTTTCATTCTTTGGCTGTCATTCTCTCCACAGTCTCGACCACCGGTTATCACCCTTCGTCCTGCCCAAGTCGACTTATTTTGACCAGTTTGATTGATGTCATTTGCCTGCATTTGGTCACTCGACTCCACGCGTTCCTTTTTCCGTCTCGGTTATTCCAAGGGTCCATCTCTACGCCTTTTTCACGTCTGACAATAACAACTCACCCATCCCAATATCAAATCATCAACCGCATTCCCCAGATACCCCCAACCTGCACCCCCCTCCTCCCCCAGGTGCCCCCCCCCCCCCAACCACACACAGCACACCGCCCCCCATTCCACCCCCCCACCCATTCGTCTCCACTGCCAGAAACCCCGCGCGGCTCTGCGCATGACGCGTTCTGGAAGCGCCGGGTGATTAATTCCTTCAACCCTCCACCCGCTCCCCATCGTCTCCTGTCCGCGCCATCGCCGCCTTCACAATGGGAGGAGGATGATGAATCGAGGCACCGGTAGCCCCGGCCACGCCGCTAATCTGCGCGCTCGCAGCTGCGGCGACGACGCCGACGCCGCCGCCGCCGTGCGAGTCCCGGGGTCGCCTCGAGCCGCGGCGACAAAAGCGAGCTAGAGGAGGCGCGGAGAGACGGAGAGGCCTGGAGAGGTTTGGTGCCATTGGGGGCGATGGAGGGCGGCGTTGGAGGAGGTGGTGGTGGCGATATTGAGCGGCGCTGCCTGTGGTGGTGCCGATTGTGGGGAGCGGTAGTGCAGCGGTTAGCGCGCTGTGCTACAAAAGCCGCCGCCGACCCGACTACGATTCATACCTCGCGGCCAAAACACACACGTGTGACAATTATCTGCAACGGTCCTGGGCCTCCTCCCCGAGGTAGACTCGGCCTCAAATTAGTATCTGGTGCCGTGGTGTGAACATCGCCACTTGGGAGACAAAGGCGGCCGGGCGTGGTGATGGGCACTCACCCCCTCGTGTGTCATGCCGGCCTTCATTAGGTGCTCGCTAACAGCACTTGCCCTAAAAGTCTGTTAAGGCTACACGGGGGATCTTGTCTTTGGTGCTGGTTGTGGCATTGGGTTCGGTTTCTGGAGGTGGTGACGGTGTTGATATTGACTGGTGCTGGTGGTGCTTTTGTCGTTGGTAAAATGGCGTTGTTTGTGTTTTGGTTAATCTCGGCGTTCGCAGCGATGGTGGTGTTGATGGTCAAATTTGAGTGGTTTCGTGGTGGTGGCACTTGGTGGGTGGCGAGGTGATTTTCTGCAAGCACGCTTCTCTGATGAGGCGGCGAATGATTGGCGTAGGACATTTGGCAGGCAAGATACGCGCTCACGACAATTATATATGCAGAGCGAGTGGGAGCACAGGTAATGTCCCCACTCAGACTAATTAACAGATTAAAATGAACAAAGTTTAAGCCTTTGTTTGGGGAAAAGTGGTTGATGATCCGTTAATTACACATTCAAATAGAGTACATGAATGGTATGTTTAACACAGACCAATCACTCCTAACTGCAGTGAACGAGTATTAGCAGATAACAACACAATGGCCCCTATACAGGTAGGAACAACAGGTTCCACACTGCCCACCAGGGATTATTTGTGTGTCTGTCGTGCATATTTGTCTGTCGTGCACGAATGCGCTGTCCAACCAAGTTCCTACCTTCCCACTCCGAAGGAACGTGTTTCAGTAGTAGCTGCCATTATATATTTTTCAATCCTGCCGAGTGGTCCTGTGATTTGAACACCTGACTCCATCAGAAGGTTGCGAGTTCCAATCATGGTTGCGGGTAAACTAAGCCCATCATCCTTTTGGGGGTCGATGCAACGGGTACTGTACCAAGTTGTGGGAAGGCAACAGTGATCCGTCCGATGGCAAGCCGGGGTTGTCCCACCACGGAAGGGTGGGATCACCAGCACTCGCTGACGGTCATCAACAGAAATTGGTGTCGCACGACTTATATTGTGTTTTCCCCCATAATCGCAGCGAGAGACTTTCACTATTTAAAATCACATTATGTTTTCTTGGCTAATGTTATTGTTTGCTATTGAATATTTTCAAATAAAGTAACGTTCTCATCTTCAGATTTCCGAGCTGTGTTTAAGGCAACATACGCATCCGCTAACCGCAGGTCTGTGTCTATATATATTCAATCTGCCCATCCTCTTTTCTCTGAAGGATGGCCATTCGCCGATACGGGGTGGTGTTAAGTGTGTGACTATCGGCGTAACTGACAACACCTCCGATTATCACGGTTGGCTACGTACGGTGCGAAAAAGGTTCAACATGCACACATATACATACAAACATCACGTGTATATAATGAACACCATGACACGCTACTGTTCACGCATAGTTTTGCTTGGCTGCTCCTCTCAAAATATTATTCAGGAGTTCGACAACCACACAAATGCGCCACGTGAAAGTGTCAATAGTTCTGAGATCGTCAGCGTTTTAGCAGGTGGGGGGATGGTAATTCGCATGCGTCTTACCCCCTTGTTGTGATGGGCCGAGAACCGGCAGCCAAAATACGAAATGCTTCAGTGAATTGCCCACAACCCGTTGCTTTAACGCGATCAGGCTATTCGGAATTTGTATAAAAGCTGACATTTGCACGCTCGACCAAGAGAGATGAACAAGTCAAGAGAATGCGCGCGTCTGCACGCATGTGCTAGTGATTAGGGTCGGACTTGATTTTGAAAAGCAGCACGTGATGATAGTCTCCTGCAACTGCTCAGGTCACGGTGTTTAGCATCGTGCTGGAAGTAATTGATTCGGTGTGGCCACGTGAACTCTCACTGGGTTTCCCTTTTTTTCCCACCTCAAATAAAGTTCTGTTTATTTTCGTAACGCAAAAAAAAGTTCGGAAACTCGATTAGACGGATTTTTTTTTTAAATGCTTCCTTGGAGAAAAAAAATTGAAAGCACACTCAAGACTAAGGACAAATATTTACACCTCTATATAAATGCAGCCAGTGAGATGAGAAAGGCTTTATTTGCAGAAGTGGAATCTTTTCCCTTCCGAATGCAAAACTTTGCCAGTGGCAAGGAGCGGATTTCTGGGCAGAAGTCGCAAGTGACAGCACTGAACCTGAATTCACACTCCGACGACGAAGGAATGAACACGACACATTAAATGAGGACGCACTGTGCCGCTAACTCGGCAACCAGAGCTCAATTCCCGGTTACGGCAATCGGTGGCGAGCGATATCAAAACCGGTCATGGGCAACCCCTTCACGAACAGTGACCCAGTATGGTCATCCAACCCTTATGGCAGCGGATTGGCAAAGGGGCTCGTGATTATTTGTATTAATATCATTGACTTAGTCTGATTAAAGAAGTGTCTGCTGCAAAACGGGTCCGCAAGGTTCACAGAACAATGACATGTTATTTTACGAGGACATAACATTTGTGTAAGGAAACATAATTTATTGCTGCATCCTATTTTTTTTTAGTGGATAATTTAAAACTACCTTAGTTGCAATGTAGGATCGTATAGACAGCATATATCGTATAAACAGTCCATTTCAGTAAGTAAAACGATGCAGAGAATTTCCCTGCTCAAAGGACAATGGGATGAATCTCATCTCCGCTGGCAAACCATAAGCAGTGCTGGATATTCCATCTTCCCATGGGCAGGAGTTATTTTATCCATGCGATGACCACTTGAATTTTCACAAGTTGATACCTATTTTATGGACCATACAGATATTATGAACCGAGTCGTCCCCTGATGGAGACTTGTAATAGCCCGACAACAACTGCTGGGCTCGATCTCACGTGCATCTCTTGGTCCATCCAAAATCAAACCGCAAAATATCCACCCTTCCTATAGCAACAACAAGCAAATTAGTCCCCAGTAGGACTCTAAATATGAGATTCTTCACACACACACACACACAGACGGTTCAATTAAACATGAAGACATTTATTTTGAAAACTTAACCGTTGTATAAAAGCATCGGATTATAAAGAACGCAATGTGCATGTATAAAAAGGAAAACAGCAGGGGAGTGGAATTAAAGTAACGCTATTAATAATAACGATTTCAAGTTTAAAGCACGGCACAGTACTCACGCGCTCTAAGAGAAAGGGAACGACTCCGTGGCCCACGGAACCACAGACAAACGGCAAGGCAGCCACGCGGTGAGCTGGTGACAAACGCAAGGGGAGCGACATTGCCACGTAGAGATGGAGCAGCTGCGTCATTGTGGCATGGCGAAGCTGAGGATTAATTCTGTAACGTGCGGTAGCCTCGGTTGGTTTTCTCGTCAATATTAATGAAACCAAATGAAATCACAAAACCCACCCCTTTCATTATCCGTGCTGCTTGAGAAAAGTTGGGCTTTTTTTGTTTTATATATGTGTGTACATAAAACCCAATCGATCGTATGTTTTTTTAAATAAAAATTTTTACTGATAACATCTAGAACACTTTGTCGTCTTATTTTCTCAACTCAAAAGTTGCTTATCCTATTCTGCATTTATAAAACGACCAAGTAGGCTTATAGAACTCGGACCTTGCTTTGCAGGTTTAAGAGCGTGTGCGCTGGTGATCTAAACCAAGGCTGTTTGCATTACGCATGCAGTATATGGCAGACCAAGGATCAATTTCAATTGTAAATTGCAATTCGCAATGAATTGTAAATCGCAGCATAATTGTAATTGTCCCCAGGTGTGATTTGTGGCGATCTCACGTGACATGCAAAGCATCATGGGGGAGACGGACCCCCTATGGGCAGTATTGCTTTACAGCCTGCACGCACGTTCCAGCCTGGAGTGGCTTTTCCTAATTCGTGTGTGTATGTTGAACTTCTTTCGCACCCTACGTAGCCAACCGTGCTCATCGGAGATGCGGGAGAAGAGCAACACACTAAGCACAGAAGGCAGTTCTAAAGAAATGAGTTTTCAGCCTAGATAACACATTCCTGCGGAGGGAGCTGGTAGGAACTTTGGGTTGCTCGGTCAATGGCCAGGGTCAACGGCGGCGTGGTGTATTCCTCAAATATGCCCGACTGTGAGGGCGGGCACAAGCCGGCGTGAGTAGGTTAAACGTTGAGTTTTATAAGGGCACCACGGGGTGACCAGCCCCTCCCCACCGAGCCTCACTCTCCCCACCCAGCCCCTCCCCACCCTCCCCACCCAGCCCCTCCTCACCCCTCCCCATCCAGCCCCACCCTCCCCTCCCCACCCAGCCCCTCCCCACCCTCCCCACCCAGCCCCTCCCCACCCTCCCCTCCTCACCCAGCCCCACCCTCCCCACCCAGCCCCTCCCCACCCTCCCCACCCAGCCCCTCCCTCCCCACCCAGCCCCTCCCTGCACGACGGACAGACGGACACAATAATCCCCTGTGGGCTGGTGTAACCAGGAGGTTCCTACCAGTATAAACGTGCATAGCTCCAGTGGCTTCCTAATGTCGAAAGGAAAAGCGTTCCAGACGGCCGCAGAAGCGCGTCTGAAAGCGGGCGATGCGGTGACCGCCGTTTTTGTTCGATGGCGAGCAGCCAAAAGTCGCTGCTGCTGCGAGGATGACCGAAGGGCGCGTGGATGGTTCACGCTCCTTGACGAGAAAGCGCCGGATTTCATTTCTGTACGAATTTAATCGAGCGGCACGCGGCCGCTACCCAATCGCCTCCCGCGGCAGCGTCGGAGCAGCGCGTTCGGTCCACGGCAGCGCTGTGTACTGCGATTACCATAATTACCGCGGCGTTTTGTGCCGCGAGACGGACGCTATCGAGCCGACTTTAATGGCCAGCGCTGGATTAATCTCTCTTGGCGTGACACTGCCGGACGGCGCGCGTTTGGCATTGATGAATAGCGCCAAGATAAAGCGGTACCACCGTTCCGGCCACAGCGTCGAAACATCCTTCCTTGCTGTTGCTCCCCCGTCTAGTGCACGGGAGAGTCCGGACCAATGTTCTTCACTCGAGGGGGCGGGACACTTTTGCCGATAAGACATCAGTTTGAGGGCCGCCACACATTTGAAACCATTGTGTTTGACAGCACGATGGGGTGTTATCGCTGAGTATTGTCGGGGGCCGCACGTTAGGGGCCGTACTAAAGGCCACCAGGGGCCGCCGGCGACCCGCGGGCCTTGCAGTGAAGAACACTGGGCTAGAATCGAGCGCATGCAGCGATCACACGCAAGTGATGTACTCCAGATGCGCATACATATACGTAGGAAGTAACAATGATGTTGATGTATCCATGCAAATCCACACCAAGTCTTTTTTTACGATTATTTTTTCAGAGTCTCGCGTCGATGTGATTAGGCCCAGTGTCAAAATATCACAACCACACAGAATACACAAACCGCATAAGGAACGCAAAGGATCATGAAACGCTCGCGGAACGTAAAGGATCGTGGAATTCCAAAGCCAACCACAAACTGGACCAACATTTCCCTTCACAATATTGCATTGGCATCTCAACATTTGTCAATAACCTCCTGAGGAAATATACGTCATCAAGTGATCGAGTACAATCGCATGGATTTTACAGCCACTATCACCGTGTATTTGACAGAACATACCAATGCTCACAGCAGTGTACATTTGATCTGTGTGATGTTACGTATGGTAGAGTACTCGACTTACGTATGGTAGAGTACTATGGTAGAGTACTCGACTCACAAGTTCGAATTCTGGTCAGGGGTTGACTTCGCCAATCTCGCTTTTCGGGGCTCAGGAAATTAGTACCGCTCTTGAGAGATTTCTACCTACAATGGAAATGCAGACTTTCTATCACCGGTTCTGAGCTGCCGCCGATGGGGAGGAGCACCCCCATGCTCGCACTCATTACACACAAAGTGCTCGCCACAAATGAACCACAATACTTTTGTGATCTCGTCAAGTAACAGTTTTGTGTTAGTTTGTTGAACGCGGAGACACCTCGACTCGAATAAGCCAGGTCATCAAGCACGCCTCCCTAGGCGACCTGCGCCAGAGACAAACCCCGTGGACAACATCGAATTGCACAATGCTCTCATGCTTAAATCCCACGTAACAAAGTGTAAGCGATGACGTGAGTGCATCGTGCACTATTTTTCACCATGTCTACTCACAACAGGTTCAAAGACTATGTGGTGGCAGGCCGATAACTTATTGCATGTGAGTGTATTGCTAGTGCTAGTATTTTGGATACAATCATGAATTGCGATATTCAAATATTAACAGATGAAAAATCGAGATGTCATCATGGCTAATGCCTATAATTTAACTACACCTTGCCATCACTTCCTTCCTTTTGCATTTCTTGCCACAGAAGGAGCACCACATTTTAAGGTAAAAATATATGCTACAGTATTAGCAAGCAGAAAATATACTGTATTTTATCACGAAATAAAACAAAATAATGTGCAGTTCATCAACTAATAGCATATCCCAACTGATGCTTTCGGGATGATTGGATGGTGGAAGTAAATGTTATTTATGGCAATAAACAGATGTCTACCCTGTTGCTATCCGTTTATAGTTCCGTATATTTATGCACAATCCATCACAACACCACATATTAATTTTACATTAAAAAAACTAACTAATGTTAGATTGAAAATTTTGATTATTGAAACGTATTTTCACACAGGATCTTTCTGATAAGAAAATGACCCTGCCCTAACTGTGATCCTAACCCCATAAGCCATTATTTCGAACGATCACTTCCCCTTTACACATATGTAATATTAGCTTATTTGATATAGTGTTCAAAAATCATGTTTAGCACAATGAGATAAACACAATTTACTTGTCAACATAGAGCACATTATAACAGTTCAAGACGGTATTATATATTTATATATTTAGCCGAAATATTTGCTGCACTTTCTTTATATTAGTGACATTTATTTTTAATTTTAATTCCACTGTTTTGATCACTTTTAAAAGACATACAGCGCACCAGTGAATTATATTGATTTCCTGCTCTAATTTACCCATGCAGTCCCCATAAGAAATCATTATTTCCCACTGATTACTTTGCGAGGGCTTTTTGACTTGATTTAATATTTGTTTTCAAGAACCTTGCTGAACACAGGCCCAGAAGCCAAACAGCCAGCACTGAATAGCCCTATCAAAGTTCGAGTGGATAAAAGTGAACATACTTCTTGAACTGAGAAAGTTTATAAGCACCTGGAGAAAAGAGACGATGGGAGGGAATTCCCAAGTCGAGCGGTTCGAGAGATAAAGCAGAAAGTGTTTTCATAGAGGGCCACGGTGGCGAGATGATAACTACCTCTTCTGATATACAGGAGGTCGTAGGTTCGATCCCGATCCCGACCCTGACGCCTGTATATTTGGAGTTTGCATGTTTTCCCCGTGGTCGTGTGGATTTTTCTCTGGGTCCTCCGGTTTTTCCCTCCACATTTAGCAACATGCGTTTAGAGTATTTGGCTGCTATAAATTTGCACATAAGCCACTTCGTTGAGCTATCAGTTGTGGCCAGATAGCTTCTGAAAAAAGCTATATAGCTCAGTGGGCCTTACCTGGTAAAATAAAAAAATAAAACAGTTTTTAGTTTATACTTTTGACGAACAGCGTCGGGTGGCTGAACGGAGCATTGGTGAGACGAAATACTCAGTCGAAACAGTTAGAATGCTTTTTATATCAGTAGGCATAAAGTCAGCCAAATACTGGTGTTTTCTGGTTTGTAAACAACTATGTTATGATGGAGTGCTATGCTTTATATCTGTGAGACATCGAGTTGTACAAAGTATACTTTAGGGCTGATGTGGGTCACCGGGTCCAAAAGCATTCTAAGGTTGCCATCAATGTAAATGGGGTCTGTTGCTTACATTGACAATGCAAAGGCGTGAGGTTCAATAGCCCCAGGCTTTGCCTTAAGGCTGCCCGAAAGGTTTTTTTTTTTTACTGAACACCCAGACGCTGCATGTAGTGAGCATGGTTCGGCGTCTTCACAGTGCCCTCCACAAAAACGAACTCTGATGGGAATGCAGACAAACAAGATGGTGGAACTGTAACAAGATGGAGGCATTGGGCAAGACAATTTGGGGGGGAAATGGTCCAGTCTGTGATTCGGGTCACAAAACGTCTATACAAACACTGCGAATCCTCTGGGAGGAGAACTTCCAGGTAGAAGACTTTTTAAAAAATGCCAGCAAGTGATCTTCTCTTGTTAGAAGCAATGTGGACTAACTCTGATTGAAATTTGAATTATTTACATGCTTAAAATGAATCCACTACTCTTGTTCATCTGAAAGCAACACAATTCAGAGGCTAAATCCTCTACGAGTTGAGTAGATCGAGTCATTTTCAAGGCTGTGTCCACAATAAATTATACATTCCATGAATGGCAAGCGCCACATGTTTATGCTATGTATTTGCCAAAAATATCTCTCAAATGTTCTTCAACTTTTCAAAGATTGCAGATAGTTACGTGAGAGCCGTTAGCACCCAGATATCGACATTTCTGGTATACCCAATGAAAAGAATTGCATGCACGCTCAAACACTGGGACGACTGCAAATGTTCCATAATAAATTGGGCAAAACGTTTGATGTGTAACAATGCATTTAATAATAAATTCATTAATATGCATTCTTAATCTCACGATTGGTGCATTGAATCTCATTTGTAAGAATTAATATTTAACGATTCACGGGTGTTTTACATAGAAGTTCACGTGACCCCTGCTGATAGCTGCCAAATGCGACTATAGGTTAACCGTGTCGTTCAAAATTAGTTTTATTCTGTTTGAATGAAATCGCGACCCTGCATCCCAGCGGTGAATTGAATCGCCGGACGTGGGGAGGAGGAGTACATCTCCCACGCCTCTACCTCAATCATACACTGGCAAATGAACCCATCTTCATCAGATCTTCATGGTGAAAACGGGCAGACGACTCCGGCGCAACAAATGGGAAAATTGTCACGGTGAATGGTGCGGATGGTTTTGTCCAAATGCGAGGTTGATGGTGCCGCTCATGGAGGTCTCCCCCACTCGAGTGCCTCGGGGACGTAAGACTTGAGGGATAGTAAAGTAAGCCGCTGTACAAGAGCCAAATTAACTCAACTTGCATGCCGCTTTTATTTAGATTCGTAGTAGCCAATATGATTTTAACAGGGTCATTTTATGAAATGATAACCCACATACACTCATTGCATATCTTCACAAACTCAAACGCAAACTTTAAATCTACTGTGGCGAGCGAGCATGCCAAAATAGTCATGTTTAAGGTCTCATATCCGGGCAGAGAAAATAGTGGCTTGTAATGTACCAGGACGAAACACGCAATGAGATTGAAATACGAGACATTTCACATGTCCGGGCAATGTCATCTTGGAATGGAAGGTTCATTTGCATCACCACTCCTATGTGTCAGCACGTAAGAGACAAGGCTCACAACCCAATACAGAATGAGTGATCTTCCTGAATTTCCTGACATGAATTGGCACACTGTTAGGAGGTGTAAATGATGCGTTGAATCATCAAAGAATAATCGACGCATCTATTGATACATGACTGCGTTTCGATTCTCTGTATGTTTGTAATGGGGATCATATACGCTTTGCACGGACTAGTAGCCTCTAGTAGTAGCCTCTACGTTCCCCCATAATGGATTGCGTAACTATCCGGCATGCGCGGAGGCAATGGGGTTGGGGTATTGGTTCTGACATCAGGGAGGGTGCGGGAAACCCCGAAATACATTTGGTCAGTTTTTTTACAAAGGAAACTTCGGGAAGAGCAACACAACATTCTACTAAAGTTGTTCATATTGGATCATCTGTACGAGAGTTATTGTGCCCCCCCCCTCAGCTCCACGAAATAAACAGATGGAAATAGCTACCCCAATACCCCTCGAACCACACATCATAACACACCGTATACACATTGCCATATCAGAAACGATCCTATTGGTGATGCACACCGTGATGCAAATAAACAGTGTGCGAAACCATCTTGTCGTTTATTACCCTGCGATTCAGAGTTGTCACGATTGAGTTTACGATTTGATTAAATAAAACCTTGTTTTAAGTATGTCTCGTATGGGATGCCACGGTGGATAGATTTTAACTATCTCGCCTGGTATACTGGAGGTCGTAGGTTCGATCTCGACCCTGACGCCACTATATTTAGAGTTCGTATGTTCTCCCCGTGGTCGCGTGGATGTTTCTCCGGGTCCTCCGGTGTATTCCCTCCACATTTAGAAGCACGCGTTTAGAGTATTTGTCTGCTATAAATGTCCAAAATGGTAAGCCACTTCGTTGAGCTATCATTTGTGGCCAGGTCGTTTCTGAAAGAGAGCTACAGAGCTCAGTGGGATCTACCTGGTAAAATAAAATATTTTATAATAGTATAGATTCGTAATATCGATCTCGTTCATTCTGTCTTATTCAGTCTCATTTGTACTGTCTTTAATGTTAGTACTGTAAGTCTCGTCTGTTGTCTATGTTGCGCATTCCAATCACAGTCGTCTGTGATTGATTGTTGCAAGCTCGGGCGAGAGTTGTTTTGCTACTTGCTTGAGCTCACCCGAATATTTTTCGCCAGGTCTGGCAGAAGATTAAAGGAAGTGGGAATCCTTACGTAACTGCTTTACACCAGAGGTCTATGTACACTTCATTTCATGGACAACATTTGTCAGCCGTTTTTTTAAAGAAGCATATTCCTGACATGTGCAAGTGCTTTCTGGTTGTGAGATTTTAACAGTGACCATTCGCACCTCCGATGAGCAGGGTTGACTACGTCCGGTGCAAAATAAATTCAACAAATATAACATTCAACCAACTGTAATAAAGCCGGTGAGATAAGCAATTCACGAGCATCGTGTGAGCTCACACTCCAAACAAAGGCCAGAGCGTCATCTCTCACGATATATTGTTTTCTCCAAAATACTGCTTATCATCGGCTGACTTGGAGTAGGGATTGTCGGCGTAAGGCACTACGACTAGAATACAAGGAATGCCCTATCCATAGGCGTAAAGAAGATATATCATTGTACCCTATCATTCCCATAATCTTATGAACAAGGTTTAGGACAAAATAAAAAAAAAACATCACATTGGTCAATAACGCTGCCTTAAAAAGGAAAGAATATATAATAGACGTGTCGAGTAACGACCCTTCCTGTGACATAAACAGGGCGGTTGTGCACCACTACCAACGCCGCATCACCAAATATTTCGTTTATCTTTCAATACAAAAAATAAAGGGCGAGGTGGATGTGGCTGGGTGCCAAAATAATTCCCAGAACAGCCTTCCGGAAGGTTCGGCTTGCGGCGGCGACGACGTGATCATGTGCCCCCCCCCGTCTCCGTCACAGAGCCAGTGCCGTCACGTGACACACATCACGTCCACCACGCGCCCAAAACCCAGCTGATCCACCAACTCAAGTCGCCCTCACCATGCGAGCCGGATCATCTGCAGGAGCCACCCCGACGTTCTGTTGCGCTCAATCGTAGGCCGAGAGCCCTAGAGCACAGTATTGTTTCAATCGTGTTTGATTGCGAAAGTTAGTCGAGGTGCCATACCCTAACTCGCCAGGAGACTGCAGTACTTCAAGTGGACTAATCTCCATCTGTTTCCATCCGTACGGGGATTGTGTTGCCACCTCGGCGCACGTGGGTTTTCTCCAGGGTGCTCCAGTTTCCTCCTCCCAACTTGTGTAATGAACACACTCATCGTTAATTGTCTGAAAACATCTTAAAATGAAACGCCAATTTAGCAGGACCCTTCTCAAAAGAGAGGCCTACAACTCGGCCGGGGCTTTGCTGGATAGATAAGAGTCCACTATGTATGCATCGTACACATATGAGATCGAGCGGTGGCATAGTAGTCAGCGCACTGCGCTCTGAACCCGGCGATCTGAACAAACCATCCTGCCCTTCACTAACTCCACACTAATCAGCGTGGTAAAGTATGGTCTAATAATAGATTTGAAGTTTTCGTGACTGCAGGGATCCATACTCTTTGGTTCTTTCGGTAAAGTCACGTAGGTAGAAAATAAAATAAATTAAATCACGACGTTTCGATTGCAACACAAGCAATCATCATCAGGTGAGAAAGCCACAGCAATAAATTTTAGTTTTTGTTGCTGAATGTCCTTGCTGTGGTTTTCCCACCTGATGATGATTGCTTGTGTTGCAATGGAAACGTCGTGATTTAATTTATAAAATTTTATATCCACGTGACTTTACCGAAAGAACCAAAGAATATGGTCTAATAACGACCAACATGGTGTAGGGGAGGCATTTATTCAGCAATGGATTTACAAAAGATGTACAAGTCATTACAATAAGCACTTTAAAACATAAAGGTCTCCCGTACAGCCTTAACAGACTGTATGTATGTTTAACTTCTTTCGCACCTTACGTAGCCAACTACGTTAATCGGATGTGCGGGGGAAGGACAACAAACTAAACACACACAAAACAACTTGTCTAAAGAATAAATTAAATTAAATAATAGAATACGACGTTTCGATTGCAACACAAGCAATCATCATCAGGTATAATGAAATAGCGACATAAAATCTAACCAGAAAACTATAGACAGACATATTAGCAGACAGATATCACCAAGATACATAGCGAGAGCAACACAGGTAACAGAGAGGGGTGATCGTCTCTGTGTGGTGGCCTTAAATAGACAGAGGGGGGGGGCGGAGGCAGAGAGAGGGAGGAGGGTTAGAGAAAAAAATTGCATATCAATGAGTGGTCAACAGACGTGGTGCTGCGAATGCGATGGCACGGCAAGCAAGCCTGAAAATCAGGAGAAGGACACACTAAAATTAAATAACCTAGTAAAATATCGAAATGTAATGTAATACAACACAGAGGGTCGGTCAACACACAATTAACGCATAGCCTGGTTGATTACGTATTTCAAAGATTGCTAAGTTATAATTTAAGTGTGAACAATCTAAAGAGAGGACACAGGCAGAGAAAACAAGTCGCCAGAGAGAGAGAAAAAAAATAAGCTTAAAACTTCCCCGTAGAAGTGGTTCAATCTTAATTTTAGAACTTTCGTGACTGCAGGAATTATTATTTGTTTCTTTCGGTTAAGTCACGTCTAAAGATAAAATAATAAATTAAATTAAATAATAGAATACGACGTTTCGATTGCAACACAAGCAATCATCATCAGGTATGATGAAATAGCGACATAAAATCTAACCAGAAAACTATAGACAGACATATTAGCAGACAGATATCACCAAGATACATAGCGAGAGCAACACAGGTAACAGAGAGGGGTGATCGTCTCTGTGTGGTGGCCTTAAATAGACAGAGGGGGGGGGGGGCGGAGGCAGAGAGAGGGAGGAGGGTTAGAGAAAAAAATAGCATATCAATGAGTGGTCAACAGACGTGGTGCTGCGAATGCGATGGCACGGCAAGCAAGCCTGAAAATCAGGAGAAGGACACACTAAAATTAAATAACCTAGTAAAATATCGAAATGTAATGTAATACAACACAGAGGGTCGGTCAACACACAATTAACGCATAGCCTGGTTGATTACGTATTTCAAAGATTCTCTCTCTCTGGCGACTTGTTTTCTCTGCCTGTGTCCTCTCTTTAGATTGTTCACACTTAAATTCTAACTTAGCAATCTTTGAAATACGTAATCAACCAGGCTATGCGTTAATTGTGTGTTGACCGACCCTCTGTGTTGTATTACATTACATTTCGATATTTTACTAGGTTATTTAATTTTAGTGTGTCCTTCTCCTGATTTTCAGGCTTGCTTGCCGTGCCATCGCATTCGCAGCACCACGTCTGTTGACCACTCATTGATATGCTAATGTTTTCTCTAACCCTCCTCCCTCTCTCTGCCTCCGCCCTCTGTCTATTTAAGGCCACCACACAGAGACGATCACCCCTCTCTGTTACCTGTGTTGCTCTCGCTATGTATCTTGGTGATATCTGTCTGCTAATATGTCTGTCTATAGTTTTCTGGTTAGATTTTATGTCGCTATTTCATTATACCTGATGATGATTGCTTGTGTTGCAATCGAAACGTCGTATTCTATTATTTAATTTAATTTATTATTTTATCTTTAGACGTGACTTAACCGAAAGAAACAAATAATAATTACTGCAGTCACGAAAGTTCTAAAATTAAGATTGTCTAAAGAAATTCGTTTCAATTTGGGGCAAGTGCTGTTTGCGAGCACCCTATGAAGGCCGGAACGGCACAAGGTTGGTGGCCAGCACCACGCCCGGCCTCCTTTGTCTCCCTCGTGGCGATGTTTGCACAAAGCACCAGGTCCTCATATTGAGACTGAGTCGATTTAGGAGAGGACTAGGACCGGATTATATAATCCTCACTGGTGATGGTGGCCGTGAGCTGCAATCAAAGTCGGGAAAGACGCACAGAGACATGGACACAAGCAGACGACAAATCCTCCTCTTCTCATCCTTCAAGTGGAGTCTGTCTGTCTGTCCCACAACACCCAGAACGATGCGAGTAGATACACCAATAACCGATTCGCCTTTTGCTTTCCCTTATTCGTTTACTTTTTTTTTACAGCACACGAAAGCTGTCGCCGCCTAATCCGCACTACTCTGTGGTCCTCGAAAGCAGCGTTACCCCCTCAAGGTGCGTGAAAGTCCGCTGGCATTGTCCGGCAATTGTGCCGCGTGAACCCCACGTGGCATTCACATCCGCACGGAGTCGGAGGAGTTGGGAGTGGGTGGGTGGTGGGGGGGTATGCCGAGTACTGAGAGCCGCCGGTCAATGTGGGGGTCGGCAAAGGCGAGAAGGAGCCGCCGGGGCTGATGAGAGGTCAGGTTTTCTCTGGGCATGGCGAATGGATTTCCGGTGCATGTGCGGATCAGTGCAGGAATTTTTTTGGGGGGCGGCTGATGGTATAGCATCATCCATGCCCAAGCCACTGCTGGATGAAGGCCTCCCGAAGACGTTGCCATCTCACACGATACCTGCGATGTACAGTAGAGCGATCCATTAGCAGATTGCATCTCAGCGGTGGACCTCATTCATTTCGCCCCCCCCCCCCCCCGCTTTGGTTGAAATTCTGGCGTTGTATGTATGTGTGGACTTCTTTCGCACCGTACGTAGCCAACCGTGCAGTGGATAGATCAAGGCTAATGATGAGTACATTTTTTATGGATATTCCCAGCCATTACATCGAACTATCCGGTTACACATAGACAGATAACAATCTTCAATCAAGTGAAAGTATTTTGCGACCCCTCTTTTGCAAGGGGAGTGTGAACAATGTTAAGTTAAATGCAGGCACATCTGTAGCGACACGCTTAGAAGGGGGTACGTGCAAGTTTAAAGTGAGATATGCACAATGATTCGAAACTTGTGCAGGTTGACTCATCCATGTGCATCTTCTCTCTCCGGGTAATTCCAAGCGTGCAAGCTCCGCATGTTCATGTTCGCCTCTTACTCGTCAAAAAAACCAATCCCCCCCCCCCAAAAAAACACACACAATCGCGAAATTGTATCTCTTTTGCCTTTAAGAGATCGGCCACTTCACCAGCATTGAGCTATAAGCAAATACTGATGATGAGACACCGAATTTGAAACCCGTCCAGAGTATGCTCGCAGTAAACCCGGATGCTGTAGAAAACGTGGCTGATGGAATGCAAAAATGTATATATTTGTTTTGTTAGATAACAGAGTGAATCGTGTTTATTTATTTGCTCAAAACGACGCGTGACGCGCACGCGGGAGTCCCCGCGTCCCTCTCTTCACCGCCTCGAGATGCGCTCACGTATCACCGCGCAGGGACCGGTGGCCTTCCGAATACGCGCGCTATTGCCTCCCTCCAATTCTCTCGTTGTCCGCAGAGTTTGATGAACGAGTGTTCGCGGTGGCCGCCAGATTGTCGTCAGGCACCCGTCTCCACGCCGCCGCCTCTCTGGGGCCAACTGAACGCGGCAGAGGGATGAGAGGGAACGCGCTGGAGCATTGCGCCATTCACACGTCCCTCTCATTGTCTCCGCGACCCTTTACAAAGACTTAACCCGACTTACCACCATGACCTCATCTCCTCGCGCCCTTTCATCTCCGGCAAACCCACCCCACGCCCTCTGCTCCGACGGCTATAAAGGCTTCCCTCCGCGTGTTCCCCCGTGGGTTTCCGCTCAATGGGGGGGGGGTCGCTTCTGTTTGCCTGTTGCCTCCACTGTCTGGAACAACTTTTCCCCTTGGCCCTGCACTGCACCTGTGTCTCCTTCCGTCTGTCTGCATGTTCAAGTGCAACCCACTCCACCCTCCCCACTCTACCCCCGCCACTATCTCTCTCTCTCCTCCCCAGCAAGAAACAGACGCCTTGTCTCTCAATGGGCGCTCATCGAATGCTGGCCATCGAACAAAGACGGTCACTGCATCGCGCTTCTGGAACGCTATTCCTTCCGGTATTAGGAAGCAAACGGAGCGATGCACTTTGAGATATAAATTGAAAAGAATTTCTTCAGAACTGCTTTTTGGGTTTAGTTTGTCCTGCTTTCCCACGCACCTCCGATTAGTGCGGTTGGCTACGTACGGTGCGAAAGACGTTCGTACATACATACATACATGCAGTACCTCCCAGAGCGGCATGCCAAGCTCCTTAAGAATCACAAGAGACAGCCCCGTGTCACACCACTGCTGGATGAAGACCTCCCCACGCCGTTCTGGTATTTCCATTTCATATGACCATTCTTCGCCACGTTGGTCAGTGCGGGTTCATGACGTGGAAAGCATCCGGAAGAGACGGCCACTTTAGTTTCGGTGCAGATTCTACATTTGGTTGAGTGCAAACGACTGCCAATGTCAAACAGTGTCATTAACGACGCATGCACGCAGCGCCTGCGAACGATAACAAACAAGTTCAGCCATTGGCAATCCACCGCTGGATGAAGGTCTCCCACGCACTCCGTGTACGACAAGGGCCGATTCAGATATCACTCGCCACTGATGTTGTTCGCAGTCGGGAATCGAACCGATGTGACCAAGTTCCCAGCGCAGGGTCAACCACTGCGCCACCGCTCGCTCCATCCCACAGTACAAGTCAGTCTGTAGCAATGCAAGCTATCTAACAAATTCCTGCGGAGGGAGCTGGTAGGAACGTTGGGTTGCTCGGTCAACGGCGGCGTGGTGTATTCCGCAAATATTCCCGACTGTGAGGGCGGGCACAAGCCGGCGTGAGTAGGTTAAACGTTGAGTTTTATAAGGGCACCACGGGGTGACCAGCCCCTCCCCACCCAGCCCCACCCCTCCCACCCCCCACCCAGCCCACTCTCCCCACCCAGCCCCTCCCCACCCTCCCCTCCCCACCCAGCCCCATCCTCCCCACCTAGCCCCTCCCTCCCCACCCAGCCCCACCCTCCCCTCTCCACCCAGCCCCACCCCTCCCGTTCTTGGATGCACGACGGACGGACACAATAATCACCTGTGGGCTGGTGGAACCATGTGGGTTCCTACCAATATAAACAGCAAGAACTCGAGACTTTTTTTTCCAACAAGGTCCTGACCGATAACTCTTAAATGAGTGTTTTGTTCGTGCGCTTATAATGACGTGAACAGGGCAATACATAGAAATGCCAAGTCACATTTTCACGAAAACAATAAAGCAATGACATTTAAAATGATTACGAGCCACTGCGCCGGTTGTACAGAGAACTCGTGGAGAAATACACCAACTTTCACACCTTAGCATGGTGTTTTAAAAAATAAACTGGCAGAACATCATGGCTGTATGCAGAGTGTGGTGATCCATTTGATGGCATTTGGCGCGTTGCGCTACGAACCCGGCCACGCAAGTTCAAATGCCGCTCACGACGATTATCTGAACCGCGCCTGTGCGCTCCCCTAGGTCGACTCGGCCATAAACGAGTACCGGGTAGGCGTTGCGTAAAACATCGCCACTAGGGAGACGAAAGCGGCCGGGGGGTCGTTGATGGTCACCCACACCTCCTTGCGACGTGCCGATCTTCATTAGGTGCTTCTCGCTTACAGCACTTGCCCCAACAGTCTGTTAAAGACTGTACGGGGGAATATTTGTCTTTCCCCCCCCCTTCCCGATGTGAGCGTATAATGGAAAAATGGGGGTAGTCGGTCGTGCTGCTACGCGATGAACAGATCGCACTTCACCACGTGCACAATCGGGGCGACTCGTCCACGTCCCGCGTGTGTGAAGAAAGCTGCCCGGACCCGCCGCGTGTTTGTTCGAACCCAATGGAGCGCGGCCCATTGTCGAGACCAACTTTAAAAAATGCTCAATGACGAGCAAAGGCCGTTCTAGTCGACGGAGCAGCACCGAGACGAACGGGAGGCCGACAGAGAAGGGGGGAGCGTTTCATCGAGCAGAGGCAGTAGGAGGAGGAGGAGATCATGTGCAGAGGGCGATCATCTTAGCGAGGCCACGGTTGAGAGAGGAATGGGCAAGATTAAATCTCGTGGGATCTTTTTTATTTATATAAATGGAAAGATGCCGCACGCGGCAATGAGATACCAGTGGAAGGACTTGATTTCTGAGTGTAACGCGATGATTCAAGTCAATCGATTACTCTACGAAATTATCGATTCGATTACTCTTATCGGAGCTTATCAAAGTGGAATGTGCTTTAAATAAACGTGTTATTTGTTTATTAAGAACAAACTCATCGAGACTCAATAAACAAAAATTGTTTCAGGAGAATCTTGCACCGTGATGTTTGGTCAGTTTTCATTTTTTTCATTTTTTGGAGAGAGAGATATCTTCACGAATTGTGTTTTGATCAACCGTTGGATGGTGCTGTTAGCGAGCACGCGTTGTGTTTTATAAAAAACAGGGCCTTTACGGACACCCTATATAATCCGACGATGTATCCAGTGAATACTTCACCACCATCGTATACGCACAGAAAGCCAGTCTTGTGAATTTACGCTGTACGACATGATACGTGAACGAGATTGACTAGACACGACAGGTGTACATGCTGTTTAATATGTGCTCATATTTATTCCCGAATGTGCCATGTACTGTACACGGTAACAGCAACGTGATTCATAACCCTGAGTACGTGGAGCGGCGTGAAACGGAGTGTGAGGTTCTTGGGGGGTATTTTCTGTTGTAATTGCGACGCTCCAAATGTGCAAATAAATATTGACATCTCCACACGGTGTATATGAACACAATTAAAAGTCATAAGCTCCACTGGGTTTGCACTGTACGATCGCCTTTACACATACCATATTATATTCCAAATAAACGTTTTTAAATAACTTCCTTCCCAATATATTACCTGGTATATACTTATAGAATAAATTATATAAGCAAGGCTAATATAATATTATATATTATACATCACACATTGTCAATATGTATTGTAAAACGTATTTAGCTTCTGAACAATATGACCATATGCCAAAAATAGCATTGTCATGTGTATATATTAAGTGTACCCTCAATTCGTATATTCGCTGGAGCGGTAACGCAGTGGCTCACGCCTTGCACTACGAAAAGTCAAGTTGGGATCCCGGCCATGGCTATCAGTGGCGAGGAATACCTGATCCAGCCTGACCTTGTCAACCTCCACCAACCCGCACTGACCAGCGTCGTGAGTTCAAATAACAGAGGGCCGCAACTTCCAATTAAATGATATCATATTCCCGATGCATTATGTTATGCTCGTGGATATATGGTTAGAAGTTTGAACGGGAATCGAATGGCGCTGCTCCATGGGTCGTTCGTTTGCATTCTTTTCAGATATCTCCAATGCATTCAGATTTGTCTCTTATGAAGCTCTCACTCGTAAAATAAATGTGACCGAATTACTGGGCAATAATACATTGCATTTTGCAAGGCATTGTCACAGCCATATAAATGTGGAATTCCCACCACTGACTCAGGAACGTAATCAGAGATGAGCACCGCCTCACACACTCGTCTAACGAGGGAGACAGACAAAGTTCCCCCGTATAGCTTTAACAGACTGTTGGGGCAAGTGATGTCAGCAAGCGCCGATGAAGGCCAGCACGCAACACGAGGAGCTGGGGTGACCAACACCGCGCCCGGATGCCTTTGTGTCCCTAGTAATGATATTGACATTGTATCAGGTATTCGTTTTCAGGCTGAGTCGACCTAGGGGAGGCCGAGGACCGGTTCAGATATTCGCGACCGTTTTTGGTCGTAAGCGGAAATGGAACTCGGGTCGCCGGTTTCCGAGCGCTGTACGCTAACAACGGCACTACCGCTCCCGACTACAGGACGTAATAATAACGCCCTACGTAACGATACGCTACACGCATACATCCCAACACCCACACACACTATCGCAGGCACAAACCGACCCCACACACAAACAAAACACACCACTACGCACATGCGCACCGATACAGACACAGAACGAAAAAACACGAACCGACGTACACACAACGCAACACACGCACACTTCCCCGTTATAGCCTTAGACTTTTTTGGGAAAGTGCTGCGAGCGAGCCCCTATGATATGAAGGCTTTAGCTACTCACAAAAAGACAAAGGTACCCCGTATAGCCGTAAACAGACTTTTCGGGCAAGTGTTGTTAGCGAGCACCTATGAAGGCCGGCACGGCACACGATGGGGTGGGTGGCCAACAACCACGCCCGGCCGCCTTTGTCTCCCCAGTGGCGATGTTTACGCACCACACCAGGCGCTCATTTGAGACTGAATCGACCAAGGCGAGGGCCAGGACCCGGTTCAGGTAAATCGTCACTGGGTGTTGGCCGTGAGCGGGAATCGAACTGCTAGAGTCGCCGGGTTCGTAGCGCAGCGCGCTCACCGCTACACGACCAGTCGCTCTCAGACACCGACACACGCGCGCACATTGCATCGGTCGAGATGACCGCCACTAAGCTGCGGAATTGACGCGTAGCGCGGGCACTCACAGAGCTCTCGACTCGCGCACACGCGCGGCGCAATGCGGACACGCGCCGCGCTCTGACCGAGCTGGCGCTGACACATTAGGCGACAACAACAACAACACATTAGTGGTAATAATCATAATACGTGAGTTTCATAAAGCGCCTTTCAAAAAGCATATTCACGAAGCGCTGAACAGATCACGCAGCAGTATTGTGGCCGTAAGTGAAGGTCGTCCAAGCAGTACGGAATGCGTACAAATATGGAACTTCTTTCGCACCGTACGTAGTCAATCGTGATAATCGGAGGCGCGGGTCTGCAATGAATATGAAAGAGCTGTGATGTAAGTAAGAGCAGTAATAAACATGGGTGGGGGGGGGTTATGAGGTTGGGAGAACCGTGAGCAACAGAATCAAGATGAGTTTCGAGGCATGCCTTGGTAATGTGAACAGGGGCCGAGTGACGGACGCGGTGATGATGTGCTTTCTATAGGCGGGAGTCACGAAGCAAGAGGCACGCGCACTCTGAGCTCGCATATGCGTCCTCGGGATGCCGGGAATGACTGCCAGGATCTGAGAGGAGCGAAGGGTTGCGAAACGGTAGCGTGAGGATTCAATATAGGTCACGAATAAACCACGCATTACCACCACGACCACGTGGCATTCCCAATTAAAGACCGGGGCTGAACCCATGCACTGTGATTATGTCATTGAGCTGAACCTGTTTTGACGAGTCGCTTCTCAATTGGGTTCATTGCAAGTGACCGCACGTGTATAATTGAGCACAGTTGTGAAATGAAGCGTCAGATGAACGCCACGTGTCGGCCTCTACTCAACGTTAGAGGCGTGTATTGTGCGCTATAGGCATACATACCTGCGTATGTTGAATGAACTTTTAATACACTTATCAGCGAACTCATGTCGGTATAAAATACTGCAGCAATAATGCGTAACTCGTTGACTATCCACTGCTAGATGAAGGCCTCCCTAAACCGCCGCCACCTCTCAAGATCTCGTGTTGCAAATAGCCACCCAGCGCCTGCACTTGAACCGATTCCATGGTGTATGCAGTTTGTTTGTAAAATAATATGGACTGATGTATTAAATATATACTGTCAAACGTAATCAACATTCTAGATTTGAAGTTTTCGTGACTGCAAGGATTCATACTCTTTGGTTTTTTCGGTAAAGTCACATAGTTAAAAATAAAATAAATGAAAAAACAACTGAATTAAATCACGACGTTTGGGAGGCAACAAAAGCTTCCGTTTTCAGGTGACACGAATCTCGTGTCTCTTAGAGCTCTCTTCACTTGATACAGTAATTTTGCTGTGACGGTTCCACCTGAAGACGGAAGCTTGTGTAATCAACATATTTTATGAAAATGACAATGGCTAAGCAGACAATATGCCCCCATTACATATCTGTCTCTGCACGTAAAACCATTCCTGTAAATGTATGAAAATAGTTTAGTTTAAATTAAAAGTACAATATATTATTGATGTATATATCTTGTGTGATTACCATTCTGCATCAGTCCGTCTTGCCTGTGTAACACCGTAAGATTGAGTAATTGCACGTCCACGTCAGATAATATCATGTAAGAACTTATTCTGATATTTACCCACAGAGCATCACTAAGTATCCGTTTAGAGGGAGAAAGGGCTGTATTGTTTGCTCGCTGTAAACATGTCCTTAGGATTGCACTTTCATGCCTTTGGATTGCACCACTCTTCGATCTTACATTAACATAGCCACTTCCGAAACGTCGTGATTTATTGTATTTTATACCTACGTGACTTTACCGAAATAACCAAAGAGCATGGATTCCTGCAGTCACGAAAGCTTCAAATCAAGATATAATTAAGTGTCGTTTTGGAGAATGTACGTTCAAATACAATACGTAAACAGACATTACATCTCTTGCTTGTATTGAACCAGTGCTGCTGAAACTACGTACTCTCAGAAGGCCCTGCGGTTTACGAGAAGTGCAAAAAGAAACGTATTTGTTACGTGGAGGGACAGATCTATGAAGATGTAAATATCTAATTTAAAACGTGACTTTGTCTATTCGTATACATTACAAAAATATATAACGAGATAATTACTCATCGCTAATGCCTGCAAGTAATCTTGCAAGTAAAGTGCCCCATTTAAATGTATCCACATTTTTAAAAGTACGCGTCTTCAAAGACATGCGTTGATAAACTGTGAAGAATATTAATGTTACGTTTGACATGTGAAGTGCTCGGAAAAGAACGCACATTCAAGGAGCGTGACAACCACCACGTGTTACTAACCCGTGAACGTGACTGCAAGGGTCGTCAGAGCGAGGCGTTAATCTGTAATTTGCATTTTTTTCAGCACAAAATACCACGCGTTGTCTGCTGTCCTCACGTTTTAATAACACGTTCATGCTATTGATCATCTGAAAATGCATTACACAGACTCCAACGCTAAGTAGCAGAGGTGGGACAAAGTCATTGTTATGCAAGTCACAAGTAAGTCTCAAGTCTTTGCTCTCGAGTCCCGAGTCAAGTCGAGTCAAAGATGAGGCAAGTCCAAGTCGAGTCTGAAGTCATCAAAATCATGACTCGAGTCTGACTCGAGTCCAAGTCGCATGACTCGAGTCCACACCTCTGAGGTGGGACAAAGTCATTGTTGTGCAAGTCACAAGTAAGTCTCAAGTCTTTGCTCTCGAGTCCCGAGTCAAGTCGAGTCAAAGATGAGGCAAGTCCAAGTCGAGTCTGAAGTCATCAAAATCATGACTCGAGTCTGACTCGAGTCCAAGTCGCATGACTCGAGTCCACACCTCTGCTAAGTAGCATTATAATTATAAATGTTAGTGAGAACAACAATGTTTATTATCATCATCGTCGTCTACGGTTCTCATAAAATACGCGATTTATCCAGTTCTCATTCATTCCCATTACACACTTTGCAAAGTTGGTCATGTAGACTATATGAAATTTAACAAAGTGAGTCGTTGCTGCGCAGATGAACAAGGAGGCGTTTGTGCTCATCGCCTGTTTACAGGCCTGCAGAGCCAGTGGTGGGAATTCCACATTTCTATGGCGTGAGCGAGACGATTGAATTTGCCCACAAAGTGGTAATCGTTTTATCCATATTCTTAGGTTTTTTCGGTAAAGTCACGTAGGTAAAAACATTAAAAAGTAAAATAAAATAAAAAATAAAAATAAAAATCACGACGTTTCGGAGGCAACACAAGCTTCCGTCTTCAGGTGGTACCGTCACAGCCACGACAGCTATATCAAGTAAATGACGTTGGGCTGATTCAACCCCACCCCCCTCCTCCCGCAACCAGAATTTGAATTCGCAACCTTCTAAATAATAATACAGTACTGTGTACCGTCATTAAATGAAATAAAAACTACAAAGGGTCTATTGTTGTTAACCACGCATACTTGAGTAAACTCACTATAGGATAAACACCAGCTTAACTTGAAATAAAAAAACACCCCTAGAATTACTATAATTTACCGAAAGAGAAAACCGCATATTAATCCCGCATGTACAATACCGTCACTCAAGTCGCTTGATGACAACAGTCCAGGACAGTTAAATCGCAGAACGTGTATGATGATCCTTACCTAGGCTCCCGATCTTCCGGCTCGGCAAAGCAGTAGCAAAACTCCACCGTGGATACGTTGACCTCTGCCCACAAACGACTGCGTCACGCACCCTCGCACGCGCCTCGCCAGCATTCATCATCATCACCACCACCATCGCCGCAGCATTCAGTCACTTCTCCAAATCGTCTCCCCCAGAGGGCAGCGCAAGAAGCAGGGAGCGACATGGCCAGGGCCCAAACTCTCACGCAACACGATCCCGTGAGACGTTACAATCAGCCAACTGAACCCGTGACTCTGGAAGACACGCGTACAACCTACTTACGACGCTGCCTATATTTCCGACGGTGGCCTACAGTGGAACACACTCGTACAACCTACATGCTACGCTGTCCGTCTTTAACGCCGAGCATAGGCGTAATCGCGCCCGTATATCGGTGAGCCCCCGTAACCAACGGGCGCTTGAACGTGCGATACGCGGTTTCAATTAAGGCGATCCCTAATCAATAATCGTCCATCGCTCCACACGCATGCATCGCGACTACGTCACAGTCGACGTAAAGATGAAACAAACACAGACGGATCCGCAGAAGAGGTGTCCAGAAAACCACGTGCATCGCGCGCACACCAAAAAAGTCTCCCACCGGATCCGGGCGCCTGGGGTCACGAGGAAGAGTGTGCAGAAGCAGTAAAAGTTTGCGCGGAAACGAGGAGGGCGGCGGGGGGATCGGAGCCCCGGTGGGGTGAGGTGAGGGGTGGTGGAGTGGGGATGGTTCTGGTGGGAGGAAGATGGGATGCGAGGTTTGGGGGTGGCGGGGTGGCCTGTGGAATGACGTGGGAAGGGAGGAGGAGGCGTGCGTCAATGTCTCCCCAGGGCTAGGGAATGCGCCGACAGTCGTTTGTGAGGGTCGCCAGGGCGCCATGTCATTACGGGCCACACCGAGAATGTCCAGAGGCCCCAGACGAAGGAGGCCCTTGGCTGTTGGCGGCAGCTCATACCACGGCCTTAATGACTTCACGCCGGCACGACGGGCACCTCTGGGCTCTAGCGCAGACCCATACTTTACTGGCGCGCAACACCCCTTACAATCACAGCGGCGTCAATCTGCCCCGTGATGAATGGCGCGCCGAGCGTCGCTGTTAGCAGCTCTGAGCACGTCTATTCGTGAGTCGACCAACTTTACGATTTGGCACATTGTGGTACTGACAACATTTGCATTAACCAGTAATCACATTTGCAAGTTTAGGTGAGACACGTAGACGGTTACGTACACTACAATGAGAGGACTTTGTTCGGACCGAACTGCCTTTGGCAATAGTTGGCATCGTGTCCCTGAATTGTGTGTGCACAACACAACAGTGAATTGTGTTTAATCGAGCGATGGCTGTATTCTTACACCAAATAACATCTAACGTAACTTGTATTATAAACATTTTTGCTCCCGCAAATATGTAGTGAATACGTGCCACTATGGGTAGGGGGCCGTCCATAAATGACGCCACGCACCTAGGGGGGTCAGACATTTGTGACGATGTGTGACGAGGGGGGGAGGAGGGGAGGGGGGGTTTGAGAAATGTGACATCACGTCAAAATGCACAACTTTAAATACATGTTAATTAAATATAATTGTTATAACAACACTCATTTTGATCAATTTCAAATATTAACTATTTCATTATTTAAATTTACTAAGGTCATCTTTTATATATTCCACGAAGGAGCATTTTGCTTCTCCATGAGAGAATGGAGAAGCATACATTTTGTAAAAAAAAATAATGATTGTTATTAAAATTTTGATTCTAATGATTCTACCAGGGCTTTTCATTCTGTGAAATGAATATGTGATTGTTATAATTGTACTCTCCATTTTTCTTCGTTCTACTGCAAAGTTTCAAGTATTTTTAATAGTTATAATTACTTGTAATATTTTATAATTATACGAGAATTTCAATATAATATTCTGAACATCTACAGTTTTAGTAAGACGTTGAATATTTTCAAGTGAATTTTATGATAAATTTAAGCTTCCCAACGCCTCCTTTTAATACATGTTTTCTCCTACAACATCAGAGTGCAGCGCCACATTAAATATGCACTACAATGACAATAGTTTAAAGTTATTTGAAGCATGTTTTATTTTCTAAATTGAAATATGGTTTTGGGGGGGGGGCAGAGCTTTCTGACGTCATATTTGAGGGGGGTCTGACTTTTTGTGACGCCGTGTGACGAAGGGGGGGGGGAGGGGGGGGTCAAAAATCGGCCCAAATCACGTGACGTCATTTATGGACGGCCCCTAACAACATCTGTTTGTACTACAGAGAGACTGCTCCGGCCATAGCAGTGTGAGATATCCACCAACGACGTCATGACCGCCGACTCAAATAAGCTCCGCTCTCTATGCTCGTTAGAGCAAAAATACACGGTTGTACAACGGAATAGATACACAGACAACATGTTTCCTTTAAAAATCTGTCTCTCCACATCAAATGTAAACCGTTTTTACACAACCCAGTGACGCACAGGACAATTGTAGTTGAGCTCAGACAGTAGGACGCTACGTCGCAAGTAACGGAGGTCACATCCCAACCAAAGTGACCTCAATTCGATCATCGTCAGTATATTCATCACCACCGACCATCATCATCGTACTTACCATCATACTTATCTTACCACTATAATCAATATCTTCATCCCGAAGCTGTCGGCAATACGACAACCGTTCTGTCGTGGGAGATTAATCGTATATTCACGAAAGATATACTGGCCCTTGCCATGGGAATGTGGAGCTTCCACCACTGACTCAAGGCCACCGATGGAGATGCCAAAGGCAAGTCAGAGGGAGCCAGTGGTAGACATTCCACGTTGCTATGGCGAGCACCAGCCCCTCCATATGACTACGACTGATGTCCTCCCACGACAGAGTACTCGTGTTGTGCGACTCTAGAGGGACGGTGGCAGAGTCGACCCCCGCCTGATGTGAGCACTCCGAGCGCTGCCGACCGCGACCTCTTGACAACGGCAGCCAGAGACCACAGTCAGGGATGGTTGATGATCCAACAATCGCTCAGGACACCCCGGTCACTCACTCACCGGAGGTCAGTGGTCTCATTATCACTCTTCTATCGCCACTAGCCCCGTGAGGCTCACTCCTGGATGTAAGCGGGTTGATATTGCGTAACCAGGTCTCCACCGGTAACGGGGATCGTTGCCCGATGGGTTTTACCTGTGCCAAAATAAACCAAGCCAACGTTGAGGACTCTATCTATACCAGACGGAGTGTGTCGTCTCATCTACACTGTTCAACCACCACCACCATCACCGACCTGCAGGTCACGAACATTTATCTTTCCTCGCATTGCTCTACGGTACTCTACTTTGGAATCGCTCTCTCTCTAACTATTACACCTTCAATCGTGCTGTTTGTTGCTGTCGGCTTGGCGTTAGGAGCATCCCTTTGGACCGCGCTCGGCGACCCTGCTTGAACACCACGCACCAGACACTGGGTCTCCAATCACCGCCTCGGCGTCCTCTACGACAGAGGTGACCCCGTGACCTCTGCCCGGGTGAAATCGCAATAAAGGAACCCACGGCGCCGCTGATAATTACACGGAGCGAGCGGGGTGGGGGGGGGGCTCCCCGGCGCAGCAGGGCGCATTGAGGCGCGTGACTGCAGGGCGCGGTGCGACAGGTGAGGGACAGGTGAGAGGGGCGGGTGAGGGAAGAGCCCACGCCCCCTCGGTCTGCGAAGCGCGCGGAGAGACGCGATCTGCGAACGTGCCCCGCTTATCGCCCGTGGCGCAGGGCCTACAGAGAGCGGTTTGATGCTAGATATTGAAGCTTTAGTGGCTGCAAGGATTCATACTCTTAGGTTTTTTCGGTAAAGTCACGTAGGTAAAAAAATTATAAATAAAAAAATCATAAAATATAAAAAATAAAAATAATAGAAATTATAATAGAAATAAAATAATAAATCACGACGTTTCGGAGGCAACACAAGCTTCCTTCATCAGGTGTAAAAAAACACACAGCAAAATAACACCTGATGAAGGAAGCTTGTGTTGCCTCCGAAACGTCGTGATTTATTATTGTATTTATATTATTATTTATATTATTAAATGTTTTTTATTTATTTATACCTACGTGACTTTACCGAAAAAACCTAAGAGTATAGCGTACAGATGGTTTCATAGCAATACCGATGGCCATTGAGCGTCAATGTCGCTTGCTCACGCCATTGCTGATTGGACAGGGCCCTCCCTCTATATAACCTTGGAAGAGGTGGGAGTGCCCACACTTGACCGAACCACGCGCTACCAGGCGATCGACTAACTGGTGTACTAGTTTATAACTGGCATATAACTACTGGGTGGACAGAAGCGGGTGGGGGGGGCGGTGGTGGGTGGTGTACGAAATACGAACCACGGTTACAACTGCCGAGCCGGCATGTGGAATCGAACTGGATTACAGATCCAGCGTGCTGACTGCTAGACCACGGCTGCTCTCTGGAGAATGTCAATGCACTGCTGGATGGAGGTCTCCTCACGCCGTGCCTCCTATGGGGTGACGGGGACGGCCAGGGCCCGGTTCGGATATCGCTCGCCACTGATGCTGGCCACCGTCGGGAATAACATTCAGGGGTTGTCGTTACTGCTCCACGCAATTGATTGATATGCTACATTAATATCGATTTAAATAACCCAGCTATGGTACGGTAATGCATGTAAATGTAATACAAGGTAGGGTTTTAAAAATAATAATGTGCATGCAATAATGTGCATGCTATGAAGGGCCATTGCCCGAAAAACATCGCCTATTGTTTATCTTTCATTTTAAGGACCACATTGTTATTGACGAATGTGTTTGGTTTGTATTTTGTGTTTTTATTCATTCTGCTTACGCACCTACTGCCACCGCAGCAGCAGCGGCAAGTAACTTGTTCTCATTCATGAAGGCAGTCGTTCTTTTGATTTTCATTTGCCCTTGCACAAGCGGGCGCGAACCGAAACGTAATGTCGGTGCTCTGGACGGTACGGGCAGGTTAGCGCGGCCGGCTACGCACGGTGCGAAATAAGTTCAACACCCATACACATGACCCACTCAGAGTCACATCTAGACGGAGCAGACGGCGCAATGCACAAAACGGGCGACCACGAATGCAGTTCTCTTGCGCTGGTGGTCTGGATGAGGCCGAGACGAGAGCTATTGTGCATCTGATGCAACAGAGCAGAGCGAAGCGAGTGACGCCGGTGGGCGCACGCACCTTGCACACCAAGAGAGGCTGTTTACACGCGGCGCCCGGAAGAGACGGGAATGCAATAAGTCACGCACCGGCTGCCTCGCGTCACAAAGGCGGCCGTGAAAGGGCAGCGGCGCGCATCAAAGAGCGGAGTCCGACGACCCCAACGCGACCCCCCCCCCCAAACCAACGTTTATTCATAACGCGAACGTGCACGGGCATGCTGAGAGACACACACACACACGTGCAGGCAAAACCAACACGCGCACGCACACACACGGATATTGAAACACACATACACGCAGAGGTAGGCATAGAAACATAAAAAGGCAAAGACCTCACCAGGCTCTTGGAGGAAATACTGCTAGCGAGCACCATATTACTGAAGCTGCCACATCACACTAGGCGGTGGGTGGATAGCACCACGCGCGGCCGCCGTTGTATTCCCAGTGCTGATGTCCTAGACCGGTTCAAATATTCGTCACCGGTGTTGGCACTGAGCGGGAAATCGAACTTGGGTCGCTGTTGGTCCGTGGTTCAATGCTCTAACGACGCACATGAGCAGTTATGATTGTTCTAGTGGATTGGCAATGCCTAAATAAAAGAGACGAACTGGATCTCAAGAACAGGTCTGTCGGGAAGACAGCGTCTGAATGAAACACCACCACGCTTGGAGCATATATTTAAGCTGGGTTGGAGGGAGAAGAGCGCCTTCCCGACAGACCTGTTCTTCACCTGAGGACGGCTGCTTGCGTTGTGGCCGAAACGTCGTGAGAATTATTTTATTATGTTTAATTTTTATTATTTTATTATTTCCCTTCTACGTGACTTTACCGAAAGAACCAAGAAGATGAATCCCTGCAGTCACGAAAGCTTTAAATCGAAATTGGATCTCAAGAGCTGCGTAGCGCAATCATAGCGCAGAGTAGCGATGCAACACAGCGTCCACAAAGTCGAACTTTTGCTGTCGGAGACGAAGCAAGTGGTGCAGTTGACTACGAAGTGATTATTATTATGATCTCACACGGTGGACGGTTATGTGGTCACAGTGCACATGACAACTCGCCTCGGCATTTGTCTCCGTAAGGAGCCTTGTGTTTAGCCTGGACGCACGTTCATCCTCCCCGGATTTAATTGGCAGCAACGTTCACAAGAAAAGTCGGCTCGGGAGACTATGAGGCAATGGTTAAGCGACAATGGCTTCGGGACAATATTACAGAATCAGAATGAGAATATTTATTTATACTGGAAAATGTATTTATGAATCCGATGAGCTATGAAGCTCTTTTTTAGATGTCCAGGAAATGCAATGGCTATGAGCCAAAAAGACAATGGCCGAGACACTAAAACAATGCTTATGATGCTATAACAATGAGACAATTAGGCAATGACCATGAGACACTGAGACAATGGACATGAGGCGGTTGTAAACGAGCCACTGCACATTCACAGCCAGGAAGACCACGGTGCCAAACTGCTTAATCCACGGAAATTCCATAACAAACCGAGGAATATTTTTCTATCATGGCAAAAATAAATATCAATGTTTAGTCCGTAGACTTTTTAAGCAGCGCTTCCCCAGGCAAACAAAGCCGTGCTACACGCGCGTCAACTGCAGAGGTCACCACGCGTCGCGTCAACTGCAGAGGACGCCACACATCGCGACAACTACAGAGGACGCCACGTGTCGCGTCAACTACAGAGTTCGCCACGTGTCACGTCAACTGCAGAGGTCACCACACATCGCGTCAACTACAGCAGGGGCCACGCGTCGCGTCAACTACAGGGGAAGCTCCTATCTTTTACCGTTTTCGAATTATTCAGATTTGAATATCATAAAATACGTATATTTTCGTTAAAACCCGCTTGAATACGAAATATCTAAAAAACAATAAAAGATAGAACATTGGTTCTCGTTTTAATTTTATTTACAGTTTAACGCTCTATCAAACGAAAAAAACGCACTTTTATATGTTTAACGGTTTATGGATAACACGTACAAACATGTTTATGGGACACTTAAAATCGAGATTTGACGGCCTTAAAATGAAAAATCTCGGATTTTCGGATTTTCCCGTCGTTTGTGTCCTAAAAGCTACCTATTACCAAATTTCAGCTTTGGACCTTGTCGGCAAGTACCCTAGAGGTTTTTGAGACATATATACATACAAATTAAGGTATTTATATAGAAGATATGTAAGTACATTATATGTGTGCGTCTTTAGGCGGGGGTGTGTGTGCATGCAAATGAATGTATGTGTTTGGGCACGAGTGCATTGGTCCGTGGGAAATATCTAGCTGATTTTAAAGGCGCTACTCATAACCCAACTTCATTCACTGTAGCCCCGTACAGTTTAAGGCCTCCTGTCCAACTACGTATATATGTTGAACTTCTTTCGCACCGTACGAAGCCAACCGAGATAATCAGAGGTGCGGGTGAAGGACAACAAACGAAACACAAAAAAACTGTTCTAAAGAAATGAGCTTTCAATCTGGATTTAAGAGCATAGCTCCAGCTGCTGAAATTTCAATCTAGAAAGGAGTTTTCAATCTAGATGTAAACCAGTGGTTCTTAACCTTTATTGCAGCCTTGGACCCCTTTGGTTTTCAATAGTTACACACATGTATAACGTTAATAAATACATCGATTTGATTAAACAAAATAGTTGTATTCACGTCCTCGTGCTTAATTTGTGTTTCTATGATTTACCTTCTAAAAGGATCTGGCCATGTCTCGTACCCCCAGAAAGGGCATCTCGCACCCCCATGGGATGCGTGCACCCCAGGTTAAGAACCACTGATGTAAAAAGTGCATAGCTCCAATGGCTTCCGAATGTCGGAAGTGAGAGCATTCCAGACGGCCGCAGAAGCGCTTCTTGAAGAAGCGCGCTATGCTGTGACCGTCGTAAAATCGCATCTGCTCTGTCATTACTCGTTGAAAAAAAGATCTGTAGAGTTCAGTGGGCCTTACCTGGTAAAATAATAAAGAGTCAAGGTAGCAGGAACGTAAGGTTGCGATGTTTTGCACAACCTCCAGCGCACACCACTGCAACTCTCTGGCGCTATGCACTGGCGAGGCTGTGTCACTGCACACCCCACACAGGGCTTCGCTTCACAGCAATCACGGCAGGAGGAGTCGGTCAGTGCCCGTGTACCAGCATTGTGGGATCAATGCCGGATATCGTAGTAACAAAAGTAGCATATGCAACGGGCCCCGCACTTTCAAGGGCCCCGCGCTAAATGCTTTCAAGCTATCAATTCCAGTTCAGTGATTATGCATTTTCTCTATTACTATAGTACTATACTGCCTTACAACTTTTATGAACGACTGGGTATTTAAGGTTAGCGATTTGTCGCATTATCTGGCTGTATAGCAAATAAAAAATACAATTACTTTTACTATGCACGTTACAAGTTTGTGTTTTAATATTTATGTTTTTATTTTATTTAGGGCCACTTTTTAACATGCTACAGGCCCCGCACGAGCTTAATCCGGCACTGTCTGGGATGGCGTGCTCTCGTCTCAGTTGGCAACCCTGAGTCAATTGATGGAAATGCCACATTCCCATGACGGAGACAAGTTCATATATAGATTAACCAATGTTGACTGCTCGCAAAGTAGTGGTCGCTTCATCGACCCCCCCCCCATCCCCAAAGGGATAATAAACTGTTGAGTTGACCCCAGCCCCCTGCCACCCGAATAGCATTTGCAATCATATGAGCCAACGAACTGTTTTAATCGAAGTGGCATTGGTCGGTTATCTATATATGTAAAAAAGTAAAAAATTGTCTGTTTGTGGCTTTGTGTGCATTCGCGCGCTTGCGAAGGATTTGGCTCTCCAAATAGTCAAGTACCATGCCGTAAGCCCCGCCGTGAGCAAGCGCTATTCCTTTTTCACATCCGTCAACTTTTAATAAGTTTAATTAGCGATTTAGTGCGAATTTTTGCGCTATCTCTTTATTTATTTATGACGCGTGCACGACCATACCAACTGACGCGCCTTTTATGGGGGGGATGGCCCATGCCAAGTCGCACGCCTTCGGTGGGAGTGAGGGGTACATTTTCCTTTGCGTTAAAAATGCTTTAGAAATACAATAAACGCTGAGCTTAAATCTTCACTGTGTGATGCCCTCCCCCCACCCCGATGCGTGCAGTTACTAATATATAGTCGCTAGATGCTACCACTATAGGCCGTAGATATTACTGCAGAGTGGCTGGGAAGATCGTGGCTGGGGAGAGTGGCTGGGAAGATCGTGGTAGCAGCCTGCCAAGGTGCCACCTCGGCCGGCTGGACAATCTAGGCGAGGCCGGAGGCTCTGCACGGGACTAGGCCTCACCACGCCACTCTGTCAGGTGAGTACTTTGTGCTATAGAGTCGATAAATACTGCTATAGAGTCAGCATGTACTACTGTAGTGATAGCAGATACTACCACAGTCGGTATGCACTGCTGTAATCATAGCAGGTACCACCACAGTCAGTACGCACTGCTGTTAGATTTTTAAGAGTAGTTTTGAAATATTTTTGTTTGGCCTGGGCAATCCCAAAAAAGGGCAGTACAAGGGAAACAGAGAGAGCAGCAATGTTTGTAACCGGTCGCGTGGTGGTTGAACACCATGCGTGGGACGGAATAGGTGCCTGGTAGACCGAGTACTAGCCATGTGTGCAGAGATCACGGAGTGGTCATGGGGAACAGTAGCGATAGAAGAGTGATACGGAAGCAACCGACTGCCGGCGGGCAAGTGACTGGAACCAATCGGTGACTGCAGTGAGGCGTAATCTCCGGACCTTCCGATTCGGCGCGTAATGATTCAACCCCACCGCGATTCTAATTGTTATGGTGAGAACCAGCAGGTCCAGACGGGAATTATTGTACTGTAGTCCTATACATACCCACAAAGGCACACTTGTTCAGTTACACAGCTTGGCTAAGTAGCTTCATAGAGGCATTGGCTGCGTCAAGGTTTGGCAATTTACATTCTGAAAGAGCAGTAAACTCGTAGCAAGTGTGTCTCGACCCTGATGACTGCATTCTCACATTTGACATTTGACCAATTATGTTTGCAAACGATATTGTCCTTAAAGTCAGAAGCAACTACTTAGAACTTTAAGTCGATGCATCTCCCTCCTCAAGAGCATTGGAATGACATTCACCTCTACTGGCAGTGCTAAGTCAGCAATGGAAACTCCACATAACTATGACAGGGGTCAATATATCCACAGCTCAACCACTTTACTTTTCACAAAATGGGACTAATTTTATATACCTCCCCAGAGAAATAATGGGCTTAATCACCCCCGCCCCCAATGGTAATTGGCACTATAACCTTTTGATTGTGAATCAAGCATTAACCAGTGTCACCCCAACTATATTTTGCAATAAATACATTAATCACGTTCCAGATTCTCATATAGGAAAATTCTATACATTTACTAACACTGCTATCATGCAGTTTGCATTGTTTTTGTGTGCAAAATTAAATTAATAGTTTCGAGAAGAAAAGCATCTGAGCGATATACCTTATATTTAGGTTCAGCACGTGATTTGAAAACCCCACATACATTATGACACCGAAGTTGTCGCGCGTGGTGGTGTATTTTTTATTGAAGAAAATTAAAGAGCGTTCTTATCGGTTAACGTCGCATAAAAAAGAGATTTTCCCGACAAACAATGAAGACTTAATTAACTTTTGTATGCACATTCGAGCGAGGTGCGTATTGCCTACAAAGAGGAAATAAGCTCGCCAAATTTGCATCACGTAAATGTATAACGACAGGCAAGTCCATTTTTTGTGGAAAAAAAACCGTACAGGGTGTCCTTAAAGGTACCATAAATTTAATATACACATATATATAATTAGACAGTTTGATGTTGGTCTATACAACTATATAGATGCACAAACTTGGTAGGATTAATATTTTATCGCACAAGTTTTAGGTTCTTATTTCATCAAGGCCCAAATAAGTTGTTAGGCTCTATTTCGTGGGCTTCCTGCGACCGTCCAGATGTTATACAGCGCAAATCCTAGTCAGATCATGTCTTACATAGGTCGCGACGCAAACGGCAAGTATCGGTACACGCTTTAGACGTTCAAGTTCCATCCGTCGAAAGCTACACGTGTCCACCATGGCGTTAGCGCCATCAATTGTCAATATTTAAACCACGCAGCTCGAAGCGCTGTCCACTTATAATTAATTTTAATGCAGATCAAATGAAAATGGGAGTGCTTTTGCAGGCGGGGGAATTTTTTTTAATGAGATAGCAACACTTTTCAGTCAAATAAACCGGAGGTGAATAAGTCCTCTTGTTTTACCTGCCAGGCAATGCTAACCATGTCATATCATATCAGTGACCCCCTTTATCAATTATTCACTTTTTTGTACAGTGTGGCATTAGGCAATTGTAAATGCATATACATTAGAGTTTGAACACAAGTATACAGAAATATGCTATTACACTGCATTTATGATACGTACATAATCCTAAATTTTTTACGACGGTGGTTGGTGCCTTGCAAGGGGGATATAAGGACAATGCCCACAGTGCCACCTGATCAAATGTGGTTCCCATTGCATTGATCCTATAGGGATGACGATGTTGGTGATGATGGACCGAGTCAACCCTGGCTGGGATGTGAACCCCTGGGCTCACAATTGGGAGCCCTCTGCTCGACCGAGATGTATCTGGGTTCACAAAGCAAGGTCACAGAGCAGAGTCTCAAGAGTGGGGACTAATGCATTGTAAGCAATATTGTAGTTATATTACCAAAGGTAGGGTATTGGTAATGACATATTCTGTTTTCAGTGTGTAGTCGCGTTAGTTAGCTTGTATCAGTTGTTTACTTACCCTATTTTAAGAAAAAAATGGAAACATTATATAAGCAGCTTGGTTTAATGTGAGGACATTAGCCAATGCAGATTATGCTACGAAGTTCACAGCCATACTACAGGACTTGACTTTATATTTCCATGGCCAAACAAACCCGGTATGAAATTGAGTCGTAATAAAACTAAGCAATCAGACCATGCTACTGTGAAATTAGGTTACTTCTCTCCGGTAATCAGACTAATTAATTTACTTAAATGGTCCCAACACTGGATACGTGGATCATGCAACACCCTGCTCGCGTCTCAAACCTATGACATGGTAATGGAGGGTTCCCCGCATGCTCATTCGGCACCTGTGCTGTCAAATCCCTTTACATGACCACCGTGAACCAGTCGGTGCACGCCGCACGCTGCCGACACTGACCTGGCACAACAGGTCAGTGTCGACAGCGTGGAAGTTACCAGAGTTTAATGTTCAAAGGTCATACCCAGCAAACACATTCAGAGATACCCTTTTGCCAGTTCAAGGAAACGCAATATTTATTTAATGAACTCACTTATACATTTGCTAAATGTGGCCGAACAGTTTGGAATACATTGAGAATAGTTAAAAATGTAATACAAATTAATATTACGTGCTGCATTCAACTGGCCCCTCGGATGTTTGTGATGTCATTTTAAGAAGATTGTACACGTTTGCTTTGTAGAGTCTTTCCCTTTAAGCAAGGCCAAGAAGCGCATCAGCGGTGTTCACACAAGGGAGTGTTATTAAACTCTTGATTTTGTTCTAATCTGAGCATTTATTCAGAATTAACTCTCCAGTGTAAACACTGGTTGAGTGCCATGGCCAGATTATCTCATCTACCCATGTTGGGTTGTTATTATTTTTATAACACTTGTCCAGGGCCTCCACTCTTGAACTTCATCGTGCACACTCAAGGTCACATTGCTTGAGTATGATTTCAAGAGGTGCAACATTTATACCCAGACAATAAAATAATCAGCTTGAATTAGCCTTAACAGGTCGTTTTTGGCACAGACTCTAAAATAACATCGGACAAGCGATTGCAGAATTAAACTTGACGAGTCTGCCTGCCCAAATAATGGGGCAGCACACATCTCCAATGGGGAGACTCGAGCTAGCGGTGTAAATTCCACATTCCTAAGGAAGCCATTTTCTCCACAGGACACCTCCTGTTAACCTTGGGAGTTTCCGTCACTTGTAGTAATGTTTTATGTGTGTTAGATAAGACATTTCAAGAGTTTCCGTGTCTTATGATATTTCTTTTTATATGTAAGAGATATTTCCTCGAGACGGGGGTAACACAATTTTCACACCCTACATCAATGCACAGAGAAAGCAAATTCCAGCAAGCATGTAAGAAATATCACATCAACATTCAAACAACCAATAGCTCACATGAATATTTTAACAAATTAATATATTTGACACACGTAAGGTTATCAATACACAAGTGATATTTATTTTTTATTTACAAAAGCCAATCAGCCACTTCTTTTTTCCTCTAGGTAGTCAAAAAAGACCTATATAGTTATAGATGAAGATTGTGTTATAGTTTGACGCAGGCGTGGATGCATATCGTCTGCTAGTATTGCACTTAAAACGTTTAAGATACAGATTCTCTGAGGAGGATCTCAATAGTCAAAGCTAAACATTTGCACAATTACTTAAATCTCTGAATAATCAGGTCACGTTCAAGTATTCTTAACGGAAGGGATGCACGTGTGTGCTGTGCACCTTAACATGTATTGCAGTAGCATAGCAGCAAGAGGCAAGGGACATCTGTTGCAGTCTACTTACAGCGGTAATCCACAAATACCGAGTGTCAAGAAGGTATAGAATCAACAAACCAGTAGGCTGCAAATGGCAAAATACTCAGAACATTGTTCATTTTGGAGTGACAACATACACCGTAGCGGATTTTAAATAAGAATAAGAGTGTTAGATCGGTTGCCTGGAGCCAGCCGTAATGATTAACACGAATGAGGTTTCGTTTAAAGGAAGACAACCCGTAAGCAAGATAGCTGCTATTTTGTAGCTGCATGCTTGTGCATACAACTGCCACGTGGGGATTACTCTCCTCTGTCTGGTATTATTGCCACCAAAGCATATCAATTGACTTCTAATCGGACTTCAGGGAGTCCCGATTCATTCACCGCACCATGCACACATGCACGATAAGCCACCTGTGCGGCCTCAATGCTGACTCACAGCTACGCTGAAGGCCATCACCTCCGTTCACAAAGTGTTGCCCCTCTAACTCACGGCAATATCATGATAAGCATCACTAAGCGGGGGGGGGGGGAAGAGAAAATTAATGTTTAGTGAATGGAGCTCATAACGGTCACAAATCCATCTCGAACCAGTAAATGGGCTTTTGGGGGTGCACTGGCACGTTATTATTCTCACACAAAGTGGATTTCCACTGCAGCATCTCTGTGGACCGACACCCTGCTCTGACATAGAAACTAAACAGAACCCAGTTGTTTCTTGGGCTGTGTCATTCGTTAACGAACCTGTGTTTCTTTCGCACGTTCCAGACTGGACAAGGTCCCTCTCCGATCATGAGGATAGGGAACGGTCGATGTGTATGCATTCCAAACGATAAGTTAACAGGAGCTATTACGAAATATTTTGGATATGTTCTAGATTTGAAAAAAACCAAAGAGTATTTTGGATATGCCCTGAGAATTCACAAAAGGCACAACCTCTGTATTTACAAAAACATAAAGGGTGAATGGAAATTGTCGAATTCCTTTCAACATGTCCCACTTTTGCCAATTATTTTGTAACTGTTGGATAAAAACCTATGTCAATTTAGCTATTACTTTTCCAAATGTATAGCTTCATGCTGGGATATGCACACGGGCACGCGATTTCTAATCGTCTCACGTTCTGATAAGTTGTGGTTGCTTGCAGTTGAATAGCAAATGCTTAAAACAACCACAATTTGAATTGAGTTTCTTGATCAACCATTGAAGCATCAATACATTTACTTTTATGTTGTTCATTTCAAAATGGTGCATTACATTTTAACTGCAATTTACACATTTCCTCCGGTAATCGCACATGCTGAATTGAAAAGTAAAAAATGAAATACCTTTACAGTTGATTTGTTATGAAACTCAACTGACACGAATACTTCCGTATAAAGAAAATTGATCAGAGTTCTCTAACCAACTCTAACACCTACTGATGAACTCTGAAAGGTGTCAAAAACACTGGATGCTTTGAGCAAGATCTATGGTTTCATCATTGGCATCGTACCTCGCATGATCGGATATCAACAAAACAACACTGTTCATGTAAAAAGATGGCCACATATTCTTAAAATGTACTCTGGAGTGACCTGTGTATACCACTTAATTACTGTCTACGCATCAACAAGCTGTCGGCAAATGTGTCGCTTTTCATATTGGGTTTGCATTGCTCACTGCAACGTGGCGGCGTGCGTCACGCTAGCATACACCGCCCTATACACACACAGCTCTTCCCCACGTGGTTAACTCAGTATCCAACTCGAAACCCACTGTGCAGCCGTATTGGAGATTCACGCTCTTCTGGGACCGACTCCCAATGGGATCACTCCCGTCTCTCTTCTCTGTCTCTCTCCACGCTTTCCCCTCGCCTCCGTTGTGCACGAAGCTTCGTGGCTGACACCAACCGTCCTTTCACTCCTGGTGCAGCTTCTCGTGAGTCAGCTGACGTTCGTACTGTCGACACGAGAAGGCAGACAACAAAAACATTTAAAGCCTTTAACATTTCGTTATAATACGCCGCAGCCCAAACTGAAACATAACTCATGAGCTGACGTACTTATTGTTGAAACATGCTAGTGGGCTTGGGCAGAACATTCACCCGAAAGTGTTATGGCTGGCGGTCGAAACTAATGATGGAGTGGCAGCCAATGTTAAGAAGTCGAAAGGACATCCACCGAGGAGATGGGAGTGATGAGATTAGCTTATGTGCAAGTGCAAGATGAATTGTTGTATGGGAGATGGTTGCACCTTGGGATGGCCTTCATCCAGCAGTGAATTGTGACTCATGGAAATTATGATGACATAGCAAAGATCGCAATCGTTTTTGTTTTTTGCAAACTTATTACGATGAAATGCGACCTGCTTGGTTTCTGATGAGCCCCGAAGAGATCGAACGGACGCAAGATTTTTTGGTTATAGGCTGTGATCTCATAACATACTAGTTTTATGCACACGACACCAATGTAAACATTGTAAAAACAAGTCTGGAATATATAGAAAACTCACTTCCACTTATGTTGAAATAATATGTAAAAAAATTACTTTGATTACATCACCCAGAATGCACTTAATCTCGACAGACCTCCAAAGCCTGGATCAGGGCTTGGATGTGGCGGCCATCGTGCATGGCTGTAGGACGACGTGGTGGACAGCAGAGGAGCCGTGTCGCAAAATACATTGTTGTACTCTACTTTTATAACTCCCATATATCTACGCTCCCCACCTGCAACAATCCGCACTCACCAGCTTGGTGAAGTAAAGTATAGCAAAATAACAGCTATGATCGACATGGTATGGGGAAAATCTCATCCAGCTGAGGACTGACAACATGGTTATAAATGTTAACGCGTACTAAACAGTTCGGAGACAAAGCCAAAACCAATGCAGCAACCAAGCCACTTGAAGAGAATAAAGGACCCAGTAAATGTGCAACTTTGCACCAAAGTTGGTAGGTGGTTGGCGAAATGTTGGTCCAGCGTTCCATGTTGTGGAAGCCACTGATATTCTGATATTAAGAAGCCACTGGCGCTATGCACTCTTAAATCTAGATTGAAAACTAATTTATTTTTGAGAAGAGGTTTTCCCCTTTTTTCTGGCAACAAAACAGCTGTGTTAAGATGTTAAAACACCAAACGGAAACCTTTTACAAGGAATCATGTCTGCATTAACCACAATACTTGTGGTCAGAATGCAAACAAAAAACGTACTCTGATAATATATGCATTGTCTTTGAAACTGGTCCACACCAGAGACAGATTTCTTTTGAGCCTAGTCTCAAAACGGTGTTAGACCAGAGGACGCCAAAAGGCGTACATTTATTTTTGTGTTTAGTTTGTTGTCCTTCCCCCACACCTCCGATTTGTACGGTTGGCTACGTACGGTGCGAGGGAAGTTTTAACATTTCCACAAAAATGTTTAATGGGGAGGGTGTGAAGTGTCACGCACGTGCTTTGTTGTGGAGTTTGGTTTTACCATTGCGAGCTGCCGGCCGATGTTCCCCATTGTGACTCCTCCTGCAAAAAATATACATGGCAGCCAGGAGCGCACGTAGAGGAAGTCTGGAGACGTGTACCTGTCCACAGAGAGAGAGAGACCGGCTCCCGTCACTAACAGCCACAGTACAGTCAATAGTTATATTGCGTAATTTAAACTGACAGGGCCCGTTCTAAATTTCTACGCTGCCATGGGATAAACAGGGAGCACACTGGACTTGCAATTCAGAGGTCGGAGGTGTGCTTTGATCTCCGAGCATAGCAGTTAAAACAATGGGTAAGTGTACAGAAGATTCACCACCTCTCTCCACCCAGCAGTGAAAATGGATATACCACAGTCAATCAGCAAATGACGAGTGGTTGGGGTAAAGAGTGGGTACTGCCACCTCTTTCAAGATATCTGGCCAACATGGAAGAGTCCTTTCAAATACCAACTTGCACTCCCTCTAGTGGTAGGCCCTCCAGCCAGCAATGGCGTGAGTAAGCGATTGCAGAGCTTTGCCTTTTATCAGTTTCAATCCACGAATGGATGAAGTCGTCCCCGTGCCATGTTGGTCAAGGGGGTTGTGTGACCAGTGCAGGTTGGTGAGCGAGGGGAGATGAACCGAGGACCGGTTCAGATATCACTTGCCACTGGTGTTAGCTATGGCTGGGGATTGAACTCTGGTCGTTTAAAACTAGAACTCAACTAAGGTAAGACCGACTGAGCTATATAGCTCATTTTCAGACGCAACCTGGCCACATATGAGAGCTCAATGAAGTGGCTTATCACGGGGAAATTTCTAGCAGCCTAGGCTCATGTTGCTTCTAAATGTGGTGGGAAAAACCAGAGGGCTCAGAGAAAAGTCCATTCGATCACAGGGAGAACATGCAAACTCCAAATATACAGGCGTCAGGATCGGGATCAAACCCACGCACCTCCTTCATGCCAGGCGAGGTAGTTAACATCTGGCCACCCTTTGCGTCCCCTGACTCGGTTGCCTTTCTGTCTGGAGTTTGTATGGTTCTCCCCCTGTTCTGCACGAGTTTTCTCCGGTTTCTCCGATTTCCATATCACTCAACTGCGGTTGCACGAAGCAACATCGCCCCCTACTGCAAAAAACTTGGCAGGACCCCCCCCCCCCCCCCCCCCAGAAAGCGAGTCTTGAGACTAAGTGAGTCTTCCTGTGTAAACAAGCATAATATAATAAAACGAACATGTAAGAGTCAAAAGTGCAATAAGACATTACAGTACAATGGATTGTGTAATAAAATGCTGTGTAAAAGCACGTGGTCTATTGCGCATGTGCAATAGGGACTGCTCCTCGACCTCAAGTAAACTCCAGTGAAACCTGTAAAGAGGCCCTTTCATGACCGTGCAATAAAACCAGATACAACTCCTCTCCAGTGGTAGGCTAAAACGAGATAAGTGAAATTGCTGCCTTGTATTGCATGCACGTTTCTAGTAAAGTGTATCGCGATATAATACAATGTGCAAGGGCCAGCACTGTCAAAGTCTGAAGCATGCAAGCTTTCGTACGAGAGAAACCTATCTGCATCGTACTCTGGCCCCTCATTCAAGTCCAGTCTCAACAGCTTCCCTATTTCCTTTGCTGACACACTGTTATCTATGAGGTACCTTAATTTGCACAGCCTCCTAACACACACACACCTGAGTTTCTCGAGCACCCCGTGATGCACACGTGACTTGAGAAAGTGGTTTCACTTAAACGCCTCGTGAATCCCAAAAACGTTGTGGTAGGTAGAAAATGCAATTGTGTAACACTAACGCACACAATGGGACAGATGTTTTCATCATTTACTCTTCAGAATATGGAGCAAATGACATCCTGCAACATGGATAACTTTTTACGTGACATCAAATGGTATTTGCAAGCGACCCTGTTATAAGACTTTTCGATTCTTGTTATTTAATTTAACGTACAGTCCTCCTAATTTCGTGTGGGTCGTGAGGGTTATTTGACCATACATCACCACACTCGTCAGTAGGGAGGTGATGAAAGCAAGGGTGCATCGACGTGGAAGCCAAGAAGTACATTACAATGCACCTTGCTGCAAAGCCCTCTGCTGCCCACCACATAGCCCCAGAGCCTATAGCAGCCTGTTTTATGCATGGTGGCTGTGAAATTCAGAGGGCATATAGCCTTTCAGACCTGATCTGGCTGATGCCAATGGCTCGGCAATAGAAGTTGTAGTAAACAAGATCGCCTCTTGTAGTAGACTACTACAGGCGCGATGTAATGCAAGGGTCAGATGACGCAAATGCCAAACCAATAAGGCCACGAATTGTTCCCAAGCGTGGGAGACCATAGGTTAACCAACCTAACATTGCTTCGCACATATGCATGCAGGTGTAAATATGCATACACACAAAGGTTATTAAGGTGAGTCATGTTAGCAACCACCGATTAACACCAGAAAACCACAAAAGAGCTGTGTCCAACACCACCTCCAGCTGCCACCGTCTCCAAAGTGATGTTGACCAAGCTACACAGGGCAAAGATTTTAGGCCGAGTCGACTTAGAAGGCCAAGTCAGGTAGATACAAATTACCGATGATGTGCATGGCTAAGGATATAATGCTGTAGGTTGATCATGTAGTAGGGTGCACACATTACGACGCCCATGGTGTGTGTACTTCTGAATATACATAACGTGCGCAACCACTAGTGCACTGCACATACAAGTCTAGCCAGCTGTCATTACCATCGTAGCATTTGACTCAAAACGGAAAGCCTGCGAGTTTATACCACGGTGGTGGTGGTAAAGTGAACCCATCATAAATTAAGCACTCATTTGTGAGACGTGAACTGTGGTGGGCTCATGCTAGCATTGTCCCCACTATTGGAATGTGGATAATTCCACCGCTGGATGAAAGGGACCGTCATGAAGACCACCGTCAAACACAGCTCAAACGATCATCCGAGCAGGGAGATGCTTTGAGTCGACTTGTGTATAAACAGTAAGCATAACATTTTCCAAAAAAGTTAAATTAGACTTTCCACAATACCTCCAGCAATATTCCAATATATCCGTCAATGCAGTTAATTTATGTTGCAATGAACTTTAATTTTGAACTTTTAGTGACATCTACCAGGTCGGCCTTACAAACCAGCCCATTCAAGCACAATTGCCAGCTGGTAATATTAACTCTCCAACTATAAATGGTGCAGGACAGAACTACAAAAAAAGCACTAAGTAGGATACTAGAAATGTGTACAGCTCCATAACAAAAAAAAACTAAATTCATTTTTTGGCCACGTGTACAATCAACAAGTTAGCAGACTGCAGTAGTTCATGGATCGGGAAGTCAGAGGTTATTGCCCTGGAAGCTCCTAACCTTCACGAGATGGATAACAGTGTACAATCGAGGAGCAAACATCCTGTCACTAAGATTGGAAATTATTATACTCGCAAGCACTAACATGTACCTTTTAATTTGAAATTAAATTATATCTGTTATATCTACAAATGTCTAAAATCTAAATTTTCTCATTCTATCGCATATTCACAGGAAATTATCATTTAATGTGCAAACGTTATGTTTTTGTTAATAATTGACAAGAGGCATGGAAAACACTCCACTCTTATCTGGTTTGAGAGGATGAAAACAAGTACTTTGGTTTGGTTATGGGATATTATCACAGATAACGTGGGTATTTTCTGAGACAGTGATTCTCAACCGGGAAATGGAAGGTCCCCATTCTGAATAATGGCCATGAGTTAACTGTAGAAATTCCACATTTCTTTTGCAGGAGGTACCTTCGCCACAGGACCCTTCCACTGATTAATTTAACGTTATACTCACTTTATCAACCACAGAAGGATGATGATGAGCTGAATAAAAATTCTCAATTATTATGTCCATACTTTTAGTCAAATAAAAACACACCAACTAAATTAGGTTTCCATGACGTTCGATCCATCAAACATTTAGAACTTCCCAAAAAAAATGTACGATCTTTAGACACAGCCTTTCTGCTAAATAGGCTCAGTTCTCCCCTCTTCTTATTACATTCTACCTAGGACATAAAAGTGGGGTTATTAGAAAGGAAACGCTTTGTATATTAAGGCCTGAACTGGATTTGCTGTAGCAAGCAGTCTAACTCATGTCTGGCTAGTATTATACCTATGAGCAGCAGCATACTAACGTAGAAACCAGATTGGAAGTTCCAAATGGTCTCCTTTAAGAAAGAAGAGACCACCTGCAGACTTCACAGCACAGCCCCGGCCTGTTTTTAATCGTTAAAGTGAATTACTCGATATGTTGAATTCCACCAACAACTCAGTTGTTCATAATACATATTTTTGGAATTAGATTGCATAAATATATAAATTACTGAACTCAGATGTTCGGTAATAATGTTTAGCTGGTGGCAAATTCAGTACTTTGAAGGCAACGATTTGTGGATGAAGTAGACTTGAGAAACTACCCAACCTGGTGGGCTGTGCATTTAGCAAGAGATGGCAGTGTAGGAAGTGGGATTTGTGAACCTGTCGATGCAAACATTTGAGCATTATCCCCTCTAGGCTCTTCAATAGCCTCCCACTCCCAAAAAACGAAATAAGCCCAAAATTTACACTGTTTTTCGAACATAAAAACGCCATTCTGGACGAGTAAAAAACTGGCCCACAATAACAATACAATTAAAGGAGGTGGCTGGGTAGCTCAGAGGTCAGCATGCTCAGCTGGCATAACTTAGATCCTGGGTTCGAATCCAGGCACTGACATTAAACTGGGCTTTCAAGTGGAGTGAGATGATGGTCTCAGTCATTTCAATGAAAGCACAAAAAAGCAATCTCATTAAATTTGGTTGTGCACTTAATTTGGTTAAATTCCAGCTCTGACATTTGAAATTAAAATGATACTATCATGCTTCAAACATCACCGTATATGCAGAGTAGATGGGAAAGTGCTGCTCCCTACTGTGTTGAACAGAGGTGAATTAAAGGGATCTCAGAGGTAGCTCTGTGAAATCTACTTCTGTGGGCCATTTTCAAACGCAAAGGGTTGGACTCTTCTGCAGAAGTTCCGAATGTTTTCCTTGTCTCATGAAATGGTGGCAATAGCAGTCATGATACAATTGGGATTTTTTTTACCTGCCACAAAAAAACAAAGCCACAATGAGGTGGGTCAACAGTTTATTTGTGAGTGCTTGCAGCATAAGGACAAAGAGCAATATAACACCAAGATTCAACCTTTGGACCCTCTTGTTTGTTTATGAAGCAAAAATATGGATTGGTGTAATTCCAAACTCAATATAAACATGCTTGGTTAGACCTTCCCCAGGTTTTGATCGACCACTGGAACAGATTGAATTACTTTGGATGTCAACAGCCTATTATTTGCTGACTGACTTTACACCACTCTCCATATGCAAAATATACAACGCGTTATAATATAGTTTCCAAGCACAAAACATTAAGACTCTAGATACAAAACTATTTTCCAGCTCCCTGCCACAATGTGGTGAATGACCATGACATGGGATCGCGATTGTACTCAATAATCTATTATTTCTTTAGATTTGTTTGCCATGTCTGTCTCTTTGGTCAGTCTTGTTCGGAATGTACTATGTATCTCATCAGGACCGTCTTTATCATTTTTTTCTGCCTCATATATGTGCCAGGGTTGCCACAAAATTAGGGGCAAGATGAGGAATTTGCAATATAAACACAAAAAGCTGTACATGAAATGAGCAATTCTGTCAAAAACACCTCCCAGGGTAAAAACATAATGCGGGTCAAAAGTTTCTGCCACGTGTACACCGAGCATGTCAGAGGCAGCAACGCGTGCTACAGCCATTCAGCTCTAGGGTCTCTTGAGGTCACGGGCCCTAGAAATAGTTAACTCTTTTAAAAAGTCTGATAAAACTGCGGTCCTCTTGAATTGTATCACTTCCACGTCTCCTGTTGACCACTATTTCAACTCTGACCAATATGTACAAATATTCTAAGATAAACGCATCAGCATTGCTGACTTTTGCTCCGGATTTTACATCAGATAAAAGGGTCAAAGGAGCATTATTTTATTTTCACGGATGTGTACGTGACCTTCAGTTGGACTACCTGTGTTTATTTTGCAGTCGGAGTATGTCAATAAAGAATAAAAATACATTGCTTCATCAAGGACGGTTAGGTATTGTAGTACATTAAATCATAATCATCATTGGCCACTGCTGGATGAAGGCCTTCCCAAGCCATCACCAGGGTGGGGGTCACACGGGGTGACAGCAGCCACCCTCCCCTCCATCTTCCTTTCACCATTCACTTACACACTCACCACACTCCCATCGAACAAAGACGGTCACTGCGGCCGTCCGGAACGCTGTTACTTCCGATATTAGGAAGCCACTGGAGCTACGCACTTTTAAATCCCCCACGCCCCCCGCCCCTCTCCCCCACGCCCCCCGCCCCTCTCCCCCACGCCCCCCGCCCCTCTCCCCCACGTCCCCCGCCCCTCTCCCCCACGCCCCCCGCCCCTCTCCCCCCGCCCCTCTCCCCCACGCCCCCCGCCCCTCTCCCCCAAAATGCACAATGACGAGGTCAACAATCTCTACATTCATGGGCAATCCAGGTGTGTTCCTGAACACACGAGAATTATAAATGCATGTTCTAGTGCCCTGAATATGCCACACACTGTTTGTACTACAATGGTGGTGTGTACGCATATTTAAGTTCACTCAATCACTTATTTGCACACATGTAGCCTTGTGTTGCTATGCGTGAGACTGTAGAAGCCAATAGCGGGCATGTGTTGCAGGTATTTAAAGTGAACATTCAGAGGCATCTGGCCTGGTTCCCAAGATGACATTAGCACCTGGTTTCAAAACTCGATATGAGTTTTGCATATGAGAGTGATGTTCGTCGCATGACAAACCGATATTTCAATTATAACAGGTGGAAGTGAACATAATTCGAAGTGTTAATACACTAGTAAGGTGGGAGTTCAGCAGCACAGCGTGTGAGCACAACTCACTGGTACACTCCGTTGTAGACCAGCAACTGCGTGACCAGCGTCGCAAGGAAGGCGATGCCGATGCCAAGGCCAAAGCCACTCCGCGATCTGTCAAATGTCCACCACAAGCCGATGGACAGGGCGGCCAGCGTCAGCGACAACTGGATGTTGTTGGCAAAGTCCACTTTCTGGAAGGGGTCACAGTCGTTAAGAAAAACCTACAAACTACATGATTAATTCTCATTTTGTAATCGATATTCCAAATTGTAAATTTTCAGTGTTGTTCGTCTCATTAGTATTGTTAGTTCGATAGTTTTTTAGTAATTAGCATGTGATATTTGCATATATTTTGCATGACTCGTAAGAGTTTCATACATGATATTACAAACAAGTTTGCACCACCACGCTCAGCAATTGGTAATCATTGGCAAAGTATTTTTTTTGAACAGTTGTAGTTAAATACTATTTGTCAACAGAATAAACTATTTATTTTAAATTAGACTGCCTTACGAAAAATGTATCGTATGGCATTTCTATGTATATAAAACTGACGGGCACTTAAATCAGGCGTTGTTCAAACCCATCTCCCCTTTACCTTGGCTGACCCAACTTGACAATACAGCAGGAGCAGCTACTCAACAAAGTTTGTATTTAAACTGATCAATACATTCTTGTTAGAGTGATGTACTCAAGGTCAGACCAGTGTGCAGATCACAGGTGGCCTCACTTAACATTGCTTAATTGTAGCAACACATGGCTCGGTCACAGACACGGCCGCATACCATGTCTGCGGCCGTCTGGAACGCTCTTCCTTCCGATATTAGGAAGCCACTTGAGCGATGCACTTTTAAATCTAGATTGAAAGCTCATTTCTTTAGAACTGTAGGAAAAAAGTTAAATATACATACATACATACTAGCCTTAATTGTAGCATCACATGGCCCGGTCACGAACACTAGAGCCTTTTTATAAAACGAAAAATTATCCACATACTTTTTATTATTGCTCACACTGAATGTCCTGCAACTGCAGTGTAGTAGCATGGCTAGCATGGACCCTGGCGAAAGAAAAAAAACACAAGGTCCTCTTTTCCACCTTCCCCCCCCTCTCTTTGTAGTCCACCACCTGCACCCCTCCAGCAAGCGCAGCCCCGGTGCAATTGCACCGACTGCACACTCCACTGCACACTCCACTGTTGTGCAAGTTCTATTTGGGTCAGAAATACCCACTGCACACCAGGCAATGGGTGCAACCAAAGGATACGGCACTGGCGTGGTTGATTCCAACGAAGACGGCGACACACCTCATTACGCTCGACCACTCGCGCTTGAATTTGTGAGGCTCCCCCAGGCGTCTATCGATGCAGGGGTACAGCAGCCCAATGACAACTGCCAGGCGTGAGGCAACAGGTAGGAAGGGGAAGGGACAGAAACACGTTACGATAACTATAGTCACAATAATATTAATGTCCCTTACGTACATGGTAAACACAACTGCATAAGATGCATTCATTAGGCATGTTACAAATCATGATCCCCGAATTGATCATTTTCACCAAAAAGGAGTAATTATGATTAAAAATATAATAGGCTTTACCCTTTCAGGCAATAAAACATGTGTTAAGATGTTTAAACACCAGATGCCTTTTTCAAGGCATCAAGTCTGCATTAACCACACATACTCGTGGCAAAAATTTGCAAACAAACATGCTCTGATAATATATGCATTGTCTATTAAACTGATTGGCCTACACAGGAGACAGCCTTCTTTATGGCCTTGTCTCACCACTGTCAGACCAGAGAACGCCAATAGGGAAACAGTACAAAGACAACGCAAGTATCGGAGCATTTATAACTCGGGTTGAGCAGTTATAGCTATGTTACCTTTTTGCCAGTATCAATGATACTGGTTGATAATATGTAATCGATTACTTAAATATTCATAATGCCCAGCTGTGGCATAAATATTGCAATGTCCCTTTTTAAAAACAGAGAATGCAAGGGACGAGGTCAAAAAGAGTTTGACCGAATGTTGCAACTTACACACATCAGCCTTAAGCAATGGAACACTGTATTCAGCGGACACAGCGAAATCATTTAGGGCAAAAAATAAAAATGCATTGGCAAGCAACCAGCATTAATGCAATGTCACGCGAGCAGAGGGTGAATCGTGTCGGGCAACGCTTTCCATGCCAGCCTGCTGTGCGAGAGCCCTGTAATAGGAAACCGTGACAGCTGAAGGAGCGGGGGAGGATCAGTTGGGTCAAGTACAAGCGCACAACCCTGGTACTCGGTGCTGATGCAGCTCTTTTGGTGGGATGTCATTAGAAACCAAGGGCAATGTCATAGCATTGCGGGTGCGGAGACAACCTCAAATGCCATTGGTTCTCGGGCACGACAAGAAAATGTGTTGCTCAAAGCCACAGACAAACAATTGTGTATCGATTAAACGTTTCAACATTGAACTGCTCACATGGAAAACAACACGAGTATGGAGTTAGACATTCACCCCTTTGATTTGATGAATTGTCAAGAATTTAAGTCACTACAAGATTCAACAAATCAATTATTTTGTTTGTCTCTGTGGTGAACATACAATCTAGTGCAATAAAAAAAAAAGCTTCATAAGCATATTAATAAAAAATAAATGCTTCTTATATGTGAAATGTAGCATTCAGAGACGCTGTCTTGCTTAAGTTAAATATATTGATTATATATTACAGCCCACCCGACTCTATGCCATGTTATCAGGTGGACGCAGGTTGACTATATACAACTGAGTGACTCTATGTAGTTGCTACGCGATGTTCACTATATAGCTGACTGACTATATAGGAGCCGTCGATGTAGTAGCCACGGCGAAGATATACAAATTCTTTCCTAGCCTTCGAAGACGATGAGGGCGGTCCACCGTGATGACAGCGACGACGGTCCGGACCCCGAATCCCCACAGCAGCCCTGAGCCCCGCTCCACGCTGCCTTTTATTTCCCCTCGGCTCTGCCATGCCCCTTTTCCCCGAACTCTCTCCTTTGCCTCACTATAACACCCCCGGGGGTTCCATCTCTACCCCCGCGTTGACGCCTCAACCAGTTACCTCACTTGACCCTTCCTGTCCTCGTTCGCTGCAATCATTATTTATAACAACTTGGCCCCGTACTGTCCTTACATCTGTATAGTTAATCCATTGATTGTGAATCAAGTATAAGAATGGATTTTTATTGATGATATGCTAAGAGCTCAAACAGGAGCATTTAAAAATAAGAAAACATTGCTATGTAAACAATGCAGGCTTTGAACAGAAGTTTAAGTAGTGTTGCACAATGGACAACTGCCATTCATGTCACTGAAAAGGGAACAAAAACCATTAGGAATGCATTTATATATACAATAAAATCCCAGTTTACGTCGGGGATACGTTCCTAAAGGTGCGACGAATGTCGAAACTACATAAATCAAAGCAATTTATAGGGAGGGTGAAGGCGAAGACCAAGGCGATGGATACGAGAAGTGTGGGTTGTTGAGACGATGCAAATCAGGTAGTGGTGTTAATAAAGTGACGACGTATTTGCGAAATGACGTAACAGGAGGAGATGCAAATAAAGGGTATTGCCGTATATAGAGGGTCGCTGGAAATCAGTCAGGCATCCATATGTAATAAAGCACTTCGACGACGATCTTGGATTCGTGTCTTCTTTATTATTTATATCTCGACAGCTGGATAGCTCCGCGTTCTTTCCACGTAATACCGCTCGCTCCTCGTTCCGCGGTGTAAGTTGTTGTTGTCCTGTGCACGGCTCGCTCACGCTCCCCGCTCCCGCGCACCGCTGGCAGACGGCGCGCGAGGAGACAGCCACCGGACCGCCACGTGGCCGCTGGCGTTCCGGAGGCGCGAGACGTGGTCCCGCTTCCAGACTTCACACACTGACCACAAGCCTCTTCCTGCTTCCCCTTATAACCCCTCTCACACGTCACCAAGCCCCGCCTATAGCCACGCCCCCTCACGAACCCTCTAGATGGTTACCCACGAGCACCCTTGAGCTCCGCCCTTGAACTTTGGCCCAATTGACCCCATCCACCTAATCGGCTAATGGCTGAAGCGGCAGAGCCTATCCCACCGATCGGCGACCGTCAGTGTACTCTTGTATTACACATATATGGATCACCCTGTATAATAATAATACAAAAGGGAATCCGGCATACCTGCTGCAGTGCCGCAGCAGAGCGGCACCCACCACGCGGAGGAGAAGAGGCTGGCGATGACGTCGGGTGGGAAGAGCGTGACGTTGCGCTGGATCTGCAGCAGGTTGAGCACCAGCGCGAGGAAGACGCCCACGGCAAACAGCACGGCGCCCCGCGCCACTAAGCTCACCCACGAGTGGGTGCACAGCGGGCCCTGCAGCCACGGGCTGGCAAACGCGGCCAAGGCACTCCAGTCCAGTCGGCCCATTGTCGAGGAGGTCTGCTCTGAACTCGTATGAGACATTGCAGGATTCATCTGAAGCGTTGAGAGATTGATGATTTCCAAGCGGAAGATGCAATCAAAAACAAACGTGTCGAAGGGTCCCCTTCTCTTAGTTTGTACTTTCTCAGTTTGCTTTGTTGTCTGTATTGATACACTTTAGCTCAAGTCTACATGGTTTGTTGTTCAAGCTCTCAACTTGATCAGAGTGGGTTTATGGTTTTCCAGGACATCAAGAGTACCTGTAAAAGAATGCACAAAGAAAAGTGTTTTGCATAGGTAATTATGAATTATGGTAAATTAAGACATTCTCTCTGTCGCCATATAAATTATGACATTTTGGACTGTACTTGTTATCAAAACCTCTGTATTTCAATTTTATGGTACTAGAATTTTCCCCTCCACCACCCCTCCCCAATGTGTGTGATACTACTGCCATATTTGCCTCCAAATTTCCTTTTTGGGGGGGGGGGGGGGGTGAAAATGTTTTTTGGGGGGTTGACAATTTTTATAAACCTGTTGGATCAACATTTTACCCCCACATCTGGGGGGGGGTCTACTTTCTATAACTTTTTGATTCAGGCCTTCTGAGAGGCTCTTATAATTTAGTTGACGGACAAACGGATCGCCGAGGTTTATTAATAGTTGTCTTGGTGTGGTCTGGGACAGTTTTTGCTATTGTTTTGCTGCCTTGCCCAAGTTTGGAAATTGATGTACTTTTGCTGTTTTGTTGCCAGAAAAAATGGGAAAACCTATTCTCATATTTTGGTACTGGCAAAGGAGGTCCCATGATGTAGCTGCTCACCCCGAGCTCTCATTACTCTGATAGTGGCATTGTCTTTGTGCTGTTCGCCTTTTGGCATCCTCTGGTCTAACACCTTTTGAGACGACACTCCAAAGAAAGCTGTCTCTGGTGTGGACCAATCAGTTTCAAAGACAATGCATATATTATCAGAGTTTGTTTTTTCTTTGCATTCTGACAAGTATTGTGGTTAATGCAGACATGATTCCTTGTAAAAGGTTTCAGTTTGGTGTTTTAACATCTTAACACCTATTTTGTTGCCAGAAAAAAGGGGAAACCCTATTCTCACTGTGAATCGTATTTAAACATTTCATGTGCCACTAACAGTATTTATTAATCATGTTTATCTGTATTGTTTTTAATGAACCCCTAATATGTTGGTCGTACGTGATAAATTACAATGTCAGGAACACATCTCCATAGAGCCTATGCTATAATTAACCCGTCTAGCGCTGATTCACTTCTCGCTCTCGTTTCCAGGCACACATCCCCCACGCTAAACGGGGTATGCCTGTACCTTGCACTCCGATCGTTGCTTGTATTGTTTGTTTCTGTAACTTCCTGACCCGCCCCCTACTGGACATCCGTGAATAATAGCTTCATAGCTCATCACATTTCTCCAGGATAAATATTCAGATTCTGAAAAGAATATTAAATGGATAAATCAGTAGTATGGCGAGGCACACATTTGTTGTTGTTAATTTCATCCTATATAGTTTCGGCATAATGTCGCCTATCACGCACTCACACCTCTCCAGATATAATAAGAAAAAAATCACACTTTGCACACGTTTACCGATCCACACACCATGGCAAATATTTTATGGGGGCTTACAATTTTGAATGGCGCTCAATATGTATTGCAATCGGAGAGGAACAGCTCTAGACATGCCGGGAGGTTCATAATGTAGCACATACAATCACAGCCAAATCATACTGATGACATTTAAACCGTAATTATTTGAGCAATACTTCTCATTCTATTAATTCCGATATCATGCTGTTAGTAGTTGTGTAATTAGCATAAATTATTAATATATTTACACACGCTGCTATGCTGAATGGTAAGAATTGATTTTAACTGATTGTTGCATACCTAATCATAAACGTATTGGCCACGAGGCCATTTATCTATAAAAATAAGTTCACTAAATGCAACTGTCAACAAGACTGTGACGTTAAACATTTACCGACAGTCATGACTGCAACAACACATTAACTGCTGACTCACAACAGAGCAGTTCTCTTGCAAAACAAGATACATAATTACAATGGGCCCTCAAATGACTATTAACAAACACTTATTACCAATTTGCAGGCGTGTTTGTTGCCATACATTAACTGTAGGGTATATTATGGTTCATACTCGATAGAAGCCAATAAGTAATTAAGAGCCAAACCCTGCAGTTATTGAGGGGTTTGGTGAGCAGTCACACGGAGGATCCAATGTTGCCTGCAAGTACCAGTACTCTACAGGCACAACTGCCTTCTGAACAGGAGCCAAATGTGTCAGACAAGATAACGTATTTTATTATCCTTTTAAAAAGAGGTCCTCATGGATTTCTCTCGTCCGTGTTTTATTTTCTTATCTAAGAGACATGCTAGCTTGGGTGTATTTTTTATATGGTGACCAGATGTTGAGAAGCGGCCATCTGGTCATTGAAATTACCAAAGTATCTTCTCATGCTCAAATACTCAGTAAGGATTAGTATTTTAAAAAATAACAGACATTTTACATTAACGGTTACTTAATAACCATTAACTATCATCATTATTCCATCATTGTTCTATCAGCATCGCCGTCAAACATCATAATTCAACTCTATTTTCAGCATTCCATCATCAGACATCTTCATTAATTCATCACCATCAATCCTTTCTACGCACCTTCGATAAGTACGGTTGGCTATGTACAGTGTAAAAGAAGTTCAACATACATACAACTATTCAGAGTTTAAATAAGTATTGGTTCAAATTAAGTGCGACTTCCCAAGATGAATTAAAAAATCATGAACATCAAGTCAAAGTGTCTCCCTGCTCAAATGGAAAATGGGATGAGGCACTTCCATTGATAGCGTTGGCTGCCCTCTGCCAATTCCACACACCAACATTTGTACATATTTTACTGTCCCCAAAATAATTATGGGTTGAATCGAAAACTGTCTCGGTTTGTACTCATGTCCTGCCAATTGTGGGTAAAGTGCTATTAACCGCAACACACCCAGACAGAAATAACTTTATATGTCTGCAGAATTTAAAACGTTAAGTTGTAAATTGAATTGTGAAACATATAGACCTATAGCTGAAGGGTATGATGTGACAATCAGATGCTTTGCAAATGCTGCACATTGTACAAAGTTTTATGCTTTACTCTTGTAACCACATTATACGTTATGATTGGAAACACCAATTGGATATTTAAACCCTGTAACAAAATGTTAGCATTTCACAAGAGCTGCACTTACACTAGGACCCTTTATTTTAATGAATAGACACTTGTTAAGAGTACAGGTGAAAGAAGTTTAAACAGCCAAAAGCTGTTTATATCAAGAGGAGATGAAGAAACATTCGTGCGAGGGATTTTCGTGAATGTCTTGTGAACAAGATCCAGTTTTAATTAAGTTTGCTCGGTTGACATTGAGCCTGATGAGATTTTGATGCCCCCGTGCAAACACAGCACGTGTATGGCAGTGTCAGGGGCCATGTCCCAAACTTTTACACAATCCACTCTGCAATCTCTAAACAGTACGTGGACCCACAATGCATGTTTTCCCCATTAAGTAATTATCACTAGCTTCGATAAAATTACACATAGTTACACAGGGCCGAGTTCACATTGCTGATGCGACATTATGCGACAATTGATGCATGTGCAAATGTGTAAATGCCTCGTAATGAAGCTCACTTCAATCGTCACCAAGTTTACGAGGTGTGGTGATGATGCATGCGTGTTGTAATCGGGTTGAGGAGTTGGTGGATTGCACAAACATCATCATGTAAGTAGACTCTTCCAACATGATGGGTTTCCTCGGGCTACTCTGATATTCTGATTGAATTTACTCAGCAGTGCATTGTACAAACATTTATCACAGGGCTCCACTGAAAAAAAGAGGGCTGTATTGAGAATATGTAACACAATTTTTGTTCCTGGGTAGTAAGTGTTATTTCGTAATTGCTTATGCCTAAAAAGTCTAGAAATGGCTATTATTCCCCACAAACTTTGCTTTTGTGACCAGAATAGTGATATTTTAAAATTTACCTATTTTCAGTGAGAAAACGGGCGAATGTGTGTCTTTTCGTTCACATAAAGTCAGAAAAAACATCATTAATCAAAATTAATGTGTATTTATACTAAAGTAATACAAAAATGACTACAAAAGATTTGGAAGTGAGTAGTTTTTCGAGATTTACGATTATACTGTAAATCACTTACACGAATTAGCCCCCAAATGTAGTCTCCCATCATGTTCTCGTTATGCTGTCCTTGGTAGCGGCGTTCAAAGTCCAGTATACCCTGGTGGAAGCGCTCGCCTTGCTCCTCCGAGTACGTTCCCATGAACTTCTTGAATTTATCAAGATGAGCATCAAGGATATGGACTTTGAGGGACATCTTACAGCCCATTATGCCTTAGTTCTTCACCAGAGTCTCAACCAGCTCCACATAGTTTTCAACCTCGTGATGGCCGAGGAAGCCACGAACCACTGCGACAAAGCTGTTCCAAGCCGCTTTCTCCTTACTAGTGAGCTTCTTGGGGAATTCATTGCACTCCAGGATCTTATTTATCTGTGGTCCGGCGAAGACACCGGCTTTGACCTTTGCCTCAAGACAGCTTAGAGAAGAAGTCTAGAAGGTACTTGAGGGCTGCCGACTTCTTATCTACAGCTCTGACAAATTGCTTCATGAGGCCCAATTTGATGTGCAGTGGTTGCACCTTCCGGGGGTCCACCAGTGGCTCCCACTTGACGTTGTTCCTCCTCACAGAGAACTCGGTCCGCTGTGGCCAGTCCCGCCTGTGGTAGTGCGCCTTGGTGTCTAAATCTTTTGTAGTCATTTTTGTTTAACTTTAGTATAAATACATGTTAATTTTGATTCATGTTGTTTTTTTCTGACATTATGTGAACGAAAAGACACAAATTCGACCCGTTTTCTCATTGAAAATAGGTAAATTTCAAAATATCACTGTCCTGGTCACAAAAGCAAAGTTTGTGGGGAATAATAGCCATTTTCTACTTTTGATGCATAAGCAATTAGGAAATAACACTTACTACCCAGGAACAAAAAACAATTGTTACACAGTGGAATCAATGAGGCTTTACCAGATATGTATTCCCCACCTTCTAACACAGGTTATTTCGCTTTTTCCCCTTCTTTCATTTATTTCTAAAATGGTATATTGTGATAAACACCTTCACAACCTCTTTATCTCACTTTAATACATCAAAAATGTGCCTTTTACTACAATACTATTTCACATCTATGCATAAACTGCACTACAGCATATTTGAAAGTCACAAGGGGTGCATTTATATATTGTTTCGCGGGAGAAAAATTCTTGCTTGGTCAATTGAGTATCTTTGTTAATTATTTGTTTGTGATAAGCCGACCGGTACACTGGGGCCCGTCTGAGACAGCTACAGGCTCTTCATTAAAGTAACTATAACAGTCAAATTATTTGGGTGTTTCGGTAAAGTCCTGTAGATAGGTTCAAAGAAAATAACAAAATAACAAAAAACTACGACGTTTCTTTGAACCTATCTACGTGACTTTACCGAAAGACCCAAAGAATATGAATTCCTGCAGTCACTAAAGCTTTAAGTCAAGATTTATAATAGTCAAGTATCAAGTCAGGAGTTTTCATTTTTGCACATGTGAAGACAAGCTCAAACACAGGTAGCTGGACTGGACAGTGCTGATAAAAAACACACATTCGGCGTTATTACTGTAGTGGCAAAGTTTATGAATGGGGTTTGAGTTATGGAAGCTGTTTCCTTGTTTTCTGCATGGAAATAGCACCCACCATGGAGACGGAACGATTAAATGAGCTCACGTGAAGGTACTCGGTGGATTGTTACATCATGGGACCGTGACAGATAGAAATGGCTTGGGGATTCCTTCATGCAGCAGTAGTTTGGGCATGGCTGATGATGGCGTGTCAATTCGTGAAAATATATCCAGCAAACAAAAGCAGTTACACGAATCACAGCTATAGGTTCGATGTACTTGACCTAGTAATGGTACCGATTATATCTGCGCGGTTGGAAATACTAAAAATGCAGGAAAGCTTGTATAATGCATCTAAAACATGATAAAGCGTATCAACTATACAGTACTTGCTCATGTCATATACAAGAAAACTAAGTGTTCAATCATCGCACTAGATGATTTCCAATTAACGCCACTCATTGATTGAATTTAATCAATAGGAAACCCGAAGAGATCACGCTGTTTAGAAAAGACATAAAAAAACACAGTTTTGCAGATAAAGCTAGTCTGCCATCAAACGTGATGTCACGGTCTTGAAAATTTATCACAGCTGGTGCGTGTCATTTACCAAATAAATTACGTGGCAGAGGAAACTGAAATTTGGACTGTACAAGGCAAGTTAGGGACACAATGACTGCAACGCTCAGCTTTCCCATTACCACAGTGTAAGGTTCATTGTGCAATGTCTGCCTACATGTTTAACTGCTGATCTGTCTGCCAGTGAATAATACATCATATGGACCTTATGGCGGGACCCCGGGGCCCGAATAAACGGAAGTCAAAATCGTAATTAATACATTTAGTTTTGGCGACTCCGTCCCACCTGGCGCAGATCATTCTGTGTTCATGTCGTCCAAACGCAGCGAGGACGAATGCGCAGAAGAAACAAAACTTTGAAACTCGGATTAGCGCATCGTGTAGAACTCGTTGAGAGGAATAGATTGCCGTATGGTTTGCCTTCAACAGACATAAAATGACGTCGCAACGCAGTTTATGCGAGAGCCAGGGGCTTATGGGAACCCGGGGTCCCACCGTAAGGTTCATATGATGTTTTCATCTAATGTACTCTTCATCCCATGACGACACAAGTAACGTGGATTCAACTTTTAACCCAATGCAAAAGTTATTAAATTTTTATATGACGGACATTTAATTCAATAAAGACCGAATGTGGCCTGAGGTTACAGCATCCGAATGTGAATCCTACTTGGGGGTCAACTCAGCTTATCATCTTTCTGGGGGTTGCTAAAATAAGTACCAACTGTGGGAAGTGAACAGTGGGCATCCTATGGAGAGACTGGTTTCCACCATGAACTATCCAAACTGGATCTAAGAAGCCAACTGAGTTGAGTGTGATCTAATTAATTTGACTGCGTTGTTTATGTTGTGATCACCCAATGCACGTTTCAGCCAATGAAGATCCAATATTTCACCCAGTAAAAAACAATGTAATGTACTCATGACCAAAGAACTCGTGGACCAGGTGAATACTGCATCCACACAATATGTGATTATGATTGCATGAGATGTTGTGACTATTGCATCCACGGGGCATATATCATGCAATGAAATTCAGATGGGCATTTTACTATATTTAATGGAAGCATTTCACCCACTTATCGTTCGAGCATGTGCCAAATGCAAAACACAAGAGTCAACAATAACAAGGCGACCAGACGACCAATAGGAACGCTCCAGCCAGGCCTTGCCCACCCACACGCCTCCAGTCACCACCACGAACAAAAACATCACAAACACCTTTAACAACAACACTACTTCAAACAACACTGCAACTAAAACACATTAAAAAGACCACCACTACTAATGAAACAACACAACCACCGCAAATGCTACGACACAAAAAACATTAGCAACACCAATGCTAATACAATACAGCACCACCATCAATAACACTTCAAAAAACACTGTGACAAAATAATTACTGACACCAAACACCAATACCACAACAAAGCCACCACCACGACCATCAATAACATGAATATATACTGTGTAAAATGTACCAAGACCATCGTGAATATTGCCAACAACCTAATAGCGACACAAACACTAACAGCAGATACGCCACTAACGCTAAGAAACCAATACATATCATCGAAGCAGCACACTAATAATAATACAACAGAATAATATTACCACCCACCAACACGATACCATCAACAACCAATTCAACAACAATACCCGCCATTCGCCACTAAGTGACGGTAACGTCAACACGGCGCTCGTGCCAGGCGAGTGAACTTTGAGGCCACGTGAAGTGTCGAATGCTCGCCGACAGGTCTCAGGACAGACCCAGCAAGTGCCATGGGTTGGCTGAATGAGATGACTGGTACATGCACCAAGCTTGTACCCCCTGCTGTGCCAACTTGCTGTATTTTTATATTCTTTGTTGCTGTATTATACCCACCCGGCGGTCCGCTCGTTGTTGTGAGCGTCGCTCCTCTGCCCCCTGCACCTCAACAACCATCAAAAACCACCAACAGCAATACCACAACCATCATAACGATTATCGACATCCACATCATCACCCTCACAGCACCTACACCATTATCAACACAACAATGATGATACCCTAAGCACCAACTAAATAGCACCACCAGAGCCAAGCCATCCTTACCACAGCCTCCTGGTGATGTCTTTAATGTCTTCTTGTCCCACGCCTGGGTGTCTAAGCGTCTTTGTGGCTAACCCGAACACTCAATGTATGAAACTCACGATGGCTATGTATTAAGTCCGTCTGTGCATTAAACTGTCTATGCATCAGTCTGTGTTAAGACTATATTACTTTGTATCTCCGTGCATTACACTGTGTTTGAGTTTCTGTATCTCTGCATGAGCCGAGTCTTTATGAGTTTGTTATGTCCCGCTGTGTGTGAGTCAATCAAGATTGCCTGTGTGAGTCTCTCTGTGAGGCCCTCTGTGTGCGAGTCGCTGTCCCCGTGGCGCGCGGCCTCGCGTGAGCCAGCGCCGTCCAATCAGCGCGCCGCACGCGCGTGACGTCACCACCACGGTGTGTTTTTTTGTTTACGACTTTTTCACTTCCGCTACCGGGCGTGGACGTCGAGCATCTTCCGGAATCGGAAGATATCTTCCGGAATTGGAAGGCATCTTTCGGAATGGTAAGACATCTTCCGATACTTCTGGAAGAGGAAACATCTTCCAGGATGAAGGAAAACCTTTCTTCCCAAAGTGGAAGAGGGCTTCCAGAAGACGCAGACGTCTTCCTGTAGACGAAGACGTCTTCCAGAAGTCGTCTTTGCTCGGTCGTTCACTTCATTTGCACAGGAAAATGGGGCCATGTGAACTATGGGTTACGTAATTGTATTTTTTTACTGTTATATAAATTTACCCAAATGTATGATATACTTAGCCACTAAAATTTACTTTAACGTGGATTACTTCTGCGTGGAGTCATCAAGGTGTGCATTAAGTGAAGTGGTTCGCAAGAGTTGGCTATGATGATATAACAAGTTTAACACCGAGGCTTTCGCGACCAATATCTCCATATATAGAAAAGGCAAAGTTGTGATTATGTGTGTCTGTTCTAAATGTTCCCGATATGCAAAAAACTGGAAATTTGCCATGTGGGTACTTTCCAGACTGTACACCATGCAAACATTATAAAAATACACTTTTGTGCACACAATCGACAGGAGGTACAAGAACAATGGGCTTGCATAATTGATTACCATTCAACTAACCCAATCATCAATGGATACCCATAGTCATTTATATGCATTCATTAATCCCCCCACTTTACCCAATACGTTGCTCACAAGGAACGAAACAGGAGAATTTCTCCACAAATCTGGCTGTCGCCTGATAAAACTAGTTGTAATTACTGGCAAAACATCGTATTCAGAATGTAAATGTTGTGGCTTGTGCTCTCCAACACACGGGTGTGCTGTACTACTAACGAATTGGCATGGTCTGTTTACGTGACAAACCTTACTAATTGGCTGTCGGGTGGTGGCGGGTTTAACGACACATGTATATATTTCCGCGATCTAATCCAAAAAAATCTGTATTGTGGCGTTACAGTTTTGATGTGGCAAATACAACTTTGTGGGGCAGTAAGGAGTCTCAACCATTGATTGGTGTGAGAAGCCTCCTGAGGTTATATTCTGGGGGCTTTTCCCTCACGTGATGTGACGCAGTTGTTCACTTTAACAATTAGGGACGAATATTTTTTCACCTCAATGCTTTTTTTCGTAGCATGAAAAAGTAGTTTTGAATAGACTAAAATTACTTACCTAAACGCCTGTCTAGTTTAAATGAGATGTTCGGGTTGAGGCATGTTGCAAAAGTGTATTTATGTGGTTGACTCTTAGAACTCTCTCAACTTTTCTGCACAACAGATAATTTTGGAACACATGATTCGTTAAAAAATAATTGTAAAGGACATTAAGTGGGCTTTGGTGGGAAATCGCAAATTAGATCATGGTATATGGACAATGTTGGAGGAAGATATGAATCCAGAGGGGACAAGCCCGAAAATATGACCACCGTGGATATAAAGCAATCGCAGGACTCTGAAGAATGACAATGTGGGCAGGCTTCATGTAGTACATGATTGGCTATAAGCGGCATTTGTGTGTGTTGGATTTGCCGAACGATTTGCGTGGCCCTCATTTTCAGCCAACAATCCCGCTGGAAGAGATTTTGTGGGGTTACATCCAGACTCTTGATTTCACCACAAAAGCAGGAGACATCAGTGACATTAGCTGAATCATCATCGAGTGTTAGGCTATGTTTGACAAAGCAAATCATATTTTGCTTCACCGTATCAGCATGCTGGGCACGGAGGGAAGCTTTGCATCCATGGCAAGTGAGCCGGGCCGAGGCTGCGCATTCTTCCTCGTCACAGTCCCGGCCGGGACTCCGCTGCTGCACTGCACGGACATTGCGGATATCGTCGGCGGAGTGAGGGACTCGATAGCGGTGGCCCCTTCTCCCTTCCGGCTCCAGCCCCTCGCCGCCTTCCTTTGTCTTCCCAATGCAATGTTCGCTGATTACCGTTCAGCCCGCCAGCTTTCTGTCGCCCCCAAATACGACCAGGCCTATCCCAAACCCTCTTTATCAATCCATATTGATTTGCTACATCAAAACTACACCACGTACAATAACCCAATTCTTTCTGTCAAATTATTGCCATGCTATGCACAATTTTATATTCTTTGGTTTTTCGGTAAAGTCACATAGATAGGTTCAAAGAAAATAACAAAAAATAACTAAATATCTTCTTGGTTCTTTCGGTAAAGTCACGTAGAAGGGAAGTAATAACATAATAAAAATAAAACAGAATAAAATACAATTCTCACGACGTTTCGGCCACAACGCAAGCAGCCGTCCTCAGGTGAACAACAGGTCTGTCGGAAAGACAGCGTCTGAAGAAATCGAAATAGCAAAAACTACGACGTTTCGATCGCAACACGAGCGGTCGTATTCAGGAAAAGGGGGGTTAGCTTCCAAGGCGAACTGTTTCTAAGGGTTTGAAATGGGTGTAGCCCAAATATCAGCAGCCAATGATAATGTAAGTGGTGGGCAGCCAAGCCGACGGTGGTTGGTTTTCCACCAATCAAAGGGCTGCCAGGTGAAAATTTGCATGTTAAAGAGAGATTAGCATGTTAATGGGAGATCGCAGAGCCGCAGCCCAGGGGTCGGCGCGTGAAGTGACTGTGAAAGCGCAAGTTTGAAATGGGCGTAAAGCACAACTAACATCGGAAGGTGGTAGGATGGGGATATCATAACGTCCTTCCAATGATTGCTCAGTTTGTACCCATCCTCTCGGTTGAAATTGGGTCTGTGTCTATGTAGAGGTGTTACGGGAGGGCAAACAAACACATTGGGCGTGGTTATGCCCGTACGCGAAGAGATGCTTACATCCACGTCCGCACCGTTTAGCCTGGGGGGCTAACACGGCGCTGGGATCCCCCACGGCCCCACCCCTCAGTGGGGGAGTTGCTATATAAGGCGGTGAGCCGGAGGGCTCGGGGTTCAGTGTTCAGCTTAAACCAGCGAAGCAAGAAGACCGGCTAGATAGGCCCTGGGACTCCCCTGGATCGCCGTCCTTCTCAGGACCGACCAGGGCAAGCCAGTGGCGTGGCCCCGAGAGCCCAGAGCCGATGTTCTTGTAAGAGCCGGTCTGGGGACTCAGGGTGCCGCAATCCCAGCTTAACCAGAGCTGGGTCAGCTAGCCTCCCCTAGCCCTGTAGTGGAGGACCTGGGAGTAGGCTAGCCGGGGCAGAGATTGTGGGATCTCCCTGTTAGACGGGTGAAGGGGCCGATACCCCTTCGAGTGTTGTATATCTCGGCCTGTAATATACACTGTGGTTAATAAATAAGTGTGCCTCCGACTACGTCGTCCAAGTCTCCTTGAACCTACTACAACTGGTGTCAGAAGTGGGGTTGCGGTGCGGGTCTTAGTTGATACAGGAGCATCGGCAACTATTGTGTCCGATTTAATTTATAACATTCTCCCCGTTCAAAGCCGTCCTTTGCTCCCCGTTGATGTTCCATGTTATGCTGCTAACGGGGGCTCGCTGGGCATTATCGGACAGATCCGCGCGCAAATTTGTATTGGGGACATCAAATTATCTGGCCCGATATTGGTCTCCTCCTCGCTGGCGGTTCCGTGCCTGTTGGGGACGGATTTCTTGGCCAACATGCCAATTCGTATCTTGATCGACCAGGGTTGCATCGAACTCCCGTCGGGCCGACGTATGATGTTCTTGTCCTCCCCCGCTACTGTCCGTATGGCATTTGCGACGGTACAGGCGCTGGTTGCGAGGACGGTACGCGTACCGCCGGGAGCTCAGATGCTCGTGCCTTTTAGGCTGCGTCGACCATTTGCTAAGGTGATTGGGGATCGGGGGGTTCTGTTGGGACCATCTAGGGCCGGGGTCAACGGACCTGATTTGATAGCGGCCCAGACCATTGTGAAAGGGGACGGGGACCCCTTCATCGCGGTCCTCAATGTGGGGTCGCGAACGGCTGTGGTTCCTCAAGGGACCGTGCTTGCGCATGCGACGCCGGTACCCTGTGAGGAACCGGTCATTGGTCAGGTGAGCACCGCTCCTCCGTCGCAACCGCATTCGGACCGTGATGAGGGGTGGCTGGATGCGCTTTGTGCGGGATCATCGGACCTGTCCGACTCACAGTGTGAGAGGCTTCGAATCATCCTGCGCGAGTTTTCTGACGTTTTTAGTCAACACAAATACGATATTGGTTGTACTAAACTGCTGCGACACCATATTGACACGGGTGACAGCGCGCCAATCTGCCAAAATCCTTTTCGATTGAGTCCCACCAAAAAGGATCATGTCAAATCGGCCGTAGACGACATGCTAGCTGTGGATATTATATCCCCTTCTACCAGCCCTTGGGGTGCGCCGATCGTCTTAGTTAAAAAACACGACGGCTCATTGTGGTTTTGTGTCGATTTTTGTCGGCTGAACAAGATTTCCGTAGCCGACGCATACCCGCTCCCTCAGATGGATCAATCGCTTGATTCCCTGGCGGGGGCGCGGTTCTTCTCCACATTGGATTTACTGTAAGGGTTCTGGCAGCTCCCTCTGGATGATGAATCTAAACCTAAAACTGCTTTCCGTACGCCGCACGGCCTTTTCCAATTTAACCGCTTGCCGATGGGGCTCCATTCAGTGCCGGCAACTTTTCAGCGATTAATGGAATTGGTCCGGGCTGGGTTACAATGGGATTCATTATTATTTGTTTCTTTCGGTTAAGTCACGTCTAAAGATAAAATAATAAATTAAATTAAATAATAGAATACGACGTTTCGATTGCAACACAAGCAATCATCATCAGGTATAATGAAATAGCGACATAAAATCTAACCAGAAAACTATAGACAGACATATTAGCAGACAGATATCACCAAGATACATAGAGAGCAACACAGGTAACAGAGAGAGGTGGTCGTCTCTGTGGGGTGGCCTTTGAAATACGTAATCAACCAGGCTATGCGTTAATTGTGTGTTGACCGACCCTCTGTGTTGTATTACATTACATTTCGATATTTTACTAGGTTATTTAATTTTAGTGTGTCCTTCTCCTGATTTTCAGGCTTGCTTGCCGTGTCATCGCACTTGCAGCACCACGTTTTGTTGTCCACTCATTGATATGCTAATTTTTTCTCTAACCCCCCTCCCTCTCTCTGCGTCCGCCCTCCTCTGTCTATTTAAGGCCACCCCACAGAGACGACCACCTCTCTCTGTTACCTGTGTTGCTCTCTCTATGTATCTTGGTGATATCTGTCTGCTAATATGTCTGTCTATAGTTTTCTGGTTAGATTTTATGTCGCTATTTCATTATACCTGATGATGATTGCTTGTGTTGCAATCGAAACGTCGTATTCTATTATTTAATTTAATTTATTATTTTATCTTTAGACGTGACTTAACCGAAAGAAACAAATAATAATTCCTGCAGTCACGAAAGTTCTAAAATTAAGATTGAACCACTTCTACGGGGAAGTTTTAAACTTATCTTCTTTTTTCTCTCTCTCTGACTACTTGTTCTTTCTGCCTGTGTCCTCTCTTTGGAATGTTCACACTTAAATTCTAACTTAGCAATCTTTGAAATACGTAATCAACCAGGCTATGCGTTAATTGTGTGTTGACCGACCCTCTGTGTTGTATTACATTACATTTCGATATTTTACTAGGTTATTTAATTTTAGTGTGTCCTTCTCCTGATTTTCAGGCTTGCTTGCCTTTGTCATCGCACTTGCAGCACCACGTTTTGTTGTCCACTCATTGATATGCTAATTTTTTCTCTAACCCCCCTCCCTCTCTCTGCGTCCGCCCTCCTCTGTCTATTTAAGGCCACCCCACAGAGACGACCACCTCTCTCTGTTACCTGTGTTGCTCTCTCTATGTATCTTGGTGATATCTGTCTGCTAATATGTCTGTCTATAGTTTTCTGGTTAGATTTTATGTCGCTATTTCATTATACCTGATGATGATTGCTTGTGTTGCAATCGAAACGTCGTATTCTATTATTTAATTTAATTTATTATTTTATCTTTAGACGTGACTTAACCGAAAGAAACAAATAATAATTCCTGCAGTCACGAAAGTTCTAAAATTAAGATTGAACCACTTCTACGGGGAAGTTTTAAACTTATCTTCTTTTTTCTCTCTCTCTGACTACTTGTTCTTTCTGCCTGTGTCCTCTCTTTGGAATGTTCACACTTAAATTCTAACTTAGCAATCTTTGAAATACGTAATCAACCAGGCTATGCGTTAATTGTGTGTTGACCGACCCTCTGTGTTGTATTACATTACATTTCGATATTTTACTAGGTTATTTAATTTTAGTGTGTCCTTCTCCTGATTATCAGGCTTGCTTGCCGTGTCATCGCACTTGCAGCACCACGTTTTGTTGTCCACTCATTGATATGCTAATTTTTTCTCTAACCCCCCTCCCTCTCTCTGCGTCCGCCCTCCTCTGTCTATTTAAGGCCACCCCACAGAGACGACCACCTCTCTCTGTTACCTGTGTTGCTCTCTCTATGTATCTTGGTGATATCTGTCTGCTAATATGTCTGTCTATAGTTTTCTGGTTAGATTTTATGTCGCTATTTCATTATACCTGATGATGATTGCTTGTGTTGCAATCGAAACGTCGTATTCTATTATTTAATTTAATTTATTATTTTATCTTTAGACGTGACTTAACCGAAAGAAACAAATAATAATTCCTGCAGTCACGAAAGTTCTAAAATTAAGATTGAACCACTTCTACGGGGAAGTTTTAAACTTATCTTCTTTTTTCTCTCTCTCTGACTACTTGTTCTTTCTGCCTGTGTCCTCTCTTTGGAATGTTCACACTTAAATTCTAACTTAGCAATCTTTGAAATACGTAATCAACCAGGCTATGCGTTAATTGTGTGTTGACCGACCCTCTGTGTTGTATTACATTACATTTCGATATTTTACTAGGTTATTTAATTTTAGTGTGTCCTTCTCCTGATTATCAGGCTTGCTTGCCGTGTCATCGCACTTGCAGCACCACGTTTTGTTGTCCACTCATTGATATGCTAATTTTTTCTCTAACCCCCCTCCCTCTCTCTGCGTCCGCCCTCCTCTGTCTATTTAAGGCCACCCCACAGAGACGACCACCTCTCTCTGTTACCTGTGTTGCTCTCTCTATGTATCTTGGTGATATCTGTCTGCTAATATGTCTGTCTATAGTTTTCTGGTTAGATTTGATGTCGCTATTTCATTATACCTGATGATGATTGCTTGTGTTGCAATCGAAACGTCGTATTCTATTATTTAATTTAATTTATTATTTTATATTTAGACGTGACTTAACCGAAAGAAACAAATAATAATTCCTGCAGTCACGACAGTTCTAAAATTAAGATTGAATGGGATTCATGTTTGATTTACTTAGACGATGTCATCGTCTTTAGTAAAACATTCGATGAACACCTCCAGAGGTTGCGTGCTGTGTTCCTCAAAATGCGGGCTGCTAATTTGAAATTCAAACCCCAGAAGTGTAATTTGCTCCGCGAATCGGTGCAGTATCTGGGTCACATTGTCGGACGCTCAGGTATTGCCACAGATCCTGCCAAAACGCAATGTGTCAGCTCCTGGCCGACTCCCACCTCGGTGCGGGAGGTCAGGAGTTTCATTGGATTCGCGTCATATTACCGACGGTTTGTCGCTGATTTTGCAACAATTGCGAAATCCTTACATGCCTTGACATCAAAGGGGGTCAAGTTTCACTGGGGACAGGAGGAGGAGGCTGCTTTTCGCTCCCTCCGGGACGCCCTAGTGGGGGCTCTGCCATTGAGTTATCCTGACTTTACAAAACCCTTCTTGCTCGATACAGGCGCAAGCAACACGGCATTGGGGGGGTGCTTTCGCAGGTTGTTGGGGGCGTAGAGCATGTGGTAGCATACGGCAGTCGGGTGTTGTCTCCGGCGGAACAAAGGTACTGTGTTACCCGTCGGGAACTATTGGCAATCGTTTACTTCATTCAGCAATATCCCCCATATCTGTACGGTCGACATTTCAACGTCCGCACAGATCATGCGGCGCTGCAGTACGCCTTGCGGGTTCAACAGCCATCGGGACAATTGTCTCGATGGTTGGAGATTCTCCAAGATTTCGATTTTGAGACTACATATTGTAAGGGCGTTCGCCACACCAACGCAGACCCTCTGTCGCGGTTGCCGCCGACCTCCGAGTGCGCTTGCCTCCTGGGTTCGGGGCGTTGCAGACCTTCGAATGTGATCTCTGATTTGGTCCTTGCAGCCGCCGCTGATGCGCCTTCAATTGCGGGTCCTATTGAGCAAGAAGGGAGGGATTCTTTGCTGGGATTGTCTGTTGCGGAGTGGGGGCGCCTCCAAATGGAGGACACCTCCCTCCTCGCTTTGCGCCATCGCATCGGGGGAGTTGGTCGGGGAGCGGAAAATGTCGACTCGTGGGGGTTATTCCAGGGTCTTTTGATGCATTGGGATGGGAGATCCCGCCGCCACTGGCTGGTGGTGCCTTCCGCATTGAGGGGTAGAGTGGTGTGGGCTGCGCACGAGCGACTCCTTCACCTGGGGCCTCACAAAACCTTTGCCATGCTCCAGCTGGATTTTTCTTGGCCGGGCATGGCAAGGGACGTGGATGATCTTTTGGGGTCGTGTACTCAGTGCGCACAACGGAGGCCACCAGCGAGGGGGTCCAACCCACCGTTGCAGTCTATCAAAGTTTCCCGGGTTAACGAGCTCGTCGCACTGGATATTCTGGGCCCATTCCCCGCTACACCTAGGGGAAATAAATACCTATTGACTGGGGTAGAATATTTTACGAGATGGCCTATGGCCTGGCCCCTCGCCAACCAGTCGGCAGCAGCCATCGCAGAGGCCTTTGTCCAGGGCTACATCCTCGACAAAGGTGCTCCGGAGCGGCTGCCGACCGACCAGGGTAAAACATTTTCAGGTAAGCTTCTCCACGAAGTGTGCGAGCTCCTGGGTACAAAAAAATTTTGTACCTCCCCATATCATCCGCAAACTGACGGGGTGGTGGAGCGTCTGCATCGGACTATCACGCCCATGCTGTCCCAACAGGTCTCTGAATCCCAGACCGATTGGGACCTTCATATTCTGGGGGTTTTGGCGGCCTACAGAATGGCTCCTCATGCGGCGACCGGATTTTCACCCTTCTTTCTAATGTACGGCCGCGAGGCTAACCCACCTGTCCCGACTCAGCTGCAGATCTCCATGCCGCATGGTAAATCAAAATTGACCGACCATGTCAAATTCAACATCGCTAAATTGACAGAGGCGCTGGAGGCGGCCATCCAGAATTCAGAACTCCGCCAGAGGGCGAATGAGAGGCTCAGGCCGGGTCGGGCACATGTGCTCCAGTGGAAACCGGGTGACAAGGCGTGGTTGCACTGTCCCCAAGTACCACTGGCGACCTCGTCTAAGCTGGTGCGGCCATGGCGGGGGCCCGTGGAAGTGGTGCAGGTCTTGCGGCCACAATGTGTACGTGTCCGATGGGGGAAGCATCGGTGGTTCGTGCACCCCTCCAGGTTGAAATCGTTCGTTGCACCCCATGTTCCTACCACACACACGCATGGCCAAACATGTGAGGGGTCCACCGACTCCCGGAGTCTGACTTCGCTGCTTTCGCCTGACTTGCCACCGACTGTTCCACCTCCAGGTGCACCAGGATTGACGTGCTCACGACCGCCTACCCCTCCCGGGGGGGTCGGGGGTCGCTCATCGGCGAAGCCAGACACTCTCGCACCCGGACTGTTGACACCCACCACTGGGCCAACCGGGGCTGCCCCTTGTGACGGCCCCGCTGCAAGAACGCGCGCCAAAACGCGCAGACTTTTGTGAGATTGGCCGCTTGTGCGGCCCTTGCGGGGGTCGCGGGGTGGGGGGGGGGGTCCTGGGAAATTGTAGATATGTTTTTTTTTTTACGGGATGGGGTATTTATTCGGGGGGGGGGGGAGCGTCGGGTTATTTTTTATTCTCTTGTTGTTGTTGCTGTTGTTGTTAATTACGCGAGGCACACACGGGTTTGGGGGGATGCATCTTTATTGTGATTTTGTTGCAGCCGGGACGGCTGCGGGCTGTACAGGGGGGGGTGATGTAGAGGTGTTACGGGAGGGCAAACAAACACACTGGGCGTGGTTATGCCTGTACGCGAAGAGATGCTTACATCCACGTCCGCACCGTTTAGCCTGGGGAGCTAACACGGCGCTGGGATCCCCCACGGCCCCACCCCTCAGTGGGGGAGTTGCTATATAAGGCGGTGAGCCGGAGGACTCGGGGTTCAGTGTTCAGCTTAAACCAGCGAAGCAAGAAGACCGGCTAGATAGGACCTGGGACTCCCCTGGATCGCTGTCCTTCTCAGGACCGACCAGGGCAAGCCAGTGGCGTGGCCCCGAGAGCCCAGAGCCGATGTTCTTGTAAGAGCCGGTCTGGGGACTCAGGGTGCCGTAATCCCAGCTTAATCAGAGCTGGGTCAGCTAGCCTCCCCTAGCCCTGTAGTGGAGGACCTGGGAGTAGGCTAGCCGGGACAGAGATTGTGGGATCTCCCTGTTAGACGGGTGAAGGGGCCGATACCCCTTCGAGTGTTGTATATCTCGGCCTGTAATATACACTGTGGTTAATACATAAGTGTGCCTCCGACTACGTCGTCCAAGTCTCCTTGAACCTACTGCATCTATATAATTGCTGTAAAGTGCCTTGGTAAAGGCGCTATATAAATATCATGAAGATAATAGAAGATTTAACAAATTACTGCAACAACTTCTTGGTTATTTCGGTAAAGTCACGTAGAAGGGAAAAAATAAAATAATAATAAAACATAATAAAATAATTCTCACGACGTTTCGGCCACAACGCAAGCAGTCGTCCTCAGGTGTTCACACTCACATTGCTTGCAGGTGAGGACGGCTGCTTGCGTTGTGGCCTAAACGTCGTGAGAATTATTTTATTTATGTTTTATTTTTATTATTTTATTATTTCCCTTCTACGTGACTTTACCGAAAGAACCAAGAAGATGAATCCCTGCAGTCACGAAAGCTTTAAATCGAAATTTTACTGCAACAAGTTTAAAGTAATGTATTGATATTGCTGAGAAACATGTAGAGGCATTGAAATAAACGTGTTTTCTATACTGTAATTTCTCGCTATCATTTAAGTTGGTTAACTATAAATGGATTACCCTGTATTTCTTAATGGAATACAGCTTTATGAGGCCTAATTTCAGCGGACCCTACGCGTGATTTCCAGGTAAACATGAAGGCCTGTCCACCTATGGCCGTTATTGTCAATCATATGGATAAAACAACATAGTTTACACAAAATATAAAAACCCAAATTAAAATTAATCAACAATTAAATCGTTATGGACACTACGTAGAAATTACATAACCTAAATTGTTACGAATATTTTTGTTTCAGAAAAGAGTTATGTTAACATATGTTAATCTTGCAACTATAGTTATATTTCAAGCACAATGATAAATAAACTTCTATCTTTTATGTGTGAACACTGCTGAGAGAGAATCTATGCATGAGGGGATAACATTCAAGAATTGTGGATACATCAGTAAGACACCTATATGACTTACTCATAAACAAAGGGGTTTTTTTTCACAACCAAAAATTATAATACCATATACGTTCATGAGCCTGTGGGTTTTCTGGTCCAATGTTCCCCCAATATGCATTTAAAGCAGACCCGCTCTGAACCTGTGTTCATACTCACATTGCTTGATGACTTGCCTGACGTCACATGTTCATACATACAGTGATGGTAATCAAATACACATATAGCAGTTTGACGCTCAATCTCAAATTAAATTGTCATACTTATAGGCCTGTGTCTATTTAAACGGTGTTACCACATTGGGGGACTGTAAGGATGATTTACATCTCTAAATTGTGTTCACGGACTGGGAATGTGTCATCACCAGTTAATTTCAATAAAATTAGTGTGGGGCAAGAGACACACAAATAGGATGAGAAAGATACATATAATTCTGCAAGTCTGCTGAGCGAAAGGAATCAGCTAATATCTAAAATTGTTCGATGTGTCATGACCTATTTGGGTAGTACATGATGGTGATTGTTATAAAACGCTGTATTTGTTTTTATTTCTTGTCGCTTAAATGCGAATGAGCACAGATCAAATTAGCAGTGTCCTATTGCTGGGGATTATACATTAAAACATAGGAGCAATGACTGTGCGAGTGTGTAAAGGTCACTGCAAAAAGACATATCCTCCCGCAGCTGCCTAGGACAATATCACCGGATTACCCCTGTTCTCTAGTGACCCCCTTTAATATACCACGGGCACTCGCAATTACAGCCTGCAAAGAACTCCTAATTATAATATAGTAGTTATTTTCACGAGTATTGTTCGGCAGCCAATGCCATTGCCCTCAATTGGTTTATGTCAAATGACCTATGGCCGAATATAAGCAATACAATAAATTATTGCATTGATTGTCGATGAGACGTTGTCCTTGTTTCGTTTAATATTGTACACTACTGACTATACCCTTTTCTCTAATTAATGAAAGCCAGCCCCGGTAATGCACTCAATTTGCAATCGGAAGGTTGTGAATTCAGTCGGGGGTGTCTCGGCCCATCATGCCTCTTCGATTGACATGAGTTCTCATTGTGCGGTGGTGGAGTTTCCAGTTGTGGTTGTCAAAGGGATTTACTTGCCCCTACCATGGTAATGTGGAATTTCCACTGTCTGGTCAGGGACATATTTGAAAATGAGCTCAACGAGTAATTCCACTAAGTTGCGGCCCTTTGTCAATCCACTGTTTGATGAAAGATTCCCTGAACTGTAAAAGTCCCGAGGGTTGTTTAAACAAACTTTACCAAGCAGATCAATGCGGTTTGGTAAATAAGGGAAGCCGAGGATCGGTTCAAACCACACCATATACTCGTGGACTGGTTCGGATATCTACGTCCAAGAATCGAACTCTGGTTACAGGGTTCATAGCACACTGCCCTAACCACTGTGCTACCGAGTATCGCACTGTGTTGTCTGATAAATGCAGTTAAAATGTTGCATTTATATATTCATGAATAAATTAAACGGCTAATCATATACTACACTGTATGTGTGAATACATTATATCCGTATATGTTTATAATGTCTTCTAGATTTGAAGTTTTCATGACTGCAAGGATCCATACTCTTTGGTTCTTTCGGTAAAGTCATGTAGGTGAAAATAATAATAATAATAATAATAAAATTAAAAAGTGAAAACAACTAATTTAGTTGTTTTCACTTTTTTATTTTTATTTTGTTGTTTTCCCTTTTTTAATTTTATTATTATTTTCACTTACGTGACTTTACCGAAAGAACCAAAGAGTATGTTTACGATGTGTTCATTAACAAGGCATCTAAGCGAGAATTCAATGAAATTTTAATGATTTAATTGAGCATCACTTTGCATGAAACACACCTACAGTTCATGTATTGCGAAAGAATGTTAAATTAAATCAAGTTCAATTTCATTTATTAGGTATAGCCCTGTGAGCCATTCGGCTCTTGAATCAGGTGCAACCGCAACAAACAAAAAACAAAAACATGAACAAAAAACATCTTAAAGTGAATATGTGACTGAGTGCAAACAGAAAATCCAAAAAAAGACAGCAAAATATTGCAGAAAAAGCACCGTACACCAATACTGTGTGCAAAAATCCCAGTGGGATGCAAGTCAAACAACAACAACCACAAAACAACTTAGATTAAGGCCATCAGTCTAACTCTGTACTACAACAAACAAACATGGCCAAACCAAAAAACTTTTCGAAAATCACCAAAATAAAGCCATAAAAGCAATGAAACAGTGGTCGTAGGAACTGTGACCGAATTTTCACAATAAACGACGTAAACAACATGTGTAACGGGTTCCGGAGACACTTGTAGAGGTAACTTCTTTATTACAAACCAACAGCACTCCAACAGTCCTGATACTCTGTTACAGCCTAGGTACACAGCCTAGGTACACAGCCTAGATACACTACTCTGGCTACGCTCTGGAACTCGCCCTCACAAGGACGTAAAGCCAGGAGTTCCAGAGTCCCACCACTGGCCCTCACAGCGTCCCAGGGTCCTCACATGGCTGGTCTTGGGTCTTGGGTCTTGAGCTACAACTGGCCCCGATCGTCCAGGGAGCTGCCCTTTTATGCCTTGTCCCCAACGAGTGGTGGGGTTGTGTGCGCCCCCAGATATCCCACAGAGCACACACAGCCCCCCCCCCCCCCCCCGTTAGTGGCGCCAAGGGGCTTAAGCGTCTGGGTTGCCTGGGAACCCAGCGCCTGGCGCCAAGGGGCTTAAGCGTCTGGGTTGTCTAGGGTCCCAGAGCCCCCAGCAGCCCCTCTCCTCTTATGTCACTACACATGTACTACCAAACTCTGCAGCCATAGCTGGCTGCATGAGTCACGCCACAACAGTAGGAGCATCAGTCGGAGTATCAACATTTTTCAATGCACCTTTAAGATCAGCACACTAAATCAAAACACAGATCATACTTTGCAGCGATCATCCGGAGCGAAACATTGTATTTTAGGCCACTAAATTACAGTGGCAGCTAGGGGTGTACAACTCCTCTAGAGCAGTTTTGAGTGAAGATCTCAAGTTGCAGTTTATTGGCAATAGCATTCCAGACCTTGGGGGCATCAAATATGTTTAAAGTAATATCACGATATACTAGTGTATATGCATGCATAAATAAACAATATATAGATACTGTAATTAAATAGTGACGTAGTGGTTATTGCACCACACTTTAAAAAATGTATGGCCACGGCTATCATCAGTGGTGAGTGGCATCTGAACGAGCCCTGGACAGCCTGCAAGTGACCAGCGTGGTGAAGTATGATCAAACAATCCCATGACTCACACACATAAGTTCATTAACGGCCTTCAGGGCAGTTAATTAACGAAGGGTTAATTTGAAAATGTGATGCAAACCTTCCTATGGAAACGCTTCTTATGGGGTTTACAATGAGACGCACGTAGCACAATGCGTACATATGGCAGTAATTACACGAGGAGGGAAGCATCTGTTTTGAAGCATCA